>NC_064614.1:779141000-780391000 GCF_023898315.1 Schistocerca nitens
CTCGGGAAAGTACAGAAAGGGCTTCATCTCGAAACTTGCTCGAAGAACACGGGAAGAGAGCAGACACAGCAACAATAAAAATCTGAGTTGTAAACTGTCGTAACTGTGTTGGTAAAGAGAGAACGCTCCAATCCCTGATAGGAAAGTCAGTAGCTCGAGGTAAGTACCGAAAGCTAGTTAAAGGCTGAGATAAGCTCAGGCGACATTTTTACAAAGGACTTATTGTGTTCAGAAACGATAGATGAATCACAATTGGTGGTGGCATGTTTGTTACTGTTAGGAGTACTTTATCATCTAGCGAAATTGAAGTAGATAGTGCCAATGAGTCAGTGTGGGAAGAAGTTGTACGTATCAACTGGAATATATCAATAATTGAGCACCACCGCCATACAATTAGAGTTGGTGGTAACCACCGTTTATCCTCGACGTGTTGGCGAAATTACATATTCAAAGCCACTGGTAGGTATGAGACATCGTCAGGAGCTGCACTAAATGCCTTCTTCGAATATTATTTTCACCATTTGGCTCAAGAGTCCACTCGAGGTGTAAATCATTGGGAAACGTACCTAACCTATTGGCACAAATAATCCTGAGTAAATAGGGATCGTCATGATGGATACAGGGATTAGTGACCACGAGATCGTTGTAGCAGGACTAAATACCGTAACACCCAAATCCGCCTAAAGTAAGCGCAATGTACATCTACTTAAAGACGTAGACCCATTTCTAAGAGACAGTCTGAACTCCTTCCCTAATAACTATTTGAGGGCAAACTAGATGTGGCTTACATTCAAAGAAATAGTATCTGACCCAAATTAGATATCTGTCTCGAATAAATTAACGGAATATGGTACTGATACCCTATGGTACACAAAATAATTCAGTACACTGTTGCAGAACCTAGGAGAAAAGGATGCCAAATTCAAAAGAACACAAACTTTCCGAGAGTGGCGATATCTTACTGAAGCTGGAAACGTAGCATGGACTTCAGCGTTAACTGCTATTAACAGCTTCCGTAACGAAAGTCTGTCTCGAAATCTGACAGAAAAGCCTAAGATCTGCTCGTATGTAAGGTGCACTGCTCGATGACAATAGAAATATTACCGATGACAGCAGCAATAAAGCGGAGTTTTCAAACATAGTTTTCCGAAATTAATTCACCAAAGAAGACGAAACAAATTATCCAGAATTCGAAAAGGTGCCAATACGAGTAAATTAGACATATGCATCTTTGGTGTAGTAAAGTAGCTTAAATAACTTACAAAGACGTGGTCCCCGGTCCAGAATATATACCGTTCAGGTTTCTTTCATTGTATGCTGATCCAATAGCCTCATACATGGAAATCATGTACAAACGCTAGCTAGTGAATAGACTCGTACCAGAAGACTGGAAAGTTGCACAGGTACCACCAATAATGCAGGAAGGAAATAGGAGTACTAGGATGGATTACAGATCCGACAGACTCATACCACTGGTGTCGATGTGTAGTACCATTTTGGAACATATGCTGTGTTGGAAAGTTTTGAATTATCTCGAAGGTAACGGTCTACTGAAACATAGTCACTATGGATTCAGAATATATCGATCTTGTGAAATACAAGTAGTTATTTACTAGCAAGAAGTAATGAGTATTACCGATACGGTATCTCAAATTGATTTCATATTCCTAGATTCCAGAGAGCTTTCAACACCGTTCCTCACACCAGATTTCTAATTACACTGCGTGCTCGTGGATTATCGCTTCAGTTAAGTTGCTGGATTCGTGATTTTCTGACAAAAGTCGCAGTACGTAGTAATCGATTCAAAATTGGGTAAAACAGAAGTGAGATATGGCGTTCCCCAAGGAAGTGTTACAGACTCTTTTCCGTTCCAAATATATATAAACGATTTAGGAAAAAATTTGAACAGCATTCTTACGAGATGCCTTCAGTAGGTAATGCAACATTTTTTTCTGAAAGCAGGTTGGTTTTATTCAGGAATCCAATACACCACATTATTTTCCACTCTTCTGGCTACAGAATCCTATTTTTCAATATAACCTCCCTTCAATGCGACGGCCTTAGGCCACACTACTGAGAGGGCCTGTATACCCGCATGCTACCACTCCACTGGTCGATGTCTCGGCCCAAGTCTTGCTGCATCAATAGCTTGCTCATAATCCGTGTCCTGCTTCCCACAGAGTGCACCCTTCATTTGGCCGTTTAGTCCAAGTTGGAAGGTGCAAGATCCTGGATGTAGGGTGGCTAAGGAAGAAAAATCCAATGAGGTTTTGTGAACTCTCAGTCGCCCTGAGTTGGGTGAAGCCTTGCATTGTCATGAAGAAGGAAAATTTCGTTTGTATTTTTGAGGTGACGAACACGCTAAAGTCGTGCCTTCACTTTCCTGAGGGTTGGCCTGCACGCAGTACAGGTTTGCGCGACCTTGTTGCGATGATGGCAGACGTCTCGCCCAATGACTCACTGTACTTCTGTTCACTGTCAGATTTCCACAGACATTTTGCACGACCTATCAATATCTGGGATGCTCTGTTTCCCGTGAGAAGAAACTCACTGACAGCTCTTTGCTTGACGCGCACATCCGTTACAGATGCCATTCTGAAGGCTACGTATAGCGTCACAACCAAGCCTAAATTCATGAAACTATAGGAGCTGAAACGGGAATATTCCACAGTGTCCTACAGTAAAACCTATTTTGACCTATTTTGTATCTGCATCGACATTTCTATGTCAAATTTTAGTATTGCTTATGCAGAACGTTGTATCTGTCATTTAAATTCTTTGACTGTGTATACACGTTTCATTTATGAGAAACTTTTGAACGATGTTGTTTACTTTATGATCCTGGATTTATGTAACTAATGGAATGATTGTTATTTAACGTACCGTAAATGACTTGTAGTTAGGGAACATAGGGCTGAATGTAAAAGATCTGGGGAAGCCCAGCAGCTACAGAAGTAGCCTGGCAGAGTGGAAAAGGTGTGGTTGGCACCCAAGTGACAACTCGTCCTTTGTGACGGGTCAGAAGTCTGGGCTGAGCAGTGCTGCGGTTAACATCTCGTTAGCAGTAGCGAATAATTGTATTCCTGGAGTTTTGAGGCCAGAAGAGGTTAAGGGCAGTATTTATGGGCTTCAGATGCTGCATTTGGTGATACCTTTAACATGGCATGGTTTTTGGCCCACTAAAAATATTATTCCGAAACCAATAAGATATGCAACAGGGCGAGGCCAACAGTATTGCTATTACTGCGTCGCCGCCAGGTTAACAGCCACTGAAAATTGCTCCACCAGTGCCACCTGCGCTACTAAATAGTTTGTATTTGGCACTCTGTAAATGGACCAGGTATTTGTGGAATTTGGTTGTTTTTCATAATAATCGTGTTTTTGCTAAAAACTCTATCTTACTCCCGCGACTGTCCCAAATTACAATCCTGGACAGGAATCCTATCCTAGTGAATTTAATTCCGAGTGTCCAAATTTATTATGGGAAAGTGATTGAACAATAATTTAATGTTGTGTTGTCAGTTGCATAGTCAATTATATTTTTGATTAAGCCAAAAGACTGCTTATGAAAGCACATTTGTTACTTAAAGAGTTATAGTTTGTTACGCTTTACTTAATAATTAATGATAAGAATACTTACCATTTCTGATACCTACTGGTGTAATTTTGTTAATGAGCATGCTCCTTCAAACCATGAATTTAAGGGTCCTCATGCATTAGGCTTGTTAGTTAATGAAGCAATGCAAACGCTCCTTTAGAGAGAGTGTGGTTAGATTTGCATTCTATTTAGTTGCTTAAAACCGAGTTTAAGAAAGAACTATTTAATGTGCTATCTATTCTAACGCAAGTTGGTTAATACACAGGTATAAAGACACAATATTAAACAAGGAGACTCCCTGGTTTAAATTGAGAATCATTTCAAGCTTTTCCCTGTTCAGTATTACTACTAGTTTCATGTGTGTCTGTAATTGGTTTTATAAACTGTTGCAACTAGTTCATTTAACGTGCGTGTTGTTGAGAGGCATATGTTACTGTTCATTCTCTCATTAGCTATTTGTTTGTTAGTAGCACATTTATCTGCAAGGTTTGGTTACTGTGTTGTAGTGTGAATGGGTATGAAGAAAGAGTTTTGGGTATGTGTCAGGAAAGGCAAAGGTCCCGAGTTCAAGTCTCGGTCGGGCACACAGTTTTAATCTTCCAGGAAGTTTCATATCAGCGTACACTCCGCTGCAGAGTGAAAATCTTATTCTGGTACGAAATTCATTAATTGACGAGAAACCAAAAAAAAAAAAAAAAAAAAAAAAACATTGCACGTCAAAACCTCATTTCACGGGCGGGACAAGTTTTACATAATTTAAAGTATAAAATAGTTATTTAACTAATTAACTAAAATCTCATAGAAAATAGGATAAACAAATAACACAAATGAAAATTTAAGTCACAATTATTTTGGTTGCTTGACGTGTGTCGTGAGTGGTATGGGACGTGATGGTTATCGATTCAAACAAACCCAGGACTCAACCACAAGACAACAAGAATTCACTTCTAATACATTGGGCTGAAGATTAACACTGAAAAGAACCCAACAGCACACAGAGGAAGAAACGGAAGAGAATACTAAAGCGTCTGATAGGAACAGTCTACAGTTGTCACGACGAATAACTTCGGCAACATGGTAGAGTTACTAGATCACCGTTTCAGCGGAATGTGAATGTCAACCACAGCTGAACAAAGGTGTATGACAGGTCTTACTATGATTGATGTACACCCCGACAAATAGCTACCGGTACCGGGACACAGTCTTGCTTCCACACCGGCAAAATATAGGAAACAGAACTGATAGAATTACCATAACGTCTTGAATCACACACCCCTAATCAGACCCAAAGCCTTTAACCATATCGAGGCCACGTCCACACTGGACATACCGTCGACAACCGACGAATTACTCGCGACCACTCACCACTGCCCGCTTTCCCGCTCAGCCCCACCTGCGCGTGCAACGAGGAAACGCTTTGAGCAGAACACACAGCGCCCCCTTGAGGTCGCTAGTCAACAAAAGATGCCGCATGGCCGGAATTGAAATTAACGCTGCAAGCCACTTTAAGAGGCAGAAGAATCTAACTGTGAAGAACACAAAGTTTAATGAAAAGTCCACATTTCATAATCGTAGTTATAAGCACCACCGAAAGATGCACTATTCGTCAACTGTGAATCCCCTTTGGATTCGTCAGGTGAAATCTCAGAATACACGAGTTGAAGACGTGTAATGTGGTACAGTGAACCATCAGCTCGTAGGGCCGTTTCTCTTCGACGAAATACTGAACGCACACAAATTTGCAGCCTCACAACAGACCATTTTCCCCTCCAGGCTACTTGGAACCAACAGGATGGCTGTCCTGCGCATTGTGCACCAAGCACTACAGCGTGTCTTCAGGAATTGCTTCCAAATCGTTGGACTGGGCTAGGGGACCTGTATCATTAAAACATACATGACGTGATCAAGACTGAACTTTAGTCAAAATATAACAATTAATTGTTCACTGCTTTCCAAAAATGTTTACCAAAATTGTCTAGAATAAATGATACTTAATTGAAACCCTCAGCTGCCGACAGGTGTTTTGGATATACCTCGATGGGGACAGCTAAAAATGTGTCCCCTGACCGGGGCTCGATCCCGGGTTCTCTTGCTTACATGGCAGACGCTCTATGCATCTGAGCCAGCGACGACACAGACAATCAGCGCGACTATAAGGACTTATCCCTTGCACACCTCCCGTGAGACCCACATTCCCAGCTGTCCACAATCTACATACGTAATGTTCGTAATAGATATTTTGCCCTTCCACTCATTACTCGCGCACACTAAGGTGACGGTTCCCTTAAGAGTTCGGGCAACCTGTGCTCATTTGCGCAGACGAAGGTCAGTGGCCGGGTAGCCTTTAACTATATAAGAAGATAGAAACTGTTCTCGAAAGAACAGGTACCATTGATGACCGCGCAGCTTCTCTAGAATAAATGATAATTAATTGAAACCCTCAGCTGCCAAATGTGTTGTTGAAATGCCTCGGTGGTGACAGCTCCGATGGATAGAGCGTCTTCCTTGTAAGCAGGAGATCCCGGGTTCGAGTCCCGGTCGGGACACACACTTTCGGCTGTCCCCATCGAGCTATATCAACAACACCTGTCGGCAACTGAGGGTTTCAATTAATTATCATATCTACAAATGTTCGTCCCATTCGTCGTGGTGTGTCTTTTCCTTTTTTTTTTCTTTCCTTAGAATACGTCTGTCTGGGGTGGGCCTTATACAAAAGTTAAACGTAGATCACAATTTGTGGTAATGTTAGATGTGTCACACTAATTTTCCATTATTTCATTCACTGAGTGTCCGCTCTCCGTATCCCAATGATGTTTTCCATTTAGGATGCATACGAAGCGCTCCACAGATTCTCACAACAAATCAATAACAAATTCAAAATCAAAGACTTACGAGTTTATGATGTTTTTGCTATCAAAGTAGAGTCCACCTGACATGATGCATTTCGTAACAATAGTTTTCAACACTTTTATGGCACCACAAATGATCTTTTAAAAACTGCCTTGAGTTAGTTGATCACTACCTTTGGATATAGTCTTCTTTTTTCTGTTCTGTCTGAAGGAATGTTGTTTTGCACATCTCCATTGCTATAGGAAAAGAATGAAATCAACAATGAGCTTTTACGAATTTTCCAGCATTTCGAACGCTTTTGCTGAACAATAGGTTGCTCTGACGTTTGTGTATAAAATTATCGTGAGGATGTGTGAAAAATCCTCTGATTTACAGTATCTGAAATGACTTTCTCGCCGAAAAATCAGCTTTTATTTTCCTTTTTTACATCCGTCTGCCTAGTGTGGCACTCTGCACCTCCTTTGAAAATATAATGTCTCTACTTTTAAGCAGTTCGCTGTTTCAGTGTAGCAAGGTCAGATCAATCAATTTTCCATTCAAATACTTCTGTAACTCTTGAAAAGGACGTGTCCTTTTTCATCGACGATACTGTACGGTTAGAATAAGTACATCCGCTATTATGCCAACAGTGCCTCTTCTTCAGTGTAGTCGCGCTTGAACTGTACGTTGTATACCATTCCTAAATAGTGTGTCATATATTGCAGCACATTTGAACTTTCCTCTGCTTGAGCCGTGTTTTCTGGTAGTTTGGATTGGCGGTTTCCGCAAGAGGTCGCCCGCAGGTTGAGGGTAATGATTCGGGGCGGAGCGGAACAGGCTGACAGTTCCTTGTGGACCACCAAGAAAGACAAACCCTGGAGAGGCGAACGCCATAGAACAGTGAGCAGCATGAAAAGAGTTGTAGGGGAACACCGGTCGTGGCCAACTGTACCGCGCACATCGTCAAGCTGCGGTTGTGATTCACTAATACTGAACAGTGTCTTCTTGTTGGTGTTCAGGAAATTACGGCTGCTCGTAGTGAGTTGGTTATGGCAAGACAGTGCACAGCACAAAGTGATGTGTGCTCTTAAGGGCCACATTTGCTAGTGGAAAGCAGTGGTAGTTTAAAGTATGGCTGACTAGATTTCAGTGCTGTGGTGTGCCCCAGAATAGGTAAAACCAGCTTGGTTCAGTTTGTTGTTGTGTAAAATCATGGCAAAGCCGCGAGGAATTTGATTCTCCTAGAGCTAATGTTCAGTGTTTTGCATGGTGTGGTCATGCTGACATGGAGTGTAAGAGTTGATTCTGAAATTGTAAATACACCGAGGCTGGTCTGTTAGCAATTAGCTTTTGTGTCTTTTACTTGTCTGTATTTTCTGTTATTGTGTCTTTGCTGATCTGCATATTGTTGTGGTCGATATACTCGTAGTAGTTGTATTTCTGTTCCCTGTATTATCTGTATGGGTCATATGCTCATAAGAGTAGATTGTAGATAATTATAGTTCTATCAATTGTCCTGGGTTATGTTGGTGTACCCTTGTAGAGTTATTAATGGAAAGAACACGCTTTGTTCTTCTGATTCCTGTATGTTTGCAAAATTATTTACCGGCAGAAACGAGCTGTTCAAATGGTTCAAATGGCTCTGAGCACCATGCGACTTAACTTCTGAGGTCATCAGTCGCCTAGAACTTAGAACTAATTAAAACTAACTAACCTAAGGACATCACACACATCCATGCCCGAGGCAGGATTCGAACCTGCGACCGTAGCGGTCGCGCGGTTCCAGACTGCAGCGCCTAGAACCGCTCGGCTACACCGGCCGGCGAAACGAGCTGTAATTTTATTTTGGAACTCTCTTGTATAGTCATTCTGGACTGAAACCACATAATGGCATTAATCTAAGGTAAGGATACATAAGTACTGTTGTATATTATTGTAGCTCATTCAGAGATACTCCTATTGTATTTCTGTTGGAACGGCACATTGGTTTTATATCTCGTATCAGAAACGGTTATTTTTTAAATTGAAATTGATTGCTAAGGCTTAATATTCGTATGTGCTGTGGAGTTGTTATGTACTATTTCATAAAGGAAATGTTAAAAAATGGCTCTGAGCACTATGGGACTCAACTGCTGAGGTCATAAGTCCCCTAGAACTTAGAACTACTTAAACCTAACTAACCTAAGGACAACACACACATCCATGCCCGAGGCAGGATTCGAACCTGCGACCGTAGCGGTCGCGCGGTTCCAGACTGTAGCGCCAGAACCGCTCGGCCACCAGCGGCCGGCGGAAATGTTAATTGTAACCTCAAACTTGCCCAGCCGCAGCCAAACTCCACCCCACCACAGGAGGATCAGAATTCTAGATTCTTCACCAGTACTGAACACCACATCAAATCCAACTAAAATGGATACATCTGGCGTCGTTACTTCTTCAATAAGAGTTACGTCTACACTTGCGGAATACGAATCATCCATTTAGCATTTTAATTCTAAGTCTGGTAAAAGTCGGTTCATGTTTACTGTTGCTGTGTTGTCTGATCTCATGTTCACGTCCATTATTACATGTCCTCTAACCATACGAGTTTATTTTCTGCAGTTTGCAAGTGAGTCAGACGGCTGTTACCTTTTTTTTTCCTACGTTCATAGCAACCTCCTAATCACCTGTGTGATCAGTAGCTTTTGTTATCTGAACTACAGCATTCCTTTCCTACTCCTTTGTCTTCAGAAGTTTCCTTGTGCTGTAATTTGTAATTTCTTTTCTTTCATTCGTTTGTTGCGTGGAAGTTCTTCCTTGCTGCTGCCCTCTTGATGACCAGCGTCAGCATCTATTTGTATCGTGCTTTCAATCATTTCTCTTTGAGAGTTTCTACGTGGTGTGCAAGAGCCATCGAACTTGCTCGATATATATGTTGATTCAACCCTGTCGGTTAACGTTCCTCCTCCCTGTATTTTCTTATCCGGACACTTTCGATACATCGCGACTTGTAGCGTCTCTTCAGTTCGGGCCGTGTCCTTGAGTTGTTGGACAACTGGTCTCTTCTAACCAGTGTCTTTGTCTTCTTGCTTTCTTGCCAAATTGTCGAATTGGTTTCCCGCGACACTGAAAGCTTCGGCCTGTACTTGGAAATGTGTTGATGCGTGCACTGTCGTATTGTGGAGTGTCTGTGGGTAGGTCTGCTTCTTTTGATTGCTCCCCGCTTCTACATTTGCTAAAATCGGGGGAATATTGTGCGATTGCTTAACACGTGGGGACCCAGCTTTATGACGAATATATGAACCACTTAATGTGTGGCTGGCCTTTATGTGCAATTAGCGCCTTGAAGCGCTATGTTATACAATAAGACGGCGTGTGCCATATTAAATTAATTTTGACAAGTTTAGTTTCATTGTACTTGTTAAAGTAATCGTTTCCCGTCCGTTCCTGAACTTTAAAGTGCAACACGTTTCCATATTCTGTTAAAGATTGGTGTATTCGTGCCTGATCTATAGAAAATTAAATGTTATAAATTCTGACAAAACTTAATTCGAGCCTGACAAATCAGATTCAAGCTTTGGCAACATCGCCGTTAGCATGAAAATCATTCGCAAAGCCACTAGTTTGGACATAATTCAGTGGCACATATAATTATGCAGCTTCAGGCACTAGACTCTCTGAGCACTATGGGACTCAACTGCTGTGGTCGTAAGTCCCCTAGAACTTAGAACTACTTAAACCTAACTAACCTAAGGACAGCACACAACACCCAGCCATCACGAGGCAGAGAAAATCCCTGACCCCGCCGGGAATCGAACCCGGGAACCCGGGCGTGGGAAGCGAGAACGCTACCGCACGACCACGAGATGCGGGCTCAGGCACTAGAAAGTCATATTGGAATTCACATACATCATTTTCACGAGCTAATATTTGGCCCTGAAGCCATAGGTCCACATCAGTAATGGACAGTCCTCGTACCTTTACTGAAAAGAGAAACTAAAAGCATGTTGCCTTATTGGGTTGCCCGTAGCGTCAAGTAAGAGTACTCATCACCTCAGCGCACGCAAACATCGTGTGCCAGAGGCGAGGTACCGCTGCTAACATTTCGCATTGTGCTGCCGTGACGGAACTAATAACAAGGGTGCATACGTACTAAAAATATTAAATGCATAGTTTCACCCATAAAACTAAAAGCACAAAATTGTTTTCTCAAGTTCCTACGAAAATAAATGATACTGATAAAATCTGGCAATGTGAGGAAAATTTCAGGGTGTTCCTGAGATCGTGAATAAGACACGACAAATGCGTGGCAAGGCTCTTCAACGTTCCTGTAACGTACAATGCTTCAAATTTCATTCTTTCTTGAGCTGTTGGCTGCTAACTCTATTGTCAGCAAAAGTTGAATGCATCACGAGCACAACAGTCGTCACATTCGACAACTTTTGGTTCCCAAGTTCTTACGCGGCCGTTCATACCTTACGATATGATGAGCTATTCCCCATGAAAAGGGGTATCTTCTTTGCCTTATCTCTTTTTTGAAGACTATTAATGGTGTTCAAGTTTAGAATAGCACATACTAAAATTTATTTTTCACCGTGATTCGCTACAAGGGCAGAATAGTCTTCCGCGATATGAACAAAGACCCGGCCGAACCGTGAATTTATGACGAACATTTAAGCCCTGACCTCAATGATTTGTATTGTAAAAGAAAATGCGACGGAAACGGAAGGGATCGGGTATGACCATACGGTGGCGGACGAATTTATTCTCACTCGGAGCACGTTTCTAGAGTTATTGAAGGAAGACGAGTGCTTTCCAAGCAGCGGGAGTGATCTTCACTGACATATTCATTCTCGTCAAAAATAGTGTATCTATTACAGAAGTGATTTCCAGTCGAACATGAGAAGAAACATCTACACATATAATCTTAAACTACTGCTGACCCTTGCCAAAGACGAGAAACGATGGATTTTAAATTACGCACAAGAGTGTTTCGATGTATTTTAGGACGAATCACTGCAATGCGTATTGGCTGAAATCCATGACAGATGTAAGAAAATACGTGTGTTTCACCTGACAGCCCACAGCAAATTTATTGAGAATACATATTATGTATTTGATATTGTGGGTGTCGGAATACGTTATGCTTGTGGACTTGAATTACCTCTAGTAAAGGATTTTACTGATCAAGAAGCATCGGTCTGTTGCTGCATAGTGTAAGACAACACACAGAGAATGATCTCGACTCTACAATACTAAACCAGGGCCTTTCGCCAGGAACACCGTCACTTCCAGTAAAGCTTTTTTTCATCTCCTAGAACAGGTCCGCGTCGGAGATTTAAAACAATACGCGTGTATTAAATTACAACATAAATATCATTTGTCGCTGCGCCAACACCAGTGAACTTGACAATGGTTCACGTATTATAGTGATGTTCGTGTTCAAATGTGTTGCGTATTGTATTCGTGGTAATTAATATGAATGTAGTTCACTTCAGTAGTAATACAATTCAATCAGTAGAAGGTCAGAGACATTTTAGCATTTAAAACATTTACTGAACGCCTAACTCTGTATCCCATGTCCCACCGCGTTTCCTCTTGCTCTTTCGTTCTCTTTCTTTTTCTCTATTTTAATAGCTCTTTGGGAAGTCGGAATGGTACGTGACACAGATAAGCTAGGAACATCTTCATCGTAAATCATCGCTATATCTTTATTAACTATGCTGAATAATGGGTGTCTGTAAGAATTCTTCCAGAGGAAAAGGGCAAGACTAAAATTGACATATTTTATATAAATTACTTGTAATGTTAAACTGGGCTGCAACTTCAGCAGTTATGCGACAGTAAACTAGGAGAGGTTGAAAAAAAAACAGCAATAACAAATCAAATGGTTCAAATGGCTCTGAGCACTATGCGACTTAACTTTTGAGGTCACCAGTCGCCTAGAACTTCGAACTACTTAAACCTAAATAACCTAAGGACATCACACACATCCATGCCCGAGGCAGGATTGGAACCTGCGATCGTAGCGGTCGCGCGGCTCCAGACTGTAGCGCCTAGAACAACAACAACCAGCAAATCAGTTGAAAATAAAGGTGTGTTGAAACTAATGAACTCAGTTTGGTCAGCTTTGTAATTGTATTCTTCAGAAGATGTAATAGATCCTGAAAATTACATTAATGTATACGAAACTATTTTAAACAGAACAAAATAACAACTATAGCCAAAACATCAAGTGAGGACCACAAATAATCATGACTCATGACTTAGGATTTGAGTACCACAGTTTTAAATGTGTGCAAATCAAATGGCAAGTGTAGTGGCCGATTAACATAAGGCTCTGGTTGACGTGAAAGTTGAAATGCATACAATACAGCATCTAGATCACAGCAGTATGTATACGACAAACACCAAAAGGTAACTGCCCAAATTTACAGGGTCCAGTAGAAAGTTAAGCTAGCTGCAGAGGGCGCTAAATGTGTGCACGCAAAGAATGTGCTTAGAATGCATCGAGTAGCTTATGTACATACAACAGAGAAAGAATGGAAAATCGTGTCCTGTATAAGGTCACTGTCGATCTAAACGATATGAAGTAAACAAATATAAAAGTGCGAATAAAAATAGGATGTGAAAGTATTCTTGTAACAGCTGAAGACAGTAACGACAATTCTCTGTGCCAGTAGTGAGATTGGTGTTAAAAGCTTTAAATGCCGTAAACACGGGAGGAGGCATACTAAACTTATTAAACCGAATCGCTAAAATGGAGAAACTTCCGTCTACCGACAAAGAAGTTTATAAACTTACACGGAGCAACATTATAACGACATTTCACCTTGTGTATAGTACGTAGCACTATTAAAAGTTTAGAGAAAGGGACGACGGGCTATCATGTACTAAAATTTCCTAAAAATTGATTGCTGAAATGGAGAAACTTCTGCTTAGCATTAGACAAGTTCACAAACATGGAACGACATCACAGCAACATTTCATCGCGCTTGTAGTAAATAGTACTATTAAAGGTAATGAATACTGTGAAAGGGCAGAGGGGATATTATAAATTAAAATATGTTGCAAGATAATTACAAAAATGGAGCTACACCTGATTAACGTTAGAGAAATATGCAAGTGCGAGATAAAGCAGAACAGATGAACGCCTCTTGTCTAAAGAGATGTCTCTCTCAAGAACTCATAATCACAAGACAACTTTTGGATATAATTGTACGTTTAGCCTTAAAAAGGTTATAGTGAATTAAAATTTTCGCTTTAAGCTATTGGCTAAAATTAAGAAACTTTAGGTTGGAATTAGAGAAGTTTACAACTGGTAGGTGAAGCAGAACAGTTAATAAAATTTCATCGTCAATATATTACCAGATCCCAGATTATAGAGAGAAGGCTAAGAATAACGCAACGTACATATAAAAATTGTGATACAGATAAAACTTCATTACGTACTGTAACCAGAAAGTATTTTGAGGAAAGGGATATGATCACTAAGGTAACGTGGAACCAGTAAACACTCACCATGCGGTCATGGGCAGTAGTTCAAAGCTGTCAAGAAAAATTTTACTTGCCAGCTGCAGCTGATCGTTCAAGATGCTACTATCTCTTTCAGGTAAACGTTTCAGTATTTCAAGTTCCTCTAATAAATCTAATTTCCTCTCTTTTACCTCTTTATGTAGAAAATGGCTCTGAGCACCATGGAAATTAACATCTCAGGTCATCAGTCCCCTAGAACTTAAAACTACTTAAACCTAACTAACCTAAGGACATCACAAACATCCATGCCCGAGGCAGGATTCGAACCTGCGACCGTAGCGCCTAGAGCCACTCGGCCACCCCGGTCGGTCTTTATGTAGAGTTTAGTATTTTATCTTTTTGTATAGCCATTGTTTCTTCGAAGTTCCTTGGAGAATTGCCAGAAATAAACAAATTATCTGCAAAAATTGAATTATTTACATTTACACCTTTCCTTCCCAGAAGATGCTCCTTGTACCTAGCTTATATAGCTCTTCCAGTCTGTCCTATATGATAAGTATCACGATTAAAACATAACATATTAGAGATCTTACAGTTCGTAAAAAGGATCTTCTTCTGTTTGTAGCGTGCGTACTGACTTTTTCTTCAGACTGTTGTTGGTTAAGAAAGTAACTTTACAGCCGTATTTTTTAGTCAGAAGGCGGCCAATTTTGTAATACATATAACCTCAAATGTTTTTAGGTGAACTTGCCATTTTCGTGTTAATTATTCTCTTGTTTGTTATTGCCTAAACTACACTAGGCACTTGATGTGCACACTTGTAATACTATGTGGCTCCAATCCTGTCATGGTTTGTGATTATATAAGCCGTTAAGAGGTATGTCGAATATGACGTTTCACTTTATTTAATGTTATCAATCAGCGTCTGATGTAACGAGTGAGTATCCTAATCATATGATTTTTTTGGCTATAGTAATTACTTCGTTCTATTTAAAATAAGTATGTAACTATTAATGTAATTTTTAAGGGCCACTACTCTTTTTGAAGGAGACAATTTTAAAATTGACCGAACCTAGATCAACGGTTGAAATAAACAGTCATCTCAAAACGGTTGATTGATTTTTTTCAGCCTGTGCAAGTATATAAAATACTTGATCAGTTTTGATACGTATCATGCCAGCACTAAATTTTGAGTGTGATACAAAGGTTCATTATTTTCCTGTTAATTGCTGTTTATCTGCTCAATAGCTATTTGTCAAACACAGATTAATCCAATATTTGAAAAGTAAGCCTGACAGATGGTTACTCTTTTCTGTTATTAGACTGATGATGGATGTGCCACATTTTTTAAGTTGACTATCTACGGTTATATCCCTTTACGATTATATTTATGTTACGCCACAGATTAATACGGACTCCAATTTATAAAATTTTTAATGAAGTTTGCCGGCCGGTGTAGCCGAGCGGTTCTAGGCGCTTCAGTCTGGAACCGCCACACCGCTACGGTCGCAGGTTCGAATCCTACCTCGGGCATGGATGTATGTGATGTCCTTTGGTTAGTTAGGTTTAAGTAGTTCTAAGTTCTAGGGGACTTATGACCTCAGGTGTTAAGTCCCATAGTGCTCAGAGCCATTTGAACAATTTTTTTAATTGAGTTCAATCACCTTGGTGAAAGATAGGCTGGTTATGTAACGCCTAGTGGAGGACCAGAAAGCACGGTGATGCAAGACAAACGGGCAGCAGTCTGCAACTCTGCTGTGGCTGAGTGAGGGAGAGGACACGGAGCGAGAGAAAAGAAAAGGACAGTGACTAAGCAAAGTAATACGTACGAACCCTCGTTAGCTCAGCGGGAAGCAACAAGAAGCAGTAAAAATGGCTAGGGAAAACACTCACAGATAAATTTAAGTAGGTGCTAAGAGTTAATTAAAGCAAGGGTAGCAGAATAACTAGGCCACTTGCAGTCATCTCTTGTAAACCGCACATCACAGAACTACAGAGAGTTCTTTAAATACCGGCGCCACGTGGAGTGGCTGCACGGTTTGAGGCACCATGTAACGGATTGCGGGGCCCTTCCTGCCGCAAGTTCGAGTCCTCCCTCAGTCATGGATGTGTGCGTCGTTCTTAGCATAAGTTAGTTTAAGTGGAGTGTAAGTCTAGGGACCAATGACTCAGCAGTTTGGTTCCTTAGGAATTCACACACATTTGCACAATTTTTGTTTTTAAATACCGGAGCACGAGCTCCAAATAGAGGAGAATGGTTCAGGTCAATGGCAAGATGGAGTCTGTGTCGACGACATTCTGTTTCATGATTATGTTGCTTTAGTAAGTGCTGTGTCAGATCAACCAGCGAAGTACCATCCAGCGGTGGACAGCCGTAGAGACGAACTTCATGCTACGTTACACTCTAACATGTGTATGACTGGTTCTGATCTATCTTCTTACCACAGCTGTGCAAGGAGGTCTGTGACGGTCCTATGAATTTGGTGTTGAACCTATGGTCTGCAAAATAGGAAGACACCATCTCACTCATGCAGAGTTCAGAAGAGTGCAGCAGTACCGACATTGACATAATCAGAGAATGATCTCAATGCCGTTGGAATACACTCCCAGTAAAGGAAATGTTATCGCTAACAGAAATTGGGTACAGCTTCAGGCATAACTATATCCAAGCAAAAATGAAAATCTTATATATTCGTTATTAAGGTTTATTTTTACTCTGACTTTATGACACAGCAAAATTACGTACAGGATGGTGAAATATTGATACTGGGTGTTCATGACTGTGAAGCAAATTCCTAACTATTATAAGGTTCACTAATGGTAAGACGGTTGACGACCATGTCTGGGGGCCGATAAAAATACAAACAATATAATTGTGGCCAATGATATCATTTACGCTAAAATGCACAGTGAAAATACCGAAAATTGAATGAGGGTCGGGAAAGCGCAATAAATAAGAAGTACACAACTAAAACAATTCATTCTCTACAGTGGCTGATCAGTCCTTTTCATCAGATCGGACATACCATGTTTCTGCTTCAGTTAGGCCTGACAACCGTGAATATGTTTAACTACAAGTATTGGTTGAATGTATAAAAAATTAGGGAGACGGAGATGATTGCAGTTCTGAGTGTCAATTGAATATCACTTGCTGTCAGGGAATGGGGGCCCGTGTGTTCACTTTGCACCTTTGGCGGCAGTGGCGGCTGTCAGTGCAAGATGTGAACCCGAGAATCTATTCTAATTCTCTCTCGACTGTGAAACACCAGTCAGATACATTTACTACATCTTCGGCAAAGTTTAGACTCAGAGTTATTCTCTAGCTAAGTTAATTGGCATGGTACACGATATTTTGCTGGAATAGTGCATACGTCTTTGCCCTCAAATCACTCTCAGTCGTTAACTGTCAGTGCTCGTTGCAATTCTCCATACTAGGAAGCTTTGCAGTTTAACTCGTTACGAGTTAACAAGGGTCACATAATAACTCTCGCAGTTGTCCAGCGGAGGGGGAGTCGCCTTGCTCAAACACTAGACGATTTCTGCAAGAGAAGAGCCAATTATTCTGTCCACAATTTGCTTGTATCAAATATGGTGGCCGTGCGTTTTTCTTTCTGGCTAATCAGAGCGCTCATACTTTGTTATAACTTCACCCACTAGGGTTTTGTAGCCTATCACTGGCGTCGTTTCTTTTGCAGGGCAGAGTTTAACTTTTGCTACGTAATACTGAAATCAACAGCTTTTTCTTTCATGCGAGCTTTTAAGGCATGTGGCTACAGTGAGTCAGATATGTTTTGAGTTGGGCTTCTCCAAATGTTCAGCATTTCCCACTGTGTTTCTGTAGAACGTTTTTGCGAATGGTCACTGTTAAACCCAGGGAGTAAGATCGACTACACTCCCTAAGACCAGTGTTGTATTGGCCAGAAAACCCCCCACATATTCTATCCCATCAAAACCTAACTTTTATCAACAACGCGTAGGATTCAACTTCATTACAGTCCATAGACAACTTGATAAATTCTGAAAAACAACAAATCTCAGTGAACCAAATATTGCAGCATGTGAAACGGTATCGTGAAAAGGATAGGCAGAAGACAATTATTTATAATTAGTCAAGCATGAGCATAATCTTGGTTCTGATATTTATTTTTGCAATCTACTTCAGTCTGAAAGATAAGATGGTACACTCAAGAAATATCAAACCACCAAATGCCAGTAAAATGTATTCAGCCTAGTAATAAGATGGAAGCAGCAAAAAAGACACTGTAATTAGATAAGCATAGCAGAATGAACTGAGATAAAATAATACGTTGTAACTTAGCAAAAGGAGAAATGTAACTTAAGGTTTAAGAAAGGCTAACTAAAAACAAGTGAAGCTGAAAATTGTGGACGAATTTTAACAAAGGGGAGGGACTTGTTAGAGCACAGAGTAAAGCGGGTTCCAAGATATAATATCTTTAATGGAGTTCAGCCACCTTGACGCAAGATAGGCTGGTTACGCCACGAATAGCAGCGGACCAGTAAGCACGGTGATGAAAGACAGACGTGCAGCACAGTAAGCCTCTCTGCAGTAGCTGAGAGAGAGAGAGCACACACCGCGGGAAAAGGACAGCGATTAAGCGCAATAACATGCACGCTCGTTCGCGTGGCGAGATGCCACAAAAAGAAATGGACACGGCCAGGGAACACACTCATAGAGCAATGTAACTAGCTGGTAAGAGAGAATTAAAGCAAGAATATCAGAATAACGAGGCCACATGTGGTCATTGCTAGTAAACCTAAGGTCACGTAACTACGGAGAGCTCTTTAAATACCGGAGCCGCAGCTGCAAGTAGGGGAGAACTATTCATGTCAATGGGAATGCTGAAGTCCGTGTTGACGACATTCCGTTCCATGGCCAAGTTATTTTAGTAAGTCCTGTCTCAGGCCAACCATCGCTGTTTCAGCCAGCCATGGAGTGCTGTAGAGACGAGCTCATGCTGTGTCACACCAACCACCACAGATAGGAGACCTGATGAACTATCAGCAGTGCAATACCAGGTGCTGTACTCTCTGAGTGTGGGATGGGAGATGACAACCAAGTTTCCTGGCGGACCACCATCCAGTACACCTAAGCGCCTCCGTGTGCAGAGCGTACTGGGCTGGAAGTACTGGGTGCAATGCCTGCCACCTACACAGTGTAAATCGGTTAGTCCACGCAAAACGAGGCACAGGGTAGGATCGAGTACACTCCCCCAGCCCGTATCAGCCATCCGTGCTATACCAGGTTGGGCCAAGCATCTGTATCGACATAAGAGGAATGGAATAGGCCGCATCGTCCACACAGCCATTATTGCAACTGGTAGCCAGTCAGCCAGTCAGTCATTTTGTTTGCACATACCGGAACACTGACCACAGCAACGTTACATTCTAAACGCATAACATTCAGGACAAGTAGCACGATTATCATTTTTAGGTGTATAGCGTCTGAAAAATTATAGCATGAACCCATTTACACCAATCGGTTGTCTTTTCTCTTGGAAAATGATAGCTTCTCAGTATCAAAACCCTTCGGTCCCATCATCGTTATCACAAATTTGTTGAGGAATAACGGGCGTAATTACAATGAAAAAGCCCTCACATATTTTATTTATTTTCGTACATTCTTGCACTATAGCTGGGGTTTGTCAGAGCTGGTGGAATTGATTCCCCCAGCCGAATGAAGGACCCGTCCTAATTGTCTCGAAATCTCATAACCTTTTAACAGCACTGTTTCATAATTAAAAATATAAATGTCGTGTGATCAGGGCCTCCCATTCAGTTAGACCGTTCGCCGGTGAAAGATTTTCGATTTGATGCCACTTCGGCGACTTGCGCGTCGATGGGGATGAAATGATGATGATAAGGACAATACAACACCCAGTCCCTGCGTAGAGGAAATCTCCGACCCAGCCGGGAATCGAACCCGGGCCCTGAGGTTTGACATTCTGTCGCGCTGACCACTCAGCTACTGGGGGCGGACGTTTCATGTTTATTTGGCTGTGTCAAGTCCTCCACCCGTCACTGAGTACTTAGAGAGCTAACACAACGATAAAAATAGCACGCTAACCTACAGGAGAACATTCAGAAGAAAGCAGAATATACACAGACTACACAAAGAAATTGAGATGTATGAGACCTACAATTCATAGATACCGAATGACAGTCTATGAGCTGTCAGTGACTGTGCGTCACTCTCTCCCTCTCCCTCTCCCTCTCCCTCTCCCTCTCCCTCTCCCTCTCCCTCTCCCTCTCCCTCTCCCTCTCCCTCTCCCTCTCCCTCTCCCTCTCCCTCTGTCTCTGCTGCCATGCTATTTTTGTAATATCAAACGCAGTAAAAGTACGAACTATAGAAACATCGCTAACGTCCCCTGGTAGAGATCTCAATAAGATTTTACCACGGGTCACTCTTTCAATATGTCGGAAAGAATTACCATTCGCGAGTTGCCATCTACCACATCAGTTGATTCCATTACTTGATCTGTTTCTAGGCGGACAACATCCAGTTCTCACAGATAGAATACAACCATCCTTTTCAAGCCGGTACAAATGGGAATAGGAGTTAATAAACACATTATCGAGTATCTCTTATTATAGGGAACGTTGTCGATTCCACTGATTTCGGACACTATTCCTACATATGACCTGCTCCCATTGCTCTTTACTGTAAATGCCAATATCTTATATTCTCCCTTCGTAGCCAGATTTCTCCATACAATGTGTTTAAAGCCGTATGAAAACCTGGACAGCACATCTACAATAAACTCTTCCTTTTCCAACTGCATCATTATACTCTTCTTTATGGCAGTTATCTTCCCCATATATTCTAGTTTTCTTTCCTTTACGTCGATGTCCTCGATTTCCAGTTCCCTTTACCTTCCACATAACAAACTAATTTTGCGTAGAAGTGTAATTTCTTTAATGGCGAATGGTTTAAGTCTGTGTGCTACATTTTTCTTTTTCTAAGGACTTGCGGAATAACGTTACACGTGTTAACCAGTCCCAATTCTGCAATTTCTGTATCGCACGGTATTGCGGAGAACAGTGTTCTACATTGACAAAAATAAGTTTCTCCTGCCTTAACGTAACACTTCTGTATATTACTTATATCATCTTTATTCGAGTCAGAGTTAAGAATCTCAATGTACTTTACAGGTAGATAATTAAAACTGTATGCAAACAGAGCATAGCTGGTAAGTTTTTTGCTGTCTTCATTATCTAGAAGACTTACCTGTACACCTGTCAATTCTCGGGTGCTCTTTTTACCCCAGTACACAAACTGCGGAACTATATTAAACGCAACACAGCAGCTATTCTGTAAGTTATCTATTAGCTATTTCACACATGGACGCCATTGACAAATTAAAAGGAGCACACTGCAGTTTTCGTTATTGTCTAACATATGTAAACACTCTTGCACAGGACTGAATACACGATGCGTTCTGTTGTTATATACTGTAGCATCCACCCTGGTAATGTCATGCTGCTTAGCTAAGGAAGACCTGCAAGTTCATCAGAAACATATCTCAGGACAGTTTATGAAACCTATAGTGCGGTTAAAAAAATGTTTGTTCACTGCAGGACTTCTGATTTCACATACGAATTTGTAATACATCTTTACATCTGGAGCTTAAGCCAGTTAGGCAGTCCATTCGAGCTGTGTTACCGTTGTTCACCATCACATTGCGTTTCCCTGACCATCTCCTTCCACGCAGAGGCCGCGGTTTCATGTTAACTAGTCGTATGTCGCAATTTTATTAAAAATTCCGGCAAAGTTTTGCGTTATGTCCAAATGAAAATGGTCTGCTCATAGCTGTTGCAATATTCCAGGAATCTCTTCTATTAGAACATCCATTTTAACCTGCGGTAAGTCCACTTTCTATGGTACACCCACAGGAATTTTGTATTTCCTCGAAGAAGTTTCAAGTGTTTCCTTGCCGACCTCTTTCCACGTCCCCCTTGCTGTCACACTGTCGTTCCCGTGCAGGGGAAGAGGGTGCTCCGTCTTGAGCACGCCTCGCAGTGATGGAACTGGAGAATTTACTACGCAGATGAAACTTAAATGAGCCATGCATCTCCTTCTTTAATATTACAGACCGTCCTCTTTCTAATTGTTCTTGACAGTCCATTTCATCAAAGATTTTAATCACCATAATGTTATCGCAGAACGGCTCTGTAATAGATGTAAACGGATGGACGTTCTTCTTGCTAAAAGTATACCATTTATGGTTTAATTTATGTTGCCGGCATCAGTAGCCAGACTGTCCAGGTTGTGCTGTAATAACAACAAACTGAATCTTTCTTCTGTTGGTCTAGACTTCCACCCTAATTGCTGAGGAATGTTCACCACTTTGGAGGAATCCATGTTAACATTTTCAGCTACCACAGAAGACTGGTCAGTTCCGGCTCTCAGCCCTCTTAATGCTCTAAAGATCCAAGATGGCGTGACTTCCGGTCACGTTATTTTCTGCCATACACTCTACATAACATCCATCCCAGTTGCGCTATATTGTGTGCAAGGTGTTCGTGGCAGGGAGGGAGTGCCACCCTGTCCCACACCGCATAATTCCGCTAACTGGAACGGGTACAGCGCTATACTATTCCCTCCGTCTATTGCACTGTACCATTCCTCCTGAAACTCGGTTTGTGTTTATAATAACAGAACCTGGAGATCTGCCTACTGAAATTGACAACGTAAAATGGTATACTTCTTATCAAGAAGAATATAAATCTGCTTACACCTCTCACAGAGCCGTTTTGCGGTAACATTGGGATGGTTTAAATTTATGGTCGAGTTGATGCCAAGAACAACTAGAAAGCGGTCTGTAACGCTGAAGAAAATGTGTGGCACATTTAATTGTCATCTATGTGGTAAATTTCCCAATCTCCTCAGTGCGAGACATGGCATCAAGGCGAAGCTAACTGTTCTATACGGGAACGACAATTCTATACGGGAACGACAATTTTATACAGGAACGACAATATGACAGCAAGGGGGATACAGCGGAAGGTCGGCAAGGAAACACTGGAACTATTTCGAGGAAATAGAAAAATCCTGCAATTATGCCACATAAAGTGTGTTTAGCCGACGTTAAAATGGATGGCGTGATGCGGAAGAGCTTCTTGAAATATTGCAATAGCTACGTGTAGACGACTGTTACAACTCGCGTAAGACTTTGCCGGAATTTTTAATAAAATAGAGATGTTGGACTACTATCAAGCCATGACTTCTGCATGGAAGGAGACATCAAGGAATAGTTGCAATGTCATTGTGGACCACGATAAGACAGTTGGAATATGTATCAAATCACAAGACCTGGGACCGAGCGAGGTGGCGCAGTGGTTAGCACACTGGACTCGCATTCGGGAGGACGACGGTTCAATCCCGTCTCCAGCCATCCTGATTTAGGTTTTCCGTGATTTCCCTAAATCGTTTCAGGCAAATGCCGGGATGGTTCCTTTGAAAGGGCACGGCCGATTTCCTTCCCAATCCTTCCCTAACCCGAGCTTGCGCTCCGTCTCTAATGACCTCGTTGTCGACGGGACGTTAAACTCTAACCACCACCACAAGACCTGGAGGATACAAAGATATTGGTAAACACGCATTAGATCATATAAAGTGTCCCGACATGCGACCACAAGGAACTTGCAAGTTTTCCTTGACTAAGCACCATAGCTTTACCCGGCTGGATGGTACAGTATACAACTACACACTGGATAGTGTATTCAACCCTGTGCAAGAATGTTTACGTCTATTGGACACCAACAAACAGAACTTTACTCTGTGCCACTTGCGTCTGTGTGACGTTAGTTAACAGATAATTTACAGAACAAGTGTGTTTAATAACGTCCTGCAGTTTGTGTACTGCGGTAATAAGAGTGTGAAAATTGATCAATAGATGGCGCTGTATGTGTCAGAATACGTAAATAAAAACACCTGTCAAGAGTACGACCCATTGAAGTTGGTATAAACATGCTGGGTGCACGTCTTTTCTCCTTTCGAATCTGCGACGTTCGCCGTGACTGTCTCAATGTAGGATCGTGCTCTGCTTGTAAAGCTGTGTTACAGGAATACAGGAATGATTACTGTACACAGTGCAGAAGTTACGGACACTGAACGATTTGAAAAAAAGGCTTTGGTTCAATGACTACAGTGGGTCTGGAGAAAATGATTCGGAAATTCGAAAAGACGAGTTCTTTTGGTTTGCAACCTGTTAGAGGGAGGAAAAGAATTGATTCGACGTCAGTGGAAGCAGTGGCCCCTACAACGCAGGAGGTGACGAGCGGTGATGCGCAATCGTGTAGTGTACGGAGGATTGCCCGGACCTTGGACATACCTGTGATTACGGTGAATAAAATCCCACGAAACATCCTTCTTTTCTATCCATTCAAAATTACCCATGTGCGCGAATAGCTTCCTGTTGACCTACCAGCAAGAGAGACCGTTGTTGTAGAATTTCTTGTTCACATGAAAGTGAACAATGACTGGCTGTGGAAGATTTTGTTGACAGACGAAGCCCACTTCCATTTGACACGATATGTCAATACACAGAATTGTCGAATATGGGCAACGGAAAATCAACACGTAAATCAACCAATACCGCTTCACCCACAAAAGGTCACTGTGTGGTGAGGGTTTACCGCATCATTCATCATAGGGCCATATCTTTTAAGAGACGGGTGCTTCCGGTTATGTTACGTGTACCATCTTTGGTAAGCTCATTTCAGCTCTCCAACAGCGTGGTTGTGTGGATGGGGTCATTTTTGTGCAAGATGGCACACCGCCGCACATTGTAAATCCAGTTAAGCAGCAGATTAAGCGCCATTCCAGAAATGCACCGAGCGAGGTGGCGCAGTGGTTAGCACACTGGACTCGCATTCGGGAGGACGACGGTTCAATCCCGTCTCCGGCCATCCTGATTTAGGTTTTCCGTGATTTCCCTAAATCGTCTCAGGCAAATGCCGGTATGGTTCCTTTGAAAGGGCACGGCCGATTTCCTTCCCAATCCTTCCCTCACCCGAGCTTGCGCTCCGTCTCTAATGACCTCGTTGTCGACGGGACGTTAAACACTAACCACCACCACCACCACCAGAAATGCTACAATTATCAGTCGCCATTTCCCTACAGCATAGTCGCCCCGCTCACCTGATCGTAATTCGTGTGACTTCTGGCTGTGTGGCTATCTGAAAGATGTGTTCAGTGTTCCGATTACGAACTTAGCTGCGTTGAAGGCACGCATTGCGCAACACACTCCGAAGGTGACCGCGGAAAGACTTCGATTATTTTTGCGGATTTCAACTTGTTGCAGAAAACAGTGGGGAGCACACTGAACGTGTTTTGCGGCAGTCACACGGAAATTAATAATCCGATTTGATTTTCACTGATGCTTTGTATGCGGCTTTTGGCCTCATGACAACGAAAAACCGATTTTTACCATCCGAAGTGATTTGACCATGCTGCGGTGGATCGGCTTACGTAACTAACGGTATCACACCTGTACACCCATGCACCCTGAGTAGTACAGTTTGTTTAACGTCAGACGTCCACTTTAGGCATTGTTGTATGATTAGTTTGTCATTTGTCATTTGTAGTCGACCACTATTAAATTATGATGCTTAGAGCCCCATCCATTGCTACATTTCAATTTTCTTCCACCTTCTCCGACAATATTCCGTTGCAGTATGACGTCATTCTGACCAGTGATATTATTTTTACAGCTGTTTGAAAGTTTAACTTCGCCGGGATGGTTCCTTTGAAAGGGCACGGCCGATTTCCTTCCCAATCCTTCCCTAACCCGAGCTTGCGCTCCGTCTCTAATGACCTCGTTGTCGACGGGACGTTAAACACTAACCACCACCACCAAAGTTTAACTTCAAATAGAATCAAAAATGGCTCTAAGCACTATGGGACTTAACAACTGAGGTCATCGGTCCCCTAGACTTACAACTACTTAAACCTGACTAACCTAAGGCCATCACACACATCCTTGCCCGAGGCAGGATTCGAACCTGCGACCGTAGCAGCAGCACGGTTCCGGACTGAAGCGCCTAGAACCGCTCGACCACAGAGACCGGCAATCACCCTGTATATTAACAAGAGCGCAAGTTCCCGATACTCAAGGCGGATAAAAGCTTATCAACTATGTTCTGCCTTCATGCAATTTTAATTATACACCTGTAAACTAAGGGGGGTTTCTTAACTATGACTCCAATAAAAGCGATAGAAGTATTATACAGAAGAGTTATGGTTGGTGGGTTTGGGGAAGGAGACCAGACAGCGAGGGCATCGGTCTCATCGGATTAGGGAAGGAAGTCGGCCGTGCCCTTTGAAAGGAACCATCCCGGCATTTGCCTGGAGCGATTTAGGGAAATCACGGAAAACCTAAATCAGGATGGCCGGACGCGGGATTGAACCGTCGTCCTCCCGAATGCAGAAGAGTTATGTTAATGCAAGAATCCGATATACACTCCTGGAAATGGAAAAAAGAACACATTGACACCGGTGTGTCAGACCCACCATACTTGCTCCGGACACTGCGAGAGGGCTGTACAAGCAATGATCACACGCACGGCACAGCGGACACACCAGGAACCGCGGAGTTGGCCGTCGAATGGCGCTAGCTGCGCAGCATTTGTGCACCGCCGCCGTCAGTGTCAGCCAGTTTGCCGTGGCATACGGAGCTCCATCGCAGTCCTTAACACTGGTAGCATGCCGCGACAGCGTGGACGTGAACCGTATGTGCAGTTGACGGACTTTGAGCGAGGGCGTATAGTGGGCATGCGGGAGGCCGGGTGGACGTACCGCCGAATTGCTCAACACGTGGGGCGTGAGGTCTCCACAGTACATCGATGTTGTCGCCAGTGGTCGGCGGAAGGTGCACGTGCCCGTCGACCTGGGACCGGACCGCAGCGACGCACGGATGCACGCCAAGACCGTAGGATCCTACGCAGTGCCGTAGGGGACCGCACCACCACTTCCCAGCAAATTAGGGACACTGTTGCTCCTGGGGTATCGGCGAGGACCATTCGCAACCGTCTCCATGAAGCTGGGCTACGGTCCCGCACACCGTTAGGCCGTCTTCCGCTCACGCCCCAACATCGTGCAGCCCGCCTCCAGTGGTGTCGCGACAGGCGTGAATGGAGGGACGAATGGAGACGTGTCGTCTTCAGCGATGAGAGTCGCTTCTGCCTTGGTGCCAATGATGGTCGTATGCGTGTTTGGCGCCGTGCAGGTGAGCGCCACAATCAGGACTGCATACGACCGAGGCACACAGGGCCAACACCCGGCATCATGGTGTGGGGAGCGATCTCCTACACTGGCCGTACACCACTGGTGATCGTCGAGGGGACACTGAATAGTGCACGGTACATCCAAACCGTCATCGAACCCATCGTTCTACCATTCCTAGACCGGCAAGGGAACTTGCTGTTCCAACAGGACAATGCACGTCCGCATGTATCCCGTGCCACCCAACGTGCTCTAGAAGGTGTAAGTCAACTACCCTGGCCAGCAAGATCTCCGGATCTGTCCCACATTGAGCATGTTTGGGACTGGATGAAGCGTCGTCTCACGCGGTCTGCACGTCCAGCACGAACGCTGGTCCAACTGAGGCGCCAGGTGGAAATGGCATGGCAAGCCGTTCCACAGGACTACATCCAGCATCTCTACGATCGTCTCCATGGGAGAATAGCAGCCTGCATTGCTGCGAAAGGTGGATATACACTGTACTAGTGCCGACATTGTGCATGCTCTGTTGCCTGTGTCTATGTGCCTGTGGTTCTGTCAGTGTGATCATGTGATGTATCTGACCCCAGGAATGTGTCAATAAAGTTTCCCCTTCCTGGGACAATGAATTCACGGTGTTCTTATTTCAATTTCCAGGAGTGTAGATATTTGAAAATTATGATTGGCGGCCACGAGCAACGTTATTCCGCAGGTCCTCAGAAAAAAGAGTATAAGTAACACACAGACGTAAACAGCTCCCCATGAGTGAAATTACACTTTCAAGTAAAATTAGTGTGTTACGTGCAAGGTGAAGGAAACTAGAAATCTAGGACACTGAAGTAAGAGGAGATGTCTGGACTACATGGAGAAGACAACTGCCATGAAGGAGTAATATAAGCTGCAATTGGAAAAGGAAGAATCTATTGCGGATGTGCGGGACTGATTTAGATATGGCTTTAAACATACTGTATGGAGAAATATTGCTATGAGTGAAATTACACTTTCAAGTAAAATTAGTGTGTTACGTGCAAGGTGAAGGAAACTAGAAATCTAGGACACTGAAGTAAGAGGAGATGTCTGGACTACATGGAGAAGACAACTGCCATGAAGGAGTAATATAAGCTGCAATTGGAAAAGGAAGAATCTATTGCGGATGTGCGGGACTGATTTAGATATGGCTTTAAACATACTGTATGGAGAAATATTGCTATGAATGTGGAATATAAAATATTGGCATTTGCAGTGAATAACTATGGGAAACGGTTACGTGTTGGAATACTGGCCAAAATCAATGAAATCAGTATTTGCTATACCAAAGGATCCATATATATGGTGTTTTTTAAGGTCTATTGGCATTTAGTTTGACTTAAAGAGGATCGTTATGGTCTATCCACGTGTGACGAACGGTATTTTTTCCTCATAGCAAAAGAACAGCAATTTGTCAAGTTTAAAACTGATGCAGTAACTACAGTTAAAGGACACTCGTTTGCTAAGGTTGTAAGCTTGATGTATATGCAGCTATCCCGCAAGATTGTGTAGCAGAAGAGTTACCGACATACACACAGGAAGAAGTGGGCCCTTTAACAATAGCGTCATGGAGGAGATAAGAGGAAAAACTAAAATCTTCGAATGTTCTCGCCTACAAGAAAAGGAGGAAGGAATAGTTACCGGCTGACAGCATCATGATATCGACGTGATGAGATGTTTTGTCGACCTTACATCTCCTCGAGAATGGCGGTTTTGATCTCGAATAATTGAGTAAATTTCACTGAAATTACAGAAAAGCTGTTAAAATTACGAAAATTGATGAAAATACGACAAAAATGTAGAGGAATGAAGATACTAACATATTCGATTGGGTGTATGAAAACCATCTCATTCTTGCACCGGTTGGACTGACAACTGATGGTACATATTATCCTTACTCTACGGGTTTAAGTCTTGCAGAATACCCTCTTGTTCCATAATTAGGTGGTTAAGCATTGTAAGACAGAAAAATGAAAGACGTAGTGACCAAAGATTTGGGGATCAGGATAATTACCAACTAGGACACCGTAACAGCGATCGCATAGCTGGTGTGGCGTGTGGTGTAATTGCGTGTTTGGTGTTGTACAATTTCAGCAATATTACAATAAAGCTAGTTATTTATTATTAATGTAAGATGAGATTTTATTTAATCACCTCTTTTCCCGGATAATGATCGTTATTTTGTTAAAGAAACCACCACTGGGAACGTGTATCAATGTTGTCTGTCCCGCAATGTAAATGTCACTAAGTTCATTCACAAAAGTAATCATTTATAACCAGCAAACAAGCTAAATGTATGATAAGTAATAAGTAATCTGAACTACACAAGAGTAATGATTTTTCGTAATTTCAGTGACGTTGTTTAAAAGAGTCTTTGCTAGTTCAGATAGTTTATCGAATTTAACGCTACTGTTATTCGAGGTGCCAACACTTTTCTTTGAGCAAAATGAACAGTTTTGTCACACAATACCGCAAATACACAACACTAATGTGTTTTACTGTCCAAATATTTGTTACGAAATAAAAAGGCTTCATGCATCAGCAAATAAGAGTTTATATGTAAGATGCTGTTTGTATTCATAGAAGTTCAATGTATTCGTAGTCTAACTGGAATTTATTACCTCAGAGTCGGTTCTCGGCTACCAATACATAATTGTTACCGGAATTATGAACATTTATGTCTGTATATATAGAAAAACAATTTAAAACTGCCGCTGAAAGATGGCGGCTACAGTAAGACAGTCAAATATATATGAAGATGTTATCTGTTCTTTCGGACATATTCGAAAGAATAAATACCATCTTCATAATATATTAGTTAAGGCTCACCGGCTATTTGACCATCTTCTTCTGTGCGGATGCACAAACAGTGCCCGAACTCTTACGGGAATCGGCAAAAAGCCGCAAGTAATGAGTATAATGGGCAGGGGCACTATGAATATAGTGTCGGACAATAAGTTGGGAATGTAGGTCTCACAAGGGGGCCTGCCAGAGAGAAGTCCATGCAGTGACACTACCCACTGTGTCGTCGGTCGCTCAGGTCGATAGAGCGTCTGACATGTAAGCAGAAGATCCTGGGTTCGAATCCCGGGTGGAGTACACATTTTCAATTGTCCCCATTACTTATATCAACGCCTGTATGAAGCTAGGGGTATTCATTTGATTGTAAAAAGACAATCACTTAGCAATTCTGGTTCAAGCTGTGTTATATATATATATATATATATATATATATATATATATATATATATATATATATATATATATATATATATATATAAAATCATTTCGCACCTTCACCGTATGCATTAACATTTGAAAATATTTCTCAATGTTACAAGACTTATTATTCACCATTTACTTATAAACTGCGCTGTAGATCAATAGCGATAATGACTGCGCTCTTTCGTAGCTGAGCAGAAAACTTAACATTTATGTAGGACGTCGATTAAAATTAAATAAAACTCCAAACAAAGGAGGTGCATTCCAGTAACATATAAACTCGATTTTCAAATATCGGTTAGCAACATAATACTGTTTTTTTACAGACATCTGTGCTACGAGACATTAATCACAACCTATGAGTACAACAGTTCGAACAAGAAGAAGCATTTTTCTACAAAATCATAGATAACAAAGACTGAGATTTTCGTCGTCTTTTTACATGGGTATTGTCTGAGATATTATTTTTTACAAAATATTAAATTATGACACTGACAACAATTATTTATTACTTTATTAACGATGAAGTCCTTTTTCTTAGTATTACGAGAATAGGATCAAAGTTCAGTCACATTCCACATACAGTGCTGTCGTTGTATTAAATAAAATTGTTGTGTACATAGTTCCGCGTAGTCAGCGCGTACACTACTTTCCCACTATAGCGTGCCCCGCTAAGCACAACAGCGCAGGCGCAGCGCTCGTCCGTCTCCGCACTACGAGATGGCGCTGTCTTAGAGACGGACCAAATTCTGCTTACGCCCATCCGCGTATTAATATGTAACGCAGCCAATGAGATTGCTGCTATCGTAGAACCTTTTCTCCTTGCGGATCACACTCGCACAGTGATACCTGAATGCGCGAGGTATTATAACGAGTGTACAGACCTCCGATTAGTCAGTGTGCATTTGTCTGCACCAGTCTGTACCAGTCTGCATTAGTCTGTACCAGTCTATAGTCAAGTTTTAGTCTGCACCTAAGAAGATTATCATATTCCTATACAGAGATATGTGAGAATAAGATTAACATACCAAGACCAAAGGAACTTCAGATTGTCAATTGTAAGTAGCATCCAGAATCAAGTTACGTAATGTTTATGCTTGTTATTATTTTAATAAATGTGTATGAAAATTGATCAAGTTCTGTTTAAAGTTGGTCACCGTCAATATGGTACTCTAAGCGTGCAAGTGGCATTTCTATTGTCTGACCTAATGGCAGAAGATAAACACGCCACGAAAAGACCACGAGACATATTGCTGACACTCGCCTACTTCATTAGAGCGACAAGTCAAATAATCTGATGGTGTATGTACCGAAGGTCTTACAGTACGCACACCACAAAAATGTAGGCATTGATATTACACTGGATTCAATATGCACCACCAATATGAGCAATCAACGCTATTGGGCTCAATGCAACACCAAAACATCTGCTTCCCCGTCGCTGTGGAAGATGAGATGAAATGTAGAGGTCATGACCATGGGACAGCTGTTGGAAAACGCTCCACAATGCCGCAAACTCTTAGAGTTTCCATATATTAAGATGTCTTCCACATTTTTGTCAATAGGGAACACAGCCTTTGACTTTTATTACAACCACCCTGTGTGTTGAGGAAGTAGCCTAGTTTACACTATGCGATGTTCAGCTTTCTGTGAGAGTCAGTGCGTCAAAACTTGTTACTGTCAGTACTGACTGCTTATACAATAACAGCAGCACAATAAATCTGGATTATGACTTATGGTCGGTGGTATATGGTATTCCTTCAGTACTGGCGACAACACTGCACACATACTTCCATCACAGGCAGTCTGCTCTAGTGGACCCATACATGTATATTTAATGGGATCTCCACGTATAGTCGATGGAAAATCACAGATGCAATTTGTTTCCGATATATCGGAAGAGGAAACGTGATAAAATCTTGTGAGTTCCCTACCAGGTGACGTTAGGGAAGTTTTTATAGTCCGTAGTTTTACTGCATTGGGTGATGCAAAAATAATGAGAGGGAGACAGACAGACATAGTGCTGTCGACGAAGATTCTCCTGCACTGTTATTTCTAGCGTGGTAATCACAGGAATATGACAAAGGAGATAAAGACATGCAGAGCGTACATTCAAAAATGGTTCAATGGCTCTGAGTTGATGCCAGCTCGACGACTTACTTGTCGATGGGGATGAATTGATGATGATAAGGACAACACAACACCCAGTCCCTGAGCGGAGAAAATCTCCGACCCAGCTGGGAATCGAACCCGGGCTTTTAGGTATGACATTCCGTCACGTTGACCACTCAGCCAATAAGGGCAGACACTTACTTAGTGACGGATGGAGGACTAAACAGTCTTCTACGAAACACTGCTGTTATAAGGTTATGGGATTTCGAGAGATTTATCATTGGTCTGTGACATTTCTGGGGATATCAGACCGACCTGCTCTGAGAAACGCCGACTATATTGCAAGAAGGTACGTAAAGTAAATAAAAGACTTGACGGCTTTTTAATTGTAATTATTCCACAACATATACACAAATGAAAAAATGTTTTGCATCACCCCGGTTCCCAGAACTCCTGAAGATAGACGTTGACTGTGGGTATTGTATCTCAGACAAAATCCCTCTGACTGTTCAGAGATGCCACTAAACCCATCAAAAGATGTAAACAATCATGCATGAGCAGCGCCTATTAGACAGCGGGGGTCCGTCAGCCGATCAGTTCCAATCATTCCACCAGGAAGGAGGTACACGGCTCATGTTGTCTGTAATTCAGTCATGCCCAGACAGTCACTACCACTGTTCGATGGCGTCCGCATTGTGACTTTGTGCCAGGAAGGGCTCTCAACAAGGGAAGTGTCAAGGCGTCTCGGAGTGAACCAAAGCGATATTGTTCGGACATGGAGGATATACAGAGAGACAGGAACTGTCGATGACACGCCTCGCTCAGGCCGCCCAAGGACTACTGCTGCAGTGGATGATTGCTATTTACGGACTATGGCTCGGAGGAACCCTGACAGCAACGCCACCATGTTGAGTAATGCTTTTCGTGCAGCCACAGGACGTCGTGTTACGATTCAAACTGTGTGCAATAGGCTGCATGATGAGCAACTTCATTCCCGATGTCCATGGTGAGGTCCATCTTTGCAACCACGACACCATGCAGCGCGGTACAAATGGGCCCAAAAACATTCCGAATGGACTGCTCAGGATTGGCATCACTTTTTGTTCACCGTTGAGTGTCACATAGATTGAAAAGGGTTGTTTAGTATGACGTGACGCATCAACCACTCTGAATGGATCTACGCCGAATCGCTTTTGAAGAGTGGGACAATCTGGAGCAACAGAGCCTTGAAGAACTTGTGTATAGTATGCCACGACGAATACATGCATTGATCAATGCAAGAGAATGTGCTAGTGGGTATTACAGGTACCGGTGTGTACAGCAATTCCTATATACGTTCCGGAACTCTTGGAACCGAGGTGATGCAAAACATATTTGTATGTGTGTATGGGATAACGACGATGTGGCGCGAGGGGAGATATTGTCTTCCGTGCTAAACAACAACCCGGTGGTGTGTGGCCGGATCACAGTTTTATTGCGCTATACAGCGAGTAATGTTATGTTGTTGGAATCTATTGTTACTGTGCTCAGTGTTCCGGCACGTGCAGAGAAATTGATTGAGTCTATTCGTAAGAGAAGTATAGGTTTGACGTGGGAAACTGCGATTTGAGTGCTTTGATAGCCGTAAGGCACAAGAATGATTTTGCGTGGAAAATTATGTCCAGTCATATGTAGGATATGGATTGAACTGTTAAACTGATATTCCAGTGCCACAGTCGTTATGAGGAGCTATTTGCAATAATTCGCGCATTGTCGAACGTCATCTAATTAGTACTGCAATTGTAATATTTAACTGTAATTAAACTGATAAGTATGTGGCTAGTTTCCTAGAACGACACCGTTTGACGTGCGGGGCTTGTGGTGGAGGTAGCCCTTGGTCGGAACGAATGGACATTTACGTCTTAAGGAGCCGGCTGTCGCTGAGCTTCCAGAACCGGCCAGTCGGCGACAGGGATGGAGTTAACCTAACCGTGTCGCCTTTGGGCTGCCATTCTACACATTTGCCGTGTTTATTTGGATGAGAGAACATAGAATGTGATGTCTTGTTTTTCTTGGGATGGTGAAACACATATGGAAGAGATATTTACGGGTTCTCTAGACATGAGAAATACTTACTATTATGAATATTAAATGCTTAGTTGACTTCGTAAAGTAGGAGGATTTGAAATTTGTTATATCAGTGACATCGATATTCGTTAAAAATCGCAAGTAGAACTATCAGATTCCTGTGTTTTCGAGTTTTTACATAAAATTCGTCGTAGTAGGCGTAAGTTCCTACTTATTCTGTGGTTTGCAGCAAGTCCCACATAATGGTCTCGCTAGATTTGCGGCTTTCTAGATATATAATTTCCGCTCTTTATCTTCGGAATTATACTGAACAAGTGGTCGGTAGCTAACTCCTGTGTGGTTGATATCGAAAACAGTTGTATAAATGGTATGATATTCTGGCAAACCATGTGAAAGTACGTGAGATGCTGGAAATTTTAGATTGGTAATCGATGATTATGGTATAAAAGTCTCACAAATACGTCGTTTTCTTAGCGTATGAAATTAGATATGGCACCTAATACCGGTTTAGAGATTGGTAAATTAATTTTCCGCTGACGAAGCATTTCCCGTCGACAGAGCGCAGAAAGTGAATCCTTTTGTAATGTAAGAGTCTGGAGATGGTCGCAACTCGTGGTAGAAGCCATAGCGGCAAACAGGCCAGACCAGCAACAGTACCGTTAGCGGATGCCTTCCTGAGTTTAGAGTTACAGAGATTATTTATTCATTTATTTATTTGGAGTTGTAGCTGAATAGAGCGCTCTAAGTAGAGTCTGAGTCTGCCTGTTTCTAGTTTCCCGTGGTACTCTGAAATTTTCTTCAGTACTACAACACCAATTTTGTGACATCGTCAATTCCAGTTAATTACTGGATTTTGAAGTAAAAAAAAATGTGTGAAATCTATCCCTGCAGACTGGTTAAATAAACAACATTCCACATTGCCTTGTCTTCTGCATGTTGTTTAAATAATATTCCTATTCCTGTTTCTTAAATGCTGTGAGATTTACGATAGATTAGCTTACTGTCGCTAGATCCTCTCAGTTCAACTGTCCAACACAGACTGAGCCATTTTGACGGCTATTTTTCCCTGGCAGGGACGGGGCAGATGGGGGGAAGTGTGAGACGTCCTCTGGTGGTGGCTCCCCAAGTTGTTTTAATAAATAAATAAACAGGGAGAAATTGTTTAAGTAAATACCATATGGATCCTTTCAGTCTGGCTGCTCATTAGAGACTTAGCGAGTTTCCCGCCATTTCCAGCGGTTGTGCTGTTGGAGGATGGAGATGGGGAAGGGTCATTCGTAGGTTCATGATTCCCCAGAGGGGTCTAGGAAGTGACCTATCTGCCAGCTGAGAAAAACAGATGATGTAATCAGATTTTGGGGTAATAACTGATAAATTTAATTAATTGTCATAATAAATTTGACATCATTATGATATCAAGGGATTTATCCCACAACTTACATTTGCATCTATATCTATATCTGCATCTACACCAGTACTCGGTTTGGGGCCTCACAGTGTGCGGCAAAGGGTACCTCTAGCTCTAATGTATCAATTTTTTTTATCTTACACAGTTGCAAAGAAAAACAATATATATAAAGTTTTATTGTTTTGATTATAAGAAATTGTTTCTGAAACTTCTATCGTAGAACACTATTTTGTGGAAAATGAGTTCTCATTACAAATTTTATCACAAGTTTTCTAAAATTGAAACGCGTGATTTTTATGGCGGGTGGGAGAGTATGGATGGGGGAGGATGTATGGCTGAAGAGTTGCATTCCAGCACCTAAGAGTTGGTAAATCAAGCACTGTACTAAACGCTTCGTTATTTTGCCGATTCAAAACAGGTGTCACTGTTGCGATGTAATCGAATTCAGACGAGCGCCGCCTCCACGCCCGTTACAAAGCGGCTCCGTGGGCAGTTCGACAGGGGCGCCTGCCTTGACCTTACAAAGCTGCCAGGTGGCTGCAGAATAATGTTCAGTTGTCAGTTGTACAGCTATTTTTATTTTGTTTTGTCAGTTTCAACAGATTATTCGGTCATCTTCAGAAACATACAAAATTTGTGATATTGTAAAACATAAGAACTTGGCCATAAATAGGAAGTATAATACTAAAAATTGCTTAATATTGCTTTAACAAACGACAGTATCTTCTTCATAGTAGAATAGTTTCGTGATATGACTAAATATGTTCCTGGGGTACAACAGGAGTTTAATAACTTACGGTACATATGTCAGCTTGTTGCACACAGTGAAGCTGTTGTGCTAGCAGCAAGAAAGGTACATAAAAATATAAATAGTGTAACTAAGGTGTATACATGGAATGATATATAATACACATTATAGATACAGGTATTTCACATAATTCCAGTTAAGCTATTGTTGACATTAATATCTAAATGGAACGCACTAATTTTTACCATTTCATAAGAGATACTATATAGTCGAAATAGTGTGTTCTTCAATCGAAGATATAAAGCAACTCTCTGGATTTTAGGTATTTCAGACTATTTCATAATGTTCATTTTGTAGCCCTTGTGCACTATATGCAAAATTACCATGTTAAGCAAAGGTGGAAGACGAAGAGGGTGTTTCTCAGTTTCGAAATGTTCTGCAAAAGTACAAGTATATGAATTTTTATTGTCTACTTTGTTCAAGAAAACAGGTCTTAAATTCTCTCCCTGTGTATCGTATATAAAAAATCGGATATATATATATAACACTGAATTTTGTACACTGCAGATTTGAGAAATTTGTCAGGTAGATGTTTATCATTATACAGGGTGACACAGAATAATGGGAATGTTTGAAATGAGTAGTGGCAGCAATGGGCAGGTGGCAGCACTGCGGGTTCGTGACAGTTAGCGAGTAAACAGTCTGCTATTTCAGTAATCATGGATCAGTGGAACGGGCAACATCGTGCGTTCGGCATAAAAATGTTGTATAAAAACAATGATAGTTTGGTAGCGGAGCGGAAGGAGTTTCGACGTTTTCGTAATTTACGACATCATGATGCCGTTCAGTCAAAACACTCGATAAAATGTTGAATTACTAGCTTTGAAGAGACATGATCTGCCATCAACAAGAAACCAACAGGACAATCAAGAAGTGTGCGTTCTCCAGCGAACATTGATGTTGTACGCGAGTCTGTCTTATGGAGCCCACGACGTTCAATTCGTAAGCAAGTAGAAGTGGCTGGAATGTCCAGGGAGAGTGTTCGCAGAATTATTCATCTTGATTTAAAACTTCTTCCGTACAAACTATAGACGGTGCGACAATTGAAAGACGACGATTACCGGTTACGATTTGGATTCTGTCTACAAATGATAACAAAAATAAACAATGACGATGAGTTTCTAAACATGTTGTGGACGTTGGATGAGGCACAATTTCATCTCACATGTTATGTCAATAAACAGAACTACTGTTACTGAACAAACACAAATCCTGATGACGTCCATGAGCGCCCTTTACACGCTAGTAAAGTGACAGTATGGTGTGGTGTTTCATCACATCGGACCATATCTTTTCGCAAATGAATAGGGAAACACAATAACTGTCAATTCCGAACGTTATGTGGAGATGTTACGAACTTTCGTTACACCTGCACTGAACAGCTTTCCAAACGTTCTAGAAGCCTGGTTTCAACAGGACGGAATGACATCCCACACTACACGGCAATCAATGGCTTGGCAACCGTCTGATCTCACGATTCGGTAACATTCCCTGGCCCCCTAGACCGCCAGATTTATCCGTTTGCGATTTTTTCTTGAGGGGCTACCTCAAGAGCAAAGTCTACAAGACTCGACCAAGAATCCTGGCTCAGTTAAAACAGAGAATTCGGGATGCAATTCATAGTATCCCAGCTGATATGTTGCAGCGTTCAGTGAGGAATCTCGACAGATAGTTTCACGAATGCATTCGTACCGGAGGACGCCATCTAAAGGACGTATTTTTTTTAAAAAATGACAAATACCATAAATATTTCGTTAATCGCAAAGTTGTAAGTTTCTAATTGCTATGAATGCAGTTTCTTTCCTTCATCAATTTTAGTTTTATTGGATCGTGAAAATTTTCCCGTTTTCCTGTGTCATCCTTTATTATCTCAATTTTTGTATGCTTATGAAGATGACACATCAAGATGTCGAAACCGGTACAACAAAATAACTGCGCAGTTTGTGACTGAAGTTTATTCTGAAATATATACCATACTACATTTGCTTGGAAAATATCAGCTATGAATAAAATAATAACGAATTACTTTTTTTTTGATAGGTGCTGATATTCATTTCGTATACGTAAAGTACACTGTCTTGTCGAATAGATTATAGTTGTTATAGTGCTTTTCTGAAAATTATTTTAGGTAGCATTCATGTAGTAAATTGTGGAGGTGTATCCACGTAATTGTTAAAATTTATATTTGGCTTTACATCGAAGTATAGCCATGATTACATCAGAGTTTTCTACTTGCAATTATTTTTTTTTATTTATTTATTTATTTATTTTTTTTTGTGGGGGTAAATTCCTGTAATGAAATTCAGTTGGAAATGTGCTTTTGATGAAATGCAATTATGAAGGAATTTACCACGCTCGTATTGTCCTAGCCCTTCAATTCTTTTAAACTGTATCAGTTATAGACAAATGAAGTTAGCACTCTTTTCGTCTTACCACATTTGATGAAGCTAACCAATGACGTCACGAAGGGACCCGACGAATAGTTACAAGACAAGATCTTTGCTGCACACACAGGACTCAATATTTACACGCAAACAATAAAAGGATAGATGATCTCCTCCTAATCCTGAAGGCGCTGATACCTTCATGTTTGACAACTACCGAACTTAAAACTCTCAATCAGACTATTTCTAACTCCGTGTTCCAGAGGACCGACCGTTCTAATAGAAGACTCATGCCAGTCTTCCGTGCTCTACCGACTACTAGAGAAGCACACCGAAAGCTGTGTCTGGAGTCATTTCTTCAGAGAGGAGGTGGCTAATGGCCATATCCCAGAGTTGCCTGAAAGCGTGATGCACTGGGCGAAACAGAGGGATAGCAAAGTGTGACCGTAACAGCCCTGGCCTCGTCCGGAAACGTTTATGAATAGAAAGTGTGGGATCCTACCCACTCGTGTAATATAGGGTGCCTAGGAAACTGCTTTCTCGGATAGCTAAACAACAATACAAACAAATCTTATTAATGGAGTTTATTACAAAAATATTGAATTGACAGTACTTAACTTTGCATTGTCACAAACAGATTTTGCAAGCAATTGGCGACATGCAAATAATCAATGTCCTTCGATACATACAATTTCCATACAAGCAAAACATGTCGCGACTAAAGACTTAAAATGGCGGCTCGTCTTCTAGTGCGGCCCTTCTAGTGCGTCTTCTAGTGCGGCTGAGGCTAGCTGGAGCTGCGCCTATATTCCGCTCCTGTCGTGGTGTCGTCCTAGTCAGCGTTCTACTTGCTGACGTCGTCTTACAGCCTTCTCTGTTGTTACGTTTCGGGCCATTGTGCTGGCGCTTAAAGTTACGTCGGAACATTCCTCAGACTGAAGCGACGGACCTTCTTCGTGTAGGGAGCGCGACAACGGCGGAGAAGACCGGAGGGTGGACGCTGCGCTGGACCCGTGCCTGTGGCTGAAAACGACCAGGAGGATACGCGTCCACCTCCGGAGGCCACGAAATAGATGGGGAAGCTGTGGGCTACTGCAGTGTGAGCGGGTCCAGCTCCATCGGTAGGACGAGAGGAGGCAGAGGAGGCGAAGGCTTTGTCGTGATGACACCCTCTGACGGCTGCTGTGGCCGCACTGTCCTCGGGATCCGTGAACATGGGGGAAGAGACATAGATCATCGTGCACATGATAGTGGCGAAGCTGATGGTGATGTCGGCGCAGCTTGCCGGATGATGAGGAGGATGGAGCAGGTGGAGCAGTATCCGATGGAAGTGATCTTGAAGCAATTTCATCGGCGATGGTCCATCCCGTGGGAGCGAATGGTAGGAGGCGAGAAACAGTTGTCATGCTTGATCCCTGGTGTGTGCGGAGCGAAGTTTGGCCATCTGCTGCTAGAAGGTTCTGATAAAACGTTCCGCTTCGCCATTTGACTGTGGATGGAGCGGTGCACTAGTTAGATGCTGTATGCCACTGCGTTCACAGAATGTTTCAAATTCATTTGATGTGAACTGAGGTCTTTGTCAGACATTACGACTTCAGGTAAACCTTCGAGGCAAACATCTGAATTGTGCTACGTGACGTTATCGAGTTCATTGGCACAGAAAAGGGAAATTTGCTTTACGAGTCAACCGCAATCAACCAACGAGTGTTCCAAAAAGGTCCTGCAAAGTCTATGTGCACAAGTTGCCATGGTGACTGAGACTCAGGCCAAGCAGAGAATTTTTGTGGCGGAGAGGACTGATTTTCCGCACAAGCGTGATACTGTGATGTCATCTGTTCTATTTGGGTGTCCATATCCTGCCAAGTACAGTATCGACTCGCTAACTGTCTCGCACGAACAATTCCCCAGTGTACTTGGTGAAGTAACTTCAACATTTCCTTTGGCAAAGCTTTAGTATCAACACATGTGACTGTCCACTGTCATTTCGAACAAGAATCACGCCATTATGTACAGCGAGACTAGGCCGACGTGCAAAGAATCAGCGCACTGCAGACTTCTATATGCTATTCATGAAACGAGGCCAAGACGTGCGAATGTGTGTTAGCATAATATTCAAATCAGAATCAGCTTCCGTGGCCAGTGCAGTTTTCCTATAGTGCAGCTGAACAGATAAAAGCAATTAGGAGTTGTGAGCACCGATATGACAACAAGATGCAGCAGAAGCGTCAAAGTCTCTATCAGCACCAATCGGAAGGAGTGAAAGACGTCAGAATTACTAAGGTGAGCTGTCGAATGATACACAATCTCTTACTGGTATAGAGACAACAACAAAGCCCATCTTTGCAATTTTAGGGCAGTTCGTACAGGAACCAGTTTCGTCGCATGAAACACGCAGTGCAAAGGCTTGCGATCCGTTGTTTTTGTTGTTGTTGTGGTCTTCAGTTCAGAGACTGACTGGTTTTATGCGGCTCTCCATGCTACTCTATCCTGTGCAAGCTTCTTTATCTCCCAGTACCTACTGCAACCTACATCCTTCTGAATATGCTTAGTGTATTCATCTCTCGGTCTCCATCTATAATTTTTACCCTCCATGCTGCCCTCCAAAAATTGGTGATCCCTTCATGCCTCAGAACATGCCCCTTTTTCTGGTCAAGTTGTGTCACGAATTTCTCTTCTCCCCAATTCTCTTTAATACCTCCTCATTAGTTATGTGATCTACCCATCTAATCTTCAGCATTCTTCTGTAGCACCACATTTCGAAAGCTTCTATTCTCTTCTTGTCCCAACTATTTATCGTCCTTGTTTCACTTCCAAACATGGCTACACTCCATACAAACACTTTCAGAAACGACTTCCTGACATTTAAATCTATAGCCGATGTTAACCAATTTCCCTTCTTCAGAAACGCGATCCGTTACTATGCAGAATTTTCTGCCATAGAAATAGTGGTGTAGTTTGGTGACATCTTACACAATAGCCAAAGCCTTTTTCTCAATTTGCGAATAGTTACACTGAGCTCTGTACAATATTTTCGATGCGTAAGCAACAGGCCTGTATTACCAATTCTGTGTGAAAACACTGCACCGATTCCGTAAGGGGATGCGTCAACTGGTTTGTCACGATCAAAGTGAGCTGAGCACCGATCACAGAGAAATGCATTTTAAGTATTTCGAAAACTACTTGGCACTCATCTGTCCAAACAAAGGGAACATACCTGTTACGCAATGAAGTGCGTATGAACCCAATACAACAGTTGATTTTCCCTATGACGGCAATTCTGTGACTGCGAAGAACTGGCAAATCTCGTATGGCAAACAAATGCGACTGAAGAGGATGTACACCTTGACTTTTTATGACATGACCTAGATACTGAAACTCAGGTTTAAAAAAAATCACATTTGTCCATTCTACAGGTTAGTTCACCATCAAATAATACATGAAACAAAGCATGCAAAATTGGAATATGATCTTCACGTGCACGATCTGCTACAGCAATATCGTCCAAATAGTTTGAAGAGTTTTATAATTGCACAGTCAGCTGCTGGAAAATGGCGGGTGCGGAAGCACTGCCATAAGGCACACGCAAATATTTAAACAAACCCAAATAAGTATTCACTACACACACTTTTTGGAATTTTTCGTCGAACAGTATTTGAAGACAAATGAATTTTTGAAAAGTAGCGACCAGCGCCTAGTCTGTCCACGAGATCCTCTGGGTGTGGCAATGGGTAAGTATCAATCACAGTTTGTGGGTTGATTGCAGACTTAAAGTCAGCCGGCCGCGGTGGTCTCGCGGTTCTAGGCGCGCAGTCCGGAACCGTGCGACTGCTACGGTCGCAGGTTCGAATCCTGCCTCGGGCATGGATGTGTGTGATGTCCTTAGGTTAGTTAGGTTTAAGTAGTTCTAAGTTCTAGGGGACTTATGACCACAGCAATTGAGTCCCATAGTGCTCAGAGCCATTTGAACCAGACTTAAAGACAACACAGAGGTGAATTCGACTTGAAGATTTGGGGAGAAAAACCAGGGGACTTTCCCACTGATTAGCTTGTATGGGCGCAATAGCTCCACTATCGTTCAATTCCTTAAGCACAGCAGCGACTTTGTCCCGTAATGCAATGGGAACAGTTATGGCCTGCCAAAATTTCAGCTAAGCGTTATCTTTCATGGTAATATGTGCAACAAAATTATTAGCCTTGCCTAAACCTTTAAAAAAGAGTTCCAGGAATTCTTTTAGCAAGCTAGCTACACTGCCTTGTGCATTGAATGCTGACACTGACAACACATTGTACTGAATGTTAAAGTCAAACAAATCAAATGAATCAAGACCAAATATGTTCACTCAATCGTATGATTTTAGCACCGTAAAAGTCGCTGTTTGCATATGTGAGCGATGTATGTCAGGCACATTACATTTTCTGAGAATGGGAATGTCCTGTCCATTATAAGCCGTCAGTTGCGTGGTAGGTGAGGAGAACGTAAGAGTTCATTTGTGTGACGATTTAGCAGTGAGTCAGAGGCACTCGTGTCCGACTAAAAATTGAACACAAAGTTTGTTGGACTGGCGTATCACCGAAGAAACTGCACACTTGCCAGTTTTGGTTGGTTGGTTGGTTGGTTTGGGGGAAGGGGACCAGACAGCGAGGTCATCGGTCTCATCGGATTAGGGAAGGATGGGGAAGGAAGTCGGCCGTGCCCTTTGAAAGGAACCATCCCGGCATTTGCCTGGAGCCAGTTTTGCTAAAGCTGGTTGCAGACTTTGAATAGACTGCATTAATGACATGGGCCTTGGGACTAGATGTTTGTGAATTGCTTTCAAACATACGGTTGTGGCCGAGGGGTTCTAGGTGCTTCAGTTCGAAGCTACGCTGATGCTACGGTCGCAGGTTCGAATCCTGACTCGGGCATGGATGTGTGTGATGTCCTTAGGTTGGTTAGGTTTAAGTATTTCTAAGTTCTAGGGGACTGATAACCTCCGATGTTAAGTGCCATAGCGCTGAGCCATTTCTAACATTTTTCAAACATACGGATTGTACATGTACTTTCTTGAAACAAGCGTAACACTGAGCTTTTCGGGAGGGGCAGTCTTGGCGTGGGGTAATACTTAATTCTTTTCACCTGTGTAGCCACCTGTGAAAAGGTGTTTACATACCGTGCCGAGCGCAAGCTGCTGTTGCACGGGCTGCTCGAAAACAAGGGACAAAATGAAAATGGTTCAAATGGCTCTGAGCACTATGGGACTCAACTGCTGAGGTCATTAGTCCCCTAGAACTTAGAACTAGTTAAACCTAACTAACCTAAGGACATCACAAACATCCATGCCCGAGGCAGGATTCGAACCTGCGACCGTAGCGGTCTTGCGGTTCCAGACTGCAGCGCCTTTAACCGCACGGCCACTTCGGCCGGCAAAGGGACAAAACCTGACAAATTGCTGGCTGCTCAAATTTATCAGCAGACATGGAACCGGAATCATACTGATATAGTATTTGCACTACCGGATGAAACGATGGATTGGACTGTTTCAAAGATCGTTCTCTGGGTTTGACATAAGGTACATTGTACACCATCGCATCAGGCAACATAACATCTGAATATAAACCACCACAAGCACGTTGGAAATTTCGTTTCATCTTCAATACCCAGCAAATCTGTTACCCACTTGTGATCAGTTTGATTTGACCGTTTTTGACAATTAAAGAATTGATACCTAGCTGCTACCTCATTAACTTGTTCGTCCTAATAGTTAGCGAATCTACAATCTGTTCATACGAAAATTCACTCGGAGTGGCGTTAGGAAAGAGTTTGCTGATGAGGTGGAACTCTGCACTTCCTACAACTGAGAGGTCCGCCCCCGGTAGCTGAGTGGACAGCGCGACAGAATGTCAATCCTGAGGGCCCAAGGGCCGATTCCCGGCTGGGTCGGAGATTTTCTCCGCTGAGAGACTGGGTGTTGTGTTGTCCTAATCATCATCATTTCATCCCCATCGACGCGCAAGTCGCCGAAGTGGCGTCAAATCGAAAGACTTGCACCCGGTGAACGGTCTACCGGACGGGAGGCCCTAGTCACACGACATTTATTTATTTCACCATTGGGAGAAAGTAATGGCTTTTCACAGTACCTGGTACTGTGTCAGCAAGTATTTGGGTGTCAATCTGTGGCAGCCACTCGAGCCATTCCTCTCCTTGTTCCCGAAACTGGTGAAAAGGTTGTATTGTTGTAGGTGTTGCTGAAGGTGGTGCTCCTTCTATCGGGCGCGCAGCCGTGGCCAGTAGCTGCTGCACCGTGTTGAGTAGTGTAGATATTTGCTGAGTCTGGAATTGAAATATCTGCATTAGCCGTATTGCATCTAACACAGGCGGTTGTAGCACCTGATCAGGGGGTGGGATAGGTGGGATGGGCATTTTGGAAGAGACAAATACAAAAAATAGGCCAAGCAAGCAAGAAAATTACTGCATCACCCACCTGAAAATACTGATTAGCAAAAGAGTCTGTTAAAGCAAGTAAACTCCCCTGCAAGGAAAAGACAAGCGAGAATTAAGGCGCCAGCAAAACACAAAAGAAAATTCGTTAGGCCCCAGGCACTGACTTCTTTGTGTAACTCATAGCCAATGAGGGACCCTGCCCACTCGTGTAATATAGGATGCCTAGGAAGCTTCTTCCTCAGATAGCTAAATAATAATTCAAGCAAATCTTATAAATCAATCTACTGAATTGGCAATACCTGACTTTGCGTTTTCACAAACAGGTGTCGCAAGCAATTGGCGACATGAAAATAATCAATGTCCATCGATATATATATATATATATATATATATATATATATATATATATATATATATATATATATATATACAGTTTCCATGCAAGCAGAACATAAGTCACGTCTAAAGATCTACTGTAGGAGGACGGCTCGTCTTCTAGTGCGGCTGTTCTATTGCGGCCGAGGCTAGCTGGAGCTGCACTTACATTCACTTCGTATAGGTCCACTCCTGTCGTGGTGTCGTCCTAGTTAGCGTTCTCTTGGCCTACGTCGTCTCACAGCCTTCTCTGCTGTTATCCTTCGGGCTGGCATGCCGGCGCTTGATGTTACGCCGGAACAGAAAGAAATACTAAAACCTTTCAGAATAATGGGGCAACGGCCTTGCCGCAGTGGCTACACCGGTTCCCGTGAGATCACCGAAGTTAAGCGCTGTCGGGCGTGGCCGGCGCTTGGATGGGTCACCATCCTGCCGCCATGTGCTGTTGCCATTTTTCGGGGTGCACTCAGCCTCGTGATGCCAATTGAGGAGCTACTCGACCGATTAGTAGCGGCTTCGGTCAAAGAATACCGTCCTAACGGTCGGGAGTGCGGTGTGCTGACCACACGCCCCTCCTTATCCGCATCCTCCTCGGAAGATGACACGGCGGCCGGACGGTCCCGGAAGGGCCACTTGTGGCCTAAAGACGGAGCTTTTTTTTTTTTTTTCAGAATAATGCGAGCTGGCTTTCACAAGATCAATCGGAAGTTACGCTTTTTTGAAAGACCGAAAAGCTTGTCTCTACCGGTGAATTCGAGACTTCCAGCCTGGTTGGAAAAAAAACCTGACGAATATTCCCAAGATACGGCACAGAGAAAGAAAAAAGGAAACTGCTCTGACTTGCTACTGCAGAGCCATGCTCCTATCTGATGTATCTTAATGAACCAGGACTTGGTACTGGAAAGGACGATGCTACTGATCTCAATAAATTGATAAAACAAAATAAAAATGTCTCACAGAATTCCTCCCTCAAGGATAGGTATGAGATAAAAAAACGTTGCTGATACAAGCAGAACTTCTGTAAATGCATATCATGGGATAACAAGATAAGAAAGTGTATGAAAACAAAGTACGCCTTACACCCCCGTATGCAAAGTACAATTATCGTGTGTTGTGTCACACACCATTTCGGAGAAGAAAATGTTCAGAGCCTGAGGGTGTTTATTTTCTCGTTCAACTTTTGGCCTTTTGAAACAGTTTTCCGGACCAGGAGTCGAATCACTGTCCATAAGTTTTCGCGGTCAATTGCTATACCGACTGAACTCTCCGAGTAAGACTCACGACCCATTCTCATAGCTTCAACTCCGGCAGTACCTTTCCTCCCACCTTCCAAATTTCACAGAAATTGCCCTGCATACCTTCCAGCGTTCACAGTCCTGCAATCCCCTAGGCAGTGTCTGAGCCATGTATCGATAATATAATATTTGTACCAGATGTGCTAGTTTCACAGGGTGCGTAAAACTTCTGTGGAGTTCGGAAGGTTGGAGTACAGGCACTTGTGAAAATGAATATTTAAAGGTGGGTCATGAGTCGTCTTTGTGTAACAGAGTCGGTTGAGAACTTGTCCACGAAACGCAGAAACCACAGATTCCAGTCCCGATTTGGTACATAGTTTTGATCTCCCTGGAAGTTTCAAATTAGCGCTCACTTCTCAAGCTGAGCGGAGATCCATCCCGCGAACTTTTATCTGTATTTGAAAACCATACACGAGGGAAAAAAATAGTTGTCGAGTTGTAGTCATAGCTGCATGTGGCACTCAGCATCTTCTTCCCCATTTACGCTCACGAAGTACAGTAGAGGTGCGTTTTCTCTCCATAATTATCCAGCTCATCTGACAAGACGACTGTTTTCGAGTCATCTACGGTCCAACGGACACGGTCACCAGCCCAGGACAGGCGCTGCACTTAATTTAGTGGTGTCAGCAGAGGCACTGACGCCGGTAGTCTGCTGCCATACCGCAATAACGACAAATTTTGCCGCACGCCCTTAACGGATACGTTAGCCGTACGGCCCACATTGATTTCTGAGGTCGCTTCACGCAATATTGCTTCTCTGTTAGCAATGACACCTATACGCAAACGTCACTCTCTCGGTCGTTAAGGAAAGCACGTCGGCCATTACACTGCCCGTCGTGAGAGGTAACACCAGAAATCTGTTATTTCGGCACACTCTTGATACTGTGGATCTCCGAGTATTGAAGTCCCTAACGATTTCCAAAATCGAAAGTCCCATGGGTCTTGCCCGAACTACCATTTGACGTTCAAACTCTGTTAATTCCCATCGCGCGGCCATCATCACTTCGGAAACATTTTCACATCAAGCATCTGAGTAAAAATGTCAGCTCCGCCAGTGCACTGCCATTTTATTCCTTGTGTGTGCGGTGTTACCTCATCTACATCTACATCTACATCTACATGGTTACTCTGCAATTCACTCTAAAGTGCCTGGCAGAGGGTCCATCTAACCATTTTCATACTACTTCTATACAATTCCACTCTCGAATGGCGTGTGGGAAAAAGGGACACCCACATCTTTCCGTTCGAGCTCTGATTTCTCTTTTTTTTATTATGATGATCACTTCTCCCTACGTAGGTGAGTGTCAACAAAATATTTTTGCATTCGGAAGAGAAAGTTGGTGATTGAAATTTCCTAAATAGATGTCGCCGCAAAGGATACCGCCTTTGTTTCAGTGACTGCCACCCCAACTGGCGTTTCATATCAGTGACACCCTCACCCCTACTGCTCGATAACGCGAAACGAGCTGCCCTTCTTTGCACTTTTTCGATGTCCTCCGTCAATCCTACCTGGTAAGGATCCCATACCGCTCAGCAATATTCGAGCACAGGGAGGACAAGTGTAATGTAGAATGTCTCTTTAGTGGGTTTGTCGCATCTTCTAAGTGATCTGCCAGCAAAGCGCAGTCTTTGTTTCGCCTTCACCACAATATTATCTAGTGGTGGCTCATAATTGTAATTCCTAAGTATTTAGTCGAATTGACAGCCCTTAGATTTGTGCGACTTGTCGTATACCCAAAATTTATCGGATTTCTTTTAGTACCCATGTGGATGACCTCGCACTTTTCTTTGTTTATTGATAATTGCCACTTTTCGCACCATACAAAAATTCTCTCTAGATCATTTTGTAATTGGAATTTATCGTCTTACTAGACGGTAAATCACAGCGTCATCTGCAAACAATCTAAGGGGTCTGCTCAGATTATTACCTAGATCATGTATATAAATCAGGAACAGCAGAGGGATTGTGACACTACCTTGCGGAACGCCAGATATCACTTCGGTTCTACTCAATGATTTACCGTCTATCACTACGAACTGTGTCCTCTCTGAGAAGAAATCACGAATCCACTCACACAGCTGAGACGATACTCCATACGCACGCAATTTGATCAATAGTCGCTTGTGAGGAATGGTGTCAAATGCGTTCTGGAACTCTAGGAATATGGAATAGATATGAGATCCCTCGTCGACAGCACTCATTACTTCATGGGAATAAATAGCTAGCTGTGTTGCACAAGAACGATATTTTTTGAATCCGTGTTGGTCATGTATCAATAAGTAATTTTCTTCAAGGTGATTTGTAATGTTAGAGTACAGTATATGCTCCAAAATTCTACTGCAAATTCAGGTCAGTGATATGGGTCTGTAATTCAATGGGTTACTCCTTTTTCCTTTCTTCAATATTGGTGTCACCTGTACTACTTTCCAGACTTTAGCAACAGACCTTTCGTCAAGTGAGCGGTTGTACGAGGGCCGTTCAGAAAGTAACCTCCCGGTTGATTTAAAAAAAATACACCAAGTTAAATAAAAATATTTTAATATATACATCTTACAACTACATCTTTGCACTATTTTTCTACATAGTCTCCATAGCGATTGAGGCACTTATCGTATCTCTTCACAAGCTTTGAAATTCCTTCTGCATAAAAATCACCCGCTTGTGCCTGGAGCCAGCCTGTGACCGCATCTTTGAGCTCTTCGTCGTCATCAAACCGCTGTGACCCGAGCCATTTCTTCAAATGCATGAAGAGGTGATAATCACTTGGCGCCAGGTCTGGGCTGTAAGGTGGATGGTTGATAACGTCCCACTTGAAGGACTCAAGAAGGGCCGTTGTTCTGCGAGCAGAGTGAGGACGGGCGTTATCGTGCAAAAAAACGATACCGGAAGTCAGCATACCACGGCGTTTGTTCTGTATAGCCCGTCGTAACTTTTTTATTGTTTCACAGTACACGTCTTGATTAATGGTCGTACCACGTTCCATGAATTCAACCAACAACACCCCTTTGGCATCCCAAAAGACCGTTGCCATCAGTTTTCTGGAAGAAAAATCTTGCGAGGCTTTTCTTGGTTTGGTAGGCGAATTTGAATGTGCCCACATCTTTGATTGTTCTTTTGTCTCAGGGTTCACGTACTTAATCCAGGTTTCGTCACCGGTCACGATTCTGTTTAACAATGGTTCTCCTTCGTCCTCATAACGTGACAGAAAGTCTAATGCAGAGGCCATTCTTTGAGTTTTGTGATGGTCGGTAAGAATTTTGGGCACCCATCGTGCACAGAACTTACGGTAACCCAATCTTGCTGTCACTATCTCGTACAAGAGAGTCTTAGAAATCTGTGGAAAACCAGTAGACAACTCCGACATTGAGAAACGTCGATTTTCACGAACTTTTGCATCAACTGTCTGAACGAGTTCGTCAGTCACCAATGATGGTCTACCACTCCTCTCTTCATCATGAACGTTTTCTCGTCCACTTTTAAATAAACGTACCCATTCACGGACAACTCCTTCACTCATAACTCTTGGTCCGTACACGGCACAAAGCTCAGGATGAATAGCTGCTGCAGAATATCCTTTGGCTGTAAAAAACCTTATGACAGCACGCACTTCACATTTGGCGGGGTTTTCTATTGCAGCACACATTTCAAACTGCCACAAAAACTAAACTAGCGCAGGTACGACGTTCACTCGACCTGTTGAGTGCGTGAACGCACAGATGGCGTCGCTACTCCCCCCACAACCCGCACTGTGACCAATCGGAGGTTACTTTCTGAACCGCCCTCGTATATGATTGCTACGAAAGGCGCTATTGTGTCTGTATACTCTGAAAGGAACGTGATTGGTATACCATCTGGACCGGAATACTTGCCTTTCTTAAGTGATTTGAGTTGTTTAGCAAAACCTAAGATACCTACTTTTATGTCACATATGCTAACAACGGTTCTGGTTTCGAATTCTGGAATATTTACTTCTTTCGTGAAGGAATTACGGAAAACTGTGTTTAGTAACTCCGCTCCATCTGCACATGCGCATATCGCTATTCCATGACTTTTGACACCTCAGTGTACAAAATATTACCGCTTCCTCAGACAAGTCTGCTGGCTCTGTATAGTTAGGGCAACACATGCAGAGCAGCGGTGCGTCACTTGTCTAATTTCATAATTTATATTCTTAAAAGGTGTCCTAGGGTACTATACTTGGGACGCAAGAGAGCGCGTAGTGCTGAGGACGTTGCTTCAGGCGCTGTCCTGCATTAAGTATGCGGTCATAGCCCTTCGTCGAGGTTCGGCAGCATCCAGTGTAAGGCTTGAGCTTCTGTCGGCCCTATCCCACCCGTTACCCCCTCTGATCTCCTCCATCCACCGCAGCAGCGCTCACAGCTCCTCCTGTTAGACACGGCAACTGTCGACTCTCGCAAAGGGGCCTGCTAATTGCTCCTTTCATCAATATGCACTTCGCTTAGTTTGCATGTTTAGCAGGCGCGGCGAATGTCCCGTGACGGAGGAATCTCGTCCGCGCCCGCAGGCCGGTTCCAGAAACGAACAGGCGTGGATGAGCGCTCATGCATGCGGGTCGCGCTACAGTGGCAGGGCAACGCCACGCTTCATTAAGCTATAAGCTCCGGCTGCCTGCTGCCTACTGCCTACTGGCCCCGGGCGGCTCACGTCTGTAGGCTCACTGGCACTGTGCGGTCTATTGCTCCGTCCCGGGTTCAGCCTGTTTAACTCCCCAGGGTGCTTTCTGCTTACTGTTCCCACTGGCTCTCTACAGGAGGTGACCTGTTAATTTTGATTACACAGCTACTTTAAGGGTGCTACTATCGACAGTTTCAATAAAGTCGATATTAGAAGCTCATTTCCAGTGATTGCGATACCGATCATGTTGTTGAAGTTTCCGGAAGTCACAATTAAGCGCCAACGTTTGGATATCGCTAGAAGGCTGTGTTCGCATTCGAGATGCTGGAGTGAGTCAGTCGATGGCTTATTGTCTAGAGAGACGATAGGGATGTGGCACAGTTACACGGACAGAAGCACAATTTTGAATTCTAGTCGGTGTGAAAGGGATAAGGGGGGACATATCTGAGTCCGGTCCGTGATAAAACAAATTCATAAGGGGTAATTTTGTGAAGTAATAATACGTAGAGGGATGAAGCTTCAGTACTCAGAATGCAGCCGTTGACATCATCGACAACTGCCGATATTTCGACAGGCGCATACCCTACCATTTTCAAGGCAATATTGCAGCAAATAAGCGCTGTTAAAAGAAATTTAAAACCTTGGTTGTCATAGACACTTCGGAAAGATCACACACACGTACACACACACACACACACACACACACACACACACACACACACACACACACACACACACACTGTAACAAGCACGATTCCATGCAGAATTTAAACAAAAACCACCAACTCTGTTTAAAGGGTTACTTGCTAATTAATTTAAACAGCTTCTTTAATAGTGCTCCCCCAATAGCTGGAAGAGCATGGTAGAATGTCCGTGTTATTTTTCATGGGATGCCCCGTATCAAGACAATGTTCTGCAACGGCGTGTTAGCTCAGCTGTTGTAAGCACATGTGCAACGTTCAGTATACCCGTCCTACACAGTCCTGATAGTCTGACCAACTCATTGTCTTGGCGCCGGTCATCCTATGGAATATAACAACACGTAGATTCTAGCGTGCACTTACAGCTATTACGATAGTGTTATTAAGGAAGGTACCGAAATTAAATTAGCAAGTAAGTCATAAGCAAAGACGATAATTTTTGTTCGAATTCTGCGTGGAATCCTGCTTTCTCCCTTGTCAAAAAAAACAGAGGGACAGAGTCTATGCTAGCTCACCCGATGATTATAAACTTCACTATTGATAACTTCTGACGCTGGTCATCTTTGGTTTGTGATTACGCTAGTGTTTACATTTTGTATGAGCTTTATCTTTCCGGAGTTTCTCTGAAAACCGAGGTTCGAACCTCGGTTCCCTTGCACAGCGCTCACTTCCTGAAGTTTTGCATTGAAAACGGCAGGTCTGCTCCCGGCAAAATACCGGCGGTAATCGACGACGTCACCCTGCTGTCGTCCCGTAAGTTACATGAACATTGCATACGCCACGAGAAACTCAGATCTCACAACTTTGAGTAGTCTGCCTAGGGCCTTGTCTCGCTGAATAGACCGGTTCCCGTCAAGTCACTGAAATTAAGCAAAGCCGAGCGTCGCCAGTATTTGGATGGTTAATAACCCGGATAAATCATGCGCTATTGGTAATGTTCCCGTTGTGTTCCCCGTAAAGGAGAAGAAGGGTGGTGACGTTAAGTTCCAGTTTATCAGGCACTGCGGCAATGTCCTGCATTAAATTTCAAACCTCTCTCCAATGTATCAAGGAGTAACAGCCCGTCACACTGCTGATGATAACCCAGCTGTCACGTGGGGACGTCAAGTTCAGCGGCCCCTTTCATGTTATTAGAAAGCAGTCGGCTATGTGCCGGCACCAGATTTCCCCCTCTCCCATCTCTCATCATCATAAATCGCAACCAGGACACCACACTACATACATGCAATAGTCACCTACACGTATCAGACACAGTTGACATACTAATCTCACACGTTGCGAAGGAAAGGCGCCAGGATAGGAAAAACCCGTTCAATTAGGGAGCTGAACCTGCACCTCACAGTCTCTCAACCAATCATGTCATAAGATTTTACTTTTTTTGGTGTGTAGTTAGAAGATCTCAAAATATCATCCGAATGGCAGTCATCAGCAACACATGGCAATTTCTTAGGCTGACTGTGTATAAAACTTGACATTGGAAGAAGTCTTAAGCAGTTCCCGGTGCACTAACAAAAAAAGAAACAAAAATTATTGTAACATCAAATACTTGAAAGACACCATGATATGTGGCTAAACAGAGTGTGTGATATTGGTATGACACTGATGAGGGATCATGAGCTATCCACCAGTGAATAACTGAACTGCATCCTGAGTGCATTTCTTCATTTCAGATCAGTTGTAAAGTTCCCTATCAAATACGATGCAGTGTGCGAGTTAGTTTAGGCACCATTCCTTTGAACAGAAACCTGCGTATCTGATTTAGTGAATCACCGCTCACTCTATAACACCACAACGCAGTACTTCATACTTTTTGCATTCTTTCTTTCCTTAATTTTGATAGCAATGTGCGATTATAAATGTGCGTACTTCATCAGTTTATTGTTAGTAATAATTATTGGAAATATTGTAAAGCTAACTTGTCGCAACATTAAAAAATCTATGGTAAAGTAATGTCGTAAGCACTTTCGCAAAGTCAGAATTTTGCTACTTATATTAAGCATGTAGGTAAAAATAAGGGCAGATGGCGGTACAGACTTATGCTAAACGTTGTTTTTTTCAAACCGGTGACGCCATGTTGTATGTCCGTAAAACACTAGCAGGCTATTGCTTACGTAGACTTTTAATGATTGCTTTTTGTTTGCAATTTCTGGCATGTGCACGCGATACTTGTTTTAAATAGTAAGTATTATAGTTCTTTCGCTAACAACAAAGTGCATTCGCAAAGTTTTTTCTGGTCTTAAATGCGTATTTGATCCACTAAAACGATGCATTTGCCCTCATATATGTAACTTCCTATTTGTTTCCAGAATGTTGGCACATTCCAAATAACGAATGAGAGAAATGTGTGATGAAAATTATGCTTTTGTACTCCATTTAAATCCTATTTTACTGTATTGGCGTCGATAGTTGATGTAGATAGAACTCCGAAAACAACTCGTTTTGTTTACTGGTGCTGATTCGTCACATTCTCAACTTTCAAACCATTCACATAACATATTTAATGCTCATGTTTGCAAAAAATGTTTTCTTTGTTAGCCCTTAAATTTGTGCCATGAGGAAAGAAGTAAGCAGGGCATGTTATCATGACTCATGGATGTCAACAGAGTGAATGATTCTTTAAATGTGGAAGTAAGAGAACTGCTCGGAGGTACACTTCTATACTGACGGAGTTTTTCTTTCGTTAGACTGTCAGTGCGTCACTGTAACTCTACTTACGTATCTTCTCACTCTGAAGCCTTACTTGACGACTTGTTCAACGTACAGTAAAAATAGCACAAAACGATAAATTCATTTTTGAAAGCATTTTCCATCAATTTGCAATTTAATAAATGTCACCAGTAGTGAGTTCTGATGGTATTCATGAGTATTTAAACTGATACCTCCTATATTCGTTAGCGACAATGACCGCATTGTGAATAAGGTGTCTCAATAGACAAGACTAAGTAACATGGATATTTTGCTTGCTTCCACAAGTATTGTGATGTCCGTTCCCTCCTTCTTCACTCTCCGGGAGGAGACGCGACTCGTAATGATGTTCGTCCCCGTCGGTATGTCGTGGAACAGCACCTCTAACTCTCGTAAGAACACAACTCCTCGTGTGGTTTGGAAATACTCTGTTATCTGTCCGTAACACTCTTCTCAGCTTGCGCGAACTGGTAGACTGCAATCGTTTATTTTTACTTTTATGCCCCGTTAGTTCCGTGATGAAATAAAATCTTGATTTCATCATTACGGTCGTTTTTCACATCATACATATCGAGGATGAAATTTTGCTGTCTACTATTCCGTTGCTATGCCGTCAAGTTATTAACAACGGTCCGACGTAGCTCCAGAGATAACCTATGTTGGAATATATATATTCATGTATTAACTTAAAATGTTTACAGAGTCAATCAATTTACATTAATACACATTGCATTGTCCGTTTAATGAGTTAGGTGACAAGTAATATTTGTCTTTAGACTCAGATTTTATTGTTCTTTCTGTGATTAATTGTTTGTCTCTACAACACACGCACACCTATATGTCATTCAAGATTAACTTCTGTTCAGTTCAGTAATCGTGACGCTGACGACAACTTTGGACTAAACGGCGTACTTGTATTTCTTCGTGTCGTCGCTTTATTGTGTCCTACTCAAGACTACGAATTGTTTTTCGGTCGTTGAGCCATTGCTCTCAAGGTTTGTAACTGTTAATCAGTACGAAGGCTAAGTCCGATAAATCAATATCACTCAATTGAAGTCTAACACTCGTCTCACTAAACGGTCGCGTTGAGAACGGTAAAGATTAACTTTCATCAGTCGAAAGACTGAGCAATACTTCAGTCTATACCTCACGAATAATCAAACTTCCAAAACTGAAACAATCTAATAGCGTACTCTAGAGCGACTCAAGAGCAACTAACTAGCTGAACATTTCCATATCCGAGTTGCATTGTAGTAGCATTGAATTTCCTTTTCGATGCGGCTACAACTCTTATCCATGGTAAATGTTATCTTCGGTGGAATTACTTTCTTTGATTAAACCTTCGTTCATATGATTTTCAATTTATTCTATAGACGTTTGATAAAGAATCTGTGATAATCCTTTCCTTTCATCTTCCCTTTTTGTATGCTATTCTCAATATTTGAATGATATAGGTGTCAATCAAAATATTAATAGTGTAGATTTTGTCGTCAATAGTGCCGTCACTGTCAAGATGACTCACTTCGCTACTTTAAATTTCTACAAAGTTTGTTAATTGAGGTTTTCTGTCCTTGGGGCGTTATAGTATGTAACTCATGTTTATACTCATGATAGCCTAAACTCTATACTTTAATGCAGATTTTATTAATAGCATGAAAATTAATTTTTTTTTCTGTAGCGTATTTGCTTCGTTTTCCAGAATATCTCTTACCAGGACCCGTATGTGTCAGTTCTGAGAAACAAACAGCTTGATTCCTGATTTTACCTTCGAATTTCGTTTTGAGGTTTCCTAAGTACATAAGCCTACGTACACCAAGCTTTGTGCTAGACCAATAATAATTCTAGGATACCAGGCAACTGCTGCTTTTATTTAATATTTCCTCTATAATACAGGAGATCAAATTTGGTGCTATGTACTCATCAGATACAATTATAAACGTAAGTGTGCATTGTGAGATATACACTCCTGGAAATTGAAATAAGAACACCGTGAATTCATTGTCCCAGGAAGGGGAAACTTTATTGACACATTCCTGGGGTCAGATACATCACATGATCACACTGACAGAACCACAGGCACATAGACACAGGCAACAGAGCATGCACAATGTCGGCACTAGTACAGTGTATATCCACCTTTCGCAGCAATGCAGGCTGCTATTCTCCCATGGAGACGATCGTAGAGATGCTGGATGTAGTCCTGTGGAACGGCTTGCCATGCCATTTCCACCTGGCGCCTCAGTTGGACCAGCGTTCGTGCTGGACGTGCAGACCGCGTGAGACGACGCTTCATCCAGTCCCAAACATGCTCAATGGGGGACAGATCCGGAGATCTTGCTGGCCAGGGTAGTTGACTTACACCTTCTAGAGCACGTTGGGTGGCACGGGATACATGCGGACGTGCATTGTCCTGTTGGAACAGCAAGTTCCCTTGCCGGTCTAGGAATGGTAGAACGATGGGTTCGATGACGGTTTGGATGTACCGTGCACTATTCAGTGTCCCCTCGACGATCACCAGTGGTGTACGGCCAGTGTAGGAGATCGCTCCCCACACCATGATGCCGGGTGTTGGCCCTGTGTGCCTCGGTCGTATGCAGTCCTGAATGTGGCGCTCACCTGCACGGCGCCAAACAGGCATACGACCATCATTGGCACCAAGGCAGAAGCGACTCTCATCGCTGAAGACGACACGTCTCCATTCGTCCCTCCATTCACGCCTGTCGCGACACCACTGGAGGCGGGCTGCACGATGTTGGGGCGTGAGCGGAAGACGGCCTAACGGTGTGCGGGACCGTAGCCCAGCTTCATGGAGACGGTTGCGAATGGTCCTCGCCGATACCCCAGGAGCAACAGTGTCCCTAATTTGCTGGGAAGTGGCGGTGCGGTCCCCTACGGCACTGCGTAGGATCCGTGCGTCTCTGCGGTCCGGTCCCAGGTCGACGGGCACGTGCACCTTCCGCCGACCACTGGCGACAACATCGATGTACTGTGGAGACCTCACGCCTCAAGTGTTGAGCAATTCGGCGGTACGTCCACCCGGCCTCCCGCATGCCCACTATACGCCCTCGCTCAAAGTCCGTCAACTGCACATACGGTTCACGTCCACGCTGTCGCGGCATGCTACCAGTGTTAAAGACTGCGATGGAGCTCCATATGCCACGGCAAACTGGCTGACACTGACGGCGGCGGTGCACAAATGCTGCGCAGCTAGCGCCATTCGACGGCCAACACCGCGGTTCCTGGTGTGTCCGCTGTGCCGTGCGTGTGATCATTGCTTGTACAGTCCTCTCGCAGTGTCCGGAGCAAGTATGGTGGGTCTGACACACCGGTGTCAATGTGTTCTTTTTTCCATTTCCAGGAGTGTATTAACAAGTTTGTTTGCGTGGCCATCTTCCGCAGCAAACATATAAATACTTGTTTTGTAAATAAAACTGCCTTTTCCTGCTGCTACTTAATTTATTTATCCCATACGCGTTTCACATCATCTGCTTCTAAGGCATCATCAGTGGGATCTATAAGGATACAGTTTTTTAGTTTTAGATTATGAAACACTTCACGTCGCTATTTTTTTTAAGTAATTACCTACGATTTACTGATTTGCGTTTCTTCACATCTGGTCTAGAGGTCGCACTACCACTCATATTACTACCATATAAGCTCAGCTTTGTGTTTTGAGCTTCTTCACATTGTTCACCATGTTTGTCATTCTTTGCTGTGGTATACTATGTTCTTTTGCCACTCGCTGTAACTATTTCGCCGGCCACTGCTTTTCTCAACGTAAATATTGCGACTCAGTTACGCGTTTCCTTCTCTTTGGCATATTTACCTACTTGTTGCCAACCTTACAAAGTACGAAGTATATGTTCAAGACACGTACAGTACATCACGTGAGGAAAGCGCAAACTGAGCTTCGCACAATCGCTGCTTTCTAAAACCATGGTGATTCGTGGACATAGGTCTCTCACTGTCAAGAAAATTTATTACATTCAAACCGAGGATGTGTATTAAAAACAGCATTTCTCGTCACCAGTAAAAATATAGGATAAGAATGGCGGGTGTTGTTCACGAGCCAATCGATCCTGAGAAAGCAGAGATGAACATGTGGCCACCCACTGATTTTTATGATTTTAGCTTAGAACATGCAGCACCCACACATATGAGATTTGAACGTTTCCCATTGCATGCAAATTTCGCACGACTGTGGAATGATCACATTTGTCAATTGTAGAGGACACTTATCTGTATAATTGAAGATTAATGCGCTTAAACGAGTTTCATCAGACGCGGAAGGTCTTCATGAACGTGGAGAGTCACTAATGTCAGAGCCGCGCTGCTTAAAGCGACATAACCACTTTCTTGCCGTGCTCCATCCCATAGAATTATTCCCATACACCGCAAAAATATTTCTGGCTGCCTGTGCTGCTGTTAGACCTTTATTGAACTGAAACAGAAAAATATGTCGGAAGCGTTCCGATTTGTCTTCTTGGTGCTCCATTTTCTAGCAGTTACTATCTCGACTACTGTCTCCAAATGAAGAAATGATAATACGTTAACTCAAATAGCAACAATGAACTACATATAAAAATGACAGTCAACAAGTAAAACGATAGCAAAACAAAGACTATACGAACGTATGCACCAACATAATAGTTAATAGCGAAAATTGACACGGTTATGTATATGATAACAGAAGCGAAAACATTATAGTAAATGTATTTCCATAAACGACCTGTCTGAGGTATATTTGTAAATATGCACGACCCGCTATTGACTTCAGTATGAAATGTTGTGCTCGTCGGTACAGATGTATTTGGGTATTATGATCTTCTTGCTCATATCGCCATGTAACTGGCCTTAGAATTTTCGCTTTGACCACTGTTGGGAAACATGAGAGATGTTTGCTTTGGTACATTTTGCTGCTTGTCTAAAATGACGTCTAACAAGTCAGTGCGGTCCACATGGATGAGTCGAGCAGGATGCCTCAGTAGTCTCTGACATCACCTAACGTGCACCCGGTACATTTTTCTTTATGACCTTATCTCAAAAGTGAAGTGTACAACAATACCGGATGAGTATCTGGTGCAGCTAGCGTCACAGCCTTGTCAGGAGTTACTGGGTGACCCATGGGTTTGAAAGAATTCGTAGCTCGCTGCAGGGACGAACGCAGTGCTGCTTCCAGATGCGAGGGTCATCCGTTGACAACCTTAACAGTTAACGAGGGTACAGTAAATTGTGAAATGTAGCGGGCTGAAACTTGCACCATGTTAAGGTAGCCCGTGGGAACAACGTGGGCCGCAGTAGTATGGGGACTTAGAGAAAAGTTTACATTTCAGTAGCATTTTTACTGTCGGAAACAATACTTCATATTGAAGCGAATGGCAGCTCGTAACCACGCATTCCGAATTATTTCAGACGACTTTTTTCGGGACCAGTGTTCATGTGTCACTTCCAGTTCTTAAATTTGATACATTCTCCACGTAGAGGTAGGTGTCTAAATGTGAAAATCCAGTTTGTTTTTGCCGTATAAAAGAAGTGTTTACTCCATTTTCAGCTTAAAAAATTAGCCAAAGATAATTCATAATGTTTTAGCAATGAATGTAATATTACGAAACACAAAAACTAAATATATCAAAATTAAAAAAAAAAAAAACATTTTCTGCTTGCACAACAACTCATTAATTTTTCATGACGTGCGGGTAATGTGGAAACGCCTTAAAATTGTGGGAAACTGATTACTTCAAACGAAAACTATTGAAAATGTTAGAAACTATTTTATATTAAATTTAAATTACATTAAAAATATTTTTAAACACAACTGTAATAGAAAAATGCTTCATAAGCGAAGTTTACTTGCAAAAACCGTATATGTATATATCTCCTTCATTTCTGGCACACAAAGAGTGACTCCACTCCTCACACACTACACACTTAATCCACAATTCTTCCCGAACGTCTTTGGAAAATGAGCCTCCACAAAAAATACAAATGGCATCTTCTTCAGTAGGTTTTTCTTCCCCAACTGGGAGATCCAACTCCGACTCGCCTGAAGAGACAGATGGTGCATTGGGCCCTTCATCTGAATCCTCAGATAACTTAAGCAGTTTTTGCATGGTTTTCTAGGAGGGGTTTCACGTTTTTTATTGCTTTTGGCAGGTGCCTTAGGAAGCTTCTGTTTACCCACAGTAAGGAGTCTTCAAGGCGTGTTTTATAAGGTGAAGATGTCAATACAGCGGATGAACATGGCTTACGACCTCTGTTGGAAACCTTCCTCTTTAGAGCAGGGATTGGCATGATATCTTGTGGAGACACAAATGTGTTTGATGAGGTATTTGACAACGATGTTGACCTTCTGCTTTCTCTTTGGCCATCTTCACTTGGGCTGTCAGTTGTCACAGGTCTGGATGCGTTCTGAGTGTCTTCTTGTCTGAGGTCGTTACTTCCACATGGAGATGCTGGATTCTCGTAAGTTCCTCTCAGACTTCTGGCCTCATCTAAAGCCGACGTGGCAGCTATAATTTCTGCAAATACTGTCCTGTCACATGGGAAAATTCCAGACTCCAAAAGTCCTTTTGCAGCAATAGAGCCAGTCTGGCACTTTAGGTAGGCTTTCCCAAACAACGCAGATATGTCATATGGCCCTAAGGGCCAGCTGCTGTGCCGCAACCATTGGCGAACATACTCAGCGTAATAGGTTTTTAGAGTGACCATAAAGGTCTTATCAAGTGCCTGAGTCTTATGAGAGGTGTGAGGTGGGATGCTCCCTTGCACGTTCTATAACTTGAAGGTTTCTGGCATGACTCTTATGCTCATCAAGAATTAACAACACAGGAGATTATTTTGAGGGATGTGCCTCAGAAATGAAGTGGTCAAACAACTAGGAGATGAGCTCAGTTTGAATCCAGCCTGAAGGATGGCATTTACCAATTGTTCCAGGTGGTGCTCCTTTCAGTAGAGTATCAGTCCAGTTCTTCCTGGGGAAGATCATCATCGGTGGTACGAAAGTACCGCCAGCACTCATACAGCATATGACAGTCACCAGGGATCCTCGCTCTGCTGATGTGAGGGCACCTGCGTGACGTTTACCTTTCAGTCCAATTACATGTGGTACTCTGCTCTGGACGATAGAGCGCCCAGTCTCGTCCACATTGTACTCAGCTTCCAAAATGTCAAAAAACTTGTCTACAGCTTTTTTTGAACCCGTTTGCTCTCAGAATAAGGTCCCCATAGGTTTGTGGATTGTAAGTTTATTTCTGTGTCGTCTAAGGAAAAGGTCAAACTAAGCTCTACCTGGAGCATTTGGAGTAAAAGGATGATTAACATTATTTCTTTCCACTAGCTGATATGCCATTCTTTTGACATCTAACCTGGTAAGGCCTTGAAGCGATTATCCATTTCTATGAGATACTATACCAACTGTTTTTCAATACCATCAGGTAGTACCGGCTTACGTCCTAGTCTCAAAGAAACACATTCTTCAGGTGACATATCACTATGCACAAACCTTTGAAGTGTCGTCTGAAGTGCACTGAAAGCTTTTACTGCTCTTCTTAACCCCATCTGCTTTTCCCTTAAGGCTGTTATAGCCTTAATCATGTTTTCAGAATCCCACTTCTTCACAGTAGCTCTTGGTTTCTGATCAGCTGGCTTTCGTGGCATTTAGAAACAGACGCAAAACGTAGTAGAAGTAATGTATTTGATGTTGGTATTGTGGAAACTTTTCCACAATGCCATCGTATGCATACTTCCACATTACCTACTCAATGACCATTTTACATTTCGGTAGATTATATTAAGCAACTATCTATTTAAGGTTGTCAAAGGACTGCTAAAACCTTCTATGCACCTACCTTTATAAGCTATCAGACGTAAAGAAAGATAACTAGAAAGTATGTAGATAAATATAATACCACAACTTACCTCGAAAAAGGTTTAGAAAATGCGCGAACGTAAATTGCATTAGTGTCACAGCGTCTGTCGCTCAACTGAGTGCTAACCCTCTACCGTGACAAACAGGAACTATTGTAACAATTTCTAGCTGCCTAACTGGAGTGTAGCACTCTGCAGGCCAGACACTAGACGTTTCCACATTAAGCTCACGCTTCCATATTTACACCGCTACCTCTATATTATTCGTTCATATCGACTTGATAAATCTTAAGCCGTTTTGAATTATTATTTTCGTTTCGATCTCTCCCGTTTGTCACTGTGAATGGATGCACCTTCTAATACTCGTAAACCATGATATTGCTGTTTTTGGTTTCCACATCAAAATATTTAAATTTCTTTTTATATCTTATATTTCCCGTCTGATTGTTAGAGGAGGTCATAGAATTATCCATGCACTTCGAGTATCGTTTCTGAGATTTTTTCTGAGGTGCGTGGAGTCAACCGTTAGAGTGGTGCGGAAATTGTCGTAATACCAGAAATTGGCTACGGCATATTACTGAATACTCATGGAAATACAGACAACTATTTCCCATCGAACTTCGCATTGGATTTAATGAACATTCAAAGAGGGGTAGAAGTTTTTAGAACTGAATCTGTAAAATTAATTTTGCACTTAGTAATCCACCGGAACGTCCGTATTGGGAAGTATGAAAATTAAATGACACACGCATCATAATATTGCGTATATATAGAACGAATGTGGAATTGTTTCTTCTGTGTCTAGCTAATATCAGATGTATCCCTACTACAGTAGTATCAACACGTATGGATGAAAGGAAAAAACCTAACGTGAAGGTGCCAGTAGGAGGGCGTAACAGAAAATTTTGAATGATATTTTCGGTTTTCTGGTATACGCTATGTGGTAAGTACAAAGCTAGTGATGTAAGTGTTGCAAAACGGGTTTGGTAACTTTGAAGATCAGTTACATACTCTGAATTATCAAAATGAATCGAAAAGAGTAAAAGAAAAATAACGAATCGACAAATTCCTAAGAGATACTGATAAGTGTCGAGGAACTGTAAATGATAACAAGAAGAACACATTTAGGACAATACTCCTTGTACAGAAACCTCATTTTAACAACGCAACGAAACTCAACTCAACGGGCACCGTGACAGTGCATTTCGAAAACACATTAAAACGTGTGACTTGAATAACATTTGTATTTTGTAGTTTGTATGGTCATCCAAGTCTTACTCTAGCTTTCTTTGATTTTATGTTTCAGTTTAAATAGAAAACAGCCGAAATTTATTTCATACTGTGTTGCATCCAGTGCACCGATTCATTAAAACTAGTTTGTATTTTGCACACGTTTGTTGTACAGTGTGGCACTAACTACTTTCGGACGTTTAAAGATAATGCGAAGATACTGTGGATAACTTCGAAATACACTACTGGACATTAAAACTGCTACACCAAGAAGAAATGCAGATGATAAACAGGTATTCATTGGACAAATATATTATACTAAAACTGACATGTGATTACATTTTCACGCAATTTTGGTGCTTAGATCCTGATAAATCAGTACCAAGAACAACCACCTCTGGCCCTAATAACGGCCTTGATACGCCTGGGCATTGAGTTAGAGCTTGGATGGCGTGTACATGTATAGCTGCCCATGAAGCTTCAACACGATACCACAGTTCATCAAGAGTAGTGACTGCCGTATTGTGACGAGCCAGTTGCTCAGCAACCATTGACCAGACGTTATCAGTTGGTGAGAGATCTGGAGAATGTGCTGGCCAGGGCAGCAGTCGAACATTTTCTGTATGCAGAAAGGCCCGTACAGGACCTGCAACATGCGGTCTTTCATTATCCTGCTGAAATGTAGGGTTTCGCAGGGATCGAATGAAGGGTAGAGCCACGGGTCGTAACACATCTGAAATGTAACGTCCACTCTTCAAAGTGCCGGCAATGCTAACAAGAGGTGATCGAGAAGTGTAACCAATGGCACCCCATACCATCACGCCGGGTGATACGCCAGTATGGCGATGACGAATACACGCTTCCAATGTGCGTTCACCGCCATGTCACCAAACACGGATGCGATCATCATGATGCTGTAAACAGAACCTGGATGCATCCGAAAAAATTACGTTTTGCCATTCGTGCACCCAGGTTCGTCGTTGAGTACACCATCGCAGGCGCTCCTGTCTGTGATGCAGCGTCAAGGGTAACCGCAGCCATGGTCTCCGAGCTGATAGTCCAGCTGCTGCAAACGTCGCCGAACTGTTCGTGCAGATGGTTGTTGTCTTGCAAACGTCCCCATCTCTTGGCACAGGGATAGTGACGTGGCTGCACGATCCGTTACAGCCATGCGGATAAGATGCCTATCATATCGACTGCTAGTGATACGAGGCCGTTGGGATCCAGCACGGCGTTCTGTATTACCTTCCTGAACCCGCCGATTCAAAAAAAATGGTTCAAATGGCTCTGAGCACTATGGGACTTAACATCTATGGTCATCAGTCTCCTAGAACTTAGAACTATTTAAACCTAACTAACCTAAGGACAGCACACAACACCCAGCCATCACGAGGCAGAGAAAATCCCTGACCCCGCCGGTAATCGAACCCGGGAACCCGGGCGTGGGAAGCGAGAACACTACCGCACGACCACGAGATGCAGGCCCCACCGATTCCATATTCTGCTAACAGTCATTGGATCTCGAACAACGCGAGCAGCAATGTCACTATACGATAAACCGCAATCGCGATAGGCTACAATCCGACCTTTATCAAAGTCGGAAAAGTGATGGTACGCATTTCTCCTCCTTACACGAGGCATCATAACAACGTTTCACCAGGCAGCGCCGGTCAACCGCTGTTTGTGTATGAGCAATCGGTTGGATACTTTCCTCATGTCACCAGGCAACGCCGGTCAACTGCTGTTTTTGTATGAGATATCGGTTGGAAACTTTCCTCATGTCAGAACGTTGTAGGTTTCGCCACCGTCGCCAACCTTGTGTGAATGCTCTGAAAAACTAATCATTTGCATATCACAGTACCTTCTTCCTGCCGGTTCAGTTTCGCGTCTGTAACACGTCATCTTCGTGGTCTAGCAGTTTTAATGGCCAGTAGTGTACTACACGAAACATCCCTGTCGACCTAGAAAGTCCTTCAAACCCCACTTCAGTTTTTAGGTGCTTGCTAGTAGTCTGATTTGGATTGTAGGACAGTAGTTGCAAATCGAACAGTCCTAGTGCATCGTACGTTCGGTGTCTGGTGACCGTATTAGGTTTATAAAAACATCTCGTTTTACTTAACCGTAGAAAATTTGATTCTGTTTTACAACTGCGTTAAATATCTGTAAGTTACAGCAGGAATTGGCCACAACTTTCTGATCTTGGAATGTAGCTTTCTTTCCACAACTACCATCAAATGTTAATAAATTTATTAATTAATTTCGTGGTCTCTAACATATCGTATTCTAATGGCATGAAATTTCTTTTGTGTGCATCAAGTAACACTCGATACTTAACTTTCACGTGGAAGTGTCGCACTAAACTACCAATAAATGTTTTATTTTGAAAAGTTTTGCTTTTTTCGGCACTGAGACAATTTTGTTTTGTATGCTCAACTCTCATACCCTCGCAAATGAGTGAGTTGATCTATATGCCACTTTAATGTTTATATCATTAGTGTCTTAGCTTGCTTAAATACGAATAAAATTCCATCATTTTCCATCATGGTTTATTGGGAACAGATATTTTAATTATTTTCTCTGTTTTGGTTAATATAGCTGGATTCATTGTAAGTACTAAGCAACACCTGATAATAAAGTAAATATCAAGGTAACTGTAGATGGTTAAGTGACCCAAAGGCTAAGTAGTATTTACCGTGATAAGGAACCCAAACAATTACACCAAAAAATATTCTGTGAACTAATTCTATAACCAACAGCTCGCCACATTCACAACCACGCGCTGCTACCGGAGTATGATGTAACAACAAATTGTACAGCATTGTTAAGTTGTAAGTATTCATACTTTTAAAACTTCTATTTCTGGTCTTACAAAACCTTTACGGGTAGTTCACTGAAATCCTAAAACAAGTGCCTGAACAGCATCAAATATTTTGTAATTGACTGCGGCCCTCTGAGTGAAGGCAACATCTAAAATCAGATAACAGGCTCCAAAGATTCTAAGCATAACATCAAACAAAAATAACATAGTAAAATTAGTCTTGGATAACCCGACGAATGAGAGCAATTTAAAAACACACACGCAGTTGGAAAATGAATTGATTGTACATGGGGCAGAAGACTAGATGCTATCTTACCATACATCTAAGAACATACGTATGAAAGTTTGCTCTAAATAATTGTGCCGACAGTCTCTGTTAGATAGTACCAAAAATGGTTCAAATGGCTCTGAGCACTGTGGGACTTAACATCTGAAGTCATCAGTCCCCTAGAAATTAGAACTACTTAAACCTAACTAACCCAAGGACATCAAACACATCCATTCCCGAGGCCGGATTCGAACCTTCGACCGTAGCGGTCGCGCGGTTCCAGACTGTAGCGCCTAGAACCGCTCGGCCACTCCGGCCGGACAGATAGTACAGCACGACAAGTAATCACAGATACACTGACGGAAGAAAAAATAGCAGTACCGTGTAGTTAATTTACAGTAATGAAATTTGGTGAATAAATTGATCTACAGAACATATTTAATTCGGGAGGACGACGGTTCAATCCAGTCTCCAGCCATCCTGATTTAGGTTTTCCGTGATTTCCCTAAATCGTTTCAGGCAAATGCCGGGATGGTTCCTTTCAAAGGGCACGGCCGATTTCCTTCCCCATCCTTCCCTAACCCGAGCTAGCGCTCCGTCTCTAATGACCTCGTTGTCGACGGGACGTTAAACAACACTAACCTAAGAACATATTTAAGTGATTAACAATGCAGGATAACCGGTTAATGTGAGTGCGAGATAAACCATTGAAAATGTCCAATGCTGGTACATTAATAACAGATGCATCCACTAGAATATTGGATGAATGTATGCAGACGTGGGTGCACTGTGTTGTACAGATGCCGGGCGTCAGTTTGTATGATGGAATTCAATACCAGTTTCAGCGCGGTCGGTCATTACACGTAAGGTTAATACTGTTTGTGAATGACGCTGGGGTTGCCATCTTATGATGCTCCATATGTGCTCGAGGCAGCTCTGGTGATCGAGCAGGCCAAGGAATCGACACTCTGCAGAGCATTTTGGGATTTGACAGCGGTATTCTTTTAGAAATCATTTACGGAATGCTGTTCATGAATGACAGCGCAACAGGTCGAATCACCAGACTGAAGGAGAAATTTTTAGTCATTGTGTGTGGGGTGGTCATGCGTGGTCTCCTGCTGGTTCTAGTGTGTCTAGCACGGAGACAAGTTGGTTGCAGGCCCTCAACTGGCCCCCTCCTAAGCAAGACACGGCCGTCACTGACACCGAGGCAGAATCAGCTTTCATCATAAATCACAACAGACCTCCACCCTGCCCTCCAATGAGGCCGTGGTTTGGGGCCAGCGGAATGCGCGCTGCAGGGCTTCCGGCTCGGAGCTGTCTTGAAAGTTACCGATTTGTTGAAGTTGTTTGTGTCACTGTGGTGACAAATGGTGCTCACATTGCTGCTGCAGACGCATTACAATGCGCCAGAACCAAATGCCGAAAACGATGGCCTTCCCTCTTGTTGGTGCCACGTGGCAGTCCGGTCTTTTTGCTAGCATACATTCTCGTGACTGTCGCTGCCAGCACTCACGTACAGTGGATACATTCCTGTCAGGTCTTTATGCAATATCGCAGAACAAACATTCAGCTTCTCGTAGCCGTATTACACGAACTCGTCCAAATTTAGTGAGCTGTTAAAATGGTGTCTCTGTTAACTTCAGGTCATTCTTGATTAACCTTAACTCACCGTTTCCCGTCTTAAAGATAACCAATGCTCAAGACCATTACAGCGTTTGTTTAATGCATTCTCATAATGGCGCCACTAGCACCACACATGCGACTAGCGTCAGATTCGAACGGACATCTCCTTTCAGAGGTAGGAACACACCTACCAACTTTCGTTTATGTTGCACAGCTCTTTCTTCGTGTTACGTTATGAGTGACATCATTAACAAGAGTATGGAAAGTTCGTAACTCACTCATTTAAAAAGCAACCAAAGTGATTACTATGTGGAAGGCTCCAAAATATGCCAACGGTTTGCTTTACTTAGATGTGCTTACATCACCTGGCGAAAGATATAGTAACACTATCTGGTGTATAGTGAGTACTAGAGGACGACTACCCGAAATGATTACAGTACAGGTACTCAGAATCAGGGGAAATCTGTCATAAAAATACTTACCAACCACACAAGATGGCTGCCATTTTTGCTATGATAATCCTGAGTGTGTCATGGTCACAAATGAGTTAATTTGTAAATCTGATAAATGTACTCAAGTTATCTGTGACAGCGGTTTAATGCTTCTTTTATAATCATGCACTCTGGAACTATATTCGTGACCAGAGACGCTGGTCAGAGAGATTAGATTCACTTTGTCAGAGTAGCAGTCAGCGTGTGTCAGACAGTCTGGCACTGTATTTTACTTCAAAAGGATGGAAGCTGGCCTGCCGTGTAATGGAGGCAACGTAATTGAAAATGGATTTTGGAATAACTTGTTGTGATGGAAAATGTTGAATAACTGAATTTGAATTAATGGAGGAGTTATGTAGGGCAACGTGTACGATAATCCAGTTTTTTTTTTTATATTTGTAATTGTATGGTTTCTTATTATTAGAACCTTGCGTATGATTGATGTTTTTACATCTACATCCATAATCCGCAAGCCACCTGACGGTGTTTGGCGGAGGGTACCCTGAGTACCTCTATCGGTTCTCCTTCTATTCCAGTCTCGTATTGTTCGTGGAAAGAAGGATTGTCGGTATGCTTCTGTGTGGGCTCTAATCTCGCTGATTTTATCCTCATGGTCTCCTGGCGAGATATACGTAGGAGGGAGCAATATACTGCTTGACTCTTCGGTGAAGGTATGTTCTCGAAACTTCAACAAAAGCCCATACCGAACTACTGAGCGTCTCTTCTGTAGTCTGCCACTGGAGTTTATCTATCATCTCCGTAACGCTTTCGCGATTACTAAATGATCCTGTAACGAAGCGCGCTGCTCTCCGTTGGATCTTCTCTATCTCTTCTATCAACCCTATGTGGTACGGATCCCACACTGCTGCGCAGTATTCAAGCAGTGGGCGAACAAGCGTACTGTAACCTACTTCCTTTTTTTCGGATTGCATTTCCTTAGGATTCTTCCAATGAATCTCAGTGTGGCATCTGCTTTACCAACGATCAACTTTATATGATCATTCCCTTTTATGTCACTCCTAATGCGTAATCCCTGATAATTTATGGAATTAACTGCTTCCAGTTGCTGACCTGCTGGTTTGTAGCTAAATGATAAGGGATCTATCTTTCTATGTATTCGCAGCACATTACACTTCTCTACATTAAGATTCAATTGCCATTCCCTGCACCATGCGTCAATTCGCTGCAGATCCTCCTGCATTTCAGTACAATTTTCCATTGTTACAACCTCTCGATACACCACAGCATCATCTGCAAAAAGCCTCAGTGAACTTCCGATGTCATCCACAAGGTCATTTATGTATATTGTGAATAGCGACAGTCCTAGGACACTCCCCTGCGGCACGCCTGAAATCGCTCTTACTTCGGAAGACTTCTCTCCATTGAGAATGACATACTGCGTTCTGTTATCTAGGAACTCTTCAATCCAATCACACAATTGGTCTGATAGTCCATATGCTCTTACTTTGTTCATTAAACGACTGTGGAGAACTGTATCGAACGCCTTGCGGAAGTCAAGAAACACGGCATCTACCTGTGAACCCGTGTCTATGGCCCTCTGAGTCTCGTGGACGAATAGCGCGAGCTGGGTTTCACACGACCGTCTTTTTCGAAAACCATGCTGATTACTACAGAGTAGATTTCTAGTCTCCAGAAAAGTCAATATACTCGAACATAATACGTGTTCCAAAATTCTACAACTGATCGACGTTAGAGATATAAGTCTATAGTTCTGCACATCTGTTCGACGTCCCTTCTTGAAAATCCTTTGGAACGCTACGCTCTTCTACGGTACACCGCTGCAAGAAAGGGGGCAAGTTCCTTCTCGTACTCTGTGTACGCGTCTGTGTGTCGTCGTAACTGCCGTCTGCTTCACGTCTGCTGTGCAGCGAGCTCCCTTAATTTAAGTATTAACTGTATTTTTCTTACTTGTCAGTTCTTCTTCCGTGTGTTTTTGCTTTTAGGAAGATTTCATTGTCGAGGGCTAGTAATAGTGTTCCATAGATATCGTGTTTGTTTTGAATTCAGTCAGAGAGAGTCCCTTTAGTCAACCACAGTGCCAGTAGTGGTAGTGTTTGTTTTCAATACAGTCCAGAGACAGGTAGTGCTATTTTCATTGTTTACTACAAGAAGTGGCTGGCAACCACAGTTTAGTCAACTATCAGCCGCCTTTAGTGAATTAGCAGTCTAGTTAAAAGTTGATTAACTCTCTACAGTAAATAGAATTCTTAGGATGGATAGGATGTGTGACCTGTGTACGGACGCAGGAGGATCTGGCCACTGTTCGCGAACAGCTGAACGTGTTGATGGCAGCGGTCAGCCGTCTTCAGGCTGCTGGCTCGGAGTGTAGCGGCAGTGGGGAGTCTGGTGCGTCGCATGGTACACCCCAGGTGTTACATGCTTCACTCACTGTCCCTGCTGTCGAGACATCTTCGCGGGTACCGGGCGCGGTTGGGCCACCCTCTCCCCAAGGGGAGTGGCGGGTTCAGCGGCGTTCGTGGCGCACGAGGCGGAGGGTCAATGTGGAGGCTGGCCGTGTGGCATAGCCCGCTCTGCCTGTGAGTGGACATGTGGCCGCTCCTTCGGCAAGGTTCGAGCAGGCACACGGGGAGAGGGGTTTATTAGTTATTGGGAGCTCCAACGTTAGGCGGGTGATGGAGCCCCTTAGGGAAATAGCGGAAAGGTCGGGCAAGACGGCCAGTGTTCACTCTGTCTGCTTGCCGGGTGGTCTCATCCGAGATGTGGAGGAGGCCCTACCGGCGGCGATAGAGAGCACTGGGTGCACACGACTGCAAATTGTTGCTCATGTCGGCACCAATGACTCCTGCCGTCTGGGTTCAGAGGTCATCCTCAGTTCGTACAGGCGGTTGGCGGTATTGGTGAAGGCGGAAAGCCTCGCTCGCGGGGTGGAATCATAGCTAACTATTTGTAGTATCGTTCCCAGAACCGATCGCGGTCCTCTGGTTTGGAGCCGAGTGGAACGCTTAAACCAGAGGCTCAGACGATTCTGCGGAGATCTGGGATGCAAATTTCTCGACCTCCGCTATCGGGTGGAGAAATATAGGGGTCCCCTGAATAGGTCAGGCGTGCACTACACGCCGGAAGCGGCTACGTGTGGAGTGCAAATGTGGGTTTCTTAGAGAATACCCTCCCTAGGCCGGACAAGACGCCTGCTGAGACGCGGCAAGGTAGGAGTAGGCAAAATGCAACAGGGAATAACAATATTAATGTGCTAATAGTAAACTGCAGGAGCGTCTATAGAAAGGTCCCAGAACTGCTCTCATTAATAAACGGTCACAACGCCCATATAGTACTAGGGACAGAAAGTTGACTGAAACCAGACGTAAACAGTAATGAAATCCTAAACTCAGATTGGAATGTATACCGCAGATACAGGCTGGACAGTGAAGGGGGAGGCGTGTTTATAGCGATAAGAAGTGCAATAGTATCGAAGGAAATTGGCGGAGATCCGAAATGTGAAATAATTTGCGTGAAGGTCACGCCTAAAGCAGGCTCAGACATCATACTTGGATGTGTCTATAGGCCCCCTGGCTAAGCAGCTGTTGTGGCTGAGCACCTGAAGGATTATTTGGAAAATGTTTCGAGTAGAATTCCCCACCATGTTATAGTTCTGGGTGGAGATTTTAATTTGCCGGATATAGACTGGGAGACTGAAACGTTCATAACGGGTGGAAGGGACAAAGAATGCAGTGAAATTTTTTTAAGTGCTTTATCTGAAAACTACCTTGAGCAGTCAAACAGAGAACCGACTCGTGGCGACAACATATTAGACCTTCTGGTGACAAACAGACCCGAACTATTTGAAACAACGCAGAACAGGGAATCAGCGATCATAAAGCGGTTACTGCATCGATGATTTCAGCCGTAAATAGGAATATTAAAAAAAGGCAGGAAGATTTTTCTGTTTAGCAAAAGTGTCAATAAGCAGATTACAGAGTACCTGACGGCTCAACACAAAAGTTTTGTCTCAAGTATAGATAGTGTTGAAGATCAGTGGACAAAGTTCAAAACCATCGTACAATAAGCGTTAGATGAGTATGTGCCAAGCAAGATCGTAAGAGTTGGAAAACAGCCACCGTGGTACAACAACCGAGTTAGAAAACTGCTGCGGAAGCAAAGGGAACTTCACAGCAAACATAAACATAGCCAAAGCCGTGCAGACAAACAAAAATTACGCGCAGCGAAATGTGGTGTGAGGAGGGCTATGCGAGAGGCGTTCAATGAATTCGAAAGTAAAGTTCTATGTACTGACTTGGCAGAAAATCGTAAGAAATTTTAGTCTTATGTCAAAGAGGTAGGTGGATCAAAACAAAATGTCCAGACCCTCTGTGACCAAAATGGTACTGAAACAGAGGATGACAGACTAAAGGCCGAAATAATAAATGTCTTTTTCCAAACGTGTTTCACAGAGGAAGACGGCACTGTAGTTCCTTCTCTAGATTGACGCATAGATGAAAAAATTGTAGATATCGAAATAGACGACAGAGGGATAGAGAAACAATTAAAATCGCTCAAAAGAAGAATGGCCGCTGGACCTGATGGGATACCAGTTCGATTTTACACAGAGTACGCGAAGGTACTTGCCCCCCTTCTTGCAGCGGTGTACCGGAGGTCTCTAGAAGAGCGTAGTGTTCCAAAGGATTGCAAAAGGGCACAGGTCATCCCCGTTTTCAAGAAGGGACGTCGAACAGATGTGCAGAACTATAGACTTATATCTCTAACGTCGATCAGTTGTAGAATTTTGGAACACGTATTATGTTCGAGTATAATGACTTTTCTGGAGACTAGAAATCTACTCTGTAGGAATCAGCATGGTTTTCGAAAAAGACGGTCGTGTGAAACCCAGCTCGCGCTATTCGTCCACGAGACTCAGAGGGCCATAGACACGGGTTCACAGGTAGATGCCGTGTTTCTTGACTTCTGCAAGGCGTTCGATACAGTTCCCCACAGTTGTTTAATGAACAAAGTAAGAGCATATGGACTATCAGACCAATTGTGTGATTGGATTGAAGAGTTCCTAGATAACAGAACGCAGCATGTCATTCTCAATGGAGAGAAGTCTTCCGAAGTAAGAGTGATTTCAGGCGTGCCGCAGGGGAGCGTCATAGGACTGTTGCTATTCACAATATACATAAATGACCTTATGGATGACATCGGAAGTTCACTGAGGCTTTTTGCAGATGATGCTGTGGTGTATCAAGAGGTTGTAACAATGGAAAATTGTACTGAAATGCAGGAGGATCTGCAGCGAATTGACGCATGGTGCAGGGAATGACAATTGAATCTTAATGTAGAGAAGTGCAATGTGCTGCGAATACATAGAAATAAGGATCCCATATCATCTAGCTACAAACCAGCAGGTCAGCAACTGGAAGCAGTTAATTCCATAAATTATCAGGGATTACGCATTAGGAGTGACATAAAATGGAATGATCATATAAAGTTGATCGTTGGTAAAGCAGATGCCACACTGAGATTCATTGGAAGAATCCTAAGGAAATGCAATCCGAAAAAAAGGAAGTAGGTTACTGTACGCTTGTTCGCCCACTGCTTGAATACTGCGCAGCAGTGTGGGATCCGTACCACATAGGGTTGATAGAAGAGATAGAGAAGATCCAACGGAGAGCAGCGCGCTTCGTTACAGGATCATTTAGTAATCGCGAAAGCGTTACGGAGATGATAGATAAACTCCAGTGGAAGACTACAGAAGAGACGCTCAGTAGTTCGGTATGGGCTTTTGTTGAAGTTTCGAGAACATACCTTCACCGAAGAGTCAAGCAGTAAATTGCTCCCTTCTACGTATGTCCCGCGAAGCGACCATGAGGATAAAATCAGAGAGATTAGAGCCCACACAGAAGCGTACTGACAATCCCTATTTCCACGAACAATACAAGACTGGAATAGAAGGGAGAACCGATAGAGGTACTCAGGGTAGCTCCGCCACACACCGTCAGGTGGCTTGCGGATTATGTATGTAGATGTGGATGTAGATGTAGAAATCGAACTGTTATCCCATCAGGTCCAACGGCCCATCCTCTTTTGATCGATTTTAATTGTTTCTCTATCCCTCTGTCGTCTATTTCGATATCTACCATTTTGTCATCCGTGCGACAATCTAGAGAAGGAACTACAGTGCAGTCTTCCTCTGTGAAACAGCTTTGGAAAAAGACATCTAGTATTTCGGCCTTTAGTCTGTAATCCTCTGTATCAGTACCAATTTGGTCACAGAGTGTCTGGATATTTTGTTTGATCCCCCTACCGCTTTGACATAAGACCAAAATTTCTTACGATTTTCTGCCAAGTCAGTACATAGAAATTTACTTTCGAATTCATTGAACGCCTCTCGCATAGCCCTCCTCACACTACATTTCGCTTCGCGTAATTTTTGTTTGTCTGCGAGGCTTTGGCTATGTTTATGTTTGCTGTGAAGTTCCCTTTGCTTCCGTAGCAGTTTTCTATGTCGGTTGCTGTACCACGTGGCTCATTTCCATCTCTTACGATCTTGCTTGGCACATACTCATCTAACGCATATTGTACGATGGTTTTGTACTTTGTCCACTGATCCTCAACACTATCTGTACTTGAGACAAAACTTTTGCGTTGAGCCGTCAGGTAGTCTGTAATCTGCTTTCTGTCGACCGGTGTTCTTTTATAAATCTGCAGTGATAAACACTTACGTACATGACATGGGGATAGCCCCACATTATATACCCTATCCCGTATTCAAAACGTGAGGCTGTGCGTCGCTATATTAAAAGGATGTTATCGTGGAATATTATCGAGCTTTTACACACTTCAGTACTGTAGTACTTTATTACCTGTACTGAAACCTTAAGGAGACATACGTCTGGTCCTAGACACACGTGCGATTAATAATATTGTAATGCCAACATGTACACAACTTGAGAATTTGGAGCCGGCCTCGGTAACCGAGCGGTTCTAGGCGCTTCAGTCCGGAACCGCGCGACTGCTACGGTCGCAGGTTCGAATCATGCCTCGGGCATGGATGTGTGTGATGTCCTTACGTTAGTTAGATTTAAGTAGTTCTAAGTTCTAGGGTATTGATGACCTCCGCTGTTAAGTCCCATAGCACTAAGAGCCATTTGAACCATTTGAGAATTTGGAGGAGCACTTACAAAAGTTTCACGGTGTACACTATTTATCTAAACTTGAATTGAGATCTTCCTACGGTCAGGTCGCATTAACTGTAGAGTCTACGAAACAGACAGCTTTTTTTACGCTGTGAGGAGCTGTCAGTTTTATGTTTTGCCTTTGGATCCAAACATGAGCTCAGTTACATTTATTACAGCGTTAGACACTCCACGCGGACCTGATTTCGTAAGCATGTTAACGTTATTTGTAGATGACATTTTAATTGCTACCGTCACATGGAAAGACCTCTGGATTTATTAGATAGAATTCTGTGCAAATTTTTCTTCCTACCTTTTTTTAATATTTCTATTTACTGCTGAAATCATCGATGCAGTAACCGCTTTATGATCGCTGATTCCCTGTTCTGCGTTAACTGTTTCAAATAGTTCGGGTCTGTTTGTCACCAGAAGGTCTAATATGTTATCGCCACGAGTCGGTACTCCGTTTAACTGCTCAAGGTAGTTTTCAGATAAAGCACTTAAAAAAATTTCACTGGATTCTTTGTCCCTGCCACCCGTTATGAACGTTTGAGTCTCCCAGTCTATATCCGGCAAATTAAAATCTCCACCCAGAACTATAACATGGTTGGGAAATCTACTCAAAATATTTTCCAAATTATCCTTCAGGTGCTCAGCCACAACAGCTGCTGAGCCAGGGGGCTTATAGAGACATCCAATTACCATGTCTGAGCCTGATTTAACCGTGACCTTCACCCAAATTATTTCACATTTCGGATCTCCGTCAATTTCCTTCGATACTATTGCTCTTCTTATCGCTATAAATACTCCTCCCTCTTCCCTGTCCAGCCTGATGTTTCGTGTAGAAATTTTATAATGACACATACGGTTTCGTCTTATAGTTGAAACTAGTGTCCAGGAGAGCAACTGTATACAGGAATATTATTAAGAAACATTTTGCTAATCTCTCTGGTTGTGTGGTTGTGAGAACTATAATAAAGCGTGTACTTAAGGGTGTGCTTAATGAAGCACACTTGTACTTCGGCTCTGTGTTCTCATCAATCAGTATTTAGTTCCTCATTTTTCATCATTTACCTTTAGGAGTATGTTTGTATACTTACGTTGCACATCACGGATTGTGTGCTGCCGAAGCATTTTTATAAAAAGTGCAATGGACGCGTCTTCCATTTCACTTCGATAGATGAAATTTGATTTTGACAGTTTCATCATTATTTTAAAAGTAACCCGCTGCAAAACAGACGAGCGTTTCGTTCGCGCAGTTAGGGCAAATAATTTACTTACCATCAAACATCATGTTCACTGTGAGGTACAGTGATCGTTGCATTGTATTTGTGAATATATATCGGATCGGAGGCTCAATATCAATAGAAGATTTCAGTAAAGTGCTAACATTTGACTTTTCAAGCAGTTTTACCATAAAATCCGGTATATTAAACTTTATGTTCATTTGCTGTGTAATTATAATAACAGTTCTGGTAAGGTGACTATAAGGCTAAGATAAAGATTAGCTATATTCAGGGTCGACAGAATCATTTTGTGCAGCATTTAAATGGAATCTCACTTAAAACGGATTACTTTCTCGCAGGCGTATTGTTTGGGTACTGCCTAGTCTTGATTTAGCATCGTATAACGAGAGCTTCACGTATTGCCGTTCAAAATTTACTTTTAGCGAAGTTCTGTTGTCTTGTACTGAGATTCATACATTTCTAAAACAAACTAAGGTTTATACATTTCTTAGGTACCAAGCACACACTTAAAAACACGAATTTAGAAATTTTAACAATACACTTACACCAGTAAATAATCACTCTTTCACATGCTACGGTCTTATGCACACACGAATAACACAGTCTTATCTTTCCTATAAGAACGATACCGGTGGTGTAAGAGAGAGAGTTAACAACAGTTAACACAAGAAATGAGGGAAATGGTGTATGGCAACACACTCACACAGTTCAAGACGCTGCCCCAGTTCGTGCTTTCTAGGAATCGCCAGTAACAGACTGCTCCACAGCAAAGAGCAACAGACATGCCTTACTTCCACTGATCAAACAGCACACTCTTCTTATCAGCTGTAAACTACAACCTCGGTTACGTAGGTACCTTGCCAAAACCTTCCTGTTAGGCTGCTCGGTGCTACTCCGGGATTCCCTCTCATGTTACTCGCTCGGCAGTGCTCCCAGCTCTGCGCGACGTGTCCAGCTGGTCTGGCGCGCCGACTCCCCCCAACGCCGGTGTCGCTGCGCTCTCGCTGACAGCGCCCTCACGGAGTCGTGGTGCGTCAGCCTCAACTCTGTACCCTTGTCTTTTCAATTTCCATGCATGAGTGACGTCTCGTGATGGTACATTCGCAAATGAGCTTGTTGATGGGGATGATGTTTTACTTTTATGCAATTAGTATCTGGAATAAGAGTGGACGACCAAGAACGTAGTGCTCGTATTAAAAAGAGTGTAAGACAAGGATGTAGCCTTTCGACCCTACTGTTCAATCTGTACCTCGAGGAAGCAATGATGCAAATAAAAGCAAGCTTCAGGAGTAGAATTAAAATTTAAGGTGGAAGGATATCAAAGATACTATTCGCTGATGGTATTGCTATCCTGAGTGAAAGTGAAGAAGAATTACGTCATCTGCTGAATAGAATGAAGAGTCTAATGAGTAAGGAGTATGGATCGAGAGTAAATCGAAGAAAGAAGAAGGTAATGAGAAGTAGTTGAAATGAGAACAGCGAGAAACGTAACACCAGGATTGATGGTCACGAAGTAGATGAGGTTAAGGAATTCTGCTGCCTAGGCAGTAAAATAACCAATGACGGACGGAGCAAGGAGGACATCAAAAGCAGACTAGCAATGGCAAAAAGGGCATTCCTGGCCAAGAGAAGAATACTAATGTCAAATATCGGCCGTAATTGGAGGAAGAAATTTCTGAGAATGTACGTCTGGAGTAGTATGGTAGTGAAAAATTGGACTGTGGGAAAACCGGAACAGAAGAGAATCGATGCATTTGAGATTGGTGTTACAGACGAATGATGAAAATCAGGTGGACTGATAAGGTAAGGAATGAGGAGGTCGTGCGCAAAATCGGAGAGGAAAGGAATATGAGGAAAACATTGATAAGGAGAAGGGACAGGATGATAGGATATCTGTTAAGACATGAGGGAATGACTTCCATGGTACTAGAGGGAACTGAAGAGGGCAAAAACTGTAGAGGAAGACAGAGATTGGAATACATCCAGCAAATAACTGAGGATGTAGGTTGCAAGTGCTACTCTAAGATGAAGAGTTTAACACAGGAGAGGAATTCGTGGCGGGCCGCGTCAAACCAGTCAGAAGACTGATAACTTAAAAAAGAAAAAAAAAGGATTGCCAGCGATTGGTTTTCCAATTCAGGTGTTTACAAACTAACCTGTAATAACAGTCCTTCATATTGTATTGGTCAAACAGGCAGAGCTGTGAAAACAAGATATAAAGAACACCTATTAGGTAAAAAAGGAGAGAATATACACAGCTCTACTTTTGCTGAACACCTCTTGATAGCCGGTCATACGCCTAAACTGTTAGAAGACACTGTTATCCTACACAGAGAAGTCAAAGGGCGTAGATTAGATCTGTGGGAAGAATTACAAATTTTTAAACATCTAGAGCTCAAGGACGGTAATATACTGAACGACCAGTTGAACCTTGCTTGTAGACAATTTTTCGAAGGCTTTAAATCTGTGCTGTTTCTGGTATAACATTAATGCTGGTAACCTTAGTGATCTATTTTCTCAGGAAGCTATGATGCACTTTCAATGCTTTAAGCTCACTACCCTTTATGTAATGTGGTTTTCTCACGATGTATGGCTGCCCCTACATCGGCCCTTATATGATTTTGTCTGGCTCTAAAATGTTGGTTCCCTGCGAATGTGTATTAACTGGATCGTGTACCAGGGTTCGTAATTCTGTCTTAAGAGCCATTATTGTTAATTTTAAAGTTCTGACATATATACCGTTTGTGGACTTCACTAATATAGTAATGTAATTTTTATATTTTGGCTGTATATGCCACTGTGCGTAACTCTCGGCGTAAGCACCACCTGCCTTTTTTGATGTATAACTACATTATTTGTACCAATGCTCCCATACTGTTAAACGCCTTCCTTCTTTTTATTGTCACTTTATCTAAGGACGTTATTAATACTGATGATTTACACGTTGCTTTTGTACGCCAATTGGCACATGGTTCGCGCCATGAGCGCCACCTGCCCTGGTCGCAGAGTAACTACGCTGGCCGATTCACTCAGTCGGTTGTGAGCTCTGCAAGATCCATGTACTAATTTATATTTACGCGACAAACCCTAATCTTAGGGCTATATTTTAATTTTGATATATGGATCTATGCCGACATTTGTAAAAACGGCGATGGTACAATAGTCCTTACTAATATAAAATTGTAAGTACCAGTCATCGTTCTCATATTTTTGTAATGCAAGAGCTCTCTAATTTGTGTTTAAATCTATTCTTGACTTAAGTTTCATACTTTTCTAATGTAAGCTATGATGTTCATTGTCCTTAGGCCACCTTCTGAAGAAGACAAATTTACATTTGTAGAAACCTAGGTAAAGAATTCTTTATCTATTGCAACTGGTCGGCTGTTTATAATCTTATTACGTGAAACCGTTGCTGTTGTGCAGCTATGTTTAAAATACTGAAATATAATATTTCTTAAATACGAATACATCACCATACTCGGTTTTTGTTTACCAGTAAAAGATATTTCAATTATTTTTTCTAAGTTTACTAAAGTAATTAGATTCGTTGTATGCACCGACCAAAATTTAATTCTGAATAAAGCAAAATTCAAGGTTGTTGCAAGAATTACACCTGTTCCAAAGACTAGTTTAATAATACAGTGACGCTAGCGTAATGAGATCAATAATTCCGCTACTTCAGAACCCATAAAGTTGTTGAATGAGGAAGTAAATGTGAAGTATGTTAGATTAAAGGTGATTTTCATGCCAAGAATTAGCATAGAATTAAGGAACTGATTTTGATATGTCTGGGATATTTTTATTAATTTATGTGTTACATGGAGTGTTGAACAGACCGAAAGAGATGAGACGCCATTGATGCTAACCTTTGAGACGTGGCATCCTTATTGTATGGTGTGTAACCCAGATTATTAATTAATAGTTTATTCGATGGATAAATTCCGTGGCCGTAGTATCCGGCTGTCTTCAATTGTAGCCCTGGCAAGGAAGTCTTGCAAGCCACTGACAGAGGTATTTTATTAGCGTCTGTTTCATACAAGATGATCTCTGAAGTACTACAGAACAGAACTGAAGGTCACTTTGATAATTAGGTACGTGATAATGCGGTCGGTTTCGGGGAACGACGTTCTTGTCCAGAGAGCATTTTCGTACCTGAAGTTATTGTCAGATACAAAATGAGTGAAAGGTAAGACTATTTGATTATATTTATTGATTTTTTTAAATATGTACGATTCACTTGACCATGGGTCTTATTCAATGTTATGGAAGAAATTGTAACGCGTCCTCTTATATTATTATGTTTTGCTATTGTTATTTTTAGAAAACTTTTTATTCAGTCAGTCATCAAAATTTTGAAATAAAAGTTACTGCGGATGTCACATAATAAATATTACGCATGAAGCGCTGTTGCGACACAGGCAAAGATCAATTGTGGAAACGAAGCCACTGAATATTACAAATAATGGTATTAAAGAATACGGCCGACTGACTACATCAAATAAGAGGGCACGTACATTCGCGGATGAGTGGTAAATAAAAAAGAGCGTTGATACTTTGTAGGAAATGAGTCTTAAATATAGTTACGCTTGTACACTCTAATGTATGCGAATATACGAACGGGATAGAGGCACGTACATTTTGAGTACAATCATCCCCCGTGGCCTGGATAAAAAGAAATACAGTTAAATACATTTATTCATAATCAAAATATCCACGGGTGTGCTACCGGTCTATAGCGTCCAACGGGCACAATTTTTCGGCGATCATACACGGAGGGAGTCGCCATGGGTAGCCCACTCTCACCGGTGGTAGCGAATTTGTACATGGAGAACTTCGAGGAGGAAGCCCTGTCGTCACCCGTATGGAAACCTACTTGCTTTTTCCGTTACGTGGACGACACGTTCGTCATCTGGCCACATGGTATGGATAAACTCCTTGACTTCGTTACACATCTAAACTCCGTACACCCCAACATCAAATTCACTGTGGAGACTGAAACGGAGGGTAAATTACCTTTCCTTGAAGTCTTGGTCAAGAGAAGGGCTGACGGCATCCTAGGTCATGGGGTGTATCGGAAAACAACGCACACTGATCTGTATTTGCACGCAGACAGCTGCCACCACCCTTCACAGACGAATGGGGTACTTAAAACTCTAGTACATAGGGCGCGCACTATCTCTGACGCAGAGAGTCTACCCCAGGAATTGGAACATCTGAGAACTGTATTTCGAAAAAATGGGTACTCAGAGTGGCAGATTCAACGTGTTCTCCGCCCAACCACTGCAGCACAACCTGTTGAGATGGATGAAGTCACGAGGGAGGAGGTAGGTACTGCATTTATTCCATACACAGGCGCACTCTCGGGGAAAATCGCCCGCATTCTGAAGAAACACCGGATCGGAACTGTGTTTTGTCCTCCGAATAAAACCCGTGCACTGGTGGGGAGCGCCAAAGATGACCTCGGTTTGAGGAAGGCCGGCGTGTACCAGATTCCGTGTCAATGTGGCAAGTCGTATATTGGTCAGACGATGCGTACCGTCGAGGATCGATGCCGTGAACACCAGAGGCACACTCGACTGATGTATCCGAGCAAGTCGGCGGTCGCTGAACATTGTTTGGCGGAAAATCACACTATGGAGTATGACCGCACGAGTATTCTGGTACAGACGTCGAGATACTGGGACAGCGTTGTTAGAGAGGCCATCGAAATTCGCACCAATGACGACCTCATAAACCGTGACTGTGGCTATAATCTTAGCAAGGCTTGGGAACCAGCGATTGGGTTAATCAAGAGTAAATCGAACAAACGTATAGTTGTGACGACCACGGCGGACAGAGCCATCACACAGACGTCATCTCAGACGCCGTCGCAATCTGTTCCACCGTGCGACCGTGGCGCGGGGCGCGGACGGCGGAGGCAGCGCGCCGCGGGCGGAGGGTATTTAAATCGGCCGCCGCCGCGACCGAACCCAATTCCCTCTGAGCAGCCATAGCGTACGGATCTCCGTGCCGGCACGTTCACAGGAGCTCAGTCCGTCAGTTCACCTGATGATGGCGACATGTATGATCGCCGAAATATTGTGCCCGTTGGACACTATAGACCGGCAGCACACCCGTGGATATTTTGATTATCAAATACGCCGGGAGAAACTCAAGAATCACATTTATTCATCTTAGAACGTAAATACGTGGACTTCGAAATTAAATGAAAAGAAAGCCTGCATGATCTGAATGTCACCGCAAATATATTGAAATTGACGGTAGCGGCCACGAAAGGAAAAAGATGAACACATTCACGTACATCTATTGTTGAGCAGCGTCGCCGTGAAGATCGTCACCTCCATCTGAATTCTCTGCATAAAATTAAAATAATAGTAATAATTTTCCATAATTTCAGGAGCAGGGACCCATGGTATCACAAAAGACGAAATAGCTCTACTTCAAAATCGCTTTCATTATTTAACCCAATTTTATCAGTAAGAAATTGCACAACAGGTCTTAACACTAGGACAGGATAACAGCTAAAGGGTAACTTATTCTAAAACTATTAAATGAAGAGCGTAAAGCTTCTTTTGTTCAGCAAATGGTTTCTACATCTACATCTATATTTATAACCCGCAAGCCACCCAACGGTGTGTGGCGGAGGGCACTTTACGTGCCACTGTCATTACCTCCCTTTCCTGTTCCAGTCGCGTATGGTTCACGGGAAGAACGACTGTCGTACAGCCTCCGTGCGCGCTCGAATCTCTCTAATTTTACATTCGTGATCTCCTCGGGAGGTATAAATAGGGAGAGGCTATATATTCGATACCTCATCCAGAAACCCACCCCCTCGACACCTGGACAGCAAGCTACACCGCGATGCAGAGCACTTCTCTTGCAGAGTCTGCCACTTGAGTTTGCTAAACATCTCCGTAACGTTTGCCAAATAACCCTGTGACGAAACGCGCCGCTCTTCCTTGGATCTTCTCTATCTCCTCCGTCAATCCGATCTGGTACGGATCCCACACTGACGAGCAATACTCAAGTATAGGTCGAACAAGTGTATTGTAAGCCACCTCCTTTGTTGATGGACTACATTTTCCAAGGACTCTCCCAATGAATCTCAACATGGTAACCGCCTTACCAACAATTAATTTTATATGATCATTCCACTTCAAATCGTTCCGTACGCATACTCCCAGATAATTTACAGAAGTAACTGCTACCAGTGTTTCTTCCGCTATCGTATAATCATACAATAAAGGATCCTTCTTTCCATGTATTCGCAATACATTACATTTGTCAATGTAATTCTCTATATACTACAGCATCATCCACAAAAATCCCCATGGAACATGCGACACTATCTACTAGGTCATTTATATAAATTGTGAATAGCAATGGTCCCATAACACTCCCCTGTGGCACGCCAGAGGTTACTTTAACGTCTGTAGACGTCTCTCCATTGAGAATAACATGCTGTGTTCTGTTTGCTAAAAACTCTTCAACCCAGCCGCACAGCTGGTCTGATATTGCGTAGGCTCTTACTTTGTTTATCAGGCGACAGTGCGGAACTGTATCGAACGCCTTCCGGAAGTCAAGGAAAATAGCATCTACCTGGGAGCCTGTATCTAATATTTTCTGGGTCTCATGAATAAATAAAGCGAGTTAGGTCTCACACGATCGCTGTTTCCGGAATCCATGTTGATTCCTGCAGAGTAGATTCTGGGTTTCCAGAAACGACATGATACGCGAGCAAAAAACATGTTCTAAAATTCTACAACAGATCGACGTCAGAGATATAGGTCTACAGTTTTGCGCATCTGCTCGACGACTCTTCTTGAATACTGAGACTACCTGCGCTCTTTTCCAATCATTTGGAACCTTTCGTTCCTCTAGAGACTTGCGGTAAACGGCTTTTAGAAGGGGGAAAGTTCTTTCGCGTACTCTGTGTAGAAGCGAATTGGTATCCCGTCAGGTCCAGTGGACTTCCCTCTGTTGAGTGATTCCAGTTGCTTTTCTATTCCTTGAACACTTATTTCGATGTCAGCCATTTCTTCGTTCAAGCGAGTATTTAGAGAACTGCACTGCGGTCTTCGTCTGTGAAACAGCTTTCCTAAAAGGTATTTTGTATTTTAGCTTTACGCGTGTCATCCTCTGTTTCAATGCCATCATCATCCCGGAGTGTCTGGATATGCTGTTTCGAGCCTCTTTCTGATTTTACATAAGACCAGAACTTCCTAGAATTTTCTGTCAAGTCGGTACATAGAATTTTACTTTCGAATTCACTGAACGCTTCACGCACAGCCCTCCTTACGCTAACTTTGACATCGATTAGCTTGTTTTTGTCTGAAAGGTTTTGGCTGCGATTAAACTTGCAGTGAAGCTCTCTTTGCTTTCGCAGTAGTTTCTTAACTTTGTTGTTGAACCACGGTGGGTTTGTCCCGTCCCTCACAGTTTTACTCAGTACGTACCCGTCTAAAACGCATTTTACGATTGCCTTGACCTTTTTCCATAAACACTCAACATTGTCATAGAAATTTTCGTTTTGATGTGTTAGGTAGTCTGAAATCTGCCTTCTATTACTCTTGCACCTCATTACTCTTACCTTAATGTCGGGTAGTTGAACTAATGTCTATATATTCATAAAAAACTCCTTTAAAGGATGTAGTCAAAGACTCTGACCGACTCAGTGTCAAAAGTGATATTCGTTGGTAAGATATAGGACCCCTTTGAGATCAAACCGACATTACACAGAGTGATCAAACGTCTCCACTCTTCTTAACTGTGTCTAGGGAAAGGTCACTTATGAACAGAAGAATACACAACAAAGAAGATGAACGGTTCAAACTCCAGCTGAAATTTGATTTCTTGGCCTTTGTGAATGACATACGCATTTATTACAAAAATGTTAAGTTACCAATAAAAAAATGTTAATGACTGACGGAGGTAGTTGCGAAGTAGTATTATGGATGTCCTTTTATAAATCAAACTGCTAACAATAGCAACAATGCTCCAGAATGGATTGATTAAACCAAAGGAAGATGAACCGTGGAAAGAAATTTAGATTTCTATGTGGGACAATCCAACAGAATGGCTTACAATAGCCGCGCGGGATTAGCCGAGCGGTCAGGGGCGCTGCAGTCATGGGCTGTGTTGCTGGTCCCGGTGGAGGTTCGAGTCCTCCCTCGGGCATAGGTGTATGTGTTTGTCCTTAGAATAATTCAGGTTAAGTAGGGTGTAAGCTTAGGGACTGATGACCTTAGCAGTTAAGTCCCATAAGATTTCACACACATTTGAACATTTTTGAGCTTAGAATAGCATGTGATCAGTCTTAGAATCTGCGGATGTGGCCGAGCACAACTTGTGATGAAGAATCATAACAACAAAGCGCTGAGTATTGGACCATGTTACTAAAGTACGGTTTTCAAACCAGAATCAGTATAAGCTTTGGAGATTTTAACTATGAACAAACGGGGAGTATTCGATATATTAGTAAAAGAAGCATGTTCCCATAAGAATGAGCTAGATTGATAGACAGGCTGACGAGCAGACACGTTTGAGATGAGATGAGGTTCTATACAGAATGGTACACTCTTTGACATAAAACTTGACCGGCGGCCGGCCGCTTCAGAGGCTAAGTCCGCGCCGATCGCGACATGGGACAAAAAAACTGGCCAACTCGCTAATTCTCTAAGTCCGGTTATCTGCACAATCTGGCAACACTGTAGACTGCGGCACTTCCTGGAGGAAAACTTGTCCCATGATAGAGACCCTCTAGGCTGACTACGCCTGTGGTCTAGCGGTAGCGTGCGTTGTTTCTGTTCATAATGTCAGTGGATCGAGAGCAGCTGGCATAAAATATTTTTATAGCCTCTTCTGTCTGAATGCTGAAGACGTGAATGTAATAGTAGCGCAGATTCAATCTATTTCGCTTTGTGACACACCAATATCAAAATTTTATCCAGTAACGATTTTGCGGAAGATTTCCTGCAGACTGTCCTCCTCTGGACGCCGTATGCGGCAAAGCTCCGGGATCCATTTGCTGGCTACTGGCAGCGGCCGTGGCGACAGCAGCGGCGCTGCACTCACCCGTTCTTTATCGAAAGCGCCTGCTACCGCTCATCGCTTTTGATGATTTAAAACGCTTTATTATTAAATGTTGCTCCACAGAAAATTTCTACAATTTCCATTCACGCTCAAAAGCAACGGAGACAGACGCCCTGATTAGTAGGCGGGTATTATTTTACATTAATCGGCAAGAGCTGAGTATGGCCCGAAATTAATTTTATAGACTGGGACGAAATTAAACCACCTCACTACATTCGATGAATTTATAAATGCTTCATACCTCGTTTCTTTTCCTTTCAAACTCAATTATTTGTGCAACTTTTGGTCAATGTTTGGATGTTTTCGTCAAGCCAGAGTGAGCGTCTGTGGTGTAAAGTGTATTACAGTTCTTGTTTCATTCCTTATGGTAAGTCTATGCGATAAACTGTGTGATTACCTTGCAATGCATGGTCTGTAGCAGTGCAGGAACACTGCACATTTGGAGTTCCATGTATGGGTTCATGAAGTATTTATTGTTGATCGGAAGTGATAGTTAAGGTCATCAGATTTAAACCAGAAAAATTTGTCGTTTTGAAGGTTTCAGAGAACGGAAAGGAATTGCTAACGCCGGTGTTAGAAAACGTCTACAGTTAAATGCTATTGCAAAAATTTAGAAGAAGGGAACTATATTAATGAACATGTGCACTTCATATACAACCTTCTGACATGTTAGACCTATATGACGAACAAAGCTCAAATTTATATCGTTGACAGTCGGTTTGAATCTTTTCAGGGTCTATTTTACAGTGAAGCACCTTGGAATTTGCAAAGCAGAAATCCATGATATTAACTTAATTTACTAAGTCGAAATCGGACGAAGATTGATGTTTAAAGGCATTCTTCAGATTTCGCATAAGAAATTTTTACTAGCAGTTTGCAACTCCATTAATTAAAATGGAAAATAAAAGGTTGTAGTCAGCGGCTTCTACCGTGATTCGAACTGCTATGTCTTATAGTACAAGCACTGCAACGCACAAGGGAACCTCTGAGCTAACGACACACTGGCGGCCAGAGACGGAATATAGTCACTGCGATGTTGCCTGAGTCTCAAAACGCAACCTTCAACACACGAACAGAGGAGGTGGAGATTACTGTTTTAACGTCCCGTCGACAACGATGTCATTAGAGACGGAGCACAAGCTCGGATTAGTGAAGGATGGGGAAGGAAATCGGCCGTGCCCTTCCTAAGGAACCATCCCGCCATTTGCCTGAAGCGATTTAGGGAAATCATTGAAAACCTAAATCAGGATGGCCGGGCGCGGGATTGCACCGTCGTCCTCCCGAATGCACACACAAACAGGTGTTACTTATGTGAAGAACGCCGTTCTTGGAGTCCAGAAATTAAATATACTTTCTAATTGTGTCATCTTGCAGTGGATTATATCGCACGAGTCTTCGATGTGGAAAACGAATGTCAAGTGAATTTAGCGAGGTAACGCCGACCTACACCCGGAAGTAAATGCACTATCAGAGTGTTGACAAATACTTGCTACGACGCTGCCATTTCTAGGCTCTCTGACGAGGCAGCTCTTCAGCGAAATGCTTGCCGTGATTCTCCCACACGGTTCTTTAGGGTGGAGACGCGCGCGCACGTTTGGTTTTTATGCGGCGTTCTCCCCTGATGGTTTCTGACGTCGCCTTGTGGGCTATGTATACATATGAGACATTCAATTATCATTAATCCAGAATCATACAAGTTTCAGCTTCCGGCGTGGAAGAAGGCTGTTGACGCCGACATTATATCATTTCAACGTAGGGAAAGCAAAACGGATCATTCAATGTTTCTCATTCAACATAAAGCATGTGAGAGAATTTTCCGTAACGTTCATAATCATCTAAAAATACAAACGAAGTAAAAATACACCGGAAGCTTATTCGAATTGAATATAACGCTTTGCACCTCGATGTCGAATTTGTCCACTTGCAATCTTTTGCAGCATACACATAGAATGTCATGATTACCACGAGAATGAAGAAATATGTTGGTAAGGATGGAAGCAAGAAGAGACGCAGTCAACAAATATTCTATTACTCATGGCATTCATTTCATTTGACACGTAAGAAGAGGTAAAGCGGGAATTTACTTTCGTTAACACGAAAGATATGCCGCACATATTGATAACGAGGAAGTCTGCGTCTTCATACGTTTCCTCCTTGAAATCTGTATGCTCTATTATATACTAAGTAGCCCGATCATTGTTTCAGTAATGTTACCCTCTTGTTCGACCCTGTAACGATGAACAGATTCCAAATGCATGTCTCCCTTCCTGGGTTGTTTTTTGTGTTTTATTGCTTGGAATTCCTGAAGCAGACCACTGTGCCTTCCCCCCTCGTGGGTTAGGTCTCAAAACTAAACCGCTTTGTATCCAATGGCATAATTTATTCAGACAGCATCAGCATAAGACTATCAAACAAAGCCTTCCATTTACAGTTGCAGCACTCTAACCAGCACTGACCAAAGTGTAATCCACGGTCATGGTCCTAAATTACCAGCTGTCTGCTACTGTGGCAAAGTCCGTACTACACTTTCGATTCCGCAGCACCATTTTATCTGGTAACACTGTGTAGTTGCACAGTTGTGCTACCAGGTCTGTCCTCACACTGTCAACTTTATGTATCTCACTTCTCCTGTAGCGTAGATCACGAGGAGCCGAAGTAAATGAGTGTATTCTGCATGACGTAACATTCAGTATTCCCTTCTTTCATAGCCACTCTTCATGTGCATCGATACCAAATAGGAATGCGAAAACTCTTGCGAGTGAGAGAATGACAGTAACAATCGTAACAAGAACAAGCAAATAATGAATGATGTTTATTCCAAAGCAGAACGAGAATGGCTTTGAATATAAAAATCTGTATCTATATCTACTTCCCCCATGAACCATGGACCTTGCCGTTGGTGGGGAGGCTTGCGTGCCTCAGCGATACAGATGGCCGTACCGTAGGTGCAACCACAACGTAGGGGTATCTGTTGAGAGGCCAGACAAACATGTGGTTCCTGAAGAGGGGCAGCAGCCTTTTCAGTAGTTGCAGGGGCAACAGTCTGGATGATTGACTGATCTGGCCTTGTAACATTAACCAAAACGGCCTTGCTGTGCTGGTACTGCGAACGGCTGAAAGCAAGGGGAAACTACAGCCGTAATTTTTCCCGAGGACATGCAGCTTTACTGTATTATTAAATGATGATGGCGTCCTCTTGGGTAAAATATTCCGGAGGTAAAATAGTCCCCCATTCGGATCTCCGGGCGGGGACTACTCAAGAGGACGTCGTTATCAGGAGAAAGAAAACTGGCATTCTACGGATCGGAGCGTGGAATGTCAGATCCCTTAATCGGGCAGGTAGGTTAGAAAATTTAAAAAGGGAAATGGATAGGTTAAAGTTAGATATAGTGGGAATTAGTGAAGTTCGGTGGCAGGAGGAACAAGATTTTTGGTCAGGTGATTACAGGGTTATAAATACAAAATCAAATAGGGGTAATGCAGGAGTAGGTTTAATAATGAATAAAAAAATAGGAGTGCGGGTTAGCTACTACAAACAGCATAGTGAACGCATTATTGTGGCCAAGATAGACACAAAGCCCATGCCTACTACAGTAGTACAAGTTTATATGCCAACTAGCTCTGCAGATATGAAGAAATTGATGAAATGTATGACGAGATAAAAGAAATTATTCAGGTAGTGAAGGGAGACGAAAATTTAATAGTCATGGGTGACTGGAATTCGTCAGTAGGAAAAGGGAGAGAAGGAAACATAGTAGGTGAATATGGATTGGGGGGAAGAAATGAAAGAGGAAGCCGCCTTGTAGAATTTTGCACAGAGCATAACTTAATCATAGCTAACACTTGGTTCAAGAATCATAAAAGAAGGTTGTATACCTGGAAGAATCCTGGAGATACTAATAGGTATCAGATAGATTATATAATGGTAAGACAGAGATTTAGGAACCAGGTTTTAAATTGTAAGACATTTCCAGGGGCAGATGTGGATTCTGACCACAATCTATTGGTTATGAACTGCAGATTGAAACTGAAGAAACTGCAAGAAGGTGGGAATTTAAGGAGATGGGACCTGGATAAACTGAAAGAACCAGAGGTTGTAGAGAGTTTCAGGGAGAGCATAAGGGAACAATTGACAGGAATGGGGGAAAGAAATACAGTAGAAGAAGAATGGGTAGCTCTGAGGGATGAAGTAGTGAAGGCAGCAGAGGATCAAGTAGGTAAAAAGACGAGGGCTAATAGAAATCCTTGGGTAACAGAAGAAATATTGAATTTAATTGATGAAAGGAGAAAATATAAAAATGCAGTAAATGAAGCAGGCAAAAGGGAATACAAACGTCTCAAAAATGAGATCGACAGGAAGTGCAAAATGGCTAAGCAGCGATGGCTAGAGGACAAATGTAAGGATGTAGAGGCTTGTCTCACTAGGGGTAAGATAGATACTGCCTACAGGAAAATTAAAGAGACCTTTGGAGAGAAGAGAACCACTTGTATGAATATCAAGAGCTCAGATGGCAACCCAGTTCTAAGCAAAGAAGGGAAGGCAGAAAGGTGGAAGGAGTATATAGAGTGTTTATACAAGGGCGATGTACTTGAGGACAGTATTATGGAAATGGAAGAGGATGTAGATGAAGATGAAATGGGAGATAAGATACTGCGTGAAGAGTTTGACAGAGCACTTAAAGACCTGAGTCGAAACAAGGCCCCGGGAGTAGACAACATTCCATTAGAACTACTGATGGCCTTGGGAGAGCCAGTCATGACAAAACTCTACCATCTGGTGAGGAAGATGTATGAGACAGGCGAAATACCCTCAGACTTCAAGAAGAATATAATAATTCCAATACCAAAGAAAGCAGGAGTTGACAGATGTGAAAATTACCGAACTATCAGTTTAATAAGCCACAGCTGCAAAATACTAACACGAATTCTTTACAGACGAATGGAAAAACTGGTAGAAGCGGACCTCGGGGAAGATCAGTTTGGATTCCGTAGAAATGTTGGAACACGTGAGGCAATACTAACCTTACGACTTATCTTAGAAGAAAGATTAAGAAAAGGCAAACCTACGTTTCTAGCATTTGTAGACTTAGAGAAAGCTTTTGACAACGTTAACTGGAATACTCTCTTTCAAATTCTAAAGGTGGCAGGGGTAAAATACAGGGAGCGAAAGGCTATTTACAATTTGTACAGAAACCAGATGGCAGTTATAAGAGTCGAGGGGCATGAAAGGGAAGCAGTGGTTGGGAAAGGAGTGAGACAGGGTTGTAGCCTCTCCCCGATGTTATTCAATCTGTATATTGAGCAAGCAGTAAAGGAAACAAAAGAAAAATTCGGAGTAGGTATTAAAATTCATGGAGAAGAAGCAAAAACTTTGAGGTTCGCCGATGACATTGTAATTCTGTCAGAGACAGCAAAGGACTTGGAAGAGCAGTTGAACGGAATGGACAGTGTCTTGAAAGGAGGATATAAGATGAACATCAACAAAAGCAAAACGAGGATAATGGAATGTAGTCAAATTAAATCGGGTGATGCTGAGGGAATTAGATTAGGAAATGAGACACTTAAAGTAGTAAAGGAGTTTTGCTATTTAGGGAGTAAAATAACTGATGATGGTCGAAGTAGAGAGGATATAAAATGTAGACTGGCAATGGCAAGGAAATCGTTTCTGAAGAAGAGAAATTTGTTAACATCAAATATAGATTTAAGTGTCAGGAAGTCGTTTCTGAAAGTATTTGTATGGAGTGTAGCCATGTATGGAAGTGAAACATGGACGATAACCAGTTTGGACAAGAAGAGAATAGAAGCTTTCGAAATGTGGTGCTACAGAAGAATGCTGAAGATAAGGTGGGTAGATCACGTAACTAATGAGGAGGTGTTGAATAGGATTGGGGAGAAGAGAAGTTTGTGGCACAACTTGACTAGAAGAAGGGATCGGTTGGTAGGACATGTTTTGAGGCATCAAGGGATCACAAATTTAGCATTGGAGGGCAGCGTGGAGGGTAAAAATCGTAGAGGGAGACCAAGAGATGAATACACTAAGCAGATTCAGAAGGACGTAGGCTGCAGTAGGTACTGGGAGATGAAGAAGCTTGCACAGGATAGAGTAGCATGGAGAGCTGCATCAAACCAGTCTCACGACTGAAGACCACAACAACATCTATATCTATATCCATATCTATTGATCTTTGAGTTGGCACAATGCAAATATATTCTTAGCATTTAGTTACTGAATTTAGTTATGGATGTTTGCAGAGAAAAGGAAAAGTCGGTACTTCTCGCTAGTGTAATATAATGTGAACCAGCAACTACCCTTTCCTTAGAACACGACTCAAGCAGGTCCTCAAGTAGGTAGCAAGGCACTGCTGCATTCTATTCCCTGACATTGCTCTGATGACGGTTAATGCAGATAGTTCCGATTATGAAATACAAAACGTATTACAGGTTAGTTCCTAGGATAGTAACATTACATTTGCGTTGTAGATGGCACATGAACGTGACGACTATCCATATTACTCATCAATATAAAAAGACAATATTTTGGGAATTTAGCAGGATTACTCAAAATGAATTCTGAAATTGGGTGACTGACTGCACAGGTGCTAAACGTCGTCAAGAGTATACGATGTCCTAATCGCATTAGGAATATGAAGATGGTATTCGACAGCTCGCAACTTTCACATTGCTATCTCCACCCTACTCCAGACAGCCCTCGGTGGAGTTGCACTACGTTGCCGATGTTATGGAAGACCTTCAAACCGACAACAGACCACATATTGAAAAATACAAGCGAATTCCCTTGCAGCGTAAGCTTATTGTAACTAATCTAAAATTTATTGGAGAGGAACATTATCCTATTCAAAAAAAGTAAAATGTTACACACTGTTGACGTCAAACGGACATTATCTATGTCCTGTCTTGTGTCCTACTCATCTATAATATCAAGTGTACTATGAAAATGATTATATATAATGGATGACAGGGTAATGCATTGATACCAGATGGTGGGGGCTGGCCGGTTTGGCCTTGCGGTTCTAGGCGCTTCAGTCTGGAACCGCGTGACCGCTACGGTCGCAGGTTCGAATCCTGCCTCGGGCATGGATGTGAGTGATGTTCTTAGGTTAGTTAGGTTTAAGTAGTTCTAAGTTCTAGGGGACTGATGACCTTAGAAGTTAAGTCCCATAGTGCTCAGAGCCATTTGAACCATTTGAACTATTTAACACAAAATGACATTAAAAAGTAAAGTTATTCACGAGCAGCTAGTTGAGAATATGTATGAACATTAAATGACACGACGAACTGAAATAATATGACGAAGAGTTCAGCGCTCACTGGGAATAGAGCCCCACACATATCGTTGTTGACTACACACAAAGATACGTCAGCTACCGAATTTTTATCCACCAGCTGCTCAGAATTGCATCTTGAACTTACAGTCATCTCGCAAATAGTTCTGTGTCTCACTGGGAGTTAAAAACGTCAGATATCGTTAGTGTTGACAACGAATGAAAATACATTAAAAATCAAAATTATTATCCACCAGCAGATAGGTGTTCTCATGATAGAGCTTGATAATACATAATTAAATCTTTAGTGCCGGGCCAGGATTCGATCCCATTCACGCGTAATATGTGAAGGTGTTGAGGAATCTGCAGTTTTGAACAAACAATAAATTGTAGCCGAGCTGTATTGCCACGAAGAGATCAAATTCCGCGTTAAGGGCGGTCTGAGTTTCATTCCCAGTTTAGAACCAATTTTATCGACATACAGAAGCTCAAATAAAAGATGGAATAAGTGTCCTGTGACCATACATAGCGTTTGTGTCGTCACTTGAAATAAATAGCGAGTATAAGAAAGGTTACTGGTGATAGAGTTTCTACATGTCGCCACTCCAGACTTTATTGTGGTTCAACCTACCGTCTACTTGGTAAAGAAGGAATATCATCTTGAATGTGAATTTTCAGACCACGCAGCCATTATATCTCCTTCACTTGGTGTAGCCAGGAGAGAATGGAATCTGTCTCTCCCTATCTAAAATCATTGACGGAAGTGGAAATCGAATCCAGACCATAGGTATAACAACCTACCATTCGTCCAACAGACCACGAAATCCTCTTCTCTGCGAGTCATTTTTCTATCGTAACGCAGTTGCGCCACACTGGATGAGAATTCTGACACACAGGCTCCCTGTAGTAATTTGCAGCATGTTCAGTAAATTCATTTACTTGGTTGACCGAATCACCATGAACTAGCTGCCTCGGCTACCCAGTGCATACATTCGACTATTTTGTAATCACAGAAATAAAATCACGTAACTGCCACCTACACACAACTGCCAACAGTGTAGGATGCAGAAGTTTAAATAGGAAGTGTTCCTTTCCACTTGAGCTATTCTATTGCGCTATCTGTTACTAGAAAACGTCGTTCAGTCCAAAAGAAAAGCTGTAACTGTTTGTCTCTCAGAAGTCAAGACCTGGCCATATGCATAATCTCACAGTGCTGTGGAATCCAAAAGTTCTGGAGGAATAGTTGCCGAGCTCTGGAGCAGCTGTAGCTACGTGTCAGCTTGTAGCATAGATAAGATGTCGCGAGTTCGAATACATTCAGTGTTACATTTTTTAAAACGCAATTCTGCTCTCTGCTGAAGGTATAAATCTAATGGAACTTTGAACATAATTCCCTTCACTTCTCAACCCAAAGTAGTCGCATGTGGAAAAAGGGCTAACTACTGTGACATTTTGTTCTATTCAGGTTTAATAGACAGCAGGCAGCAGATGCATCTCGAAGATGTGCAGGGAGAGCGCATCGTGCCATAATATGTCAGAAAAGTATTTTCTACATTAGCCGTCGTGTGGTAGTGATCTTTTATTCTTCTTCAAACTTTGTTTGACAGCTTTAACTCAGAACAAGTTTTCTACATGCATGTAATCAATAAACCGCATGAGCATTGTCAGACTGTCATAGGTAACATCAGAGAATTCGCATATATCGTTGATGATTAATTTCTCTCTCATGTTTACTATTGTTTTAACAACACTAAAGGAAACCTTACGAAAATTGTGCACTGTATTATAAGACATGAAATAAAACTAACCATGATAACCTTACGACGAAAGTATCTGTACACAAGCATGCCTCTATCGACACGAATTAGTAAAATACTACTCACTTAGATTTTGATTGGGTCTGTGTTTAATTGGTATGCTGTGTCATACTCAAGAGGTATGCAAATGTGGCATTTCATAAATATAGTTACGTATTCCTAGAAACCCAAAATTCGCTTGTCAGCAGCGGAAAGAGGCCTTACCTGTTGTGCAGCATTGTAAGTTTTTCAACATTGCACTATGAGCTGAAAGCATTTTCTTGCGATTTCCTTATTGATGTTTGATCTGACTGCTTGTAGCTCTTTCACAGAAGGGATAAAAACGTTACAGTCAGTGAGACTGGAACTGTGAACCGTAACAGACGCTTTTTCACAGGGCAGCACGTTACCACAGAGCTGGCGAGGAGGTATGGGTCTTAGCTTCCTATTACGAGGGCAATAGTAACTAGAACTCGTAAACCGCTATTTGAAGGTCGAGATTAGTTGCGGTTTCCACCTGCAACGACTTTCCTGGGCTGAATACCGTAAATTTTCAATCTTTTGTTACCCTTCAAGCGATAATAACTCAGATTATTCAATGGAAATGACAGGTAAAATCAAGTGAACTTTGAGGCTTAATTCCGTGCACACCAGGAAGTAACTCGTCGATCACAGAGTTGCCAAACATACGTTGCCTTGTTGCCAAATCTCAGTTACAGTACCAGCAGGAAGAAGACGAACCGATGTGATCCTACAGCGGTCTGGGAAGTGACCATAGCTGGTGTCTCCAAGTCGCGGCTGCTACGGCCTGGAATACGTAATGCGTCTGATTCGCTTTCTGTAACTAGGTTTAGGGACTGGAGCGTAGTTACTAATAATACTCAGAACTGACTGAAAACTGAGCATCATAAATCAGTAACTCTCATTGTTATTTTTATATTTCTTTCGTAAGTGTACTCAAAACTAAGAAAGTCATTCACAGGCGTTTTCGTGCCTCGCCGATAGTCGTGCACAACATAAAAATAAAAATAAAAAAGAATGTGTGTGTGTGTGTGTGTGTGTGTGTTTGTGTGAGAGAGAGAGAGAGATAAATAAAAAGCAATGAGAGAGAGTGTAAAAAATTGTTGTAAAGAAATTGAATCATGGTATTTAAAGAAATCTTTCATTAAAATGACACGTTCCACATCATTACGAAATGTATTCATGATCTATGGCACAAGAGTTAATCTAATGTAATCTAATCTAATCTAATCACATCATATTGATGATTAGCCATGAAGAGTCATGAATTACCGAAATTTTGGCCAATACCAGTAACCAAATCTAAACTTGAAAATACAAGACGACAATTTTTGTAATAAACCGTGACTCCTATCAAGACCCTTTCGTCCCTGTTATCTAACCACGAAAGATGTCTGATATACCTCCATTCTGAAGTAACAAAGTGTGCATGCATTTAAAGATGAAGTGCATGATGTGAAGTTCTGTGATGGAGATATGAACCCAACACGTAATCCGATTGTTAACTAAGAAAAATCAAGTGTTACGTATCGGTTTTTCTTACGAGCCGCTAGGTGTCTGAATCTAAAATAAGGATACACACTTTTGTGCCTAAGCGACAATCGAACTGCACACCTACCGTGCATCCACGAATATAGCTTAAGTATCAGTTGCTTACTCATGAACAGTAAGATGTGTGCGTGTTTGACCAGAAATAACGACACCTGTTGCGATTGTTGGAAACACATGAACAGACATTGAAATTGCGCGTTAATTTTCACTAGGAGGTGGGTGTGCACTTGATAAAGCTAGAAATGAGATTATGAATATTTTTGTACTGGATCAGGTTTCAGACCCACATACTTACCTTTGGAGGTGACCTAGAGAAGATTGCAGTCTTGGGAAAAGGAACGAAATGACTGAACTATACTGTTCCGAGAGATTCAGATCCTCGAAAGAGGAGATACGAATTCGAATCACAGTCCAGCACCAAATTTTTAAACGTCTCTAGTTCAGTCAAGTACAAGTAAAATAAGAGCCCTGTCCCTTTAAATGGCTATCGGTTCATCAAATAAAATAAAATTTCCTAATGTAAGTAAGCTTACTGGCGACTGTATTTCTGTTTACCATGACTTCCGCTGTGTCATTTCCCAACGTAAACCGGCTCTGCCCAGTTGGTAATGAAGGAACGTGATGTTTAATGCGGATTCTGGATTATAACGTCTTTCTCTTGAGGTTACCAGAGGTAAAATAAATCTGTTTGTGCCTCTTAAAAGTAAATGCCTGAACCCACGCATTGCACCTGTGATAGCTCGTTCCACCATACCATTGTGGCCACATTACCCACCCCCAAGAGTGTGCTGTAACGGATGATGTGCTTAGCTTACAAAATTAGTCACGGTGGAAAAAATGCGAGTCTATTAAATGGTCAAGTAGAAGCAAGCTTGTGACGCAGAGATTATGCTGTTCTCATGTCAGCAGGATGTAAAGACTCTTCTAGGCATCATAGGCTGGATGTGAAGCCATTTTGATTTTTCACAAATTCAGCAAATTTCTTAGTTCGAGAAAATCCACTGTGAAGTGTGAAGTTGCCGGATAATTCGATTATTACTGTTATTATTACTATCATTTTATTCATACCGCTGCTGGAACACGACCGTAGTCCTCAGGTAAAACGCGAGACCAGCTAATATGTCGTCTGGCGACCGAAAGCACATATCGACAAAATTTTTATCGCCCCTTTCCTCTCGGTGCTGAAGCTATGAGTGTAATTCAAGCGAATCTACAACATCATATTAGCTAGTCTCGCGTTTTACCTCAAGACTACGGTCGTAGTCAAGAGTAATGTACTAAGACTGGAGTCAAGACTTCCTCTGGGAAGTGCCGCAGTCTACATGTTGCTAGATCGAGCATATTGCCAGACATAGAATTCTGAGAGGAGCACGACTGTATTGTCCACCTTACGTGAACGACTCGGCGGTCAATTTTTTGGTCTGAGACTGTATCTACAACACATATTGCACGCTGAAGACCCAGAAGAATTTTAAAAAAAAGTAGTTTATGAGAGCAACGTTAACCATAGCGTTCGAAGTATTCATAGTATTGTATACGTGTGTGTAAACGCCTTCCAATGACCACTCAAGAAAGACTAGGATACACAGTCTAGCTCCAATATTATGAATACGCCTCAGTTTGTGGATGAACTCAGACTTAGGTTGATAATAATTGTGAAAATTTATAAGCACTGTACCCATTGGTGTTAAAATCGTTTTCAACCAATGATTCCCACAGCTACAGGGATACTACTTGTGATACCTCTTAGACAAAATACTTAAGCAGTGTTATCAGACGAAAAGATCAACCTGACACAAACTGTGGGAAGTTTGTTTTACAACCTTCGTACCTGGATATTCAGCTTTTTCCTATTTGAGATATCTGTGAACGTTGCTGCTTAAGACGATTTAAGCAGAAACTAAATTCCCTCAGCTTCGACAATGTTTAAAGAAATCGTCTTGTTGCCACTAAATCGTGGTTTGTGAATTGTTTACCGGCCGTACTCTGCCGGTTGGAAGGCAAAAGCTTACTGACAAATTTCACACAGAATTACTGTTACAGTGTACTTATGGAGCCAAATGAGTGAATTGCGTATTTTCCGGCGAGAAAGAGCACTGGCAAACAGTCTTCGCTACATTAGGTTATTTGAACTGGTGTCACTCTGAGCTAGAATGTATGGTAAGCGACTAAGTGTAAGGTCAACGTTTCGGATGCGAGTTTTGCGACTGTGAAATACTTTCCTACGTTATAGAAGCGAATATTAAATTTGAACTAATATTGCGAAAATTTTGTACTTCGACAGCTTAGAATGAAAATACTTCTGTTTATTTCAAAGGGAAACAATAGATTTTGGAAAACACTGTCTGTCATACACAACTTGAAACAGGTCATGTCGACCAAATCATGTGGAAGAACTAACAGCAACGTATATCGGAAGGCAGTAAGATCTCTTGCCTTTTGGTTTGTCAGTACTCGATAGCCATTTCTAGGCGAAAGTAAATGAAGAAAGGCAGTGCGTTTTTGTTACCAAGTAACGTCTTCGTCAATTACTTTAGTTTTAAAGTAATCTACGAGTAATTGCTGGTGTTTGATTTTAACATGAAAAGGATTCCGTAGACAGGGAAAGAACCTGTTCATGGGAAACTACATCTATAGTGACCAAAAGGCATTAAATGATGTTCAAGCACTCGTGTTATAGCAGCGGTATGAATAGAATGATATTAATAATAACAGTAATAATCGAATTATCCGGCAACTTCACACTTCACAGTGGATTTTCTCGAACTAAGAAATTTGCTGAATTTGTGAAAAATCAAAATGGCTTCACATCCAGCCTATGATGCCTAGAAGAGTCTTTACATCCTGCTGACATGAGAACAGCATAATCTCTGCGTCACAAGCTTGCTTCTACTTGACCATTTAATAGACTCGCATTTTTTCCACCGTGACTAATTTTGTAAGCTAAGCACATCATCCGTTACAGCACACTCTTGGGGGTGGGTAATGTGGCCACAATGGTATGGTGGAACGAGCTATCACAGGTGCAATGCGTGGGTTCAGGCATTTACTTTTAAGAGGCACAAACAGATTTATTTTACCTCTGGTAACCTCAAGAGAAAGACGTTATAATCCAGAATCCGCATTAAACATCACGTTCCTTCATTACCAACTGGGCAGAGCCGGTTTACGTTGGGAAATGACACAGCGGAAGTCATGGTAAACAGAAATACAGTCGCCAGTAAGCTTACTTACATTAGGAAATTTTATTTTATTTGATGAACCGATAGCCATTTAAAGGGACAGGGCTCTTATTTTACTTGTACTTGACTGAACTAGAGACGTTTAAAAATTTGGTGCTGGACTGTGATTCGAATTCGTATCTCCTCTTTCGAGGATCTGAATCTCTCGGAACAGTATAGTTCAGTCATTTCGTTCCTTTTCCCAAGACTGCAATCTTCTCTAGGTCACCTCCAAAGGTAAGTATGTGGGTCTGAAACCTGATCCAGTACAAAAATATTCATAATCTCATTTCTAGCTTTATCAAGTGCACACCCACCTCCTAGTGAAAATTAACGCGCAATTTCAATGTCTGTTCATGTGTTTCCAACAATCGCAACAGGTGTCGTTATTTCTGGTCAAACACGCACACATCTTACTGTTCATGAGTAAGCAACTGATACTTAAGCTATATTCATGGATGCACGGTAGGTGTGCAGTTCGATTGTCGCTTAGGCACAAAAGTGTGTATCCTTATTTTAGATTCAGACACCTAGCGGCTCGTAAGAAAAACCGATACGTAACACTTGATTTTTCTTAGTTAACAATCGGATTACGTGTTGGGTTCATATCTCCATCACAGAACTTCACATCATGCACTTCATCTTTAAATGCATGCACACTTTGTTACTTCAGAATGGAGGTATATCAGACATCTTTCGTGGTTAGATAACAGGGACGAAAGGGTCTTGATAGGAGTCACGGTTTATTACAAAAATTGTCGTCTTGTATTTTCAAGTTTAGATTTGGTTACTGGTATTGGCCAAAATTTCGGTAATTCATGACTCTTCATGGCTAATCATCAATATGATGTGATTAGATTAGATTAGATTACATTAGATTAACTCTTGTGCCATAGATCATGAATACATTTCGTAATGATGTGGAACGTGTCATTTTAATGAAAGATTTCTTTAAATACCATGATTCAATTTCTTTACAACAATTTTTTACACTCTCTCTCATTGCTTTTTATTTATCTCTCTCTCTCTCTCACACAAACACACACACACACACACACACACATTCTTTTTTATTTTTATTTTTATGTTGTGCACGACTATCGGCGAGGCACGAAAACGCCTGTGAATGACTTTCTTAGTTTTGAGTACACTTACGAAAGAAATATAAAAATAACAATGAGAGTTACTGATTTATGATGCTCAGTTTTCAGTCAGTTCTGAGTATTATTAGTAACTACGCTCCAGTCCCTAAACCTAGTTACAGAAAGCGAATCAGACGCATTACGTATTCCAGGCCGTAGCAGCCGCGACTTGGAGACACCAGCTATGGTCACTTCCCAGACCGCTGTAGGATCACATCGGTTCGTCTTCTTCCTGCTGGTACTGTAACTGAGATTTGGCAACAAGGCAACGTATGTTTGGCAACTCTGTGATCGACGAGTTACTTCCTGGTGTGCACGGAATTAAGCCTCAAAGTTCACTTGATTTTACCTGTCATTTCCATTGAATAATCTGAGTTATTATCGCTTGAAGGGTAACAAAAGATTGAAAATTTACGGTATTCAGCCCAGGAAAGTCGTTGCAGGTGGAAACCGCAACTAATCTCGACCTTCAAATAGCGGTTTACGAGTTCTAGTTACTATTGCCCTCGTAATAGGAAGCCAAAACCCATACCTCCTCGCCAGCTCTGTGGTAACGTGCTGCCCTGTGAAAAAGCGTCTGTTACGGTTCACAGTTCCAGTCTCACTGACTGTAACGTTTTTATCCCTTCTGTGAAAGAGCTACAAGCAGTCAGATCAAACATCAATAAGGAAATCGCAAGAAAATGCTTTCAGCTCATAGTGCAATGTTGAAAAACTTACAATGCTGCACAACAGGTAAGGCCTCTTTCCGCTGCTGACAAGCGAATTTTGGGTTTCTAGGAATACGTAACTATATTTATGAAATGCCACATTTGCATACCTCTTGAGTATGACACAGCATACCAATTAAACACAGACCCAATCAAAATCTAAGTGAGTAGTATTTTACTAATTCGTGTCGATAGAGGCATGCTTGTGTACAGATACTTTCGTCGTAAGGTTATCATGGTTAGTTTTATTTCATTTCTTATAATACAGTGCACAATTTTCGTAAGGTTTCCTTTAGTGTTGTTAAAACAATAGTAAACATGAGAGAGAAATTAATCATCAACGATATATGCGAATTCTCTGATGTTACCTATGACAGTCTGACAATGCCCATGCGGTTTATTGATTACATGCATGTAGAAAACTTGTTCTGAGTTAAAGCTGTCAAACAAAGTTTGAAGAAGAATAAAAGATCACTACCACACGACGGCTAATGTAGAAAATACTTTTCTGACATATTATGGCACGATGCGCTCTCCCTGCACATCTTCGAGATGCATCTGCTGCCTGCTGTCTATTAAACCTGAATAGAACAAAATGTCACAGTAGTTAGCCCTTTTTCCACATGCGACTACTTTGGGTTGAGAAGTGAAGGGAATTATGTTCAAAGTTCCATTAGATTTATACCTTCAGCAGAGAGCAGAATTGCGTTTTAAAAAATGTAACACTGAATGTATTCGAACTCGCGACATCTTATCTATGCTACAAGCTGACACGTAGCTACAGCTGCTCCAGAGCTCGGCAACTATTCCTCCAGAACTTTTGGATTCCACAGCACTGTGAGATTATGCATATGGCCAGGTCTTGACTTCTGAGAGACAAACAGTTACAGCTTTTCTTTTGGACTGAACGACGTTTTCTAGTAACAGATAGCGCAATAGAATAGCTCAAGTGGAAAGGAACACTTCCTATTTAAACTTCTGCATCCTACACTGTTGGCAGTTGTGTGTAGGTGGCAGTTACGTGATTTTATTTCTGTGATTACAAAATAGTCGAATGTATGCACTGGGTAGCCGAGGCAGCTAGTTCATGGTGATTCGGTCAACCAAGTAAATGAATTTACTGAACATGCTGCAAATTACTACAGGGAGCCTGTGTGTCAGAATTCTCATCCAGTGTGGCGCAACTGCGTTACGATAGAAAAATGACTCGCAGAGAAGAGGATTTCGTGGTCTGTTGGACGAATGGTAGGTTGTTATACCTATGGTCTGGATTCGATTTCCACTTCCGTCAATGATTTTAGATAGGGAGAGACAGATTCCATTCTCTCCTGGCTACACCAAGTGAAGGAGATATAATGGCTGCGTGGTCTGAAAATTCACATTCAAGATGATATTCCTTCTTTACCAAGTAGACGGTAGGTTGAACCACAATAAAGTCTGGAGTGGCGACATGTAGAAACTCTATCACCAGTAACCTTTCTTATACTAGCTATTTATTTCAAGTGACGACACAAACGCTATGTATGGTGACAGGACACTTATTCCATCTTTTATTTGAGCTTCTGTATGTCGATAAAATTGGTTCTAAACTGGGAATGAAACTCAGACCGCCCTTAACGCGGAATTTGATCTCTTCGTGGCAATACAGCTCGGCTACAATTTATTGTTTGTTCAAAACTGCAGATTCCTCAACACCTTCACATATTACGCGTGAATGGGATCGAATCCTGGCCCGGCACTAAAGATTTAATTATGTATTATCAAGCTCTATCATGAGAACACCTATCTGCTGGTGGATAATAATTTTGATTTTTAATGTATTTTCATTCGTTGTCAACACTAACGATATCTGACGTTTTTAACTCCCAGTGAGACACAGAACTATTTGCGAGATGACTGTAAGTTCAAGATGCAATTCTGAGCAGCTGGTGGATAAAAATTCGGTAGCTGACGTATCTTTGTGTGTAGTCAACAACGATATGTGTGGGGCCCTATTCCCAGTGAGCGCTGAACTCTTCGTCATATTATTTCAGTTCGTCGTGTCATTTAATGTTCATACATATTCTCAACTAGCTGCTCGTGAATAACTTTACTTTTTAATGTCATTTTGTGTTAAATACACTCCTGGAAATTGAAATAAGAACACCGTGAATTCATTGTCCCAGGAAGGGGAAACTTTATTGACACATTCCTGGGGTCAGATACATCACATGATCACACTGACAGATCCACAGGCACATAGACACAGGCAACAGAGCATGCACAATGTCGGCACTAGTACAGTGTATATCCACCTTTCGCAGCAATGCAGGCTGCTATTCTCCCATGGAGACGATCGTAGAGATGCCGGATGTAGTCCTGTGGAACGGCTTGCCATGCCATTTCCACCTGGCGCCTCAGTTGGACCAGCGTTCGTGCTGGACGTGCAGACCGCGTGAGACGACGCTTCATCCAGTCCCAAACATGCTCAATGGGGGACAGATCCGGAGATCTTGCTGGCCAGGGTAGTTGACTTACACCTTCTAGAGCACGTTGGGTGGCACGGGATACATGCGGACGTGCATTGTCCTGTTGGAACAGCAAGTTCCCTTGCCGGTCTAGGAATGGTAGAACGATGGGTTCGATGACGGTTTGGATGTACCGTGCACTATTCAGTGTCCCCTCGACGATCACCTGTGGTGTACGGCCAGTGTAGGAGATCGCTCCCCACACCATGATGCCGGGTGTTGGCCCTGTGTGCCTCGGTCGTATGCAGTCCTGATTGTGGCGCTCACCTGCACGGCGCCAAACACGCATACGACCATCATTGGCACCAAGGCAGAAGCGACTCTCATCGCTGAAGACGACACGTCTCCATTCGTCCCTCCATTCACGCCTGTCGCGACACCACTGGAGGCGGGCTGCACGATGTTGGGGCGTGAGCGGAAGACGGCCTAACGGTGTGCGGGACCGTAGCCCAGCTTCATGGAGACGGTTGCGAATGGTCCTCGCCGATACCCCAGGAGCAACAGTGTCCCTAATTTGCTGGGTAGTGGCGGTGCGGTCCCCTACGGCACTGCGTAGGATCCTACGGTCTTGGCGTGCATCCGTGCGTCGCTGCGGTCCGGTCCCAGGTCGACGGGCACGTGCACCTTCCGCCGACCACTGGCGACAACATCGATGTACTGTGGAGACCTCACGCCCCACGTGTTGAGCAATTCGGCGGTACGTCCACCCGGCCTCCCGCATGCCCACTATACGCCCTCGCTCAAAGTCCGTCAACTGCACATACGGTTCACGTCCACGCTGTCGCGGCATGCTCCCAGTGTTAAAGACTGCGATGGAGCTCCGTATGCCACGGCAAACTGGCTGACACTGACGGCGGCGGTGCACAAATGCTGCGCAGCTAGCGCCATTCGACGGCCAACACCGCGGTTCCTGGTGTGTCCGCTGTGCCGTGCGTGTGATCATTGCTTGTACAGCCCTCTCGCAGTGTCCGGAGCAAGTATGGTGGGTCTGACACACCGGTGTCAATGTGTTCTTTTTTCCATTTCCAGGAGTGTAGTTCAAATGGTTCAAATGGCTCTGAGCACTATGGGACTTAACTTCTAAGGTCATCAGTCCCCTAGAACTTAGAACTACTTAAACCTAACTAATCTAAGGACATCACTCACATCCATGCCCGAGGCAGGATTCGAACCTGCGACCGTAGCGGTCACGCGGTTCCAGACTGAAGCGCCTAGAACCGCACGGCCAAACCGGCCGGCCCCCACCATCTGGTATCAATGCATTACCCTGTCATCCATTATATATAATCATTTTCATAGTACACTTGATATTATAGATGAGTAGGACACAAGACAGGACATAAATAATGTCCGTTTGACGTCAACAGTGTGTAACATTTTACTTTTTTTGAATAGGATAATGTTCCTCCCCAATAATTTTTAGATTAGTTACAATAAGCTTACGCTGCAAGGGAATTCGCTTGTATTTTTCAATATGTGGTCTGTTGTCGGTTTGAAGGCCTTCCATAACATCGGCAACGTAGTGAAACTCCACCGAGGGCTGTCTGGAGTAGGGTGGAGATAGCAATGTGAAAGTTGCGAGCTGTCGAAGACCATCTTCATATTCCTAATGCGATTAGGACATCGTATACTCTTGACGACGTTTAGCACCTGTGCAGTCAGTCACCCAATTTCAGAATTCATTTTGAGTAATCCTGCTAAATTCCCAAAATATTGTCTTTTTATATTGATGAGTAATATGGATAGTCGTCACGTTCATGTGCCGTCTACAACGCAAATGTAATGTTACTATCCTAGGAACTAACCTGTAATACGTTTTGTATTTCATAATCGGAACTATCTGCATTAACCGTCATCAGAGCAATGTCAGGGAATAGAATGCAGCAGTGCCTTGCTACCTACTTGAGGACCTGCTTGAGTCGTGTTCTAAGGAAAGGGTAGTTGCTGGTTCACATTATATTACACTAGCGAGAAGTACCGACTTTTCCTTTTCTCTGCAAACATCCATAACTAAATTCAGTAACTAAATGCTAAGAATATATTTGCATTGTGCCAACTCAAAGATCAATAGATATGGATATAGATATAGATACAGATTTTTATATTCAAAGCCATTCTCGTTCTGCTTTGGAATAAACATCATTCATTATTTGCTTGTTCTTGTTACGATTGTTATTGTCATTCTCTCACTCGCAAGAGTTTTCGCATTCCTATTTGGTATCGATGCACATGAAGAGTGGCTATGAAAGAAGGGAATACTGAATGTTACGTCATGCAGAATACACTCATTTACTTCGGCTCCTCGTGATCTACGCTACAGGAGAAGTGAGATACATAAAGTTGACAGTGTGAGGACAGACCTGGTAGCACAACTGTGCAACTACACAGTGTTACCAGATAAAATGGTGCTGCGGAATCGAAAGTGTAGTACGGACTTTGCCACAGTAGCAGACAGCTGGTAATTTAGGACCATGACCGTGGATTACACTTTGGTCAGTGCTGGTTAGAGTGCTGCAACTGTAAATGGAAGGCTTTGTTTGATAGTCTTATGCTGATGCTGTCTGAATAAATTATGCCATTGGATACAAAGCGGTTTAGTTTTGAGACCTAACCCACGAGGGGGGAAGGCACAGTGGTCTGCTTCAGGAATTCCAAGCAATAAAACACAAAAAACAACCCAGGAAGGGAGACATGCATTTGGAATCTGTTCATCGTTACAGGGTCGAACAAGAGGGTAACATTACTGAAACAATGATCGGGCTACTTAGTATATAATAGAGCATACAGATTTCAAGGAGGAAACGTATGAAGACGCAGACTTCCTCGTTATCAATATGTGCGGCATATCTTTCGTGTTAACGAAAGTAAATTCCCGCTTTACCTCTTCTTACGTGTCAAATGAAATGAATGCCATGAGTAATAGAATATTTGTTGACTGCGTCTCTTCTTGCTTCCATCCTTACCAACATATTTCTTCATTCTCGTGGTAATCATGACATTCTATGTGTATGCTGCAAAAGATTGCAAGTGGACAAATTCGACATCGAGGTGCAAAGCGTTATATTCAATTCGAATAAGCTTCCGGTGTATTTTTACTTCGTTTGTATTTTTAGATGATTATGAACGTTACGGAAAATTCTCTCACATGCTTTATGTTGAATGAGAAACATTGAATGATCCGTTTTGCTTTCCCTACGTTGAAATGATATAATGTCGGCGTCAACAGCCTTCTTCCACGCCGGAAGCTGAAACTTGTATGATTCTGGATTAATGATAATTGAATGTCTCATATGTATACATAGCCCACAAGGCGACGTCAGAAACCATCAGGGGAGAACGCCGCATAAAAACCAAACGTGCGCGCGCGTCTCCACTCTGAAGAACCGTGTGGGAGAATCACGGCAAGCATTTCGCTGAAGAGCTGCCTCGTCAGAGAGCCTAGAAATGGCAGCGTCGTAGCAAGTATTTGTCAACACTCTGATAGTGCATTTACTTCCGGGTGTAGGTCGGCGTTACCTCGCTAAATTCACTTGACATTCGTTTTCCACATCGAAGACTCGTGCGATATAATCCACTGCAAGATGACACAATTAGAAAGTATATTTAATTTCTGGACTCCAAGAACGGCGTTCTTCACATAAGTAACACCTGTTTGTGTGTGCATTCGGGAGGACGACGGTGCAATCCCGCGCCCGGCCATCCTGATTTAGGTTTTCAATGATTTCCCTAAATCGCTTCAGGCAAATGGCGGGATGGTTCCTTAGGAAGGGCACGGCCGATTTCCTTCCCCATCCTTCACTAATCCGAGCTTGTGCTCCGTCTCTAATGACATCGTTGTCGACGGGACGTTAAAACAGTAATCTCCACCTCCTCTGTTCGTGTGTTGAAGGTTGCGTTTTGAGACTCAGGCAACATCGCAGTGACTATATTCCGTCTCTGGCCGCCAGTGTGTCGTTAGCTCAGAGGTTCCCTTGTGCGTTGCAGTGCTTGTACTATAAGACATAGCAGTTCGAATCACGGTAGAAGCCGCTGACTACAACCTTTTATTTTCCATTTTAATTAATGGAGTTGCAAACTGCTAGTAAAAATTTCTTATGCGAAATCTGAAGAATGCCTTTAAACATCAATCTTCGTCCGATTTCGACTTAGTAAATTAAGTTAATATCATGGATTTCTGCTTTGCAAATTCCAAGGTGCTTCACTGTAAAATAGACCCTGAAAAGATTTAAACCGACTGTCAACGATATAAATTTGAGCTTTGTTCGTCATATAGGTCTAACATGTCAGAAGGTTGTTTATGAAGTGCACATGTTCATTAATATAGTTCCCTTCTTCTAAATTTTTGCAATAGCATTTAACTGTAGACGTTTTCTAACACCGGCGTTAGCAATTCCTTTCCGTTCTCTGAAACCTTCAAAACGACAAATTTTTCTGGTTTAAATCTGATGACCTTAACTATCACTTCCGATCAACAATAAATACTTCATGAACCCATACATGGAACTCCAAATGTGCAGTGTTCCTGCACTGCTAGAGACCATGCATTGCAAGGTAATCACACTGTTTATCGCATAGACTTACCATAAGGAATGAAACAAGAACTGTAATACACTTTACACCACAGACGCTCACTCTGGCTTGACGAAAACATCCAAACATTGACCAAAAGTTGCACAAATAATTGAGTTTGAAAGGAAAAGAAACGAGGTATGAAGCATTTATAAATTCATCGAATGTAGTGAGGTGGTTTAATTTCGTCCCAGTCTATAAAATTAATTTCGGGCCATACTCAGCTCTTGCCGATTAATGTAAAATAATACCCGCCTACTAATCAGGGCGTCTGTCTCCGTTGCTTTTGAGCGTGAATGGAAATTGTAGAAATTTTCTGTGGAGCAACATTTAATAATAAAGTGTTTTAAATCATCAAAAGCGATGAGCGGTAGCAGGCGCTTTCGATAAAGAACGGGTGAGTGCAGCGCCGCTGCTGTCGCCACGGCCGCTGCCAGTAGCCAGCAAATGGATCCCGGAGCTTTGCCGCATACGGCGTCCAGAGGAGGACAGTCTGCAGGAAATCTTCCGCAAAATCGTTACTGGATAAAAATTTGATATCGGTGTGTCACAAAGCGAAATAGATTGAATCTGCGCTACCATTACATTCACGTCTTCAGCATTCAGACAGAAGAGGCTATAAAAATATTTTATGCCAGCTGCTCTCGATCCACTGACATTATGAACAGAAACAACGCACGCTACCGCTAGACCACAGGCGTAATCAGCCTAGAGATTCTCTATCATGGGACAAGTTTTCCTCCAGGAAGTGCCGCAGTCTACAGTGTTGCCAGATTGTGCAGATAACCGGACTTAGAGAATTAGCGAGTTGGCCAGTTTTTTTGTCCCATGTCGCGATCGGCGCGGACTTAGCCTCTGAAGCGGCCGGCCGCCGGTCAAGTTTTATGTCAAAGAGTGTACATCTAGTAACACCATCGATTAAAAACAAGAGTTTGTTGTTCTATGGGCACACATTTAATAAGTCCGTTGATCATTTAACAAAGAAAATATCGAATTTCATAAGGGCAAAACAAATACTTGGGACGATTTTAAGAATTGTGATAATGATCTTAAAAGAAATCCGTATCTCAGTAGAAGGTTTCAGGCAGGAAGATGAAATCATAAGACGAACGCCTCCTACATCACAAAAAACGGAAGGAGGCACTGAGTAATAGACTGATATCAAACCTGGCACATAAACAAGAGCTAAAAATTGGAAACGTCAATGACTGTTAACTCGTAACCCACAGTGACTCCATTTCAATCTAAGGTGAAAGTCTCATACATTAGTGTACGTTCATTGAACATGATCGCAGCTGAAGGTTGCAGAATTATGAGTCACATTTGATGAGCGGGTAATAAGTGAGGGACACAGCTACCAGTCACACTCCCGTGTTTCTCACGTAACAAATAAAAGCCAAGAAGTCTAAGTATTGGAAACCGTGGAAATCAACAAACATCTATGCCTCAGCCCTAACTTGATATTAAACAAACAAACTAAGCTTAGTACGACCCCTCTTCACCTAATCATCACAGATTTCCAGTGCTACCCACCCTATATGTTGATTTATATTTTTCTGTTTTAATGTATTTATTTATTTTTAAGCAATTGCCTATGTATTCATTCTACACTACTGGCCATTAAAATTGCTAAACCAAGAAGAAATGCAGATGATAAACGGGTATTCGTTGGACAAATATATTATACTAGAACTGACATGTGATTGCATTTTCACGCAATTTGGGTGTGTAGATCCTGAGAAATCAGTACCCAGAACAACCACCTCTGTCCGTAATTACGGCCTTGATACGCCTGGGTATTGAGTCAAACAGAGCTTGGATGGCATGTACAGATACAGCTACCCATACAGCTTCTACACGATACCACACTTCATCAAGAGTAGTGACTGGCGTATTATGACGAGCCAGTTGCTCGGCCACCATTGACCAGACGTTTACAATTGGTGAGAGATCTGGAGAATGTGCTGGCCAGGGCAGCAGTCGAACATATTCTGTATCCAGACGGGCCCGTACAGGATCTGCAACATGCGGTCGTGCAATGTTGTTGTTGTTGTGGTCTTCAGTCCTGAGACTGGTTTGATGCTGCTCTCCATGCTACTCTATCCTGGGCAAGCTTCTTCATCTCCCAGTACTTACTGCAACCTACATCCTTCTGAATCTGTTTAGTGTATTCATCTGTTGGTCTCCCTCTACGAATTTTATCCTCCACGGTGCCCTCCAATGCTAAATTGGTGATCTCTTGATGCCTCAGAATATGTCTTACCAACCGGTCCCTTCTTCTTGTCAAGTTGTGCCACAAACTCCTCACCAATTCTATTCAATACCTCCTCATTAGTTATGTGATCTACCCATCTAATCTTCAGCATTCTTCTGTAGCACCACATTTCGAAAGCTTCTATTCTCTTATGTCCAAACTAATTATCGTCCACGTTTCACTTCCATACATGGCTACACTCTATACAAATACTTTCAGAAACGATTTCCTGACACTTAAATCTATACTCGATGTTAACAAATTTCTCTTCTTCACAAACGCTTTCCTTGCCATTACCAGTCTACATTTTATATCCTCTCTACTTCGACCATCATCAGTTATTTTGCTCCCCACATAGCAAAACTCCTTTACTACTTTAAGTGTCTCATTTCCTAATCTAATTCTCTCAGCATCACCCGACTTAATTCGACTACATTCAATTAACCTCGTTTTGCTTTTGTCGATGTTCATCTTATATCCTCCTTTCAAGACACTGTCCATTCCGTTCAACTGCTCTTCAATGTCCTTTGCTGTCTCTGACAGAATTACAATTTCATTGGTGAACCTCAAGGTTTTTATTCCTTCTCCATGGATTTTAATTCCTACTCTGAATTTCTCTTTTGTTTCCTTTACTGCTTGCTCAATATACAGATCGAATAACATCGGAGACAGGATACAACCTTGTCGCACTCCATTCCCAACCGCTGCTTCCCTCTCATGCGCCTCGACTCTTATAACTGCCATTTGGTTTCTGTACAAATTGTAAATAGCCTTTCGCTCCCTGTATTTTACCCCTGCCACCTTTAGAATTTGAAAGAGATTATTCCTGTCAACATTCTCAAAAGCTTTCTCTAAGTCTACAAATGCTAGAAACGTAGGTTTGCCTTTCCTTAATCTATTTTCTAAGATAAGTCGTAAGATCAGCATTGCGTCACGTGTTCCAACATTTCTACGGAATCCAAACTGATCTTCCGCGAGGTCGGCTTCTACCAGTTTTTCCATTCGTCTATAAGGAATTCGCGATAGTATTTTGCAGCTGTGACTTATTATACTGATAGTTCGGTATTTTTCACATCTATCAACACGTGCTTTCTTTGGGATTGGAATTATTATATTCTTCTGGAAGTCTGAGGGTATGTCGCCTGTCTCATACATCTTGCTCACCAGATGGTAGTGTTCTGTCAGGACTGGCCCTCCCAAGGCCATCAGTAGTTACAATGGAATTTTGTCTACTCGCAGGGCCTTGTTTCGACTCAGGTCTTTCAGTGTTCTGTCAAACTCTTCACGTATCTCCAATTTCATCTTCATCTACATCCTCTTCCATTTCCATAATATTGTCCTCAAGTACATCGCCCTTGTATAGACCCTCTGTATACTCCTTCCACCTTTCTGCTTTCCCTTCTTTGCTTACAACTGGGTTTCCATCTGAGCTCTTGATATTCATACTAGTGGCTCTCTTTTCTCCAAAGGTCTCTTCAATTTTCCTGTAGGCAGTATCTATTTACCCCTAGTGAGATAAGCCTCTGCATCCTTACATTTGTCCTATAGCCATCCCTGCTTAGCCATTTTGCACTTCCTGTCGATCTGACTTTTGATACTTTTGAATTCCTTTTTGCCTGCTTCATTTACTGCGTTTTTATATTTTCTCCTTTCATGAATTAAATTCAATATTTCTTCTGTTACCCAAGGATTTGTACTAGCTCTCTTCTTTTTACCTACTAGATCCTCTGCTGTCTTTACTACTTCATCCCTCAGAGCTACAGATTCCTCTTCTACTGTATTTCTTTCCTCCATTTCTTTCAATTGTTCCCTTATGCTCTCCCTGAAACTCTGTACGAACTCTGGTTTAGTCAATTTATCCATGACCCATCTCCTTAAAATCCCACCTTTTTGCAGTTTCTTCAGTTTTAATCTACAGTTCATAATTAATAGATTGTGGTCAGACTCCACATCTGCCGCTGGAAATGTCTTACAATTTAAAACCTGGTTCCGAAATCTCTGTCTAACCATTATATAATCTATCTGATACCTTCTAGTATCTCCAGGATTCGTCCATGTATACATCCTTCCTTTATGATTCTTGACGAAGTGTTAGCTATGATTAATTTATGCTCTGTGCAAAATACTACCAGACGGCTTCCTCTTTCGTTTCTCACCCCCAATACATATTCATCCACTATGTTTCCTTCTCTCCTTTTTCCTACTCTCGAATTCCAGCCACCCATGACTATTACATTTTCGTCTCCCTTCACTACCTGAATAATTTATTTTATCTCATCATACATTACATCAATTTATTCATCATCTGCAGAGCTGCTTGGCATATAAACTTGTACTACTGTAGAAGGCGTAGGCTTCGTGTCTATCTTGGCCACAATAATGCGTTCACTATGCTGTTTGTAGTAGCTTACCCGCACTCCTATTTTTTATCCATTATTAAACCTACTCCTGCATTACCCCTATGTGATTTTGTATTTATAGGCCTCTATTCACCTGACCAAAAGTCTTGTTCCTCCTGCAACCGAACTTCACTAATTCCCACTATATCTAACTTTATCCTATCCATTTCCCTTTTTAAATTTTCTAATCTATCTGCCCGATTAAGGGATCTGACATTCCACGCTCCGATCCGTAGAACGCCAGTTTTTTTTCCCCCGACGTCCTCTTGAGTAGTGCCCGCCCGGAGATCCGAGTTGGGGACTATTTTACCTCCGGAATATATTACCCAAGAGGACGCCATCATTATTTAACCATACAGTAAAGCTGCAAGCCCTCGGTAAAAATTTAGGTTTAGTTTCCCCTTGATTTCAGCCGTTCGCAGTACCAGCACAGTAAGGCCGTTTTGGTTGGTGTTACAAGGCCAGATCAGTCAGTCATCCAGACGCCCCTGCAACTACTGAAAAGGTTGCTGCCCCTCTTCAGGAACCACACGTTTGACTGGCCTCTCAACAGATACCCCTCCGTTGTGGTTGCACCTAAGGTACGGCCATCCGTATTGCTGGGGGTAGTGGTCGTGCATTATTCTGCTGAAATGTAGGGTTTCGCCGGGATCGAATGGAGGGTAGAGCCACGGGTCGTAACACATCTGAAATTTAACGTTCACTGTTCAAAGTGGCGTCAATGCGAACAAGAGATGACCTAGGCGTGTAACCAGTGGCACCCCGTACCATCACTCCGGGTGATACGCCAGTATGGCGATGACGAATACATGCTTCCAATGTGCGTTCATCGCGATGTCGCCAAACACGGATGCTACCGTCATGATGCTGTAATCAGAACCTGGATGCATCCGAAAAATTGACGTTTTACCATTCGTGCACCCAGGTTCGTCGCTGAGTACACCATCGCAGGCGCTCCTGTCTGTGATGCAGCATCAAGTGTAACCGCAGCCATGGTCTCCGAGCTGATAGCCCATGCTGCTGCAAACGTCGTCGAACTGTTCGAGAAGATGGTTGTTGTCTTGCAAACGTCCCCATGTGTTGACTCAAGGACCGAGACGTGGCTGTACGATCCGTTACAGCCATGCGGGTAAGATGCCTATCATCTCAGCTGCTACTGATACGAAGCCATGGGGATCCAGAATGGCGTTCGTATTACCCTCCTGAACCCACCGATTCCATATTCTGCCAGCAGTCATTGGATCTCGACCAACACGAGCAGCAATATCGCGATACGATAAACCGCAACCGCGATAAGCTACAATCCGACCTTTATCAAAGCCAGAAACGTGATGGTCCGCATTTCTCCTCTTTACACGAGGCGTCACAACAACGTCTCACCAGGCAACGCTGGTCAACTGCTGTTTGTGTATGAGAAATCGGTTTGTAACTTTCCTCATGTCAGCACGTTGTAGGTGTCGCCACAGGCGCCAACCTTGTGTGAATGCTCTCAAAAGCTAATCATTTGCATATCACAGCATATTCTTCCTGTCGGTTAAATTTCGCCTCTGTAGCACGTCATATTCGTTGTGTAGCAATTTTAATGGCCAATAGTGTATTATGTTGTTACAGTTATCATTTCCATCTTTTATTTTGTTTCTGTATCACAGTTTTCATAAGTAATACCTCTTGAAGCTTCTCTTCGGTACTCTTCTCTTCAGAACTCTTGTCAAATATTTATTTTCTGTTGTTGGGATTGTCATAATAATTTGTTATACAGGGTGAGTCACCTAACATTACCGCTGGATGTATTTCGTAAAACACATCAAATACTGACGAATCGATTCCACAGACCGAACGTGAGGAGAGGGGCTAGTGTAATTGGTTAATACAAACCATAAAAAATGCACGGAAGTATGTTTTTTAACACAAACCTAGGTTTTTTTAAATGGAACACCGTTAGTTTTGTTAGCACATCTGAACATATAAACAAATACGTAATCAGTGCCGTTTGTTGCATTGTAAAATGTTAATTATATCCGGAGATATTGTAACCTAAAGTTGACGCTTGAGTACCACTCCTCCGCTGTTCGATCGTGTGTATCGGAGAGCGCCGAATTACGTAGGGATCCAAAGGGAACGGTGATGGACCTTAGGTACAGAAGAGAGCACATTACGTCCACATGCTAACACCTTTTTATTGGTCTTTTTCACTAACGCACATGTACATTACCATGAGGGGTGATGTACACGTACACACGTGGTTTTCGTTTTCAATTACGGAGTGGAATAGAGTGTGTCCCGACATGTCAGGCCATAGATGTTCAATGTGGTGGCCATCATTTGCTGCACACAATTGCAATCTCTGGCGTAATGGATGTCGTACACGCCGCAGTACATGTGGTGTAATGTCGCCGCAGGCTGCCACAATACGTTATTTCATATCCTCTTGGGTTGTAGGCACATCACGGTACACATTCTCCTTTAATGTACCCTACAGAAAGAAGTCCAGAGTGTAAGCTCAGGAGAACGGGCTGGACAATTTATGCGTTCTCCACGTCCTATGAAACGCCAGTCTAACATCCTGTCAAGGGTCAGCCTAGTGTTAATTGCGGAATGTGCATTGCACCATCATGCCGATACCACATACGTCGACGCGTTTCCAGTGGGACATTTTCGAGCAACGTTGGCAGATCATTCTGTAGAAACGCGATGTATGTTGCAGCTGTTTGGGCCCCTGCAATGAAGTGAGGACCAATGAGGTGGTCGCCAATGATTCCGCACCATACATTTACAGTCCACGGTCGCTGTCGCTCTACCTGTCTGAGCAAGCGAGGATTGTCCACGGACCAGTAATGCATGTTCCGTAGATTCACTGCCCCGTGGTTTGTGTAACCCGCTTCATCGGTAAACAGGTAGAACTGCAACGCATTCTCTGTTAATGCCCATTGACAGAATTGCACTCGATGATTAAAGTCATCACCATGTAATTGCTGATGTAGTGACACATGAAACGAGTGAAAGCGGTGACGATGCAGTATGCGCGTGACACTACTTTGACCCAGTCTACCGGCTCTCGCAATGTCCCGTGTACTCATGTGTGGGTTCATGGCACCAGCAGCTAACACACCAACTGCACCCGCTTCTCCAGTGACGGGCGTGTTACGGACCCGTTTGCGTGCTACGACCATACCTGTTGCATACAGTTGGCGGTAGATGTTTTGCAATGTGCGGCACGTTGGATGCTCTCTGTCCGGGTACCGTTCTGTATACACGCTGCAGGCTTCAGCTGCATTTCGTCGACACTCGCCGTAGATGAGTATCATCTCCGCCTTTTCAGAGTTCGAATACACCATGGTCACAGTTCCTACAACACTAAACTATCACAGACGTCTGGTATCACGGTGTACTACAGTTGGTCTGCGTGCGGAGACGAGTGCAGAATAACAATAGCAGCAAGCGCTACATGCGGACACTGCGACAGCTAGACCAAACCACAACAGTGCACTACAGCCAAACTCGTAAACACGGTCGTCATCGTAACCATGTCCCTGTAGATGCTGCTCGCCGACCGTGGCCCGTGTTTGTTACAACACGCAACTGAACGTCGGAGGTTTCAAGCGTCAACTTTAGGTTACAATATCTGCAGATGTATTTAATATTTTACAATGCAACAAACGGCACTGATTACGTATTTGTTTATATGTTCAGATGTGCTAACAAAACTAACGTGGTTCCATTTAAAAAACCGTAGGTTTGTGTTAAATAACATACTTCCGTGCATTTTTGTATGGTTTGTATTAATCAATTACACTAGCCCCTCTCCTCACGTTCGGTCTGTGGAATCTGTTCGTCAGTATTTGATGTGGTTTACGAAATATATCCAGCGGTAACGTTAGGTGACTCACCCTGTATAGGCGCTGTTAATCGAATTTAATGTTAATGTTTTTCCTGGCTTCCTCCTTTTATACTTATTATTTTTTAATGTCCAACTTTTTAATTCCGTTAGTACTACACTAACAAAGATGACATTTACCCTGTGTTCGTGCGTCCATTGAGGTAAAAATAAGAGGAGATGGCCATGGAGGTAAAAATAAAACTTGAAGCCATTATTTGCTATTTCAGTTGCGGTGTTTTGACTGTTTCGAGTCGAGAAAATTGTTTGATCTAAAATGCCAGCTTGCGTCGTTTATGAGTGCCCTGATGGAAGTTTGACGCCTAAAGGAATTACATTTCCTTCGTAAGAGGAGTTCTTCAAGCGATATTTCATCAATGCTTAGTTCGAAAGTGTTTCATATTATATATGAACTATAGATTTTCTAGAAGAAAGCGAATGAAAATTGAATGAATGTAATGTTAGCTGCCTGCAGTAAATTGCTTCATTGCTTCACATATTAGGAAACGGAAGAGTCTTCTGGTAATCCGCACAGATTTTTTAGTCTTCAAATATTCGGGCCTTTCGCTTCATCAAACTTGTCAGCTTTCCTCTTACGTCGTTCATTCTCAGTCCTTAGGTGTTGTTTCAGCTTAATCAGAAATTAAATCTGGGTTGCACATTTATCGTTGTTTATCTGTAAATTAAGTTTACAATAGTCGGCTATAAATTTGTCACACAATGAACATGTGTCAGTTCTGTTGTAGTTAGCCTTCAATAACAGTCGATACCGTTATTATGACACTGGGTTTGGTGGAAGTTTTTTCGAATATAACAGGTTCACCTTTCGAATATCTCTTCTAGTTAATGTAAAACTCAGTTCTGTACAGAGGTACACCTCCATGCATTCTGTTCCTTCGACTTTTCGAGAATATTCCATTTGCTTGACACTCACAAGTCACGATAGCATGCACTGCATACTTCTTTTCCTATTGCACATATTTATGGCCTAGTTAAGAGTACGTAGGTAAGTTTTTGGCCCAATTTAACACTGAACACTTTGTACGTATGGTTCGAAAGTTGAAAATGGAGTGGTAAGAATCAGTACTAGCAACCAAACCAGCATTGTTTTGGAGTTTTGCTACATCAGTTATCGACGCAAGTACATTGATTTAAATTGACTACGAAAGCACTATTTTCCTCATCACGTACGTCACTTCTCGATTATCAGAAATGTAAAATTAAAAAGAAATATATAAGAGGGCAAATGCATCGTATTGCTTCATCAAATACGCATTTAAGACCAGGAGAATTTTTTCAATACCTTCCTGACGCTATGTTTTTAACGTAAGCACTGTAATATTTACTGCTAAAAACAGCTGTCGCTTCCACACTTCGGTGGCGCGGTTTCTCTTCGTCCTTTTACCTGCACCTACCTGTGAACTCATCGCAGCAGATCGCTGGCCGAGCAGAAGCCTACCGTACTGCGACTCGCACCAGGCTGCATACAACGTAACTATTCTAAAAATCGGGAGAAGGTCTTAATTTCGAATGAAAGGTGGAAATACTGCCCAAACTTTGGTATATTCTGAAGTTCAGAGTTACAAATTCACTGCCAAGCCCGTGCTGATCCTAACACAGTCATGCACAGACCCTTTAATTCACGTTAGCAAGTTTGTTGTTGTGGTCTTCAGTACAGAGACTGGTTTGGTGCAGCTCTTCATGCTATTCTATCCTGTGGAAGCTCCTTCATCTCCAAGTTCCTACTGCAACCTACATACTTCTGAAGCTGCTTAGCGATTCATCTCTTCGTCTCCCTCTTCGATTTTTGCTGTCCACTCTGCCCTCCAATACTAAACTGGTGATCCCTTGATGCCGCTGAACATGTCGTATCTTCTAGTCAAGCTGTGTCACAAATTTCTCCTCTCCCCAATTCTGTTCAGTACCTCCTCATTAGTTACGTGATATACCCGTCTAATATTCAGCATTCTTTTGTAACACCACATTTCGAAAGCTATTATCTTCTGGTCTAAAGTATATAGCGTCCATGTTTCACTTCCATACAGCGCTACACTCAATACATACGCTTTCTGAAAAGACTTCCTGACACTTAAATCTAAACTCAATGTTAACAAATTCCTCTTCTTCAAAACGCTTTTCTTGCCATTGCCAATCTACATTTTATATCCTCTCTCCTTCGTCCATCAGCAGTTATTTTGCTCCCCAAGAAGCTAAACTCATCTATTATTTTAAGTGTCTCATTTACTAATATAATTCCAACAGCATCACCTGATTTAATTCGACTACATTCCATTATCCTCGTTTTGCTTTTGTCGATGTTCATCTTATATCCTTTCACAACCCTGTCCATTCTGTTCAAATGATGGACCAAGTCCTTTGCTGCCTCTGACTGAATTACAATTTCATCGGCAAACATAAAGTTTTTATTTCTTCTCCATGGATTTTAATTCCTACTCCAAATTTTCTTTTGTTTCCCTTACTGTTTGCTCAATATACAGATTGAATAACGTCTAGGATAAGCTACATACATTTATCACTCCCTTCTCAACCATTGCTTCTCTTTAATGACCATCGACTCGTATAACTGCCATCTGGTTTCTGTACAAATTGTTCAATAGCCTTTCGCTCCCTGTGTTTCACCCCTGCCATCTTCAGAATTTGAAAGAAAATATTCCATTCAACATTGTCAAAAGCTTTCTCTAAGTCTACAAATGCTAGAAACGTAGTTTTCTTTTCCTTAATCTTTCTAATAAGTCGTAGGGTCAGTGTTGCCTCACGTGTTCCAAAATTTCTACGGAATCCAAACTGATCTTCCACGAGATCGGCTTCTACCAGTTTTTCCATTCGTCTGTAAGGAATTCGAGTTAGCATTTGGCAGCCGTGACTTATTACACTGATAGTTAGGTAATTTTCACACCTGTGAACACCTGCTTTCTATATTCTTCTTGAGGTCTGAGGGTATTTCGCCTGTTTCATACATCCTTCTCACCAGATTGTAGAGTTTTGTAACGACTGGCTCTCTCAAAGCTATCAGTAGCTCTAACGGAATGCTGTCTACTTCTAGGGCCTTGTTTCGACTTAGGTCTTTAGTGCTCTGTAAAACTGTTCATGCAGTATCTTATCTGCCATTTCATCTTCATCTACGTCCTCTTCCATTTCCAAAAGTACATTGCCCCTGTATAAACCCTCTATGTACTCCTTCCACCTTTCTTGTTTCCCTTCTATGCTTAGGACTGGTTTTCCATCTGAGCTCCTGATATTCATACAGGTGATTCTCTTTTCTTCAAACGTCTCATTAATTTTCTTGTAGACAGTATCTATCCCACCCCTAGTGATATGTGCATCTACATCCTTACATTTACCCTGGAGCCATCCCTGCTTAGCCCTTTTGCACTTCCTGTCGATTTCATTTTGAGACGGTTGTACTACTTTTCGCCTGTTTCATTTAATGCATTTTTATATTTCCTCATTTAACACTACAACCGCGGCTTGGTCACTCGTGACTCAGTTCTTAATTCTTTCGTTTGTCACTCTTTTGCATTATTGCATAGAGTGCTGAATCTCTGTGACTTTTTATGAACTAAGGAAATCAGCGATTATACTTAATTTTACATTTTATGAGGAAACCTTAAATAAGAAATATGAAGATTCACCTAGAACCGCGGACGGGTCAGTTCTGGCGCCTCTGCTGCAGTTGCTACAACAATCGCATTTTTCGTTTAGCTTCATTGTTAGTGTTAGATGGTGTTTGGTCAACAATCGCAAAGCTCCCTTTTACGTCACTGCTTGATGACGTTGCAGCTTTCCAACACTGGAGGAGAGGGAGAGAAGGTTAAAACACGTCTGACCTTGTATGGAAGTATTATGCAGCCACTGCTTTGTTTCATGCAGTACGGTGTTAGTAATGGGTTCTGTGTAAGTAGTGCTCGCAACATACAAACTTATTATGGACAAACGTCTACGGAGAGAAGAGCACATTATAAATGCACTAAATAAGATTTTAGATAATGAATCTGAGGGCGAACAACTCGAGTCTTCATCTGAGGAAGAATTACCACCAGCTGTAGTTTTAGATTTTTCATCAGAAGATGATTTTACTCCTCAGGATGTTCTACTGAATACTGATGAGGAAGGTATGCATGTTTATGTTGTTTTTATAATAATTATTGTTGATGTTTGTGCTGCATAGACGCAGATTTAAATGCCAACATTTATGTTTATAGGTTGTTGTTTTCTTGAGTTGCTACAAGTCTTCTATTACATTTAAGAAGGTTTTATTTTTTTGTTCTAATATATCAAAATATACTGAACACCAATACGTGTTGTAACACTAATTAGTAGTATTATAGGAACAGCTGCCAGAAAGGCTAGGTAAACTCGTGGCCTTACGCGCCGTGGACAACGAAATGACCGAGGCTGTGGAGTATTTCAGTTTCCGCAAGGTAGAGATACTGTAGCAACAGATGCAACAGTCTGGAAAGTTGGAGTTATAGGTGACCGTGCAGCTGGCAGACATGGACAACACGAAGTTTTCAAAGAGCACGCAGAACCGTCTCTGCTTGCAAAACGAAACGTGAATGAGACCTCTTACAGTGTTTGGCTTCTTATGATAAAACTTTGAAACACATTGTAAAATGCACTAAGACCGAAGCAGGTCGAGTATTAGGTCCAGATGGGACTATGAACAATGAACAATTGGAAGCTTTTATAGCTACATATTATATCCGTGGTGCTATATGAGCAAAGAGCTTAGAACTACGCACTATGTGGTCAATGAAGTGGGGAAACAATTTTGTGAAATCAACAATGCCCGTGATAGAGAGATAATTACATCCACAAGATCAGAACGATTGAAAGAAGACAAACTTTCTTTGATATCAGATATCTGGTATGAGTTCATTGTGAATGCACGATGTAGCTAGATACCAGGTCATTATAAAACGATCGACGAACAACTTTTTCCTTCAAAGTGCCATTGCAGATTCACACAAGTGAATGGCTCAAAACCGGATGGGCAAAAGTATTGGATCGCAGTATATAAGGACTCCAAAATATTGTGAATGCTTTCCTTTATCTAGGAAAGTATGACATTAGGCAGACGATTATCTTGTGAAAAAAATGATGCAAGGTTATGTCAATAAAGGACGAAATGTCACGTTTGACAATTTTTTCATCTCCTTGCCCCTCTCTGAAACCTTGAAAGCAAACGCTACAAGTCTAGTGGGCACCATAAATCGATCTCATAGAGAGATTCCAGTTTATATCAAGAAGGCAAAAGAAGTCCTATACAGCACAGTATTTTTGAAGATGAGTGATGCCACACTGACAATTTAAGAGGGAAAAAGCAACAAGAATGTCTTGATTCTCAGCACTATGCATCCTTGTGTTAAAATTGAAGATGGTTTGGAAAATAAGTCAAATACAGTTACATTTCATAACGGCTCTAAATTTAGAGTGGACGTCGTCGACCAAATGGCACGGAAATACTCTGTCAAAGCACCATCGTGACGTTGGCCTCTTCACACGTTTTGCAACTTGTTGGATGTGGCTGGGATAAATGCCTGGGTATTGTACAATGCTCTAAAGGAGAAACAGTTAAAATGCAGAGACTTATACTGCAGTAGGGGAAGAGTTTGCTGAGTATGCAGCAACAAGGAAGACTAGTACCTCCGTCGCACCCGAGGGAATTACTGACAGATAGGAAAAGCGAACTTGTTGCATTGTAAAGACTAACTGTGAAGGAAACAAATCATTTGTAAAGTGTCATATATGTAAGAAAACTCTCTGCGACAAATGTACATCAAAAGACTATTATTTGTGCTCATTATGTGATGGTAGCCAGTAAAGGCAACTAGACAACGAGTGTAAGTTTTTTAAAATAGTAAATGATAATTTTTGAAAAGCTAGTATATATTTCTTGATTTCGTGGTAGAATTTCCACCACTTCATAGAATAGATTAATTAGTAGTAATAATAACCCACTGACACAGGATAATAAAAGGGAAATATAAGCGGGTCATTAGAGACCCAGCCACAGCTCTAGGTAAGTCCAATTAGCAGTGGTTATAGTGTTAATCAATTAAATTCAATATTTCTTCTGTTACCCAAGTATTTCTACTAGCCCTCCTCGTTTTACCTACTTGATCCTCTGCTGCCTTCACTATTTCATCTCTCAAAGCTACCCATACTTCTTATACTCTATTTCGTTCCCCCGTATTTGCCAATTGTTCTCTAATGCTCTCTCTTAAACTCTCTACAACCTCTTGTTCTTTCAGTTTATCCGGGTCCCATCTCCTTAAATTACCATCTTTTCGTAGTTCCTTTTGTTTTAATCTGCAGCTCAAAACCAACAGCTTGTGTTCAGAGTCCACATCTGACACTGGAAATGTCATACAATTTAAAACCTGGTTCCCAAAACCGGTTAACCGGTAAACAGATAACTTCCTTCGGAGCTCATGCTACACACGACCGCACCATTGAAAGGCTGGGCTCCGACTCCTCAGAATGCTGTAAGCATTCTATATCTTCAAGAGAAAAGACGCGCGAAGAATACTCTGCACTGACTGTTCAGTTTTATTTAAGGCCAATAGAAAAACATTATTCTACCACATTAATCCATGTTTTTTATTACTAACCAATCATCAAAAAACAGACATTCGAATAGTAATTTTTGTCGAAATAAATATTTAACATTCTGATATTATGTTTATACTTTACATCCTTATCTAAATTCATTTGCATTCGAATTAGCTTTCCTTTTACCATAAACTTACTTAACATATTATGATACTAAATTCCCCGTCATCTGCATTCACACTGTCTTAAAGCTTTCTCATACTACAGTTTTCATTAGCAGAGAAATGATCTACGTATTTACTTTCGACCAAATTCACGCACTATTCACACTAGTGAAAGCCTTTACAAAACTGTACAAACATAAATAAACGACAAAGCCTTCAAGATATAAACAGAACAATTCACAAAAACATTCTCTTGACCTGTTTGTTCAATGTCTGTGTCCGCTAATCTACTATGGTGGATGAAAATTAGAGCTACGTACTCGACTGCACGCATGAGTCACTCTCCCAATACACAGGCTCTAGACAGGAGCAGTGCCTCACACCCCCTATGATTATAAGGTTTTCTATTGTTTAAGGATGATACAAATTATCGATCTTGGCTTCCAACTTTACATATTTCAAAAATTTCTCATTCTTATTAACTAAAGTTACAAATTTCTTACTCTGGACTTGGCAGTCTACAACTAACTTAGCGTTATCTTTTATCTCTTTATTTCCAGAATTATGACTTGTGAAGGAAGGTGGCGTGACCCGGAAGTTGCAACCTGCATCTGGCAATCTATCTTCAGATCCAACTTAATGTCTTAATAACTTTGGAACTATTCCTCACAGTCGAGTGAAATTTTTACAACCCAGTAACATCCATTTAGGGAACACACTCCATGAATCAAAACACCAACAACATATTTGTGAGGGAAAATAAAAAATTCCAAAATGTGATTAATGATATATAATACGTTAAAAGGTACATATTGTAGGTGCCCTCTATGCGATATATAATTCACTCGAAAAGGGTACAAATTTATTTGTGGTAAGCTTAATGTGGCCTAAACACACACAGTACTCATCATGCCTATATTAGTCACAAAAACGGAGTTAGATGCACACGAAAGTACAAAAATTAGAAAAATTACCTGGAAAACATGGATTTTCGAAGTGTGGTAGCACAAAAGGGACAAGTGATATCCAACCCCAATTTAACACACTGCAGAAGTAAACCATAATGCTATATATCTCAAAATTTCAGCATGTTATTGCAAGACATTTGTGTACAATGGAAGTTGACAGATGTATTTGGCGATGTGGCCATTGTTCCACAACAAAATTTTGTAAAAATATAACGTAAACTGTTTTGCGTCTTCTTATCCTATCCCACAACTGTTTAATCACCGAGCAACAACATATAGACAGATTAACACAACCTACTATTAACGTTTACTGCACCTTAACTGCTAAAAACTAGTCGATTTTGCTTCGAACAGAAGTTCTCCCACACTTTAGCTACTGTACTCTGTACATTGAGTGGCAAATTTTACTGTATTCCTGACACTGTGGTAAGAACTGGAACTGTCATAAGAATATGTTCAAAAGGAATCCAACACCTGTCATTCAAAAGTGGCCAATGAAATGATCTTGCTGGACCTGCTGGTGGCATAAAGATCACAAATACATCATCGTCTGCTTCACAGCACTCTGCAACACATCCTAAGTACCATTTGTCATCATAATCAGCAATAACATAGCAACCTGGTTGTATGTTGCTGCTTTTGCTTCTGAATCCTGAGTCAGACACACTGTGAAGACACATGTTGTGCGTGAACCTATAGTTATAACCGGACGGTCTGCTCATCTGCACATTGTCAGAGTCCGCCAGAGAGAAGTGATGATGGCTCCTTGTGCCTGCAACAGTTTTAACGTGTTCTAGTCTGCTTTTTAGCATCTCTTTGAGTGATTTCATCTCATCTTTCGTAACATAGAATGATTGTATACCAAAGATATTTTTCTGTACCCAGGTAAATAATTGAAGAGGTGTTAGAATGTGACCTTCTGTAGGGTGCTGCAGAAATGTGATTAATGGTAGCACCAATACCATCACATACATTTTTAACATGACTTGTTGCGGAAAAAGTCAATTCTGCGTGAATTTGAAAATCATGGTCACACACACATAAATTTTTGAGATTTTTACAGTTTTTGTACTGACTAGCTGCGTCATCACGGAAGTATTTCGCAAAATGTGTGTGAGGCAGCTTGTTTTTCACATATGCCATGACAGTGCGAATGTGGCAATGAACCGCAATGGCATCATGAATTAAACAGTCACTAAAACCGCACAGGTTCATGACAGACACATCACCTGATTCACCTCTATAGTAAATCGCAAATGGCTGGAGAGTTGCTTGACTGTTGTGCCAATGATATCCTTGGACGGCATCTTGAACTATAAATACATATTTTTCAGAAAAGTCTAGTATTACTATAATTTCATCTTGTTTCAAATTATCCTTAAAAAACTGGAGATAAGCCGACTGTGCTGTTGCTGTGAAGCTGTGTGTGGTCAGTTTGTCCATTTTTTGACAACACGTTCGTACTTTGCTCTGTTTCAAGACTTGTGCGATCCATGTGTGTCCATTGTTTATAAGAAACAAGTTCATCGTCATCCATAAGGAGTTCACCATACAGTTTGTTATTCATGTGCTCTGCAAGATTTGCCTTACCAAGACACTTTTCACACCTGTGTATCATGCACTGATGTCACACACTAGCACCTTCATTGCGCCTTTGTAATCCAGACCACAATCCTTTACAGCAACAAACATCAGCTTAGCATTTTGATGGGTCTCACATACAAAAACATTGTGTGTGCCCCTTGCACTTACAGGCACAACCTGTTATGGCCGAAGATTGAAGAAAGATGATAAACCTACTTTGGTATTGGGATACCTTTCCTTGAATTCTACATATAGTTCTGACATGTTGCATAGCAACAGTCTTTTTTGCATCTGTACACGTACATTTCCCATATTCACCATTACATAGTCTTTTTTTCCAGACGTTATTCGGCTGTAGACATTATTTTCATAAAACTCCGACACTAGCACCTTTATTTCTGAACTCAATTGCTAGCCCTGAGCCTGCTGAAGTTGTGGAAGCACTCCTTGGGTGGCTTTCATTTTCCTAGCTCGCTTTACCAAACACGTAGAAACACTGAATTCCTTTGCAGTGTAGTCAATAGACCAGCTGGCAGGTGCAAGGGTAAGAATAGCTACGTTTTTCTGGCGTGTGGATATGGCACATTTTTCTTTCAAATCATGCACAATTTTGTCCAAATCAGAGCATTTCTGACATGATTTCTGTTCCTTTGGAGCAGATAGTTCTTCCTCTTCCACCATTAGTTTGTCAGCTATTTTGTGTTTTAACTCCATTTCACCTTCTTTTAGTTTTCTTCTACCATAGCTGGGCCTGTCTCTTTTCCCAACTTTGTGTGTTGTCATGGGAGGGAGACAAACTAAGATCAGTCACTGAAGTATTTAATTGCTGATCCGCTGTGGTTGTAGGTGGCTGATACTCTTCGTCACTGTCATGTAATTTATCAGAATATTCGTCATTTTTTAGCAGTGTAACGCACTTGGAACATAATTTTTGTCTTGGTTTTATGTTAAGTCCCATGCGCTGATTCACTTTCAATACTGATTTTATATCAATTTCTCTGAGGCTACACTTCATTGTCTTCTTATGAATCTGAAATGGATCACAACAACTTCTTTGTAGGAAAGAATACTTATGCAGAAACCCTTTCATATGATGATAAGAAACACTAAGGTTTCCTGGAACTGTACTTCTTGTACCCTCAGGGTGTACCCCGGATCTCCATAGCAACAAATCTTGGCCCGATTCATCCAGATCATACAGTACAAAGTGAATGCCACATTTTGTTCCATATGTTCTTTTATGACATTCAGATGCTTGTGCTCTATCAATACTGCAACTTGTTTGAACAAAAGCACCACTACTACACTCCTCTGCCTCTGTACTGACTTTAAACAACAGTACTGACCAGTCTAAACTAGAGCCTTAAAAACATGAGTAACCTGTAATTGTTGTTTGTTTCCTTTGTTGTTCCTGCCTAACAATGACTCATTCTGTCCCTGGAAACTTCCATTGTTTAACTTTCTGTTGCCTAATCGTTCCCAACAATTGCGGCAGCTTTATTTCAAGCAAGCTGTCTGCATCATCACTATTACTTGCTAAATCGTGTTAAAAGAAACGTAACCAAATACATCTCTGTCAACTTTTATTGTACACAAATGCCTCGCAGTAACAAGCTGAAATTTTGCCACATATTATATTATGGTCTACTTACGCAGTGTCTGAAATTTGGTTTGGATATCACTTGTTCCTTTTGTGCTACCACACTTAGAAAATCCATGTTTTCCAAGTAATTTTTCAAATTTTGTGTATTTTCATGTGCATGTGACTCTGTTTATGTGACTGATATGGTCAAGATGAGTCATTTGTGTGTTTAGGCCACATTAAGCTTACCACAAATAAATTTATACCCTTTCGAGTGAATTATATTTGGCATAGAGGGCACCTATAATATGTACCTTTTGATGTATCACATTTTTTTAATCACATTTTGGAATTTTTTATTTTCCCTGAGAAATATGTTGTTGGTGTTTTGACTCATAGAGTTTGTTCTCTAAGTGGATGTTAGTGGGTTGTAAAAATTTCACTGGACTGTGTGGAATAGTTCCAAAGTTATTAAGACCTGAAGTTTCGTCTGAAGATAGATTGCCAGATGCGGGTTGCAATTTCCGGGTCACGCCACCTTCTTTCACAAGCCATAATTCTGGAACTAATTGGCAGGGGAACTTAAAATTTTGTAAACGAGTGTTCCACACTTGGTAGCATTGATGCGCAAAATTTCAGCCAAATCTGAAACTATCAGCTGCAACATTTTCTCAAATTGTTTGAATTGACATGGAATGACCCAACTGATGACCTCAGATGTTAAGTCCCATAGTGCTTAGAGCCATTCTTTTGTCCACAATATTCCTCCATTCTCCACATACCTGTCCTTCCAGAGTATACATCCAACATTGTCTCTGAAACCATATTTCTGTCTAAGACTGCTTTCTTTCTATACAATTTAATACACAAACGCTTATTATTACAAGAAATTATTTACATATTTAGTATTACGTTTAAATTGATTTTATATGAAAGTAAATTAACAGAGTATTGCCTATTTGTTTAATCAGCAAGATCAAATCTACTAGCAACTTTTTCAACAATTTATTTGCTTTACAAGAAATAGCTCCTCTTTTTAAAAAAGAAAAAGTAGTGGCGATTGAAAGCTAAATTAAACTTTTTCTTTACTTTAACTCAAATGGAGAAAATTTAATAGTGCAAAACACATTTCACAAAAAGCTATTATTTACAAACATTTTATAAGATTTTTATTCAGTGTCTGGTTGCATCACTTCTTCTTCATATTTTTTACCACTATTGAACAGAAATCCAAAAATGTTGTATTTACAGTACATAATCTCCAGATGTATACATATTCCTTTCATAATAAATGTTCTTCAGCTTTATCCAAGTATATTTTTTGTCATGTTTGTTAACCTTCCTTTAAATATGTGGCCATTATATACCCCTTTTTGTCATTACAACAAGCTTTGCCCTGACCACCACTCTATAGTGTTCATTATCAAAATCTCCTTTATTAACTGCACTTTTCACATCCTTTTACTTTCCTTTCCCTAAATTTCACTCAGCCTCCAATTTACTATTATGTATTCCAACAGGATATTCCTTCCTATCTGCCATTATTTTAACTGATACATTAATGTTTCATACAATTTATTTATTTATTTTATTTATTTATGCATTTATTTTACCTGGCAATTCTACATACTCTGAAATAAGTCCCCATATTACTAAAGTCAAACCTTATTGTCAGCCTTCAACAGGATATACCTTAATTAATTTCCTACATAAACATAATTATGGCATCACTTCACTGCATTACAATTTGACCCCCATTTCCCTCACCATAAAACTTATTTTGTTATAGTAACCATAATGCCCTCTGAGGTTCTCAAAAACTTCATCCTTACTCATAGAGAAGGAAATTAAAGATGATAGATTCAGCCCAGAATGACAGGAAGATGGCACTGCGAAGAGAATCTGAAATAGCATTAACAATAACTCGAGCACCTGGTGTTCGTGAAAAACCTAGCACTGCATAGGTTGCAACGCCCTCTGAAGCCTCCAAGCTGAGCTCACATCTAGCTCTGGACTAATGTACCTTTTCAGTTCTATTTTTTCTTGTACCTCCTTCATTTCGTCAGGGTCCACCCCCACATCATCCCCATACTCATTGTAGTGCTCTAAATATTCCATCCTTCTACGGTATCTAATGTATATACTAGCTAATTCTTCTTTGTTCGAAAAAATAGTACAACCGCATCTATCCCATTTAATTAAAAAATTACCACATTTTCATCAAAAATTTATCTTCGTTTGTACTACGCCAATTAGCATTTTTATACATAGATCAGGGATTATAATGGAATTTCGGAGTACTTGCACATCATTTATTTTCACCGACAACAGAATTTCGTGTTTAACAGGTTTTTTTTAAATTTTTACTGTAGCTACAATTAACTGCACCCCCATTGCTGACGTTATTATAATTTCGTTTCTATTTGATAACGATTCTAACCAACTTTTACTCACAGCACACAAATCACTGCTGCTAACTGCTAAACACTGCACTTCTTCGTTACACACTTTGAGACTGACTGACTCAACACCTTCCTTTCATTGCACTCCTCCAAGATTTTGTTCACAACCTCCCTTCTATCGAAACCTTCCGTGTTTCCAGAAATTACACAGATTTTTGCAGAATTTCCATCATCACTTTTCATTCACAAACTAACCACTCTCTCCATTAATGACAGCGCAAAACTGTGTTCCGTGTTTTTGCATTCTCCCTTTAACCCCCCCCCCCCTCTTCCTTTTTTCCACTCTTAGTTGGCTGACTCCTATTTTGGCCACCATTTTCCTTGGTCTCTCTTATAGTCTCACATATGTCGTCATTTGTAGACGCTAGTATTTCTTCTACACTGACATCACTAACCTCCGTAATTCTGCAGCTTCTGTACTTCCTCCTTCCCCAGAACATGAGTCGACATCAAGTTCGTTGCTAAAGACTTCCTGACAATTAAGTTCTGTCACATTTTCCGCTAATACTTCACCAATTTCGTCTCCAATACAGAGCTTAATATGTTTATATCTATACAAAAACTCCCTTAAATCTCCGTTACATGCACAGATTTTTATGTAGCTTGTTTCGTCTGTCGTTACTACCTTTCTTTGCTCCTCATTTATCATCTCTGACTGTTTAGTGCTAACACGTACAAAGGGTTTTGCTAGCGAGTTCAAATTGCTACTTCCAGTCTCGTAAACTAGCCCTTTCACAGACGGCATTTAGTTTAACGGATTCTGGGATTCTGTACCCTTTCTTACGTTTACACACATTTTTGCCGTCCCTTTGGCGCAACATCATAGTCTTGCACCGGCGAATTGGATCGATAACTGAGCGTCTGCTCTCCATTATTTCGCCTATCATTTGATGGATAGTGCCACCTCCCAACACCTCCGCTCCTACTGTTTACACGGTATACGCCAATTCTGTTAAGGTTTACATTCTGCCGCTGTTCTACATTATTTGGTGGTTTGAGATTACGATTTGCATGCTCCTCCTCATGCAACAACTTCTCATTTCTCTCTAAATAATTAGTGAATTTAAACGTCATCCCTCGAAGCCGAAATAACTTTGTTTCACCAGTTTATGGGCAGTTTACCTTCCAGGGTCATAACAATTTGTTCTGCCCCAACTTTATTGTTTAAATATGACAAATTTGTCATCCACTTTAACGCTTTCATTTCTGGGGTTAAACTTTTTCCCAGACATAAGCTATTGGCAACTCCATTTGTTTTTGCTTGCCCCAATATTCTTTTAAAAAACACGTCTTTAAATTATTTAGAGTGTCGTACTGTTCAGTAGCGATAATCCCTCAAATTCTAGCCTCTCCCAAGGATTTAGACGTAATAAACCCTATTTTTTGTCTGTCTGACCGCAAATTATGTAGAACACCTTTAAAGTCATTCCAAAATTCTTTGGGACGTACATTTCCTCTTGGATCCAAACGTAAATACAGCCTGTTAGCGACATACGAAATTTCAGAGGATCCTCCTACAAAACTACGCCCAGTACTGTTTGTTCCATGTCTGACATTAGTTTCAACTTGACATAATCTACTGCTATGCTTATGCAACTTATTTATAACCTCTTCTACCTTGTTAGTTAGCAGAAGCACATTTCATTCAGACACAGTCTCTCCGTCAGACACGTTTTACTTCATTCATACATTTGACATATTAAGAACTGATGTTACTGTTTAATAACAATTTTCTGACCAAATGTTTCACCTAAATTGGTATGTCCATCATTTATAGAATCCATTAATGCTGCAGATATTTCTTGCATACATCCTGGATCTGTTTTCACCATTACTGTTTTCTGTTTATCTTGTTACACCAGTACTATACCAAGTTTGGTATCCACATTTGACACATTTGATTCAGTAACACTACCAACATTGTCATCACACAGTTTGTTTTTGCCGGTATCATGCTTAATGTCACTTTCAGGATTTACATTTTCCCCACTAGCTACATTAACTGACATATTTGAAGGAGATTCTACTCCACAGTCTGTAAATAACAAAGAAATATCTCAGAAAACCTCCTCTTTTACTTTAACATCTACTCCTCTGTTCAGGCGTGCTACTTCGTGAGGCACTTACAGTGAAAGAGAGTCCTTCCTCTTTTATCGTATTTACAAAATCGTTATCACTTTCGATGTTACTCTGTTTTTGAGCACACACACACCACAAATTTAAATAACTTAACTTATCTCTCGTTAAATGCTGCAGCCTCAACGTGATAAAATTGCGGGTCCAACAGTCAAGCAATAGCATCCGGCGGAGACATAAACAGCAAAAGGGAAGTACCGATTTTGTAACTTTTACGAGTTCCTAACCAGGAGCGTATTTTATAATACAATCTCTGTGTTTTAGTAGTTACGTTTCTAGAGCATCTGCACGTTTATTTGATATCTAATAGCCACAATTCTCGCCTTTTCGTTTGTGTCTGAAAGTAAACCGATTTTCTGGCATATTACAAGACCCTAAACAGCGGCGAATTACTTACTCTCACCTGAGTGCTTCGGTAGTTAGGTTTTTGAATCTATGCTTATTAATCTAATTTATTAGACATAGTTCCTACGTTTTCCTCAGGGTCTACAGTAGAGTTACGCAGCATGTGCCAATAGTCCGTTTATCTGCATAGTTTAGATGTCCACGGTCTTTAGTTTGGACAGGAATTGTTATTGTTGTGTGCAGATACGAGCCGAGTTGGTGACACTTCGCTCTCATCTCTCATGCTGTGATGGCTTCGGTTGCACAACTTGAGGCTACAGTGGATGGGCACCACTTCTGGGGCTGGCCTTGGGGATCGAACGGACGTCCAGCACGTCCGAGTCCTCCGATCGGTCCTCACCGGTGGCCAGCCCAGTTACTGCTCGCACTGAGCTTGACACCTCACCTGTGGTCGAGTGGGAGGTCGACCCAGGCGTAGCAGGCGCCGCACGTAAGGCCTGCCCAGTTTGTCTGACAAGCAGGTTCCAGGTGATACAAGAACGTAGGCTTCTGCGGCCGGTGTCATAGTCATTAAAATTCTTCTGGGTATTATACCGCGTCATTGCTAAAAACTAACAACAATAATAAACTAAAACCGACGTTTCGGCCGAATTGCAACGGCCTTCCTTCGTGCCCTGTGGCCTAGGTTCCAGGTACTGTCTGTGGCTGACACTGTCGTTGAGCCAGATGCTGTCACCTGTCCTGTTTCAGCGGAAACCTCTCAGCCTGCAAGATCCGGACAATCGCAGAGGGTGGGATTGATGATAGCTGGGAGCTCCAACGTTATGCGCGTTATGGGGCCCCTTGGGTACATGGCTGCCAAGAAAGGAAAGAAAACCTATGTGCACTCCGTGTGCATTCATTGTGAAGCCATTCCAGATACTAAACGGGTCCTCCCTGATGCCATGATGAGTACAGGGTGCAGCCAACTGCAGGGGGTTGCTCACGTCGGTACCAATGACGTGTGCCACTTTGGATCAGTAGAGATTCTCTCTGGTTTCGAGCGGCTGCGAGTCTTGCTTGCAAGATGAAAGCAGAGCTGACCAATTGCAACATAATTGACAGGACCGATTGCGGACGTTTGGTACAGAGCCGAGTGGAGTGTCTGAACGAGACGCTCAGACGGTTCTGCGACCATGTATGCTGCATATTCCTCGACTTGCACCAAAGGGAGGTGGGGTTTCGGGTTCCATTGAATAGGTCAGGTGTCCACTAAACGCAGGGGCTGTGTGACGTGGACTGGGTGTTTTTTTTACGTTAGATGGTCTCGGGAAAACACAGGAAGGGCTCCAGTCACAAAGCGTGCAGGCCAAACATAGGAAGAACGTAGATACAGAAACCATCGGTATAAAAGTTGTAAATTGTCGCAGCTGTGTAGGGAAAGTACCAGAGCTCCAAGCGCAAATAGAAAGCACTGATGCTCAAATCGTTAAAGGCACTGCAAGCTGGCTAAAGCCGGAGATAAGCTCAGCTGAAATTTTTTCGAAGAACCTAACGGTGTTTCGAAAGGATAGGCTAAACACGGTTGGCGTGTTTGTTTCTCTTAGAAGTATCTTTTCACGAAATTGAAGTAGATACTTCCTGTGAGTCAGTATGGGCGAAGGTCATTGTTGGCAACTGGAATAAAATAATAACTGGATCCTTTTACCGACCTCCCGATTCAGATGATACAGTTGCTGAAAGGCTTAAAGAAAACTTGAGTTTGATTTCGAACACGTACCCGACGCATACGATTATTGTTGCTGGTGACTTTAATTTACCCTTGATATGTTGGCAAAAATAGATGTTAAATTCCAGAGATACGCATAAAAAATTATCCGAAATTGTGCTAAACGTATTCTCTCAAAATTATTCCTTGAAGTAAGCTCATGAGCCCACCCGAATGGTAAATGGTTGTGAAAAAACACTTGACCTCTTAGGAACAAATAATCCTGAGTTAATAACGAGCATCAAAACGGATACAAGGATTAACAAAAGCAGGGTTGTCGTGGCGAGATTGAATACTGTAACTCCCAAATCCTCCAAAAGTAAAAGAGAAATATAACTATCCAGACAAGTAGATAAAAATTCACTTGACGCTTTCCTGAGAGACAATCTCCATTCCTTAGAAATTAATAATATCAGTGTAGACCAGATGTGGCTAGAATTCAAAGAAGTAGTATCGGCAGCAATTGAGAGACTTATACCAAATAAATTAACAAACTATTTAGCTGATCCTCGTTGGTACACAAAACGTGTAAAAAGACTGTTGCAGAAACAACAAAGCAAACATGCAAAACTAAACAGACGCCAAATCCGCAAGATTGGCGATCTTTTACAGAAGCTCTAAATTTAGCCCGGACTTCAATGTGAAATGCTTGTAACAGTTTCCACAACGAAACGTTGTCGTGCAACCTGGCAGAAAATCAAAGAGGTTGTGGTCGTACGTAAGGTAGGTTAGCGGCAAGAAACAATCAATGTCTTCTCAGCGAGATAGCAAAGAAGATACTGTCGAAGACAGTGCAGCAAAAGCAGAGTTACTAAATACAGCCTTCCGAGATCCGTACCTAAAGATTGGAAACTGCCACAGGTTACACCAATATTCAAGAAAGGTAGTGGAAGTAATCCACTTAATTACAGGCCCATATCGTTAGCGTCGATATGCAGCAGGATTTTTGAACATGTATGGTGTTCGAACATAATTAATTACCTCGAAGAAAACGATTTATTGGTACACAGTCAACATTGGTTTAGAAAACATCGTTCCTGTGAAACACAACTAACTCTTTATTCGCATGAAGTGTTGAGTGCTATTCACAAGGGATTTCAGATTGATTCTGCATTTATGGATTTCCGGAATGCTTCTGACACTGTACAACACAAGCGGTTTGTAGTGAAATTGAGTGTTTATGGAATATCGTCTCAGTTATATGACTGGATTTCTGTCAGAGAGGTCACATTTCGTAGTAACTGACGGAAACTCATCGAGTAAAACAGAAGTGATTTGTGGCGTTCCCCAAGGTAGTGTTATAGGCTATTTGCTGTTTCTTGTTTATATAAACGATTTGGGAAACAATCTGAGCAGCCGTCTTAGGTTGTGTGCGATGACGATGTCGTTTATAGACTGGAAAAGTCATCAGAAGATCAAAACAAATTGCTAAACGATTTAGAAAAGATATCAGGATGTTGCGAAAATTGGCCGTTGACTCTAAATAACGAAAAGTGTGAGGTCATTCACATGAGCGCTAAAACGAATTCTTTAAACTTCGGTTACACCATATATCATGTTATTTGCAGAGTATCCACGCAGATATAGATGTACACCTCATTCGTCTGCCGTACCAGTTCCAGGGTCCCCATTCGTCGTGTAAGTTGGCAGCACTGACCATCCGTACGGCTGCTCGTTGATACCGCTATGACGCCGTCTGCTGCTTCTGTTCGCCCTCGTTGTTATTGTGACTGTTTAACATCTTCTTCTTTCTTGTAAATCTCTCCGGCGACTCGAATCGTCTTCTTTTCAAATTTCCACGTGTATCGATTTACTAAATTTTTCATTGTCGTTCACTATACGGTCTTACACAAAATTTCTCTCAACCAGGGTTCAGTGCACTACGGCTTTCGCGGCCAATGCACCATATGTGGCGGCGCGTTGTTTTTTTTTCGTCCTTTTATCTGCACCCACCTGCAAATTCGTCGTAGCAGATCGTCGGTAGGAAAACCGAACAGAATCCTAACGCACTGCGCGTCGCAAAAGGCTTCTTGCAACGTAACTATTCTAAAAGTCGGGAAAAGATTTTATTATTGAATGAAAAGTGGAAATACTGGCAAAACGTCGGTATATTCTGAAGTAGAGAATTACAAGTTCACTGTCAAGCCCCTCCAAATCCTGTCATGCACAAATCCTTTCATTCTGTTGGCAAGTTTATGGTAACTTCATGCTCAAACCCTTTCATTCAGTTGGCAAGTGTATGGGAAAGTATTTCTAGAAACCTAAACAGCTACTAAACATGGATTGTTCCTAAATAAAAATGCTCGCCACCATATTGAGGTTGTTGTTGTTGTTGTGGTCTTCAGTCCTGAGGAGGAGGAGATTAGTGTTTAACGTCCCGTCGACAACGAGGTCATTAGAGACGGAGCGCAAGCTCGGGTGAGGGAAGGATGGGGAAGGAAATCGGCCGTGCCCTTTCAAAGGAACCATCCCGGCATTTGCCTGAAGCGATTTAGGGAAATCACGGAAAACCTAAATCAGGATGGCCGGAGACGGGATTGAACCGTCGTCCTCCCGAATGCGAGTCCAGTGTGCTAACCACTGCGCCACCTCGCTCGGTTTCAGTCCTGAGACTGCTTTGATGCAGCACTCCATGCTACTCTATCCTGTCCTGACTGCTTCGTCTCCCAGTACGTACTGCAACCTACTTCCTTCTGAATCTGATCTGCTTAGTGTATTCATCTCTTGGTCTCCGATTTTTACCACCCACGCTGCCCTCCAGTACTAAATTGGTGATCCCTTGATGCCTCAGAACATGTCCTACCAACAGATCCCTGCTCCTAGTCAAGTTGTGTCACAAACTCATCTACAGTTCTATTCAATACCTCCTCATTAGTTACGTGATATACCTGTCTAATATTCAGTATTCTTATGTAACACCACATTTCGAAAGCTATTATCTTCTGGTCTAAACTATATATCGTCCATGATTCACTTCCATACAGGGCTACACTCAATACATATACTTTCAGAAAAGACTTCCTAACCCTTAAATCTAAACTCAATGTTAGCAAATTCCTCGTCTTCAAAACGCTTTTCTTGCCATTGTCAGTGTACATTTTATATCCTCTCTTCTTCGACCATCAGCACTTATTTTGCTGCCCAAGTAGCAAAACTCATCAGTATTGTCTCACGTGTTCCAATATTTTTACGGAATCCAAACTGATCTTCCCCGAAGTCAGCTTCTACCAGTTTTTCCATTCGTCTATAATGAATTCGCGTTAGTACTTTGCAGCTGCGACTTATTAAACTGATATTTCGGTAATTTTCACATCTGTCAACACGTGCTTTCTTTGGGATTGGAATTATTATATTCTTCAGAAGTCTGAGGGTATTTCGCCTATCTCATTCATTTTGTTCACCAGATGGTAGAGTTTTGTCAGGACTGGCTCTTCCAAGGGTGTCAGTTGTTCTAATGGAATGTTGTCTACTCCCGGGGCCTTGTTTCAACTTAGGTCTTTGAGTGCTCTGTCAAACTCTTCACGCAGTATCATATCACCCATTTCATCTTAATCTACATCCATAATATTGCCCTCAAGTACATCGCCCTTGTATAGACCCTCTATATACTCCTTCCACCTTTCTGCTTTCCCTTCTTTGCTTAGAACTGGGTTTCCCTCTGAGCGCTTGATATTCATACAAGTGGTTCTCTTTTCTCCAAAGGTCTCTTTAGTTTTCCTGTAGGCACTATCTATCTTACCCCTATTGAGATAAGCCTCTACATCCTTACATTTGGCCTCTAGCCACCCTGCTTAGCCATTTTGCACTTCCTGTCGATCTCATTTTTGAGACGTTTGTATTCCTTTTTGCCTGCTCCGTTTACTGAATTTTTATATTTTCTCCTTTCATCAGTTAAATTCAATATTTCTTCTGTTACCCAAGGATTCCTACTAGCCCTCGTCGTTTTACCTACTTGATTCTCTGCATCCTTCACTACTTCATCCCACAAAGCTACCCATTCTTTCTTTTACTGTATTTCTTTCCCACATTCCTGTCAATTGTTCCCTTATGCTCTCCCTGAAACTCTGTACTACCTCTGGTTTAGTCAGTTTATCCAAGTCCCATCTCCTTAAGTTCCCATTTTCCTGCAGTTTCTTCAGTTTTAATCTACAGTTCATAACCAATAGGTTGTGGTCAGAGTCCACATCTGCCCCTGGAAATGTCTTACAATTTAAAACCTGGTTCCTAAATCTCTGTCTTACCATTTTATAATATATCTGGAAACTGTCAGTATCTCCAACCTTCTTTTATGATTCTTGAACCAAGTGTTAGCTATAATTAAGTTATGCTCTGTGCTAAATTCTGCCAGGCGGCTTCCTCTTTCATTTCTTACCCCCAATCCTTATTCACCTACTACGTGTCCTTCTCTTCCTTTTCCTACTATCGAATTCCAGTCACCCATGACTATTAAATTTTCTTCTCCCTTCACTATCTGCATAACTTCTTTTATCTGATCATACATTGCTTATTGAGGTTATCGGTGTCGAATGCCCTCAAGTTTTTCGTCACCGATTTGCTCAATATCCCTCGCAGAGTCACTGTCTTTTCTCATTCACAAAATTACTTAAAAAATCCGTACTTTCTAAAAAACACACCGGAACAAATATGCATTCACTTCACTTTTGAGGCATGTAAATCCGTCAAACTGATAACTTTCTTCGGAGCTCATACTATACACGACCGTACCATTGAAAGGCTGGGCTCCGACTACTTAGGCTGCTGTAAAAATCTCCAAGAGCACAGTTCTACATAGAAGAGTTTTGCTTTTCTTTTGCCTTTATTAGGGAATGGTACTTACCTTCGTTGTTTGGCAACATAACACGTTTCACGCTGAAAATGCATTTGTCCACCTGTAAGTGCAATTAATATCGAACAGTGGCTGTATGATTTATTGTTCTAACTATTGGAAAAACATGGGTAGCAAATAACATTACTGTAAATCGTACACGCATTCAAATGAATTTATTCCTGCACATTTTGAAGCCTTCTATAAAATTCAGCTTCTGTCATTTATTCTGAGATATACTAAAGAAAGAATCACGGACGCTTTCACGTCTTGAGTAACTACATTCGTATGTACCCGTCACTAAGTCGAAACCTACATGAGAAAATCGGGTAAATGTTAGATTACTGTAATTTAGAGCGTAGCACAATAAAACTGAAGAAATAACTAAATCTCACTGCACTATTTTTCATGTGAGGCATAATTTTTTTCCATTAAAAAAATTGCCTGTTATTGTAACTATCGGCGACACCACACTTAATAACGACAAATATCCTGAATTTCACGCTGTTCTATTCCTTGTTGTACTATAAAGCCAAAATTTTATCTGAAGGCCGATTTGTAAGACCATTTCAGTACGTTGCGTATTTAGAGTCTACTTCGAAAAAATCCTTTTAATTCATAATAGCATTGCGCTAGTAATCGCTTTTCATAACGAATTTTCCTCTTACATGCCTTTCACAAAACACAGGTTGGCTTTTCTCGACTACATAAATTAATTACTTACGGATATTTTCGGCCATATAGAGCCGTGAATTGTGTTTTCGTCCCGGTGAATCTGAAGCGAGCTTGCTTCGGATAATTATCATTAACGGTCGTAAATTTAGATACTGCCGGCGAACAAATGGTGGGCCACAATCGCGGGTATTTGCGCTAATGGGGTAAATGCTTCGATTACCGCCTGCGCGTAGGAGCCGGCAGCGTTGATTGCCCGTTATCTGCGCCCTGACGCATTAATGGAGCCGCTGATTCATGAAACGGTCACCCATTTGCAACCCACGTGAAATGCGTCAAAACTGACGGGCGCGCTCCATCTGCACCTCTTGTTGTTGCCGCTAGATGTGCCGACCGAGCGGTGGCTGTCGACGGGCGAACTGACGAAACGCTGGTTGGAGGGAAGGAACAGACAGATGGTCACATTAAGGATGGTACCTATTACATAAATCTCTTATTTTCTTCTTTTTAAAACCCACGTCTCTAGACAGCGATAACTATTTTTTTTATTTTAGTTTCATCATGAAATATTTCCTAGAACCTTCAAAATATGTTACATTATATATATATATATATATATATGTATATATATATACTAAGATGGTATCTGTTCTTTCGGACATGTCCGAAAGAACAGATACCATCGGTGACCATGTAGCTCGTTATAATGAAATTACAATGAAATGAACACCCTTAGCTGCTTACAGGAATTGACATACGTCAACGGGAACAGATGAAAAGTTGTGCCTCGACCGGGACTCGAACCCGGGATGTCCTGCTTACATGGCACACACTCTATCCATCTGAGCCACCGAGAACAGATGCCATCTTAGTATATGCATGCATGCATGCATACCATCTTAGTATATGCATGCATGCATGCACAAACAGTGCCTGAACTCTTACGGGAATCGGCAACGTGCCGCGAGTATTGAGTATACTGGGAGGGGTCACTACGGATGCAGTGCGGGACAATACGTTGAGAGTGTGGGTTCCGCGGGAGGCGTTCCAGAGATAAATCCCTGCAGTCGCGATATCCTCTGTGTCCTCGGTGGCTCAGATGGATAGAGCGTCTGCCATTTTAGCAAGAGATCCCGGGTTCGTGTCCCGGTCGGGGCAGATATTTTCATCTGTCCCCTCTGACGTATGTCAACGCCTGTAAGCAACTAAGAGTGTTCATTTCATTGTAACATGTTACATTAACCTGCCCCGTCTTATAACAACGGTTTTAGTTCATTTCTGGAATTTCCTGGCCTTCTCAAATATTCTTGCAAAAGAAATATGTTTTTAAAATGTGTCTTCTTTGAACCGCAACAATTCTTCTTCTCCAACGCATTGATAGTCGTATGTTGCAATAATAACCAATTACGTCATAAGTAGCTATAGTTGAGTCCTGAAATTTTCAAGCTCTGTAAAACATACAATTCGAAAGCCCCAGAAAACAATTTAGAAACACTGTCTGACTCGTAAAGTTTAAGAGAAAGGGTGACACACAAAAAAAATTTCATATCCAACGTAACTTATGCATTGCTATTACAGTCATGTTCGGAAGAAGCCGAACACCTTGAACGACGAGAGATACTACGTTCTTATACACAGTTTTGTGACGGTCCTCAGCGGTACTTTTGGGGTAGCCACCACAAATTGTATAAAGCGTGGGTAGTGACCAGGATGTAGCTATGTCAGTTGGCCGAAAAATAATTAATGACAAGAATAGCGCCAGCTAGAATGAAGAAATAACTTGTCTTTATTTCCTACGAAACGTGCACCAGCAATACAAGTCCAAGTAATATCCAAGAGTAATCGGTGTACTGAGCCTAGTTGAATACAATAGCAAATATCACACTGAAATGGCTCCGCTATAAACTCCACGAAAGACTAGCAATAGACAATCGACAACAGACTGTCCGTCTCTGGGCCAGCGCTCCTCCTTACATGCAAAAGGCAGAGGGCGCTGCGGACCCGAGGACAGCCATGGCGCGACTCCTTCCGTCGGCGGTAACGCCCTGAGACGCCGACGGCCGCGACAGGAACTGTGGCCAGCGATTTCACGGTCAGGGCGCGCGTGCTCGTGTTGGTTGGTTGGTTGGTTGGTTGGGTCTGTGGATACAACACACAGGACAAGTACATTAGTAAACTGAGCAGAAATGATTAGCTTTTGAACCAAGTCAACATGGATATCGCGGCGCAACACCTTCCACCGGTAAAATGTGCCTGCGGCTCTCGTTGTCGCTATAAACCGAAAGTAATGGATCAGTGTGACTTCATCAGACGTGCAGGATGCCCCGCAGACGTATGCGCGAACCGTACGTCAAATCTCTCATTTTGAAAGAGAGCGGATTATTGGCAAGAGAGAATGTGATGCATCCATCCGGGAAATTTCTGCTCGTGAAGGGCCAAGTGTTTCTGCAGCGAAATGAGTGAAGAATGGTTCACGTACCGCCGAAAGCCATGACGAGATGAGTCAAGTCCAAGACCACACCCCGAGAAGATTGAAAACGCATCCGTATTGCATTGCTGAACTGATCTCCATACTCCTCGTCTCTGCAGCAACAGTGGAACGACGTAACACATTGTACACTATCAGGTGAGACAGTACGGTGCCGTTTATTATGGCACGGGTTAATTGGGTGAATTGGCTCTGAGCACTGGGGACTCAAACATCTGAGGTCATCAGTCTCCTAGAACTACTTTAACTAACGTAAGGACATCACACACATCAATGCATGAGGCAGGATTCGAATCTGCGACCGTAGCGGTCGCGCGGTTCCAGACTGAAGCGCCTAGAACCGCTCGGTCACACCGACCGGCTGGCAATGGTAACGTGCGCGTCTTCCACTTCCCGCATACTTTTAACGAATGTGCAGAAACATGCTAGACAGCAATGGCACACAGAGCGACGTCACTGTGGACACGAATGGTATCAGAAAGTCTTTTCGGACGAACCCAGGTTCCGTTTGTTTGAAAATGATGGCCGCATTTTGGTTTGAAGAGACAGGGGGAGCGGCATCACAATGACTGCATTCGCAGAAGATACACAGCGCCAACGTAAGGGGTTGTTGGATGCTGTTAGGTACAACCTGCCCTGAGCTACCAGATCACCAGAGCCGCCAGCAACAGAAAATACGTAAGATATGGTGTAACGACGGGTGCAGCGCCATGACACAATTCCGACCGCTGCAGATGAACTTGGGCACTAGGTGAATGCAGCATAGATGCATATACCACACGACGTTATTCGCAGGTTAAGCGTGTCGATGCCATCACCCACGAGACAAGTTATTAGGCCCCATGGCGGACCCTGTCCCTACTACGCATTAGGACACAGGCTCTACCGAGGTGACTGGAATGCTAACCATTTATACAGAAAACACTAATGTACACATGCTGTGAATATGAATGTTCTATCACTAGTCAAAAAAAGCAATTACCGAACTATCAGTTTAATAAGCAACGGCTGCAAATTACTAACGCGTATTATTTACAGACGAATGGAAAAACTGGTAGAAGCCGACCTCGGCGAAGATCAATTTGGATTCCGCAGAAATGTTGGAACACGTGAGACAATATTGACTCTACGACTTATCTTAGAAAATAGATTAAGGAAAGGCAAACCTACATTTCTAGCATTTGTAGACTTAGAGAAAGCTTTTGACAATGTTGACTGGAATACTCTCTTTCAAATTCGGAAGGTGGCAGGGGTATAATACAGGGAGCGAAAGGCTATTTACAATTTGCACAGAAACCAAATGGCAGTTATAAGAGTCGAGGGGCATGAAAGGGAAGCAGCGGTTGGGAAGGGAGTGAGACAGGGTTGTAGCCTGTCCCCGATGTTATTCAATCTGTGTATTGAGCAAGCAGTAAAGGAAACAAAAGAGAAATTCAGAGTAGGTATTAAAATTTATGGAGAAGAAGTAAAAACTTTGAGGTTCGCCGATGACATTGTAATTCTGTCAGAGACAGCAAAGGACTTGGAAGAGCAGTTGAACGGAATGGACAGTGTCTTGAAAGGAGGATATAAGATGAACATCAACAAAAGCAAAACGAGGATAATGGAATGTAGTCAAATTAAGTCGGGTGATGCTGAGGGAATTAGCTTAGGAAATGAGACACTTAAAGTAGTAAAGGAGTTTTGCTATTGGGGGAGCAAAATAACTGATGATGGTCGAAGTAGAGAGGATATAAAATGTATACTGGCAATGGGAAGGAAAGCGTTTGTGAAGAAGAGAAATTTGTTAACATCGAGTATAGATTTAAGTGTCAGGAAGTCGTTTCTGAAAGTATTTGTATGGAGTGTAGCCATGTATGGAAGGGAAACATGGACGATAAATAGTTTGGACAAGAAGAGAATAGAAGCTTTCGAAATGTGGTGCTACAGATGAATTCTGAAGATTAGATGGGTAGATCACATAACTAATGAGGAGGTATTGAATAGAATTGGGGAGAAGATGAGTTTGTGGCACAACTTGACTAGAAGAAGGGACCGGTTGGTAGGACATGTTCTGAGGCATCAAGGGATCACAAATTTAGCATTGGAGGGCAGCGTGGAGGGTAAAAATCGTAGAGGGAGACCAAGAGATGAATACACTAAGCAGATTCAGAAGGATGTAGGTTGCAGTAGGTACTGGGAGATGAAGAAGCTTGCACAGAATAGAGTAGCATGGAGAGGTGCATCAAACCAGTCTCAGGACTGAAGACAAAAACAACAACAACATCTCTAGTCGTTCAAGGTATTCTGTCCTTTTTTCTGGACGTGAGTGTCTTTGAATACTACACATGAGTTGTTGATTCATCAAAACAGTGATGTAAAATTGATGAAGCGTTATCTTTCTGTTCATAGCGTTCGGACGTGCATTTGGGAATGCTACTCTGTTTTATAACAGAAAGAATAACTTAACCATAAGAACGAGTGCAGATTTCGTGAATATCACTTTCACCGTGCGGTGGCGCCACTATGTTCGTCCTCTACCTGCACCTACCTGTGAACTCGCTGCATCAGATCGCCAATAGGAAGTCGAGCAGAAACCTCCTATTGAGCTCATACAATGTGACTGTTCTAAGAATAGGGGAAAGGTCTTAATTTTGAATGAAAAGTGGAAATACTGGCAAAACTTAGGTAAATTTTGAACCTTGAGATGTACACGTTCACTACCAAGCCCGTGTTACTCTTAACACAGTCACGGGCAAACCCTTTCTTTCACATTAGCAAGTTTATGGTAACGTATTTCACGAAATCTTCACAGCTACTAAGCACTGTTTGTACTTAAATAAAACTGCTCACCGTACTGTTAAGTTTAACGGTGTCTAATGCACTCAAGTTTTTAGTCACCAATCTGCTCAATATGCCTCGCGGAATTACTGTCTTTTCTCATACACAACATTACTTAACAAATCTGTATTTTCTCAAACCGCGCACAGGAATAATTATGCCTTCACTTTAAAACATTTGTGAAACATGTAGCACATCTAAGAACGACGTATTATAACTTCATTTGGACCTCATACTACAGGCTACCGCACCATTGAAAGGCTGGGCTGCGACTCCTTAGACTGCTTTAAGCATTCTATATCTCCAAGAGTAAACGCGTGCTTCTGATTGGACAGTTTTCTTTAAGGCCAATAGAAAAACATTTTTCTCCCACGTTAGTCCGCGCTTTTCATGAGTAACCAAACAACAAATATCACAATTTTGAATTGTAATTTTTGCCGAAGTAAATATTTAACATTCCAACAGTTCGTTTATACTTTACGATATTAACTATTATCATCTGCACTCGAATTAGCTTTCCTTTTACCATAAATTGACTTATCATATTATGATACAAAATACCCCTTCGTCTGCATTTACACTGTCTTAAAAATTTCTCACGCTGTTTCATACAGCACTCATCAGCAGAACAGTGATCTACACATTTCCTTTAGAGCACATCCACGCATCATTCACACTAATAAAAGTATATACAAAAATGTAGAAACATAAATAAACAAAAAAGTTTTCAAGAAATAAGCAGAGCAATTCACAAAAACATTCTCTTGTTCTGTTTCTTGAATGTCTCTCTGCACTACCGGACTGTCGTGGTTAAGATTCTTAGTTACATCATAGATCTTTCCGTTTAGTCCTGTCCGCTACTGTCCTCTCGCAGATGAAAATTAGAACTGTGTGCTCAACTGACCCTGCTTCAGACACCAACACAGTTTGACCGCTATGGACCGGTGATGCTATCATCTGCCACAATGCATGCATGAGTTATTCTCCCAATACACAGAGCAATAAAAGGCACCGAGCCCCACACTCCATGTGATTATAAATTTTCTTTCCCAATGATTTTGGAATTATACAAATTATCGAGCCTGGTTTCAAATATTAAACCTTTAAAATATTCTCAATCTTATAAACTAAAATTACGAATCCTTTAACTTCCGTTCAAAAAATCATTTCTTATTTGACGAAATTCATGCAAATTTAAAAAAAAATCAATGCTGTAGTACCTTTTTCAACATTTTTAACTTCATGTTTCATGAGAGTCTTTTGAAGGTACCTATTTGTTCACTTTTTTATTGAAAGGCACTGCGATTTGTGTCCTTCCATTTAATAATACTATTATATCCTGCCTTAGTGCTAGCACATCACTATCATGTTTTCGTCACACACACTTACCTGGTTATTGATTAACGCACCTTTGCATTGTAGCTTCGATAAAATTCCTCCACTCTCCACATATCTGTCCATCCAGGGTTTACATACAACTTTCTTCCTGAAACCATACTTTTATGTAAGACTACTTTCTGTAAATACATCCTAACATACTGTACAACCACTTATCATACAAGAAATTACTTAAAAATTTTATATTTCGTTTAACTTGCCTTCAAATGAAAGTAAATTAACAGAGTATTGCTTCTTTATTTTACGTTAATTAGCAAGATCAAATCTACTAGAACTTTGTTTCAAGAATTTCATTCCTTTGGATGACTTAATCAGGTTTTTTTAAAGTAGTTGCTATTGGATGGAAAATTAAACTTTTTCTTTATTTTAACTCAACTTGAGAACATTTAATTGTGAAAAACACATTTTACACAAAGCAATTATTCACAAACATTGCATAATACATAGGTACTAGTTCTATGCAGTGTCTCTTTGTATAATTTCTTCTTCATAGTCTTTGTCACTATTGAACGGTAATCAAAAACTTTTATTTAAATACGTATATGATCTCCACATTCATTCATATTCCTTTCATAATAAATGTTGTTCAGCTTTATTCAAGTAATTTTTTTAAACTTCCTTTAACTATGTGGCCACTGTATATAATTACAACACGCCTTTTTCTGACCACTCCACTTCAGAGTACATCATCGAAATCTCCTTTATTAACTGCACTTGTCACATCCGGTTACTTTCATTTGTCTATACTTCACACAGCCTTTAATTTATGTTCATATACTCCTAACTGCCATTGTTTTAACTGATATATTATTACTCTGTACACTTCCACATACCATGGAATAGTTTCTCGTATTACGTAAGTCAAACATTACCGTTATTTTTCAGCAGGATAATGCACCCTCAATCTACTACCCCTTTACATGATCACCTTCATACCTTAATAATTCTTCTTCATCAACATACTTATGTCATCACTTCAATCCATTACAATTTGACCCCCATTTCTCCCACCATAAAACTTATTTCGTCATAAGACACCATAACACCCTCTGTGGCTCTCAAACACTTTACCTCCACCGGTAGAAAAGAAAATTAAAAGTGATAAACACAGATCAGAGTGAAAGAAGATGAAGAATGACAATACGAAAGGAAACTGAAATAGTACTGTCAATAACTCGAGCACCTGGTGTTCGTCAAACACCTAGCAATGCATAGCTTGCAACGCCCTCTGAGGCCTCCAAGCTTAGCTCCTATCTAACTCTGAACTAACGTATATTTTCAATTAGACATTTCTTAAGCTCAATGGTTTCCCCAATTTACAGTATACTAATCTGTACGCATTTGGGTGTGATTTTTCTGTAATCCCAAATGGACCCATATGTCTGTCCATAAACTTTTTCGTTTCTGCAATAATCTTTTTTGATTTTTCTCTTGTTTGGACTAGTACCCATTCTCCAATTTGGAAATTCGTTTGTGGAGCTTTAGCATAATGGCGCTTTTCACGTTCCAATGTTTTTTTCCAGATGATTTCTCTAGCACTTTTTTTTCCTTTACACTTAGTGCCCTGCTTACAATAATGGGTAAATCTATCAATTCATGCCGTAAATTATTTGGTCTTATCCCACACATTAATGTACATGTAGCGAACTCTGTAGTGTCAATCTTCACATTATTAATTACATATTCAAAATATTCTATAGGTTGTGCCCAAGCAGTATGTTTTCAATGGCAATAAGTACAACATAACCTATTCAATTCCTTCATCATACTTTCACACATATTTCCTTGAGGAAAATACATTAAAATCATTATGTGCTCATTGTTTCGGCTTTCTAAATATTCTTTAAACTTATTGGAAACAAACTACGGACCATCTTCAGACAAGATAGCATTCAGGACTGCTACAACCCAGAAGCAATATTTCTGCAATTTATTTACTAACACTTTGCCATTAACCTCCTTAGTTGGGTGTAGTTTCTCAAATTTTGTGTACCCATCCACCAACATTTTCTCAACCACCTCGAGACACATGTTTTTTTTTTTTAGGTCATCAGTCTACTGACTGGTTTGATGCGGCCCGCCACGAATTCCTTTCCTGTGCTAACCTCTTCATCTCAGAGTAGCACTTGCAAACTATGTCCTCAATTATTTGCTTGATGTATTCCAATCTCTGTCTTCCCCTACAGTTTTTGCCCTCTACAGCTCCCTCTAGTACCATGGAAGTCATTCCCCCATGTCTTAGCAGATGTCCTATCATCCTGTCCCTTCTCTTTATCAGTGTTTTCCACATATTCCTTTCCTCTCCGATTCTGTATAGAACCTCCTCATTCCTTACCTTATCAGTCCACCTAATTTTCAACATTCGCCTATAGCACCACATGTCAAATGCTTCGATTCTCTTCTGTTCCGGTTTTCCCACAGTCCATGTTTCACTACCATACAATGCTTTACTCCAGACGAACATCCTCAAAAGTTTCTTCCTCAAATTAAGGCCGGTAATTGATATTAGTAGACTTCTCTTGGCCAGAAATGCCTTTTTTGCCATAGCGAGTCTGCTTTTGAAGTCCTCCTTGCTCTGTCCGTCATTGGTTATTTTACTGCCTAGGTAGCAGAATTCCTTAACTTCATTGACTTCGTGACCATCAATCCTGATGTTAAGTTTCTCGCTGTTCTCATTTCTACTACGAGGGCAGTTCAATAAGTAATGCAACACATTTTTTTTTCTCGGCCAATTTTGGTTGAAAAAACCGGAAATTTCTTGTGGAATATTTTCAAACATTCCCGCTTCGTCTCGTATAGTTTCATTGACTTCCGACAGGTTGCAGCGCTGTACGTAGCTGTTAAAATGGCGTCTGTAACGGATGTGCGTTGCAAACAACGGGCAGTGATCGAGTTTCTTTTGGCGGAAAACCAGGGCATCTCAGATATTCATAGGCGCTTGCAGAATGTCTACGGTGATCTGGCAGTGGACAAAAGCACGGTGAGTCGTTGGGCAAAGCGTGTGTCATCATCGCCGCAAGGTCAAGCAAGACTGTCTGATCTCCCGCGTGCGGGCCGGCCGTGCACAGCTGTGACTCCTGCAATGGCGGAGCGTGCGAACACACTCGTTCGAGATGATCGACAGATCACCATCAAACAACTCAGTGCTCAACTTGACATCTCTGTTGGTAGTGCTGTCACAATTGTTCACCAGTTGGGATATTCAAAGGTTTGTTCCCGCTGGGTCCCTCGTTGTCTAACCGAACACCATAAAGAGCAAAGGAGAACCATCTGTGCGGAATTGCTTGCTCGTCATGTGGCTGAGGGTGACAATTTCTTGTCAAAGATTGTTACAGGCGATGAAACATGGGTTCATCACTTCGAACCTGAAACAAAACGGCAATCAATGGAGTGGCGCCACACCCACTCCCCTACCAAGAAAAAGTTTAAAGCCATACCCTCAGCCGGTAAAGTCATGGTTACAGTCTTCTGGGACGCTGAAGGGGTTATTCTGTTCGATGTCCTTCCCCATGATCAAACGATCAACTCTAAAGTGTATTGTGCTACTCTTCAGAAATTGAAGAAACGACTTCAGCGTGTTCGTAGGCACAAAAATCAGAACGAACTTCTCCTTCTTCATGACAACGCAAGACCTCACACAAGTCTTCGCACCCGAGAGGAGCTCACAAAACTTCAGTGGACTGTTCTTCCTCATGCACCCTACAGCCCCGATCTCGCACCGTCGGATTTCCATATGTTTGGCCCAATGAAGGACGCAATCCGTGGGACGCACTACGCGGATGATGAAGTTATTGATGCAGTACGACGTTGGCTCCGACATCGACCAGTGGAATGGTACCGTGCAGGCATACAGGCCCTCATTTCAAGGTGGCTAAAGGCCGTAGCATTGAATGGAGATTACGTTGAAAAATAGTGTTGTGTAGCTAAAAGATTGGGGAATAACCTGGTGTATTTCAGTGCTGAATAAAACAATCCCTGTTTCAGAAAAAAAATGTGTTGCATTACTTATTGAACTGCCCTCGTACTTCTCATTACCTTCGTCTTTCTCCGATTTACTCTCAAACCATACTGTGTACTCATTAGACTGTTCATTCCGTTCAGCAAATTATTTAATTCTTCTTCACTTTCACTCAGGATAGCAATGTCATCAGCGAATCGTATCATTGATATCCTTTCACCTTGTATTTTAATTCCACTCCTGAACTTTTCTTTTATTTCCATCATTGCTTCCTCGATGTACAGATTGAAGAGTAGGGGCGAAAGGGTACAGCCTTGTCTTACACCCTTCTTAATACGAGCACTTCGTTCTTGATCGTCCACTCTTATTATTCCCTCTTGGTTGTTGTACATATTGTATATGACCCGTCTCTCACTATAGCTTACCCCTACCTTTTTCAGAATCTCGAACAGCTTGCACCATTTTATATTGTCGAACGCTTTTTCCAGGTCGACAAATCCTATGAAAGTGTCTTGATTTTTTTTTTTTAGAATTGCTTCCATTATTAGCCGTAACGTCAGAATTGTCTCTCTCGTCCCTTTACTTTTCCTAAAGCCAAACTGATCGTCATCTAGCGCATTCTCAATTTTCTTTTCCATTCTTCTATATATTATTCTTGTAAGCAGCTTCGATGCATGAGCTGTTAAGCAGATTGTGCGATAATTCTCGCACTTGTCAGCTCTTCCCGTCTTCGGAATTGTGTGGATGATTCTTTTCCGAAAGTCTGATGGTATGTCGCCAGACTCATATATTCTACACACCAACGTGAATAGTCATTTTGTTGCCACTTCCCCCAATGATTTGACCGTAAGTCCTCCAAAGCTCTTTTAAATTCCGATTCTAATACTGGATCCCCTATCTCTTCTAAATCAACTCCTGTTTCTTCTTCTATCACATCAGACAAATCTTCACCCTCATAGAGGCTTTCAATGTATTCTTTCCACGTATCGGCTCTCTCCTCTGCATTGAACAGTGGAATTCCCGTTGCACTCTTAATGTTACCACCGTTGCTTTTAATGTCTCCAAAGGTTGTTTTGACTTTCCTGTATGCTGAGTCTGTCCTTCCGACAATCATATCTTTTTCGATGTCTTCACATTTTTCCTGCAGCCATTTCGTCTTAGCTTTCCAGCACTTCCTAGTTATTTCATTCCTCAGCGACTTGTATTTCTGTATTCCTGATTATCCCGGAACATGTTTGTACTTCCTCCTCTCATCAATCAACTGAAGTATTTCTTCTGTTACCCATGGTTTCTTGGCAGCTACCTTCTTTGTACCTATGTTTTCCTTCACAACTTCTGTGATGGCCCTTTTTAGAGATGTCCATTCCTCTTCAACTGTACTGCCTACTGTACTATTCCTTATTGCTGTATCTATAGCGTTAGAGAACTTCAAACGTATCTCGTCATTCCTTAGTACTTCCGTATCCCACTTCTTTGCGTATTGATTCTTCCCGACTAATGTCTTGAACTTCAGCCTAATCTTCGTCACTACTATATTGTGATCTGAGTCTATATCTGCTCCTGGGTACGCCTTACAGTCCAGTATCTGATTTCGGAATCTCTGTCTGACCATGATGTAATCTAATTGAAATCTTCCCGTATCTCCCGGCCTTTTCCAAGTATACCTCCTCCTCTTGTGATTCTTGAACAGGGTATTCGCTATTACTAGCTGAAACCTGTTACAGAACTCAATTATTCTTTCTCCTCTTTCATTCCTTGTCTGTAGCCCATATTCTTCTGTAACCTTTTCTTCTACTTCTTCCCCTAGAACTGCAGTCGCCCATGAGTATTAGATTTTCGTCCCCCTTTACATACTGCATTACCCTTTCAATATCCTCATACACTTTCTCTATCTGTTCATCTTCAGCTTGCGACGTCGGCATCTATACTTGAACTATCGTTGTCGGTGTTGGTCTGCTATCGATTCTGATTAGCACACCCCGGTCACTGAACTGTTCACAGTAACACACCCTCTGCCCTACCTTCCTATTCATAACGAATCCTACACCTGTTATACCATTTTCTGCTGATGTTGATATTACCCGATACCCATCTGACCAGAAATCCTTGTCTTCCTTCCACTTCACTTCACTGACCCCTACTATATCTAGATTGAGCCTTTGCATTTCCCTTTTCAGGTTTTCTAGTTTCCCTACCACGTTCAATGTTCTGACATTCCACGCTCCGACTCGTAGAACGTTATCCTTTCGTTGATTATTCAATCTTTTTCTCATGGTAACCTCCCCCTTGGCAGTCCCCTCCCGGAGATCCGAATGGGGGACTATTCCGGAATCTTTTGCCAATGGAGAGATCATCATGACACTTCTTCAATTACAGGCCACATGTCCTGTGGATACACGTTACGTGTCTATAATGCAGTGGTTTCCATTGCCTTCTGCATCCTCATGTCGTTGATCATTGCTGATTCTTCCGCCTTTAGGGGCAATTTCCCACCCCTAGGACAAGAGAGTGCCCTGAAACTCTATCCGCTCCTCCACCCTCTTTGAAAACGCCGTTGGCAGAATGAGGCTGACTTCTTATGCCGGAAGTCTTCGGCCGCCAATGCTGACTATTTATCAAAATTTAGGCAGTGGCGGCGATGGAACCCGGGACCGATGACGTTTTGATTATGAATCAAAGACGCTACCCCTAGACCACGGGTACTAAGCCGTACACATGTAATAGACCAAAAATATCACAGACTACAAGGTCTTGTTTATTTTGTGGCTGAACGCTATACATTTGGCCTTGAATTATTTTATTATTTGCCCTGACATTTGGCACCTGTCACACATTTCAACTCTTGATTTTACATGCCTACAATTATTATTAAAGATTACTGTGTCACTAATTTTGGCTACACGTATTCTGGCCCCATAATTCCCAAACCTTTTATGTATATAGTTATTTAGTAAGTTAACATGTTCAGGAAAACAAAACCTCCAATAGCCTATCTGTATATTTTCTCCTGCACAATATAATCCGCTGATGCACCTTATACTATTTGGCAGCTTTAGGATAAGCTGGGTCACCTAAATAACTTTTTACTAACCTCAAATTGTCATCTTGGTTTTGTTCCCTGCTTATTTCTTTACACACTATTTTCAACTGTCTCTCTTCATCAGTTTTCATTATGGTTGTAAATATTTGGATCCCTTCTGTGTCTGTTAACATATTTTCATTATTCTGTTACCTTGTACCCCTCTGGATAATGCATCAGCCACCAGTTTCTCAGATCCTTTTATGTATTTAATTCCCAGATAGTAGTGTTGCAAGCACAAACACAATCAGGTTCATGTGGACTACTTCAATTTGCACGTCTGCAGGTATGTCAACGGCCTACGGTCGCTGTATGCAATTACTGTCCATCCCAACAGGTATTGTTTAAGTTTTTTCAATTAAAAAATGATTGCTAATGCCTCTTATTCCGAAATGCAATAATTTTTATCATATTGTTGCAACTACCTTCTCGCGGATATGATAGTTTTATGAATCTCTTCGCCTCCTTCTGTATACACCTGAAACAGCTCTACTGCAATACCATATACACACGCATCCGCCATTTAGGATAAAGATTTGGAAAAATGTGGATACGAAGTATTAGGCTTTCACATAAGGCGTTCTTTAGTTACTCAAATGCAATTTGACATCCATTGGTAAATTAGTATGGTACATCTTTTACCAAAAGATTTTTTAAACATGGTGCATTAAATAATTGCTCAGGTACAAAAAGTCTGTAAAATCCAAATAATCTGAACATCACTTTTAAATTCTTTTGACTGCTCTAATTTTGTATTCCTGATTATTCTTTAATTTTTATGGGTCTGGCATTATCCCTTTCCCATCAATAATGTGACATAAAAATAATAATTCTTTCATAGCAAAATCAGTTTATTCCAATACAAATTTAACCCCCCCCCTTTTCCAACTGCGTCCAAAACTTTATTTAACAAAACACAATATTCTTCCCATGTGAAAGTCAAAATTAGAACATCATCTGTATACAATGTTATTTTCTTAGGTAGTTCATCCCCCAACACTTGTGTCATAGCTATGTCAAATGTACACACACTTATATTTAAATCAATTTACATTGATAACATATGCCTTCAAATAAAAATTCAGTATATTTTCTACATTCATGGGCCAATGGCATATTCCAATAACAATATGTCACGTCCATGGACGTAAATAATTGGATCCCTTAAATTTTTACAATAATTCATCGATTTTGCTGGCCAATCACTTTTTGATAACACTACTTTATTTGAAGCCATAGCGTCCAGCACTGATCTTACAGATACATCTTTTTTAGCTACTACAATCGCAGGATTGATGTACATGCTCACAGCCTTTTCAACAATTCCCCATTTCATCACATACTGTATCAGATCCTTAACAGATTCCCTGTGTCGTTGAGTGATAGGTACTGGTGTATTCATATTCCTTGATGAAGCCAGATGGATAAGAGAAAATATTTGCATGATCTAGTATGACTTCTTTTAATTTGTCCCTTTGATAATCCTCTAAGTCTGGCATCTCTTTTACTTCTTTTCTTATTTTTTCTTGTACTACCTCAATTTCCTTAGGGTCCACCCCAAAAACATCCCCATACCCATTGTAGCCCTCTAAATTTCCATCATTCCCAATACCTAAGTGGTATACTGGCTACTTCGTCTTTGGTCAAATTATTTTTTCGAAAAAATGATAGAATCCTATCTTTCCCATTTCTTTCAAACATTACTACACTTTCATCAAAAAGTAATCTCCCATTGCACTGGTTAAATAAATCTATGGCAATTAGGATTTTTATACAAAGATCAGGGAGTTATGGAGTACTTTCACACCATTTATCTTCATGGGTTACAGAACTTCGTGTTTAACAGTTTTTTTTAACTTCTCCTGTAGCTACAATTATCTGCACCCCCATTACTTGTATTATTACAAGTTCATTACTATTTGGCAACGATTCTGACCAACTTTTACTTGGAGCACTTAAATCACTTCCACTATCTATTAAAAGCTATACTTCTTTATTACAACTTGCAGACCAATTACTGGCTGACCTCAACACCTTCTTCTCATTGCTACTGTCAGACCCGTTCAACAAACCGTTCACAACCTTTCTTCTATCGACACCTTCCCTGTTTCCAGAAATTGCACAGATATTTGCTGAATTACTCTCATCACTTTTCTCCCCCATTCTGTCCACTAATGACAGCTCAAAATTTTTTCCGGCGTTTCTAAATTCTCACTTTCTTCTCCCTCTTCCTTTTTTTACAATTAATTGACTGACCCTCATTTTGGTCACCATTTTCCTCCCTCTCCTATATAGTCTCACATATACCGTCATTCATAGAAGCTAGCATTTCTTAATCACTGACAGAACCTATCGTAATTCTGCAGCTTCACTACTTTTTCCTCCCCCAGAACATGACTCAACTTTAACTTGGTTGCTAAAGACTTTCTGACAATCAGGTTCTGTAACATTTTCCGCTAATATATCACCCATTTCGTCTGCAATACAATGCTTATTTTGTGTATGTCTGTTCGTAACATGCCATAAACCTCCGTTAAATCTACAGATTTTTATGTAGTTCGTTCCGTCTGTTGTTACTACCTTCTTCTGCTCCTCATTTTTAATCCCAGTCGGTTTATTGCCACCACGTACAAAGGTTTTACGTAGCGGGTTCAAATTACTGGGCCGGCCGAAGTGACCGTGCGGTTAAAGGCGCTGCAGTCTGGAACCGCAAGACCGCTACGGCCGCAGGTTCGAATCCTGCCTCGGGCATGGATGTTTGTGATGTCCTTAGGTTAGTTAGGTTTAACTAGTTCTAAGTTCTGGGGGACTAATGACCTCAGCAGTTGAGTCCCATAGTGCTCAGAGCCACTTGAACAATTTTTCAAATTACTGCTTCCCATCTTATAAACGCTAGTGCTTTCACAGACGGCATTTAGTTTGACAGATTCTTGGATTCAGTACCATTTCTTACGTTTACCCCCATGTGCTGTCGCCTTGGCGCAACATCATCCTCTTGCACCGGAAAATACTATCGATAGTTGTTCACCTGCTGCTCATTATTCCGCCTATCATTTACTGATTAGCGCCACCTCTCTGCATCTCTGCTCCTGCTGTTTCCACCTGCATGTCAGTTCAGTTAACGTTTACATTCTGCCGCGGTTCAGCATTATTTGGTGGTCTGACATTACGACTTGCGTGCTCCTCCTCATACAACAACTTTTCAATTCCCTCCAAATAATAATGAATTTATGAACGTCGTCCCTCGGAGCCGCAATAATTTTGTTTCGCCAGTTCATAGGCAGTTTACCTTCCAGACCCATAACAATTTGTTCTGGCTCCACTTTATTGTTTAAATATGACAAATTTGTCATCCACTTTAATGCGAACTTTCTTACGCTTTCATTTCAAGGATTAAACTTTTCCCATCCCATAAGCTATTTAGCATTTCCATTTGTTATTGCTTGCCCAAATATTCTTTAAAAAACGCATCCTTAAATTTATCTAGAGTATTTTACTGTTCAGTAGCCACAACCTCTCCACGTTCTAGCCTCTCATAAGAATTTAGACGTAATAAACCCTATTTTGTGTCTATCTGACCACATACTATGTAGAACACTTTCAAAGTCATTCCGTCATTCTTTTGAATGTACATTTCCTGTTCGTTCAAAACGTAAAAACTGATTGTCAGGGACATGAGATATTTCATACGATTATGGTACAAAACTACATCCAGTGCTTTTAGTTCAATGTCTGACGTTATTTTCAAGTTGACATAATCTGATGCTATACTCATCCAACATATTTTCAACCTCTTCTACCTGGTGAGTTAGCTTTAAGAACATTTTCTTCAGTCACACCCTCTCGGATAGACATACTTTCTACTTCATTCATACATTTTCATATCAAGAACTAATTTTACCGTCTACAATTTGTGATAATTTACACGTATAGACGCTATCGCCGCTATTTTGACCTATACTTTATGGATACTTAGTTTTATCAAATCTACTCTTTTTCTGTTTCCATTAGCAACTTATTTCAACGCATCTGCAAATTCTCTTTTTAGAGTTTTGATGGACTGTTGGCAGTTCGTATTATCTTGAGAAATTTTGCCATCCACTTTACTTTCTAATGACTTCAAATCATTTTTCGGCATATATTTGGGAACTGCAGTCTGCTTTTCAATTATTTCATTAAAATCACCAGTTTTCTTTTCGAGTTTTTCATAATGTTTACTAATTTTCTGACCAACTCTTTCAACCAAATTAGTATGTCTATCTTTTATAGAATTAATTAATGCGGCAAACATTTCTTGCTTACTTCTAGGTTCTATTTTCTGCATTACGGTTTCCTATATACCTTGTTCCACAGCTACTTTCTGCATTACTGTTTCCTTTTTACCTTGTTCCACAGCTACTATACCAAATTTGGTATCCACATTTGAGACATTTGTTTCAGTAAGACTACCAAAATTGTCATTACACAATTGGTTGTTACCGATTTCATACTTAATGTCACTTTCAGGATTTACATTATCCCCACTAGTTACATTAACTGACATACTTGAAGCAGATTTTGCTACACTATCCTTAAATAACAAAGAAACATTGTCAGAAACCTCCTCTTTTACTTTAACATCTACTCGTTCTCTGTTCAGGAGTGCTAGTTTGTGAGGCACTTACACTGAATGAGAATTCTTCCTCTTTTATCATATCTGCAAAGTCTTTATCACTTTCCATGTTACTCAGTCTTTCAGGACCCACACCCACATTCATTCACACACACACACACACACACACACACACACACACACACAACAAATGTAACAAACTTATCTTTCGTTGAATGCTGCAGCGTCGGCGTGCTGAAACTGCGAGTCCGACCTTTTCTATATGCCGTACCAGTTTCAGGGTTCCCGTTCGTCGAGTAAGTTGGCAGCACTGCCCTGCCTTACTGCTGCTCGTTGATAACGCTATGACGCCGTACGCTGCTTCGATGCGCCCTCGTTGTTGTTGTGGATGAGTAAAATATTCCTCTTTCTTGTAAATCTCTCCAGTGATTCGAAATGGGTTCCGTTCAAAGTTCTTAATGTACCGATTTACTAAATTGGTCATTATCATCTACTATACGGTCTTTCGCCAACGGTCGTGTATCAGTGGTAACACCGGTTCCTGTCAGATCACCGAAGTTAAGCGCTGTCGGGCTGGGCTAGCACTTGGATGTGTGACACTCCGGTATGCCGAGCGCTGTTGGCAAGCGGGATGCACTCAGCTCTTGTAATGCAAACTGAGGAGCTACTTGAGAAGTAACGGCTCATGTTTCGTGAAGTGACATATTGCCGGGAGAGCGGATATTTAACATTCTGATATTTGTTTTATACTTTACGTTATTAACTGTTTTCATTTGCACTCGAATTAACATCCCTTTTATCGTAAACCTATTTTACATATCATGATAAAAACTTATGCGTTGTCTGCATTCACACTCTCTTAATACCTTCTCATACTAGATCATACAGCGTTCATCAGTAGAACAATGATCTACATGTTTACTTTAGATCACATTCACGCATCATTCACACTACTAAAAGTATATAGAAAAATGTGCAAACATAAATAAACAAAAAAGCCTTCATGAAATAATCAGAACAACTCACGAAAACCTTCTCTTGTCCTGGTTCTTGAATGTCTCTGTGCAGTTCTGGAGCCTGGTGGTCCCAATTCTTAACTACACTATAGTTCTTTCTGTTTAGTCCTGTCCACTACTGTCCTCTATCAGATGAAAATTAGAACTTCGTACTCTACTTAACTCGCTTCAGACCGTCTGTCACTGTGCAGGCATGAGTCATCCACCCAATACACAGGCTCTAGTCATTAACGATATATGGCGCAACGCCTCAACCTATCACCATAGCAATGTGTGAGATCACTCTGCATGATATTTAGTGAGTAGTAATCGTTGAAACAGTATCCGTCGCTTATATTCTCGGTACCTCTATAAACATGATGACATGAAGGAAAACTGCTTATTAGTAAGGTTTTACTGTTGTAGTTAAAAATGTGGTATCTTATGTGGCAGAATTTTCATGGACCGTGAGGCGGATCAGCTATATACAACACGATGAATGTCAGGCAACGTGGCGCTATATAATGCACTATTAACATGAAATAAAATGGTTTGGATCGAAATAGTTTCGGAAGAGGTAGAGTAATAAGCCTATGTATAGTTACCAAGCAGCAAAATATATAGAAAAAAAATGATAGTCCACTATGAATAGTCCACTTTCAACTAGCTTTGGTGGAGTTTCACCATCCTCTGCATGTTCGTTCTGTCTTCTGTTAAATAACTAGTAAAAATGTGTTTATAATTAATACAGTTTTGGGATTATAGTCATTATATTCAAAACATTTGAACCAAATGTGTACCCTAGCAGCCCATTCTCATGTTCATATCGCTGTCGTAATATGCAGCATACCTGATAAAGTTTGGCACAGTTTGTCATCTGCAGCTCTGTAGTGCATTACATATGTTGAGAGTAAATGTTTTGTCTAAAATTAATGTTTGTGCGTGCTAGATAGCCTCAGTGCAAATGCGCATAATTGGTATTATGGAATCAATTCTGCTATGTTAATTGTTTTTTGAAACTTGTTTGCTATGTTATTGTAACAATTGCTTTGAAAATGTCAATAACGTAGGAAAATTATGAAAAGGAAAGTTGCTACTCACCATATAGCAGAGATGCTGAGTCACAGATGGGCACAACAAGAAGAATGTGACAAATAAGCTTCCAGCCACCATGGCCTTCGTCAAAAATAGAAACACACACACACACACACACACACACACAAACAGACACACAAACACACACACAAACGCCAAACGCAAATCACACATACATGACTGCAGTCTCTGGCAACTGAAGCCATACTGTGAGCAGCAGCACCAATGCATGATGGGAGTGGCAACTGGGTGAGGGTAAGGTGGAGGCTGAGATGGGGAGGGGGAGAGACAGTAGGATAGGGATGGTGGACACTGAAGTGCTGTTGGGGAACGCATAGAGATGAGGTGGCGAGAGAATGGGGCAGTTAAGTGCAGTCGGGAAGTTAGACAGTAGCCATAGTGGTGGGGGTGGAGGGGGAGGGTAGCAGAAAAGGAGTGCGATGATGGAATGAGGACTGTGTAGTTTTGGAATGGGAACAGGGAAGGGGCTGGAAGCGTGATGACAACGGCTAACAAAGGTTGAGGCCACGAAGGTTACAGGAGCATAGGATATATTGGAGGGAAAGTTCCCATCTGCACAGCTCGGAAAAGCTGGTGTTGGTGGGAAGGATCGATATGGTACAGGCTGTGAAGCAGTCATTGAAATGAAGGATGTCATGTTGGGCTGTGTGTTGAGCAATAGGGTGATCCAGGGTGCCTGAAGTGTGGCTGCAGCTGCCAGAGGATACAATCATATTGTGTGAGTTGCATTTGTGTGTGTGTGTGTATCTTTCTTTCTGTGTGTCATCTATTTCTATGGGGAGTAGCAAGTTTCCTTTTCATGATATTGTTACATTCAACTCCGGATTTTTCATTGTTTTAATAACCTAGCAAAGATTTCTGTTCTGTTAAATTGTGATTACGGTGCCCATAATTCTGAAACTAAATATATTATTATGTCGTTTTTACGTGTTATTCCACAGAAAATAAAATGAACCCGTTGACGATGGTGCAACTTCACAAAACATGTATAAGAGCAAAATAAAAAAAAAATGTGTTTGCTCGTGGTGGAACCCTTTTGAAATAAGTTATTGAAAGCAAATATTTTACTCTAGAATATTTTTAGGAGCGCCGAATGCATATAGTATTTTAGTGGCAATGAGGTCCAAAAGCAAATGTATTTCCTGAACGATAACAGTCTGCCACTCTGGCGGTAAGTGTTGGATTGCAATATCCTTTTGCTTACAATCACCAGTTCTGTTTCTTTTTGACTGTGTATTTCTCTTCAAATCGCAACCTTCCAAAAAAATTATACAAGTCAAAAAACGCCAATTTTTAGCTTTGTCACTTCTGGGGTGCCCCAATGAACACTAAAAACGCCAGTTTTTAGCTTTGTCAATTGTGGAGTGCCCCAATGTACACGAAAAAAGTCTGTCTGTATCCCACATTTTGTCAACGTCAGGGGCACGGTCTTGTCAGTTTTGTTGTAGGCTACTTCATGAATCGCCTCTGCAAGAGAAGTGTTACTTCAGCATTGCTTTTGGAGGTGTGGATGGATCGTTCGAAAAGAGTGGCCAGTTTCTGAACTGTTAAACTTTTCATGTATAATTTAGATGGAATGTAGTTTTTAATATCATTGTAATATTCATGTCCGTTTTTATACAGTGCCTGTATCCTGCATTACAGTGTCCTTCAGAAATGCATGCACTGTTTCGACGATAACAATTGGAAATATTACAAAAATTCCAACATTGAAGCATACGGGGAAAGAAATTGAAATTTCTGCTGTAGAGAAAGTTCACATTGAATCTCTTTTCGTAGCCAAACGTGTCTACTTTATATAAACACAATTAAAATTCAGAACACTAATTAATAATTACTGAGTAAGACATTAGATCTGACAGGAACAGCATTACACGTCCATATTACTGTTGTGTGTACTATATTGTAACTTACTACCAAAATTACTTTCTTGAAAATTGAATTGCACTTATGGTATATCAGCATACAGGTATGTTCTCATTTTCTCCATTTTCCTCAAGTATTGCATTTTTCAGTTGTGTCCTTGTTCTTGTCGGGGTGTGAAATAGTTTTTAGATGTCACGAAAGGTGGACTCGTCAGTCCAGTCACCAATGTCCTAAAACTATTAAAGCTGTCCAAACCGACTGTTGGCAGAGGACTTTGTAGGTCACATTCCAGGGGATAGGAGGCAGAAACAAGCCAAGGGCTCGGATTACAAGGGGTGTGAAGCCTGGTCACAAGCTAAGGACCCCAGCATAGGAGTGCGGGCAAGATGTGGGTGCCCAGTTTGGCTGTCCTGCATTCGGCTCCTCATCACCGTTATCTGGTTGAGTTAGTTTGTCTGAGACCCATAATGCCAGTGAGTGACCACCCAGGGGGCTCGCAACTCTTTGGTGGATTCGTGTTTGGCCACCAGAGGCTCCAGCCTTTGCAGTATTTTTTCCCTTCCTTGCTGTATGTCTATCCTCTTGATATTCTTTCTCCCCTCCATTGAGGAACATGTCTGATGTATTATTGGGAATGTTCTCCATTCAGTCGCTGACGTACGAACAGTCTCACCTTTATTTTTCGCTCCAATTTCCTTTCATTGCTTCCCTTCCGATCTCGTTCCTCCACTTCAGCCTTTGAGGATCCTCTTCTTCTTCTTCCTCCCTGTGCGCTCCTGAAGGCTGGCCAGTGCATCTGACGTGTAACAGGTGATTGGCAACAGGTCAAATGGACATCAACTGCGTTTTGTAAAATAGGAACCCTCATTTTTTATTACATATTCGTCTAGTACGTAAAAAATATGAATGTTTTAGTTGAACCACTTTTTCCGCTTTGTGATAGATGGCGCTGTAATAGCCACAAACGTATAAGTACATGGTGTCACGCAACATTCCGCCAATGCGGACGGTATTTGCTTCGTGTTAAAATGAACCGTTTACCAATTGCGGAAATGGTCGATATCGTGTTGATGTATGGCTATTGTGATCAAAATGCCCAACGCGCGTGTGCTATGTATGCTGCTCGGTATCCTGGACGACATCATCCAAATGTCCGGACCGTTCGCCAGATAGTTACGTTATTTAAGAAAACAGGAAGTGATCAGCCATATGTGGAACGTCAACCACGACCTACAACAAATGATGATGCCCAAGTAGGTGTTTTAGCTGCTGTCGCGACTAATCCGCACATCAGTAGCAGACAAATTGCGCGAGAATCGGAAATCTCATAAAAGTCGGTGTTGAGAATGCTGCATCAACGTGGATTGCACTCGTACCATATTTCTGTGCACCAGGAATTGCATGACGACTTTGAACGTCGTGTACAGTTCTTCCACTGGGCACAAAAGAAATTACGGGACGATGAAAGTTTTTGCACGCGTTCTATTTAGCGACGAAGCGTCATTCACCAACAGCGGTAACGTAAACCGGCATAATATGCACTATCGCTGAGACAACCCTTGGCGGGTTAATGTATGGTGCGGCATTATAGGAGGAAGGATAATTGGCCCCCATTAACTTTTTTATAGACCAAGAAGAGTTTAAGGACATAAATGCTTATCCTGTTGAGAATGGTCTTTCAGATCATGGTGCACAGCTAGTTACAGTACATGAAATAGCTCCAAGCAGTATATCAAATCAGACTTTCAAAGCAGTGCGTTCAATTAACAATATAAGTATTGCAAACTTTAGGGAAAGCCTACAGCAGCTAGACTGGGATGAAGTGTATAAGGAACCCGATGGAAACTTGAAATATAACTTATTTCACGATACATTTTTAAGGGTATTTGAAAATTGTTTTCCCAAGAAAATAGTTAAACATAATTCCAAGAAAACATATAAAAAACCGTGGCTAACTAAAGGAATAAGAATATCTTGCAACAATAAAAGAGAACTGTATCTAACAGCAAGAGGGAGTACTGAGCCCGAATTTGTTCTATATTATAAAAACTATTGTGCGGTACAAAGAAAAGTTATTAAAAAGTCCAGAAGCATGTGTATCATGTCTGAGATCAGTAACTCTGATAATAAAATTAAAGCAATTTGGAATATTATTGAAAGGGAAACAGGGCAACCAAGAGCACAGGAAGACTTTAGTGCCATAAAACTGAATGACAAGTGTACTAACAAACAATCAGAAATTGAAAATATTTTCAATAATCATTTTTTAAATGTTGTGGAGAAAATAGGATCTAGATCTTCAGTAGAAGAGGCAAGGCTACTAATAGAAGAGGCCATACCTGTGCAGTTTGAAACAACTGTAATTCCACCAACCTATCCCTCTGAAATCAGTAAAATAATAAACTCACTGAAAAGTAAAAGCTCTTACGGAATTGATGGCATTTCCAGCACGGTACTTAAAGCTTGTTCCCCACAGATAAGTAGGATTCTCAGCCACGTATGTAATAGCTCTTTGGAACAGAGTGTTTTCCCCAATAGATTGAAATATGCCATTGTAAAACCATTGGATAAAAAGGGGGATACGTCGGATGTTAACAACTACCGCCCGATCTCTCTTCTGACAGCTCTATCAAAAATTTTTGAGAAAGTAATGTATTCAAGAGTAGCCTCCCATATTTGTAAAAATAAAGTACTAACAAAATGTCAGTTTGGTTTTCAGAAAGGCTTTTCAATAGAAAATGCTATATACGCTTTCACTGATCAAATATAAAATGCTCTGAATAACCGGACGTCACCCATTGGTATTTTTTGTGATCTCTCAAAGGACTTTGATTATGTAAATCATGAAATTCTTTGAGGTAAGCTAAATCATTATGGTTTGAGGGGGCAGTGCGCAAATGGTTTAATTCATACTTAACGGGAAGAATGCAGAAAGTTGAAATAAGTGGTTCATGTAATGTTAAAACAACAGCTGATTCCTCAAACTGGGGGGCTATCAAATACGGGGTCCCACAGAGTTTGGTCTTAGGTCCTTTACTGTTCTTGATATACATTAGTGTCTTACCATTCCACATTGATGAAGATGCAAAGTTAGTTCTTTTTGCTGATGATACAAGTATAGTAATAACATCCGAAAACCAAGAACTAAGTGATGTAATTGTAAATGATGTTTTTCACAAAATTATTAAGTGGTTCTCAGCAAACGAACACTCTTTATATTTTGATAAAACACAGTATATACAGCTCCGTGCAGTAAATGGCACAACTCCAGTAATAAATATAGACTTTGAACAGAAGTCTGTAGCTAAGGTAGAATTTTCAAAATTTTTAGGTATGTCCATTGATGAGAGGCTAAACTGGAAGCAACACATTGACGGTCTGCTGAAACGTCTGAGTTCAGCTACGTATGCTATTAGGGTTATTGCAAATTTTGGTGATAATAATCTCAGTAAATTAGCTTACTATGTCTACTTTCATTTACTGCTTTCGTATGGCATCATATTCTGGGGTAATTCATCGTTGAGTAGAAAAGTATTCATTGCTCAAAAATGTGTAATCAGAATAATTACTGGAGCCCACCCACGGTCATCCTGCAGGCATCTATTTAAGGATCTAGGGATCCTCACAGTAACCTCGCAGTATGTATATTCACTTATGAAATTTGTTGTTAATAATCCAACCCAGTTCAAAAGTAATAGCAGTGTGCGTAGCTATAACACCAGGAGAAAGGATGATCTTCACTATGCAGGGTTAAATCTGACTTTGGCACAGAAAGGGGTAAATTATGCTGCCACAAAAGTTTTTGGTCACCTACCAAACAGCATAAAAAGCCTGACAGATAGCCAATTAACATTTAAAAATAAATTAAAAGAATTTCTAGATGACAACTCCTTCTACTCATTGGCTGAATTTTTATATATAAATTAAGGGAAAAAAACAACTTAAACATTAGTGTCATGCAATATTTTGTGTAATGTAATATCTTGTACAGACATCTTTTATTAACCTGACACGTTCCACATCATTACGAAGTGTCGTATTCATGATCTATGGAACAAGTATTTAATCTAATCTAATCTAATCTTTTATCAATGGCAATCTAAATGGTGCTATGTATGCTGATTTCCTACGTAATGTTCTACCGATATTACTACAAGATGTTTCACTGCATGACAGAATGGCGATGTACTTCCATCATGATTGATGTCCGGCACATAGCTCGCGTGTGGTTGAAGCGGTATTGAATAGCATATTTCACGACAGGTGGACTGGTCGTCAAAGCACCATGCCATGGCGAGCACGTTCACCGGATCTGACGTCCCCGGATTTCTTTCTGTGGGGAAAGTTGAAGGATATTTGCTATCGTGATCCACCGAAGACGCCTGACACCGTGCGTCAGCTCATTGTCAATGCATGTGCGAACATTACCGAAGGTGAACTACTCGCTGTTGAGAGGAATGTCGTTACACGTATTGCCAAATGCATTGAGGTTGACGGACATAATTTTGAGCATTTATTGTGTTAATGTGGTATTTACAGGCAATCACGCTGTAACAGCATGGGTTCTCAGAAATGATAAGTTCACAAAGGTTCACGTATCACACTGGAACCACCGAAATAAAATGTTCAAACGCACCTACGTCCTGTATTTTAATTTAAAAGACTATCTGTTACCAACTGTTCGTCTAAAATTGTGAGCCATATGTTTGTGACTATTACAGCGCCATCTATCACAAAGTGGAAAAAGTGGTCCAACTAAGACATTCATATTTCTTTACTTACTACACGAATATGTAAGAAAAATAGGGGTTCCTATTTTAAAAAAACGTAGTTAATATCATTTTGACCTATGGCAGAGGCATCTAGCGGGCCAACCACAGCGCCTTCTGGTTCCCCCTTCAAGCTAGACAAGTATCGTTCTTTGTAGTTTTTTCGTTTCAAGCCTATTTCGTGAGATATTTGGCCCTGTCACGATCAGTGGACTACCCTGTATAGGGCCAATAGTAAACTGCAGAAGAGGTCATTTTATGACTTGGTGGTGCTTTTCGTTGTTAGAATGTGTTCCCCCCATTAGACTTAAGAAAACGTTAAATATGGAAGGATGTGAACATATTTTACAACACTTTGTAGGCGATGATTGTATTAGTGTGAAATCTGACCCTGTCACACAGCAGCACCTGTGAGGCAACGGTTTTTGAACAATAACATTCCTGCAATGTTCCGGCCTGCTTGCAGTACAGACCTCAACAGATCAGGATGAGTCAGAACGTCGACTTCTCTCCAGAACCCAGCGTCCAACAGCTCTACCTTCTCTGGTTACAGTTACTGAGAAAGAATGGGCTGTAATTCTTCGACAGACATTCAGACACCTCATCGAAAGTTCACCCACCACGGACACACCACACAGTAATTCCACTAGTAGATGTCCAGATAGTTTTGACCAGATAGTTTGGGTCGTAATGGTGCGACAGAATTGCTTGGAGTGGAAGAGTGGCCATTGTTGCTTTTTTGCCTAGAATCATTAAGTCTCTTTTATCGTGGTTGTTGCTCTCAACGAGCGTGATAAATACGCTGCCACAGCGCCTCCCAAAACAACTGTTGTCTCAGTCACGTCCTTATCGGTGGTAGCACTTATCAAGTCACGTAGAACTTAGAACTACTTAAACCTAACTAACCTAAGGACAACAGACACATCCATGCCCGAGGCAGGATTCGAACTGCGACCGTGGCGGTCACGCGATTCCAGACTGAAGCGCCTAGAACCGCTCGGCCACTCCGGGTGGCCCTCCATGGACATCTCGTGTAACCGACTCAGTAGCAGACCTGGCCGCAGCACTTGCTGTCTCGGGGTAAGCGGCCAAATGATTGTATTGCCACAGGGTGTCCCTCAGCAAGACTCCAGCCCTCAGCTGATATACATCTGCAGAGTAGAAAGTTAAGTGTTTATCTTTTTCTGTGTTCTTTGTAGTATATTTATTAAATTTCGTGCATGTTTCTATGTTTAAGAGGTTTAAGAGGTTTAATCTCAGGTTTTTCTAATCACAAATTGATTCAGTCCGTAGCGGAATAGCCAGGTACGTAGCATCAGCGTCCATTGGTACAGGGTAGAAAGTTGCAGTATCTAGGATTGTATACTTTTATAGTTCACTTCTTGAGGTTGTCTTGTTAGCATGGCTAGGATGTATACGTAATATGTGCGGACGCAAGAGGAGTTGGCCGCAGTTCACAAAAAGCTGAATGTGCTTTTGGCTATGGTCAATCACCTTCAGTCTGCTGCCTCATGGTGTAGCGGTGGCGGAAAATGTGGTGCGTCGCATGAGGCACCTCAGGTGTCACTTGTTTTGCCCACGGATGCACCTCCTAGTGCACCCATTGCAGGTGAGACGCAGGTGGTAACGTCTTCTCATCGCTCGAGGCGGAGGACCAGTGAGGAGAATTGCTGTCTGGCCTCGCCGATCACCCCGTGAGTGGTTGCTCCTTCAGCTGGGTCCAAGCAGGCACACGGGGGGGGGGGGGGGGGGGGGCGGTTCTCTAGTTATTGGGAGTTCCAATGTTATGCGCGTTATGGAGCCCCTTAGGCAGATAGCGTTCAGGGTTGGAAAGAAATTCAATGTGAACGCTGTTTGTCTGCCGGGGGCCTCATCCAAGATGTTGAGGAGGCGTTGCCCGTGGCTATCTAGCGTGCAAGGTGCAATCGTCTGCATGTTGTGGCTCACGTCGACACCAACGACGCCTGTCGCTTGAGTTCTGAGGCGATGCTCACTTCGCACTGGTGGTGGGTGGAGGTGATGAAGACAGCTGACTTCGCGCGCAGGTTGCATCAACGTTCCCAGAATTGATGAGGGTCCTTTGCTTTGGAGCCGAGTAGAGTGTCTCGGCCAAGGCTCCACAGACTCTGTGACGGTCTTCGCTGCAGATTCCTAGACCTGCGTTATTCTGTGGAGAACAGTAGGACTCACCTTGACAGGTAGGTTTGCAGCTACTCGGGTAGGTGAGTACTAGACCTGGCCGTTGTGGCGGAGCGGTTCTAGGCGCTTCAGTCCGGAAACGCGCGACTGCTACGGTCGCAGGTTCGAATCCTGCCTAGGGCGTGGATGTGTGTGATGTCCTTAGGTTAGTTAGGTTTAAGTAGTTGTAAGTTCTAGGGGACGGATGACCTCAGATGTTAAGTCCAATAGTGCTCAGAGCCATTGAGCCATTTTTTAGTGGATTGCACCTAATGGCTTTTTAGGCTAGGCAGTAGTTTGAGGTGCTCTGACCAACACTCCTTTGCCGATATGCAGCAATGGAAGTTAAACGTTCAGAACGGTTTAAGTATTCATAATTAAGTTCCCGAAATTACTGGCCTCCAGGAAAGTACTCGCCATTAGATTATTCTTGGGACCGACACTGGCTAAATCCGAAGTTGAAAGGTCTGAGATATTGCAACGTAACACGCCTACCGATGGTACTGATAAAATTCTACCGGGTAGGATGTTTACAGTCGCTTATCGTGTCCCTCTGTAGTATTGATTTACAAAACTCGTGTGCTCCACGAAATTACAGGCCCCTGCGAGGTATTGTTGGGGTATTAATTTTTAGTGGATGGGTTTAACTTAACTGTAAAAATTTTAAGTCAACGGATGACGCAATCTGTATAACCACTACAGAAGGCACCTATGCAGGGCTTAAAAGGGAGGATAGAGCGTTATTCATTTTTGACCCAGCATGCTACTGAGGTAGTGACTAATTTGTTGGGGTTTGCCATTTATCTCTAAGGGATATTTTATCAGTTCCTGTTTCCATTTCCTATGGTGGTTTATATACGTTAGATTTTATCTGTTCTTTAAGTTGTTAATGATAAAGGGACGAAATAATCTGTAGAGGATCTCGATTAATTGATATTTATTGTCTACCTGTAGCATTTGCACAATTACCCCTGTGTCTATTACAACTAGTTACTGGCCATTCTTACGCAAAGCATTGGCTCTCTTGACAAATGGCCTCTCTAATCAACAAGATATACTTTCACCGCGTAGTTATGGAATGGAAAAGGGGCGCACAGACCTGGCTTCAGTGGTATTTTATGCACCCCGACAATTATACCTAAACCCGTGCCGTCTATTGATATTAAATTTAATTCCTATAGGTCACGCAAAACAAGTACAGCAACAGACACTACAAGTGAACTCGGTCAAGACGGAGGAGTATCTTCCTAATTATTTCAAACTCCATAAAAACGTGCCCCAAAGAGAGGGTAGCAAATTGTCTACTTGACTTTGAATGGCAATTTTTGTTTAATCCTGTCTTCCGAAATAATACCACGTTACTGAACAGGGGACGCAGGAACATTTACTATCATGTGGCGGAAAAATTTGCAAGTCTCCATTCCAACAGAAGAATTGTCAATAAAATCGCAACCTTCTGCGATACAATAGTTTACTCTGAATATTTGGTAGCACACTTCCTTGTATTTAAATCAAAGTAGTTAAGGGGGCACAAGACATACTGAATATCAAACGGCGGGAGAAGTTATGCAAGACCCCATTTCATCAACCGGCATTAAAATCGGTACTTTTCATACACACAATAGTTTAACCCGAATATTTTATTAAACACACTTCATTATTAGCAAATCCAATAGTTATGTGGGCACAAGACCCATTTATTATCAAACGGCGAGATAAGTTATGCAAATTTCCATTTCATCAACAGGCATTAAAATCGGAATTTTTGAGAGACAAAATAGTTTAACCAGAGTATTTTATGCAATACACTTCATTATAAGTGAATCAAATAGTTATAGGGGGGCAACAGAAACATTTACAAATTATCACCTTGGTACTAGTTCACACACGTGGCTAAGTCGGGGTAGCATACCGAAATGCAAAAGTTCTGACACACAAGATTGTTTCTGTCGTATCTTCCACTCATGCACTAGCGTACAATTATTTACTCGTAGCTTGTATCAATTGATCTGGCCCACCTTCTTAACAAAGACCGTGGACACAGTTTCGTGCCAAAGTGAATACGTGCACATTTCATGATTCAGACTTCTAATTCTCCGCACATATTTACTATTTCGGAATTGAGCTACATGAAACTGTAATGAGGTTTCTGAACACACTTTACTAATGTGGCGGTTGCTCCAACCGACCACATGGCTGGAATCCAAGTACGCAAAGAAAACATATCACAAATCAAAAATTTCTCCGAAAATATCACTGTGAAAGGAACAGCATAATAAAATACATTAAGTGAACTAATTCTGTTACGCTCAGAGCAATAATACGACCGTGAGCTTAAGGCCCATGGTACGCCCTGATTAATTCATAAACGTAAAGTTCTTACTGAAATTTAATCAAATTACGAAAATAAACTCCCTCATCGTTGTTTCGAGATAATCACACACATAATTTCAACATCTGTACCTTACTAACGAACAGATTTGAAACATTCTAATACATTTACCATGAGGTCTAGAGCTAAGTCTTCAACGTCTGCACAGCGCCGCTACCAGGAACCAGTGTACTGCGGGCCATATCGCCTAACCGATGCGCGTTCAAAAGCGGGGGTGGAGGGGGTGGTTCACCAACCTGACTTATATGCTTGGGCTTGAAGTAAGGACTTTCCCAGCCATGCACCAATGGTGCACGACACAGCCAGCCGTAGCCGCCCATCGTCTGGAGCACATTGAAACAGAGGATGGCACGCGTAAAGCTGAAATACTAAACACCATTTTCCGAAGCTGTTTCACAGAGGAAGACCGCACTGCAGTTCCTTCTCTGAATCCTCGCATGAACTAAAAAATGGCTGACATCGAAATAAGTGTTCAAGGAATAGAAAAGCAACTGAAATCACTCAACAGAGGAAAGTCCACTGGACCTGACGGGATACCAATTCAATTCTGCATAGAGTACGCGAAAGAACTTGTCCCCCTTCTAACAGCCGTGTACCGCAAGCCTCTAGAGGAACAGAAGGTTCCAAACGATTGGAAAGGAGTACAGGTAGTTCCACTTTTCAAGGAGGGTCGTCGAGCAGATGCACAAAAGTGTAGGCCTATATCTCTGACGTCGATCTGTTGTAGAAATTTAGAACATGTTTTTTACTCGCGTGTCATGTCATTTCTGGAAACCCAGAATCTACTCTGTAGGAACCACCATGGATTCCGGAAACAGCGATCGTGTGAGACCCAACTCGCTTTATTTGTTCATGAGACCCAGAAAATATTAGATACAGTCTTCCAGGCAGATGCCATTTTCCGTCACTTCCGGAAGGCGTTCGATACAGTTCCGCACTGTCGCCTGATAAACAAAGTGAGAGCCTACGGAATATCAGACCATCTATGTGGCTGGATTGAAGAGTTTTTAGCAAACAGAACACAGCATGTTGTTCTCAATGGAGAGACGTCTACAGGCGTTAAAGAAACCTCTGGGGTACCACAGGGGAGTGTTATGGGACCATTGCTTTCCAAAATATATATAAATGACCTAGTAGATAGTGTCGGAAGTTCCATGCGGCTTTTCGCGGATGATGCTGTAGTATACAGAGAAGTTGCAGCATTAGAAAATTGCAGAGAAATGCTGAAAGATCTGCAGCGCATAGGCACTTGGTGCAGGGAGTGGCAACTGACCCTTAACATAGACAAATGTAATGTATTGCGAATACACAGAAAGAAGGATCCTTTATTGTAAGAATATATGATATCGGAACAAACACTGGTGGCAGTTACTTCTGTAAAATATCTGGGAGTATGCGTACGGAACGATTTGAAGTGGAATGATCATATAAAATTAATTGTTGGTGAGGGGGTGCCAGGTTGAGATTCATTGGGAGAGTGCTTAGAAAATGTAGTCCATCAACAAAGAAGGTGGCTTACAAAACACTCGTTCCACTTATACTTGAGTATTTATCATCAGTGTCGGATGCGTACCAGGTCGGGTTGAGAGAGGAGATAGAGAAGATCCAAAGAAGAGCGGCGCGTTTCGTCACAGGGTTAATTGGTAAGCGTGATAGCGTTACGGAGACGTTTAATAAACCCAAGTGGCAGATTCTGCAAGATAGGCGCTCTGCATCGCGGTTTAGCTTGCTGTCCAGGTTTCGAGAGGGTGCGTTTCTGGATGATGTATCGAATATATTGCTTCCCCCTACTTATATTCCTCCAAGAGATCACGAATGTAAAATTAGAGAGATTCGAGCGCGCACGATGGCTTTCCGGCAGTTATTGTTCCCGCGAATCATATGCGACTAGAACAGGAAAGGGAGGTAATGACAGTGGCACCACACACCGTTGGGTGGCTTGCGGAGTATAAATGTAGATGTAGATGTAGATGTAGGTTGTATATCTACTTGTACATCTACATCTACATAACTACTCCACAAGCCACCGTACGGTGCGTGGCGGAGGGTATACTGTACTATACATGTCATTTCCCTTCCTGTTCCACTCGCAAATAGAGTGAGGGAAAAACGACTGTCTGTGTGCCTCAATATAAGCCCTAATTTCTCGTATCCTATCTTCGTGCTCCTTACGCGCAATGTATGTTGGAGGCAGTAGAATCGTTCGGCAGTCAACTTCAAATGCTGGTTTTCTAAATTTCCTCGACAGTGTTTCTCTAAAAGAAAGTCGCCTTCCGTTCAAGAATTTCCATTTGAGTTCCCGAAGCATCTCCGTAACACTTACGTGTTGTTCAAACCTACGGGTAAAAAATCTAGCAGCCCCCCCCCCCCCCTGAATTACTTCGATTTCTTCCTTCAGTCCGGTCTGGAACGGATCTCGAACACTTGAGCCGTACTCAAAAATAGGTCGCACCTGCGTGCTATAAGCGGTCTCTTTTACAAGTGAACCACTCTTTCCTAAAATTCTTCCAGTAAAACGCCTCCTCTGTCACATTTTTCACATGCTCGTTCCTCCTCATATCGCTTTGCAGCGATATACCCAGAAATTTAGACGACTTGGCTGTGTTAAGGATGACACTAGTTGTTGTGGCGTAACAAACTAGTCACGCCACACTGAGGAGGAGCCGAAAGGCACGCGTACACACACGCCGACTGGCGTCAAGTCTGGAACAGGATACGTTATGACTGCTATAAAGAAAATACGTAGCTTTGGAATATACTTAACTTTTAATGCTTCCTTTGGTACATCTCTCTTGACTATACAAATGAGACTCGTAAGATACATGCACTGATACAATTGGCGCCTTGCTAAGTCGTAGCCATTAACTTTAGCTGAAGGCTATTCTAACTGTCTCTCGGCAAATGAGAGCAAAGGCTTCGTCAGTATAGTCGCTAGCAACGTCGTCGTACAACTGGGGCGAATTCTCGTACGTCTCTCGAGACCTGTCGTGTGGTGGCGCTCGGTCTGCGATCACACAGTGGCGACACGCGGGTCCGACATGTACTAATGGACCGCGGCCGATTTAAGCTACCACCTGGCAAGTGTGGTGTCTGGCGGTGACACCACACTAGTAATACTGTATCCAAACATTACAGGTTTAGTCTTCCTTCTCATACGCTTTAACTTACATTTTTTCACATTTAGGGCTAGCTTCCGTTCATCACAACAACTGGAAATTTTGTCTAAGTCGTCCTGTATGTTCCTCCAGTCCATAAACTTAGAAATTTTACCGTACACCACGGCATCGTCAACAATCAGCGTCAGATTGCTTCACAACCTGTCAACCTGTCAGCTAAATCATTTATGTATACAAACAACGGCGGTTTTATCACACATCCAATTCGACAGTCCTGACGATTCCCTTTTCTTTAATGAACACTCGCCGTCGAGAACATCATGTAGGATTCTATTATGTTTATAAGTCTTCTAGCCACTCGCATATTTGTAAACTTATTCCACATGCTAGTACCTTCGTTATCAGCCTGCAAAGCGGCACCGTGTCAAATTATTTCCCATAATCTAGAAATGTGGAATCTACCTGTTACCCTTCACCCATATTTCTCAGTATATCATAAGAGAAAAGAGCAAGCTGTTTTTCGCACGAGTGATACTTTCTAAAACCATGCTGATCAGTACACATCGGTTTCTCTGTCTCATGAAAGCTTATTATATTCGAACTCACAATATGATTAACGATTCTGCATTAAACAGAGGTTAGGGATTTTAGTCTGTAATTTTGCGGGTAAATTCTTTTACCTTTCTTACATAATGGAGCCACCTGCTCTTTTCTCCACTCGCTTGGGGCTCTGTGCTGGGCAGAAGATTCGCGATAAAAGCGACCTAGTTAAGGGACCAATGCCGTAGGTTACCCTTTGTAAAATCGAACTGGGGATCCATACTGACCTGGTGATTTATTTGCTTTCAAACTGTTCAGCTGTTTTTCTATGCCACATATGCTTATTACTATGTTGTCCGTACGGGAGTCTGCCCGACGGTCAGATGACGGTATGTTTGCACGATTCTCCTGTGCGAACAATTTCTTGTACGTGAAACTGAAAACTTCACCTTTCGTTTTGCTATCTTCAACTTCCACATCAGACTTATCAATCAAACCCAATTAACGACTTCACATACAACCAGAATTTTCTCGGGTTCTCTGTCAGACCTTTTGCTAAGGTGTGATGGTGGTAGAGGTATGCTTCCCAGACAAATCTTTTCACAGACGCATGAATCTCTACTAACTTTCGCTTGTCGTCATTTACGCGTTCAAAAAAAGTGCAACAGCCTCTGCTTCTCAGCATCCGTTGAATTTAATTACTAAATCATGGGTGTTTTTCCATCCTTATCCACTTACTAGGCACAAAACTCTCCAGACAACGATTTACAAAACTTCCTGGCAGATTAAAACTGTGTGCCGGACCGAGACTCGAACTCGGGACCTTTGCCTTTCGCGGGCAAGTGCTCTAACAACTGAGCTACCCAAGCACGACTCACGTCCCCTCCTTACAGCCAGTACCTAGTGCTAGTTCTGTAAGGTTCACAGGAGAGCTTCTGTTAAGTTTGGAAGGTAGGAGACGAGGTACTGGCAGAAGTAAAGCTGTGAGGAGGGGGCGAGAGTTGTGCTTGGGTAGCTCAGTTGGTCAGTCTGCCGCCGGCAGTGCTGCGAGGCGGTCACGCGCCAGAGCGCTGCGGGGGAGACGCGCACGGTGTGTTTGTGTTTACTTCGGCCGCTGTTAAGTGCCGTTTTCCCTTCTAGACCACCATGGCGCACAACTATCGGAAGAAGACATTACGTTTCAACTTTTGTTCCGACTTCGCCCGACCCAAGGCCCTGGAGGTAGAACGATTTATACGCGATGAAGTTAAAAGACCACCAACGGATCTAATTGGTATCCACTTGTCCATAGTTAGCAGTACCGTCTACGTCAAAATGATCAACGATGCGGCGTGCGACAAGGTGCTTCAAGAGGCAAAACGTGGGCTGCGCTTCTGTCATTCCGACGGCAACGTCGGACCCGTTACCGTCGATCACGCAGGTCTCGGCACACGGACGATAAGGATCTACGAACGGCGCGATGCGCTCCGTCCCTATGGCAACGTTCTGGAACATGTTGCCGAACGATGGGTCCAATTTCAAACCTATCCCGTTTTAAACGGTGTTAGACAGGTCCGCATCGAGTTGCAGAAACACGTGCCTTCCTATCTACGTATCGGAGGCTGCCGTGCCATTATAATGTACGACGGCCAACCTCGGACCTGTTCCGGATGCGGGAAAGAAGGTCACCTACGGTCTGAATGCATTCAACGACGTGTCGCGCAGCTCCCGTTGTCGGAAGCGTCCGTCACACCCACGATGACCGCCCTACCGGTCACTTACGCAGCGGCTCTTGCCACGTCTACAGTTTCGTCCAGTCCGTCGCCCGGTCCTTCCGATCGGCACGTCCCACCGTCCCAGTCGCCTATGGACGGTGCGGACGTCCCACCTGACAACCTTGCCGCCGAACAGGCTCCCGCACCGGACGCTGAGGAGAACAGAACTTCTTCACAACACCTGTTTGACAATTTCATTGTACCCACCGACGCCTTCGAACCAGGCCGACGCTCCTCCTTGCCGTCGTCCGACACTGAGGAACACGTGCGCAAACAACACTCGCCACGTAGGCGCAAACGCCGTCGCCGTTCACCCACGGGATCTCAAAGCGTCGCCACCCGCGACGACGAAGACGACACCCAACCAGCCGACATTTCCACGCAGAGGTCGGCGGACAACTTTCAAGATGAACAAGACGTTTCGCAGGACGGGACCACCATGGAGGTCGCCACGCACAATGTAACGATCGGTGCGCAGGTTGAGACGCCTGTCTCCCCGCCGACAACTCCAGCTCTCTCTCACCACGACGCCATTCCCATGGACATTGGACAGACCCACGGCACAGGAGCATGGGTCGACGACATTGAGCAAGATACGCCCCCTCCTCCGGATGAGTTGCATCCGCCGCACAAGGGTGCCTGTTAACATCAAAAGCGAGGCATTGCAGCTGATAGGATGGGACTTCCTGTCGGTGCCCTCCTCTTACTTCCCTTGGTGATGGTAGATGCGCGTCCACCACCACTGAAACAAACGTACCGGTTTGCCACACTGAACATCAACATGATCGGCACTGCACCCAAGCTGCAACTCCTATGTGACATGCTTCGGGCCTCTGACGTCGACGTCGCCCTTCTTCAGGAAGTACGCGTTGCCACACTACCACCAGTCTACGGCTACGACTCATACACGTCCACATGTGATCAATCAGGGCGTGGAGTGGCTTTCTACATACGCGAAGGAATCCCACTCAAGGACACGACAATCCTTCCATGTGGAAGAGGCATGGCTGTTACCATCTTCGACACGCGCGTCATCAATATCTACGCTCCGTCTGGCTCCACGAACCGTCGGCAACGGTCCACTTTCTTCGGACATGACGTGGCGCCCCTGTTTTCTGGACGCTATGATCGCCTTATCATGGGAGGCGATTTCAACCGTGTCCTCCATCCGCAGGACCAAGTGCCTGGTTATTCGCCATGCCCGGCGCTGCTCACCTTAATCGAACTTTTTCATCTAGTGTACGTTTGGGAGAAAATTCATGGCAATACCCCCGGTTTTACCCATTATACAGCACATTCTGCGACCAGACTGGACCGGTTTTATGTCTCTGCCCACCTTAGCAATGAAGTCGCCCAAGCTGAACGAAGGCCCCTTGCATTTTCGGACCACCGCGCCGTCATTTGCTCCCTGGCTCTGCCCCTCAGTCAGTGTGGCGCAGCAGAGGTTACTGGAAGCTTAATACCTCCCTCCTTAATGATCCACACTGCCGACAATGTATTGCCAGTACATGGGCGTCTTGCGAAAGACGCCTTCCGCAGTACATATCCACGTTCCATTGGTGACTGAAATGTGCCAAACCTGCGATCAGAAAGGCCTTCATACAATGCGGCAAGGAAGCAGCAGCATGGCATCGAGACACCACAAATTTTCACTACGCCGTCCTCCGTGAGCTCGATGCGCTCCCTCCATCACCTGACACCCATAGGGAACGACAACGTACTAAAGCTCGTCTCCTCTCTCTTCAACGTGCACGACTGCATGGTGTCGTGGTGCGTTCCCGACGACAAGACCTCCTCCACGACGAAACCCCATCCACAATCCATGCCGCATCCGACCATAGTCGTCGACGTCGACTTTTCGTCCCCAACATCACGACCTCCGATGGTGTTCACCACACAACACAGGCGACAGTGGTGTCTGCTGAACATTATCGCCAAATTTATGATGATGAACCGATGGCGACGCCCTTTCCTGATGATCTCCGTCCTTCCCCTGATCGGATCCTCACCGTAGCAGAGTCAACGTCCATGCTGTCTGCAATCACCGCAGAAGAGGTGGTAGATGCGATCAACAAAGGGGCCAAGAACAAATCACCCGGACCAGATGGTCTCCCAGTGGAGTTTTACCGGGCGTTCACCACGTTAATGCTTCCTCGCTGGACGGAAATGATTCAGGAACTCTTTACTCCGTCCTTCCCAGTTCCACCTGAATTAGTCACTGGCATTCTTCTACCTGTGCCTAAACCGAAGGGAGGGTCTCATGTCTCTGCATATCGCCCCCTTACGCTATTGAATACAGACTATAAAATCTATGCACGCCTCTTAGCAGCGCGCATACGCACCGTCTTACCTACGGTCCTTTCACCTGAGCAGACTGCACCTGGTTGTGGGGCCATCTTACAAACAGCCCTAGGAGAATGCCGTGACCTCATTGCACTGGCGTCGGTTTGTCGCCTTCGTGCAGCACTGGTTTCCGTCGATTTCACGAGTGCCTTTGATCGCGTTCGACACCCATTCCTCCTCATGGTGGCGACACGTATGGGGTTCACATTGCTTTTTGTCGATGCCATTCGCCGGTTACTACTTCCCGTGGTCTCGATGGTACGTCAATGGGAGGCTTGTAGGACCGATTCCTATACGCCGCTCTGTGCGTCAAGGATGCCCTATGTCTACTTTACTATATGCCATTGCAGTTGAGCCCCTCATCACTGGACTTACCTCTAGACTGCAGGGCCTCACTTTGCGTGACTACACATTTCACTGTAGGGCTTACGCGGACGATCTCCTCTTTCTCACCTGCTCCTCCACGGAACTCAATGACGCCATCCAATGAATCCACCAGTATGGACGTCTTTCTGGTAGCATTCTTAATGTCCGTAAATCGACTATGATGCACATTGGGCGCTGCCTCCCGGCTATGGTGCCGACCCGACTCCCAGTCAGTGCCACCCTTCGTTACTTGGATATCGAATTTACGAGCTGCGCACACCGCACAGTGGCCCTGGCTTACCGGCGGCTTTTGCAGTCGATTCGGCACCATGTCCGCGGTTAAGTGCACCGTAACTTAAACCAACTCTAACGTGTGTCCTACGTCAACATGTATGTCGCCCCTAAACTGGTACACGTCGCCCAGATCCTCCCAATGCCGTTACTCCTTGGCCGCCGCATCCAATCAGCCTTTGGATGTTTCGTGTCAGCAGGGGCACTTTTCAAAGTCCGCTACAACACTCTTACACTGCCTCCTGCAAAAGGTGGCCTCGGACTCGTCAACGTGCGGGCACGATCTTCTGCACTCTTTGTCCACACACTGTTGCGGCACTGGCAGGGGCCGGTCCCGTCCTTAACACGCAGTCTCTTAGATATCCTCCGACCAGCTTCTCTCGATCCACCGATCAATGTGGCACCTATTTCTCCATTATTGTACCACGTCGCCAATTGTTTCATGGAACTCAGCTACGTTTCAGTCCGATCTTCCAGTCACCCGTCCTCCCCGTACAAAAGATTATTATCGTTTGTTTATGCTGTCCAACCCTTGCGCCCCCATGGTGCTACAGCATCTTGACATTAACTGGCGCACGGTTTGGGGGTGTGTGCATGCCCCCTTTTTACCATCGTCTGTGTCTGCACTCTGGTATGTTTTAGTCTATGGAAAATTCCCGAGTAATAGTCGACTTCATCGCATAGGACTGGCCACCTCCCCACTCTGCCCTGACTGTCAGCTCGAAGACACCGATGAGCACCGTCTTACGTGCCCCCTGAAACAAAACGTATGGCCCCTCATCCAACGAATCGTGGGCTTTTACCTCCGTGCCCCGCCAACGACGGTAACCCAGGATTTCCTGTTGTTGCCCCAGACATTTCACTACCCTCTTGCTAAGCACCATACCCTAATCTGGTTTCGAGGACAGGCTTTAGAATACCTCTTTCAGCGTGGTCCGCATACAGTCCTTGACTTCTGGTACAAAGTTGTGACCGCGCATAGCACCCTCACCCGAAAACCATCTTACCGACAAACCTTTGCCGGTTTTCTCCGCAGCGTCTTCCTTGACCCCCCTCAAAGTTGGGGTGTACCGTGCCTACCTGTCACATGATGCAACACCCTTATTCACGTTCTCATGCATCGACCAAAAACAAAAACAAATTTAAAAAAAAGGAAGAAGACAGAATATGTTATATTTTGTTGTATTTAATGTTTTTCTTTTAAATATTTTTTTTGTTTAACTAACAGTCATTTGTATATGTTTAAATGGTACCTTGAAGAACTCTTGCATAGTGAATATATATGTACTTTTAGTTTGTTCAATACAAATAATTAAAAAAAAAGTTGGTAGAGCACTTGCCCGCGGAAGGCAAAGGTCTCGAGTTCGAGACTCGGTCCGGCACATAGTTTTAATCTGCCAGGAAATTTCATATCAGCGCACACTCCGCTGCAGAGTGAAAATCTCATTCTGGAACGATGTACAACTTTGCCCATAATTCCTCTACGTCCATCTTACTGTAACTAAGTGATCCCAGTTCACTAAGTGAGATGTTTATTACTGCTTATCTGTTCTGTCTAGCAGAAACACTCTCCTAGCATTCTTAATTAATTTATTAATTTTCGTAACCATAGTTGCTATAATGACGTAATGATCGCTAATCCCCTTTTCTGCACTGACTCTGTCGATAAAGTCCGACCTTTTTGTAGCTATAAGGTCTAACATATTTCCAATGCGTGTGAGCTAGCTGCTGAAGACACTTTTCAGAAAACATTTTTCAAAATATTTCGCTTGACTGTCTGTCTGTAACGCCCGAAAGGAATTCATGGACGTCCCAGTTTATACTCGGCAGGTTAAAGTCGCCTCAAACCAGTACTGTGTTATCTGGGTATTTGCGTGCTGCTGACGTAGCCTTTCTTTGAATGACACTAGAACTGTCACAACAGAATCAGGTGGCTGGTAAAAACATCCAACATTGAACTTGGTAACACCTACACCTGTTACGCAAGTGTTATACGCGACCAGATGATTTCACTGTCATTCTGAACGTCTACCTCAATAAAGACCATATTTTTGTCTACTGCAATAAACATTCTCCCTCTTGTGGCCTCTTATCGGTCTTTGCGATATACGTTCCACGAACAGTTAAATACTGAAACGCAACTTGTTGTAGCATTCCATATTTTTCTCATTAAATTTGCGGTACAAGAGAATTAGTAGCGGGTGGGTTCTTATCTCTGCAGAAATAATTCACTTTTAACAGGCAGAAGAGAATGGACCAAACGGCGTTTGTTTATTTATTTACTGATTTTATTTAGTGTGTGCCACGTTTCCTTGCATCCTTTCCCTTGTGCGATATGGGCTATATGAGTGAGAAATTGTGTGAAGTAGCAGAAAGCTTTAGTCAGAGGTTGTAGCATCGCATGAGTAGACTGGTTCTGTGGTAGTACCAACCCCCGTGAGCGAACAAGTTTGGCAAGACAAATTATGCAAGTCAGGCCAGAGAGGTCACGAAGGCATGAGTATTGGCTCTATCAGGTTGGCGAACCATTCCCTCCACCCCTGCGTTTAGACCCACGGTGATGGCACAGCACAGGACTACCAACTGCCTGGTTGGTCAGGCAGTAATCGAAGGTTCGAGATACTTGGCCGGCGTTGGGAGCTGAATTAGACGCTCGTCAGCAGCTTCTGACACAGGGTGGGTGTCATAACATTGCCTTGCTGCCTCATGACGATAAGCCGGCCACAGGGGGTGTAAATACTGTGCTAGCACTGCCGCATACCCGGGTTCCCGGGTTCCCGGGTTCCCGGGTTCGATTCCCGGCGGGGTCAGGGATTTTCTCTGCCTCGTGATGGCTGGGTGTTGTGTGATGTCCTTAGGTTAGTTAGGTTTAAGTAGTTCTAAGTTCTAGGGGACTGATGACCATAGATGTTAAGTCCCATAGTGCTCAGAGCCAGCCACTGCCGCATACTTTCATCATACGGAATGTTATCGAAAGGTGGTTGCTGTTGAAAATTTGGTCGTTGCCTGGTGGAAGTAAGTCAGTTTGTGGACTCGAATCACTGCTGAGGGTGCTGTGTCGGCATGGATCGCTGGATGTGTCAGCCAATGAACATAAAACGGTGCCGTGGCTACACACAATATGTAATTCATTTCGTTCTTCCCGTCTTACATGAATTCACCCTTCAGAATTGCAGTGGAAAGTTTATTTCAACAGAACCTCTGGAATGTTTGCGCTTCTGGCGATAAATTTCACTTTCCGTGTCACTGGTGCTTTTTTGCCAGTTTTACTATGAACAAATGATACGCACTTTCCGATGTCGGTCAGTTCTTCGTTGGTGAGAAGCTTTATGGCTGGTAAGCTTGAGAGAGTGGAGCTGGGAATAGAAACTGTCAATAAGCCAATTTACCCAAAGAGAAAACTAAATCATTTTATTTGACTTACAGGGCTGTTCATTACAGAAAATGATAAAATTCATACAAGTTTATTTCCGTGAGACCTAACACAAGTAAACAAGAAACAGAGCCTCATGCTTCTCAGGCACAAAAAGAATTTGTAAAACGTACATTAATGGACGCATTTTAGAATAAGCAACTAGCCTCTGTCACCGACAATCTTGAGGTGCACACTGCCCGGTAACATTAACACTTCGGCGACTGAGCCCGAGCATAGGTCGGGCCACATAAATGCTTCGAAACGACCGCACCTGCGTATAGGTCGGGCGGCTGTTGGACGCCGCTCACAGTCTATTAGCCTTCCGGAAGCAGGCCGGCTACTGTGGTAGTGCTGCGTGGAACACCCGCCTGTATTGACTGCTGCTCCCCTCTGCGTTCTGGTTTTAGAACTACATCAAAAGAAACGGCAAGACACGCTTCTGTGATACGCTGCGCCATTTCGCATTGGTGTAGCCGTGAGTTTCAAACGTTCTCGTTTCTGTTTGCGTTTCTTGTTAATTTTTCTGTCAAATATGTCGCGTTTTCTGAGTGAGAAACCAGTTTTAGAAACCTTACAAGTAGAATTGGACGATTCTGGTTCTGAGTGGGAAATGTCTGAACGTGAAGAAAATGAGGAGGATTCAGATACAGGTAAGGAGCTGTCTAGTGCAGTTTTTCTTTAGTATTATTATTACGAATTATATCACTCGAGTTGCTTCAGTTAGCAGAAAATTTATTTCTGTTCGTCTCGTCTATCTTGCAGAGGAATCTGATGAGTCTGCATCTGTGCAGCTGGTGTTTACTGAACAAAGTACGTCCTCTGCAACACAGGCGTCGGCTGCAACACAACTGTCTGTACCTCCAACAAAGAGGCAACGAATTTCGCGGAAAAATTCCACTGATGCCCAAGTAGTCTGGCAATTTGCTGCTGATCAACCTACTGTGTCACAATTTGTAGAGAAAAGTGGAGTAATGGCAGCTGTTCATGAGAATTCCTCTGCTCCCAGTGTTTTTTCGATCTTTTTCCTAGATTCGATAATGAAATACATAAAATCCGAAACAAACAGGTATGTAAAGTCTGTTTATGACAAACTCAAAGCAGCCTCACAGTGTCTGTAGTTCGTCGGTGGGAGTAAAGCTGCACGAAATTTATTTGTTTTTTGGCATATTTACACACATATGTTCTGTAAAAGAACCAAAACTGACAGATTATTGGTCTACCAACAATTTTATTTCAACTGCTTTCCCTGGTTCTGTTACGGTCATAAACAGATTCAAGGCAATATTATCAAACCTGCATTTGAATGACACTTACGTTCCGAAAAGTCAACCTCAGCATGACCCCATTCATAAAATCAGGCCAATTCTGGATCATTTCTCATTGGAATCACAAAAATAATTTTACCCATGAGAAAACCTCATTATTGACGAAGGCATGTGTGGTTTTCGAGGAAGAGTGGTATTTCGGGTTTACATAAAAAGAAACCTGACAAGTATGGAATCAAGATGTTTGTTGTGTGTGATTCCAAAACTGGTTATGTTCTTAGATTGGAGAAATATACTGAGAAAGGAACACAAGATAACTCCATAATACCATTATTCGAGAGGTTTCTAGCAGATTACCTGGGGAAAAGGCCACACTGTTTACATGGACGGATTTTATAGTTGACCAGCAGTATTCGATTTTCTATGGCAACATAAAACGAAAGCAGTAGGTACATGCATGACTAAACGGAAAGAACTGCCAAAAGAAATTGTTTCCAAAAAACTGAAAAGGTGTGAGTCTGTCTCAATGAGGAGGAATCATCTGCTCTGATTGAAATGGAAAGACACAAGAGATGTACGATGCCCGTCCACTGTGCACACGTCTGTTCATACAAAGGAAGGTGTCAAAGTTAAATCAAAACCTGATGCCATTCTTCACTATATAAAAAAAATGGTTCAAATGGCTCTGAGCACTATGGGACTTAACATCTGTGGTCATCAGTCCCCTAGAATCTAGAACTACTTAAACCTAACTAACCTAAGGACACCACACACATCCATAGCCGAGGCAGGATTCGAACCTGCGACCGTAGCGGTCACGCAGTTCCAGACTGAAGCGCCTAGAACCGCACGGCCAAAACGGCCGGCTCTTGACTATAATTGAGCCGTACTCGTGTTGGTGCTGTTTGTAGGTTTCCACCCCCTGTTGGAGGGCAGACGGTATCCTTTAGTAGGCACGGTCGTGGTTGTTTGTCCTCTTTTCGTCTTCACTGGCGCCACTCGTTTCGCAAGCGCTGCCTGTCCACAAGTGGAAGCAGCGGCGGTTATCGATTTGTAGTAACTTTAGCCCTATCTTTGGGGTAACTTCATTGTTTTTCCATGTTGTGTGAGTGAAGCGGTTTGGTTGGGAACTAAGTAGGAGCCAGGTCCGCGCAGTGTAAGAACACGCCGAGACCGCTGGCAGAGTGCATAGACTGCTGGATGGAAGGGCTGTGGTCACGAGGGAGCACGAACTCGTCGTAAACCAGATTCTGCAGGCTGTACGATTAGTGCATTTCAATTCAAGTGAAGAAACCTCCACGTTTGTGGCATCTCGCGATTTTCCAGTAACTTGGGTTCATGTTGCTGCTCGTAGTGTCGCCGAGGCGAAGAGCAACGAGTGGAGTGCAGAGAGAAAGATGATCTGATTAGCTTTCCTCGACTTCTTATTACTATTTACTGCATTCAACTTGTTACAATTTGTTAAGTTCAACCAGCGGTATTTTTCCTACCTCGTGGCCGGTAATGCCCCAGTTACCTGCCCCAGGGGCTAGTGTATGCAATGGCAGTGTACATTTCCTCGCCTTGCCACCGCTGTCCGGTAAAGCGTGTAGTTTTGACTGCTTTCTTGATTGAAGGTGGTTTGTGATTCTTCTACTCTGGTGGTAGTGATTCCTTTCTCGTTTCAGGCGCTCTAAGCACTGTACTCTGGGGGCGTAGTGCAGTGGCCAGCCGCGGTTGTCCAGCGGTTCTAGGCGCGCAGTCCGGAACCGCGCGACTGCTACGGTCGCAGGTTCGAATCCTGCCTCGGGCATGGATGTGTGTGATGTCCTTAGGTTAGTTAGGTTTAAGTAGTTCTAAGTTCTAGGGGACTCATGACCACAGATGTTAAGTCCCATAGTGCTCAGAGCCATTTGAACAATAGTGCAGTCCGCCGGCTCCGGCTTTGGCGTGTTGTTCCTTTCTTGCATTTGATTTCTTGGACGTGAATGCAACTCTTGGCTGCCTATGTCATCGCTCATCAAAGTGCTTGTTGCCAGACCTTCTCAGAGGTCGATAGCTGGAGCACCATCTGTGACTGGTCCTTGTGTTTTATTTTTGTATTATTTACCATACCTTGTAATGCCTACATTAAAGATTATGTATGTATATTTAATAGTTACGGTCGCCTTCTGGAATAAATCTAGCAGTTTAAGGGTTGTGTTACAAGGTTACCATCATCTTATTTCACCCTTTTGGTGGTCAGTTGCTTGTTTCTTTAAATTAACCTTTGCTTCTATTTGCTGTTTTACAGCAGGTTTCTAAATTTTTTTTAATTGTCGTTCCTGGCGTGTAAAGCCTTCAGCCGTGATCGTGGTCATTTGCCTTGCAAAAAAAAAAATCGATATTTGTATTTTAGCAGTAAGCTTTTAAACTTTCTTTACTGCCATTCCATCGTCTGATACCAACTGCTGTAATTGTTGTCACTTAAAAATGGCTCTGAGCACTATGCGACTTAACTTCTAAGGTCATCAGTTGCCTAGAACGTAGAACTAATTAAACATAACTAACCTAAGGACATCACACACATCCATGCCCGAGGCAGGATTCGAACCTGCGACCGTAGTGGTCGCTCGGTTCCAAACTGTAGCGCCTAGAACCGCACGACCACTCCGGTCGGATGTTGTCACTTACTTTTTAATATTTCAATACCTTTCAGTTGTAATTGCTGCGAGTTCTTCAATATTCCTAATTTACTGCCATTCTTGGCGTGTAAGACCTTCAGCTGTGATTACATAGGTTTGTTTTTTTAAACATTATCTGTATCTGTATTTTATGGTGATTTGATAAATTGTAACGCACTGTAAACAGTATTATTAACACAGCTGTTTATTCCTTCATTGATAACGTGTGGTATTTTTTTATTTTTGTTGTGTCAGGAATTACTGTTTTAAAAAAATAAATGTGTATAACTGTAAAAGGCAAGCAATAGTAACTGATTACGGCCCCATCGACAATCGTAACCGAATCCTGCCTTCCCTTGACTACCAGGTTTCTATAATATTTACAAAGCAGGGGTCAGTAGGAGTCGTCGATTGATTTATTACGAAGCATTTAGGAGGAAACAGATGAAGTGGTGGAAGAAATTGTACTTCCACATGCTTATAATGGCTGCAACAAATGCATTTGTCTTATACCGGGAAACCAGGACTGCTGCTCAAAGAAAGAGCTGCCATTTTCCTTCTTTCTGCGACAGATTGGTGAAGGACTGATTCACAAATATACAGATTTGGCACTAGACAATGTTCCTAGTGAAACTCACAGCAGCAGACCTCTAGGACGACACTATGCAGAAAAAATTCCAACCACTGAGAAGAAGGAGCATCCAGCTAGAGTGTGTAAAGTTTGCTCTGAAAAAACAAAGAAAGAATATACAGTTCCTACCTAGGAAGGAAACCAGTAGGTGGTGTCTAGAATGCAATGTACCACTCCACTTGTCAAAATGCATAAAAATCTTGCAAAGTGAAGCTAATTACTTGTGAATTTACTCTAAACTAAAAAACGCATTTTTTTGTGAAACTGAAATCATCCATTTTATGTTTGTTATTATTAATTTTGTCATCAACCAATATAATTAAAATAATCGTTTAAAGTAAACCTTACGGTCTGCTCTTTCATAATATGTTAAACAGAAAAGTGCCAGTGATATTTAAAAAAATGCTAAAAATGGCCGGTCTACTGGACCAAGTGTGCGTCTAAGGTGCCGGTCCTCGAAGTGTTATCCCATTTTACAATGTAGCCAGGCCAGCTGAACGCCCGTATGTGGCAAATAAAACATTTGGAAATCCCTCATAAAATATAACAACATGTAAAACATACACGATAAAAAAAGTTAGAAACACAGTTGCTGCTAAGACAAAGAGCTAGCTTAATAGAGCTCAGTTGAAAACACAAGAAAACCTTACGGAATTCTGAATGAAAATTTACAAATCCATAAAACTTGACAACATTCAATAAATGAACTATTCATATAAAGACTTCCTGCTAGAATAACACTAGTTTCAAGAAGGACATGTTTCAAATTTAGTACCTCACAACAGGCGCTTATAGTCCCAACATCGAAAAACAATCAGAGTAGCTTATAATTTAGTGTGCACAATGATGCATACATATACATAAATATACACACACCAAACAACGTTTTGCATCACCCGGATTACCAAACTCCTGAAAATGGAAGTTGACTGTGGAAGTTGTATCACAGAGACAGTCCATTTGAAAGTTCAGAGATGTCACTAAACCCGCCCAAAGATGTAAACAAACATGCATGAGCATCACCTATTAAACACAGGAGGTCCGACAGCAGATCAGTTCCAGTTATTCCACCAGGAAGGAGGTATCCAGCTCGTGTTTCCTGTAGTAGAACCATGCTTAGACTTTCAATACCGCGGTTTGGTCGAGACCACATTGCTACTTTGTGTCAGGAAGGGCTCTCAACAAGGGAAGTTACCAGGTGTCTGACAGTAAACCAAAGCGATGTTGTTTGGACATGGAGACGATACAGAGAGAAAGGAACTGTCGATGACATGCCTCGCTCAGGCCACCCAAGGGCTACTACTGCTGTGGATGACCGTTACCTACGGATTATGGCTCGGAGGAATCCTGACAGCAACGTCACCATGTCGAATAATGCATTTAGTGCAGCCACAGGACGCAGTAGGCTGCATGATGCGCTACTTCACTCCTGACGTCCATGGCGAGGTCCATCTTTGCAACTACGACACCATGCAATGAGGTACAAATGGGCCCAACAACATGTCGAATTGACCGCTCAGGATTGGCATCACGTTCTCTTTACCGATGGGTGTCGCATATGCCTTCAACCAGACAATCGTCGAAGACGTGTTCGGAGGCAACCCGGCCAGGCTGAACGCCCTAGACACACTGTACAGCGAGTGCAGAAAGTTGGAGGTTCCCTGCCGTTTTTGGGGCATTATGGGGGGCTAACGTACGATGCTGGTGGTCATGGAAGGCGCCCTAACGGCTGTCCGATACGTGAATGCCATCCTCTGACTGAGAGTGCTACCATATTGACAGCATATTTGCTTGGCATTCGTCTTCATGGACGACAATTTGTGCTCCATCGTGCATATCTTGTGAATGACTTCCTTCAGGATAACGACACTGCTCGACTAGCCAGACCAACATGTTCTCTAGACGTGAACCCTATCGCACATGCCTGGAATAGTTTTAAAGGGGCTGTTTAAGGACGCCGTGACCCACCAACCACTCTGAGGGATCTTCGCTGAATCGCCGTTGAGTCATGGGACAATATGGATTATCAGTGCCTTGATTAAACTGTGAACAGTGTGCCACGACGGAGACAGGCATTCATCAATGCAAGAGGACGTCCTACTTGGTATTAGAGGTACCGGTGTGTACATCAATCTGGACCACAACATCTGAAGGTCTCGCTGTATGGTAGTACAACGTGCAATGGGTGGTCTTCATGAGGAACAAAAAGGGCAGAACCGATGTTTATGTTGATCTCTATTCCAATGTTCATTACAGGTTCCGGAAATTTCGGAACCGAGGTGATGCGAAACTGTTTTTGATGTGGGTATATTATTATCTTCGTGTGGATCTACCCTATTTGTCCCTCCGAGTGAATACACCCTTAATTACTTATAAACCATTATAACCCTGTGAAAGTATTTTTAATTTTGTGTCTGTGGCTATGTGTTACAGTAACGTATTTGTTTTATTTCTTTTCCCTAAAGATTTGTATAGAAAGGAAGTCACACCAAGAAAAATGGGAATCCAGTCAAGATCCCATTGGTAATCAAGCAAGCTGCAATTGCATATAAGGAAACCGTCGCCAGCGTTATTAGGCAAAGTTGTACCCAGTATTAGCGTGGTTGATAAAGAAAGGTAACAATGTGGGTTTCCTTTACTTCTATTTTGCTGATAATAAAAATGATAGTAGCATAATTTAGCAAGTATTGTACCAGTGATTTGACATACTCTACACAGGAGGAGATTTAATGCATTTAGGTAACAATTGGGTTTCATCATCATTATCATTTCCTGGGGCCTTTGTCCCACTTCAACTCGGGGTCGGTTCTGTAACTGTGGATTTGCAGACGTTAGAGGGTGGCCAGATACCCTTCCGGTCGCCACCCTGTAGCCCCTGGGATGGAATTAGTGTAACCAGCTGTCTGCATCTAGTGTAAGCCACGAAAGGGTGCGAACGTTTTTCAGATGTCTGCGAGTCGTGTAACTGGGCCGGGACATGGCGACCAGCCTAGCATTCACTAGGTGGGATGTGGAAAACCGCCTAAAAACCATATCCAGGCTAGCCGGCACACTGCCCCTGGTTGTTAATCCGGCAGTCGGATTCGATCAGGGGCCGGCGCGCTTACCTGAGTCCTAAATTCAGCATTAGCACTCGCGGCTAACCTGGTGGATATCAATTTGATCTCAGTAACACTTAGTAACCGTACAATACAGTAGGAAGATAATGGTAATTATACGTAAATGATTACTAATGGCGGAGCATTATTGACTTGGACAAGAGGTTCTTTTCATAGCATAGTTATAGGTATTTACTGTCGTTGAAATAGTTATGAAGTAACTGTTTCACTTGTACGGATTATTATTTGCATTCTCAAGGAACATTCAGTTGCGAGTTATTATTTAGCTCAAGGGGAACATGGGATACGTGGATCTAATACAGTTTGAATATTTGTAGCTACTTGGTTACACTTGACTGCTGTTATTGTAATATGACATTGATATGTGTCTCAACTAATAGCGTGGGGTCCCAGAAACTAATGTGTCGATGGGATCAGATCGAGGCTGAACACATTAGTCGCAACACAATATGGGAAACACTTTTAAGTACATAACACATGACATTTTATATACTGTTATTTCAATAAGAAAAGTCCTTGAATTGAATACTTAACTGCCAATCTATGAAAACTATGTGGAGTATTTCAAAACTTACGATCACTAGATAATTGCGTACTTTACAACTCCACAAAGTTTGTTATGTTTTGTTAAGGGAGGTAATTACTTTTCAGTTCAGTAAATTAGGATACTAGCATTTATCGTAAAATTTGGGATAAGAACCTGTCTAGTAAATGACTGAAGATAAAATTCGGTGGCTCAGCACATACTTTACAAAACACGAAATTATTATTGAAAAAGGATTCACATAACTGGTCCATGCAATGATACAGTTCTCAACTGATAATTTGAGCTGAATGTGGTGGCAGCATCGATCTCCTGTGTTGTTCAAAAAAAGGCGGTAAAGGAGTCCATGGCACTTCCTGTGTAACAAGCTACGAAAATTCTCTTCTTAGCGTCATAGTACAGAGCTGACCAAAGTAAGGCATGAATAATAAGCCAGATTACGTCCTCATTCGAGAGTATATATACTCGTTAATCTCGCGTCTTTCAGTTCACAAGACGTACACTCTTCGCCTGCTAGCCCCGACTGACTCATTCCGCAAAGGAGCTTAGCAGTTTGACCGCCATATCCATCTTTTCTATCCCAGCGTAGCTGGTTCCATTGCGGACGGACTTCCACCCAAGTTTTACATGATTGCTAACATAGTTTCTCAAGCAGTAACCATATTGCAATTAAAGTTTTTATTTTTACATTTTTTACAGCACATTACTTTTGAAATTACGTCCATAAGTTAATTACAATCACATAAATTAACATAAATGATGAATAAAGCATTTACATGGATGTTACATCAAAAGCATGGTTATACAGAAGTCAAATTAAGTAAAAATGGACAGTTATAGGTTATATCGACAACAGAGGAAAAATCTCCTTTTTTAAGCGATGGTAACACTGGTTTTTGCTATAGTTCAGCCAACGAGGATACCAGAAGATAATGTCTGTTGTGTAGTAAGAAACTATAGAGGGAAATGACTCAGCCCAACAACCTAAGAGTTCTTACCATCAATGACATCGATCAAGAAAGTCTGCAGACTTACAACTTCGATACGCCACGTTTATTGAATTACCTTATTAAGACAATACAAATACTTATTGGTCCCATGGGAATAGTCAGGTGGTTTTTACAACCTACGAAGAGTTCTTTAGTAGTTGTAAGCGAGTTTTACATCATGAATATCAATGAGGGGACCTGCTGATGTCCATGGCTGATCGATACATGTAAGCAGGACATATGTAAGTGATTATGCAATGTCAGAGAACAATGTGCTTTTCGCTGTAATTTAAGCCTGCAAGGCGGCTGAAAACGTGCTGCAGCGGTAGTTAGTGTGGGTGCACGCCCGGAACATGCCCTTGGTAAGGCCGCAAGTTTGGGTGTGGAAGGTGCGACGCGGCCGGAGTGCGTCGATTCGTATCTGCCTTCCGGGCGGCGGCCGTGCGGAAGCCGGAAAGTTTGCCAACAGAGGCGGCGGCACCAGCCCGGCTGTGGCCACAGTGTGGGGGCAGAGGAGGCGAGTAATAATGAGGCGGTATCGGCGCAGATAGGCCCCGGATGCGCATGAGCTGCGCCGGCCGTATCTTACGCGGCCGGCGAGCATTAGGGGGCAGCGGCGCCGCCGACCGCCGCCCTAAATTGTGCGGTGATTCAGCGTGGCCGCACCTGCGCTGCCGCCGCCCCTACCGCCCCACACCGACCCCGCAAACGCCGCCAGTGCCACCGCTGCACTGTGACATGTACGTAGCGTAAGGACGCCGCCAGATTCCTCCGATAAGCCACAGTGGCGTCTTCCCACCCGCAGAGTCATATGTCAGGTACACCCGCAGTCACAAGTGTCCACCCTGTGGTATTAGATCCTCTCTTATCTCCTCTTCTGCGTAGTCTTCTAGTGTACGTAAATTTCCATGAGGGTAGTAAGAGACTAAAATAGAACTCGACACTGTGTGTATCATCAGGAGATAAGATGCGCTCTTCAGTGAATTCAGCAAAATAACTACGAAGAAAGAACTGCTGTAGAGACTGATAGTTCCTGGCCGAAGTAAAAATCAGCACAACACAAAGATAAAAGTGGGACGTACGCACAGTGACATCACAAATATTCAAGTATAGAGCTCCAAAGACAGGTTTCTATAATTTTCTTGATGTAAGGTGTGTATTGATCTGAATCGTTTTCGTCGTCTTTTGAATTTACCCACTGTACACTATTCTGCTGTTCAAACACTCAGTGAGCTTCCTGGGCCTCATATTTGATTTCAGACTGTCGTGGTTACTTAATGTAAATGACCTGAAAGCAAATATACAGTGAGTGCTGAATATCTTCAGATGCCTTAGACATCTGACAGGGCACCTGCTACCCCAGTTAGACAGTATATGGATAAGACCTTCTTCCTTCAGTATCACTTACAATATCCATCCTGAGAGGTTCAGGCTGTCACAGATGCTTACAAGGCCAGCCACGTACCCAGTCCCTATTGAGGCTGTGTAGCCACTACCTACCGTCCCATGGTTGCTCCTTATCATGTCAGGCATATAAGATTCTCGCTGTTTGAAATTCGCTGATATAACAACCAATCCTTGTTTAGCTATGGAGATGGTCTCATAGCGACGAGGACATTGCGATCCCCACGGAGGACGAGATAGAGTCACTTTGTACGGTGCAACTAGAAATCCAAATACAAGGTGAGAGCCCACTGTGATCCTGGTTACTGAAGGGGCCCAGAGTAATGTATGATTTAGTGAGGTACATGAGACAGTGTCCTCCTAGATGCATTTTTTAAATAATTTTATGAAATTTAGTGTAAGAACTATATTATTTGTTTTATTCACAAGAGTTATAAGTTATGTGGTTATGGGTTCGAATCCAGACACTGCTTAAATTTTTAGCGAAAAATGATCACTAATGGTGGCCAAAGATTTCAGGCTTGTGTAGTCACCGTCGTACTGCCAACTGCCATAGTGGTCGGAGGAGCCAACAGAGGTTCATATTACCCTCTTGTTCTCTGGATCGGAAATTACATCTAAAAGCAGGAAAGGTCAGCAATGATCAACGGCATGAGGAAGCAGACAGCAATATAAACCACTGCATTAAAGACGTATAATGTGTATCCACAGTACATGTGACCTGTTAAAGGTGCTGTCAGTGATTTTAAGTTTGGTAGCATGGAGTGATCTTATGGTAAACTGGTGATTTTAGACTGTGTTTATGGTTCAAAATCGGAAAAAGGATGACAGTAATACACTTCATCAGTAATTAAAGTGTCCTTTTCAAGCAGCCACTGATGATGGTGTTGTACGCCATAACTGCAATGGCCACATTGTGGCTTGTTAGATTAAGACTATGGCTCTAAAATAAGTAAAACTATTTCTTTAACCAAACGCAATGGACACAACAGGACAATATGGCCTTTCAGAGAAAAATATAGTCTTTTTGCCATATCTCACTTATTTGTTATTATACTGCCTAATACATCTGAAAGTGCCCTGGGATGTTGGAAATAAAATAGAGAATTCAGATCTTCGGATTTTTTAAATTTCTTTTTTATGAGGGGCATTCAAAAAGAAACAAGCGGGAGGCATAATTACAGTAACCAGTACCAGTATGTTAGAAGTACTGACCCTGGATGCTGAGATATTTGTCCCACTGTGTCACAAGGCGGCGAATGGCTGTCTCATAAAATTCCCAGGGCTGCGATGTTAACTAGATCCGCATCTACAGCTGGACGTCGTCGTCCGAGGCGAATCGTTTGCTTCTCAGAGCCTTTCTAAGGGGGCCAAAAATGGCGTATTCACAGGGAGAGAGGACCGGACTGTATGGAGGGTGGCCGAGAACAATTTGAATTTCTGCAAGAGTGCCACGACTGTGTTGGTCGTGTGAGGCATTGCATTGTCGTGGAACAGAGTGACCCAAGGGGTGAGATTACCTGGTCGTTTTGATTTGATCACTTTATGAAGGGTAGTCAAGGTTTGCGAGTAACGCTGGGCATGACTTTTGTCCCCAGCTGCAGGAAGTGAATCAGATAGGGGCCATCTTGGTCAAAGAAGAACTTCAGCATTACCTTTCCTGCACTCGTGTGAGTATCCTTGGATTTTTTTGGTGGTGCTGACCCTGGATGCTTCCACTAGAGACTTTGCCGTTTTGATTCTGGTTCGAAGTGATGGCACCATGACTCATCTCCAGCCACCACTCCTGCCAGGAACGCATTTCCTTCCTGTACATAGCGCTGCAGGTGAGCAAGACTGTAGGTCATTCGACATGTTTCCTGGTGTGGTTGGAGACTGTGGGGCACCCATTGGGCACACACTTGGCACATGTGCAGTCGTTCCTAACGACACCCGTCCTTCCCTGTAGCTCTTGTGCCACGCCTTGACCCTTGCAAGGGACATGTAGTATTCGCTGTACACTTGTGACATTTGTCGATGTATGTCTGTTCCTCCTAGTCCTTCCGCTGTCAGAAAACGAACAACCCCTCTTGTTTCGAGGCCCCCACGTCACTGTTTGCAATGCGACTGGCAGCATTGTACGATTGGTGAATGCTGCTGCTAGCTCTGTATACTCACGTGACGTGCACGCTTGCCCTCTACCGACGGGTTGTGAACTTCCTCGCTCTGGTCGTAGCCACACCTCATTACACACGCCACGATATTACCCTCCTGTCACCGGTTTGCGCATTCCAGACTCCAGCTCGTTTCTTTTTGAACGCCTCTTATACATGAAGGAAATTTTAACTGCGTATCAAACAATGTTCTTAAATGCCAATGTCCCTTACGAAATGACGGCTTGACAGTAATTTAGCGAAAACGGTGTTCAGCTATTGGGCGTGAGAGAGGGGAGGTGGGGAGGGGGGGGGGGGTGGTTGCCTCTATGGGAACAAGGTTCAAATGGTTCCAATGGCTCTGAGCACTATGGACTTAACATCTGTGGTCATCAGTCTCCTAGACTGAGAACTACTTAAACCTAAGGACATCAGAAACATCCACGCCCGAGGCAGGATTCGAACCTGCAACCGTTGCAGTCGCGCGGTTCCGGGCTGAAGCGCCTAGAACTGCTCGGCCACCGCGGCCGGCTGGGAACAAGGGAAAGGGTTTTAAAATTTGTGCATGATCCAACATGCTGCGACAGAGATAAGCTTTGCTGAAGGCAAGTAACAAGAAAGGAAGTTGCTATTACTCATTCACAGAGGTCAGCGGTACTACTAACCTTACAATTTCGTTAACCGATTCGCACGAGACAAGAGCAGTCGACCGAGAAATTGATGTTAGCTACTGTTATTGCAACAGGAGAGCCAATACATTGGTCAACCTAAATCAGGGTGGTGTTAGGAATTCAGCTTATGCCACGTGCGACAGGGATTTCAGCAATTCGGAAACAGTTTGGTGCACGACTAACAAACAGCTCTGATCGTGACGTAACAAACAGTTCGCCAGTGAGCAGCTACAGTGCGTCTTGCTGTCATTGCCTCGCGGTACAGTTGCACAGCCTGTCCCATTTGGCTAACAGCTTTTCTAACACGTCCAGGCTGCAGCTCACTCCGTCTTCAACGGCCCACCGTCCGGTCCTCAGGACTCTCATGAGGACGCACTTTTTGGCATACGCTCCGAGCCCATACAGGCCTAGCTTCCAGGAGCAACACAACGGTTTAATCGACTCGCATCAAAGGCACGCCCTATGGATCGCTTATTCGCCCAATTGAACTGACAGATTTTCTCGAAATATATCGAAGCACCTACCGCCAACATCCAGCATTCAATGGAAACACTCAGCCACGAATTCTGCGGTAAAGATTATTGTATCTACGTGCTCCAATTCACGTACGTCAAGGCAGAGACGCCTGGAGTCCTCTGCCACCATTGGCCTATTCGCTATTAAATCCTAAAAAAAAAAAAAAAAAAAAAAAAAAAAAAAAAACACATGCGTCACAGCTCAGAGTAGAATATGATGAAGAACTGACGTAAAAATAATAAAATACCGTACCTACTTGACAGAATATACTTAGATGGAAGGCGTCTTGTCACGGTCCGCGCGGCTCCCACCATCGTGGTTAGGAGTACCGCGAACCTCTGTGAATGAGTAATAGCAACTTTCTTTCTTGTTACTTACCTTCAGCAAAGCTTATCTCTGTCACGAGTCCTTCCTCGGGCATCTATGTGTGTGTGTGTTGTCATTAGCGTAAGTTAGTTCAAGTTAGATTAAAGTAGAGCGTAAGCTTAGGAACCGATGACCTCAGAAGTTTGGTCCCATAAGACTTTACCAAAAATTTCCAAATTTTTCTGATGGAAGATGTATTGAAAATAAAACTACGACTTCCACGGTAACTGAAAAAGTACCTAGGAGATATCTCCATTGGTAAAAGATTTCGGATTATTCCTTCATTCGGTTATCCAGGAGGAACTGCCAAGGGTAAGGATAACGTTCTAGAAGTCGCAGCTGAGAACGTCAGAAGTTTGAATATGATGAGAAAGCTTTAAAATCCGAAAAGGGTTCAATCTGAATAAAACTGGGGCGAGTGAAGTGAAATAGAGAGAAGGATTTCCTGTCAGAAAATCGCAGTGTATTATCAAAAGGAGTAGCACTCGTTAGGAATTGGAAAAAAGGCACAGAATTACCTTCCATGAACACTTCATCAATACGGTTGTCCCCCTTTAGATTTATCAGCAAATCACAGCCGACACCGATGGTCGGCTAAATTTGCAAAAACAAAAAACAAAAAAAAAATTGAGAGCTAGAGAAAGTGTATTATGAAATCGAACGGGTAATAAAGATTTGACATATAGCCACATAGGAGGCTAGAGACCATTCTAATATATACTTGTGGATCTGTAATTAAGCTCACTAGGTCATACAAACGCATACAGCAGGAGAGGAATAGCTTTACTGATCACAAACTATGCGTTTCGGAACTAGCCACCTCCAGAAATACAAGCACAAAGACAAGGGCGTTACCAGTTGTAAAAGCTCCTGTTCTTGTGCTACCTTTGAACTGGGATTCCTGAAGATGGAAATAATTCCGGAGTCATGTGAAGTAATAGAAAAAGAAATGACCACGGAGAGGATTTAATCACCACGTAGAAAAGTAAAAATAACGTTCGGTGAAATTAAAAGCATGAGAGATCTACTGTTAGTCGCAGAGTATAGAGCGGGTAGGTGTGCATTGAGTGCATCTATGATGAGGGTTGTCTTATGACGTGACGGAAACGAAATTGGAGTCGATGTGGTAGACGTAGGGGATCCAGACCAGAGAGAGAATTTAAAAGCTCCCTGGAAGCCTTGAGATCAAATAAAGCAGAAGTGATAGACAATATTCCATCGTAAGTTGCGAAGTGGCAACCAAACGACTATTCAAGTTGTGTAGAATCAATGAGGCTGGTGACTTACAGACTTCCGCAAATATATCCATACGAATCAGAAGATAGCAAGGACAGACTTTTACAGCTCGTTCCCAGTGTAGAGTTTTTAAACAAAAGAACTCGCAAACTGCTGGAATACTCCAATCTCCGTCTGGGCTGAACCAAGTTGTCAATAGCGTATGTTCTTAGACCAAAGAACTAAACCAGTCGTAAGCCCGTTATTGTAAATGAGCAGACCTAGAGACAAGGATGTCTACTGCTATGTTCTGACAGAAATCGTGGAAAATTATATCCAATTTGCCCATTACATAATCAAAATCCCAAGCTGGTTGAAAAATCCTACCCAAAATGCTCTAAATGTCCTGAGTTTGGGAGGCATCCGGTGGCCTTGTTGGCAAAGGTATGATCTGATAAGAATGAAGACTCTCGCCTTATGCAGGAGTGCATTATCTTGCTGAAATGTAATCATCCTGCCTCGGGCATGGATATTTGTGATGTCCCTAGGTTAGTTAGGTTTAACTAGTTCTACGTTCTAGGGGACTAATGACCTCAGCGGTTGAGTCCCATAGGGCTCAGAGCCATTTGAACCATTTTTTTGAAATGTAATCCAAGGATGGCTTGCCATGAAGCTCAACGAAACTGGGCGTAGAATAACGTCGACGTACCGCTGTACTGTAAGGGTGTCACAGATGACAACCAGACGGGCCGTACTCTGAAATGAAATGGCATTTCAGACAACCACTCCTGGTTATCGCGACGTATGGCGGGCGACAGTCAGGTTTGTACGCCTCCTATGTCTGGAGCGTCTCCAGACACGTCTTCGCTGGCCATTGGGCACAGTTCGAAGCGGGCCTCATCACTGAAGACAATTCTACTCCAGTCAATGAGATTAGAGGCCGATGTCGTGTCTAAAGATGATCCAGACATTGATGGAATACCAACCTGACTCTAACCACTACACAGTGTGGTGTGGGCTACCATTTCTCTTCAGAGCAGGACACATTTTGTGGTCGCCCGCATCGTCCTTACGGGATTGCGGTACATCGACAGTATTTTGCACCCCGTTTCGTTGGACTTCATGCGATGACATCCTGATCTCACATTTCAGGAAGACAATGCCCAGCCGCAGAAGGTGAGAGTTCATGCTGTTTGGTGTGCTTGCCACACCCTATCTTGGCCAGCATTTCGCCGGATCTCTCCCCAGTCGAGAACATTAGGAGCAATATTGGCTGCGCCGGCCGCTGGTGGCCGAGCGGTTCTGGCGCTACAGTCTGGAACCGCGCGACCGCTACGGTCGCAGGTTCGAATCCTGCCTCGGGCATGGATGTGTGTGTTGTCCTTAGGTTGGTTAGGTTTAAGTAGTTCTAAGTTCTAGGGGACTTATGACCTCAGCAGTTGAGTCCCATAGTGCTCAGAGCCATTTGAACCATTTTATTGGCTGCGCCCTCCGACCATCTCGGTATTTTCATGATTCAACGTGCAAGCTGGACATAATGTGACACGATATCCGTCAGGAGGACACCAAAATCTCTCAGTCAACGCCAAGCCAAATAACTGCCTGCATAAGAGCCAAAGGAGGACCAACACTTAATGACTTGATCAGTTTGTGAAGCTCTTTCTCTTTGAAAAGAATCTTACAGTTTCAATGAAATTTTAATCATTTGTCCGTCAACACGTCCACCGATATCTCTCGAGCTCTCGAGAGCTATTTCAAAAACACACGGCGTGGGGACGCCCTATTGGCTGCGGGCGTGAGCAGTTCACTGGCTGCTAGCATCGTTGGTTCCAAGTCCCTTCGCTGCCATGGCATTATCAACAGACGCGCATCCCAAAAGGATAGTCTGTTGTCTGTCGCAAATTACCATTCTCCTGGGAAGGAAGTAATTACAGTATTGAAAACTGAAAAGAGAAAACTTGAAGAGAAATGGAGAGAATATAATAAGATAGATTCCGAAATCTGATACCGCAAGACGTGTACAGAGCAACCGTAGACTCAGTTTTCAGTTCAGCAAATGACGAAGCGTGGATTGAATTTATTAGTTCACCGCTACCCTTCTCAGCAGTTCGCAGGAGACTACATTTTGGCGTCGAAGGCTTACTGAGTACCGGTCTCCGCGAGGTCATAAAACTCGGGGACGTGAACATCTGGCCCCATTCATGTTGTTCACATGTGAGCTTCTTCAGTGAACTTTACGATAGGACGGCACCAACGGTTATTGCGTTCGGCTGCAAGCAGTTGCCGCCTACAGCCCCGTTAGTTTTGCTGCTCAATACTTTGATTGGAGATGCGTAATGACAGCGGCGATAAAGCGACACAATTGTAATGTGGCGCGAGCAGCTTTTTATGGTATTAGCATTATTGTAGTCTGATGGATGCGCAAGCCATCTTCGACATCGCCATGTACTAACAAGTCGTCGGAACAGGCTCTGAGCACTATGGGACTTAACATCTATGGTCATCAGTCCCCTAGAACTTAGAACTACTTAAACCTAACTAACCTAAGGACAGCACACAACACCCAGCCATCACGAGGCAGAGAAAATCCCTGACCCCGCCGGGAATCGAACCCGGGAACCCGGGCGTGTGAAGCGAGAACGCTACCGCACGACCACGAGATGCGGGCTCGTCGGAACCACTCGCCATTGTCATCTCGAGCGAACTCCCATGAGGATAATGAAACATGCGACATTACTCTTATCTCTGTGGTTTATGTCGAAAGATTCCCGTCAACAATTTCTGCAATTTAGAGGTTAGGTATAGCTTCAAAAATGGTTCAAATGGCTCTGAGTACTATTGCACTTAACTTCTCAGGTCATCAGTGCCCTGGAACTTAGAACTACTTAAACCTAACTAACCTAAGGACATCACACACATCCATGCCCGAGGCAGGATTCGAACCTGCGACCGTAGCGGTCACGCGGTTCCAGACTGTAGCGTCTAGAACCGCTCGACCATCCCAGTCGGCGGTATAGCTTCTATGGCCACAATACGCTGTTTGGCACTGTATAGACAATCCTTGTCTAGGAAGTTACTGACAATCCTTGTTCACCTTTAAGTCTCATTGTTTTGGGTATGCACGTCGGCACTAAATTATTGGTTGAAGTCGTACGATAATGAACTCGGTAATGTGATGGCTGTTTCTTCTAATAAATGAACAGAATTTTCTCATTTTGGTGGAACTGAAGGGTGACCTGTTTAATTGTTAAGAACCATTCAGCAGCTGATATTTCATAAAATATTTTTTGTTTAAGCCAGTCGGTTTCAACAGACCATGTCGTGATATTCAGGTCTTAAAATCTGTTGTTGTGAAACTTGTTAATTTTAGGCTGCTCTCACGCACACGATGTGAAGCAGATAAGAATTGTGATGACAAACATTTTATAGTATGCTGTTTTTATCTACTTGACTTCTTGTGCGTGAGTTGAGAATAAAATGAACATGCCTACGACAAAAATTTTAAGACCTGAAGATGACAACGTATTCTGTTGAAACCGGTTGTTTTAAATTTAAAAAAATATTTTATGCACTCTTGGCTGTTGAACGGTTGTTAACTAATACATGAATAGTTTCCTTGCCGGCCGCGGTGGTCTCGAGGTTCTAGGCGCGCAGTCCGGAACCGTGCGACTGCTACGGCCGCAGGTTCGAATCCTGCCTCGGGCATGGATGTGTGTGATGTCCTTAGGTTAGTTAGGTTTAAGTAGTTCTAAGTTCTAGGGGACTGATGACCACAGCTATTAAGTCCCATAGTGCTCAGAGCCATTTGAACCATTTGAACCAATAGTTTCCTTCTGTTGTAACCCGTATAGGACAACGGTCTTGTCGCAGTCATGACACCGGTTCCCGTCACATCATCCAAGTTAAGTGCTGCTGGGCATGGCTAGCATTTGCGCCACCGTCAGGGTCGGCCGGGTGCTATTGGCAAGCGAGATGCACTCAGCCCTTTTCGAAATTTTGTGGTTATGTCTTACGGGACCAAACTGCTAAGGTCATCGGTCCCTAAGCTTACACACTATTTAATCTAACTTAAACTCACTTTCTCTAAGTACGACACACACACCTATGCCCGAGGGAGGACTCGAACCTCCGACGGGGGGAGCCGCATGGACCTTGAGCAGAGGCCCCAGGCCGCGCGGCTACTCCGCACAGCCGCACTCAGCGCTCGTGAGCCCAACTGAGGAGCTAGGAGCCACTTGACTGACACGCAGCGGCACGGTCACGAAATCTGACAAAGGGAGGGAGAGTAGTGTGCTGAGCACATTCCCATGCGTATCCGCATCCGTTGACACGGCGGCTGGTTGGTACTGTTGGGTCTTCAAGGTCTGTTTGGAAGGTGTTTGTTTGCGTGTATCTCCTATGCACCTCCCCAGTTTTCCAGCTAATCAGTTCAGAACGTTCTGCAAGTAGGAAGAGCCGTGCGGTGTGGCCGCGCGGTTAGAGGCGCCATGTCACGAATTGCGCGACCCTTCCCGCCAGAGGTTCGAGTCCTCCCTCAAGCATGGGTGGGTTTGTTGTGCCTAGCATACGTTAGTTTAAGTTCGTTTCAGCAGTGTGTAAGTCTAGGGACCGATGACCTCAGCAGTTTTGTCCTTTAGGAATTAACACACATTTAAAGTAGGGAGGAAATCGATGCCTTGTGTGGTCACAACTGAGAATGGAACTCATAATTGACTTTCCGACGTACGTGACACAGGACAAGGACACATCAATTCCCTCATTTAAGCAGCAAGATTCTCTCGCAAGCTGAAAGCTATCTTACAATTGCAGCCTTCCTTGTAGTTATTTCAGACTGATGACTTCCTGGTTAATGTAACACCGTCAGTCGCTCGGTGACTTGAAACATGTGTAACATCTACTCGTCTCGTTCATATCCTCTTATGAATGAAGGACTAGTCGTTCTATATGTTTCTGCCAAAGATAGTAGTACATACGGAAGACCGTCGGTCAGAGGGTAACAGTGGAGGAGTATAAAGCATCAGGTATTCATAAGCCGGCTTGCGGCTCGCAGGAGTGGGCGACCATTAATTTCGGGGCCCGCGAATTACTCGCGAAGGAGAACTCGCAGCGCCGGCCATTAGCGGGGCTTACATTTACGCGCTAAGCCTGCGAGGCCGGGCCGTTTGACAGCCGCCGGCCGCTGTTCCGGGATAGCTAGCGGCTAAGCTACCGCCACCTGCCCACACCTGCCGGGCTGCACGCTCGCACGAGTTGTGCACGCAGGAGGGCAGCGCTGCGGTACTGGCAGCAAACAAACGGCTTAGGCGCCTGTTTTACTGACTGCAAATAAATAAAGTGGTAAGTAGGGACTGCTTTTCATCATTAGTCTTTTTAATAGCTAACCTTTGACATTTATACTAGCCAAATACTGCTCGATAGGTCATTTAAGGCGTCATCAGTGTGTTTCTCCATTAAGTAGAAGTGAGATCTCCACGAAACGGGAAACTCAGTGCAAGAGACGACGGACATTTGAAGAAATAAGGGTATGAATCTAAATAGTTAGGGGAAAAGAACAGAAAAGTGAAGGATGCTTCTTGTTACTATCTATTCGGAAATGAAAATAAGCATATGGCGTCATTGGCCGGGAGGCCCCTTGTGGGGCAGGTCTGGCGGCCTTGGTGCAGGTCTTATTACATTCGACGCGACACTGGGCGACTTGCGCCCCTGTTGGGGATGAAATGATGATGAAAACAGCACAACATCCAATCCATGTGCGGAGAAAATCCCCGACCCAGCCGGGAATCGAATCTGGGCCCGTAGGACGGCAATCCGTCACGGAGACCACTCAGCTATCGGGGCGGACACTATCTATTCGGAGAAACAGCAAAACAATGAAATAGGTTATGCGACAGATGTCACTGTAACTCTGACCAGAATAAAGCAGAGCTCGACAGGACATTTGACCAGGCCACTGGACGGCCGCTGGGACGCATATGATCTTACCTGGATTCTAGGAAACAACAAATAACCGTGAAGAAAGCCTCCTGAAAGAAGGGTAGATGGCTTTAGAACTTTAGCAGAGGAAGGACTTTACGGAAAAATCTGGCGTAGTACTTTATACATCATTCTACTGGAAGGGAATGTAGCGATTAAGAAAATGACGATGATGATAGTGATGAGACATAAATAAATGATACCTCTGGGTGCATACGCCAAAGATTAACAAAATGCGTTTCAATACAAGTGTGAACTCTTCAGAATCGTGACCTACTGAGAGCGAAATTTATCCCCTGACAATACTGATGCTCTTTTTGACTGAGATCCGAAAACTGTTATGCGCACACTATCTGATGTGAAGTATCCGTACATTCCTATATAATGCGGAACTGACCACTAGACGTTACGGGAGGCGGGCCCATGAGTGTAAAAGGGAGCGGGGAGTACTGTATTGTCAGTACAGAAGGAGTAGCTGCAGAACCTGTCAGTCGGGAGAGCGAATTATTATTTTCAAAAAAGAAAGTTATCTGTATTGTGTGAAGCGCTCTTTATAGGTAATTGGAAAATAATTGTTATAAAAGGAAATTAACTGGAGTTCCTTTCATTAAAACAAGCAGTCAAGTTAAAAAGAGAAGTTTAAATTATCACAAAGCACCTACAAATTTACCACCAAGAGAGAGAAAATTAATGATTCAAGATTTTGTCCAGCCTGCTTGGATACCGTGGAGTGGACCGTCTGCGCACATCATTTGTTGACCGTACGCCGATCATTAATATTACTCGTTATGGACAGAAGTGCTGCCAGGAAACTGCTTTTACAGATCAGCTTAACAGATCTCAGAGACGCACGGGTGACTGCTACAAATTCGAACATCAATCACGTTCGGCAGCTGCCAGCAAATGACATGTCGGTAGCCTTGCAGTTCTCCATGCTGAAACATAAGGAAATGGACAAGCAAGGTTCATGAATTATTGAAATGAAACATTGGTAAACGATAACAATTATTCATATATTGACGACACTTTTACGAAAATACATAGTTTACAAAAATGGATCTGAGCACTATGGGACTCAACATCTATGGTGATCAGTCCCCTAGAACTTAGAACTACTTAAACCTAACTAACTTAAGGACATCACACAACACCCAGTCATCACGAGGCCATAGTTTACATGTCTTGAAAATATCTTTCGAGTACAACTGCCGATCATTCGAGAGAGAGAGAGAGAGATCGAGAGCGACCGATCGAGACGCCGCTCGTGCTTATACAGAAGTAGACAGCTGAATGCAACTTTACTGTCACTTTTTCCTCAGTCTCTTCCTGTTCTGGAAGCCTCTTCATTGGAAAAAGTTCGAGAAACTTCACTGGTCTCCTTTCCGGCGTTCCTGATCGCATTAAATTTGTTTGTTGACGCCGCTTGAGCTGCGTGTCATGTGGTGTTGGGTACAACCACAAATGGTTCAAATGGCTCTGAGCACTATGGGACTCAACATCTTAGGTCATAAGTCCCCTAGAACTTAGAACTACTTAAACCTAACTAACCTAAGGACATCACACACACCCATGCCCGAGGCAGGATTCGAACCTGCGACCGTAGCAGCCGGGTACAACCACAAATCACAGCTCGTGCATATCCAGGGCACTGTGACCTGTGTGACCTACGTGAGTGACAATCATGCGGCCTGTAGCCATACCATTTCTGCACAACACAGCAGAGACCATTTTTCGACAAGACAGCCGGCCGGATGTGGCCGAGCGGTTCTGGGCACTACAGTCTGGAACCGCGCGACCGCTACGGTCGCAGGTTCGAATCCTGCCTCGGGCGTGGATGTGTGTGATGTCCTTAGGTTAGTTAGGTTTAAGTAGTTCTAATTTCAAGGGGACTGATGACCTCAGAATTTAAGTCCCATAGTGCTCAGAGCCATTTGAACCATTTCAACAAGACAATGCACGAACACAGATTTCTGCACGAACCACGTCCCTTGTCGGACTCACAGTATGTCAGATTTTGCCATAGGCCGCCAGATTACCAGTCTTTTCACCATTCGAAAATGTGTGAGATATCAAGAAACGACAGGTGCAATGCTTTGACACAAAGCCAACCAGCACAAATGAATTTCGGAAGCAGGTGAATGGAGTATGGATGGCAACAACATAGGATGCCTTTCGCGTCTTATATGCTTCGATGCAATGAACTACTTATCCAGACCTATGGCTGACCCTTTGCCTACTAGGCAACAGAATACTTGGTGAGCCGAGGTGACTGAAACGTTAATCATCTCTGCAGAACATATAAATGTATATGTCCTGTGATGTCCCGTTGTAAGCTTCGGCAGTGCTTATTTCGCTCAGTTCTTTTTATAATGTGGCATCCGTTTCTTGAATATCACTGTACGGAATGTTAATCCACTGTGGTATTTCCAGAGTCAAAAATCCTTCAACCGGATGAAGGACATTAGGTTGACATTTCATCATCCTGGCAGGTTGTCTGCGACAAATTTCAAACTGGGAAAATTTGCGCCGGCTAATGTTTCGTTTCATTGGGTTAATAGTGGCAGGAAAAACTGATATCATGGACATTTTTTTATCAGACTTAGACTGTTATCTTGCAGCTGAAATCTAACCTCATTAAATGTAGTAAACGAATCTGTTAAAAAAGCAATGTCTGTTTATGACTTGATTAAATTTTCTTAAAAAATTTGATCTTTGACTCACCCAAAAGTTCTAAAACAGCCTCAAAAGATGAGAAAAATTGTCGGTAGCCAGCGTACCTCAGTCTGAATGAGTAGTCGATCCAAGTTCTCAAGCGCATATGAACTAGAACTTCAAACGTTGCTTCCAATTTTGTTTACTGCGTCAATAATAATTTTAAAAAGTTGATGCAGTCTTTTTGGCAAATAAACATTATCGATGGATGATGTTGTCTGTTTCAAATAACTTGGATGCATCGTGTTTTAAATAGATTATAACTGCACGTTAGTACTCAAACACGGCAGATGCTTCATCTATTGACAGTGATACTATGTTTGACAAACAGGCCGCTTTATCCATAAGCTTATTATTCAAAACATTAAATATTGCAACGGATCTGAGAATAGAGGCGTGGCAACCCCGCCCCTGGTCACTGGCCTCATCTATGAGAGCCCATTAGTGCCGACTGACCCAAGAGAGAGCCCCACTCGCCCTCTCCGGGACATTCACACTAACGTAAGCCGGATCGTATTTTTGTGCTTCCGTGTCCAAGGGACATGTGTAAGGGACAACTGGATGCATCTACAGGACACTAATATGCTACGCGGTAGTTGGTTTGCCGACTGCTGTGAATACCTATTAGCGTTCGCCGTGCTCTCTTGTTGAGAAGAGTGTAGGAAATAACGCAGTGAGGTGGAGGAGATTTTAGCGGCGGTGAAAAGTGGGGTTACAAGTGGACAGATTGGAGGACACATATTCTGAACTTTTTGCTGAACCGCGAATTCAGCTTTGCTAATTTTTTTATGTGGTGGCGCTGTATGCCATGTGGAACATGTGTCAAGTATTGTCGTCTTTCTTGTATCAATGGTTATGATTTGAATTATGGAACAGATTCGTATTCTGTAGCGAAGAATTGACGTCAGCTGTTTGCGATACACGAAAATTTGGGCCGGACCGGGACTCAAACACAGACTTCCCGCTTATCGCGAGCGGCTGCCTTAACAACTTCGGCTATCCAAGCACAGGCCTACGATCGATCCAAAGTTATCTTCGCTCGCACAATTTGTGATACCTGTGGAATGCGACGAATATTATATCGTACACTATGTCATCAAAAGTATCCGGACACCCCCAAAAACATACGTTTCCCATATTAGGTGCGTTGTGCTGCCACCTACTGCCAGGTACTCCATATCAGTGACCTCAGTAGTCATTAGACATTCTGAGAGGCCAGAATGGGGCGTACTGCGGAACTCACAGGCTTCGAATGTGGTCACTTTGTCATACGTCTGTACGCAAGATTTCCGCACTCCTAAACATCCCTAGATCCTCTGTTTCCGATGTTTTCCGATGTGATGGTCGAGTGGAAAACTGAAGGGACACGTACAGCACAAAACGTACAGGTCGTCCCCGTCTGTTGACTGACAGAGGCCTCCGACTGTTGAAGAGGTTCGTAATGTGTAATAGGCAGACATGTATCCAAAACATCACACAGGAATTCCAAACTACACCAGGATCCACTGCAAGTACTATGAAATTTAAGCGGAAGGTGAGATAGCTGGGATTTCATGGTCGAATGCCTGCTCATAATCCACACATCACACCGGTAAATAACGACGCCTTGCTTGGTGTAAGGAGAATAAACACTGGACGATTGAACAGTGGAAAGACGTTGTGTGGAGTGACGAATCACGGTACACAATGTGGCGATCCAATGGCAGGGTGTGGGTATTGCGAATGCCCTGTGAGCGTCATCTGCCAGCGTGTGTAGTGCCACAGTAAAATTCGGAGGCTGTGGTCTTATGGTGTGGTCGTGTTTTTCTTGGAGGGGGCTTGCTCCCCTTATTGTTTTGGGTGGCACTTTCACACCATAGGCCTACATTAATGCTTTTAGCACCTTCTTGCTTCCCACTGTTCCAGAGCAACTCGTGGAGGGCGATTGCATCTTTCAACAGATCGTGCACTTGTTCATAATGCACGGCCTTTAGCAGAATGGTTACAATAACATCCGTGTAATGGACTGGCCTGCACAGAGTCCTGAACTGAATCCTATAGCATACCTTTCGGATGCTTTGAAACGCAGCCTTCGTGCCAGGCCTCACCGACCGACATCGATATCTCTCGTCAGTGCAGCACTCCGTGAGGAATGGGTTTGCCATTCCCCAAGAAATCTTCCAGCGCCTGATTGAACGTATGCGTGCAAGAATGGAACATGTGGTCAAGGCTAAGAGCGGGTCAAGACCATATTGAATACCAACATTACCGATGGAGGGCGCCAGGGACTTGTAAGTCAATTTCATCCAGATGTCCCGATAGCTTTGATCACATAGCGTATTTCTAACCCTCTATGCGTATGTATATCATTGATGGTTACCATGCCTATGTTTATACAGTATCTGTATCTTCACAGTACAATGTGATTCAGACATTTATTAATGTCTGACGGAATAAAAACTGACACTAACGATTGTATCTGTGGTAAACAGTATATTGTAAAGATACAGACACTGTGTAGCCACAGACATTATAATCAAGAATGCTTAAGGTTTCAGCTGAAAGAATTAAAAATTAAAATGAAGTTTGTACGATTTGTTACATTCCCATGTCACTGATGATTACATCTTTAAAGATAATACTACTTATGTGACATTGTATGTATTTTGCACTCTGCACTTAACTTCAGGTATGAACACACTTCCGCATTGTACTTTATCAGTGATGTTTGTCACGACAACACACAATAATGGTGGTAACTAGTACTAACTTTTCAAAGGTGCTATCAGCAGAAGACGTTTGCTATTTTTTTCATGCATTACAGGTTAGAAGATAAATGATAGTGTGAAGATTCCGTACTGCTTTCTGCTACTCATGTTATGTTAGACATGGTCACTTGGGATATTTATGTGTCACGTTTTGTACGAAGAGGTCTTAGATAGAACAGCGAATGCTCATTGGCGATGATTCACATTTAAAGTGGATGCTATATAAGTTCTCCAAATCAGGCTATGAAATTGCAAGAAGTAAGTGTGATTATAAAATTCACTGAAATATTCACTTACACACACAATTCTCTCCGTTGCTCAAAGTAAGCACTAATTACTCTTCAATATGTTTTCGATATACGGTCAAATGGCTCTGAGCACTATGGGACTTAACATCTGAGGTCATCAATCCCCTAGAAATTAGATTCCAAACTGAAGCGCCTAGAACCGCTGGGCCACACCGACCGGCGATATACGGTTAGATTGCACTAAAAGTCATGCATGTTGATTGGGGCAGTTGTTGAGGGAATTTTGTGGAAGACACACCTCACGTACTGGCCCTTCTAGCACTCTTTGTCAGAGCGTCTAGCCCTCCTCCCCCCCCCCCCCCGCACCCGTGTGGGCTCCAGATGAGAGTACCCTCTACCCTCTCTTCCTTTCCGTCTCGCTGCCGCCGCTCTCCAACTCTTAAATGCCACCGCCTCCCTCCGCACCCGTTCCTCGAACCAACCCCCACCGCTCTACTACACGAAGTGGGCCCGCGGGCTTCTCTGCCAGTGGCATTAGTGATATTGCAGTAGGCTGCTGCGAACGACCGCTGCAAACAGTGGCGCCGCTTAACCGCCACTTAGATGCAGGCTTCCGCCCTCAGTTAAAAGCTATCGGCCGGCCGCCGTGACTCTAATGCCGTAACGGAGCTCTTTAATTAAACTGCGCTGTGACCAGCGGGCCGGCGAGAAGCGGGCTGGAGCTTCCCACGTGTGCCTCCACATCTAAATCCTTCCTGCATCTGTTTGGGACACAATCCGAACACTTCTCACATGGCGGAGCGCTATAGAATGTTTTATCACCTCAAATAACCTCTTGGTCTGAAATAAAATGAAAATAAAGTGTATATATATATGAAATCTATGGTAGGAGGAACCAGCTGACGGAGATATCGGAAGTACACTTGTCTACTACTTCATCTAGCATCACTGTTTGCCATCTTATTTACAACTAACTTGCGTGCAAATTTACACATACTGTGCTGTTTATTTACATGTACATTCTTTATTTCCTGCAAGAGAACAAGCTGAAAGAGCCTGATTGCAAGGAAGTCATTATACAAGCTTTGGTTACTTTACTTGTGAATAATGTGGCTCTGTTGTAGCGTATTTACATTGTCCCAGGACAGAACGTGCTATCAATTAACCCATTCATTAGTGTTATTCGGAGACGTACACTGCAGTACAATGGAGCAGTACCGGTAGTGTATTTCCTGGTCGCTGGATTGGAAGGGGAGACCCTCCTATTCCATGGTCTGCGAGGTCACCTGACTTGAATCGCCTTCATTACTTCCTATGAGGATATCTAAAGTCACTTTCGTATGAGACCACAGTGGATTTGAAAAATGGAACCAATTTCCAGAATTGTAGCTGCCAGTCATGTGATTCTAAACACACCAGAGATATACGTCAGGGTGCCTCAGAATCTTGTTCACCGATGTTATGCCTGCATTTAGCTTCACGACCGTCAGTGCAGCATATTTTGTAAGATGTAGTAGAACGCTCATTGTTTCAATGATGGTTTTTGCAATTAGCAACTATAAATAAAAAAGTGCATAGCAATGTGATAGAGGGGGTCATTAACCAGCATGTTGGCCTTTCTTATAACTTCATTCGTTACGACGATAAGAACATCAACAAGTATTTTTTAAATGGCAACGTATATTTTTTATTCACCGCGCGGAGTGGCCGTTCGGTCTCAGACGCCATGTCACGCATTGTACTACCCCTCCCGCCAGAGGTTCGAGTCCTCCCTCGGGCATGGTTGTGTGTGTTGCTCTTAGCATAAGTTAGTTTAAGTAATGTCTATGTTTAGGGACCGATGACCTCAGCAGTTTGGTCCCTTAGGAATTCATACACACATTTCTTATTCGATAATCCACTTCCTCTCCTCAACCCTTGTTCAAAAACGTATCGCAGCGTACCATTAATGTAAACAGGGCGTTGTTAAAAACATAAAAAAAGCTGACTTTGAGTTTTCTGTAATAGCACACATCGCAGGTACCCTGTATAACGCAGTTCGTCCACTTGCTCCAGTTGACGGTGTACAAATGGAAACACAAGGAAAATACACACCAGCCATTCAGTCAATTATCTTCAGTTGAAGGTCATTATTAGTAGGCCTTGGGATTCTGGAGAGCCTAGAACATCATGTAAGGTAGAGTCGGGGCTTCCTAGTACTTCTTCAAACATAAGACCCAAGAAAAACACCTACTGGGGCCCCTGAAGATCAGCACACTTATGAACGTTGGAAAACTGAAACACCTAACCGACACTTTCAGTCAACGCAACATACTTATATTAGCACTTCAAGGAACAAGGTATCTGGATGAAAATGCACTTGAGTCAGGTGGATACAGGATCTGTAAAGGAAAACCAACCATTAAAAATTCCCATAATACGACTGTATTAGGGACAGCATTTATGGTCAAACAGCAACTTACAGAATCAATAACTAATTTTATCTCCCCATCAGAACGAATTTCATTTCTGACCTTCAAGTCAGGCAACAAACATTACACCATTGTAAAAGCTCATGCACCTATCAACTAACATAACAGAACAAATGTTGACAAAGTGGAAGATTGTTGGAAACTGCTAGAACACGAAACATCCAACGAAACTTCCTGGCAGATTAAAACTGTGTGCCCGACCGAGACTCGAACTCGGGACATTTGCCTTTCGCGGGAAAGTGCTCTACCAACTGAGTTACCGAAGCACGACTCACGCCCGGTCCTCACAGCTTTATTTCTGCCAGTATCTCGTCTCCTACCTTCCAAACTTTACAGAAGCTCTCCTGCGAACCTTGCAGAACTAGCACTCCTGAAAGAAAGGATACTGAGGAGACATGGCTTAGACACAGCCTTGGGGATGTTTCCAGAATGAGATTTTCACTCTGCAGCGGAGTGTGCGCTGATATGAAACTTCCTGGCAGATTAAAACTTTTAATCTTCCAGGAAGTTTCAAATCAGCGCACACTCCGCTGCAGAGTGAAAATCTCATTCACGAAACATCCAAATTACCAAAGAATTATCAAAATTCTAGTGGGCGACTTTAATACACAAGTTGGCAAAGAAATAAAATTTAAAACAGTAGTTGAAGATTATCCAGTACATGAAAGAATCAACAGAAATGGGGAAAGACTCTTAGATTTTTGTAAACAATTTAACCTAAAACTAATGTCATTTTTCAGGAAACTTGCAAGAATGAAGAAAACGTGGGTATCACCTTACCCAAATCAATGTGAACATCAGCTGGTCCATGTGAGAATAACGTCTCGCAACTACAAGGAAATCTTGGAAGTCAGAGTGAGGAAGGGCCTAGACATATACTCAGACCATTATCTGACTGAAATAAAGACCTTATTCCAATCGAACAAACCTAAAACGAAACCTAGAAGATTTCCAAGAGTAAACGCTAAATTTCTCACGCAAAATTAGGACATATTCTGTGATATACTAAACAAGAAAAATCGATGATTGGGAAGAAATTAAAGAAACTATGCTAGAGTCAGTTGAAGAAATGGGACAACCATGAAGAATACCAAGACACAGATGGTGGAACGAGTTGTGTGATGAAGCAATTGTCAATCTACTAAAGGCATGAAGAAAAAGGGAACAGTAATTAGAAACATAGACACTGGGAAGAGCTTAAAAAGGAAAGAAAAAGACAGCAAAAATCATCAGATCAGTGAAAAGAAAATATGGCAAATACAGGTTAGAAGAAATGGATTCGGACTTTAACAGGAACAACACTAGAGACTTCTATAAGACTTAAAAGAAGTTTTAACGGGATTCCAGTCACCAAGTTTACATTTTAAAGACAAAAATGGAAAAATGGTTTTAAGCAATAGAGAGAACTGCCAGACGTTAGCTGAATATTTTGAAAATCTATTAAATTGTGAAGAGCCTAATAACAGATTACAATTTCAAAAACCACAGCATGAAAATCCACAGTCGGAACCACCTGCAGTAGAAGAAATAGAAAAGATTATCAAAGCATTGAAGAGTAACAGAGAACCAAAAGCGGATGGGATAGTAGCAGAAATGTGGACACTAGGGGGCTTATCCTCATGGCAGAAAATTCACAAAGTAATTAAAGATATTTGGACAAAAAGAATCATACCCAGTGACTGGAAACATTTATTGATCCATCCTCTCTATAAAAGAGATAGAACAGACACCAACAACTACAGAGGTGTATCCTTGTTACCAGTAACATACAATATACTGTCTAAAGAACTTTTAAATTGAATAGAGGAACAAGCAGGACGTAATATGGGGGATTATCAAGCAGGATTGGGAAAAGGTAGATCATATGCAGAACAGATTCTTAATTTAAAAACGAATTTTGAGAGTGAGAGCTATACAGAATAAAAATACGTTAGTTACTTTCGTAGACTTCAAGAAGGTATACGACTCTGTTGACAGACAAACACTATTCCAGATACTTTATGAATCAGGGATAGACGAAAACACGAGAAGACTTCTTGAACAAACACTCACAGATACAACATCAAGGATTAAGTTTCAAGGCGAAATTTCTGAGCCATTCAAAATCAAAACAGGAGTTCGACAAGGAGATGGACTGCCCACAATTCTCTTTAACTTGGTTTTAGATAAAATAGTAAAAACGTGTGAAAGCACATGAAAAAACAGAGGCACAAGTGGTATAAGCATGGGCCAAAGAAATAACAAATTTGAAGTGAAATGTTTAGCCAATGGACTGGATAACACGACACATAAAGAAAGAATAACAAAGTTAAAATTTGCATATAAATTAAAACGAAACTACTACAATAAGAAATCAATATCAATAAAAGCTAAGATTAGACATTATAATTCAGTTATTACTACACATATGCCTCAGAGTGCCTAACACTGAATAACTAAGGCGATTTCAGAGAAAAATATTAAGAAAAAATCTATGTCCTGAGAAACACAATGAAAAAAGTTGGATTAAAAGGAGAAATGAAGATTTATACAAAAATACAGAAAAGATCACAGATGCAATGAGGAAGAGACGGCTAAAATTTTATGGACATTTAAAAAGAATGGAAGAAACACGGATTACAAAGAAAGTTTTTAATAACGTTAGTAAGCTGAAAAAAACTGTATGATGGATACAAGCAGTAAAGAAAGATGCCAATAAAGTACGTGTTACAGAAGAGATAATACGCGACAGCAATCACTTCAGGCTACTGATAAAAATCGCAACCTATGAAGAAGACGAGCCTAAACATCGACCCAAGACAGTGTGGACAGATGAACAGAGACGAGCAGTTAGAGAGAAAATAAAGTATGGGAAGGAAAGAAGAAAAAGAAACACCATAAGTCTTACGTTACATGCTGTCCATAGCTGGCCGAATTCATAAATAAAAAATAATTATTCTTGTTATTATTATTCTTATTAGTCTTATTATTGTTATTGCCTTTCGTAATGTGACCATACACCCACCTCAGGACAGGAAATGGTAAATTACAATCTGTTTTGAGCATTCGTGGTAGACATTAGTTTAAGTCATACACTGGTACAAAGTTGCAAAGACTTAACAAAGGGCTCATTTCACATAAAAGAAGTAAAAAAGTTTTACAATCAGGGTATACTAAAACGAGTAGACAAGACGAAAATGTAACACAAGATACACATGTATGTCCTAATTAACAATAAAATGTCCTTTGCTTGTCCTGTAACAATTGTTTCAAAACCTGCGGGTGGAGAGTTAAATATTTATGCAGGTCTGTAAGCACCATCCAGACAGAACGTACAAGAACCAGATTTGCGTATTACAGCCACACGTATAGATAAAAAAATATTCACACACATACATAAAGGACGTGCATAATCAGTTCGAGATTTATGGCAGTACGAAGTACTTAAACGAAGATAATGTAGAAATGATACTTATTTACGGAGCATGTGAGATAGCAGAACAGTAATTGCAGTAACATTTTCTTGTTCACAATTCCACGAGTATTTGATACCTTTTTCAACGTTTGTTAAGGTCAGGAATTGAATAACTTTCCTGGAGTAGTAACAGCTTGAATGGTTATCGGGCGTTGAGTTGTGTCGTATTGTCTAAAGTGCACAAGCCACCTGCTCGTCATCTTCAGGCTATACTATTGCTAGCTGTTGTACAGTTTAGGTAATACAATCCGATACAGTGTATCTGAGCCATTCGAGCAGAAATGTGAATGTCCAGTGCCTGGAGTAATCTAATGCTCCCCTACTAGTTGTTTCTCACTACTAACTCTGCATGCATTACAAAACCTACACACAAAATACTTCATAGGCTCAAATCTTGGTGGTGAATGAAATTTTACCGGAGAGGAGAGAAGTTGTTGTATAGCTCATTACGTCCAGACTTTGTGCCAGTGTCCTGCAACAAATTCTAAGACTCACCCGTGTATCTCATGTAATGAGAACTCGCTGGTGCTGTCCATGTTCTGTGTCGGCATCGGATTCACACACACACACACACACACACACACACACATACACACACACACACACACACACACACGTTCAACAGATACGTTAAAGACACAGTTCTCATGCGTCACGTGTACTGACCACTGCGTGCGGAGGAAGAAAACATTTTCTTTTAGGGCAGTTGAACCTACCCCTTAGAGCCTTCTAAACTAACAATACCATATCACTCTTCCTTTTGTTACAGTGTATGCCTTGGTTCTCTAAATTAAATCTTCTGGATGTTGACGTCAATGAAGGAGCTAACACTGTAAGTATATATTACTCTGATCGGTCGGTAAATAGCGCTGTAGCCAAGGGGTTGGAGGTAATATTTGATAATTTCGTATTGCTGCTACATTAATTCTAAGTGTAACGTTCGGGTGGCCTTTACACGCTACGTTTTAAATAACCTATAAGCTATCTGGTATTTGTTATAAATAATTTGCTGTTGGTTGATGTTAAGTCTCATCTTTTCAGAAATAATTGATGAGTGAACAGCGAGTAATTTCCGGGAATAAATGATGTCAATTTTGTAATAAGCCTCCGCAGCAAATTCGATTTGTGGGATAATGGCTGCTATCAATAATACGATCTCATTAAATCACCATGGTAATTTTTATCAATCGAAATTTCATTGCTTGTCATTATTGCTAATGTTCACTCGACTTCATTTTATTGTTACTGGAGCTGCATAGCTCGTTTATTTACTAATCGTGGATTATCCTCGGATCATAGTTTTATATACTCCAACAGCCTACAAAAGTATCATTTACGCTATGGAAAAGTTAAAGTATCTCAATATCACCTCGAGACTGAAGAAAATAGGAAAGGTTAAGATATTTATTCTGGGTGCTAAAGACAGTGTTGTCGAACTCATAAACGATATCTTGAAGATGTTTAAAGTATGACAGCGTAATATAGTTTAATCATTAACTGATCAATTTTTGTAATACCTGGGCTCTTAACATCATAATCATATTGAAGGAATACACATTCTAATGATACATTTATCGCAATTGGAGGTAACGAGTCGAACAATCACATCTCCTCATGTTTGCCTAGTCGGGACACCATATTCACATTCAATTTGCTAATATTCTAGACCTCTTATTTTCTTCCCAAAGATGCAGTTTTTCTGTCCTCCGGCATAAGATTCAGTGGAAGAGTTGCTGCGCTTGACGTCAAATAAAAGATTCAGCTTACTAAAAGCAATTAAAATATTTAGCGTAGGTAAATCATTATCGAAAATTTTCCCTGAAGGGCAAATATGAATATGTATGTTTCACCAATGATTAATGGCAAGAGCTGATTGTTCAGAAACGTATACCTATTATCTTACTACCTTCTCAGAGGATAACAATCGAAGTAACGTGTAAGCTACACCGACGTTCTGTATCATGAACTTGAATTTACGGAGAATTGTGGTTCTCTTCGTTTGGAGAAACTGATAAAGGATTCTATTACTTAGGATATGTCGAGAAGAATTTGAACTGGTAGCCCTAAGAGAAGAATACAACAGTCATATACAATATTCCCTGTAAGGTTGTCCGTATATCACGGCTCTTTCGTCCAACGAATGTGTATCTCATAACAATTTTGTAAATAAAATTGCACTTACTCCATAAGGAGACTAAATGTCAAGAGTCACACTAACAAATAAGTCTTCCTTTTTATTGAACCAAGTTCCATAGCAATTAGTGCAGAAGTGATGTAGAAATCCGAGTGATAGTGAAATTGACAATAGTAAGATACTTGAATAAATTTGTTTTTAAAGGGCGTAAAGTTTAAGACTTATCCAAAGGAATGTTTCTTGCCAAGGACTGCGTCAAAATATTTCGAGGGTCACCATACGTGCGAGTTTCTTCCCAGCAAACCGACTGGATGTATAAGTCCGTAAATAGGTAGACGTACCGGTGGGAGCGCTTACAGTTTGGCTTGTAAGCCAAATAATATATTTATCAGCCAAAGGCTTGGGCTACCATATATCTGACGACGGTATATATTCGCAGAATAAGTTTCATTCCTTATATTTTGCTTAAAAACTGATTCTTGGGTACTTTACACTATTATAAAGCGTTCATACTTTATATTTTATTAAAGCTTCAGACCATTCTCGCAGATTGAACGTGTTCTCAGACTCAACTGGCTTTTTAAGTACTCGTAAAGTCTAAATTCATTTAGCAAAACTACCTCTGCCTGGACCAATTTACGTGTGATAGTCTCCATATTCTGGTCATTCTGTGCTAACTAGGTATGAGGATTGTGTTATTTCTTCCATTATTGTTTTCTTTCCAAAAACTGATTTTGAACAATTCGTTAGAATTTTTCCCGCTGTTCTTTACCACCCTCTTTGACTGGTTTATCTTTAAGCTACAGTCTGTCTGCAGTCCATCTCTTTCAGCAGGACTTTTGCATTTATCTCTCAGTCCATCAGAAGTGCTATGTCGCTTGTGAACCTTATCACTGGTGTCTGTCCCATTTGTACTTTTAGTTTGCTTCCCACATTTACATTTACTTCTTTCTTTGCTTTTTCGATGAGAAAGTTGAAGATCAGCGTTGATAAATAGCAACCCAACCTTACACTCTTCCAAAGATAAATTTTCCTCTACACATTAATTATTCTTCTAGGGTGTCCTAAATGTAGATTAGTGGAGATGCAACAGTGACTATGGCTGGTCCTTTGGGTGCCTATGTACAGGGGCAGGGCTGCAGCAAGGAGAACAACAGCGGCGGTGGGATGACGTAATCATATCCCCTCCCCACCACTTCTTGCCTTCTCATCGCCTCCCCCAAACCAACATTAAGCAATGCCGCTTTCTCGGGAACTGGCCAGTTAGGGTACTTCTAAACCAACACAATCACATTTTGCTCTCCCAATCACAACCCAGTGTTTCACCTACCAACAAAGAGGAAACGGCAAACTGGTATGTACTCCAGAGTTGACCATCTTGTTGTCTGTACTGCATTTGTGAATAAATAAAGTGCGATCTGTGTGGCCTACTTCGTGAAAAGCTCAAAACAATCTCAAATTAATTATAAAAATATTATTTCAATATCAATGTTTTGTGTTATTGATCTATAAAACTACAGTATACATGTGGCTCACTTATTCAGATTACAAATCCAATTAACTTACTGGTGATTAGTGTAGTTTCATCTTGGTACCAAAGAAAATTATCACTTCAAATAAACCAACACGCACGCTACTATTTATCAAAACACATAGAGATTTGTTCTACAACAGTAATAAGTACACACTGCTCACCTATTGACGCTACTGATCCAACTTGCAGTGTTAAGGTACACTTGGAGACGACTGAGCCTTGATATTAGTACACATTTAGCGAAAGCCATAGTGGATGCCTCAAATTACGTGCCGCAACGATATTTCCATCTATAAATTGTCTGTATTATTAATGAACGACATGTAAAGATTTGTTCTACGTCAAAAACTTGACACTGTGGTTCGTCCACCTACGCACTCGCTGCAAACCATAATGAATCCCTCAAATTAAGTACCCAGCATTATTTTCACGTCCAAGTTGTCTATTATTTGTCAAAGTTATGTAAAGATTTGTTGTACACCAAAACATGACACTGAGTTTAGATCGTCTTACACACTTGGTGCAAGACAGAATGGAACCTGAACGTAAACGTCACAATGATATTCCCCAGTCTAGGTTATATTACATATTCGTCAAAACATCCTACTAGTTCAGTTAAAACTTCCCCTAGTATTGGTATCCGTACAACGCCAGACGCAGTGCATGTGTGCATCCTGTAACACACTCACATCCAGAGCCCACCGGTCAGTGCACTATGTAAGTGATGATCAGAGCTTGCATCCCCTGCTACTGAAACCCACTCAACAGCTAATTCTGCACTTGCGAACACTCTGTACAATGTATTTTCTACCTCAAAGCAGCCGGGAATTTTGATTTGGTCTTTGCTTTCAAACATAATAGTGTTTCTAATGTATTCCACATTCTCTCGGGTGTACAATGAAAAGTGTTACTCATATTCTAGCTGAATTTGCATGTGGGATTCTAAGTTTAACACTGCAGCATACAAATGATCATCAGAGATAGTTATTCCATGATTTGAAACGCTGCAGCCAATTCTGCATGCCACTACAGAGTGATTTTGTAATTCAGAGTCTGACAAAAGGGTAAATCGGTATGAGAACGTTTATTGATGAGATAGAACCACGGTGACTGGGAGTATGGTGCTCTACATATTTGTAATTTTTTCCTTTATTACAACAGTGACGGTCTCACTCGTTTGCGAAACTTGATGATGTGCTTCCTATTGGAGAGCGTGTTGGATTTGATATGACGAAGAGGGAACGCAACGACATAACCGGACTTGCTGGGGTGTGGACTGCCCACCCGCATTGTGAGTTCCTAGCACGGAGGCAGGTAGGCCCATCCTGTGGGGCAACAATTTGTTGTCCAGGTATAAGACTACATAGGCCAATGAACGGCCGATGACCAGTTCGGTGCCTCGCTTGAAGACAGCCATCTACCGGTTGTAGAAAGCTTGAGCTCCAGGAAACAAATCTAGCCTCAAAGCGGCTCTTCATTTATTTCTCGCGCCATAAGGTGTGAGGCTGACGGAATGGATGGGAGGACAAGCGATTGGTGTCACAGTATGTGACGTCAAGAGCACAGTTCTGAAGCCGATGTTTCTTGATAGTAAAGGAGATGTTCTGGTCGTGATTGGTCTCTGACGTGGACTCGCTATTTCGGCAGGATTCTCTAGATGGCATGAAAAATGGCTCTGACACTATGGGACTTGACATCTGAGGTCATTAGTCCCCTAGAACTTAAAACTACCTAAACCTAACTAACCTAGGGACATCACACACATCCATGCCCAAGGCAGGATTCGAACCTGCGACCGTAGCGGTCGCGCGGTGCCAGGCTGAAGCGCCTAGAACCGCTCGGAGATACCGGCCGGCTCTAGATGGAATGAGTCTTCACCATTGGACAGAAGCGCTTCTTAATTTTGCAATTGGAAACTTGCACTGTTTTGGCGTCTTGACTTCCGGTTCCATCTCGCAGTTGTCCTCATTGTCTTGGGCTATGGTCACGGAGACGTCTTGGTCAAGGTTTGTCTCTGCGTCACAGCTGAACCAAGAAGGGTCATAACTCGTGCAGCGTACATTGTGGCACAACACAGTCGTACTCTAAGTGAGCATAATTCGCAGCGCTGGCTTAGTAGTTCAATTCGATTTCACATTAGTGGAACACAGGATGATCGCCTGTCCTATGTCCATCGCACTTTTATGAAATTGTGAACTTAATTGGGATAGTAACCTGCTTCCTGTCACCGTTTCAGTCAAGAATTTTCAAGGTTATGTGGAGTGGAATTATCGTTGTACTTCTTGTGAGTGTAAGTTCTGAAGTGGGCCAGCAGTAAATTCATAGAGGCCAGTAACAATGCTATCCACTTAAATTTACACCTGAGTTTGGAAACAGAACTGCCACGATTGTCATAGTTGAGGTTGCATGCCGTTAATGATTGCATTACTCAGTGAAATTGTGTATTTAACTAATCAGTGTTTCCGTCTGGTACCTTCACTAGATGAAACTAGATGCAATTAACCAATGTTCAGGGAGGAACTTTGAGCCATAGTAGATCGTATGATAGTAAATTATTGCATTCAGGTTTAGAAAATGAGTGACAGCAAGATCTATGCTAAGGGTGGCAATTTACGCTTTATTGAAATTTAACACTCTCATTGCCGCCCCAATACTTGTCCATGTACGCGGAATCCAGGAAATTTTTGCTGTACTCAAATCTTTACATCTTGGAAAATATTGAACATATAAATACAAAATTAACACTAATTCAAGCCAGCTTTGTGTTCTTCAACAAGCATCTATGGACAAAATCCTGTCTGGTATAACGTGAACATTTTATGTTATTATAAATGACATTGTTTTCATAAACTGAAAAAAAGCCATACATACAAAAACGTATAGTAAATGAGTTCATAAATACATAATGATCAGTGATGAATATCGCATTTAAATGCAATAGCGCTTTCTACGTGGACTTATATTGCATCTTTGTACGAAATATTTTAAAACAAGGTTCTACATACAACGTCACACAGCCCTATCCACACTGAAAACGTGTCACCTTGTGCGGTGTTTTCCCACTTTCTTTGTTTGATTTTGATGAATAAACATAACATACAAGAGAGGCCCATGTTTTGCGTGTGGGTGGTAGATCTTGCAGGAAATATCTTGGTGTCAGTCAGCCTAGAGGTCCGTTTTGGTTATTTGGAGCTGTTGGAAAATTGGTAATGAAACCAGTTACTGTCATTTCCTTGGTATGAAATGACCCGTGTAACCAAAATGCATTCGATACTCCTAGTAGGAGCTAATGAAAAAACAATTTCCGCCACCATTTTACAGTTCTGTGCCCGAACACATTGTACTGCAGTCGCCTTCAAAGACACCTGTCTGGTCCAAATAATTTTCACTATCTAGAGCATCGACAATGCCTCCAAAATACAGAAAATCAACAATTTCTTCATCCTATGAACCACTGTGCGCCATTTCTCTTACACAGCGTACTAATAATGTGCCCTATCAACAAGCGAAAACCGTGACTCATATCGAACGAAATACTGCGAAAACAAGGAGCACATTGGTGCCATCAACCAGTGCAACTAAAAATAGCATTATAGAAATTACGTATCGATAGTCTGAGGTGCAAAAACAACGAGCAGCGCTTTTTACTCAACAAAATACGCTGGTCCATAAAACATATGGGCTTGGCAGTTTTGTAAGGGAGCGCGGCCCGTAGAATCTATGGGCTTGGCGTTGAGAGAGATACAGGATATAACTTAGGAAGGGGCCCGCCCGCATTTAGTTATGTGGATTTACGAACGTAGCCACCACTGAGGGTTTTCAAAGCGTTAATCTCTGAAAATGACCTTTCTGTCATTAGATGCTCAATTTTGAGACCACCTCATACAGATAGTATGTAAGCATAATTTTAAGCAAACCCAAGTGATTATAGAGGATTATAAACATATTTTTCGAGTATCCTGTAATATAGTAAACGTCCTTGCACCATTATTTTTGTGGGTACTCCACTTTCCATTCGTATTTACACAAAATATCCTGTACACATCTTATTATCCATATTACAGTGATGTACGTTGAACATGATTGCTCTGAGATAGTGACAGCTGTGTACAAGTGGACAGCCAAGAACGATTAGAGAAGGGACGACACGTGTGATGTATTTAACAACTATCTATTCGTAACTTTTCGAATTTCAACTTTGTGATACACGATGTCCATGCGAAACAACACAGGTACGACAACGTGATAGCAAGAGGAATACTGAAAAACTCCCCCCAGGTGCCACACATACACCATTTCACTTACAGGCTACTGGTATGATGCGGTATCTGAACTATGCAATGTAATGCCCTAGATTACGCAATTCGGGAGTACGGATGACATCTGAGGGGCACCACATAGTCCTGAATACAACGAATGATTTTGCTGGGTGATTAATAAAGTGGACATTTGTGATTAACTAATCTGAAACCAAGACTTCTGTGTGCAAGAAAACTGTCAAGGGAACGGCACTCAGAGTGAGAAACAATGATAACATGGAACAGACTGATTAATGTAGAAGAGCTGCAGTTGTAGAAAAAAGATATATAACAAATTTATGTGTCAAATCACAAGCCCAGAAGTGAACAACAGCAACAATTTATCATGTAATATGTTTTTGAAGAGTCCCTGATATGCGTCTTTCAGGAGGTTTCAGGCCTTCACTGGCTAAAGAACACGTTATAACCAGACTGGAAGTTAATATTATGAGTGCAGAATGGATGAAACGTTTTTCCATGACAAAGTCTCTCTAAATAATTAAACGCCAACAAACAGTATCTAGAATGTGCTTCACTGTACTCTGTGCCAAATGCTTCTTTGTGGTGGAGACTAATGGATAGCACACAGAACAGTTGGTGTGCTGTCTAATTTGTCTGGAGGGGGTATAACAACACTCCAGTATTCATTGGCATACAAGTGAACCTCACAAACAATCATGCCCGAGAAAAGACTGTAAACTATGTTTCATCTGCCTACTGTTTGTTGTTAGCACAGACTCCAAAAAGATCAACAAATGTGTAATGTTAAATGGTTTACTCAGTTCAAAATATTGTTCTTCACAATACCGTCAACTATAGGTACTGCCGAATTGGGATTGATTCCCACCAATAATTTAATTCTGCATGTGTTAAGAAAAAAAGGAGCAATATATTGAACAGACTTAAGGCATTCCCTATCGGACCCTTAACTGCAGGTTAATGTGTTATGTGTACACAAAAGAAAACTTGGAAACAAAAATGTTAGTTGTAAATTATAACTGTGGTATTTGGTGACGGCAACTGCTGTGAAATTATTAGAAAAAACAACAATGAACTGTAAATATTTCGAAAACTCTGTATGTGACTGAGACAGATACAAGATATCAGCATTTAGGGCAAGCACTATGCAGGCCACAGTGGCGTTAAGGGTAAGAAAGAGCATTTTCTTCGTTTTCAAATATGGCAAAATTTTTCTTGCGAATACCACTAACCCTCAGTTGCGTGATATAGGTTACATAAGCAGCTCCGCAGTATTGAGGATGGATTCCACGCTCGGTTCCGCTGTTGAGCTTTCAGAAGGTTCAATGCAACCAATGGGAGAGCAGAGATCGGTCACGTGGGGTGTGCGGGTTGACCGACGAGACAATGGCCGTAGTAGCGGAACGCTTTCTTGTCTACCAGCCCTCCTACCCTACCGACGTGTCCACCTGCTCCTCCCATTGATGAAGAAGTGCTCTCCACCACTATGCACGCTTCCAAATGTATCCCGTAGAATAGAAGGAGAATTAATATCAATTTCTTGGCAACTCTTTCTTTCATTGGATATGTAAGAGAGAACAGGATCCGTTCCGGATGCCCACTTACGTTCTTTAACTCTTGCTGACACGTACAGTACGAATGGAATGTGACCTATATAAATATACAGTGTAGAGACGTTTTGTTACAGAAGCACGCGTGTTCGAATTCACTTAGTTCCGATATCATGCACTCACAAGCACACAATACTGTTCTGACCACAATTAGCGCATTTGTATCGCGTTGTGAACACTGCACAGGTGACATTGTTGAACAAGAATAACAGTGTAGCCCAGTGTAGCATTTGCATTTACGTTCACATTTTTCACGGCTTTTGCATATTTTTGTCCAACCCGTGTACTAGCTGAACATCAGCATTGTTCGACGTCACTAATGCTCATTCTCTTGGTTTCCAAACGACATCCATATACAGTACCTTGCGTGGAACGTCACACCAGTCGAACAGCCACCGGTTGGTCGCAAGGAGAGAGCACTGCAATTTATGATGAGCATTACTCCCAGAGAACCAGCTGAGAGCTTTGGGAACCGTTTATCTGGAGTTTGGCGACGAGCGAGAGATCTACTCGCCAGGCTCTCACACTTACCGATCGAGGGGACCAAGTAATTAATGCCACCACACCCATATTAGGGACGATGGCAGTTCAGATCACTGGCCATCCTGGTTTAGGGTTTTCATGCTTTACTCAAAAAGCTTATGGCTTCCTTAAAGGCAGCTTATAAAGGAAGGAAAGAGGGAAGACGTGGTCATTGGAGACAAAGTACATGTTCCAACTGGAGGAAGGATGGGACAGGAGGGAAGTCGTGCCCTTTACAAAACAACCATCTCGGCATTTGTATTAAGCGACTTGTGTAAACAAGCGACATTGTTTCGTCTGTGACAACCTCCACGTCGACGGGACGTTAAATGCTAATCGTCATTTCTTTCACTCATCATCATGCATGTGCAAAGTGTGATAGGGAGCGTGACAGTGACACGAGAAAAGAGATTACATTTATGTGTATGAAACTGTTAAAATATGGTACACATTTGTTAAGGACCAATTTGCTTCTTAATTTCGTTTATTTGGTTGTTATCATTTAGTATTGTTTGTTAGTCCTTGACGATAAATTGTAAAACTCCTTTTACTTACAAAATAAAAATTTTAGGTTATGAAATAAGTCGGTAAAAAATGTAGAAAATGGTTCAAATGGCTCTGAGCACTATGGGACTTAACATCTTTGGTCATCAGTCCCCTAGAACTTAGAACTACTTAAACCTAACTAACCTAAGGACATCACACACATCCATGCCCGAGGCAGGATTCGAACCTGCGACCGTAGCGGTCGCGCGGCTCCGGACTGAGCGCCTAGAACCGCGAGACCACCGCGGCCGGCGGTAAAAAATGTAGAACAATGTTCTGTCTCATAATGTTTCTACTGTGTACCAATGGATAGTATGGTCCTCTAAATGTATCCAATATTTTGATATACACCCTCGAGAAGTATAAGACAGTTCCCATGCGCGTCAATATTTTAGTAATCCTGTCCACAAACAGAGCCAATCTTTTCCAGAGCGTCGTAAAAGAGATCGTGGCTTTATTACAGCGACAACGGTCACCAAGGTGGGAAGCTTCCCAGGAGTGGTGGGACAATGTTTGCATTAGGAAGAAGAGGTACGCAATCAATATTGCTATTTAATTGATGAACTGAGGACATTAAATCTTGATCGGACGGACGCAGACGAACTGCTACCACACAAATTCAATGAGTGGAACACTATTGGAAAACGATTACGAATGTCGAAGACATCATGTCACAGAGGGGTTCCTATTATCTTTACATTCTGCCTAATAACACTCTTTCCTTGCTTAGCAGACAAAGCAAATGTCTTTTCTGAAAAGGGATAAGGTTGGACGTACAGAATTACAGACCAATTTCCCTAATGTCCATCTGTCGAAATATATTAGAGGATAAACATATTCCATCCGTCAGCATTAAGATAACAGTGCAATAAAAGCACCTTCTTGAAGATACAACACACGTCTAGAACGAACACTTATGCGAACCACAAACCAATTTGTTGCTCATCATATATTGTTAACTACAGATGGTGATTTTCTGCTGGACTCCACTTCCCTTCATTCCCACAAAGAAATCGATATTTGACAGTGACACTTGAGATACAACCTTAGGGATTACCTAAACACACGTCATTGATTCGAAGATTCTTTTCGCTAAATAAGCCTTTGTAAATGTCTCAAGAAGACATAATGGAAACGTTAAGACTCTCAGTGTATACAAACTATCACATGGGCGCAGCAGGACTCTAGATAATTTTTGACTACGTTAAAATCTACAAGAGATCACCCAAACCGAATGGCTTAACAGTATTCTGACTTGGTCTACTGGGTAGCATCTCTATTTATCTGTGGATAATTACAAGATAAATCCACAGAAAAGAAGAAGGAACCAGTAATGAACGGTAAGGAGTTTTAAGTGCTTTATCTGAAAACTACCTTGTGCAGTTAAACAGAGAACCGACTCGTGGCGATAACATATTAGACCTTCTGGTGACTAACAGACCCGAACTATTTGAAACAGTTAACGCAGAACAGGGAATCAGCAATCATAAAGCGGTTACTGCGTCGATGATTTCAGTCGTAAATAGAAAAATTAAAAAAGGTAGGAATATTTTTATGTTTAGCAAAAGTGACAAAAAGCAGATTTCAGAGTACTTGACGGCTCAACACAAACTTTTGTCTCAGGTACAGATACTGTTGAGGATCAGTGGACAAAGTTCAAAACCATCGTACAATATGCGTTAGATGAGTATGTGCCAAGCAAGATCGTAAGAGATGGAAAAGAGCCACCGTGGTACAACAACCGAGTTAGAAAACTGCTGCGGAAGCAAAGGGAACTTCACAGCAAACATCAATATAGCCAAAGCCGTACAGACAAACAAAAATCACGCGAAGCGAAATGTAGTGTGAGGAGGGCTATGCGAGAGGCGTTCAATGAATTCGAAAGTAAAGTTCTATGCACTGACTTGGCAGAAAATCGTAAGAAATTTTGCTCTTATGTCAAAGCGGCAGGTGGATCAAACAAAATGTCCAGACACTCTGTGACCAAAATGGTACTGAAACAGAGGGTGACAGACTAAAGGTCGAAATACTAAACGCCTTCTTCCAAAGCTGTTTCACAGAGGACGACTGCACTGTAGTTCCTTCTCTAGATTGTCGCACAGATGACAAAATGGGAGATATAGAAATAGAGGACAGAGGGTTGGAGAAACAATTAAAATCGCTCAAAAGATGAAAGGCCGCTGGACCTGATGGGATACCAGTTTGATTTTACACAGAGTACGCGAAGGAACTTGCCCCCCTTGTTGCAGCGGTGTACCGTAGATCTCTAGAAGAGCGTAGCGTTCCAAAGGATTGGAGAAGGGCACAGATCATCCCCGTTTTCAAGAAGGGACGTCGAATAAATGTGCAGAACTATAGACCTGTATCTCTAACGTCGATCAGCTGCAAAAATTTCGGAACACGTATTATGTTCGAGTATAATGACTTTTCTGGAGACTAGAAATCTACACTGTAGGAATCAACATTGGTTTCGAAAAGACGATCGTGTGAAACCCAGCTCGCGATATTCGTCCACGAGAGTCAGAGGGCCATAGACACGGGTTCCCAGGTAGATGCCGTATTTCTTGACTTTCGCAAGGCGTTCGATACAGTTCACCACAGTCCTTTAATGAACAGAGTAATAGCATATAGACTATCAGACTAATTGTGTGATTGGATTGAAGAGTTCCTAGATAATAGAACGCAGGATCTCATTCTCAATGGTGAGAAGTCTTCCGAAGTAAGAGTGAGTTCAGGTGTGCCGCAGGGGAGTGTCGTAGGACCGTTGCTATTCACAATATACATAAATGACCTTGTGGATAACAACGGAAGTTCACTGAGGCTTTTTGCGGATGATGCTGTGGTATATCGAGAGGTTGTAACAATGGAAAATTGTACTGAAATACAGGTGCAGCGAATTGACGCATGGTGCAGGGAATGGTAATTGAATCTCAATGTAGACAAGTGTAATGTGCTGCGAATACATAGAAAGGAAGATCCCTTATCATTTAGCTACAATATAGCAGGTCAGCAACTGGAAGCAGTTAATTCCGTAAATTACCTGGGAGTACGCATTAGGAGTGATTTAAAATGGAATGATCATATAAAGCTGACGTCGGTAAAGCAGATGCCAGACTGAGATTCATTGGAAGAATCCTAAGGAAATGCAATACGAAAACAAAGGAAGTAGGTTACAGTACGCTTGTTCGCCCACTGCTTGAATACCGCTCACCAGTGTGAGATCCGTACCAGATAAGGTTGATAGAAGAGATAGAGAAGATCCAACGGAGAGCAGCGCGCTTCGTTACAGGATCATTTAGTAATCGCGAAAGTGTTACGGAGATAATAGATAAACTGTAGTGGACGACCATACCTTCACCGAGATGTCAAGCGGTATATTGCTCCCTCCTACGTATATCTCGCGAAGAGACCATGATGATAAAATCAGAGAGATTAGAACCCACACAGAGGCATACCGCTATTCCTTCTTTCCACGAACAGTACGAGACTGGAATAGAATGGGGGAACCGACAAAGGTCCTCAAGGTACCCTCCGCCACACACCGTCAGATGGCTTGCGGAGTATGGATGTAAATGTAGATGTAGATCTGGGAGTGCTAAGATGCTGAGCATAAAGAAAATAATCCTTTTAACGTATTATTTATTTAGGACAAAGTCCAAATTTAGCATAATTAACGATGAGCCATGATCGTTAGCCACAGAACCCAAAATTTAAATTACAGTTTCTGTATAGGTACACAGAATACGATACCAAACGAACTGTCTGTACTTTATAAAATAAGAAAATCGCACTGAGAGGTACCTACTATATCTCCCAACTACTTCGAAACCGATATTACGAAGACCACCATGAGCCACAAGAGCAGTATGAGCAGAACACCAATCCTAGAAAACTTGTTTTGCCTGAGCACTGGTGATGTACACTTACTTCTCCTACATGTTTGCATGTTTTCAGCGTTGTTCTCTGCGTAGTTAAGCTGCTTTTACGGCGGTAATTATTAATTTCCTTACGTTTTCAAGTCAGCAATGGCGTAGAATTTCCTAGTTATATAACATGAATGCAATGTGAAGCTGTTACAGTAGATATGTCTCCACTGTGAGGATCGTCCATGATCGTCCGGTAGTTGACAAATGCTTCGTAAGACATCACAACGCATCATTCATTTCTCCAAGTAGAACAAGATAAAACGGAGGTTGTCTTACAATCTGAAAAACGTTTAACTCAGGCAGAATAACGGCCAAAATAACAGCCAGCAGTGAAGGAAAAATCAGTTTACGGCAAGAATGTGAAACAATATTCATTAGCAAAGCACGAGGTTTTCACGAGCGCGTACGGACGTGTCCCGCGCGCGCTCCCGCAACTACGGTCTTTTTGTCGGTTCTATCGGGAACAATCACGCTAGTGAACGAAATAACAGTGATCAGTGGTGGATAATAGTGAAGTGAAGCAGTCCTACAAAATTTTCTCGTGTTTCGACTAGAGAAATAGTGCAACTAGTGACTTCGCGGGCACATTTACAGCATGTCGGACCTCATCAAAGGTATTTCACAACAACTAACATCCACAAACACTACTAATACGATTAGGAACGCGTGACATTACTAACATTACTAACCGCAGTGCTGTGAAAGTGTTAAAAACAATATGAAAGGAAAGTTGCCGTGTGACGAATCATCAAAGTAACGTATGGTAGGATTTTTCTCCGTAATTAGACGTTAAATATCCACCAAACTCACGATAACTTGTTAGAACAGTGAAGGGTTGCTTGCAAAAGTGACCCGAATAAAAAAAACCTGATAATAAAGGACTTAGACTAAAAGCGAAGACTAACATATGGTAGCAAATCTCGCAGAAAAGTCTAGCTTAATTGAAGAAAACCAGTGTGAACAATACCCATACAGTGAAGGGAAACGAGCATAATTCTGAATTATATATTATAGGTAAAAGTCATAAACTGCCGAAAGTGAGGAATATTGATTACGAGTAACGTAAAGCGATACGCCTAGCGACGGAACGCAAAGTCCTGAGAGCAGGTCGCAGTGCGCCAGCTGACACGCAATACGCGTGAGTTTCGCAAGTAGGCCAAATTGCGCTGGCCACAGCGAACCGGTGTTGCTAAGCACGACTCGTTCAAATGGTTCAAATGGCGCTGAGCACTATGCAACTTAACATCTGTGGTCATCAGTCCCCTAGAACTTAGAACTACTTAAACCTAACTAACCTAAGGACATCATCACACACATCCATGCCCGAGGCAGGATTCGAACCTGCGACCGTAGCAGTCGCGCGGTTCCGGACTGCGCGCCTAGAACCGCTAGGCCACCGCAGCCGGCAGCACGACTCGTGTTTCCGCGCCCAACCGCGGGAGTTAGCAGCTTACGCGAGCTCACAGTCCCCACCTATTCCCGCGAACCATGTGGCCGGCTGACGTGCGGAGCTGACCGCGGCGCTCAGTGTCGATCGGACATCGCCGGCGAACCCACCCAGCCCACATTCGGCCTCGCTCTGTCACGTATCGCTTTTGGGACTTACGTGTCACAATGTGGTGCCGCACACGCAATACACACCAAATAAAGGTCACTCTTTAAGAACTATAACACAGATCCGCAATCCTGGATCGAGCACGCCAACTAAGTGGTGCTAACACCACACCCAAGTCCACGAAAGGGACGCTTAGTAGAGCGCAGAGCAGCACCATTTGCAAAGTATCGCCTATAGGTATGGCGTCTGGTGCCCACGAATATGCCGTCATGTCGCCGATCCAGAAGATCGCTGCAATTGACGAGCTATTAAATGACGTTGGGGAGGAATTAAAGGCCAAAAACGTATCGAGTAGCGTACTGAATACGATAAGGAATAAAATATTCCCTTTGGCTTTCCAACTCACGTCAGCAGAAGCAAAGGTCGAGCTGCTGCAAGAGCAGAACAAAGATCTACTGCGCGAACTTCAGCACTCAGCTGACCCAGTTAAGGACCTTAGAGTTGAGTCTCTCACAGAACAGGTCAACAAACTCGAGGAAGACAATACAAAACTCGCTGAAATAAACCAAGAGCTCAGGGACCAAATTAGGGATCTGACAGGAAAGATTACTGAACAGGCACAGCAACAGGCCAAGACACTAACATACGCTGCGGCACTCTCCACCGCACCCAAAGAACATAAACACATTCAGGTGGCAAAAGCCAAGCAGGCAACCACTCTCTTCATAAAGTCTACCAACAACCAAGACACGAAAACAATAAAACAAACGTTGACAAAAAACATCAACCCAAGACGAGACAACCTACACATTAAATCAATAAGAAAAACGAAGACAGCTGTGATTGTCGAAGCAGCAACACAGGAGGACTGTAGGAAAATAATAGAAAAGACGAAAGATATTGAGAATATCGCGTGTGAGGGGACCAGAAAGCGGCAACCTTTGGTGATAGTCTATCGAGTGACAGACACTATCTCGGATAGAGAATTTCTTGAGTGTCTATACGACCAAAATCTCAGTGACGATTTCACAAAAGACGAATTCGACAAAGACGTGAAAATCAGATTCCGCACAGGGCCCAAAGGTAAGGGATACAACCATCAAGTGTTGGAAGTCACACCCAGAATTTATTGGTACCTCACCAAAAAAGGAAGGGTGTACATAGACTTCCAATCCCTATTGTCAAAGACTTTACGTCAGTGAGTCAGTGTTACAACTGTTGTGACCTTGGCCATACCACCAAAGCCTGCGCAGACACAGGTACGACCTGTTCAAGGTTTGGCAAAAAGGGCCACAAACGCGCGGACTGTCGAGCATCAGAGCCTATCGATTGCATTCCGTGCAGGAACAGAAACCGAATTTGCAATAAGAGCAGGGGTGGCGCCTGCCAGACCTACAAACAGCTGCTTGATAGATTAATTGACAGTGTTGACTATGGCAACTCAACACCCCCCCTGAGTCAACCAATACGCTCCATAAATCAACCCCTGAAAAAACAAGATCATACAAGTCACCATCCACCAGGCACATAAACCATCTACGTGCCATACTCTGGCGTAAGAGGCAAAAACTATTACCTGACGACTACCCCAACAATGGTCACATTCCAGGCTTGGTACACAATACAAACCTGGAGGACAGTCATCATGCAATCACTGAACACATAGACGACCTAACACTCACAGGACAAATGTCACCAAAAGCCGCCAAACTAATCAAAAGACAAATAATGTACTGGTTGACATTCCAGACGACCCTTATGAACAGGATAGACGAACTCAAAGACGAACTACTGAGAATAGACATGATAACCCCAAATCCTGATACCGACAGACCAGAAGACCATACCACACATGACCAACCAAAACAACTGCACAAAACAGCGTTGTTAACGACTCAAGATCACCCATCCACTCCAGCACAACGACGCACATACGACACTACAAAATTCAAAGGACGCATCAAACCAGTCAAATTCATACAAGGTGAGACCTTGAACCCAACGGTGCTAAACACAACCGTAACGCAAGCAAGCACAACTGGAGCCCAAACGGAAAACATGAACAAATCTGACACCTCAGACTGTAATCAAATCAAACGCAAAATAACTCTGACTCAATGACAGAGGAAAAAGACGACGTCTGTTATTGCCCTTACGCCAGAGATTGTAGTGTTCATAACAATGATATTCGAAACCGTAATACCGACCTTGAACAGGCCACAGCGCTGGCAGACACCACGAATGCCACACAAAAAGCCGCAGCAACAACCGCAACAAAAGTCTGGCAACAGAGGCGACAGTGCGCATAACATACCAAAAGCTGTTATTTCTGTCACAGATAGCGAAGACGAGCAGTGAGGTGGGAACCAAATCATGTCAAATCAATGCAGAATGGAGGCACAAACAACCAACACATCTGATACACATCAAGACTGCACAAACTAAGCACACACAAAAAATAAACGAATCATCACAGCCTTTAGGAAACTAAAACCGCATAGAAAACCCAAACAGCCTAAGAGAGTCAAGAAAGTGAAAGCGTGTGACGACCAATCGCGGCAATCGCAGGCTGCCTCAAAACCTAGTGATACGAAAGTGCATACACCTGATGATACCAACACCTTCGCAGCCCCCCAACCAACAACCTCAATGCCGACGCTCAAGGAAACCCCCACAACAACCAACGAGGAAGCCAATCCAGTGCCCCCCGCAGAGGTGCACAACAACACCACTACACCATCACGACACGTCGCGGCTGCAGAGACGCCAACACACGCCATCGACACCGATAGTTTTAGTTACGACAAGCTAGACATAAATGTAAAATTAAGTAGGCTAGAAAAATGAGACATCTTAGAGACGGCACAGCGGATGCTCATCCGCACCCTACACCCGTACGGCCAATCTGTTTGTTTCCGTACATCAGAGCAAACCGATAGACTGATTCTCAAAACGGAGAATATTCCAACAGATCCAGACTGCCTACTAGACCTGCTCATGCAGGTGTGCGCCCGCAGGGAGGAACCATTCGATATGGGCAAGCTTTACAAGGATCACGTAAGGGCTCATGGGAGAACATACTTCGATTACAGTCAAACTGGCAGCAAGTGCTACGCCACAATTAAACACCCAAACTGCTAATAGCACAGCTTAATGCTATGAGGAGTATACTTGTAAATTCGGAGCTCCCACGGGTCCTACGTGAACTAAAAAGTGACATTCTGTGCATACAGGAGCCCTACACTAGACAAGGGCATATCCCCAACGATCCTCCAAGTGCGGTGATAGTTGCGGAGGGGACAGGCTGCATGGCATCTGTCATAATCCTAAACAAAGAAATACATCCAGTCAAAATTACAGAACTCTGTTCCGAGCACCTAGTTACAGTTGAAGTCACACACAAGGGGGATACTTGGATCATTGCGCCGCTGTACGCCCAATTCTGTCATTGCATCAAACCACACGCAGACCTCATCAGAGATGTTGCGCAATACGCTGGCAACAAAAAACTTCTTATCGGTGCAGACATAAATGCCAGATCAACCCTGTGGCATTCAGACAGAACTGACAACAGAGGTAGAATAATAAATGACATCATCCAAGAAAACAGACTACACGTACTCAACAAGGAATGACATCACCCGACTCACATCGGACACAACGGTCATTCATCAAACATAGACATCACCCTCGTTAATAATGCCGCCAACAGCCACGTACGAGACTGGACCGTACATGACCAGATCACTGCTAGCGACCACAACATCATCACGCTAACCTTAAGTGGTACACGAAACGTCAACACAGAAACACTACCAAAAAGACTATTATTTGACAAAACAGACTGGGACAGGGTCAGACAAAAAATACATGAGCACATACCGCAAGACATCACCGGCAGTGTTGATTACAGAGCACACATTCTGACAGATATCATCACACACACACAGAACACCTGCATACCCACACAAAGAACAACATAACACCAAAATATTCCCTGGACTACACAATTAACCCGACTCAAACAAGACTCAAAACGTAAACGTAAGCTTTACCAACGAGCAATTTCAGATAGAGAAAGACAATTACGACTACACGACTACCGGCTTGCCAAGGACAAATATAAACTTGAGCTGAATAAGACCAGGAAAGACCATTGGAACAGCCATGTAGCAGCACAAACACGACTAAACATTTGGGGGAAACCATACAAAATCGTGACAGAGAAAATTAAGAGCCCACTGATCCTGGGAACGCTGCGACAGGAGGATGGTGAGATGACTAAGGGCTGGAGACGCACAGCGGAGTTCCTGCTGAGCAAACTCCTGCCCGACGACATCGCAGACACAGACATGCCACATCATGCAGCACTGAGACACGAAGTAGACACAGTCTACACCACATCAACCGTCACCTGTCCATTTGCGCAGGAAGAAGTGGTGACAGCGATCTCAGAACTCAAAAACAAAAAGCGGCCTGGACCGGATGGTATCCACTCTGAGGTACTGAAACAAATTGCACCGCAGATCACCCCGTTTCTCACAACGTTGTTAAACGATGCATTAAGGCTGGGCCGTGTGCCTGCAGTGTGGAAGACCTCGAAGGCGGTTATCATCAAAAAGGCTCCAGACAAAGACCCATCAGACCCCAAGTCATACAGACCAATTTGCCTTATCAATACACTCGGTAAAGTACAAGAAAAACTACTCTGCAAAAGACTACAAGCACACCGAACACTATGGGGACTGACACCACACCAATACGGCTTCAGGGAAGGGAAATCTATAGACGACGCAGTTAACAGAGCACTCCAAATAGTACACGACACACCCTCCATATATACACTTGCAATTATGATAGACATCTCAGGTGCCTTCGACAACCTTTGGTGGCCGGCCTTGTTCAAGAGGCTCAGACACCTGCAGGCACCGGAGTCTCTGTATAATAGTTTCATGGACTACTGCAGAGACAGAACGGTCGTTTGGCAAATGGACAACCAGAAAGTGATTAAACGAATTACAAAAGATTGTCCACAAGGGTTGATCTGCGGCCCCATCTTCTGGGACATAGCTATAGAACCGCTCCTACAGTTACTAGAGGAGCACATCTTGACAGATGGAGTTGTCGCTTATGCTGATGACCTACTCGTCGTAGTTTCAGCAAACAAGCGTGCCCAGCTAGAAGAAGGAGCCAATGGAACACTTAGGACAATAACCAAATGGTGCACAGATAATAAATTAAAGAAAGCAGGAAACAAAACAACTTATACATTGCTAAAGGGTATCCTGCGCAGGAACCCAGTAGTCAAAATCGGGGACACAAACATAAAAAGACTAGCAGTCACACGCTATCTGGGAGTATACATTGATGAACGATTGAACTTCCACGAACACATGCGAATATACACAAACAAAGCAGAAAAGATACTACACAAACTGGCTAGGCTAAATTCGGAACAATTCAGACTACCCCTGTCAGTGGCACGACATACCATTGCGCTCTCTTCGAGTCAGTACTATGCTTTGCTGCCAGTACGTGGGCACATAGGTTAAATCTGTCAACCAACAGAACCATTGTACGTCGAGGCCAAAGAAGTGTTCTACTTCGACCAACAGGGGCATTCAACACAACATCAAATGACGCACTATGTGTCGTCAAGGGAATCTTCCCCATAGATATCACCATCAGGTACCGCGCAGCCATGTACTGGCTTAGGATGGGGAGAATAGACCAGGTTCGGCAGATCACTGGTGTACCGATTGAGACAACTCGCCAACTCAGAGCATGGCGAGTGGCTACCTGGCAGAGCGAGTAGGTCAACAGCGATAAGGACCGCCGTGTATACAACTTCTTCCCTGACATCCGGGAAAGACTAAAACTAAAACATATTGATCCCAGTCGCGGTATGGTACATTTCATCACAGGACATGGCCCTTATCCCACGCACCTGTACCGCGTGAGTCTGCAGCAGACTAATAGATGCACTTGCGGGGAAGAAGGTTCCCCTGAACATACTGTCTTCTTCTGCGGACACGCACGAACATAAGACAAATACGCGACCCGGAAAGGTGGACTGAACTCAACAAACTAACGGACGAAATCTCGAAGATCCCACAAATAGAATACTTGTGCAACAGACCCTACAGAAGGCAAGTCGGTCCAAACAGACGTCACGATGCCCAGAAGGACACAGATATGATTAGCACCACGAGTGATGAAGAAGAAACAGATACAGACCAGGGCACCAACACAGATATTGAAGCGTCCAGCGCGGATGATCCATAGTGTCAACCAAGTCAAATTCAAAGAACAGAGTGGAACAACCGACAAGAGGTGCACAAGACACACACAATCCTAAAAACAGATTGCACCTTATATGTAAATAGTTAACAGCATCTCCATGTCTAATAAGAGCTTAAAGCTAGGTACCTCTTCAAGGGACCTACGCCTCCCGTTAAGAGGCAGCGCACAGTCTGGATGGAAGGATCTTAATTGTGGTCCCTCTCTTTTGAGTCCAACCCGATGATACCTATGGTAGTTCGGGGAAAACCACCGCTCAGGCTGTGTTGCTGGCGGGGCCGGAAGGTGCTAACTGCCACACCACGTTTCATTGTAAGTCTCATTGGCTCAGCGTGAACTGTTTGTACAACCAACCTACTCAGCCTATTCCACAACCTCCACTACACTAACAACTTCTGATCTGAAGCTTTAAGTTAGGTACCTCTTCAAGTGACCTACGCCCCCCTGGTAAGAGGTGCGCACGTCCTGAATGGAAGGATCTTAATTGTGGTACCTCTCTTTTGAGCCCAACCCGACGGATACCTATGGTAGATCGGCGAAAACTACCGCTCAGGTGGTGTTGTCGGCGGGGCCGGGAGGTGCTTGCGCCTGATGTACTCTACTAGGAGCCTTGTAGGCTCAACACAAACCGTTAGCGTCATTACCTTATTACTTTTACCACAAGTACCCTTTCATTAGCCAAGCACAAAATCAGTTACCTCTTTACTGTATATCGTAAATATACATGGAGGTCTTAGTCTTAGTTTCTAGCTTTAACGTACCCTAATCTTTTCTAGTTAAGGTAGTTTTTAGGATGGTAGATGTTAAAGGCATGGTGAGCAACGGCCAGAGTCTTGAGGGTCATTCCAAGACCCGGGCCGCCGCCCACAACCAGGTGAGGGGCAATATTATACCCATCCCTTCTCTATTCAGTTCTCTTCCTACCTTCTTTCTAAATATTTAATTTCGTTTTGTTTATTAATATCTTACTTGATTTTGTATTAGTTATAAGTTTTTCTAATGCTGCACAAAAAAATGATATCAAATGGATCTAAACAGAGCCCGCCTCCACGTGGCGGGACACGGGCAACGGTTTAAGTGTGGACGGGAGCCGGTGAGGTGTTACTTTCAGTCACTCCGGACCACAGTGAGCGCTTTACCGCACAGAAGAGATGGTGTCCGATATTATTCCTGCGTCGCCACACGGAGTGGCCGCGCGGTTTACGCGTCATGTCACGTATTGCGCGGCCCCTCCCGCCGGATGTCCGAGCCCTTCCTCGAGTATGGGTGTGTGTGTTGTTCTTAGCATATGTCAGTTTAAGTAATGTGTAAGTATAGGGACCGATGACCTCAGCAGTTTGGCCCCTTAGGAATTCAACACATATTACTTGCCGGCCGCGGTGGCCGAGCGGTTCTAGGCACTTCAGTCCGGAACCGCGTGACTGCTACGGTCGCAGGTTCGAATCCTGCCTCGGGCATGGATGTGTGTGACGTCCTTAGGTTAGTTAGGTTTAAGCAGTTCTAAGTTCTAGGGGACTGATGACCTCAGATGTTAAGTCCCGTAGTGCTCAGAGCCATTTGAACCATATTCCTGTGTCAGGGGTAGGAGATTTACGGGAGGGGTATGTGGCCACGACCACCAATAAAGGCAGCAGGAAACAGTCTTAGCCGAATTCCGGAGTACGGCACACTGCCATACAGGCAGAGGGAAGTGGCGACTCCCTAGTAGGCGCAGGCACTTCCCCAAAATGAACATCCACCATCCAAAGGCGGCGAACTCATGCCGCGTTCCAGATCAGTCCTTCCCAGACAGTATCGCTGAGTAGGCAAACCACGAGCATGACGTCGTCGTGCACTTATATATCGCCCCTGATGCTGCAAGGGTTCCAGCTACAGGGACGAGAGGGAAATCAACTCAGTGACGTTGAACAAGCGAAGGTTTAGAGACCAACGCGAGAACGGCTCAAATTATATTCCAATACATGGTCAACGATCCAATCTGGCGCTTGTTCAAATGATTCAAATGCTCTGAGCAGTATGGGACTTAACATCTGAGGTCATCAGTCCCTTTGAACTTAGAACTAATTAAACCTAACTAAGTTAAGGACATCACACAAATCCATACCAGAGGCAGGATTCGAACCTGCGACCGTAGCGGTAGCGCGGTTCCAGACTGAACCGCCTAGAACCGCTCGGCCACCACGGCTGGCTCTGGCGCTTGTCTTTTAAGTATCTTCGGCGTTAGACTATAATGTGAAATTTGGCAAAGTATGAAACTAGTACAAGCCAAATTGCGGATTAACCCCCTGTCCATCAAGCGGGTTTGGAATCAACCCGCTCACCTTATTTTCCTTAGAATGCATGCACGGTGCAGCTTAGGTATTATCCTCGGCTAGTGTATTCTCCTAGCTCTATTCTCACAGTATTGGAGGGGTCGCCGGCTTCTTGCTACATACTACCCGCTCTACAAACTGTTGCCGGTTGGGAATTCATGGACTTGATGGTACATCGGGTGCACTTTTGCCCAATTTTGTAAACATATTTAAATTTTTATTCTGTTTTAGGGTAGATCACAATAATCCACATAAGGATGTTCAGTCCAGAAGAGGTTTTAGAGGAGCTGCAAAAGCAAATGGCGATGGATTCTGTTGAAGTGGATGACGACAATTTTCATAAATTTTATGCAGAGGCATCGGATGGCGAATTATCTGATGAAACTATCGACGATGAATTTGACCATCTGTAGGGAACCCTATACGAAGGACAGCTACCCAAAAACAACGGCTAAGAATCTAGATTAACTGAAGCGCCAAAGAAACTGGTATAGGCATGCGTATTAAAATACAGGTATACAGAAACAGGCAGAACAAGACGCTGCTGTCGGCAACAGCTATATAAGATAAAAAGTGTCGGGTGAAGTTGTTAGATCGGTTACTGATGCTGCAATGGCAGGTTATCAACATTTAAGTTAGTTTGAACGTGGTGTCACGATCGGCGCACGTGCGATGGGACACAGCATCTCCGAGGTAGCGTTGAAGTGGGGATTTTCCCGTACGACCATTTCCTCAGTCTATCGTGAGTATCAGGAATCGGATAAAACATCAAATCTCTGACATCGCTGCGGCTGGAAAAATATCCTGTAAGAGCGGGACCAATAACGACTGAAGAGAATAGTTCATCGTGACAGAAGTGCAACCCTTTCGCAGATTGCTGCAGATTTTAATGCTGGGCCATTATCAAGCATCAGAGTGCGAACCATTCAACGAAACGTCATCGATATGGGCTTTACTCCCCGCCGGGGCCGTCAGCACTGACATTGGACTGTTGATGATTCGAAACATGTTGCCTGGTCGGACGAATCCTCGTTTCAAATTGTATCGAGCGGATGGACATGTACGAGCATAGAGACAACCTTATGATTCCATGGACCCGGCATCTCAGCAGGAGTGTTAAAGCAGGCGGAGAGGTCTGTGCAGTTAGAGTGATATGCGAGTTCTGATACGTCTAGATACGATTGTGGCAGGTGTCACGTTCATAAGAATCCTGTCTGATCACCTGCATCCATTCATTTCCATTGCACATTTCGAAGGACTTGGGCAATTCCAGCAGGACAATGCGACACCCACACGGCCGTAGTTGCTATAGAGTTGCTCCGGGAACACTCTTCCGAGTATAGACACCTCCATTGGCCACCAAACTCTCCAGAAATGAATATTATTGAGCATTTCTGGTATGCTTTGCAATGTGCTGTTCGGAAGAGATCTCCACCAGCTCATTTTAATACGGGTTTATGGACAGCCCTGTAGGATCTATAGTACATGTTCCATCCAGTATTACGCCAGACATTAGTCGAGTCTGTGCTACGTCGTTATGCGGCTCTTCTGCGTGCTCTCTGGGGCCCTACACGATATTAGGCAGATGTAGGCCTACTAGTTTCTTTAGCTCTTCAGTGTATTTTACCCTAAGGGAAGATTTAGAAACAATATGGGCCTCTAAATATACCAAAACGCACCTAAAACCTATGGAATTACACCTTCCCTTAAATAATAGTATTGCTCAACGTATGATAGAAAAGAGAAAATGATTTTCGTTGTTTCTACATGAATAAATGATTGATATGTTGGTGAAATACACAAATCGTGAAATCGTACGAATAGCCCGGTGATTAACTTCTATCCAGTGGTATACTACACCCACAGACAAACATGAGATGGAATCGCTTTCTGCATTACTGCACAGGAAGGATTACAGGAAGAATTCTCTTTTGAAAACTAAGGAAATGTTTTCAAAAATTGACGGACCTCCGATCTTTCGGTTTACAATGTCTAAAAACCGGTTTGAATTTCTTATCCGTGCCTTTACATTGGACGAGAGGAAAATACGAAATCAGAGGAAATAAAATGGCTCTGAGCACTATGGGACTTAACATCTATGGTCATCAGTCCCCTAGAACTTAGAACTACTTAAACCTAACTAACCTAAGGACAGCACACAACACCCAGCCATCACGAGGCAGAGAAATTCCCTGACCCCGCCGGGAATCGAACCCGGGAACCCGGGCGTGGGAACAGAGGTAATAAAACGACAAATCTGTGGCCTTACAAGAGTTCTGGATGCCTTTTACCACTCTTTCTAAAGGCTTTTATATGCCATGTTAATAACTGAATGCAGATGAAACGTTATGTAGCTACAGAAGACGATGACCTTTCAAAATGTTTACGCCTAAGGAACTACAGATATGGCTTGAAAATTGTCAGCATAAGTGACGCAAAATCACTTTATTTTTGGAGAGAAAGAAACCAAAGGAAAAATAAACAGTAAGTGTTTGCTTGCGGACGAGATAATGTCCTACAGTTTTGTGATTCTGTAAAGAACCCGAACAGAAATATTGCGACAGACAACTGGTTGACATCTTAAGAATTGCTCGATGAGCTAACTGTAATGAAACTCACATTAGTCGGCAAGTTACGCTAAAGCACACCACAAATACCACCGGAAATGAACGACCCTAGCAACCCATCTCACTTCCTCTACGACCTTGATAAAATGCTCATTTCTGTTCCACCAAAGAAACACAAAACGGTTATTATTTTATGACCCGTGCATGATCCGTCTGAAATAGATGCGCATTCGCAAAAACGTGAACAAATCGAATCCTACTATATGACAAAATGCGGACTGGTCGTGTTCGATCAAATCTATCACGATAACTGCACAATACGTAGAACTTAGAGATGGACACGGATTCTAGATGCTGCTGGGATGAATGCATACTTTCAAAATTGAATCACCCCCAATCACATGGTTTATCTAGTAAGGAGCGCAGTCGACTCCTTAAAAGACTTTCTCTTGATTTAACGGAACCACTGAAGAAGAATACAGCTAATAATTCTCAGCTAACTTTCAGAAAAATATCATCCACACAGTTCCGAGCACTGCAAGAGCTGACAAGTGCGAGAACTATTGCATAAACAGCCTGACAGCTCATGCACCTTGTTGCTGACAAGAATAATATACAGAAGAATGGTAAAGAAAATTGAGGATGTGTTAGATGGCGATCAGTTCGGCTTTAAGAAAGGTGAAGGCAAGAGAGAGGCAATTCTCACGCTGCGGTTAATAATGGAAGCCATACTAAAGAAAAATCAAGATACGTTCATAGGATTTGTCGACATCGAAAAAGTTTCCGACCATGTAAAATGGTGAAAGATATTGAAAATTCCGAGAAGAGTAGGAATAAGTTATAGGGACAGACGGGTAATATACACTATGTGATCAAAAGTCGCCGGGGACCTGACTGAAAATGACTTCCAAGTTCTTGGCGCCCTCCATAGGTAATGCTGGAATTCAGTATAGTGTTGACCCACCCTTAGCCATGATGACTGCATCAACTCTCGCAATCACACGTTCAATCACGTGCTGGAAGGTTTCTTGGGGAACGGCAGCCATTCCTTCACGGAGGTATCGATGTCGGTCGGTGAGGCCTGGTAAGAAGTCGGCTATCCAAAACATCCCAAAGGTGTTCTGTAGGATTCAGGTCAGGACTCTGTGCAGGCCTGTCGATTAAAGAGATATTGTTGTGTAACCACTCCTCCACAGGCCGTGCATTATGAACAGGTGCTCGATCGTGTTGAAAGATGCAATCGCTATCTCCGAATTAATCTCCAGCAGTGGGAACCAAGAAGGTGCTTAAAACATCAACGTATTCCAGTGGTGTGATACCGCCACGCAGAACAACAATGGGTGGAAGCCCCTCCAGGAAAAACACGTCCACACCATGACACCACTGCCTCTGAATTTTACTGTTGGCTCTACACACGCTGGCAGATGACGTTCACTGGGCATTCGCCATGCCCACACCCTGACATCTGATCGCCACATTGTGTACCGTGATTCGTTACTCCACACAACATTTTTCCACAGTTCAATCGTCCAATGTTTACGCTCCTTATACCAGGCTGTGCGTCGTTTGGCATTTACCGGCGTGATGTGTGGCTCATGAGCAGCCGATCGACTTTGAAATCCAAGTTTTCTAACGACCCGCCTAACTGCCAAAGCACTTGCAGTGGATCCTGGTGCAGTTTGGAATTCCTGTGTGATTGTCTGGATAAATGTCCGCTTATTACACATTACTACCCTCTTCAACGGTCGGCTGTCTCTGTCAGTCAGCAGACGAGGTTGGCCTGTACACTTTTGTGCTGTACGTGTCCCTTCATGTTTCCACATCACTATCACATCGGAAACAGTGAACCTAGGGATGTTATGGATGTTTAGATGTGAGGAAATCTCGCGTACAGACGTATGACACAGGTGACACCCAATCACCTGGCCACGTTCGAAGTTCTGCAGAGCGCCCCATTCTGCTCTCTCACGATGTCTAATGATTACTGAGGTAGCTGATATGGAGTACCTGGCAACAGGTGACAGCACCATGCACCTAATATGAAAAATGGTTTTGGGGGTGTCATGATACTTTTGATCACATAGTGTACAACACATACAAGAACCAAGAGGGAATAATGAGAGGGGACGACCAAGATCGGATTAAGAAGGGTGTAAGACAGAGACGTAGTCTTTTGCCCCTACTGTTCAACCTCTACATCGGAGAAGCAAAGGCGGAAATACAAGAAATGTTCTATAGTGAAATTAATATTCAAGGTGAATGGATATGAATGATACGATTCGCTGATGACATTGCTATTCTTAGTGAAAGTGAAGGTGAACTACATGATATGCAGAATGGAATGAACAGCCTATGAGTACAGAATACGGATTGAGAGTAAATCGAAGAAAGGTGAAAGTAATGAGAAGTAGCAGAAATGAGAACAGCCAGAAACTTAAAATCAGGATTGATGGTCACAAAATAGCTGAAGTTGGGGAATTCTACTTCCTAGGCATCAAATTAACCATTGACGGACACAGCAAGGAAGACATCAAAATCGAACTAGCTATGGACAAAAGGACATTTCTGAGTCAAGATAAGTCTACTAGTATCAGACACAAGCTAAGGGTTGAGGAGGTTCTGCCCAGAATCGCAGATGAAAGGAATATGTGGAAAACACTGACAGGAAAAAGGGACATGATGATAGGACATCTGTTAAGGCGCCAGGGAATGACTTCCATGTTACTAGAGGGAGCTGTAGAGGACTCTGGTACCAAGTGCCGCGGGTTTCGAATCCGTGCCAGACGGCATGGACCTCGATTATCACTACAGGTCTCTGCAGCCGTCGCGCCTTAAGCCGTGGTGGAACGCGCTCCTGGCCTGCGTATGATATGCGAGTACCACGGTGGAGCACGTGGTCTCAGCACCCAATACCGACGTACCCTATCATGTGTTTAAGCGCCTGCCTGTCGCTCAGCGAAGCAGTCTGATATTCGCGTGAGTCTATCGACATGTCGCCTACAGACAGCCTGTTTACTTTGCTTGTTCCCGCGTATGAGTGGACATTGTTGATTCGTGAGGTTTTCGCTTGTGACCCCGTTGCTTCTTGCATGTTGTTGTTCGCAGGGTCTTGCTCGGACGTCAGACGTTGTTCGTGTCCGTCCTTTCCCGTTCGTCTGTTTATTTGTTCGCGGGCCGCTACCATTCGGTTCCGTAGCACATTCGTTCTCGGCAACCCCGTGACCGTTCCGGTCACCGTTACAACAAAGGCAAAAACATCTGAAATGGAAACAAGAGTAATAACGATATGAAAGTTTATTCCTTTTGTACTAAATGTCATAGATATTTGTGTGTTAATACAGGAATGTGGCTTGTCCCAGTTGTGTTATCATGTAGCATAGTAATAATAATAGTTACTTAACTTTTGGTTATTCTGAATTACTTTATTTCGAGTATAGCCGCCTGGTCATGTGATTTAATGACAGTACCTGGTTGTCTGTGGTCTGACAATAATAAAATATACGTATCGGACTGAAGGTTTTTGGGCATACAATTACGTGTTACGTACTTCAGTAAAATGTTGCGTTCTTATTCTATGCCGCGAAGTGTGGCCGCCCGGTTTGAGGCGCCATGTGACGGATTTTGTGGTAAGCTCTTATGGGACCAAACTGCTAAGGTCATCGGTCCCTAGGCTTACACACTACTTAAACTAACTTACGCTAAGAACAATACACACCCATGCCCGATGCAGGATTCGAACATCTGACGGGGGTAGCCCCGCGAACCGTGACAAGGCACCCTACACTGCATGGTGACCCTAGGCGGCATTTCACGGATTGCACGGCCCCTCCCGCCAGAGGTTTGAGTCCTCCACCGGGCACGGGTGTGTGTGTTGTTCTTAACATAAGTTAGTTTAAGTAGTGTATGTCTAGGGACCGATGACAGCAGTTTGGTCCCTTAGGAATTCACACACATTTGAACATTTTTATTGTCTTTTTTTCCAATAACATCAACAAACATTTGATTTATTAATATCTATAATGGTATATTTAATTATGCTTAAAGATACAAATGTATTTCAGTGGGTGATATTCCACCCGCCCTTCTTGGAACGTCCTTCCAATCCATAATGTGGGCAGACGGTTAAATTTGATGGGCAAATAGAGAGCATATCTAGACGACCAAACTAGAATATTGTTTCAAAGCTTGAAGTTCTTATCAAAAAGACATGAAAGCAAGTATAGAACAAATTCGAAGACACATTACTGGGTGTGTAATAGGTCAGGACTCCCTGAATAAAAATACTCCCAACACAGAGACTTGGCGAGCTTCCACGAGAATCTATTAAGAAGGCGACGAAGCAACAACTGTGTTGTCTCCACTGTAAACCTGGCGTATGGTTCAGAACAGTAAGATAAGGACACGTACCGAGGCACAGTCAGCAAGAAGAGTGCAAGAAGAAATGTACTGCAGAGGAGTCAGCAGTGCGAACACATTGAAGGTCTTTGTGAGGTGAAGGTATAGGCCTATCTTATGAAATGGCAGATGAAGAAATGGAAGTCAACACGGACAAAAGATTGCCCGCGAAAGGCAAAGGTCCTGAGTTCAAGTCTCGGTCCACCAGGAAGTTTCATATCAGCGCACCCTCCGTTGCAGAATGGAAATTTCATTCTGGAAATATCATCCACACAATATCGAAGATAGCAAGGGCAGGTAATTGCGAGCGTTACCACACAGTCAGGTTGATATACCAACTACCAAGTCGCTGACAAGTGTAATGTAAAGACGAAAGTAAAAAATTGAAGGTTTGTTCAACAATGATAAATTTTGCTTTGTGAAAGGTAAAGGTGTGAGAGAGGCAGTTCTGACGTTGTACTTGATAAATATAAAGAGACATCAATAATACTTATTAACCTAGAAAAATCGTTCGACAGTGTACAATTTTTCGATATGTTCAAAACTCGCAGGAAAATAGATGTGAGCTATGGGAAAAGATGGGTACTATACTCGCACAGCATTTCTGATATCGGTAACGCTTTACCACTGCGAAAAATGTATGAGAACTGCATATACCCTACACTCCTTCCACCATCTCTCTTCATCTTCTGCCACTGAGGCCTCATCGCCCTGTGTATCACCTCCTGCTCCGATCTCTGACCACCTGCTTCTCTCACCCTACTCCACCTCTCTATCTCTCTCTCTCTCTCTCTCTCTCTCTCTCTCTCTCTCTCTCTCTCTTTCTCTCTCTCGCTCTGCATCTACTCTTTTCGTTTCTCTATGTCCATCTCGGTTTTCTCCCTCCTACCTCAATTCCCTTCCCTCCTCTTTCAGCTCAAACCCGCTTCAGGCTATCCCCATTTAGGTTTTCCATTATTTCCCTAAATCGCTTCAGGCAACTGCCGGGATGGTTCCTTGAAAGGGCACGGTCGACTTCCTTCCCCATCCTTTCTTAATCGGATGGGACCGATGACCTCGCTGTTTTGTATCCTCCCCTAAATCAACCAACCAACCAATCCTCCTCTCTAACCGTCTGCTCCCTTCTCTCCGACAATGGGCCTTGTATGCTTTTATTGCAATTGTGGTCGCTTACAATGAAAAAATCTGCAGAAAAAAGTGACATATGTTGTATGGGAGACTTCTACAGCTACTAGGTCTGTGAGGATAGTAGCTTCCGTAATAGCACTAGGCTTAGTTTAAATCTGAAAGCAAGTAGGATTACACATGTTTCGAACGATTCAACTTCTGCGGTAGTATTTTGTTCACAATTAAACTTTCATTTCTCTATAAAAAAGACGGCAAGTAATTTACAGTACAAACTGTAAATTATAACTATGATTGAATAAAATATTGAATAGTAAAATTCACAATGATTTAGTAACAATGTAACGTTTTTCTGCCTTTAGTCTTCTACGTTAAAACAATTTTTATATTAACAAAATGTAGCCTAAGTCCGTTTCAGCCATACGTTAGAACATCATGTGAAATTTTGAACTTAATCGGTGATGTGCTTTTCGAGATTTAAGGTAACAATATTATACAACGACTACTCTTTAGATAGTAGTATGGATATATATCCGTGGTCTAGAGATTAGTTAGCTGCCCTCCGTAATAAAAAAAAAAAACGAGTGACCGGATCAACGAAGAACTTAAACGGATGTCATGGAACGTCCAGCTAGAAAGAATGCAACGAACAATAATGAAAAAGAAAGAAAGAAAGAAGTAGTGTCTTTCATTCATAATAAAAGGTCCTCGCTGCCTGGTTAGAAACCCACCACCACTTCAATTTTGATTAATAATCATCACTGGTGGCCAAAGACTTCCGGCATAAGAAATCACCCTCATTCTGCCAACGGCCTTGTCAAAGAGTGTGGAGGAGCGGACAGAGGTTCAGGGACTCTTGCCCTGGGAGTGGGGAACCGCCCCTAAAGGCGGAAGACTCAGTGGTGATCAACGGCATGAGGATGCAGAAGGCAATGGAAACCACAGCATTAAAGACATAAAACATGTATCCACAGTACTTGTGGCCTGTAATTGAAAAAGTGTCATGATGATCGTTCCATTCGCAAAATATTCTAGAATACCGCCCATTCGGCTCTCTGGATGGGGACTGCCAAATGCGAGGTGACAATGAGAAAACGATTAAAAAATCAATGAAATGATAACGTTCTATGAGTCGGGGCGTGGACTGGCAGAAGCTTGAATTTGATACGGAAGCCAGAAAATCTGAAACGGGAAATGCAGGGCTCAATCTAGATACAGTAGATGTCAGCGCAGTGAAATGGAAAGACAAGGATTTCTGGTGGAATGAGTATAGGGTAATATCAACAGCAGCAGAAACTTGTATAACGGGAGTAGGATTCGTTATGAATAGGAAGGTGGGGCAGAGAATGTGTTATTGTGAACATTTCAATGATAGGACTATTTTTACCAGAATCGATAGCAAACCAACACCGACAACGACAGTTTTGCTATACATGCCGATGATGCAAGCAGAAGATGAAGAGATTGCGAAAGTGTATGAGGATATTGAAAGCGTAATATAATAGACAAATGGAGGAGAAAATCTAATAGTCATGGGGGACTGGGATGTAGTTGTAGGGAAGGAGTAGAAGATAGAGTTACAGGAATGTGGGCTTGGGACAAGGAATGAGAGACGAGGAAGAATAATTGAGTTCCGTAGTAAATTAGAGCTTGTAACAGTTAATACTGTGTTCAAGAAACACAAGAGGATGTATACTTGGATAAGGCTGGGTGATACGGGAAGATTTCAGATAGATTACATAATGGTCAGGCAAAGATTCCGAAATTGGATTCTCGATTGTAACGTGTCAAGGTATAGACTCAGATCTCAATGTGGCAGTGATGAGGAGTAGGCTGAAGTTTAAGAGAATAGTCTTGAGGAATCAGTACGCAAAGAAGTGGGATACAGAAGTACTGAGGAATGACGAGATACCCTTGAAGTTCTTGAAGGGTGTAAATATAGCAATAAACAATAGCCCAGTAGGCAGTACAGTTGAAAAGCGATGGACATGTCTAAAAAGGGCAATCACAGAGGCTCGAAAGAAAAAAATGGGTATAAAGAAGGTAACTGCAAAGAAACCACGGGCAACAGAAGAAACAGTTCAACTGAGTGATGCAAGAAGGAAGTACAAACATTTTCAGGGAAATTCGAGAGTACAGATATAGAAGTCGCTGAGGAATGAAATAAATAGGAAATGCTGGGAAGCTAAGACGACATGGCTGAATGAAAAATGTGAAGAGATCGAAAAGTAAATGATAGTTGGAAAGACTGATTCAGTATATAGGAAAGTCGAAACAACCTCCGGTAAAATTTAAAAGCAAGGGTGGTAACATTATGACTGTAATAGAAGAAGAAACAGGAGTCAATTGAGAAGAGATAGGGGATCCATCATAATTTAAGAGAGCTTTGCCGGCCGGAGTGGCCTGCGGTTCTAGGCGCTAGAGTCTGGAGCCGAGCAACAGCTACGTTCGCAGGTTCGAATCCTGCCTCGGGTATGGATGTGTGTGATGTCCTTAGGTTAGTTAGGTTTAATTAGTTCTAAGTTCTACGCGACTGATGACCTCAGAAGTTGAGTCGCATAGTGCTCAGAGCCATTTGAATCATTTTTTAAGAGAGCTTTGAAGTGCTTAAGATGAAATAAGGCAGAAGTGGACGATAACACTCAATCAGAATTTCTAAAATCGTTAAGGGAAGTGGTAAAAAAATGACTATTCACGTTCATGTGTAGAAGGAATGATTGTGGTAATATACTGACTGTTGGAACAATATCATCCACCTAAATCGGAAGATGGCTTCAAATGGCTCTGAGCACTATGGGACTCAACATCTTAGGTCATAAGTCCCCTAGAACTTAGAACTACTTAAACCTAACTAACCTAAGGACATCACACACACCCATGCCCGAGGCAGGATTCGAACCTGCGACCGTAGCAGTCCCGCGGCTCCGGACTGCAGCGCCAGAATAATCGGAAGACTGCTACTGCAAGCTTAAATTTTACAGCACCTCGAAGACCGCCTTTACCCAGTGTAGCCAATACAACCCAGCTTGGAATCTTAAAAGTCATGGCTTCCTCACGTCTGAATAGAATTAAGTGTTGTTTTCTTATTTATTGCATACTTGATACTGCAAGGTCACATCTGTGTTAACGTGAAATTGGGCCTGTTACACTAACTTGCTTCTGAGTCATTCTGAGTATCATCGTTGCAGTTTGCTTTCCTACACCATATTCTGTGCAAGTGTATGAGTACTCTCTGTTATAAAGTGAATCGACGAAATTAAATTTGTAACGTAGTCTGTGTTGGAGGCAAGGAACCGTTTGTAGAAAAGTGTGTTTTAATCATTGTATCAGCAGGCACAGATATTTCATCTTCTTACAAGCAATTTTAAGTAGTGTTAAGTTTTTAACTTGTAGTTTTAGTCGCTTTTGCAGTGAGATTTTCTACATCTTAGGCATTCTCGTCTCTAGCCTTATTTGTGCAGATTGCTCTTACACTCTGCTGTATGTCAACAGGGTAACATTGGCACCGGACGACACATTCCTGTTCTCCGGGCCCAGAGCAGAGATGTGTTTGCCTTCTGCTGTGGCGACACTTCCATCGTCACACGACGTGTGGGTTAGAGGAAAATCTGGGGGCCTCTACCAGCCGCGTCATGGTGAATCAAAAGTGGTTCAAATGGCTCTGAGCACTATGGGACTTAACATCTGAGGTCTTCAGTCCCTTAGACTTACAACTACGTAAGCCTAACGAACCTAAGAGCATCACACACATCCATGCCCGAGGCATAATTCGAATCTGCGACAGTAGCAGTCGAGCGGTTCCGGACTGAAGCGCCTACAACCGCTCGGCCACCGCGGCCGGCTCATGGTGAATCAAGTAAACTCGATCGTCTGTTGCGTACCAAGGGCGGAGTGTCGCTTATTAATCGGGAACTATTAGTCTGTCCTATTTGGTGAATTCAGTATGCTGATAACTTTCAAAGCTTTGCAAGCCCAAAGTTGATCCTCGCTATACATGCTCTTTAACTACTCGTTTAAACCTTGTAGTCTCATTGCTACCTATGGGGTGCGTTAAGTTTGAAAGCCTTTTATTTACCAATCTGGACTGTTGAACTTTTCCTTCGATCCTCAGTTCAAATGGTTCAAATGGCTCTGAGCACTATGGACTTAACTTCTGAGGTAATCAGTCCCCTAGAACTTGGAAATACTTAAACCTAACTAACCTAAGGACATTACATACATCCATGCCCGAGGCAGGATTCGAACCTGCGATCGTAGCGGTCACGCGGTTCCAGACTGAAGTGCCTAGAACCGCTCGGCCACTCCGGCCGACTCGATCCATAGTCATTACCTAACTCCACTCATTGTGAAACTTGCCTGTTTGTTCCTTATTGGTCATGAGAGCCGCCTACTGTAGTTTTCACCTTACCTCGTATTTTGGGCAACTGCATGTAGATTAACGGTCGTAGTCAACATTTGGGCTGGTGTGTACCAGTTGGGAGTCACATTTAAATTTCATGTCTTCCCAACATCATTTCTTTGGGCGATTGTATTTTACTAAGGCTTCTGCATTTTTGCGGGTTTTTCAGCAGACACAATCAGTGGCGTGGCTTATTAATGGTTCAAATGGCTCTGAGCACTATGGGAATTAACATATGTGGTCATCAGTCCCCTAGAACTTAGAAGTACTTAAACCTAACTAACCTAAGGACATCACACACATCCATGCCCGAGGCAGGATTCGAACCTGCGACCGTAGCAGTCGCGCGGTTCCGGACTGAGCGCCTAGAACCGCTAGACCACCGCGGCCGGCGTGGCTTATTATCCTTTCTGTATTTTCTATGGGTTTCGTCCAGATGTGTAACGTTTTTGTGTATTCCATGAAACAACAGATGGCGAAATATGTGGTCTACTTTCCGTGTGTTTGTCCTTAAAGTTATCCCAACCCTAGTTATGAGATATCAATTGGTAGTGAGCGTGGTTACGTTCATTTTGGCAGAGGAGGGGGGGGGGGGAGGGGGATTAGAGTTGTCTTCCATTTGATGTCATTTGTTTTTTCTTGTGATTGTGGTGTCAATATATTACTCCTTTCAAGGTATTTTACTCAAACATTATCATTCTTTTCAGTGGGCCGTGATTTGTAATACACTTCAAGGAGTGCCCCACAATTTCACACCTCAAAAAGGAGTTCTTACAATACGATCTAAGAATTCGTCAACCGAAGGTAGCGTTCAGGAATTGTCGGCCAGGCAGCGTGTGGCATTAAAAAGGTCTTTAGCCTTTCAGCGGATATCATCGGGGAGGTAGGTCCTTCTCGGGAACCTCACAGTGATGGGAAGGCAGGATTCGGTTACGATTGTGGATGGAGCCGTAATCAGTTACTATTGGTGGCCTTTTACAGTTACACACATTTATTTTTAAAACAGTAATTCCAGACTCAACATTAAATAAAAAGTACCACACGTTATAAATGAAGGAATAAACAACCGTGGAAATAATAGTGTTTCCAGTGCGTTAAAATTTAGCAAATCACCATAAAATACAGATACAGATAATGTTCAAAAAATAAAAAAACAAGCCACTCTGATCACGGCTCAAGGCCTTACACGCCAAGAATGGCAATAAATTAAGAATGTTTAATGGCTCTGAGCACTATGGGACTTAACAGCTATGGTCATCAGTCCCCTAGAACTTAGAACTACTTAAACCTAACTAACCTAAGGACAGCACACAACACCCAGCCATCACGAGGTAGAGAAAATCCCTGACCCCGCCGGGAATCGAACCCGGGAACACGGGCGTGGGAAGCGAGAACGCTACCGCACGACCACGAGATGCGGGCAAGAATGTTTAAGAACTCGCTGCAATTACAACTTACAGGTATTGAAATATTAAAAACACAGCAGAAGGTATCAGACGCCAGGAATGACAGTAATAGCTGAAGACCTTACACGCCAGCAACGGCAATTATATAAAAAATTTATAAACCTGCTGTAAAACAGCAAACACAAGCAAAGGTTAATTGAAAGAAACAAGCAACTGACCACCTAACGGGTGAAATAAGCTGATGGTAACCTTGTAACACAACCTTTACACTGCTAGATTTATTCCAGAACGCGACTGGAACTATTAACTAGACATACGTAACCTTTAATGTAGGCATTACATGGTATGGTAATGAATAACACAATAGTAAAACACAAGGACCAGTCACAGACGGTGCGCCAGTAATCGACCTCTGAGAAAGTCTGGCAACAAACACTTTCGCAAGCGATGAGATAGGCAGCCAAGAGTTGCATTCAGTTCACAAGATTGAACTCAGACTAGTTGCAGTATAACGAATGAAGCCACCTGACGTCCAATAAACCAAATGCAAGAATTTAACAACATGCCAAAACTAGAGCCGTCAGACTACACTACGCCCCCAGAATACTGAGCTTAGAGTGCCCGGAACGAGAAAGGAATCACTACCATCAGGTGGTTTCAGTGAGTCCCCTTGTCTGATTTTCACAGCTGTTTTACATGGTTCTCTGTGCTTGATTTGAATCAAGCCTGTTATCAAATCTAAGTATTTCGCGACCTTTTCGGCCGACCGGAATCTCTGGGCTTGCCAATGGAGCCGCTGTTCTCTCCCTTTGTTGGATCATATCTCGAGGGATTAAAAGTTCGTCTGTGTGGAAGCTACATAAATGCAGTGTGCGATTTGCAGGGGGCGATGGGGAGGGGGGGGGGTGATTTCCCCCCTCTGGATCAGACCATCCCCTCCTCTGGTTTTAGTTTATGCATCCCAACCTGGGATGTTTATTTCCCACGCACTGGAGTGAAACCTTGCACATAATTTAAATTTGTGGAGCCGGACATTGAAAGTTTTTAATACAGTCTTACTATTAATACTATTAATATGTTTGCTTATTAATTTTGAAAAAGTGTTACGTAGTAGTTAAGCATTTCAAAACATTTAGAACTAAATCATCATTATCATGTTATCATTGTTGCTTTCGTCTAAGGTGCGTCATCCGTTTACATGCGAGCTTGCGAGGTAAGTAGTGTGGCAGTCATACCGCAGCAGTCGTACCGCAGAGTTGGGTTATCTGGGGGCTGAAATTCCCACCCGGGCCCTGACACAGGGTGGTGACCGGCCCGGTACCTGTGCGAACATTTACTGGTAGGCCACCTTTTGGCAACGGTATGGCGCAGACTACCGCGCCTGGGACGAAAGCACAATGTGGCACGAAGTGAGCAACGGTACTGGTCAGACGGGATCGGACAGATTGACTTCACTAGCCGCGAACCATGTGGGTGGAGCATAACACAGGCTCCCCAGCATAGTGTACTCCAAATTAATTGGTGCCGTGTGTTCGTTGCCTCGCGTCCGCCAAACACACGGCGATCTTCATACGTTCCCGCTTCAGTAGCTTCACTAATGAGTTGAGTGCGTCCGGGCCTGTAAGAACTACATAATTTCAGTATCTCATTCAAACAAAGCAAAATTTCCGATTTCCTTAAGAGCAGTGCATTACCTGATACGTGTACAAACTCTGACAGTCAGTATACTAACAGTGGTGCTAATAGAATTAAAATAGACAGTGAATGTAAAAAAGAAAACGGTAATGATGGTGCTCATACAGAGGAAGGCACTGAATCTCTGGTGACTGAAAATTGTGACACTACTCAAGGTAGGAATGGGAGTAACAGTACTCTTGAGATTATAGTAGGAAATTGTGTTGCCTTATTACGTTTTCAAAACTGGCAAAAGACTAAGCCGTGGCTATCCGTAAATGAAAAAAACTTAGTAATATGCACAGTGTGTTCACAAGTTCGTGAACTTAAGGTGGAAAGCAGTGAACGTGTGCGTATTGATAACGCGTTTTTAGCTGGTGTTTCTGCTAATAATACCAAAAAACTAAATGATAAAATCGGGGATCACGCAAAGTGCAAATCACAAAAGAAGTGCGTAAAAATCTTGAGTATAAAAAAAAGAAAAGTTTAGAAAAATGCGTGAGTGAAAGTGAAAAGTTGTGGGGAAAGCAGCATCAAGAAAAAGTAATCGCAACTGCTTGGTTGTTCAGATCTGCATATGTAATAGCTAAACAGAAATTATCATTATCACAGAAATTTAACTCTTTTAGCACCACTGTTAGTATCCTGACTGTCAGAGTTCGTACACGTATCAGGTAATGCATTGCTCTAAAGGAAATCAGAAATTTTGCTTTGTTTGAATGACATCCTGAAATTCTGTAGTTCTTACAGGCCCGACGCACTCAACTCAATCATCATCCTGCACGAATCGAACTACAAAAGCTTAATGGTTTATGAGTCGATAATATGCTTCATTCTGACCATGCATGCCGAAATATCATTTTATTTGTAGGAGAAGAAATGAAAAAAGAATCTTGCTCACTTCCTTGCAGAATCGGGTACAAACTTTAGTATCACGATGGACGATAGTACAACGGTTTCCAATAAAACTTGTTTAATAATACATTTACGTTTGTCCTTTGAGGGAGTTGCTTGCAATTATTTTTTTGACATTGTTGAATTAGAAAGTGGGACAGGAGAATGCATTTTCAGCACACTGTTAGTAGCTCTTGAAAAGTATGGCATTACAAATGACGTTCTAGCACACCTTGTAGGTATCGCAACAGATAGTGCCTCAACAATGATTGCCGCTTACAACGGCGTAGCCGCTCTACAGCGTAGTCATTTACATAAGGATTTAACTGTCGTTCATTGTGTGAACCACAAAATGGAATTAGCTGTCCACAATGTTATGAATGATGTAGCAGTTGTATACCATATACAGGTTTTTTTTTTTTAATCCTTATGTTCTGTGTTTTCTCGTTCGCGTACGTTGGGTTACTTCCTCATTTAATGCTGTTCGAGCTTTTCTTGAAAGTCACAGTTCTCTTGTCCGTCTTTTTGAAAAACTGAGACATGATGGTTCCTAATCAACTCAGGAGCGATCTAAATTTGAAGGTTTACTAAACATCTCACAAAGTGGTTGCTTGTAATGGAATTAGTTGTGCTTTATGAGGCCCTTGAAGTTCTGCAAGTATTATCATTCTTTATGCAGAACAGAAATTGTTCAGTCCTTAAACAAAACAGCAAATTGACGTGGCTATAAGAACTCTTGAAACATTGAAAACAAATGACTCGCCACGAATTAGGATGATAGTACAAGAGTTGGAGGAAAAGCGCACATTCAAAGTGGTATTTATTAAAGAACCATCTTGTGATGAATATAACAGATTTCAGACATTTCGGAACAATTTTTTTCAGTCTTTGGAAGACAATATAAAAAACCGCTTTGAGGACCTGAATTTCTTTTCGGGTGTAGCCGTATTAAATTCAGATACATTGCCTTCAGATGCTTATGAATGTGTGTTTTATGGTGACATGTCAATTTCTCGCTTGTGCAATAAGGTTGATTTTAAATTACGTGAAAGCATATGTGCATCACTAGTTAAAGATTTTCGAATCTATAGAGAAAATCCTCAACACATGCCCGATTTAGTGCCATGAATTTAACACTGACTGATCAGAGAAATCACTTACAAAGTTCGACACTTTCAAATCTACTTTTCATTTCAATAAATGGACCTCCACTGCATTCCTTCGATGCAGAAGAATCTGCAGCAAGGTGGATCAAGTCTCAGCACCATAGCGCCCTTGACAGACCAACAGACAAACTCTCAAATCTTCAGGAGCAGTCTCATTCATCTCGTCTCTTCAACTAAACTCTGTAAGCTAAAATGACAATTATACACTGTAGTACTAGCTGAACCGGCCACACTTTGCTGTAGCTTTGTCATAATACGATGATTTAACAAATTAACTTTCACTTATAATTTCAGAGTGTTAAAATTAAGCACAAAACAAACCAAAAATTTTACATTTTACATTTTATTCAGCTCATATTTTAGTATAGTTTGAGTATCGTATATTACATGAATCATTTACAAAGTTGATAATTAACAACATATGAAGTATTATTAGTTTTATAAATGAGGTAAATAAACTCGGCATTGCCCGGATGTCTACGTTCCCCTTATGTCCATATCCTTCTTTTCCCACTCCCCATTTCTTCCTGCCCTTCTCTCTGAGCATCTGCTCTTCTCCTCTATCACCTCCTACCCCCTCCGTCACTCTCCCCTTCGCTAAGGTCAATTTCTCTCCCCCTCTGTCAGTCTCCTCCTCCACTCTCTTTCTGTCCCTGTGACATCCAACATTTACATATTGAAAGCAGTAATTTATGTCTACGGTTGCCATAAGGACAATGATGAATGTTTTTTTGTAGTTGATGTATTCACTTCCAGTATTCGGAGGACACATAATTTGCACATGTTTGCCATATATGGGTCCTATGCAGTGAGGGAAATTCCACTTCACTTCGAAATTTCTTGCTACCTTCTGATATTCTTCTGTATCCTTTGGAATCTGAAAAGTAAAACATACTCATTACTTTCCCTATTTTTTCAGACTGATGACACAGAGGACACAGTATCAAAAGATGACGGCGATGTAGCTCTTGAAGAACATGTACCTCCCACATATGTCAAGCACATATTTTCAAATGTTCTTTTTAAAGCAGCCTTGGGGATCTAGTATGATAAAAAAAATTAGGTTAAATATATATCAATTCTTTCAAATGGTTCAAATGGCTCTGAGCACTATGGGACTCAACTGCTGAGGTCATTAGTCCCCTAGAACTTAGAACTAGTTAAACCTAACTAACCTAAGGACATCACAAACATCCATGCCCGAGGCAGGATTCGAACCTGCGACCGTAGCGGTCTTGCGGTTCCAGACTGCAGCGCCTTTAACCGCACGGCCACTTCGGCCGGCTCAATTCTTTCAATTTAAATCTGCGTTTCATACTAGAATGTCGTGTTCCCAGTTTGGCACAGCTTTGCCACAGGAGACACGAAAGCAGTCGAAGACGTCCCTCTTCTGATCGGCTCCCGGTCGTTGTCAGAAGGAGGCTAGTTTTTGATTACGCAAAGACTTCTCTTATTTGGAAAAGAACAACCCGGATTCCTTTACGTAATCAGTATGAATTTTATAATCACCTAATGGACCTTTAACAACGAACAATAAAAAAACTGGATTTGCAAATGAAATCATGAATAAATGGGGCAGCTATGAGTTGTATAGAAGACAAGGAGCGGCCTTCTGTCTACGACCAGGATGCCTCAGTATTCTCTGCTGTAGTAAAGACTGCTTGACATTTATAAAAATAATATGGCATGGAGGTAAAAAAAATATAAAGGAAAAGAATAGAATAAGAAATCTGGTAAATACTAAATATATTCAAACAATTCTCACAAGCAATTAGGGCTTATTTATAAGCAGTATAACTTACATAAGTACTTTTCTAACTGTATGGTGCGATCAGATTTCAGCCTGTCCTGTGTTAGCTCCTTGGTTCACGTTTTTGTCACAAATTACAGCCATTACTTTTGTCCTTCCTTCAAGACAATTCTTGCACCGTGCTACACCTTCATAACAATAACTTGCCGGTTTACAGTATCGAACATAAATTACTCGAATTTTATTAATTAATAATGTTGTCTGCACGCTGGCAAGACCGCTCACTTTTATGGCTTAAAGTCGATCTGCTTTACACTTTCACATTACAAGCAGAAGTACATTAAAATCTGAAGATCTACAAAAGTTTGTTACTGTCATCTTTTATTTAGATCGAAGCGGAACGTCAGTTTAGCTTCTGTTAAAATGTTTCTTTGACTGCGCAATCGATGTATTAGCGTCCGCGCTAGATGCGCATCTTTACAGTTATGTAAATTATATAAAACAAATGTCTTTCAAAGAATATATCTCATCTCATAAGTTGATCATTTAATACAAAGATAGGTGAATGCCTTTCCAAGGGTACTCACAGCTTTCGTACTACGGAAATCGCAATAATATTACAGGCAGTATAAACAGCAAACTCCGAGCATCGAAACATTGGTTGCAAAACACAGCTGTGAAATTGTATATGTGGGCAATAATAATTGTGACGAATTTGTTGAAACAGAAACAGAAGAGCTGGAATTAATACGATTTTAGAAATAAGTATTTTTAACAGTTGTTTAATATCCATTTTAATTTGCTTAAAAATGCAAATAAAACATTACTTAAATGAAATCAGTATTGAATGTTGCGTGCTTACCTTTATGTAATTCTTCAACACCAATGAAACAGCTTCACATACTTCTGGCACTATGAGGGAAATAGCTGAATATGATACTTTAAATAAGTACATTAGTGACTTGTACGAATCACACGTGGCTAAAAATCGTAATGTGTTGGCCCATCGAATTCTTGGTGAATACTGTCTTGGCAGGTATTATCTTTCTTTACAATAAGAGGTGTAGTTAACTGCAGTAAGTAATTAATGTCTTAGTCGACATTCTCGTAAAATTACTAAATAACACATCATCGTCTGCTTCTAGTTCCTATGATACTATTTCGTGGACCTTCTTTAAATACTCTTCTCTTCCACCATCGTTTTCTTTTCCTTTAGTTTTTATTTCCGTTGTTAGCTGCACGTGCAAGTACCAAATAGGCCGCCGCTGTGATCACTTTATCACCCATTATACTGCAAGACCGACACACGTGTGGCACAAATTCTGTTGCTTTGGTATAAATTAACCTGCCTAATGCAACATACGCCGTAAGATGTTGGCTGTTGTAGCATGCTACAAGACGACGCACGCCACATTGCCCTAGCATGCCACAATGTTGGAAGACGTCGACCCAGCGTAAACGAGGCTTTAGAGCCAGGTCTGTATTGTATGGTGGATGTGAAACTAAAACCTGCAATCAGATTCAAACGTCGTGGAAAACTGTGAAGAGGTGTCATTCTGCAGCAAGATAACGCTCGCCCACATTCTGCCAAACGGACAGCCGACGCAATAAAGGAGTTGAGATTCGAGGAGCTGGAACATCCACCATACAGTCCAGATCTGGCTCCAAGCACTTTTCACATGTTTGGACCCTTAACGGAAGCACTACAGGGAAGAAGATTTTAAAGTGATGAAGACGTCATTGCTGCGGTGCAAGATTGGTTACAGATGCAACTGAAAAACGTATTTTCTGATGAAATAAAAAAAAAAACTCGTACAATGTCGGGAAAACTGCATTGAAGTCCAGGGAGGTTACGAAGAAAAATAACGCATGTTTCAGTTTTCTATCATCAGAATAAGTACAGCTTTTCACAAATGTGCCTTTACTTTTTGAATTCCCCTCGTATACTTGTATGTAGATGATTTTGTAAATAAGCTTTACCTATAATGTACTTTTAAAGATATAACAAGGGATGGCTTTTCTGATAGTGCATACGCGTGAATAGTGGGTTTCGGCATTAACATCTATTTATAAACAACTTTTTAACCATGGGTAACACCGCGGTCCAAGCTAGTAACATACATAATTATACTAACCCACTAAGACATCCCCCCCCCCCCCACTTGTAAAAGCACAAATCGCACACTGCATAATCGACATTGTCATTTATAGCGGTTCATTTGAGGAACACGTTTCCCATCCCAGAGAGACGCTGTCGAAGCTTCGAGACCCTGGGTTAACCGTCAAGCCTTTTAAAATCAATCTTGACTGGAATCAGGTTTCATTTTTGGCTCGGCTGGTTTCTGGGGATGGAATTAGTATGGATCAATAACAAAAGAAGGCCCTTAAGTTCCCCCGACCTATAACTGAGAGAGAAGTAGCTAGGTATATTGGAATGGCCAACTATTTCCACAGAGTCTTTCGTTTCTATGGGGTAAAAACCAACAGAGTGATTTTGAAGCTATTAAGACCGCCATCATGATCCCCCATTGTTGGCTCTGCCCGGCTTCAGCAAGAGATTTGGTACAGACTGACGCGTCCGACGCAGAGGTTGCTTCGTTTGTCCTCCAGGAGGATCAGTGTCCAAATAAGCACTCAGCTTTTGCACCAACAAAGCTGTCTGGCTCCGAGTTGGGTTATTCTGTGTGTGTGAGAGAGAGGGGGGGTGTTAGGAGAGGGGCACTGTCCGTTCAGCTAACACAAGAAGCATTGCAAGTTTATTTGTAACTTAGTCCGATTCAATAAACGATAATGAGGAGATAAGTTAAATCCTGGCTAGGCCCAGGAAAACCGGTTGAAGCGCAAGGTGTGCGTCTGGGATTTCGACATTTTAATTTTAAGATGTGTCATGTTGAAGGCTCCAGAAACCAGGTAGCCGATGAGCTCAGCCACATGTTTAGGCAAGACGATACAACTGAGAGAGATGGAGCTCATGGCTCTGGTCTTGCTAGTAGTATTCTGAACAAAGTGCACAATTATTTGCTAACCTTAAAATTAGAGATACCAGGATCCGTTGTCGGGACCGTTTAAGCGACAATTGTTGTCTAGAAAGGAGATGCCGAGGTTTTCTTTGAAGAATGGTGTAATGGGTCAACAAGGCGGCGAACTAAGAAATTCATCATTTTTGTTTACCTCTTGAGTTAGTCCCCTCAGTCTTTCATTACTTCCACACATCGCTGGTGGGTGGTGGTGGTGGTTAGTGTTTAATGTCCCGTCGACAACGAGGTCATTAGAGACGGAGCGCAAGCTCGGGTTAGGGAAGGACTGGGAAGGAAATCGGCCGTGCCCTTTCGAAGGAACCATCCCGGCATTTGCCTGAAACGATTTAGGGAAATCACGGAAAACCTAAATCAGGATGGCTGGAGACGGGATTGAACCGTCGTCCTCCCGAATGCGAGTCCAGTGTGCTAACCACTGTGTCACCTCGCTCGGTGCTGGTGGGTGGGCAGGCCTCTATAAGACCTTGTCAAGGATACGATCTCATCTCCCCTAGCCATCATTGTACAGAGATGTCCGACGTTCGGTTGGTGATTGCGACTGTTGTAGAATGGGTAATCCAATAATATCCCGCCAAGTGGATTATTACAATCCAAGCGCGAACTGTACCCTATGAATAAAATTTTATTGATTTGGTGGGAAACCTTCCCTGTACTAAGAAAAGAAACCGTTATATCTTTGTGGTCGTTGAAGCGTTTTCGCTGTTTGTTTCGTTCATTCCCAGCTGAGGGGTTACTACCAGACACCTGACCAACATCGTTTCCCGATTTGACACTCCTAAGGCTTTGAAGAGGAGTAACGCTCCAGCGTTTGTCTCCAAACAATTTAAATGGTTCTGTTTCTGCAATACCATTAAGCACATCACTGTCTCGTCACATTATCCTCAGGGGTCCTTTGCCGAGACAGTGAACCATAATCTTAAATCCACCTTATAAGTCACCGAGAAAACTGGATACTCCACTTCTTTCGCTATTGCGTTTAATTCAGTTCAACACGAAGCATCAAAAGCTACTCCTGCCCCATTTCTCCACTAACAAACTTTTGGAATATTTATGATCTCCTGCCCACAGCTATCACTCCTGTTACCCTTAAAGAAAATTGGCAATGGACTAGGAACAATATCGAATCGTTTCCAGAATGAGATTTTCACTCCGCGGCGGAGTGTGCGCTGATATGAAACTTCCTGGCAGATTAAAACTGTGTGCCCGACCGAGACTCGAACTCGGGACCTTTGCCTTTCACGGGCAAGTGCTCTACCATCTGAGCTACCGAAGCACGACCCACGCCCGGTACTCACAGCTTTACTTCTGCCAGTATCTCGACTCCTACCTTCCAAACTTTTCAGAAGTTCTCCTGCGAACCTTGGCCGCGAAAGGCAAAGGTCCCGAGTTCGAGTCTCGGTCGGGGGCACAGTTTTAATCTGCCAGGAACTTTCAATATCGAATCGGCGCATAGTCGACAGGCAGAGTTCTATAACCAAGGTAGAGAAAAGATTATTGTTGAAAACTACATAGGGCGAGCCCAAGGTGGCGTTGAAAAGTTAATCCCCCCCCCTTTATCGGTCCATGTTCCACTCTTAAGGTACTGGGGCCAGTTAATTTGTTGGTAAAATTTTTCCAAGGACAAAACCCATAGATTCCACGTTAGTCACACTAAACCAGACAGCTGTCTTTCTCCCTACTCTAGAGGGGGGAGGGGTTATTATTGGTTTAAGGGGGGAGGTTCAGCCACGGCGGCTTTAAACGTGGCGACATGCCACTCCAAAAAATGGTTCAAATGGCTCTGAGCACTATGGGACTTAACATCTGTGGTCATCAGTCCCCTAGAACTTAGAACTACTTAAACCTAACTAACCTAAGGACATCACACACATCCTTGCCCGAGGCAGGATTCGAACCTGCGACCGCAGCAGTCGCGCGGCTCCGGACTGAGCGCCTAGAACCGCTAGACCACCGCGGCCGGCATGCCACTCCACAGGCGCCACCAAGTACTTGGATTGATAATATCGAACTGCTCGTATGTCACGAGCTAGGGTCTTTGGCCAAGATGTGTGTTGTTTGGTGGTTTATCATGACAGCAGGCCATGTTCCGTCCAAGTGCACAAGCATAGTATGTTATAAAGGGAATCGGCGAAATTAAATCTGTAACATAAACTGTGTTGAAGACAAGGAATCCTTTATAGAGAAGTATGTTTTAATCATTGCATCAGCAGGCTTTTTTTTCCTTTATTGAATTTCAATACCCCATTTCAGGCGGACTGGCAGCAGCATACGCGCTGCTCTTAAGCCAAAAGACAATAATGATACAACAGAAGAGATTTAAAATTACAATGGGGAAAGTATGGCGGACAAAAATATAAAAAAAAAGGGGAACATAATGGACGAGGACAGACAAAAAGGGGACGATTGTAAAATGGAGACAAAAACCATAAAAAATATTGAGCACAAAGAACCACATACACGGACAATTAAAAGAACACAAGGCAAAGTATGACCGAGGCATAAAAGCATCGACGGACAGCGTAGCGCATAACAATCACTGACAGTAACACTATGTACATATCCACCTCACAATTAAAATCACACCTCTCGACGCACAGGAGAACAGCACCAAACACAACACTGATGTAGCACACTGATGATGATGAGCGAATCGGAGGATCTGCCAGGTGCAAGGAGATGAGGGAGAAGGGAAGAAGGGAGGGAGGGGAAGAGACGAGGGGAGATGGATAGGGGGTGTGCCGAAGAGGGCTGGGGAGGGAAGGATGCGGGATGGAAATAGGCATGGAAGGCGTGCAGGGGGAAGGAGGGGAGAAGAAAAGGGGGGCCCTGGGGAGGGTGGGGAACAAGGCTAGGTTACAGTTGGAAGGAACGGTATATGTCACGGCGAAGTTGAATATCCGGGAAGGTGAGTTGCTGGTAATTGTCCTGATGAAGGAGATGGAGGGTGTGGGGGTGGAGAGAGGGAGGGATACAGCAATGTGAGGGGGGTGGAGAGGAAGGAGGAAACTGGGGGGTGGGGGCATCAGACCTGCAGACAGTGTAGAGGATGCAGAGATGTTGGAGGAAAAGGAGGAGGTGGAAGGGGATGAGGTCATACAGGAGCTGTGTGGGGGATGGAAGGCGTATACAGAAGGCAAGGCAGAGTGCATGGCATTCGAGGATTTGGAGGCCCTTGTAAATATGGGTGGGTGTGGAGATCTAGGCAATGCTGGCATAACAGAGGATAGGATGGATGAGGGATTTGTAGGTGTGGAGGATAGTGGAAGGATTCAATCCCCAGGTACGGCCAGACAGAAGTTTCAGGAGGTGGAGGTGGGATTGGGATTTCTGCTGGATGGTCAGGAGGTGAGGGATCCAGGTGAGGTGATGGTGGAGGGTGAGACCAAGGTTTCTCAGGGTGGGGGTGAGCTGGATGGGACAACCATGAAGGGTGAGGCAGAAATCACGGAGATTGAAGGAGTGAGTGGTGCCTGGGTTTTAGAGGGGTTGAGATGAAAGAACCACTGGTTAAACCAAGTGGTGAAATGGTCAATGTGGGTTTGGAATGTGCATTGGGACCATTGAAGGGTAGGATAGAGAGGCAAGAAGGCGGTGTCATCAGCATATTGGAGAAGCGGGAAAGGTGGGGGTGGCTTGGGCATATCAGCAGTGTACGAGAGAGAAGGGAGAGGACAGAGCCCTGGTGGATGCTAACAGTGGGATAAAATATACGGGGGTTGGTGTCGTGGAGGGTGACATAGGAGGGACAACATGAGAGGAAGAAAGCGAGCAGATGGACAAAATTGATAGCCAGAGCGTGATGCCATGCACGGTCATAGGCATTTTGGAAGTCAAGGGAAACAAAAATGGCAGAGCGACCAGTGTTAAGGTGGAGGGAGAGAGGGTGAACAAGGTTAGGGAGTTAGTCTTCAGTGGAGAAGGAGGATCGGAAGCCACACTGGGTAATGGGGAGGAGGTGGTGTTGATCAAGGTGCTGATGGATACGGCAGGAGGGGATGGATCGAAGACTTTACTGAAGATGGAGGTGAGGCAGATGGGACGATAGGAAGAGGCAACGGAAGGGGGTTTATTGGGTTTGAGGAATAAGAGGACGTGGGAAGTCTTCCACAGGTCGGGGTAGAAGCCAGTAGAGAGGATGACGTTATAGAGATGGGCAAGGACAGTCAGGAAGGAGAAGGGGCTTTCCCTAAGGTGGCAGTAGGTGACACAGTCGTGACCAGGGGAAATGTTGCAGTTGGACTGGAGGATACGTATAATATCTTGTGCTGTCATTTGAGTACTGGTGTCGAAGGGGAGCAACTGCCCCAAGTACTGGACTCTAGGAACAAGAGGAGCGACCGAGGTATCAGCGCATTCCGTGACGGTGGGGAAACGAGAACAATCAAAGTGGGGATCATCAGGGATGGAGAGGTCCTAGGAAAGGTGGGAAGCAAAGTGGTTGGCCTTACTGAGATTGTCAGGAAGGGGGCGGTCGTTATGGAGAAGGGGGTAATGGGGTGCGGCATGGGAACCAGTAAGGCGCTCTATTTGCCGGCGGCGTTGGAGTGTATCCCTGTCACGAGTGCGCATGAAGGAGCGATAGAGGCGGCCGGATTCGAGGAGGAGGAGGACAGCACGCGGAAGGAGAGTGGGACGGTGGGGTTGGATGGTTTTAGTAGGAACATGGGCCTACACTGCGTCTAATTACCTTCTGAAGGAAGGACGAGGCCTGGATGATGTCGTCAGGATGGTGATAGGTAAGAGGGTGGCTTTCACTCTGGGTGGCGGTAGGCATCCCAGTTGGCACGACAGTAGTCATGGACGACCTTGTCAAGGGGTGCAGGGTTGGGAGCCAATGGGGGTGGTTAGCAGATGTTATGGTGAGAAGGAGCATCAGCAGGCGCTCGTATTTCGTCTTCTTAAGTTACACGTAGTTTTAAGGAGTGTTAAGCTTGTAACTTGTATGTGTAATCGCTCTCGAGATAAGTTCAGATTTCCTACCCCTTAGGCGTTCTAGTGTGTAGCCTTATTTGCGCAGACTGCTGTTACCCTCTGATGTGTGTTGACAGGTTAGGTTTGGCTGCGGACGACGCGTTCCCATGGCCCAGAGCAGAGTGTGTTTGGCTTCTTCTGTGGCGGCTCTTCTGTCGTCGCACGACGACAGGGTCGGCCGGCAATCTTAAGGCTTCTACTAGCCGCGTCATGGTGGCTCAAGTTAGGTAAAGTTTATAGTTTGGTGTGTGTCAAAGGCGGAGACTGTCCTATTTGGTGAATTCAGTAATCTCATGAGGTTTAAAGCATGTTCTGCAACCCCAAAGTTGCTCCTCGCAATATTTGGTTTTTAACTACTCGTTTAAACCTTACACCCTCATTACTGCGTATGAAGAAGTTTTAAAGCCTCGTCATTATATAACGTTTGACCTTTCCTTCGATTCACAGTCATTAGTTAAACCCACTCACTGTGAAGCTTGCCAGCTATTTCCCTGTTGGCTGTGACTGCCATTTCCTGTAGTTCTCAGCTTCCTTGTATTTTGGTCAATTGTATATATATTAAAGATTGCTGTCAACATTTCTGCCGTCGTGCACCTGTTGAGAGTCACATTTAAACTGGATGTCCTCCCTACTTATCTTGTATTTTGGGCAGTCGTATTTTTATTAAGTGTCATCGTCAAAGTTTCTGCTGGTCTGTTCCACTTGGAAGCCACACTTTACTTTCTTTTCCTTCCAACTTATCTTGTACTTGGGCCATTGTATTTTTATTAAGGGCCATTATCAATGTTTCTGCCGGTGTGTTCCAGTTTGGAGTCTCATTTAAATAGGAAGCCTTCAAAGCTTTACCTGTACATCGGGAGACTGTATATTTTATTCCTTAAAGGATTTTTCCGTAATAATTATAAAATATTAGGGGCTTTCCAACAACCAAAACCAGTGCGCGAGACTTGTTACCCTGTCTGTATTTTGGATGGGCATTGTCCACTTGCGAAATGCGTTACCCGTACTTGGAATCTTCTTGCTTATTTAGTGCCTGTCATTGCAATTTATTTTACTGATAAATTTGTTTGTTGCACCCGCTTGCAGCCTGGCCTATTTGGTGTGACTTTTTTCTTGTACTTGAGAAATTTAAACCCTTGGCTTCAATTCCCCTCACAATGGTATAAAGTGTTAAGGTATGTTATAAATAAGTAGAGCCTGTTCAAGTTTTTAAAAGACTGTGAACGTTGCGGTTCCTTTAACAAAAGATTTTAAAATTATAATTGTAACATTGTTGTTAAGCAGTAAAGTGTATCCATGAAACAACAAAGGACGAAATACGTGGGTTCGTCTTCTACGTGTTTCTCCTTATCGTTATCCGAACGTTAACGTTGTGGTACCAGAATCGAGAGGGAGCAATAAGAATCGAAGATCGACAAGAGCTTCAATTAGAAATTTTATAAGACAGGCAAGTAATCTTTTGACCCTACTTTTCGGTCTATACGTACAAGAACTGATGTGGAAATGAGAGAAGTATTCAGGAGTGAGATTCAAATTCATGGTGAAAGGATATCGCTGAGTAGAAGACTTGTACTAGCTGTCGAATGGAATGAACAGCCTATTGTGAACACGCTGTTTATTAGGAGTAAACTGAAAGAGGATAGTACAATAGTTAGTAGCAGAAATGATATTACCGATTATCTTAAGATAAAAATTGGAACCACGAAGTAATCGAATTGACTCGAGAGACACGAAGCGAAGTAGGCATAAAATGCATAGTAGGCAAGGAGAGCGTTCATGACCAGGGAACTTGTACCAAATTCTGATATGCGTTTTAACTGAATTTCCTTTGGTGCTAAGAAAAAAATTGTAATGGTGTGTTTATTTATTTATTTACGAACTAACTTTAGGCTTATTAGGCCGCCTTCTGGTGACAAACGAATCTCGCAAACATAGATGATAGTGAATGCAACTTACACAAATATCAGTAGTAAATAAGATGCAAAAATAACAGTGTGTAGGGTATACACATAGGGAACCATAACAGTTCTTGCATAAATTAAAAGCGAAGATGAAAGTATTTATAATGATGCACCTTCATACCCAATGCCTACTTTGCTTTATTTGACAGGGTTTAACCTCACGCACTGGACGCCTCTGTTATATATAGTTTGTTGATAGTTTCACCTAGTATAGAGTGCCTTACAAATTTACTTCGTTTCCGTACGTTGTACGCATAACGCTAGTATTTTCTTGTTCCTTCTCTGTTCATTTAATATACTGCATAAACTAGATAATGTGGTTCATGAACTGGTACGGAATTTTATCGTTCTTTTCTTGCAACGGCGTGCCGCAGGGTATGAGGGGCTCTCTGGCGATCACGTTCCTCCGACCACTTCTCGCTTATGCGTAATTCTGGCGTCAGCGCTAACAGAGGGCGCTGATTGTGCGCAGAGGTATGTTTTCTTTCATTGTGGCTTCTTTAGCTACTTGTTTTACGGTTTTATATTATTCTGTACACTATGAAAGCTGTTTATTACTTATGTCATTATCTAGAATATTGGCACTTGAGCATCTGTCAATTACTGTCTCTTAACTCTTCCTCTTTTTAACAATGTAACTTTTGTCGTGTTCTATTTCATCGCGTTTTATTACTGTAATGCCCTTTATACCTTATGAGTGTATTACAGATTTTACCGATTGTATCCCCCCTTTCCTATGTGCCTACTGTATGCCTACTGTAGCGACATCTGGTGAACTTACAACACAAACATCTTGTGGCTACTGTACGGGAGTTCGATTTGAACAGTAGTGCTGCTGACAACATATGCTGTTATTTCTATATATTTAACGATGCTGGTGCTGGTTTAGCATTTAACATTTGACGATGTCACTATGGCTGCAGGACATTAGGACGTTGTTTTCATAAAACAGGAATGCCTCTTCATATTTAAAGCGCACAAATGCATATGTATAGTATTTTTTATGGTTTGTTAATTGTTTTAAGCTGTAGACAATCTGCTAATGTATTTATGTTTCCCATACTTTGCTACATATGTGAAGATGGTCATTATAGACCGAATCCAGTAATCTGCTGACAAAAAATTTTGTAACCATAGATGTAAAGTAAAGGAAATTTATATATTCAGTAACTGATGAGGGAATCTAGTATTTGTAACAAAAACGTAATTTAACAAATAATCAGACTTTTTAAAATTAAATAATATGTTAGTGACTAAATAAATATAATTTTTTAGAAAATTATAAAGTGTTTCCTTCTCTACATTAAATATGGGCTTTAATCTGAGGAAGATAATTCTGAAGATGTTAGTTTTGAGTACTACATTGTGTGGCAGTGAATCATGAACCTCAAGGCACTCGGAAAAGAGAAGCGTCCCACCGTTTAAGATGTGGTGCTGTAGAACAGGGTTCAATATTTGTTGTACTGACAGCATAAGGAATGAGGAGGTTCTCCTCAGAAACGCCGAAAGAAGGAACAGATGGGAAAGAATGGACAAGATGATAGAATATACGTTAACCCATCCATTAATAACTTCCATGGTAACAGGAGTGCAGAGGTTAAAAACTGTAGAGGAAGACAAAGATTGGAACGCGTCCAACAAATATCTGAGGACCTTAGCTGCAAGTGCTGTGAAATGGAGAGACTGACGCACGAAGGGTGTTTCTGGCTAACAGCGTCAAGTAAGTCAGAAGACTGGCGACAGACAAAGAGGAACGATGCGTACAGGGTGAACACCAACTCCACAGACCAAATTTAGCAGTAAAAACAATTTTGGAAGGTGACCATTACCAGCCGTCAAATGATGGGTAAAATGTATGTTTGACCATCAGCTTCTTTTTCTATTTAAAAACGAAATATCGACTGGTTTCAGCCACATATCAACTTCACACATTAAGGTTAAAACAGCTAAAGACACAACATCACATCTGTCATTACTTAAATAACAGGCACGTCTCGTAAGTAGAACATATCATGAATTCCAGTACACCCTCAGAACTTTTGAAGGCAAATATACTAATATGTTCACCATTATTCAAGTAACGACAGATGTGATGTCCTGGTAAATTGTTTTAATCCTAATCCGTGAAAATGGTCAAACCGGTTGATTTTGGATTTTATACAAATTTTGGAAGCTGTTCATTTATAATGATCAAAAGGATGAAACATGACATCAGGCGTCTGTCGTACTCCACTAAGCAATAATCGGGGAATGGGTGTGTTACTAAATTATATCTTTACATACTATATACAGAACAAAACATTACTAAATCGTCTTTCATTTACATAAAAAGAACTGAAATGTCCTATAGGTGTCGAAAACAAAGTGGGAACAGTCATTCATTCCGTCATCCTGAGCGCTTTTCATTGGACTTTGAGAGCTTCAATGACCTAAGAGCACTCCATAAGCACTTACCACCGCCCGAGACCCACGGGGCCTGCTTCCTATAAATCTACAGAGGTTATTTGTGGTATCCATTCCCATTCTCCAATGTGAACAACTGAGAGTTTTTAGAGCGTCTGTGATGGAACACCCCGACCACAAAAACTTCCGTCAAGCATGTCTCACACATGCTCAGTCGATCTTTGGTCGGAACTCACTGCTGGCTTTTCCATTTCTTCAACGTGTAGGCGTAGCAAGGCCTCCGTGGTGACGCCTGTCACTTGAGCCCTTGTATTATCGTTCATGAGCAGGAAATCGGGGCCACCATAGTACGCACATGGTCCAACAGGGCATTTTCGATGTACTGCCCGGCGATAAGGCGACCACGGACAACAATAAGATCTGTGTGGCTGTCAACACAATCGTAGAACCTTTACCGAATTTCTTGATTTCCTAAACAGTGTTTGGTGAGTAACGCTCACCACGGCCTCTCCACACACGAACGCGGCCATCAACTTGCGTCACAAGAAATATGGATTCATCCGTGAATAACATGTTTCGCCAGTGATGTTTCCGGTTGACATGGGAACGGCCGAACTAAAGGGGATCTGCAGGATGTAGTCGTGTTAAGTGGGGTGGTCGAACAGGACACCTGAGCTTAGAAGCTCTTTCTCGTAAGCTGTTCCTCAGTACCTGATCGGACACAGCGGCTCCAGTGACCCTTCTGAGATCCCCTTGCAGTGCTCTGGCTGTAGCCATAGGGCGCCTACTGAGGAACAAAGGGACAGTGGTAGTCACTTCCTGTTCAGGGATTACCTGATGCTGTGATACGTTAAATGGAGAATGAATTGTTGCTTATCTTATAAGTGGAGATCTCAGGCGACATAATAAAATCACAAATATCGCCAGTGTGAGAATAGATTTCACATGCCGGACGTCAATTTGAGGAGCCTGTTTTCTCCACCGACTCGTTATAAAATAATTTTACCTACATATCGTTTCATTCCTTATGAAAATACTTGTTGTTACTAGCAGAATGCATGATTCATAAGCCTTCCACTTTAAATTTATTTGGATACTCGATTCGCGGAAAAATGAAGCCAAGTTTCTCGATTGCCACCTAAGTGAGGCCATTCACTACTTGCTCTGCTGTCTCGCTATTTTTCCGAAGTGTTATTTTATGTCGCAGAGGTATGAACTCATTTTCTGAATACAGAGTATTATTTTCGTTGGAGACACGTTCGTTAGAGACACTTTCTTCCAAGACACATTTCTTGGAGAGAAGGTTCAAACATCCGTCAGGGCGTCGTGCATGCGTCAGAACCCGTGTCAATAGTGAAATATGTATTTGTGCTTGGGACGTTCTATAAGTAACGCAACCCATTATTTTCTGAAAGGAGTTTCGTTTTACTCAGGATTACACTATAATATTCCCTAATCTATTGGCTAGAAAACCATATTTTTCAACATAATGTCCGTTCAATGCGACGGCAAATTACCTCGACGTCGAGCAAGTCTTGCTGGATGAATAACGTCTCCTCATCAACATACTGCTTCCTGCGGAGTGCATCGTTCAATGGACCAAAGACATGGAATTCGGAAAGCGAGGAACCGAGCGGCTACGCACGTCTGAGTATTCTAACTGGTGAACGAGTGAGTCAGCATACGCAGTTGAGCAGCGAGGTGTTGGATTGTGTGTAAAGAAAGCTTCAGATATTAGTTTCGACAACAATATGCTGCCGTATTCAGACCCACGGTGCACATGTTTAATTGTGATCCTTCGATTACTTCGAATAAGAGTAGCCGCACATTCCAACACTGCGGGAGTCACATCTATGTGTGGCCGGCCGGCACGTGGGCGATGGGACACATGTGAGCGGCCTTGCTGGACTGATGGCAGACGCCTCACCCAACGACTCGCAATGCTTTTGGTCACTGGCAGGTCTCCGTAGACATTTTACAAGCTTCAATGAATATCCGTGAGTATCTGAGTTTTCGCAGATATCTGATGTATCTGAGTATTCGCAGCTATCTGATGGGAATGCAACGCCATAACAGGCACCATTTTGCACCGTCACCTATCGGTATTTCATAAAACTGTGGCGGCTATCCTGCATGGTCTGGGACGCCTTGCCACGGTTTGCGCAGTTCCCCCGTCTGAGTTTCGAGTCCTACCCGGGCATGGATGTGTGTGTGTGTTGTCCTTAGCGTAAGTTAGTTTAAGTTAGATTAAGTATGTGTAAGCCTAGGGACTGATGACCTCAGCAGCTGTCCCCATGGGAACTTACCACCACCACCACTAATAAAACTACACGGGCTGATGTGGGAGTATTTCACGATGTCACGCAACAAATTTCCAAACGCCATTGGCCGATAAAGTGTTGCATTATGTGTGGAACACCCTTCTTCGATTGACGACGAATATCTGGATGTCCTCAAGCAGATGTCGACGTCAAGGAAAAGAGTGACACGATATGGCGCGTGTCATTCCGCCCTTTGGTCGCTTGGGGAAGATCATCACCGCCGGGAGTTCCGAGCGTTGGCGCCAAACTGCAGGGGGTGCCGACAGCGGTGTGGGCGCGGCCGTGCGCGTTGTCTGCTAACGGTGTGGTGCCTTGTGCATCCCGAGGTCCGCCGGAAGTGGACCCATCCGTAACATGGGATTCGCCTGGAGTCGGGTGGCGTCGGGTTTGTCCAGGGTGCGTGCCGACCGACAGGGTGGCGGCACAGTCTAATATATTCACTCGCAATACTCACTGCTACCATCTGACAGCTGGAAGGAGACTACTACCTTTAGTGGCGAGGAAGCCAGCGGTAAGTTTCATTTTTGTTTTTGAGTACTTTACTACTTCAGTAAGCAAGTGATAATTGTATTCTATGCATTCCTAATACATCATCAAGAAACCGGAACGAACGTATAATAAAGGTAAAAGCAGCCAGACGATTCTTACTGATTCGGTGACATAAGCTACAATTTATTCCTGAAGAAATACTTGCAAAGATGTGTTGTAACTTACTCCGCTGAAAGTTAGAGAACAAAAACAGATAGTTTATGCATGAAAAGCAAACATTTCAGTTGTTGTCTATTCTTATTAGGATAGACAGTTTTCTCGACACATAACAATATTTATAAAGTCTAATGATTTACACATCCTCACCCCTTCCTCGACTTACTAAAACTCGACTGTTTTTGGAAATGTAGTTCTTTTTGCTTCAAAAGCGATTTCCTTGAAGATTCTTGCCATTTGTTACACGGATGCAGCAAAAATTTCGGATTAGCTTTTTTTTCTTCTACAGAAACAATTTTATTGCTTTCGGCGTTGTATTAACACGTCTGTGTAGTTTTCCCTTCATCTATTATTATGGTGGGTTATTTCGCAATTCAAATAATACTGATATTGCACATTCACTGATTTTCCTGTCAGTGAATGAAGAAAACTTCACGTTGTTGAATAGATATACTACACCTTTCCGCAAAAGATCAGGTCTTCTGCAGTTTACTGGCCATTTTTTTGTCTTTAAAGAAAACGACATTCTTCAGTAAATATCTGTAGGTTTCAAGAGATTCGTAAATGAATTCCCCAGAAACGTACCGTTCCATATCTCCCAGGGTCCTTCCGAAACTAAAGAAAATGTGGTGTCATTTCTCAGTTAGTGCCAATTTTATAGCACTAGATACGTTCCCTGTTGTAAAAACAGTTGCAAATTAGCTTAAAAGATACTGTTCACACTCATCCACCGGTCACTGTGGCCGAGCGGTTCTAGGTGCTTCAGTCCGGAACCGCGCTGCTGCTACGGTCTCAGGTTCGAATCCTGCCTCGGGCATGGGTGTGTGTGATGTCCTTAGATTAGTTAGGTTTAGGTAGTTCTAAGCCTACGGGACTGATGACCTCAGATGTTAAGTGCCATAGTGCTTAGAGCCATTTTAACCATTTTTTCACACTCATCCGAAACTGTATTCATAAATGTTGCTTTCTGTTCGCTTGGAGCACAAACGTCGCATTATATGAGAAAATGAGTTCGATTGTGATAAGTGTAAGCGACAGTGTGTTGGCGGAGGAAGACACATTCACACTGACGTGCAGCCTATGCTGCACAACCGTAAATAGTTTGTCCGCTATCGCGAATTACTTGTCCAACGGTTCCGCTTTATGTGCGATCAGCGACAGCGCTCATTACCGCAGTCACCCTACACAGACAATAACATTTTTCTTCGATACATGGATCGGTTCTAGCAAGTGCCCACAGCTACTTTACAGCGTCTGTGTTTGCTGAACTACCGGGTGATCAAAAAGTGAGTATAAGTTTGAAAACTTAATAAAACACTGAATAATGTAGATAGAGAGGTAAAAATTGACACACATGCTTGGAATGACATGGGGTTTTATTAGAAACAAAAAGAAACAAAGTTCACAAAATGTCCGACGGATGGCGCTAGACAGCAAAACGTCGGTGACTGCGCATGACAATCGTGTATAAAAGGAGCTGTAATGAGTGAGAGAATCCAATGAGCCAGCAGTCGCAGCATGTTGACGTTACCTGAAAGGCGCTTTTAGTGAAGCTGTATTATCAGAATGTGGAATGTGCTTGTTCAGCGTTACGATCCTATCGTCATAGGAAGGGGATTCGAACGGGTAAAGGTCCGTTGACAAATGCAGCTGTGGCGAGAATGATTTCGATGTGCGAAGCCACGGGTTGTTTGGACGATAGAACCCTTAATGGCCGACCGAGCACAAGGCGTAATGCTGCCGAGACAGTTCAGGAAGAAATGGAGACTGTAGCGAGTTCGTCTATGCACGGGGAAGTCAGCGCTCGTGCAGTCGCACGTAGCACCGGCATCCCACACACTACTGTTTGGTTGGCACTGAGGCGTACCCTCCGGTGTTATCCGTACAAAATACATCGGCATCATGATCTGTTACCTGGCGATTTAGTGAAGGGGAAGGCATTTGCGGTGTGGGCGTTTCAAAAGATGGCGGAAGATGACGATTGGTTGAGTAACGTGTTGTGAACTGACGAAGCTCATTTCACGATCCGAGGGTCTGTCAATGCCCACAATTGCGGAATTTCGGCTACTGAAAATCCTAGAACTGTCGTGGAAACCCCATTGCACGACGAGAAAGTCACGGTATGGGTTGGATTTAGCACATCTACCGTTATCGGGCCTTTTTTCTTCGAGGAAATGCGTGATTCTGGTTTTGTAACTGCTACCGTGACGGGTGAGAGGTACGCCGATATGTTACAGAATCGCATTATCCCCAGCCTGGCTGATAAACACCTGCTGGAACGTACGATGTTTATGCAGGATGCCGCTCCATCCCATATTGCTAGACGTGTGAAAGATCTCTTGCGCTCGTCGTTTGGTTATGATCGCGTGCTCAGCCACCACTTTCGTCACGCTTGGCCTCACAAGTCACCAGACCTCAGTCCGTACGATTATTTGCTTTGGGGTCACATGAAGTCGCAAGTGTATCGTGATCGACCGACATCTCTAGGGATGTTGAAAGACAACATCAGACGCCAATGCCTCACCATAACTCCGGACATGTTTTACAGTGCTGTTCACAACATTATTCCTCGACTTTGACTTACTTTGTTATGCTAATTATTGCTGTTCTGATCAGATGAAGCGCCATCTGTTGGACATTTTTTGAACTTTTGTATTTTTTGGTTCTAATAAAGCCCCATGTCATTGCAAGCATGTGTGTCAATTTTACCTCTCTATTTACATTATTCCGTGATTTATTCTGTTTTCAAATCAATACTGACATTTTGATCACCCGATAGATGTGTTATGACGTCACAGATGGCGAGCCACTTCACACTTCACTAGTGTGTGTGTTCCTGTGCGTGGGAGGTTGTGTGCGTAAATGTGCGTTTGTATGCAAGTCCCGCAGTTAATACCGCAGTAAAAGAAAAAGGTACAGATCCACACAACTGTCTTTAGTTTGTTCCGGGACTCGGGTGTCGTGCCATTGGCGACCCGTAGATTTAGCTTTCAGAGTCCCTTGTGACCCCGTAGAGGCAAGCGCGGCCGCTCGGTGTAAAATGGTGCGCCTGCGACTGGTTCGGACCGCGCAGCGTGCGAGCGAGTTCAGTCGGGCTGAGGCGGGCTCTCTGATCAAAGTCGCAGAGTCGCCCGCGCGAGCGGCGGCGCGTGCCGAGGCGAGAGCGCCGGCCGCGGCTGCGTTTGATAAAATGCCAGCGCGGTGCCGCGCGGCGCCAGCCGAGCGATCAGCTGTGAAGCGCCGGCCTGCATAGCCGTCGCAGCGGAACGATTTTTTTGTCCCGGCCTTTTTCCGCGCGTCCAGCGGCAGCACGCGTTCGTTGTTAGCAATCTCTGCTCCGTATGCCTTGCCGCTGACATCGTTCTCACCTAGCACAGTTTTTATATTTGCTGCCATTTGGAAATAATATTCGTTACGTACAAATCGGCAGGGGAAATGACCTATGGGAACTGGACGGTCTTCTTATTCCTGTCTATCAAAATGTCGATAACGGAAATTACGTCTGTAAATAGAAAGATAACGTGATGCTCATGAGATAACTGCTAGCACTATGCTTGACGTCCGCCCGGCTAGCCGTTCGGTCTAACGCACGGCTTTCCGGATTGGGAAGGAGCGCGTGGTCCCCAGCACGAATCCGCCCGGCGGACTTGTGTCGAGGTTCGGTGAGCCAGCCAGTCTGTGATTTTTAGGCGGTTTTCCATCTGCCTCGGCGAATGCGGGCTGGTTCCCATTCTTCCGCCTCAACTACGCTATGTCGGCGATTGCTGCGCAAACAAGTTCTGCACGTACGCGTACACCACCATTACTCTACCACGCAAACACAGGGGTTACACTCGTCTGGTGCGAGACATTCCTTGGGAGGGGAGGGGGGGGGGGGTCCAGGGGGTCCACCGGGGGCCGAACCGCACAATAACCCTGGGTTCGGTCAGGGACGGTGGAGGGGTGAAGTGGTCTGCGGTAGTCGTCGTTGGGTTGTGGATCACTGTGGCTGCGGCGAGGACGGAGCCTCTCCGTCGTTTCTAGGCCCCCCCTTAACATACGTTCATACATACATACTAGGCTTGACTGTCAGACGCAGCTATGGAGGCAACTCATGCTGTTTCACTGGCTTGAAATAGTACAAGGGGCGTTCAATATGCAATTTAAAACTTTTTTATAAACCAGGTTGCTTTTATTCAAGATTCCCATACACCGTTGTATTGTATTGTGTTGTATGTTAACCGAAGACGTAGAAACGACGTAGAGGCTCCATCCCTGCTACAGCCGCAGTGGTCCACAACCCCACGACGACTATCGCAGTCCACTTCGTCCCTCCGCCATACCACACCAAACCCAGGGTTATTGTGCGGTTCGGCCCCCAGTGGACCCCACCAGGGAATGTCTCACATAAGACGAGTGTAACCCCTATGTTTGCTTGGTAGAGTAATGGCAGTGTACGCGTACGTGGAGAACTTGTTTGCGCAGCAATCGCCGACGTAGTGTAGCTGTGGTGGAATAAGGGGAACCATCCTGCATTCGCCGAGGCAGATGGAAAACCACCTAAAATCCATCCACATACTGGCCGGCTCACCGGACCTCAGCATAAGTCTGCCGGGCGGATTCGTGCCGGGGACCAGGCGCTCCTTCCCACTCCGGAAAGAGCTGCGTTAGACCGCTCGGCTAACCAGGCGCGCCCCATACACCATACTATTCCCCACTCTTTAAGCAACAAAACAATATTTTTCAACATAATCTCCCTTCAAAGCGAAGGCATTGAGCCACCTTCCTGAGAGGGTCATTATGTCGGCTTTGTATCACTCTACTGATCGTCGTCAGAGTTAGTCTTGCATCATCGATAACCTCCCAATCATCCACATGCCGCTTCCGATGGAGAGCGCCCTTCATTGGGCCAAACAGTTGGAAGTCGGAAGATGCGAGATCCGAACTATCAGGTGGGTGAGGAAGAGCAATCCACTGACTTTTGTGAGCTCCTCGCGGATCAACAGACTTACATGAGACATGTGTTGTCTTGGAGGACGAGAAATTGGTTTGCATTTCTGTGACGATGAACACGCTGAAGTCGTTTCTTCAGTTTCCGGAGGAACCCAGTGGACACACAACTTTGAGTACCGCGAATGGTGGAATACAGTATCTACAGTACCAACAGATCCGTCCAGTTGTGGAGGAAGCTGTTTGATTGTGATCTATCGGTCACCTCGAATGAGAGTGTGCGCAAATTCTGACAGGAATCACAACTGTGTGTGGCCAGGCGGCAAGTGGAAGATAGCACAGGTCTGCGAAACCCTGTTGAGATGGTGACACACGCCTCGCCCAACGACTCACCCTGCTTTTGTTCACTGCCGGGTCACCGTGGACATTCTGTAAGAGATTATGAATGACTGCGATGTTCTGGTTTTCCGCCAAAGGACAGCTCTCTTCCGTTACATACACCATTTTGAGGGCTACGTATAGCACTGCCGCCTATTAGAACTTCATGAAACCGTAAGTCCGAAGATAGAATATTCTACTATGTCCCCCAATAAACTCTAAATTTCTTCAACAGAAATTGGCCGAAAAAAAAGTGTAGCATTACTTATTAAACGTCCATCACAACTATAAGGTTCCATAATTATCACATGTGGGAAATCCGTCTAGAAACCTGCTTCTAACCTTACAACTGCTGTTTATATTCCCGTTTTGTTATAACTTATAAATGAGAAAAGGCCACTTCGTAGACGTCAGCGCTTATCGAACTTAAATAACATATCTGTAAGAGTGAATGTGGCACCAGACACAAAAAGTGATACAAATAAAGAATGCTGTGCGGCCGACGTGACACAGTTAATTATGTGCTGTCACATGCAATGCGGAAAAATGAATAATGGTGGCCGTGACGTCAGCACTAACATGTTTTACAGCGGGCACTGTTTCTCACTCAGAATGTATTCGCGTTCACCCCACTCCCCGAGAATCCGTGGTTAATGCACTTCTGATTTGCGTTTATCACTGTGCGCAAACCCACTTCTAGTCTCATGCCAGCGTAAACCAATTGGTCGTTCTTGATTTATTTATTTGTGAACATGTTATCTACCACCCAAACTCCTTGAGGAAACCTGAAAAGCAGCCGAATCGTCAGATATTTCAGTATTTTAGAAGTTAAGTATTTAATAAGGCGACAAGGCAGTACACACAAAATGATTTTAATGAGAATATATATGATACTGCTACGTCAGCCATGTAGCTAAGTGAAACGAAACTATATGGTTCGAGAAACATTTTCAAGTCTTAAATATCTGGTGATGTATATGCGCAGACTGAACTGACGAATGAAATTTTTACCAAGGCCAGGTTTCGAATCCCGGCCTTGGCTGAAATATTCATTCGTCACTTCAGTCTGCATACATACATGTAGCTATGTGTCTGACCAGCAGGAAAGCAGCGTCGATGTTTGTATCAACTTATTTTCTTTCAACAAAAAAAAAAATGAACACATGTAGCGATAACCCGTAACAAGTGTAGAAAAGCTATTTAGGCTAGACAAAACCGTTCAAGAGGTTAACCATGAAACTAATTCGTTTTTAAATAAATTAATTTACTCTCGAATGGATTTCTGCGATAGTAACTCGTTTAGTTCTCCAACAAAATGACATAAATAGGAGGAGGTGATTAAATAACTGACTTTGAAGTTCTGAAAGTACTGAAATTGCTGATATCACATTTTGCCTGTTTCAAAATAAAATTTGCGCAATGAAAATTAGGAAGAATCTGCAATACGGAAATTCTTTTTCCTATCCTGGGTGAAGGGTTAATGGAATGGGAGGTAGTTTAATATTGTTTTCTTGTAAAGTGTTATACGATTCCCACGATACTCTCAACGTTTCCTGTAACTTCTCTGCCTTCTCTATCACACATTTCGAAAGCGAATAAGCACGAAAAAAGTTTCTGACACATCAGCAAGTAAAGTTTTTAATTCACACAGTGATGGATGACAACAAGCACGGAACATGTTCGAGCGCAGCCATTCAGTATAACAACAACACCTGTCGGCAGCTGAGGTTGTCAGTTAGTTATCATTCAGTACTCCTACACGGAGAGGAAAAGGTCTATCGTGCGCCTATAGGCACATCAGCGAAATAGATATCATACATCGATTCGCTACTATTGTTCGTTTCGATATGAGTATTAAGTATGTAATGTGAAGCAATGACCATTTCGACAGTCTGTAACTCGACGAGCTAACCGTTGGATAGAAACATGGAAACTCACCCTCTGGGGTACAAAAATCAGCCAACCAGTTGCAGAACAAAGAATTATTATCCCTTGACCTAGGTTTCAATATTTCTAAGAAAACGTCTTAAGAAGGAGTGCGCTTTCTTACATCACTTCATTTCTAAAACCATTGGGCGAAATGTCAACAAAACGACTGCACACGCTGGTGTGTGAAATGTATGAGTCAGGCGATATACTATATGATTTTTGGAAGAAACATCATCCACATAAGTCCCAAGATACCAAGAGCTGACAAGTGTGAGAACATTCGCTCAATCATCTTATCAGCTCATTCATTCAAGCTGATGACCAGACCGATGTGGCCGAGCGGTTCTAGGCGCTTCAGATTGGAACCGCGCGACCGCTACGGTCACTGGTTCGAATCCTGCCTCGAGAATAGATGTCTCTGATGTCCTTAGATTATTTAGGTTTAAGTAGTTCTAAGTTCTAGGGGACTCATGACCTCAGATGTTAAGTCCCATAGTGCTCAGAGCCATTTGAACCATTTTGATGACAGAAGAATGGAAAAGAAAGTTTAGAATTTATTTGGGACAGTCAGTTTGGCTATAGAAAAGGTAAAGGAACCAGAGAGGTGGTTCTGACATTGCAGCTGATAATGAAAGCAAGACTGAAGACGAATCAAGAGGCGTTCACAAGATTCGTCGAACTGAAAAAGGCATTCCACAGTGTAAAATGGTGCTAGATCTTCGAAATTCTCAGAAAATCAAGGGTAAGCTATGGAAAAAGACGCACAATCTACAACGTGTACAAAAACAAGGTCGGAATAATAAAAGTGGAAAACCAAGAACGAAGTGCGCTAATGGTTTTTCGCCTGTATTGTTCAATCTGTACCTCGAAGAAGCAGTGACAGATATGAAAGGAAGGTTCAAGTGTGGAATCAAAATTCTTGGTGAAAGGACATCAGTGATAAGATTCGGGGATGCTAATACTATCCTCAGTGAAAATAAATAATTACAGAATGTCCAGAATGGAATGAACGGTGTAATAATATGGATTGAGAGTAAATCGAAGAAAAACATAACTAATGAGAAGTAGCAGGAGTGAGTACAGCAATCAATTTAACTCCAGGATTGATGATAACGAAGTAGATGAAGCTAAGGATTTCTGCTACCTAGGCAGCAAAACAACCAAGGACGGGACAAGGAATAAATGAAAAGCAGACTAACGTTTGCAAAAAGGGCATTCCAGGCTAAGAGAAATCTACACGTATCTAGCACAAGCCTAAATTTCAGGAAGAAATTTCTGAGAATATATCCTTGGAGCACAACGTTGTATGTATGGTAGTGGAATATGGATTGTGAGAAAACCGGAACAGGAGAGTATCGAAGCATTTGAGATGTGGTGCTAATGTGGTGCTACAGAAGAATCTAGGAAAATAGGGTGGAATGGTAAGATACAGAATATGGAGGTTCTTCGAAGAATCGGCGAGGAGAGGAACAAATGGAAAATACAGACAAGAAGAAGGGACAGAACGCTAGGGCAATTGTTAGGACATGAAGGATTAACTTAAATGGTACTAGAGGGAGCTATGAAGGGTAAACGTTAGAGAGGAAGACAGAGATTGGGATACTCATATATCCAGCAAACAACTGAGGACGATGGTTTCAAGTGCTAGCCTGAGATGGAGGGATTCGTGACAGGCCGTACGAAACCGAGTCGTAAAAAAAAAAGAGAGAGAGAGAGAGAGAGAGAGAGAGAGAGAGAGAGAGAAATGCACCGTGAATGGGAAGAGAGACAGTCGACACCTCGTCGTTGATGACACAGTTTCTCTGATTTTTTGTCAAGTGGTACAAATGCGCAGTGTAATACACAGCGTGAAAAAAAAAAGTGAGGAACCCAGAAAGCTTGTTCGGATGTCAGCTTCGTACACATTCCCACAATTGGTGGGTACGCGATTTTCTACGACAGGTAGACGGACACCAGAGTGCAATAGTGTTACTGGGAGTGACAGGATACGTAATGGGCATAAACAGTATAAGTTGTTGAGTGATTATTGTGAAGATGTTACATAGTCCTGTGAGACAGCATTATCAGCAACCGACAAAGTTTAAAAGAGACCTCATTGTGGCTCGCCATTTCACCGGCTAGACGAATCGTAAAATATCAGGATTTGTGAGATATTCGGAAGTGACAGCTGTCTGATGTAGGACTGCACGGGAATATGATGGTGGCCATACCCGCTGTCTAGTTTCGGGTTGACCATGTGTGACGACCATCCGAGAATAATAAATGGGGCGGCCGCGGTGGTCTCGCGGTTCTAGGCGCGCAGTCCGGAACCGTGCGACTGCTACGGTCGCAGGTTCGAATCCTGCCTTGGGCATGGATGTGTGTGGTGTCCTTAGGTTAGTTAGGTTTAAGTAGTTCTAAGTTCTAGGGGACTAATGACCACAGCAGTTGAGTCCCATAGTGCTCAGAGCCATTTGAACCAATAATAAATGGACGCTCTACAACATTCTTATCATCCCTCGTCAATAATTGGAGACTATCAACTGGGATATCATTATGCCATGCGTAGACTACAGTTAATACCACAACACAAACGGCTGCGCTTAGCGCCGTGTCGTACCTGGGAAGCTGAGACTGCTGGTGAGTACTATCGCTTTGTGTTCAGGGATGAATTGTGGTTCTGCCCTCTGCGCTACCGCAGTTGCCCATCGTCAGTGAGGATGGAGGTGATCTTGAGAGTAGTCCGAATCTATTAATGAGACCCAGTGATATTACTCCTAGCTTCATGGTGTTGGCAGCAAGTGGGTATGATTAGTGGTCAGAGCTGGTCATGACTTTCGGAACTCTGACGGCACAACGGTACGGCACAGACATCCTGCGTCTTCATGTTTTACGTCCTCCGTCCTCATCTGTTACCAACCACGCGACGGTACCATGGTGCCTGTTTTAAAGAGGACAATGCTTATCCATGCATGGTATATGCATTACGAACTGTCTGCGTGATGTTCATGTGCCGTACATTTAGATACGAGTGTTAGTTATGTACTTGAGGAGCCAGGAAAATCCCCATATCTGTCCCCAGTAGGACAAATGTGAGACCAGTTCCGACGTGAACCCTGTCCCAATATGAGTATGTAAGATACCAAGGACCAGCTACAACATTTGTCGGCCAGCTTGCCTCAGGAGAGAGAGCAATAGCTTTGTAATATTCTTTCCCACCGAATCACTGCGTGTGCAAAACTTTTTGAACGCCCTTTCTACAGGCAGGTGTTCCACGCAGCACAACCACATTAGCCGGCCTGCTTCCGGACGGTTAACAGGCTGTGAGCGGCGTGCAACGATGCACAAATGTGGACTGAGACGGGAAGTAGTCCAGTATCTACAGAGGATCTTAAACAAATATAATAAACTGATGCACATTTTCAAAACAGCACTAGACCGTATGATTTCCTATGACTATAAAGTTATAATTCGAGATGACAAGAGAGCACGTGGAGAACACGAACGCGATTTAATGCACCTCAAATAGACCAAGTCGCCATAGTAACTGTGGACAATGAAAACACACGCCGCGAAAGAATTGTACAAAGAAGAAGAGGAGGACTACAAGGCATTGCAGATAAACATCGTTCATATGACGCCTTTCAATATCCATTACTATTTCTGCACGGAGAGGACGGATATCATTTTAATGTGAAACAAATACAACGTTTAACAGGTGTAGAAACAAAAAAAAAATCATTTCCAAAGAGTTCTATGCTTATCGCTTAATGATCACAGGCAATGAAACATACATCATATTCTCAACACTCGCCGTTTATTCCATCAGTTTGTGGTAAATGTTTATGCAAAAATAAAAGCGGCAAGGATGCTTTACATAAGACTGAATCAGAAGAAACTATGAGCGGAAGAATACATCTATCTTCGAGATACAATCATAAATGACGTAACTATTGGCAACATTTGCACGATGGGGGTCTTGCCCTCATCATACGTAGGTAGTCCGAGACTTATACACGAATATACTCAAAATGCCACGATCTACATAAGGAAATATGAACGACCTGACCTCTCCTTAATATTCACATGCAACTCGTAATGGCCGGAAATCAAAGAACAACTAAGATACCAACAAGCCTTCATGCGTCGATACGACATAATAGCCCCAGTTTCCGGCAAAAACAAATATTTATCGAGGTCATTACAATATACCACATATTTGGATTCACGGACCATGTGGGCCATTAAACCCCCATGTATGAGTGACGGAAAATGTACAAAAAAGACAGAAAACTATACTTGAACGACACATAGACCAGAGCTGACGGCTATCCCAAATACAGTAGACGATCATCCAAAAACATTGGCTTCGCAGCACAAATAGGAATACGCGGCAGCGACGAACTGGAAACGTAATCAGTAGGTAGTACCGTATAATACACTACATTCCAAAACACAGTTAGTCGAAATCAGCGTTGGGCGTCATTGGCCAGGAGGCCCCTCACGGGGCAGGTCCGGCCGCCTTGGTGCAGGTCTTATTACATTCAACGGCACATTCGACGCCCTGCACGCCGGACGGGGATCAAATGATGATGGAGACAACACAACACCCACTCCCTGAGCGGAGAAAATCCCCGACCCAGCCGGGAATCGAACCCGAGTCTCTTAGGACGGCAGTGCGTCAAGCTAACGTTATTTTTTTTTTTTTTTTTTTTTTTTTTGTAGGGGACCGGTGGGGGCTCGGGGGGCAAAGTGGGCAGGGGTCGAAAACGTGAGGCTTGGCCACAGTGTCCCCCTCACCACCACCGAGCCTGTGGTGCTTAGGGAAGTGGGAGAAACAGGAATCAACAGTAGTGGAAGGCGTTGTTATTTATTTATTTGCATGTGTTTTTGTAATATTCACTAATAGCATGAAATTATGGGAACACATATGCGAAAGAGAAAAGAAATATAAATTCTGGGTAAAGAAAAAGAAAGGAAAAAGGAAAAGCAAAAAGAAATAAAATCCGCGCAATCTGCGACGCGCTCTCCCATCCGCGGAGGTCAGAAGTAGAATAGATCGTAGGCGGTTGAAACTCAGACACCGCCGGGGGAGGAGGGGTGGGTGCCCTCTGCGCCAGGCACCCCCCAACTCAGTGGAGGTCTAACAAAGACCGCTCGAAGATAGTTAGCAAATAATGTTCGGTAACGTGGCGTGTTTTCGAGAGCTGCATGGGCTGTTCGTAAATAGGTCCAGAAGTCGAGGCGGGATTTAGGTCCCTCATTAAAGAGATAAGCGACCGCCCACCCTTTGACCCACGTAATAGCATGACATTCGGCGGCGGAAAAATGTCGGTCCTCCGGGTATAGAAACATTCGAGGCTCGACTGTGTCTGGTGGCACCCGGAGATAGCAGGCAATGATTTGCTGCACGAAGCGCCATACATCTTGCGATGAGGCGCATGTCAGACGGTGTTCATCAGTGTCCAGGTGCTGGCAAAGGAGACAAAGAGGGGATTCTGACAAGCCAATGTTGTGCAGGCGCTGCTTCGTGGCAAATTTCCTGTTGACTATGTGATACCACAGTGCCCGGACGTTCGTAGGGAGGAAGGGCTGGTTGACGGTAGTCCACACTATGGGCCACTGGACGGAGGGGTGTTTGGTCTCCATCACATTCCGGGGAAAACAGCGCAGCAACAGGCTGTAAAAATCCTTAGTCCTAGGTGGGCGTGTATCTGGGAGACTGGTATGTATGTAACTGTAGTCGACGAAAAAGGTCGAAATATGGGACAAATGAGGCACGATATGGCCGACAGACACTGGTGGTGAGGTGGAAGCAGGTAGGAGGACCTCAAGCAAGCTGCGTGTTAGAGATGTACCCTGGCCCATCGACTGTTTTCTCACGGTACTCATGTACAAGGCTGCAGCTCGCATACGGACATTGACGAGCCCGACGCCACCATACCGTGAGGGCAAGGTAAGTGTCTCATAACGGACTTTAAACATTGAACCAGCCGTGAGATAATAGCCAAAAGCCGCCTGAAGGTTGCGCCCAATTGCAGTTGGCAGAGGGAGAACTTTTTTTTTTAAATTCTTTATTTCATAACACAATAATAATTATACAAGATTGACCCACCACCTTATTGATTAGTGGGTCCTATGTTCCTACCTTATACAATAGCAGCTTTTACATTATACTTAATTACAGACAGTTGTGCGGTTAGTACTAGGCAGACTACTTCTTATTTTAGTTAGCTTGAATTCTAGTTACTACAAAAGGGTTAATACTAACTGCCTGCAGCGTTACAATTGTGCCAGTGTAATTATAAACCTACTTTGGAAGCCTTGCCCATAGAGCTAATCCCTATGGGCGTGCCCCTGGCACCGGGCAGGCAAGAGCGGTTTATCGCTGCAGGTTCCTAATTTACTATCCTATTCTAATTGCCTAAATCTACTTTTTATTCTACATCATGGTTTAGTGCGTTGTCTGTCATATTCGGGATCACCCCAGTCCCCCTAGTCCCGGTCGTGGCGGATTCCAACTGTGAAGTCGACCTATCCACGAACGGGCGGTATGGGACCAGAGCTGTGGTCGCAATCGGTGTTTTCTATTTAACTAGGCTTGTAGGTCTCTCAGAAAAGCTTTTAATACTTTTTGTGATACCTCGTTGGCTAGTATGTTTAGTCTTTGAAAGGTCTCCTCTTGTCTCAGAAGGTCATAGGTATTTGTACTTGGTAGTTGTCGTCTCAGTGTCCCGGCTACATCATCGAAAAGGGGGCACTCGTAAACCACATGGTCAGGAGTACCCTCCGGTGCACCACAGTCACACGCAGGCGTCGCCCTTTTCCCAAACCGACTTAGATAAGTCGGATATGGGCCATGACCGGTGAGAAAGTGGAACAAACCCCTAGTTGGCTCAAAATACTTCATTTTTAGTCTTTCCTTGACGTCTGGTAGGAACTGAAAGGTTCTTCTACCAGTTTCGTCCGACTCCCATATCTCCTGCCATAGATCTGTCCCTCTTTCCCTTATCTCCCTTTTTCCCTGACTATTACCCCCATAATTTCCTCTACCTTGGTGTTAATACCCTTTCTGGCCCAGTACCAAGCGGCCTGTTCCCTGATCTTAATATCTAAAGGGCAGAGCCCCATTATGATTAGCAGTGCTCCACCCGGAGAAGTTCTATATGCTCCCACGGACCTTAATATCATGTTTCTTTGTACTCTTCTCACCGTCATGGCAGGCACCACCCTCGTGAGCCTGTGGGCCCAGACTCCTGAGCCGTAACCCACTATTGATGTCAGTATACTGTTGTGGTAGAGCTTGATTAAGTGAGGCGGGAGGTGGAATCTCTTGTGTCCTATAGAAATCAGGTTATTTAATAATTGTAGGGCTTTCTGGGTTACGGTTTCTATGTGCCTTGCAAAGTTCCACCTTTCATCGATGATGATTCCTAAGTAGCGCGTTTCTCGTCTCCGTAGAACGGGCGTACCGTCAATTCTCACGGTCGGGTTTCTCGTTAATTGTCCTTTAAGTAGCAGGTAAGTCGACTTGGTTGGTGAGATCGTCATAGTTGTAGTTTATTTAGTGTTCGCTCTATTTTAGGTTCTATATCCTCGCGACTTCGGCCGCCGACCAGCAGGAGGAGGTCGTCAGCGTAGGCTATCACCTCTAGCACTTCTTCGCTCTGTTGCAGGCTTTCCAGAAGAGGCTCCATGTGGATGTCCCAAAAAAGGGGACCCAACACGGAGCCCTGGGGGCAACCCTTGGTGATGGTTTTCCGGACTTTCCCGCTAGGGGATGATAGCCATACCTCCCGATCTTCACAATAGCTCCTCAAACACCCATATAGCAGCCCTGGACACCCCTTCTCCCGAAGGCAGGAGAAGAGCGAAGGCCACCATAGGTTGTCGAAGGCGCCACTGATATCCACCATGATGCCAACAACATACTTACACGGGGCTGAGCCGCAGGCCTCGGCCGCCAGTGCGATTGCATCAGATGCCGATCGTCCCGGCCTAAAACCGAATTGTCTGTTGCTCATCCCCTGCAGCATGCGGTGAGCAGTCAGTCTGTTCGCTAACAACTTTTCAAGGAGTTTGCCAAAGCCGTCCAGCAGGCAAATGGGCCTGTAGGATTTGGCCTCAGCGGGGTCCTCCTCGGGGCCTTTTTTGATGATTACCACGTCTGCAGTTTTCCATGTTTTTGGAAATTTTCCTTGTCTAAGGCATGCATTATAAAGATGTGTAAGTGGGGCAACTAGTTGTGGGGCCAAGAACTGCACTACCTCCGCCACAATGCCATCTGGTCCGGGGGCTTTCCCTCTCTTTAAGGACTTGATAAGAGCAGCAACTTCCTCTTCCGAGAAGGGGAGGATCGCTTCGTCGTTTACGTACCTATGAAGGTCTTCGTTTCGTAATTGACGCTGCTCTTCGGTGAACTTGCGCGATGTGAACCAATTTTGATGCCACATAAAGATTAATAAACGCAACCCGTTGAAGTGTGTCCTGGCGGCGCAAGAGGTTCTGGCGGACGTCGTTGCGGATGACGTGTAACAGTTGACGGAAATTTGTTGCCGCCGTGCGTGAGACGAGACCGTGGGGGTAAAGGTAATGCCCAGGTACCGGAAAGTCCGTACAAGCGGCAGTGGTGCCACTTCACCCTCCTGGAGGCCTCGTCCAATGTGCATTGCAGAAGATTTGGCGACATTCATGGCACTGCCAGCGGCAGCCCCATAACGGGTAATCAATTCGAGGACATCCCGAATCTCAGAGCCGGAGCGAATGAGGAGGAGGAGGTCATCAGCATATGCCCGACAGCGAAAAGTGTGTTGGCGTAGGGTGAGGCCAGAGAGCTTGGTCGTCAAGCCCCCAATAAGGGGCTCAAGGGCAATAGCATACAGGAGGGTAGAGAGGGGGCCACCCCTGCCGTATCGAACGGCAGATAGGTACCGGCCCTGCTATACGTCCATTGACTTGGACACGTGAACTGGCACTGTCGTAAAGACGCCGGATGACGTCGAGAAACGGAGGGGGGATGCCCATTCGGGCTGCCACCGAAAGCAGGAAACGATGACGCACTTTATCGAAGGCGCTGTCGAAGTCTATAGCGACGACCGCTGCCCGGAGCCTGCAGGCCGCCGCTATCGCAATTAAGTCGCGGCATTCCCCTGTGGCATTCTGTATGTTAATCTGTCCGCCAGGCGTCGTTTGCTCCGGCGAGAGGATATGAGGGAGTGTAGTTCGGAGCCGCATTGCCAGTAAGCGCGCGAAAATCTTGTAATCGGCATTGAGGAGGGTGAGCGGTCTGTAACTCGTGACCATCGAACCACGGGCTGGTTTGTGGACTGGTATAATGATGCCCTCAGCAAAGGCGGGTGGGATTGCTTGGTCAGATGTTATCAGTTCTTGATACATAATCGTCCACCGTGGGGCCATGAGGTCCCGAAAGGTACGGTAAAACTCAATCGGCAAGCCGTCAATTCCGGGCGATCTGTTGACTGCACCCTTGGCGATTGCGTTGTTGACTTCGTCTAGCGTGACCGCCACTGTCAAAGCATCCGCCTCCGTGTGGGGGGGGGGGGATGCGCGTGACGTAATTCAAATTGGAGTCGTCTGCTGCAGTTTCAGCGTCTTCATCACTATAAGTACGACGGTAGTGCTCGACGAATGCGCGGACGATGCCATTCTGAGTGGTCACCTGCGTTCCATGAGGCGCGGTCAGAGTGCTGATGATCTGCCGACGACGCCTTCGTTTGTCGGACACTATATCATGCATGGATGGAATTTCTAAATCCGTGTGATCGTGGCGCCGCGTCCGTATCACGACCCCTTGCAATTTCCGGCGTGCCAGCGCAATTATCTTCGCCTTAGTTCTTTGCCGTTCCAACTGGTTGTCCGGGGTTGGCGGTTGAGCATCCAGATCGCGGAGAATCGCGTAATAGAAGTCAACAGTGGTGCGATGCCAGTTGGCCATGTCCTTCCTGTATCTCATCAGTGTCCTCCGGATCGCCGGCTTGGCGCAGTCCAACCAGCATGTCAATGTCGAGTGGTAGCGGGGAAGGCGTCGTTCGCAGGCTGTCCACGTTTCAGTGACTTGTTGGCGACACGCCAGGTCATGCAAGTGTGAGGTATTGAGTTTCCATGGCGCACGGCTGCGCCATACTGATTGCGGCGGAAGGAGGACCGTACAGATGTAAGCGCAATGGTCGGAAAAGGCCAGCGGCCAGCGTTCGGCGCCCCGTATCGCAGATCTAAGAGTTTGTGAGACATATATCCTGTCTAGTCGGCTTGCGGAATAACTTGTAAGAAAGGTATGGCCAGAAAGGTCGCCGTGTTGAACTTCCCAGGTATCGTGAAGCAGGAGGTCTCACACCACTATACGTAGCTCCTGGCATGTAGTATAGTGGGGAATCTGATCTTTAGGATGCAGAACGCAGTTAAAGTCACCTCCTAGTAGGCAATGGTCATAACGCCATAAAAACAGGGGAGCGATTTCCTCGGAATAAAACTGGGCTCTACCATGCCGTCGGTCGGTGCCTGAGGGAGCGTAGACATTAATGATGCGTGTCCACGTGGCAGTGAGTGCCATGCCCCGAGCTGATGGAAGGAAGGCGACATCGGTCACAGAAATCCCGTGGCGGACGTAGATGGCCACGCCGCGGTCCATAGGATCACTCGCGGAGGCGTGGGCGGTATAGCCATTAATATCCGGGAGACTAGCCAAGTGAACTTCCTGCAGAAGGGCGAAATCAATATCCGAAGCCCAGAACATCTTCTGCATAAGGCGGATTTTCACCCTAGAACGGATGTTGTTGGTGTTGATGGTTGCTGTCCGGTAGGCCTGGTGTCGGATTGATGGAGGCTGGTCCACTCCGCCGTCCGCGCAAAGGTGGCGTCGCAGCGGAACGTTATCCCGCTCAGCCACAGGGGAGTCTGGGGAGAGTATGATTAGTGGTGCGGCCGTGACGGCGCAGGGTCCCGTAACGGCTCCTGCTCCTTGACCTCCTCCTCGTGCCACGCCGTGGAAGCGGAAACTGGTGTATCGTCCATTTTGTCTGCAGAAGATGTTGTAATTGTGCGTGGTGTAGTGTCGCCTGTGAGACGTTCATGATTTAGTTCAGCGTCAGCACGGGGCGCAGACACACCGATAGATGTCTCCGCGCTCATTACGTCTTCGTCAGCAGTAGCGGGTTCTGAGGCCTCGTGCTGGTCGACGGGTACGTCCTCCTCGACTTGTAACGTCTCCTCTTGGCCGGAAACGGTGCGACGTCTGCGCTTGCGACGTTTCGGGGAACGTTGTTTCCTTGTGCGACCCTCCGTGTCCGACGACGGAAGGGAGTCGCGTCGTTCTGGCAGAAAGGCCGCTGTAGGAACGATGAGCGAGTCGATCTCCATCGTGTTTCCGAGATCAGGGTCAGCGTCTGGTTGCGTCGGCATCTTCGGAGCGGCGTCAATGGCCGGCCGATGCGGCGGGTCGTCCGAGGCGCTCTCCGGCGGTGTCTGGTCGGGCTCGTTGGTGGCGTCGTTTGTGGTGACCGGGCGACGTTGCAAAGTGGTAGGAGAAGCCAGAGCAGCGGCATAGGTCACCGGTAGCACTGTAGGTTGCGACGTGGGTGGTTTTTCGGCAGCTGGAAGTTGCGTAATACGCCGTTGTAGGCATTCGGATCTAAGGTGGCCTTCTTTGCCGCACCCGGAACAGGTCCGAGGCTGGCCATCGTATATAATTATGGCACGGCATCCGCCGATCTGTAAGTAGGACGGGACGTGGCTTCGGAGATCTATGGTGATCTGTCGGACCCCGTTTAGGACAAGATACGTCCGAAACTGTGTCCACTTCTCCGCAGTGTGGCCGTGGACTGTGCCGTATGGGCGTAGTGCCGCGACGACTTCCTCAGCTGGAAGTTCGAATGGCAATTCGAAAATGCGTATCGTTCGCATACCTAAGCCTGCGTGGTCGACGGTTACCTCCCCCACATTGCCATCAGCGTGACAAAAGCGGAGCCCCTGTTTGGTCTCACGTAGTATGCGTTCGCACGCCGCGTCGTTAATGATTTTCACATAGACCGTGCTGCTCACGATGGACAAATGTATGCCGATAATATCGGTCGCCGGGATCTTCACTTCCTCTCGCAGAAAACGCTCCACCTCAAGTGCTTTGGGTCGGGCATAATCGTTGCAGAAAGTAAATCGGAGTGTTGACTTACGGTAACGGTTCGCCATGGATCGTACAAGGTAAGCCGGCACTTAAGCAACGGCCGTCAGAAAGTAAACAAGGCGAGCTCGCGCGCCGCACGAAGTCAACACGTACGCGTCCGCTCTGTTGCCCTGCCGAAGGCAGACTGCACCATTAAGCTATCGGGGCGGACACGGTTCAGTGAAATACATCACATATGCTATCTGTGGTCTAGGTACAGTCGGCCTTTGGCTGTGGTGGGTGCCGCACGCCTTGTTTGCGTCTCGCCTGTTGTGCTACTTGCTAGCGAGTGCGCGATTGTTTACATCCGCGTAGCGGCTTGTTTCCTAGTACGACTTCATTTATCTTCATGGCGTTTTCTTATCGCCAAGTGACAATTAATTTAACTTTTGCGTTAGATCACGACCAAACTATTCTTGCCTCCCATTCGGCAGTCACTTACTCGATTAGTGTAACAAAAGATGTAGAGAGAATTCAAAGAAAAATTGTGTGACTCGTGAAGGGTCAGTATAATCAATGCAAAGCGTCGCGAAAATGTCAGCAGTTTTTAAAGAGGAATGCTACGGGAAGTGCCATTTCAGTTGCCTGATGCCTTAATCTCAAAACTCTGAGTCCACGCTGAAATAAGAGTTACGATACGTATTAATTTCTAGGTAAGTTGCCTGACAAACAAAACGAGTTATCCAGAATAAGATGATGAATCAGAATGAAATTTCACGGGATAAGAGATTATGTGACGTTATTTCACGCAAATCTATAAAGAAAACTTGGCATCATTCGCTGACTGCCGGCCGCGGTGGTCTAGCGGTTCTAGGCGCTCAGTCCGGAACCGCGCGACCGCTACGGTCGCAGGTTCGAATCCTGCCTCGGGCATGGATGTGTGTGATGTCCTTAGGTTAGTTAGGTTTAAGTAGTTCTAAGTTCTAGGGGACTTATGACCACAGATGTTGAGTCCCATAGTGCTCAGAGCCATTTGAACCATTCGCTGACTCATCTCTATAATGTTGCAGCATCTCTATAATGTTGCTGCCTGAACAAAGGACGTTCAAAAAGTTTTGCACATTCGTCTCTACTTTTTTTCCAGGAGGAGAATGAATTTTTTGTGAACATACTTGGAACATTTTGCTATACTTTGCTCCTACTCAATGTAACTTCCATCAGCTGTGACGCACTAGCCCAACGTACTTTCCATGATGTAAATGCACTTCGGTAAAATTCTGGGGATTGACTTTGACACCATCGCTTGACATAGGAAATAAGGTCTTTCTCACTATCAAATATTTTACCACGCAGATGGTCCTTCGCACGACCAAAGAGCTAAAAATGAGACGGAGCCAACTCCGGACTGTAATGAAGATGAGGAACAATTTTCCAACCCATTTTCCTGATTTTCTCCTGCGTCATAAGGGCTATATGGGGTTTGGCATTGTCATGATGTCTGATGAGCTGACCCCGAAGCCAGGTTCCAAAACTCAATCAAAATGACACCCACTGATCCCAGAAGAAGGGGACCATCACCTTTCGGCCTGCTTGGTTTCTTCTTCCGAGGGGAACCCGGATGACGCCACTCCATGGATTCGGTTTTGATCTCAGGTTCGGACAAAAACAACCATGTTTCATCCTGGGTAATGACGCCATCAAAACACTGTTTCTACTCTTCAGTAAAGGTCTGCCGCGCGGGATTAGCCGAGCGGTCTGGGCGCTGCAGTCATGGACTGTGCGGCTGGTCCCGGCGGAGGTTCGATTCCTCCCTCGGGCATGGGTGTGTGTGTTTTTCTTTAGGATAGTTTAGGTTAAGTAGTGTGTAAGCTTAGGACTGAGGACCTTAGTAGTTAAGTCACACACGTTTGAACATTTGGAGTAAAGGTCTTCATGAGATCCTCGCACACATTCTTCCTCATTGTTTTCATTTCTCTTGTCCATAATCTAGGCACCCAACGTGCACAGATTTTTCCGTACTCTAGTGACTGTACTAGTGACACCACACTACCGAATGACAAACGAGTCATCTCAGCAAGCTGTCGTGTCGTCACACATCTATCACGTTGGATGGTTTGATCAATGGTTTCCTTATTCACAACTCTCACTGCTATCGATGGTCTACCACATCGTGGATTGTCCAGCTGAAAAAAATCACCTTCTTTGAACCTCTGCAACCACCGCTGTATACTGCTGCATTCCACTGTCTCCTCTCCATAACCAGGTAGCTACTTCCTGTGAATCGATGTGGCAGAGTCATCGCTGGTCTTGAAGAGGAACTCCATGACCGACCGTTGTCGCAACCTCACATCTATTTCACGGTCCATTATCGCTGACATGTAAAGAAAGAAAATACTTTTATATACCAACTTGTAGCTAAATGTTCCAAGTATGTTCATAAAAAGTTTCATTCTCCTCCTGCAAAACATAAAAAACATTAGAGACGACTATGCAAAACTTTTTGAACGCCCTTTGTATGGCCCTTGACTGCTGCTCCCCTCGGTGTTCTGGTTTTAGAACTACGCCAAAAGAAACGGCAAGACAGGCTTCCGTGACACGCTGCGCCATTGCGCATTGGTGCAGCCATGAGTTTCAAACGCTCTCGTTACTATTTGCGGTTACTTGTTAATTTTCCTCTTAAATACGTCACGTTTTCTGAGTGAGAAAGTAATTTTAGAACCCATACAAGAAGAATTGTATGATTCTGGTTCTGAGTGCGAAATGTCTGAACGTGAAGAGAATGAAGAGGTTTCAGATACAGGTAAGGAACTGTGTAGTGCAGTTTTTCTTCAGTATTATTATTATGACTGATATTGCTCGAGTTGCTTCAGTTAGCAGAAAATTTATTTCTGTTCGTCTCGTCTATCTTGCAGAGGAATCTGATGAGTCTGCATCTGTGCAGCCGGTGTTTACTGAACAAAGTACATCCTCCCCAACATAGGCGTCGGCTGCAACACAGTTGTCTGTACCTCCAACAAAGAGGCAACGAATTTCACGGAAAAAAACCACTGATACAGAATTAGGCTGGAAATTTGTTGTCGATCAACCTACTGTGCCACAGTTTGTAGAAAAAAGTGGAGTAATGGCAGCTGTTCATGAGAATTCCACTCCTCTCCATGTGTTTTCTATCTTTTTCTCCGGTTCCATAATGAAACACATAAAATCCGAAACAAGCAGATATGCAAAATCTGTTTATGACAAACTCAAAGCTGCTTCCAGGGTAAAGCCTCACAGTTTTTGTAATTCGTGGGTGGGAATAAAGCTGCACGAAATGCATTTGTTTTTTGGCGTATTTATATACATGTGCTTGTGAAAAAACCCAAACTGACAGATTACTGGTCTATAAACAATTTTATTTCAACCCCTTTCCGTTGTTCTGTTATGGCCAGAAAGACATTCAAGGTAATATTATCAAACCTGCATTTGAATGGCAATGCAGCTTACGTTCCGAAAAGTCAGCCTGAGCATGACCCGATGCATAACGTCAGGCCAATCCTGGATCATTTCTTACTAGAATCACAAAAATCATTTTCCATCAAACAACCTCACTTTTGACGAAGACATGCGTGGTTTTTCGTGGAAGAGTGGTATTTCGGGTTTACATAAAAAATTAACCAGACAAGTATGGAATCAAGATGTTTATTATGTGCGATTCCAAACCTGGTTATGTTCGTAGATTGGAGAATTATGCTTGGAAACGAATACAAGACAACTCCATAATCCGATTATTTGAGAGGTTTCTAGTACATTACTTAGGAAAGGGCCATACAGTTTACATGGAGAAATTTTATAGTTCACCAGCAGTACTCGATTTTCTGTGGCAACATGAAACTAAAGCAGTAGGTACATGCATGACTAACCGGAAAGAATTACCAAACAAATTTATTTCCAAAAATCTGAGAAGATATGAGTCTGTGTCAATGAAGAATCAACTGCTGTGTCTGAAGTGGAAAGACACAAGAGATGTGCGATGCTCGTCCACTGTGCACAATATGACCAGCTCTGAAACGTGTGTTCATACAAAGGAAGGAATCAAAGTAAAATCAAAACCAGATGCCATTCTTGACTGTAACATTTACAAAACGGAGGTCGATGGGAGTGATCAAATGATTTGCTACTATACATTTAGAAGGGAAGAGATGAAGTGGTGGAAGAAATTGTTCTTTCACATGCTTATAATGACTGCAACAAATGCATTTGTCTTATACCGGGAAATGAGGACTCCTGCTCAAAGAAAGAGCTGCCATTTTTCCACTTTTCTATTACAGTTTGGTGAAGGGCTGATTCACAAAGGTAAAGGTTTGGCATTAGAGAATGTTCCTAGTGAAACTCGCAGCAACAGACTTCTAGGACGACACTTTGAGAAAAAATTCCAGCCACTGAGAAGAATGAGCGTCCAGCTAGAGTGTGTAAAGTAGTTTGCTCAGAGAAAACACAAAAAATATACTGGTAGAGCTAGTAGGAAGGAAACCAGCTGTTGGTGTTCAGACTGCAATGTACCACTCTGTATACCAGAATCCTTCAAAGTCTTAGACAAAAGAAAAAATCCATTTTTTGTGAAACCGAAATCATACATTTTATGTTTCTCGTTATTAATTTTGTAATCAAATAATACAATTGAATTAAACGTTAAAATAAGTGCTCTTTCATAATATGTTCTTTGTTTCAAGATATCTTAAGTAGAAACGTGCCAGTGACATTTAAAAAAATGCTACAGATGGCCGGTCCACTGGACCAAGAGAGTGTCTAAGCTGCCAGTCCTCAAAGTGTTACGTTTGCGTATTGTCTAAAATGTAAATCAAATCTTCTTCCTTATTAACAAGTGCAGTAAGTACACTTTACACATTTTTCACACTTTATTTTCCATTTGTATTCAGTCACTGTATCGCTTTGACTACTCACAGTTCACCGATTGTTTTTATTGACACACTACAGAAAAAGTGCGTACGTCGAGAGAAGAGCTCTGACAGTTGATGCGACCTTGGCACACGTGCTTCACGCATCCACGACGGCCAATCAGATCGTGAACTTTTGTTTACGGGACCATGGCAGCGCCCCAGTGTTGCATACACTACTTTTTCGGTCTCTCCCTTCGTCACTACTAAGAAACTGACTTTCCAACCCACGATTGTTCTGGCTTCATACACTCCTTCCAATGAGTACCCCAACCAGTAGCGAATTCCAGAAGATACGGAAATGGCTTCGAATGATCCACAATGTTCCAGAACATTCCACGACATTAGAGTGTGTTCTTGCATGATCTTTGATGTTCCAGAATGTTCCCAAACATTCTGAAATCTTCTCGAATGTTCTGGACTGTTTCCGAATATTCCAGAATAGCCAGTATCATCGTTCAACGTTCTGCAACATTCTGGAATGTTGTGGAATGCTCTTGAATACTCTAGAATGTTCCGGAATGTTCTCGAATACTAAAAATGGCTCTGAGCACTATGGGACGTAACATCTGAGGTCATCAGTCCCCTAGAACGTAGAACTACTTAAACCTAACTAACCTAAGGACATCACACACATCCATGCCCGAGGCAGGATTCGAACCTGCGAACGTAGCGGTCGTGCGGTTCCAGACTGAAGCGCCTAGAACCACTCGGCCACACCGGCCGGCGTTCTCAAATACTCTCGAATGTCCAGGAATGTGCTAGAAATTTCTAATGGGCGAAACTTCCCAGCCCCTATCTCTTCTAGAAAGCGTCTTTCAGGTAAAAGTGGGAATCTTCTTCATGCATGGGGGACAGAACGCTACCTCACCATATAACTCCGTTGATCGTATGACTCGTTTATGAGTTTCATCGGCACGCGCATTGACGCATTGTACACTTAGTTTTGTAAATGCCATTCGAAATATATATGAAAACCCCATCCTTTACTACCAAATTTACTGTTCCTTGATGTCTCAGGATGCGTCCTGTCCACTGATCCCGTTTGTTAAGTCCCCTTCAACTCCGTTTTGCCTCAATTCGATTCAGTATCAGCTCATCAATTATTCCGTCTAGTCACCTAACTTTCAGCATTTTTCCGTAGCATCACATTACAAAAACTTCTGCTCTGATATTATCTGAATATCCGCTTCCCTTGTCCGCATCTCGTGGTCGCGCGGTAGCGTTCTCGCTTCCCACGCCCGGGTTCCCGAGTTCGATTCCCGGCGGGGTCAGGGATTTTCTCTGCCTCGTGATGACTGGGTGTTGTGTGCTGTCCTTAGGATAGTTAGGTTTAAGTAGTTCTAAGTTCTAGGGGACTGATGACCATAGATGTTAAGTCGCATAGTGCTCAGAGCCATTTGAACCATTTATCCGCTTCCCAATAAGGCTATACTCCAGACAAATACACTCAGCAAGAATCCCACAAACTTAAGTTTGTATGAAAAGTTAAGGAATTCCTCCTTTTCAGAAATACCTCCTTGATTTTGACAGTCAACAGACTATTTTCAGTGCCTAATTTCCTAAACTAGTTCTGCCAGCATCACCTAAAGTAAATCGATGGCATTCAGTTACTCTTATTAATTTTTCATGCACGTTTCTTAAGGACGCTACCTATCCCATTCAATTGTTCTTCCAGGTTCAATGCCAGTATATATATATATATATATATATATATATATATATATATATATATATATATATATATATACTCCTGGAAATGGAAAAAAGAACACATTGACACCGGTGTGTCAGACCCACCATACTTGCTCCGGACACTGCGAGAGGGCTGTACAAGCAATGATCACACGCACGGCACAGCGGACACACCAGGAACCGCGGTGTTGGCCGTCGAATGGCGCTAGCTGCGCAGCATTTGTGCACCGCCGCCGTCAGTGTCAGCCAGTTTGCCGTGGCATACGGAGCTCCATCGCAGTCTTTAACACTGGTAGCATGCCGCGACAGCGTGGACGTGAACCGTATGTGCAGTTGACGGACTTTGAGCGAGGGCGTATAGTGGGCATGCGGGAGGCCGGGTGGACGTACCGCCGAATTGCTCAACACGTGGGGCGTGAGGTCTCCACAGTACATCGATGTTGTCGCCAGTGGTCGGCGGAAGGTGCACGTGCCCGTCGACCTGGGACCGGACCGCAGCGACGCATGGATGCACGCCAAGACCGTAGGATCCTACGCAGTGCCGTAGGGGACCGCACCGCCACTTCCCAGCAAATTAGGGACACTGTTGCTCCTGGGGTATCGGCGAGGACCATTCGCAACCGTCTCCATGAAGCTGGGCTACGGTCCCGCACACCGTTAGGCCGTCTTCCGCTCACGCCCCAACATCGTGCAGCCCGCCTCCAGTGGTGTCGCGACAGGCGTGAATGGAGGGACGAATGGAGACGTGTCGTCTTCAGCGATGAGAGTCGCTTTTGCCTTGGTGCCAATGATGGTCGTATGCGTGTTTGGCGCCGTGCAGGTGAGCGCCACAATCAGGACTGCATACGACCGAGGCACACAGGGCCAACACCCGGCATCATGGTGTGGGGAGCGATCTCCTACACTGGCCGTACACCACTGGTGATCGTCGAGGGGACACTGAATAGTGCACGGTACATCCAAACCGTCATCGAACCCATCGTTCTACCATTCCTAGACCGGCAAGGGAACTTGCTGTTCCAACAGGTCAATGCACGTCCGCATGTATCCCGTCCCACCCAACGTGCTCTAGAAGGTATAAGTCAACTACCCTGGCCAGCAAGATCTCCGGATCTGTCCCCCATTGAGCATGTTTGGGACTGGATGAAGCGTCGTCTCACGCGGTCTGCACGTCCAGCACGAACGCTGGTCCAACTGAGGCGCCAGGTGGAAATGGCATGGCAAGCCGTTCCACAGGACTACATCCAGCATTTCTACGATCGTCTCCATGGGAGAATAGCAGCCTGCATTGCTGCGAAAGGTGGATATACACTGTACTAGTGCCGACATTGTGCATGCTCTGTTGCCTGTGTCTATGTGCCTGTGGTTCTGTCAGTGTGATCATGTGATGTATCTGACCCCAGGAATGTGTCAATAAAGTTTCCCCTTCCTGGGACAATGAATTCACGGTGTTCTTATTTCAATTTCCAGGAGTATATATATATATATATATATATATATATATATATATATATATATATATATATATATATATATATAGAGAGAGAGAGAGAGAGAGAGAGAGAGAGAGAGAGAAGTATAATGTTATCAGCAAATCGAAATATTTTTATTTCTACTTCCTTAAGTATAGTTCACGCTCTAAATATCTCTTTCCTTTCCTTTCCTGCTTGTTGAACGTACAGATTGAAGAACGTTGAGAACAGGCTACACTCCTGTCTCACTCTTTCTGAACCACTGCTTTCCCTTCGCGTTCTTCTGCTCTTGTTACTGCAGTCTGGTTTCTGTGTGGGTTGTCTTCTTCATATTCTTCTTCTGTGCTTCATGTATTTGATAAACTGTCTTTTACGGTACTCTACCTATTGAATCGTTTTCCTACGTTTCTCCTTCCAGTGCACCTATATTTGAGAGCCTTTACATTCTGTGCTTCTCTACCCATGTTGCCTACATGTTCCATTTATTTTTTCGTTTACTTTTTATAATCCCATAGCTTTCCGTATACCCTTATTTCCTTTACGATCTTCTCTTGCTCATCGTTCCACTTTTTGATGTTTTTAACTCGACCATACTTGATTTTCGTAAGTAAGAATTGGTACTGACGTCGTTTTAGCAAAGCTTCAGCTGGATTTGTTTCTTCGAGGTATGCAACAAAATTTTTACGACTTTTCCACGTGTGGAAGTATATACACTTTCTGGCAAACGTCATTGTTGTATTCATATGTGATGTCACGTCCTAGAAATTTAAAACTTTCCACTTGCTCCAAGATGTTGTGATTCAGGACTATTTTTGATATTACTTGTTGCATGCCTTGAAATGCACCTCTTTCAATTTATCTGCAGGATATTTTGGACTGCAAACCGAGACTTTAGTCTGCATCTTATATATCAGCATCTGGAGGTCTTCTTCATTCTCTGCACTCAGAGTGAGCTCATTTGCATGTATGACTGCATTTTGTGTAACAATCTGAACACACTGCTTAAGACGTGTCGGCTCGTATCGACTCCGGGCGACTTCCTCTGCTTGGTTTCTACTCTGGTCGTCTGGTAGGCCAAATTTCTGCCGCGTGCGGGTCTTTTTTGGACAGAACTGGGAGGAGATTAGGGTTAAGAGTTGAAGTGGGCGGGACGACGGTTGGCGTATTGTGCGGGCGACACCTACAACGTGCTGGCATGAGCAAAGTTTCAAACCCATTGCTCATACACAAAGAGCAGTTGACCGGCGTTGCCTGGTGAAACGTTGTTGTGATGCCTCGTGGAAGGAGGAGAAATGCATACCATCACGTTTCCGACTTTGATAAAGGTCGGATTGTAGCCTATCACGATTGCGGTTTATCGTATCGCGACATTGCTACTCGCGTTGGTCGGGGTCCAATGACTGCTAGCAGAGTATGGAATCTGTGGGTTCAGGAGGGTAATACGGAACGCCGTGCTGGATTCCAACGGCCTCGTATCACTAGCAGTCGAGATGACAGGCATCTTATCCGCATGGCTGTAACGGATCGTGCAGCCACGTCTCGATTCCTGAGTCAACAGATGGGGACGTTTGCAAGACAACAACCATCTGCACGAACAGTTCGATGACATTTGCAGCAGCATGGACTGTCAGCTCGGGGACCATGGCTGCGGTTGCCCTTGACGCTGCATCACAGACAGGAGCGCCTGCGATGGTGTACTCAACGACGAATGGCAAAACGTCATTTTTTAGGATGAATCCAGGTTCTGTTTACAGGATAATGATGGTCGCATTCGTGTTTGGCGACATCGCTGTGAACGTATATTCGGCATCGCCATAGTGGCGATCACTCGTCGTGATGCTATGGGGTGCCATTGGTTACACGTCTCGATGACCTCTTGTTCGCATTGACGGCACTTTGAACAGTGGACGTTACATTTCAGATGTGTTACGACCCGTGGCTCTACCCTTCATTCGATCCCTGCGAAATACTACATTTCAGCAGGATAATGCACGACGGCATGTTGCAGGTGCTGTAGGGGCCTTTCTGGATACAGAAAATGTTCGACTGCTGCCCTGTCCAGCATATTCTCCAGATCTCTCACCAACTGAAAACGTCTGGTCAATGGTGGCCGAGCAACTGGGTCGTCACAATACGCCAGTCACTACTCTTGATGAACTGTGGTATCGTGTTAAAGCTGCATGGGCAGCTGTACCTGTACATGCCATCCAAGCTCTGTTTGACTCAATGCCCAGGCATAACAAGGCCGTTATTACGGCCAGAGGTTGTTGTTCTGGGTACTTATTTCTCAGGATCTATGCACCCAAATTGCGTGAAAATGTAATCACGTGTCAGATCAAATATAATATATTTGTCCAATGAATACCCTTTTATCATCTGCGTTTCTTCTTGGTGTAGCATTTTTAATGGCCAGTAGTGTATTTTCGTGAGACTTGACGGTTGTTTCTATTTTGACAGCTTATTAACGGGATTCAGGTTTACTTTCATAAAGTTGTTATAAGGTGTTTATCGATTCTGTCACTGAATTGTTTACTATAAGTCCCTGTTTGCCCAACCTTCTGAGGCATACCATACGGTACTCCCATTAAACCACTTGCTGTTGCTTGTAAACTTATATTTGTGTTACCAGAAATCCTTATCTTCCTCCATTACAGTACACTGACGTGCACTGTATCTGGAGTGAGTCTTCACTTTACTCTTTTCAGCTTTTCTAGTCTCGCGTCTTAACTTCAAATGTTCGACACTCTGAATGATGATAGTCGGTATATTAGCACGGTTATCTCTCCTCCCTGAGATCCATATACACGTTGCAAAAACTAAATTCACAATATGCGCAGAAGAACCAGAAGAAACGTTCCCGACGACCGTCTTTTTACAGACACCGTCCACAAAAAGTGAACGTGAGCGATGATCGTGTTGTTACATGCTATTGTCACGCATCTTGAATTTACACTTAAACGACCTATGTAATGAGTTCCTTCTGCTAGGGAGTACTGAATAAAGTTTAAAATATTCCTCTGTTAATGCTGGCATCTTATTATTATTTTTTTTTTCACTAGGCGACTGAGTGGATGAACGTCAAAGAACACGGTGTTCGCCAACGCGGTTTTATATTATTTTCTCGGGGAACTTCATTTCTCAAGGTCGCTGATTGTGTAGTACATGTTTATTTTCGCGTGGGGTCTCGGAAGAACATAACGGTTGTTCCTGAATTATACAACTGACTGTGGTCAGCCACGTCGAGCCTTGTAAGACCTTCAGGTATGCGGATCTGCCTCCACGCGACTGCTTAGAACGCATTGTAGTTCCAGCATCCTACGTTAATCTGCTGATAGAAAGGAGCGAGTTCACTCACATAATCTCCCCACAATCGTACAGTTACCTCACCAAGCCCAGTAGCGACTTTAGTTATCTCATGCTGAATCATTTAATCTGAGTATCTTTTATTTCGCAATTTCTGCATGTAGTAGGGATTATAGCGTTATGCCCTTGAGCACTGAACCAATTTCGGAAGACCGAATTTCAAATTTGGATCTTCGCTCCGCCACTGGCTGATTCGGTGCACTGTTAGCAGATAGGGCTGTCTAGGTTGACAGTATTTTGATCCGATTTATTGATTTTAGGTCGAGTCAAAATTTTTTTCCTCTTATTCATCTACATCTACATGGATACTCCGCAAATCACATTTAAGTGCCTGGCAGAGGGTTCATTGAACCACCTTAAGAATTCTCTATCATTCCAGTCTTGTATAGCGTACGGAAAGAACGAACATCTGTACCTTTCCGTACGAGCTCTGATGTCCCTTATTTTATCGTGGTGATCGTTTCTCCCTATGTAAGTCAGTGTCAACAAAATATTTTTGCATTCGGTGGAGAAAGTTGGTGATTGGAATTTCGTGAGAATATTCCGTCGCAATGAGGAACGCCATTCATTTAATGAAGTCCAGAACAAAGCCTGTATCATTTCAGTGACACTGTCTCCCATATTTCGCGATAATATAAAACGTGTTTCCCTTCTTTGAACTTTCTCGATGTACTCCGTCAGCCATATCTGGTAAGGAAACTGTTGTGGGTTGGCAGGAGAGCCAACACCAGGTTACAAGAGGAAGCCGAAAGACACGTGTTTTAGCTCACGCAGGCTGGCGTGAGGTCTGGAACAGGACAAGGAAATTAGAATTAATGGTGAACATCGGTCTGACGGTACATGCATCACAAGATCAATAGCAACTGATAAGGGCACCTTGCTAGGTCGTAGCAAATGACGTAGCTGAAGGCTATGCTAACTATCGTCTCGGCAAATGAGAGCGTATTTTGTCAGTGAACCATCGCTAGCAAAGTCGGTTGTACAACTGGGGCGAGTGCTAGGAAGTCTCTCTAGACCTGCCGTGTGGAGGCGCTCGGTCTGCAATCACTGGTAGTGGCGACACGCGGGTCCGACGTATACTAACGGACCGCGGCCGATTTAAAGGCTACCACCTAGCAAGTGTGGTGTCTGGCGGTGACACCACATTCCTCCCCCGCAAATCGGCGTACGGTTGTGGCATAAGGCTTCCGGCCGCCGTGGGGAGGACCCCGTGTTGACGTATGTGACGAGGTGGGGAGCCTAACAACAGGCGAGGCTGTGCCACCCGCACCCTGCCATTCGGACCGCGGGGAACTAGGGAACGCCTGAAAACCTGATCCAGGGTGCACGCCAACATTCGTTGTACGCGCCCGCAGAGAGACAGGAGGGGCCGAAGCGTCGACCTGCATCGGGCCGGGACACCCGACAGGCGAAGACGACATATGGTCCGGAGCGGGAAAGAGTTCCGTGTCGGAGGACATCCGGTCACGGGAAGCGATCGGCAGCGCGTGACCCAGGGAGGCGCCCGGCGGTTGCAGCGACGCGTCCACGGTGGGCGTCGCCGGCGGTGGAACAGCCGGCGGCGGCGGTGGCGGCGGCGCGTCGCCATGGGGCAAAATGGAAGGCAGCGTCGGTAACACCTGGGGCTGAGGCGAGCCAGTAGATGGGTCCCCAGGGCGCTGACCGGACGGCACCGTCGCTGAAAGCAGACGGCGAGCGGCAGATCCCATGCGACGACAGAGGCGCAGCTGGTTGAGATGCCGGCGCACCTCACCAGAGGCCCCAAAAACCAGATACATAGCGCGTTCGAGGCAGCGAAGAATGCGGCCCACGAGCCAACGCCGTGAACCTCGGTAGTGACGATAGTAGACAACGTCGCCTGGAGTAAAAGCAGGTGTCTGCCGCTGCACAGGAACCTGATGCGGCGGATGTAGCAAAGACATCGAGGTTCGATGATGATGACCGTGGAGCACCTCAGCCGGCGAGCGACCATCTCGGGGCTGAGAGCGATACGAGGACAAGAAGAGCAATAACGCGTCGACCCGAGAATGCGAGTCTTTTAACTTCAACATCTGTGTCTTGAAAGTCCTGACCAATCGTTCAGAGGCACCGTTTGACTGTGGCGAAAACGGCGCGGACGTCAGATGTTGAATACCATTGGCCTTGCAGAATGACTGAAATTTTGCGGACATGAACCGTGGGTCATTGTCTGAAACAATAGTCTGAGGAAGACCTTCAATGCAAAAGATAGCAGATAATGCTTGGATGGTGGCAGATGACGTCGTGGAAGACATCCGGACAACAAAAGGAAAATTACTGAATGAATCTACCAGAACCAACCATCGAGCATTCCAGAATGGACCAGCAAAATTGATGTGTAAGCGTTGCCAGGGGTAAGTGGCTTTTGGCCATGCAAAGAATTTCCGCGGTGGTGCTGATTGTTGTTCGGCACACACCATGCAAGAAGAGAACATATTCGTAATCGCGGCATCGATTCCGAACCAAGTACAGTGCTGACGAGCAAGTTGTTTCATTCTCACTATACCCCAATGTCCTTGGTGGAGAAGCTGTAAGACAGAGGACAGTAACGAACGTGGGACCACGACCCTGGACTGATCATTATCAGAACGCAACAGCAAAACACCACGTGGAACAAAAAGTCTCTCATTGTGAGCAAAAAATCGGCGAACCAACGGATCCCTGATCCGTGACTTTGACAAGGGCCATTGCGCAGCAACAAAACGCAGAACGGTAGCAAGGACATGATCGGCAGCTGTGGCTGTAGCTACACGACGAAAATCAATCGGAAATGATTCGACCACGTCATCGGTTTCCGCATCAATGAACATGCAAGCAAGTTCGGAGGAATCGAATGCCCTATCTCCAGCAACAGGCAAACGCGACAACGGATCGGCGTTTCCGTGCTTAGCAGTGGACCGATAAAAGATATCGTAGCGGTACTGCAGGAGGAAAATAGACCAGCGAATGAATTTCTGCGCTGTACGTGGAGGTACAGGCTTGTTCGGATGAAAAAGTGATGTCAAAGGTTTGTGGTCTGTGATGATAGTCAAGTGACGACCATACAAGAAATCATGAAACTTTGTAACACCAAATACGAGAGCCAATGCTTCTTTCTTGATCTGTGAATAATTTCTTTCCGCAGACGAGAGCAACTTGGACGCAACGGCAACAGGGCGATCGTGCGATCCATCTTTGTGCTCAAGCACAGCACCGATCCCGAAATCCGATGCATCCACCATCAACAAAAGGGGCTTCTGGGGATCGAATGGCGTAAGGCAAGTATTAGAAAGCAACGCCGATTTCAACTGGCGAAAGGCGCGTTCGCATTCCGTCGTCCAGATGAACGGAACACCTTTATGGCGTAAGCGATGAAGCGGAGCTGAAATGGAAGAGGCGCGTGGCACATATCTGTTCTTCCGCAAGCGAAGACCAGTTTGTCGCAAGACCTCAAATAATGTTCTGAGATTAGCTAAATGTTCTTCTTCCGTCTTTCCGGAGATCACAATATCGTCCAGATAGTTTGCTGCAGTAGGGACCGACGCACAAACAGTTTGTAGATATTGCAGAGACAATGCAGGGGCGGATGCACACCCGAATGGCAATCGTTTCAATCGATACAAACCAAGATGCGTGTTAACCACCAAATCGCGCTGGGATTCTTCGTCCACCGGTATTTGCAAGTACTCATCTGCTAGGTCCAACTTCGAAAAATATGTACCTGGGCACAGTTTGTCAAAAAGATCTTCCGGGCGGGGTACAGGAAAAGTTGCAATCACTAGTTGCGGATTCACTATTGCCTTGAAGTCCACACAAAGTCTCAATTTTCCGGAAGGTTTTGGCAAAATCACTAAGGGTGATGCAAAGAGAGAAGGCTGCACACGTTCAATTACACCTTGTGATTCCAAATCGTGTAATGTTTTGGCGACCTCATCACGCAATGCGTGGGGAACATTGCGCGCTCCGAAAAATTTCGGTTGCGCGTTTACTTTCAGTTCCAAATGTGCTTTATAGTTCTTAGCGCAACCAAGGGCCGGTGCAAAAATGTCTGCAAAGTCGTCACATAGACGAGAAACACTGTCTGAAGCAACAGTCTGGTTCACTGATAGGACCTGATTTACTATAGACAAGTTAAACAACTGTAATAAATCGAAACCAAACAAGTTCACTGCAGAAGGAGAACGAAGGACGTAAAACGACACAAGTTTTGTTTGTCCCCAGTATGTTGCAAGAAGGCTGCACTGTCCTAACACAGGGATTGCTTGTCCTGAATAACTACTGAGCTTAACATTTGCGGCATGCAATGGAGGTGTGCCCAGCTGTTTGTACGTGTCTTGATTGATCAGTGAAACTGCAGCTCCGGTATCGAGCTGGAATGGTATCACTTTGCCGTTAATGTCTAAGTCTACAAAACGTTTATTGTCCTGCTGACGACAAGAGCGACTGTCTCGTGCAACGTGAACTGACACTGGTACAGAATCACTTGCGACTTGACTGGATTTCCGGCGATGTCGATGCACACTATTTGTGGGACGAACACAGTCACTGTTAGAGAGATTGGCACTGAGCGGAGTGGAATGAACTGCATAAATTTCCATGGGCGAAGTTTCACGAGCCTGAGTATCCTTGGTTCGAATTCGGCGCGAAGCAAAGGGCCTGGAATGGTTGTGAGTTTCTGATCTGAGCTTTTTCTGGCAAACACTCTGAACATGTCCTTTTTTATTACAGAAAAAGCAAATAGCTTGGCGTGATGGGCAACTCTCACGCGAATGTCTAGCAGCACACCGCGGGCATGATTTTAGCACTGTATTTGCTTGCCTGGGCGGCACACGTGGCTGAGAGCCTCGCTGCAGCTGCACGGCCGGGCGCGAGGGCTGTTTACTGATCCGTGCAGCTCGCCTGGCGGGCCGGTTAACCTGACACATGGGTGGCGAAGTTTCAAATGATTCATGAGCAAAGTCAAGGGTGTCCTGCCGATCCAATATGTCCATCACTTGTTGAAGGGAGGGATTGACTAGTTTCAAAATCTGTTCCCTTATACGAACATCAGAAATGTTCTGTACAATTGCATTACGTACCATAGTATCTGAATAAGGGAGTCCACATTGACACTCAAAAGCACAATCCCTAGTAAAGCCTTGCAAGGTTGCAACCCACTCCCGATTAGTCTGACCTGCCGTACGTTTTGTACGAAAGAAGGTATACCTTTTCGCAACTACATTGACTGATTCTTTGAAATATGCATCTAATGCACACAAAATTTCGTCGTAGGACAGAGTTGCTACGTCGCGCCGGGGAAATAATTTGACTATCACACGGTACGTTTGTACCCTGACGGAGGAAAGGAGAAAAGGCTGCCGCTCATTACCTTGAATTCTGTAGGTGGCGAGATGGAATCCAAATTGGTGTGACCACTCCGTCCAGCTTTCCAGTGCAGCATCAAAAGGTTGAAAAGTTGGTGCAACTGCGTGTTGTGGCTGCGTTAGCAGTGGAGCGGCGGCTGACGCATCGTTTTGCATTGCACGCTGACCCTGGACGAGCTGTCCAAGGACATCCAGTAAGGCCTGCGTCTGCTGATTCTGTAAGCGATAAATTTCGGACAGTACATGTGGAGATTTCGGCGAAGCCATTACACAAGTAAATCAGGGCAATACCGATAAGAACGTGGATTGGCCTCGTCGCCATATGTTGTGGGTTGACAGGAGAGCCAACACCAGGTTACAAGAGGAAGCCGAAAGGCACGCATTTTAACTGATGCAGGCTGGCGTGAGGTCTGGAACAGGACAAGGAAATTAGAATTTAGAAAAACGGACGTAGCTGGTGGAATACTTAAATTTAATCCGTTAATGGTGAACGTCGGTCTGATGGTACATGCATCACAAGATCAATAGCAACTGATTAGGGCACCTTGCTAGGTCGTAGCAAATGACGTAGCTGAAGGCTATGCTAACTATCGTCTCGGCAAATGAGAGCGTATTTTGTCAGTGAACCATCGCTAGTAAAGTCGGTTATACAACTGGGGCGAGTGCTAGGGAGTCTCTCTAGACCTGCCGTGTGGCGGCGCTCGGTCTGCAATCACTGATAGTGGCGACACCGGGGTCCAACGTATACTAACGGACCGCGGCCGATTTAAAGGCTACCACCTAGCAAGTGTGGTGTCTGGCAGTGACACCACAGAAACCCCACCGCGCAGTAGTATTCTGAAAGAGGACGGACAAGCGTAATGTAGGCAGTCTCTTTAGTAGATCTGTTTCATTTTATGTCCTGCCAATAAAACGCAGTCCTTGGTTAGCCTTCCTCACGACATTTTCTATGTGTTCCTTCCAATTTAAGTTGTCCATAATTCTAATTCCTAGGTATTTAGTTGAATTTACGGCCTTGAGATCTGACCGATTTATCGTTTAACCGAAGTTTAACGAATTTCTTTTGGTACTCATCTAGATGACCTTACACTTTTCACAATTTAGGGTGAACCGCCCAATTTCTTTCCATGCAGATATCTTTTCTAAATCTTTTTCCAATTTGTTTTGATCTTCTAATGATTTTATTAGTCGATAAACGACAGTGTTATCTGCATACAACCTAAGACGCCTGCTCATATTGTCTCCCAAATCATTTATGTAGATAAGGAACAGCAGAGGGCTTATAACACTACCTTGTGGAACGCCAGAAATTACTTCTATTTTCCTCTATGACTTTCCGTCATTTACTACGAGCTGTGGCCTCTCTCACAGGAAATGACAAATCATCGTGTCGGTAGACAAATTATATTTAATACTTAAAAATTAAGTGAATGCTTCTTGAATATTATTCCTTACGTAAGCTTAGGCATTGTTGAGAGTGTATCAACAAGGTTTTCGATACGCTTCAGTCTGTGATGAGGCTCTCATTGCTTACGTAGCAAATTACAAATACGGCTACCGAACACGGCGAGTGTCTCATCTTGTATGCGTTTGTTTGGTGTACGCATGTCTAAGGCAAACTGTACAATATGTTGAATTCTTTTTCATAGACGGACCACATTTTCGTCTCCAGAGGTGAATGCAGTGCCTTTACATATCTCGTGCTAAACAGAAATAATTCCCTAGTCTGCCCTCTCAGTACTCTATGTCATCTTCAGAAATACTTTCAGGCCAGTCCCACAAACATCGCTGTCCCTGTCACCTGTTGTAATCACTTCAGTCAATAGAACAATCGCTGAGGTCTTCTCCCATTACTTTAGTACGATGAGGAATGGTACATGCGATATTTTCGAACTTTTATCTGAAGCGTTTTGGTACTCCCTATGCTGAGGTAGGTAGCCTGTGAAAGTATATTATTTTCATTTGTGACCCCACTGCGACTTTGACCTTTATTCATATTATTTCACATTGCAAATCCATAACAATAATCACGAGTAATTTACCGCTATATATTGCGTCTTGATAAAGTGAATATGTACCCGACACGGGTGAGGATATGATTTCTTCAAAATCATTTGTGGAGATAAATACTTGGCAGTTTCAGCGGCTTACTCTTAAAAATATTACTTATGGCGTTAAACTTAATTATTCTATAAAACTCTTCCTCTCGCCATGAATATAAACAAATATTGTAGCTACCTTACTCTAAAAAAGTACAAACACTTTTTGTGTAGTTCTGGTTATTAAAGAAACTTACGTCTTACTGAAACAGAATAAGAATTCACATTATTTGAGAGGATCTGTGTGTCACGTTTCGGAAATGATGGGTTCGGCATCACGTAAGACGCGTTACTTGTTGCCAAGACCAATGATAGATAAAGAATTGTTATTCTAGGAGGAGGGCATTTCCGTTAGAAACTAAGCATAGACGAAAACATAAAGCAGTTAAGTTGTGCACAGACCATCTGGCAGGAACATAATCTGTTCATATGTGTTTCGACTGACATTACTGAGGAGTACTCGCCCGTGCGAACCGTGAATCACAGAGTAATTTTGAATAGAGGCAGGTTTTACAAGCACTGGCGGCGGAAACAGCATTTGCATGTTAAAACAAAGCGCTGGCTTGTGTTTTTGGAATGATGTGTGCTGATGGCTCGTACCTGGGGCAAAACGCTAAGGTTTCGTTTTTAACAATGCCTGGTCGTCCATGCAAATCCCCCTAACCCATAACTTATTTACGGACTTTTAGAGATGTAGCATGACATACTTATATCAATACTCATGTACTTCACTTTCCTTTGTAAACACATTTTACGATTCCATATTGATTTATTGTATTACAACTGTGAGATAGCGACTTTTGTTGTATTCTTTGTCAGTGTTTCTAGTTTTTCTTTTACTACCTCCCTCAGAGCCCTCCCTAATCGGTTGGTTGTTTCATATATTTGCTTTAACCCACTGGTTTTTCACTTTAACTCTAATTTTTAAAAAAAATGTTATTTACTGTCTGACATCGAACGGAGATTTTAGACTGTTTCCCTCATTTGACTTTGAGCGTGGCCTGACTCTGAGTGTGGCTATCGTGACCACTATACGAACTGAAGACATAGCCGTAAGAACCAGAACCATTGTAATAGTGTAATTAGAGAATACTGTTTTCAGTTGACTTTATTCTAAGAGAGAGCGGATTCAGTGTCCTAATTTCTCTTTCTCTTACAGATTTTTTAACGACTTTTACACTGAATATTTCTAGCTAAGTCGGTGTTATTTAAGTTCTCAAAACAGCAGAATAGTATTTCAAAGGATTAGAAGGTATACGACGTCCTGGATTGTGGGAAGTTTAAATAAATAAACAGGCTTTCACGAGAAAGATAAAACAGAGCAACCTGTTACACCTTTTGTAATAAGGGACTCATTACTTTACAACTTAGCCAAGCCAGTTGGGTACATCTGAAAAGTTAATAAAGAACATCTGTATTATTATTATTCTTAAATTCAGTAGGAGACTCCAAGGCACTTTCTACGCCAGTAAAACTTCTCAGCGACCAGCGGTACGGCATTGGACTCGTGTTCTGAGCAAAGGCAGTTAAATTCCCGTCTGACCATACAGCTTTGTGCTTTTGGTGCTTTCCATAAGCTGCCAGTATGGTTCGCTGCATTCTTGCCATATCCGAGTCAGTGCCCCGTCTTTGATGACCTCACACTCGACATGACGTCACAACCTAATCTTCCTTCCTTGGTTAAATACTTTTAAAATTTACTCACAAGTACTGGAATAGTTTATAAGCCTTTATGCTCTCCATAATGGATATGAGAACTTCATCTGACGACTAACTGAACAGAGAGTTTACAGGGTATGATGCTGAAATTGATATGAATACATCCAATAGTGGGAAATATGTACTTTGCTGTTGGTGATGAAGAAATTTTATCGTAGTTGGTGTGTAATTGCGGGTCCGTAGAGAATGTCGTCGATAGTCTGTTTGTAATACTATTTGCTGGGTTGAACTGAAACTGTGGCGAACTACTTCGTGACATAGAATCCCGAAACCATCGAGGTAACAGATTTGCTGTGGGGACTACGGCGACGTGGTAATTAATGGCAGTGGTGTGATCAGTACAGGTTACGAAATTGGTCGTAGCCTTTTGAAGGAAGTTGTCCGAGCATTCACCCTGTCCGATTTAGAGAAACCGCCAAAAAAGTAATTAGGCTGGACGAACATGTCTTTCAACCCTACCCCTCCCGAATGGGAGTCTGTTATCTTACCTTCGACGCGTTACTCTGACACAGACAACCTGGATCAAGTTAAAAATCTGCCGTGATAGCAACAACTGTCTAATCTTATGCCAATATGTAATTGTTGATAATATAGGAAATAGCGAACAGACAAAGTTGCAGTCTGTATATATGTCATGAATAACTTCACATAAATATACCTTTCCACATAATCGGTGTAAACTACCATCTAATTGATGACATGTCTGCTATATACAAGATTGCAGGTTGTACTAGAAATTGGCAATAATGCCTAAATAAGCCTATAGTATGAAATAATAATATACTCTAAGCGCATAACACGAGTTAACTATTCATTATAAGAAGCATTTATCTGCAATTAATGGAAAAGTATGTGCCTTAATATGTGTCAGTGACATATCCTCGGGAAGTTCTTACTTCTATGTTTAACAAGTAGTTGATCTGGGAGTATTTATTAATACGCTATCTCGCAGCTTAGGTTCAACAGGAGTATAATTTCTTCCTAAACTTGGCGCTGCTACTTTGACACATGATGCTGTACGGGAGAACCTATGTTACTTCCTGCCAGGAGGAAATTCTCTAGGAACGTCGGTCTTCTGCATGTGCTGAACAATTTAGTACCATGCCACGCCTAACGAACAGCGTGTATTTCAATTCTATAAAATTAAAATTTTGTTATTGTAAATAACTTTCAAAGAAAATTTGTGTAAACATTATGTAACTCCTGACTAAAGCTGTAGCTCTCTGTTAAGTTCACACTGATTTTATACTGTACAACAACTGAGGTACATAAGAAAAGTATTATTAGTTAATATGTATAAAAATGCGTGAGAAGAGTTTTTTCGTTGAAACGTGGTTTCAACTGCTTCGAGAGAAAGGTCATAATGGAAATTATATATCACTGAAACCCCGACATGCCTCATTTAAAATACAAAGTAAAGAACACATCAAAGTTAACGTACGCCTAATATTTCATGCTACATGGACTGTGTCGAGAGCCGAAAATTAGCCTTCAGTGAGGAAATAAATTCAGTTTAAAGGTAAAGACATTCTTTACCAGTATTGGAACATAAAAGACTTTTAAAGATACAGACAATGGTGAAATGTAACTAACAGCACTAACTAATGCTACAAAATATAAAATGGCATGCAGACAAAAGAAACACGGAAGTATATACTGGAAAGCTGTAGTAAAAGCACTTCTTAAACTTAAAAGTACAAACTTTCCGACGGTATTTAAGTGTTACATATTATGGCATATACATGCAATGACCAGTTGTTTTCCTCATCCAAAATTGCAACTGTCAAGAATTTAGCAGAATTAGAAAGCTGCAAATAAAAAAAAGAAAGTTGCCGAATAAATGTACTATCATTCTGCAAAGTAGCTGACTACTTAAATATTCCATAAATTTGCAACTTTCCAACTTCTTTGCTCTGTTGTGTAATATACATGTGACCTATATAATGCATGAGTGTGGTTATGGATTATGGATGGTGTAGAATTATTTCAGTGTAAAAATGTGAAACTATAAAAACAACAGTCTGGCCAATGTAATTTTCAGGACAATTTTCACAACAAACTTTGATTATTGTATTTATATGTTGTGTATTAACTGTTGTCCTAGGTAAACTTAGAAGTGAATTATAAGCGAATTCCATACATTCTAAATAAGTAGGGAATTTTAGCAAGGTCTAATATCGTGGTATATTACTGAATAATTTTGCTGTCCATAGTTTTGCTGCCCTGCTTGGGCGGCTGGATCTTTGGGTATAATTTGTTGAATAGTCCATCACTATATCCTTTGGTTCTGCTTTTGCTTTACAGTATGTCGTTCTTCACGAAGATTATGATATGCTAAAGGTCTTCTGAATAAACTGTGCAACAAAATTAGAAATGTGGTTATGTCGGAGGCTGCGACTGTCCATCGCCAATATTCCCGTCTCTGTACGTCGCCCACGTGTTTTTTATGAAAGGGTTATGGGAGATTTTCTTTCGCAGTAGATCTAGAAAATTCTCGTTGCTGTACGAACGTAGCTGGACTCAGAACCACATGGCTGGTATTATTTAATGAAAAGAATGGTATGTCTCTTCAGTTGTTAGCTGCCAGTGTTGCAGTGTGCTAATAGGTGATCTAAGGTTACATTCATTGGCTGCTAATAAAAGGGTTCTTGTGATCAACCTACATTCCAGTTGTAGCTTGCACTTTAATGAAAATTGATCAGTTCTGACCGCCGAAGAAGTTCGGTAGTATATAACGAGTTCCCTCACCATCAAATATCAACTTACTCATGCAGTTGATACATGATGGTTCGAGAGACAGCATCACAGTTACAGGTAGTCTGCGCCGGTCGCGGTGGCCGAGCGGTTCTGGGCGCTTCAGTCCGGAACGGTCGCAGGTTCGAATCCTGCCTCGGGCATGGATGAGTGTGATGTCCTTAGGTTAGTTAGGTTTAAGTAGTTCTAAGTTCTAGGGGACTGATGACCTCAGATGTTAAGTCCCATAGTGCTCAGAGCCATTTCAACCATTTGAACAGGTAGTCTGCGTAGACCAGTTATGTTGGCCACTGATACATCGTGGATACGGATGGTGTTAACCCCTTTAGCATCATCTAAGGAATGAGGACGGTGCACTGAAGCACCGAAACTGGTATCCATAAAATAAATGACATCACAAGGACGGCTATAGGTGCTTCATTTCCTAACGTAAGTGAATGGCCAAAGTCCCCCATAACTCCGATCACAAAGATGGAGATAGAAAAACGTCCGATAAAATCCCACACTGTCGTTTGGGGCACGAAATACAAACGTACTGAGGACCAAGTAAATCTGACATTGCATTTAAGACTCGCAGGTATAAATGGACACTTAACCGAACAGAATCATCAGTTGTCTAGGTAAATACTGGAATACAAATGGGAGTGATACAGATTGGTTGTCATTTACATTATATTAATGGCACAGTGGATAACGGTGGATGTTCGTAAGCCTATTCGTGGATGATGCTGTTGACTATAGGAAGGTTGCAACTTCAGAAAACTGTAGCGAAATGGAGCAACACTTGCAGAGAATGGACGATTGAGGCAGGAATTGGCAGTTAACCTTGAACTTAAAGAATTACATATATGCGCGACATTGTGTTGTTGTTTCCTGACAAATGATACAGGGAAGGTTTGAGCTCAGTATGCAATTTCCGAGCGGTGAGGAGCAAATGCAGAAAGACACATTCCCGGTGAAGGCAGGTTGATGATTTGGATCAGCGCCAAACACTGTCGGAGGTCACTACGAGGGGCGCGGATTTTGAGGATCGACAGGATGCTTGCAGCAGAAGACTCATGGAATTCAGAGGTGTGATGAACGCTGTTTATTAGCGATTGTAGGCTAATTCTAAACACTAGAAAAAGCAAAAGAGGCAGTTGGTTGCACAACTAACAAAAGTAGCGAGCGCCAGCGGTATGTTAAGTACAAACCTGAGAGCTGCACTCCAAGTGAGAAAAGCAGATATTTCGGAGCTTACCGAGACTGCCTCCGATCTGACTGAGATTTTTTTAAGGAATCCTGGCGGCGCACTATTTCCCCCTTCCCATACTCGAATCACCAATGCACCTACACATAACATGCTTCAGCCAATCTGACTAGTCGCTTTACACCTCCAGGGCGTCTCTGGCGAATCACATTTAGTTCCCTCCCCATCTCCTACTCGCTAGCTATGGATGTTCAGGACTTCACATTAACAAACTCCAAGTTTGGTATCAACAGCGTTCAGCTGAAAGTTAAACGTTACTGTCACTCCTGTTATTGCCAGCGGCAACAGTGTTTTACGTCACTTGGCCCCGCCCTCAATCCCTTTGCGAGCGGGGACTGGTGTAGTAGTACTCTAACCCGTGTAAAACCACTGACGTGACAGTTTTCAGGAGCAAGTATCAAGCTTGCTGCCTCTCCTAAGACGTGGCTAGTCATAGCCATCTTGTATATTGAGGCCTTGGAACAGCGTCTGGGCGGTGGATGGAGTTACCAGTTAATTCTCTGAACTTAAACTTCTCACCTGGGACAGCTGTTGAGGGCTTCTGAATTTTGCAGGGCTGTAGTCTTACTATTTAGTTCCGGTAATCTAAACGCCCCTCCTTTTGACCGTTATCTGTATTCAGTTTGGAAATTTGGAAATTCGTGGTAAGGTCTTATGGGACCAAACTGCTGAGATCATCGTCCTACAAACTACTTTAACTTAGACTAACTTACAACAACCTTAAGCGTACCAACGTACAAGTCTTTACGTCGTCAGTTGTTATATTATTTTGAAATATCAAGTACGTCACAATCGCTTAGAAATCGTTTTATTCACTACCGGTTTCGACTAGTCTGTGCTGTCATAATGTGTTACAAGATCCGATAATGACGACACAAATTTGTCGTAGCCAGTGATCAATAAAAAGGTTTACAAGAGAGCTTGGCGTAAATGATACTTAAGAATGATAAGTAATTGAAGTGTTTTGCTCATAAACAGTCGAAGAGCGCAGGAATTGTGATAGCTGGAAAATTAAAACACCTAGCAATATTCATTCGGTGCAACCTACAGTGGAATAGGCACCCTTAGCAAACTGGGTTAACAGAGTTGGCCTAGAGAGAGAGAGAGAGAGAGAGAGAGAGAGAGAGGACATACAACAAACAGCACCGCATTTCCACATGGAACGTAGCGAAAGCCTTGCGGAAATGCACTACGAACTCCACGACAACGTTACAAGAGACATGTTTCGTATCACGGAAAACGTCGCTCCTGACACTCCTAGAGCACAAGTTCGACGAAGAGGCACTATCTGGTGAAATGTATACGGACACGTATTAGCGGATATTAGTAGGAGTGGGCCACCTCTCGCCTTTGTGCCGGTTTGAACACTGTTGAGGATTTCAGTACACTGTCTGAATGTTCATGGAGAAATGGCAGCCCATTCTTTCTCAGGAGCCGAAACCAGTGAAGGTACTGGAGTTGGATTCTGTGGTCTGGAGTGAAGTCGACGTTCTAATTTACCACAAAGATCGGGACTCTGGGCAGCCAGTCCATCTCATTAATGTTACTATCGACAAACCATTGCCTCACATCTGCTGCTGCACCGTCATGCTGATAGAAAGAACTATCATCTCCAAAGTGTTCCAGTATTGTACATAGTACACAATACTGTAAAATGTATTCAAAATATACCACATTAAGCGTTTTCTGAAGTGAACTACATTTTAAACAGAAAAAACACTTCGACACCGTGACCGAATCCTTCATCCTTCATTGCCGGCACTACGCAAGATGGCAGGTAACATCGTGCAGGCATCCTCCAAACCCAAACCTTCCCATCGAAGTGCTACAGGGTATAATGTGATTTACCACGGGAAACGGAAATGGAAATGTCGTGTGGCAAGGGCCTTTCGTCGGGTAGACCGTTCGCCTGGTACAACTCTTTAGAGTTGACGCCACTTCGGCGACTTGCGTGGCAATGGGGATGAAACGATGATGATAAGGAAAACACAACACCCAGTCCCTGAGCGGAGAAAATCCCCGACCCAGCCGGGAATCGAACCGGGCCGTTAGGTATGACATTCTGTCACGCTGACCACTCAGTTACAAGGAGCGGACAGCAATCGAAATGACACGTTACTAGTTATCCACCGTCCTGCAACGTCACTGTACGCCATTTCAAGCGTCGCTTAGCATTGATTACAGAAATGTGTGGGTTACGTGGAGCTGCTCGAGCACTGTAGTCAGTCCTTAACTCTCTACGCCCGTCATTGGTCTAGGTGGACTGCTAGTAGTTCTCTCTTTTTTTCCCAACCCTCTGTCGATTCTTTCCGCCGATTTCATTCGATCTTTTAAAACCACACTCCACAATGCCCAGCGGACGCTGCCCACCAGTCCGTGGGGTCTGCCTGGTTGTTCCTTGGGTTTTCCACTTCCTAATCACACCATGAAAATTCAACTTGGGCAGCTTTAGAAGAGTCGAAGTATTCCTAATCGATTTGTCACTGAGGTGTCATCCAGTGACTTGTCCACGTTCGAAATCACTGAGATTACTTGTCAGAGCTTCTTTATTAACAATACTGTCTGTGTCATTTATAGTGGTAGGTCCATCATCCGTGATTCCTAGTGGCCAAATCCGTCTTACATATGGGTCTTAGGATATTTCTGATCAAACAAAAACTTCATTTCTCAAACTCTCTGCCTCTAAAAGGTCGAACACTTTTTTGTGCTCTCACAAATCGTGAGAGTGATAGAGGTGCCCTTCACCACACACCGCTGTGTAGACACAGATTCACACTCGGTACTGCACAATGATTGGTTCCTGACAAGCTTGAATGGAGGAAGTATCTGTAGTATTGTGCAAAGACAGCGACGCCACACCCAATTCATCAACGCACATCGAAAACACAGACATTAGAGATGTCTCCCTCTAATCAGCAACGGCGAATGGGAAAGTATGGAGGTCAACATAGAGCCGAGCATGGAAGCAGTCTACCCTAATTCGTGAGCACAGCTGAAGCAGTCAACATCGTCGAGTGGGACTCAAGACTTATTCAGGTCTCCGACTGAAATATAATTTTGTAAATATTTAACGTTATTGAAGTGTCGAGACAACATGTAATTCCACCTTTTACGCAACGACAAAAACTCAGCACAATAGGCTGTAAGGCGGTAGGACTGGACCGAAGTAACACATCAGGCAGTCACTATCGACAGTTGCATCGAACATATTATTTGGTACCTTTAAACAAGAGAACTTGTCACATAAAACCATCACATGTTTAAAACTACCACAAATCTTTAAAAATTATCATTCAGGTGAAAATAAATTACTTCACTCTTAAACATTCATAACAACGCGACACTTATGGCCTATTACACATTTACTGCCATGAGTTAAATCTTATATACTCTAAATTTTAATCAAGCTGAAGAACAATTTACTAAAATTTAACAAATGAACTCTTTCATTACGACAGCGATTGTTATTACCAAAATAATTCAGAGTTTGGGCAACTAGCAGATAACACGTCACACAACAAGTTACTTAAATGGTAGGCACCACATAATTTAGCAAACAGTCTCGTGGGAGTCAACAACTACGCTCAGAAAACGGACGCCCGCCCGCGCAGCTGTTTCCAATACAGGCTCGACGTGGACCCCCCAGACGGGAGCAGCAACGGTCACGAATGGGCACGGGAAGATCCCAGAACTAGTGGGTATCTAGAACAGACTGACATCTGCCTTAAGTAACGAGAAACACAATAACTCATTACAACACATCATCAGTAAAATTAATACAGGAAATTAGTTACAATATCGATCTACTGTCATTGAAGGAATTCTAGTGCCGCCATGAATAGTATCCTCTCCAGGCTGGTCTCTCAATAACTAGTAAGAATTTAGAAAACTACTGATTTCAAAATTATACACGTGTCTCTCAGACACACTATTAGTTCAAACAGAAACGTAACAGTAATGTTATTATGATTTATAGAAATACATCCAGGGATATATAGCGACTGGCCATCTTAACTCCGTGGTGTGATATAAATAAAATAACCCGGCGGTACTTAAACAAGGTGCAGCAAACTGCTTTCAATGGCGGTTAAACCTTGACAGTAGGGATCTACAACGGAATGTCTCAGCACTCCAGGCCCTCGTAAATGTTAATGATCACACCACATACACCTTTAAACATTACGTATTAAACGAATTAATATCAACATACTGAAGACCATACAGTAGGAGCAGCGACGGCTGAGTAAGGAAAATACAGTCAACCGCACAGAACCCAGTAGTGGATTCCGACCACAATTTTGAGGACAAACAAGGGCCTTACCCTATTGCTTGTTCGACAAAGCCGGCTGCCGCAGATCCCGATGCTAGGAGTCATGAAGGAAGCGGAAAGAAACACCAACGGCTTCCCAGTAACGTCTCTTTCCACGCCGGTGATATTTTCCACGGCGCCGTCACCCGAGTAACAGCCCCTTTTAGACGTGCCCTGCTTGCTGGCTGACACCGGATTTTAGCTGTCCGCCATAGCGCACAAAACGCCGTTACTGCTCGGCGTCCAAAAGCAAAATCACCCCGTCTTCCTCAGCTTTTCATCTCGCTCCCGATCGGTCCGGTATGTGGCGCCAGAGCTCGCTCTGCGCACACCCCTGGAAAGATTACCCTTACTGGCGGCGGGAATATCGCTGATCGAGCCACACGGCTCAGTTATACTCCGAAAGAATAGTTTAATTACATCATCAAGTAATGTTTTTAACAGTCAATCATAGCTGTAAATTATTAAGCACTCCTGTGTCAAAGGAATGTATCAAGTAAATCTTTTGGAAGGAAAATCAGCATTGGCCGTATTTTGTTGTTTTATTGTCAGCAAAATAGATTTTGCACAAGCTTGAGGTTATAGCTTGATACCAGTGCCTACCAATTTTAATTGTATATTACAGCACCGAGGACAGTCACTAAGTGACAGAAAATCGATTTGGCTGACAATAAAACAACAAAATACGGCCAATACTGATTTTCCTTCCAATTATATCCACTATTTGGCCGTTGTGCAGACAACACGCCATGGAGTCGCGAAGTAAATCTTTTTATTATTCATCTAATAAAGTGAACTAGTATTTCAGATGTTGTGATTACGATGAGCCATCTCCCGGAGCACTCAAGAAAGCCGCAGTTATGGCCGGACGATTGTAGTTTCGTTTCATAAACGGCATGACCGCTAAACACGGAGCACATTCGCTAGTGAGACCAGCAAGGGGAAGGAAATAGGCACTCTCCCTTGCCTTAGGAAACTGCCACCAAGCACGGTAATTAGCCTGGAGGAGGTACGTAAAGAATAATGAACGATGATCATTTCCGACGCGCGTACAGTGCTTGAACCTACGCACCATCCACGCCTGTACTAAGGCGAAGTTCTAAAGTAAGTCACGCAATATACCGTGTCACGTGCGGAGGACGTCCCGTAAAGCTGCATCCGACAGCCGGAGGAGTGCCGTCAACGACTGCCGCACTCTGGATTGGCCTTGGCGGGGCGCTCTCCGCGGGGCGAATAACCCGAGCTGTCTCGGCGTGTGGCGGTCGCGTGAGGGCCGCGCAGCTGCGGGGCCGTGTCGCGCGCGCCCGGAGTGGCTCTGCGATCCCCACTAAATCTCCGGCCAACCGCGCGGCGCCAGCTGAAAGGACGCGCGTTGTGGCGCCGCCAGAGCAGAGCGAGCGCTGCGCGCGGGCCAGGCACCGCCCCTGCAGCACCCGGCGCCGCGCTGCCCGCCTGAAAAATTACTGCCGACACTCTGAGGCGTGCGCGATAGGCGCCAGCCCTTTTTACGACTCGACGGACTGCCGGCGCCTTCGGCCGTCTGTACGTGCCCTCGGTTCCACTGCTGGCGTCTTGGCGGCACGGACGAATGCACTTCTCTTCACGGCTCTGCAGACCCTTGCCTCTCGCTATTGACAGTTTTTTTTATTTATTCTGTATTGACAGTGTATGCTACTGCTAGCACATCATGCCCAGAATAGACGCCAAAGTTATGGCAAAGTGAAATGCACTGATATAAATTAGTTTCGTTTTAGCCGGGCGCCAGGCATGCTCCTCGCCGATAAAACCAGGTCATCTCTTTGCTTACATGAGACTTCAGTCCTGCATGAGGGCAAGGTATCTCAGTGTAAATCGTTAAAATTGAGTTTGGTCGCTTTACTGAGAGGACATGCTTCGTTACGAAATAAATCCGACCATATGTTTAATACGAATATGTGTCTCTTACACTTTCAGTTGAAAAACTCAAAGTGTCACACTGAAATAATAACGGTACAAGTAAAATTGCTTTGTTTTCTGGTCTCTTTACCACATAACACTCTTCCTTAAGAATGCCTAAACTCATTCAGTATTGTTTAACTGTTTAGCTCGTTTCACAATCGTCTTAAGGGAGTGTAGGACGCCAAACGGGCCGACTTGGAGCAGGAGAGGCACCACGGAACATTTTAATTTCCACTGTCTATACTTTTACAAATAAATTCATAAAACTTTGTGAGCATAACCAGGAAAGATTCAGCATTCACACTCATAGCAGTGGAAGTTCGAAAACATAACGAAGTAATTTTTTTTACATCTGAAATTTCATCATTTTTTTCACTTACTAATGGCAGCATTTGTTGCTATAGGTATACTTTTCTTCATAAGTAAGAGAGATTCTTCGATGAATTTTGCACAGCATACAAAACATACATAAAGGTGTATGAAACGCTACAATTTTCCAAATCTATTAAAAACTGTGGTAAAAATTGAGATAATTAACTATAAAATATGTGTTTTTTCTAAACATGAACTTTAAAATATAGCAGCTCATTCGTTTTTTCATAAATTAAATAAATTCTAGAGTTTCATACATCTGTAAGTATGGTATGTATGCTGTGCAAAATTCATCGACGAATCTCTCTAACTTATTGTACCTATAGCAACAAATGCAGCCATTAGTAAGTGAAAAAATGATGAAATTTCACATGTAAAAAAAATTACTTCGTTATGTTTTCGAACTTCCACTGCTATGAGTGTGAATGCTGAATCCTTCCTGGTTCGAACTTCCACTGCAATGAGTGTGAATCCTGAATCTTTCGTGATGATGCTGACAAAGTTTTATGTTTTTATTTGTTTAAGTATAGACACTGGAAATTAAAATGTCATGTGATGCCTTTCCTGCTCCAAGTCGGCCCGTTTGACGTCCTATCCCCCTTAAGGAACCCATTGCTAAGTTACGTTTCAACAGCAATTAAAAAGGTAATCACTGATCACGGAAGCCTTCTCATTAAAGTTTTACTATAGTAAGTTCCTACAAGACTGTTACTGATTAACTAACGTGATACGGTTTTAACAATAAATCTCAAAACTAATCCCTCGCGTCTTTCGGCCAAATATCTGAAATACTGACACACTTTTCTCCCATGAATCGACGTCACACTATCAAGTCTATATTATACTTTCTAGCAAAGACAGGTCTGCGATGCAGCTGTGCGCGACCGCTCCGTGCTGAAGCCCAACAACGACCCTGTTACACACACACCAATGAATCGCGTGATCACTGCTGCTGGGGCATTGTTGTCGTCATACAGCAAGATTATGCCCCGTCCAGATGAAATACTCGTTCAGCTACGAAAAGTGCAGGAACTAGCGGTAAGTAAGGAGTACAATATTGCCACGTCATGACATCAAAGACAGCAGTACCCTTTACAACGATCTCTGCCTTTCGCCGTCAAGTGTTCTAACCCCTTGAGCTACCCAACCTCGGCTCACGTCCCGTCCTCACACCTTTATTTCCACTGCTACCTGTGGATAAGTCAGTGAGCAGAGCACTCGGCCACAAAGCTAAGGGTTCTAGGTTTGAGTACCAGTTCGGTAATAGTTCGAATCTACCGCTAAATTTCAGTTCAGTGCACATTTAGTTGCAGAGTGAAAATTAATTCCCCTTTCTTTCAGCAGTACTTGTCCCGCAAGGGATGCAGAACTGTGAAGTTTGGAAGTCAGGAGAGGAGGTACCCGTCGAATGAAATCAATGAGAGCAGGTCGTACACATGTGCGCATACCTCAGTTGGTTGAGCCTGTCACCGAAAGGCAAAGTTCCCAGATTCGAGTTTTGATTGGGCAATGAATAATCTCCCAGGGAGTTTTCAAATCAGCGCATACTCCACAATAGAGTCAAAATCCATTTATGGATTTTTTTTTTTTTTTGTCATCAGTCTGCTGACTGGTTCGATGCGGTCCGTAACGAATTCCTTTCCTGTGCTAACCTCTTCATCTCAGAGTAGCACTTGCAACCTACGTCCTCAATTATTTGCTTGACGTATTCCAATCTCTGTCTTCCTCTACAGTTTTTGCCCTCTACAGCTCCCTCTAGTACCATGGAAGTCATTCCCTCGTGTCTTAATAGATGTACTATCATCCTGTCCCTTCTCCTTAGCAGTGTTTTCCACATATTCCTTTCCTCTCCGATTCTGCGTAGAACCTCCTCATTCCTTACCTTATCAGTCAACCTAATTTTCAACATTCGTCTATAGCACCACATCTCAAATGCTTCGATTATCTTCTGTTCCGGTTTTCCCACAGTCCATGTTTCACTAACATTCAATGCTGTACTCCAGACGTACATCCTCAGAAATTTATTCCTCAAATTAAGGCCGGTATTTGATATTAGTAGACTTCTCTTGGCCAGAAATGCCTTTTTTGCCATAGCGAGTCTGCTTTTGATGTCCTCCTTGCTCCGTCCGTCATTGGTTATTTTACTGCCTAGGTAGCAGAATTACTTAACTTCATTGACTTCGTGACCATCAATCCTGATGCTAAGTTTCTCGCTGTTCTCATTTCTACTACTTCTCATTACCTTCGTCTTTCTCCGATCTACTCTCAAACCATACTGTGTACTCATTAGATTGTTCATTCCATTCAGCAGATCATGTAATTCTTCTTCACTTTCACTCAGGATAGCAATGTCATCAGCGAATCGTATCATTGATATCCTTTCACCTTGTATTTTAATTCCACTCCTGAACCTTTCTTTTATTTCCATCATTGCTTCCTCGATGTACAGATTGAAGAGTAGGGGCGAAAGGCTACAGCCTTGTCTTACACCCTTCTTAATACGAGCACTTCTATCTTGATCGTCCACTCTTATTATTCCCTCTTGGTTGTTGTACATATTGTATATGACCCGTCTCTCCCTATAGGTTACCCCTACTTTTTTCAGAATCTCGAACAGCTTGCACCATTTTATATTGTCGAACGCTTTTTCCAGGTCGACAAATCCTATGAAAGTGTCTTGATTTTTCTTTAGCCTTGCTTCCATTATTAGCCGTAACGTCAGAATTGCCTCTCTCGTCCCTTTACTTTTCCTAAAGCCAAACTGATCGTCACCCAGCGCATTCTCAATTTTCTTTTCCATTCTTCTGTATATTATTCTTGTAAGCAGCTTCGATGCATGAGCTGTTAAGCTGATTGTGCGATAATTATCGCACTTCTCTTGCTTTCTTCGGAATTGTGTGGATGATGCTTTTCCGAAAGTCAGATGGTATGTCGCCAGACTCATATATTCTACACAGCAACGTGAATAGTCGTTTTGTTGCCACTTCCCCCAATGATTTTAGAAATTCTGATGGAATGTTACCTATCCCTTCTGCCTTATTTGACCGTAAGTCCTCCAAAGCTCTTTTAAATTCCGATTCTAATACTGGATCCCCTATCTCTTCTAAATCGACTCCTGTTTCTTCTTCTATCACATCAGACAAATCTTAACCATCATGGAGGCTTTCAATGTATTGTTTCCACCTATCTGCTCTCTCCTCTGCATTTAACGGTGGAATTCCCGTTGCACTCTTAATGTTACCACCGTTGCTTTTAATGTCACCAAAGGTTGTTTTGACTTTCCTGTATGCTGAGTCTGTCCTTCCGACTTTCATATCTTTTTCGATGTCTTCACATTTTTCCTGCAGCCATTTCTTCTTAGCTTCCCTGCACTTCCTATTTATTTCATTCCTCAGCGACTTGTATTTCTGTATTCCTGATTTTCCCGGAGCATGTTTGTACTTCCTCCTTTCATCAATCAACTGAAGTATTTCTTCTGTTACCCATGGTTTCTTCGCAGCTACCTTCTTTGTACCTATGTTTTCCTTCCCAACTTCTGTGATGGCCCTTTTTAGAGATGTCAATTCCTCTTCAACTGCACTGCCTACTGCGCTATTCTTTATTGCTGTATCTATAGCGTTAGAGAACTTCAAACGTATCTCGTCATTCCTTAGTACTTCCGTATCCCACTTCTTTGCATATTGATTCTTCCTGACAAATGTCTTCAACTTCAGCCTACTCTTCATCACTACTATATTGTGATCTGAGTCTATATCTGCTCCTGGGTACGCCTTACAATCCAGTATCTGATTTCGGAATCTCTGTCTGACCATGATGTAATCTAATTGAAATCTTCCCGTATCTCCCGGCCTTTTCCAAGTATACCTTCTCCTCTTGTGATTCTTGAACAGGGTATTTGCTATTACTAGCTGAAACTTGTTACAGAATTCAATTAGTCTTTCACCTCTTTCATTCCTTGTCCCAAGCCCATATTTTCCTGTAACCTTTTCTTCTACTCCTTCCCCTACAACTGTATTCCAGTCGCCAATGACTATTAGATTTTCGTCCCCCTTTACATACTGCATTACCCTTTCAATATCCTCATACACTTTCTCTATCTGTTCATCTTCAGCTTGCGACGTTGGCATGTATACCTGAACTATCGTTGTCGGTGTTGGTCTGCTGTCGATTCTGATTAGAACAACCCGGTCACTGAACTGTTCACAGTAACACACCCTCTGCCATACCTTCCTATTCGTAACGAATCCTACACCTGTTATACCATTTTCTGCTGCTGTTGATATTACCCGATACTCATCCGACCAGAAGTCCTTCTCTTCCTTCCACTTCACTGACCCCTACTATATCTAGATTGAGCCTTTGCATTTCCCTTTTCAGAATTTCTAGTTTCCCTACCACGTTCAAGCTTCTGACATTCCACGCCCCGACTCGCAGAACGTTATCCTTTCGTTGATTATTCAATCTTTTTCTCATGGTAACCTCCCCCTTGGCAGTCCCCTCCCGGAGATCCGAATGGGGGATAGTACGCCCAAATTATTAGAATAAGGAAGTGAGTACAAGTGTCTAGGATGTCAGGGCGCTTTGGCTAAATTTGTGTAAGGCTATCGGTTCTATCAGCAAGCTTCGTGATATGGTCTCACCCACGTATTGGTTGTTGAAGAAATTGCTCTCGTTGGGTGATGACATGCCGTGGCGCGTGTGATGAGCTGCCGACTCACACCTCGGTGACTGGCACGCTCGTGGAAAGTTATTAGCGGCTGGTGGTGGTTGAACGTTTCTGTTCTTTTGTCCGAGTAAACGCTATTAAGACTCATATCCGCCACCTGAAGATAACCCTTTGTTGAGGTATACTCTGACATCAAGATGCATCTTCAGTAAGTGGGATAAGAAAGTCATTTAAATTAGCACAAACCGGAATTGAATGGAACTACGCATGAAGTGAAAATGCAAAAGAGGCATCAAAGTATTTGGAATTGAACAGAATGAGAGTGTTAATGAGAATGTATAGTGAACAACACTAAAAAAAAAAAAAATACTGAAAGTAAATAAGCGGATTCAACGTCCGATTATAATGTGTACGGTACATAATATGTTTTTGTCTTGTACAGAGTATTTCTAATCTGTATTAGTACCAGACTGGCATCACAAAGAGTAACAAAGTTGAATGCTGGTGAAAATGAGCATCAGTCTGGAATGAAATCTAGCATAGCCTGGGATGCGTATCTGCACAGCATGGAACAGACTAAAGCCAGAAACGGATCGGATCAGCATGAAAGAGAATTTGTTCCAAGTCCTCAAAGTATCCACAAGAAGTCCCTATACGATATCTCCACAAAAATGTTTTTATACAGAGGATCTTCCACTGCCAGGCGAGGACGTTTTGATTTACATCTTCCCCCCCCCCCCCATCCCCACCCCATCCCCCCTCATACGCCTTCAGAGCTCTGAATTCTGATCATATCGCCTTATCAGTGGCAGCTGATATAACACTGATAGTCAGTAACCAAATCCTCCAGGTTAGTTCTCCTCGTTCCACAGTTTCAAATATCAGCTGGATTACAAGTCTCTAAAATGTTGTGCTTGCGACTATTTGTTTGGCAGTCTCGCATCGTCAACAAACGTTCTCACGGCATCACATTCTGTGAAGGTCTACCACTTGACGTCAGCTGACGAATCGTGGTATGACTCTATTAGGCTCACACTTTAGAGACATTGAGTGGCTTCAGGGTGGTTAAACAGCTGCCTGAAAGTAGCACGCAAGTTATGCTACTCCAGAAGGCGCTGCCTTACCGAAGGGATCAGTATTTTTAATGCAGAAAGCCTTCGGAAAGCCCTCGATCCAGTGGGCACGAAACTGTTCAAAATGTTCAAATGGGTGTGAATTTCTAAGGGACCAAACTCCTGAGGTCATGGGCCCCTAGACCTACACACTACTTAAAATAACTTATGCTAAGAACAACACACACACCCATGCCCGAGGGAGGACTCGAACCTCCGGCGGGAGTAGCCGCACAGTCAGTGACATGGCGCCTCTAACCACTCAGCGTGGCCACGAAACTGTAGTACGAAGACCTTTCCCTTGAGTCGTACTAACTTGACGGTGCGTCTCCTCTCTTAACTATCAACCTTTCGTGGAGATATCTCCAGTGATAAAAAGTAAGCTGTGAGCATGTCCATCCTACACATCGTATGATCACATGCCTAACGAGAAAGGTTTCCTGAGAATTTCAACTAAAGTTTTGCAAATAAAGTCTTACACCGTATTTACTGCATCAGAAGTTGTACTTGACAATGTCCACGATTTGATCAAAGGTATCCCGAACCACCTATGTGATGCGGAATTGACTACTCGATGTCACCAGAGGCGGACCCGTCAGAATAAAACAAGGTTGGACTACAGTGTTATCAGTAGAGAAGTAGTTAACAGAAGTATAGATCGATCAGAGCACAGTGACGTAGTGACCTCAAACGCTAACAATTCATTGGGTGCCTCCTGAGCAACAAATCCATCAGGGGAATTTCAACACTTCTAAAGGTGTCCAAGTCGACTGTTGTGATTGTGACGTCGAATCACAAAGGAATAACTACATCTAAATCACGATCAGACATACAACATGCACTGACGGGCAGGAACCGTCGAACGGTGCGGAGAGTGACTGTAGAAGATCTCCTGAAATCAACGGAGGGAATCACTTCCAAAGCACCGCTAACAGTACACTAGCACGATGGCTGTGCGTAAGGAATTAACTGGAAGATATATAGGTCGAAGAGCTTCTGATAAGGCACACACTTCTTTAGTCGGTTATAAGAGACGAATGAGGTGGTTTAGAACGCGACGCCACTGAAAAGTGAATGATCAGAAATGGGTGATTCGGGGCGATGAATCCGATGGAAGGTTTTGTGCTTCGCGAATGCATGAATGAAGTTACCTATCGCCACGTGTATGCCAAAAGCGAATTACGGAGAAGGTGGACTTAACGTGTGACGACGTTTACCATGGTTAGCGTGTGGTCGCCTCATTGCACTTAAGACAACGCAAATTCGGTACAACATGAAAACATTTCACAGCGTTGTGTACTGCGTACGGTAGAGGAACAGTCTGGAAACACTGACTGGTCTATCAGCATTGCAATGACACCTAGCATGAAACAGCGTGTGAGAGACAGTGGTTCGTGGACGACAACATTCCTGAAATGGCCTCGCCGCCTACACTCCCGACCTGATCTCAATGGAACACCTTTGAAGTGAGGCAGCACGTTGATTTTGCTCCAGTCACCGGCGTCCAACAATGCCATCTTCTCTGATTTCTTATCCTGAAGAAGCAAAAAATGGTTCAAATGGCTCTGAGCACTATGGGAGCCAACATCTGAGGTCATAAGTCCCCTAGAGGTTAGAACTACTTAAACCTAACTAACCTAAGGACATCACACACATCCATGCCCGAGGAGGGATTCCAACCTGCGACCGTAGCAGTCGCGCAGTTCCAGACTGTAGCGCCTAGAACCGCTCGGCCACTCCGGCCGGCTGAAGAAGCATGTGCTACCATGCCTGAGCAGACATATACTCATCGAAAATTTCCCCAGCAGTTCAAATTCTCATAAAGGCGAAGAGTGGGCACACCCCATTATAAAGTCCACCGACAAGTGCCCGGATACTTTTCTTTCGTACAACGTATTTCATTTCGACAACTCTCAATGCCTGAAGATAAAGTCATGACAGGCTTCGAAATCAATCCCAGATAAAGCGAACAACATACGCAGATGATGGGAAAATTAGTGTGCTCCAAAATAAAATGATCAACACCTAAATTCCCCATCATCCAGCATCAAGGAAGGTCTTTTTGCTTCTAATTAAGAGTAATTTTAAAATTAAATGAAATACAGGTGTGACAAATGTACTTTTCAACGAAGCGTAGTCGAAATTAGTTAATCGCACGATGAAGTTAACATCGCATCACGATCTACTTTGGACCATGTTTGTGTTTATTAAGCATCTGGAGGCTGGCGGTTTTCACAAATACAAAACGCTAAGATCAATATGTGTTATAATCTCCCACAATACAAAGCAGTTTACGCAACAGCTTGTGCAATTTACTTTACGCTCTAACATGAGTTGAACGACGAGCATATTTGACATAATCACATAGTCGCACGTGTATCATGTTCATTAACAGTCTGGTACATTGTTATGTCGCAACATGAAATGCATAACAAATTAAAAATAATCGCCTCTTCGGCCGTATATTTCAAGTAATTTGTGTTATAATGCACTTCACCCAGAAGAAATTTGTATTGCTAAATGGCTAAAACTGTCACCAGTTTCTGTTGCAGGTTGCCTATTTCACTACTTGCAGGAGAAATCAAAATCTGATTTTTAGTACTTAACATATATTTCGAATTTAAGAATTGGAAATGTCGTCGTAATCTACTTAGTGGGAGGTAAGCTAACGTTAAAGATTTAACGCAGTAATTCACGTATTAATGTCGGAAGCTTTGCACGCGTTCCGAGGTAGTGTAACACATAAAATATTTTCTACAGCAATTGCACCTCTCAAGCAGTGTTTTCACATCTGAGTTCGAGTCATTAAATAAATGGGGGTAGGGAATTACAACTTTATGTAACAGGCATCAGTTCAACAACAGGAAATAATTTCCACACTAGAGTCGAGTGAAATATTTTATATTCATAAGTAATGGTAGTATAGGTGACACACAGTACGAGACATAACCATAAAGTGTAAACATTACCACCTCAGCTATACACAATATCTAAAAATGGACTCAATACGGATACTGCACGGTCCTCCAGAACGGGATCTTGCAAAACCTGATATTACGGATGGTTTATAGAAACGCTAAATAAGAGAAGGAAAATGTTAAACCTCTTCCTGAGCGTCTTCGAGACAGAAAGAATTTATCAGCGAACGCTACGTTTTGCGCGTTGTCTTCGGTGACCGACTTCGTGGAACTGTGGGCGGCGAGGGGAATGACCTGGAGGGGAAAGGAAAGGAGCTAAAGCGGATTTCTTGATTTTATCTTAAAGATTTATGACTCATCTCTGGTCGACAACCTTCTGAGAGATATCGATCAAAGACTCAGAAATTGCTAGAAAGCTTCCCAAGTTCCATAACCTCAAATAACGGAAACTAAGTGGAAGAGCGACCGAGACTATACGGATCGCAGAGCGAGAAGCACTTCGCAAGCACGGTGGACAGAATTATCTCACTCCGAATTAGCTGCGGAAAGGGCGAGTTCCTGGCTCCATACTCTAAGAGAATTGAAAACCTGCACCCTTCCTTTATATGATAAGAAAATTTGACACAGTTTGCTCCGGAGATTTTTGAAAATTGTTACATGATCTCTCTTCACTCCTCTATCGGTAGTTCTTGATGAAATTTGGCTGCTGTAGATGTTGACACGGTGCCAATGCTTCCCTTGAATAAGCTAATCACGTATTAAACAAATTGAACAGATTAGGATCATCACCATTTCTACACTGGAGCAAATTTTCTTCTGCAGATACCGTTTCTGGGTAATTTAGCTACATATAAACGTCAACGCCATGGAGTCTGATGGTTAATTCAAAATACATTGCAAATGCTTATCGCAAACACATCTCATGTGGAATCTCAGTGGTACATATCAGTACAAAGAGAATTTTCTCTTTTTTAGTCACCAGAGATTTACTATTATTCTCATTTCTTCAGACGATAAAAAATGTAACAGATATGGAAACTTGGTCTAAATATTGTCCTAGTAGCTACCATTGAGCCATTTGTTGAGGACATAATTCCTTTCAACATTTCGAACCTCTTTTTAAACAGAAAACCTAGGTGTATCTGGTTACTTTTCCGGAGTCAACCGAAGGAAGAGTGAACAGTTCAACGTCCATGTCAGTTCCGGAACATTACAATCTGCCTCACTGCTGATTAACCCAACCCAGTCCTCAGATATTTTTGCAGGCGGTAACGCGAAATCTAAATTGCACTTAATGAGGGATTCGAACCGTGATACTCCCGTGTGTACGAACAGTACCGTCGACGTTGATCAAATAAGTCTTCAATGAAACAGACTACAAAAAACGTAACAAACAATCAGTTGACGAAGAATTCGAAGAAACAAATTACTTTTCTTCTACTTTTTCTTTCCTACAGTAGGTTAACGTCACTTGGTGAACAGCAATAGTACTTTTCCACATCTCCATGAAGTCATAAAGTATTCGGTACACAAACAAATATTTCGGAGTACGTAAGGAAATGAGATGTTCTAATAATCCAGACTGAAGAAAAATAGAATCCAGCCAAAACATTTAAAATGCGTCGGTGCATAACCTGAAAAAATACATATATATAAATTTGATGTTTTACAGTAGGCTATCCTGTCTTCTGCCATCGGAGGCTTCTGTTTTGTAGATAATGCAGCTGAACTGACCGTTTGATTATGGCTGCGGTCCACACTTCCTCTGTCTAAATCATTCTCAAGATCATCCAAATTGGCAACAACAATCCTTTTGCCAAAACCACTTCATTGTTGTCGAAATACTATCCACAATAATAGAAACATATAAGGGGCGTTCAAAAAGAAACGAGGCGGAGTCTGGAATGCCCAAACCGGTGACCAGTGGGTAATATCATGGTGTGTTTAACAACGTGTGGTTCCGACCATAGCGTGAAGTTCACCGCCCGTCGCTAGGCGCTGTGACCACACAGAGGCAGCAGCAGCACGCGTCAATCGTTCAACGCTGCCAGTCGCATAGCAAACAGTGACATGGACGCGTCGAAAGACGAGCAAAGAGGTGTTGTTCGTTTTCTGAGAGCAGAAGTAGTAGGAGGAACAGACATACATCGACAAATGTGAACACTGCATGTCTCTTGCAGGGTCAAAACGTGGCACAAGCGCTTCAGGGAAGGACGGGTGTCGTTAGCCGATGATGCACGGTCTGGAGCGTAACACTGCACTACCGATGACATCGTCCAGCTGGTGGATGCACTCATTACCCAGGACCGCTGAGTGACAGTGAAAGCCATAGTTATCGTGGTCGGATTGAACGTCGGAAGTGTTCACATCATCATGAAGGAACGACTGCGCATGCGCAAAGTATGTGCCCAGTGGGTTACCCCACAGTCTTCAACGATGCCAGTAAGTGTATCGAATGGCCCTCAGTCTCGCTCATCTGCAGCGCTATGCTCGGGAAGGGGATGTATTCCTGGCACGAGTGGTGGAGATGTGCCATGGTGTCATCACTTCGAACCAGAATCAAAAAGACAAAGTCTCCAGTGGAAGCATCCAGGGTCACCACCACTAAACAAAGCCAAGGACATCCACACGAGTGCCGGACAGGTTATGCTGACGTTCTTCTTTGACTAAGATGGCCGCCTCCTGATTCACTTCCTGCAGCACGGAACAACAGTGAATGCCCAGCGCTACTCGCAAAACTTGACCACCCTTCGCCAAGCGATCAAATCAAATCAACCAGGCAGTCTCACTCATGGCGTCATTCTGCTCAATGCAAAGCTTCATACGCCCAACACAGTCGTGGCAATCCTGCAGAAATTCAAATTGGAGGTTCTTGGCCACCCTCCTTCGAGTCCCGACCTCTCTCCTTGTGTCTACGCCATTTTTGGTACCCTTAAAAAGACTCTGAGGGTCAGACGATCCACCTCGGACGACGACGTCCAGCTGTACATGCAGAGCTGGTTAACATCGCAGCCCCAGGAATTTTATGAGACAGCCATTCACCGCCTTGTGTCGCAGTGGGAGAAGTGTCTCAACAGCAAGGGTCAATACTTTTAACATACAGGTACTAGTTTCTGTAATTATGCATCCGGCTCGTTTCCTTTTTAACACCCCTCACATGTTCCCCACTACATACAAGATATCTGTCAGAATGTTTTTACTGCACGCATCCAGAGTAATTCCACTGTGCCCTGTGGCACTTTATCACCCAGAGTGGGTCTTAACACATTTGAGATGAGATCCAAGCCTCAGTCATGCACTGGCATAGCTGAAATTGTTAGTGACTGTGTACAGAATTTACTTGGTTCTACCATCGTGACATCACAAGACAGTGTGTCATTGACAGCATTGTCTGCTAGTCAGAACAGTGTTCCACTGAGATTGCCAGTGAGCTGCAAGAGATCAGTTTTTCCATGTCGTCTATTTAAGAGAGCAAACACAAGACTATGCATTCACCCTCATGTAAATGGAGCAAAACTTCTACATTCCCTCTGAAATGCTTTATTCCAATGCAGAAAACATTGCATTGTTGAGCCTCATTTTGCCACATCATTATGTACAACTGTACATAACATGTAAAGCAATGAATTCAGTCTGCTCCCACCCAAGTAGTCCACCCCTGCTACAGACACGTGAGTACCTGTTTCAACTTGTAATATATGTGCTCCACCACCTGTCACACCAAATAAGAAACACTCTGTCTCTGTGTACATCTTCATAACAAAGCCTTTAGGTGGATTTAGGCGTCCCAGTTAGTTTTTAACCATCATCTATCATATCCTTCCTAATTTTCTTCTTTATTCGTATAGTTTTGTTTTCAGCGTCCAGCCATTGCACACTTACAGCATTGTAGCTGCTTCTGAATGTGGCCCTTGCGCCCACGCCTATAATGCTTTATGTCCATAGGAAATACACTTCGTTTCTCTCATATTCCGGCTGCCACGTCCAGCTCTTCTAACTGCACGGTTCCTATGATGCATAATCAAATCCTTTTGGTTTCCCACACTCATTCTCCAGTACATGTTTGGTGGAAATTCTCTTAAGAGAGTAACGAATCTTCTACATTCAGCCTCCTGTGGGTAACCATCTTTGTCTCTTTGCTTCCAGTCAACTAAAAGGATTTCATCATTTACTTTTCTGTTCCTATGTAGAAAATTTTCTACTGATTTATTCAGATTCTGGGATACTCCACTGAGCTGCTCACGACAGAAACTGGTACTATTCTGTTTCTGATAGCGCTGCGAAATCCTCTTCTTTCAACTGCTGAATGTAAATACATTATTCAAATCTTTGTGTTATATCACGGTTGCTTTTTCCTCACCCACTAAATATAGTTTGGGCATCTGCATCAGTCTCTCATCTTTCCAGATGCTCAGTCTTACAGCGACTTTCAGGTCATCTATGAATGCTGAGAACTGTGTAATCAGACTGACAGCAATCGAACTTGCTGATGGTGTGGCTACAATGGTTGAAGCTTTCCCTACTCCTACCTCTGCTAACACCTAGCACATCCATGTGTTGTCTGCAGTCAGGTGGGCTACATGATCCACCAGAGACTGAATTGCCTCCTGATAGGTTGCCACTCACGTTTTTGAACGTGGCAGTGCAAAGGCTTTACTCAGAAAAGAAATCTTAAATCTTTCAATAACGAAAACCAATAGTGCCACATCCAAAATAGTGACAAAATTTTCTTAGCCTTAGCGTCGAAATGTTGACTCACACTGCCGACACTAGACAGGCGCTGACTGCTCACAAGGGGCGTTGTGGCCGTTGTCACTGGCCGCCTCCCAACATAATATTGCCCAATATTTTCTCTGAACTGAGGAAGGTCTGTATGTCCCTAAACATATTCAAATTCCACTTTCAAATTTGCGTGGCAACCCATTTTCCCAAGCATATGTGTGTGCACAAACGGAGGAGAGCAACCTGACAGTAAGTCCACTCATCAGATTGGGCTTCAAAGCTGAAAACTGGAACTGACGATGAAGTCCACAGCTCCATTTTCCACAGATGGTAGGAGTTGACATCGTAGCTATCACTGCTGTCACCACAGGCTTCTGACACCAAAATGTAGGGTTCGGGAGCGTGACCCTTTGGTGGCAAATGAAGTGGGCCACTGTTTCATCAGGAAGTACTCCAGTTCCCCACCTGGTATATTTCTGCAGTGGTCATAATTTCAAGTGTCTAATAGTGGCCAGTCATTACTGGTTGAGAAAGTCCTTCATCCATGTCACAGTGATGAAAGAGTTGGAGAACTGGTCCTTGGTTCCTGAGTCTTAGCCATCCAAAGCTGTTGAGGCAAGCAAGCATCAACAAGAGACCACTACTAGGTAAGTGCATCGAGTGCTCCACTCGAATATTGGTTTATGGACAGTCACTGATAGTGTGGCGCGGATGTACCCTCTACTAAATGTGGCAGACAGCAATGTGTATGGATGCATGTGTAACGATTGCTGTGTTGGCAGTGTGATGTCTGGAATGTATACCAGTGGAAGAGTACTTTTCTCAGTATTTTCCCGTCTTACCTCAGTATTTATACGTTCTTTTTTGCCGTCCCTTATGGATGCAAGCTCGACATTGCGTCGAGCTGAGTCCGTCGTTGTAAATACACTGGGCAATCTGGACAGTTGAATTGTGTGGCTCGCAAAATATGCTGAATTGTCAATGCTACGCGATTTTAGTTGGCTCCACACTGGAAAGGGTTTTGCCTGACAGAGAGTTATAGTACGAGGTTGGATAAAAACAAACTTCACTACGTAATTGTAGGGTTGAGCATTTGAAAGTCTATCAAATAAACTTCGTTCTGACCCGTGGTATGACTGAGTGGGTTCTCGTCCTGCGTCCAGCTGCAATGATCTTTATTAGTTATTCGTTAGTATCTGTTCTTGTATGTTAAGTTTACTAGTCCATGTGTTGACTGCATTAAAAATGTTTAAATTGGCTTTTAGTGGGCCATGCTTTAGAAAGTGGTTTTAAGTGGTACCATGTTTTATTAAAAGAGAGTCGTACTTAATCACTGGAAGTTATAATCACCAGCTCATTAATTCTCGAAAGAGATTGGCTATAAACTGTTAGTACTGGATGGCTAGTGCACGATTTCTTAAAAGCAAAGTAACAGTTAGGAAACAACTGTGACGCCGTTTAGTAGATGTATTTTAAATTTGAGCATGGTTTCAAAGTAATCTGAAGCTTCTTGTTGTGTTGTGCACAAGATGTTCTTTAATTAACAATTGCTACAATTAGGTCCATTATTTGTTTAATCAGAAGTCAAATTTTGGGGCAGGTTTTTATCCTTGATTGTGCGGACTTTAAAATAATCGTGTTCAAATGTAATGTTTATGTTCCTTACTTGTCTAAGAAATCACATGCACAACTTTGTAACCAGACTGTTGATGATATTGTAAGCAGCCACTGTTGGCGTAATATGAGGTCTGGGGGACTGTTGTGCCCATCTCTTGTAACATCTGGTGGAACTTTGTTCTCGTTAATGACGTTCTCAGTCTTTTGAATGTAGAACTTTGTTAACTGTGGGTTCCAGTCCCAGCTCTCCTGGGTCTGAATATATCTTGTCCTTCTTCTTGTGTTTATGAATACCCTAATGCTGCATTTCATTATCTGAAGTTTAATGCTAAATTGATAGATATACACACCTTCTCAAGGAAGTATTAAAATTTGATTATTCAGCAGGAGTTGCAGTTTAAACGTCTGCTGCATACTGAATATGCACCGTTCTTTCTATTAGCGTCTTTTTTTTCCTGCTGACTCGACGCAAGAGCCGTTCCTTACACTGGCCAAATATATTTAGCAGCAGAGACCATCATCACACATTCAAATAAAGTTAAAGTCCAACTGACAAACCGAAGCTGAAAGCCATAATGAGTGTAAAGAGAGCAAGCGAAAAGCTATTAAAGATTCTGATGTAAATTTTTCAAGCCGATCTGACTAAAAGTGCTAAGAGCCCTCGGTCTTATGAAAGTCAGAAATTGAGTCCGAATCATCTGATCAATCGCTCCGTTACCATTATGGCACCGAAACAGAAAAGGAGAGACAGAAAGCAGACGTATTTACATGGATATTCAGAAACTGCTTCAGCACGGAAGATTATAATGCACTTTTCAATCATCGCACAAATGCCGAAATGTCCTGCATTGAAATATGTCAAAAAGGCATAGAAAATGAACTGAAGTCGGTCAGTAGTGGAAAGACATTGTGGGATTCTACAGAGATGTATGAAGATGGTATCCGTTCTTTCGGACATGTCCGAAACAACAGATACCATCTTCATATAGTTAAGGCTAACCGGCCAATCACCTTCTTTTCTGTGCTGGATGCACACGCATTGCCCGAACTCTTACGATACTCGGTAAGATTGTGTGCCGCTAGTAATGAGTGTAGTGGGCAGGGGCACTACGAATGTAGTGTGTGGACATTAAGTTGGGAATGCGGGTCTCACGGGGAGCGTGCAAGGGATAAATCCCTGCAGTCGTACTATTCTCTGTGACCTCGGTGGGTCAAATGGATAGAGCGTCTACCATGTACGCAGGAGATCCCGGTTCGAGTCTTGGTCGGCGTACACATTTTCAACTGTCCCCGTTGATGTATATCAAAGCCTGTCGACAGCTTAGGGTCTTGATTTAACTATCATTTCATTCTAAAGAGATGTGTTAAAGAACTATCTGCTTTTCTAGAAGGTCGCTGAAACGACAAAAGGGAGCTAAGCGACTCGAATAAAGCACACATCAGTCCCATTTTCAAACATTGTCGTTGAACCGATGAATATCATTATAGGCCCACACTGCTGACACCAGTCTGTTTTACTGTTATGAAGTATCACGCGTTAGAAGGCTTCTGGAAAACCAAAACTCAGCTACAAGGAGCTGCGTGAGTTTAGTAATTATGTCTCTTTGACTTAGCAAGTATCGTACCAGATTAAGTGACCGGATTAACGACTTTCTAAAAGAGATAGATATCGACAGGTATAAGAGTTATAAATGGAGTACCACAAAGCAGTGTTAAAGAGCCACTGCTGTTCGCAAGATATAAAGGATAATTTTGCAAAATGAGAACATCCAGCTGGATGCAAACCCTGAGAGGGTAAGGACCAAGAAGTATACGGACATCTGTCGAGAAGTTAGTTCTAAGGGAGACGCTTGAAGATGAGAATAAAAGGCTTTTCATAGTGTAGGTCTCAATGTCGGAAGTATCTTATATCTTCCTTCAAGTGACTGTATCACTCTTGCAAAGCAATTTAGGCCATATGCCTGCATGACCTCTTTTACTCTGTATCATCTCACGGATCATTTCCGGCAGTTTGTCCCCGTTTACCTAAATCATGCTGTGTAAATGTTCTAGTTGACAGTGTGGGAGGAGGCTTTATGAATCACTTTGTAGACAACGTGGTTCCCTATGAGAACTTTGACACGTTAGAGATGTAATATAAACACATGGTCCAATCACGGTAATATGACCACCTGTGAAAAGCCTGAATAACCATCGTTAGCAGCTTGGACGTACAGGAAGACAGACTATAAGATTGTGGAAGGTTCTTCCATGGTCAGATGCTCAAGGTTCCTCGGCTGTGGATGGATGGGATGACCAGCCCGATCGAAGTTGTCCCACGGATTCTCTATTGGGTTTAAATCTGGAGAGTTTGTAGCCAAGGGATTGTGACAAACTCATTCTGGTGCTCTTCGAAGCACGCACGTACACTGGGAGCTATGACATGTTGCATTGTCCTGCTGGTAGGTATGGTGTCTACCAGCATCGCACTGTGGAGAAACACTGCATTCGCGGCTGAACGTTGCCCCAAGGGATAGTATTTGCGTTGATCCATTGTGCCATCCAGAGTGACGAACTCACCCAGGGACTGATACGATAACGTTCACTACAACAAATGCTCCGTCCTCTAGTCTGGGTCCTTCCGACGACAGTTGAATGGCCGTAGACGACAGCGGCTTTTGGCTGATGGGGCATTCATCAGGAAAGGCCCCTTATCACCCTTCGGTGGACGTCCAGGTGTAATACTGGCGTGCTAATTCCAGGTCCCGTCGTCTATGAATAGCAGTCAGCATGGGCGTATGAACCAGGCGCCTGCTGCAGAGGCCCATGCACAGCAATTGTCGCTGAAGAGTCGTTTTGAGACACTGTTGGTAGCTCCCTGGTTCATCAGGGAGGTCATTTGCTCGGTTATTGCACTCTTCTTCGCCTGTACACATCCCGGCAGCCGTCGTTTCCCCCTGTCTTCTGTGGGCCATGGTGCACGACAGTTGCCTCAGGGCTGATTTTGAATAGCGCCATTTTACCATGCACGGTATATTGTAACCACAACTTCATGCCAACAGTTTACAAACTTGGCGTTCCGAAAATATTTTCGTCCTTGGCCCAAAAGCCAACGGTCAAACTTCCGAATGACGACAATGAATTGCACTGCCATGCTTTATATACCCTCCACTGCTAGTGCTGCCACCTGCGGTCTGTACGTGGTTATTGCATGCAGAAGTCGAACATAGGCGGTGGGGACCTAAATGTGATGGAACCCAGTAAACATAATACACTGCACCTAAATGGGAGAAGAGAAACATTACTGTTTAGTTACGCTATTATTGAAAACGCGCTGTGCGCAGTAATTGCCCTAAACTACCTATCTGTAAACATCTAGGAGGCGTGAAGAGGTGGAGAAGGGGGGGGGGGGGCGGATGCGCCACGCAACGGAATATAACTTACAGGGTATAAATGTTGATATCAGAAACAGTACTATATTTGCACTAGAGCGATTCCCGACTGCGTGGCAAATTTTACTTTCATTCTCCCTTCAATGAAAATGTGGATGTACTATTTTATTAAGGCTCCACCTTGGAATTTTTCATCTCTAAGGGAAAGGAATTGGAAAAAGTGCGATAAACAGCTACTGTGGAGCGAACATTAAATGTTCGAGCGTCAGTTGCATTGAGCTATCAAATGCATTGTTCACTTAGACAAGCGACCGATAGTATTTCCGGGTCGTCGTGTGTCGGGTAGTCAGTGACTGGGAGACGTACCAATAGTGCAGTCGCGACGGAGCAGCAGTCGCGGAGGGACCAGCAGTCCAGTTGGTCGGTTGGCGTGGAGCAGCAAGCAAGCCCCCTTCACGCGGAGTCGGGCTGGAGCCACTGGCGGCATGCACGCGAGGTTGGACTGTGAGGTGCTGCTTTCGAGTGCTACGAAGTTCGTCGCCCACCGATCTTGCACGTGAAAGTTGAGTCCTCACTTAACTTACTATCGAGCCTCAACTGTTTACATTTCTTCGTTTGATCCTGGTTGTCAGTTTTGGGACATTAACGCGAACAACAACATGTGCGTATTTAAGTCGGCTAAGCTTCCAGCAGTCTTCCTGTGAAATTTAACTTAACTTACTTATTCCCTGTTATGGAAGTTCACCAGCGGTGTCTTCTGCCTTGTGGCCGTTGATGTTCGCCGGCCGAAGTGGCCGTGCGGTTAAAGGCGCTGCAGTCTGGAACCGCAAGACCGCTACGGTCGCAGGTTCGAATCCTGCCTCGGGCATGGATGTTTGTGATGTCCTTAGGTTAGTTAGGTTTAACTAGTTCTAAGTTCTAGGGGACTAATGACCTCAGAAGTTGAGTCCCATAGTGCTCAGAACCATTTGGACCATTTTGATGTTCCGGTTACCTGCCCTGGTCGTTGACGTACTTTTAGGCGGTGTATTTTCCTCGTCACGTTGTTTCTGTCCAGCGCGGCGTGTAGTTCAACAGCTGAGGTATTGTTGGTCTTTGTGGGCGCCAATATTCATTGTGTCGTATATTGAAATCTTGTGGTCGATTTACTGGTTGCATGGAGCGGAACTGATTTGGTTGATTGGCCAGTCGGCTGTCTGTCGGTTGGGTTGCCTCCAGATTAAGAAATCTTTGGACAGGCTGCCTGTCTCACCTAAATGGGCGTTAGTGTTACAATCCCAGGCCGACCCTTGGAAGCTTCTGAGCGCCATTCATTGTGTGGTTCAAATGGCTCTGAGCGCTATGGGACTTAACATCTGAGGTCATCAGTCCCCTAGAACTTAGAGCTACTTAAACCTAACTAACCTAAGCACATCACACACATCCAGGTCCGATGCAGGATTCGAACGTGCGACCGTAGCGGTCGCGCTGTTCCAGACTGAAGCGCCTAGAGCTGCTCGGCCACACCGGCCGGCGTTCCTTGTGTGTAATGTAGTAGTTTCGCTGTTTGGATTTTAGTTATTTGGTTGATGTGTGGCTTTCAGCCGAATATTAATATCGCCTAAATTAATGTTCTTCTCTTGTCCTTAAGCCACAAGATTGTTACGCTTTTGAATGGGGCCTTAGGCCCAATTTGCATGAAATGTTTTAAGATAAGGCATTCTGCCTTTTGATTGAAACACGTCTTATTGCTTAATATGCGCCCTCCAGCCTAGTTCCATTTAAGTTAAATTGCCTTCAGCCAAATAGATTGATGATTTAGAAAATATTCTTGGGTGAAACCTCCAGAAGAACTTTGTCTTTCAATTTTGCTTAAGCATTGTATCTTTGGCTCTGAATGCGGCATTCAGCCGATCTAAAGTTAATCAAAGGAGGTCGATTAAAGTTTTGAATATTTTACTTCGTTGTTGTTCAAAATGGCTCTGAGCACTATGGGACTCAACATCTGAGGTCATCAGTCCCCTAGAACTCAGAACTACTTAAACGTAACTAACCTAAGGACATCACACACATCCATGCCCAAGGCAGGGTTCGAACCTGCGACCGTAGCGGTCGCGCGGTTCCAGACTGAAGCGCCTAGAACCGCTCGGCCACATCGGGCGGCATCCTTGTTGTAATACTTTGTGTTGATAAATAAAGTTTATATGTTGAGTGTAAATGACAAGAACTTATTTTGACCCATTTCCTCAACCTAATTCGCTTTGTCCTGCTAGCCCAGGCATTTCATTCCTGTTACTAAGATTGGAATATTTATAGTATGGAAAGGTTAGTCAGTAATGGTGCCGACGTAGATGTTACAACAAAGATTTCGACAATATCTAGTGTAGCTTCCCACGAATTGCGAATGTCAATTAATTTGAGTGAAGTTGAGCGTCAAAAGTGCGTCAAAAATCGGATGCTTTTATAGACCATCTGCGTCAGGAGCTGTAGTGGTAGAGCGCTTCAGAGAGAACTAGCAGAATTTCGTGAATAAAGTTTCCTGATCATGCTGTTGTAATAGGGGTTATTTCTACTTGCGAGGTATAGATTGGGAGAGCAATGCTACCAAAACTGTTACCAGAGAAGATATTCATGTGAAATGATTCTGGCCCGAAAGTTACTTCGAGCAGATAGAGAATCAACTTGTGTAGGTAGCGTCTTAGATCTCCTAGTAACAAAGAGACCTGAACTTCTTGAATCAGTTTGGGAGGACGACGGTTCAACAACGTTTCGGGACTTCCTGAGGTTCCCCGTGATTTCGCTATATCACTTCAGGAAAATGCTAGGATAGTGTCTTTGAAAGGGCACAGCCGATTTCCTTCCCCATCCTTTCTGAATTCTTGTTCTTACGTTCTGATCACGTCTGAAATCCAAATAATGTACTTACTCTACTATCAAGTTTTGAACAGTGTCGTTACCTCTAGTTTGTCGAGCTTTGTTAAATTTTTAATCAGTGGCTAACGTATGTGACAGGCATCACTGATTCAGTCCTTGTGCCTTCCCTTATGTTTTAGATATGTGGGTTACTAGTGGCAACAAATTTTTGTTTCAGGCATTTCTATCCAAATATTCTTCTCTGTTTAAAACATTGTGAAGACCAGACTGATGGCTGGAGTCTGGGGGCTTCTACGTGTGTATTATTATTTGGAGCCAGGCTGTTAAGTCAAGTAATGTGGTATTTTAATTTGCCCTCTTGTTGTAAGTTATTGAGTAGTAAATATTAATTCACTATTCAACTTCTGTGTTCTGTGGGAACTGTTAGTGCAGGAATTTACTTTGTAGTTCCAGGCTGTTATTACTGTTTTTTGAACTGTCTGATAGAACTAAATGCTTTGGAATAAACAAAACAGCTCCTACAGGTGTATACCATTTTGGAAAGGCTGTGTGCTGGTGAATAACGTTATTTCATATTTGTGTACTCATGTTTTCAGACTTTAAGTATTAATAAATGTTCTTACGTGACGTTATGTGTTTACTTTCGTATTTTTAGGCTGTCCATAGCATCGGACCTTGCCATAACGCCATTTACAAGGGTTTAGTAATTTGTATTCTAATTGAAAGTTAATATTAGCTTTATCAGGTGAAAATATTGAAATTCAATTGCGTCAAAAGTTCATAAGCACAGTTGTGTTGCTCAACACATGATACAACTTGTCCATTTCATGGCTTTACCCAAAGTCTTTGAAACTGATTTGAGTTTTGACACCTTTCCTTTCCCGACCTACAGTTAGTGAGTAAAATACGTGGTTACAGCTTAATTTCATGTGGATTCTCATAAGGCTGTTAAACTGTTATTTCTTGAAGCATGGCGCCATCAGAAATTGTAATGTGAAGTACAGTGCATGCGTTATTCTGGGAATGATGAAATAAGCATTTGGGTTATAATATTGATGTTTCTATTTCTGTGTAATAAATCATTCTAAGCAAAATGTAAAGTAATTTCGGCCACAGAGCATCCCCACTTCCTCTGCACTCCTTCCTCTTCAAGAAACTCGGCTCGCTTTGTTCTTCCATGAAACTCGTAGTGCTGCAAACATCAGTGCCCGGGCTGATGCCATGTTGTCACTTCAGAAAGGCATTTGACACCGTCCTGCACTGTTGCTTAGTGACAAAACTAAAAGATTCCTCAGTATCAGACGAGATTTGTGAATTGATTCAAGACTCTGTTGCACAAAGAATGCCCTTGCATGCTACTACACTGCCTGAGGTTCTCTGCACCAAATTGTAATCGCTCAGCCACCTGTTGTGCAATAATGGAAAGCAAAGCCTTGTTTCCAGGACATTTTGTAACATTGTCTACGAGAACCAGTTCAGTGCTTTTCTGTAAATCCTCAGTGTAAAAGCTCCCAGCAATGTCTTAGCTTTCACTGTCCATTAAGATATCGATTCTTGGGTTTGCTTGTTGCAATCTGGAAACTGTAAACATCTCTTTTTACCAGGCAAGAATTCTTTAACACTGTCCTGGTTTTTGAAATATCTGCCAAATCGCCTACTCTAAATTTCTCCTTGCATGGGTCTACCATATTAAGATAATTTTAAACTGTATTTAGAAGCCCGTTATCATGAACATCAATTGGTCTCATTTCTGTCATATGATGCTTGGTTCAGTATTAATCCCCAATTATCTTAGAATAATAGGTAGCTAGTTGCACGGTCTTTGAAGATTAAATCACTTCCACCTATGATTTTTATTGTTATGTTTAAATGTTCCACAATACTCACATTCATGTAGGAGAATGTCCAATATTTCCAGAATGAGATTTTCACTCTGCAGCGGAGTGCGCGCTGATATGAAACTTCCTGGCTAATCAAAACTATGTGCCGGACCGAGACTCGAACTCGGGACCTTTGCCTTTCGCGAGCAAGTGCTCTACGAACTGAGCTACCCAAGCACGACTTACGCCCGGCGAAAGGCAAAGGTTCCGAGTTCGAGTCTCAGTTCCGCACACAGTTTTGATTTGCCAGGAAGTTTCATATCAGCGCACACTCCGCTACAGAGTGAAAATCTCATTCTGGAAACAATTCCGAGGCTGTGGCTAAGCCATGTCTCCGCAATATCCTTTCTTTCAGGAGTGCTAGTTCTGCAAGGTTCACTGGAGAGCTTCTGTAAAGTTTGGAAGGTAGGAGACGAGGTACTGGGGGAAATAAAGCCGCGAGGACGGGGCATGAGTCGTGATTGGGTAGCTCAGTTGGTAGAGCACCTGCCCGCGAAAGGCAATAATCTCGAGTTCGACTCTCGCACCCGCACACAGTTTTGATTTGACAGGAAGTTTTATGTCCTATATTGTTTATCCCATATCACTCCAACACTAACTTGAAATAACCTCCGCGGTCTATATGAATTTTGTCTGAGGAATAACTTGTCCCCTCTGCAGCAACTGTTCAGAAAGCAGTGTACCTCCATTTACCCTGTACCATTGTAGTAGAGGCCAGAAAAATTTGGAATACTTATCTATAACAATTAAAATATATGTGAAACTTTAATTGCTTTCGAATTTTGTCTCATGTTTATGAGATCTGTCTGCCGTAATCATCCAAACCACATGTTAAGACATCCCAATGTATGAATATTTTGTGCACCGGTTTGTGAAGGTCTCGCACTATTTCCTCCACAATAATTATTCAGTAATATTTGGAGGTCCAGAATTATTTAAATGATTTCGTTTATGTGAGTTTCATTTCCAATGGCAGCTCATGCCATGAGCAGCCATAGCCATTCTAATTTGTCGCTGGAATCATCATAACGTATGTACTCCAGAATAGGAGTGTCCACTCCTTAATACTGGATGTCAATGTCTTCACCTGCGCTATATACATCAGATAATGCAGATTTAATAATTTTGTGTAGTTCCTATTGACTGGAGTTTTTATTTGTCCTTTTGTGATGTTGTTTCACTTATGTATGTAAGTTACATGTAATTTTTCAGCGTATGTTTGTATGTCTTTTGGCAAATAAGCGTCTGGGTTCGAAATTTAAAAGAAAAATAGTGCCACTAAACTAGGTCTCTTAGTTCTAGCTTGTGTTTCAAGCTTGGTTAAACTTATAGGATGCTTGCCGGTTGATCCCTACTGATCCAGTGCGTTACATCTATTTCATGTCTGTGATGATAACTGTAATAGGTAAAAGTATATCCTTCTACATCTCCTTTGTCTTTTTCTTCCGCACATCTTCTGCTTACATTCGTCATGTGTGACAGCTATTTCATATATTCTATTACTGGTTTAAACTTTTCTGAGAGACAATGATCTCGCTCCAACTGTTCTAATTTCCGCAGTCATAATTTCCGATGAATAGTCTCCCACACCCCAATGACTTTATGTTTTGTTGGCATGTTCCTGCATACTGAACCGACTACTAGGTGGTACACAACTTGTATAGTCTCTCTCAAAATTTATACAGAGTTCCTCATTGTATGTCTGAAACTTTTCAGACTCATCATCCTTTTCATTTATTACATTGATTAATGTAGCATTTCTTTCCTTAATGTTTACAGCAAAAGAGCTTGTATCTTGTCTTACTTTCATGTAACTTTACAGCTACAATTTTTGTGCCGCCACATTTCGAACGCCACTGAATGCCACGCGCAACCTTCCCGCGCCAGTACTACAGTGTGGCGCAACCAGCTCCAATCAGGGGTCGTCCTCTGCCGACTGCCACGAGGAACGGCCGGAGAGGAGAACGGTTGCAACCAGGGAGCGAGACGGAAGAACGGAGCCCCAGACTGCGTCAACTTGCTTCACGACGTGTTCCGGACAGAAGATGCCTACGATTGGTATCGGTGACACCGTGGATAGTACCGATCATTCACCTTTTTGAGTTATAGTGAGTTGTGGTGGTTAGAACGGTCGTCGCCCAGGGGTCTGAATACAGGGCGTGTTCTATGTGGATCAGCTGTGGCTTATATTTGACTAAGAGAACTCTGCGAGAGGGGGAGTCCGAAAACTTGTTATGCTACTCATATGAAGTGTATTCAGGTGGCTGTTTTCATGTCCCTTCCAAAGACAAATTCTCATAATGGTGATTTCTTTTGTAACTGTTTGCAACGAGTTAAGTTGGACGAATGAGTAAATGCAGTAATTTTAATGAGCGCATGTGTTATTCACCTCGGGTTGTAAAGTTTTTCTTGACCAAGGTACCAGATTAAATTAAAATAAACGATTCATTGTAGAATATTTTTTGACATATTGTTTTAAATCAATTATTTCGTGATTGTAAAAGTTTAGTTTTAAGAGTAATAGTGGATTTTACTGGGTGGTTAGTTACAATAAAATTATACTCAGAACTGAGGAGCGCCGGATAAAAACCGATAAAGCCACATTTGCTGTTAATACAGAAAGTAACAAAAAGTGATCTCTCAGTGGTTGCACAAGCTATGAAAAGAAGTAACACATCGTGATACAGTAACAGGATACACTATTCAGAGTGCCCAATCGATTACCATATTCCTATTTCTATTATCCAGATATTAAACGCAACAAAAGGGAGATATCTGGTTGTGATCCGACAGCTCGGAGTTAACGGACTGTGCTCCGACCGCATTGGATATATCGGGTTTCGTGTAGGCAGCGTAGTTCGATACAATAGTACTGCGACTATCGTACTGCGGGCAGGTTGTTAGGGAGTATTGCCTAAAGGGGAACGTTTTATGTTGTGTGACGCATGGGAAGGGTGACCCCAAGACAGTGCTGCCTCAAACATTGACCCCGAAGGTCTTCCAATACTATCATGAAACACCAGTAGGTGGACACTTGGGAATTTTTAAGACTCGAGTGAAAAATTAAGGAGCATTTTACTTCCAAAGGAATGGAGCAGCAGATTAAACAAATAGTATCAGAGTGTAATACGTGTGGGTTTAGGAAGCCAGTGGGGAATGCCAAGCAGGAGTTCTTAGCTTCGGAGGAGGTGAGGGAGCCCATGGAGAGGTTGTATATTGATTATGTAGGACCCCTTCCACGTTAGAATGATGGAAACCGTTATATCTTCGTTTGCGCGGATGCGTTCACGTGTTTTTGCTGGATGATGCTTACCCGCAATGTAATATCGCAAGCCTCTGGAGGGTGCTTACAGAATACGTTTGGGCTGTTTGGACCCTGTCCTGTGTTTTCTGACAACGCACTGCTTTCCGTAACTTATGTTTCGAAGCGGGTGTACTCATACTACCACCACACCATGTTATCCGAACACGTTTATGGTGGAACCGGTGAACCGGAATTTGAGCACAGCGCTGATCGCTTTCCACCGTAATGATCAGGCTCGCTGGGATAGTTCCTTGTCATTGTTAGGGTATACCTTCAATACTGCTACCCATGCGGCCCATAAGGCCATTCCCGCGAGGCTAATCCTTCTTTTAAACCTAATTTGCCCCTGGTGAATTTGTGGTCACTTAGTGATCTGTTGCCAGAAAGCGTGGACGGTGCGTAACTGGAAGCGTATGAGGAAAAATTTGCGGAAGAGTCACGGGCAAATGGAAAGGTGTTATAATGCTGGTATACTCCCGATCATACTGAAGGTGGGCAACCAGGTTTGGGTAAAGAACTTTGGTGCAGTAAGTCGGGCGTCAGAAAAAAGTACGGGGAAGCTATTGCCCCGGCTCATCGGTCCTGTACAAATCTTACGTTTCGTCACCCCGGTCACTTTTCTGGTGAGAAATACACAAAATTAAGAATTTTTCGTGTCCACATATCGCAGGTTAAGGCGTACGCTAACGCGGTTGCAACCAAATAACTTAACGTTTCTGTGCTGGAAATTGTGAATCTGAATATGTGGATTCCTTTGGGTCTTTAGTCTCTTAAAACATATGTTAGTGGGTTACGCAATATTGTGTTGTAGTGGACTATGTTTTTCTGCGCAGTGTGAATCTAAACATTGCTATCATTGATCCTCAATCAAAGATACCCGCAGAGAATCTCTATAAACGTTGTCCCCCATGTGAATAATTTCATGTGGAGTTACACCACTGGCCATTAAAATTGCTACACCAAGAAGAAATGCAGATGATAAACGGGTATTCATTGGACAAATAAATATATTACACTAGAACTGACATGTGATTACATTTTCACGCAGTTTGGGTGCATAGATCCTCAGAAATCAGTAACGAGAACAACCACCTCTGACCGTAATTACGGCCGTGATACGCCTGGGCACTGAGTCAAACACAGCTTGGATGGCGTGTACAGGTGCAGCTGCCCATGCAGCTTCAACACGATACCACACTTCATCAAGAGTAGTGACTGGCGACTTGTGACGTGCCAGTTGCTCGGCCACCATTGACCAGACGTTTTCAATTGGTGAGATTTCTGGAGAATATGCTGTCCAGGGCAGCAGTCGAACATTTTCTGTATCCAGAAAGGCCTGTACAGGACCTGCAAAATGCGGTCGTACATTATCCTGCTGAAATGTAGTATTTCGCAGGGATCGAATGAAGGGTAGAGCCACGGGTCGTAACACATCTGAAATGTAACGTCCACTGTTCAAAGTGCGGTCAATGCGAACAAGAGGTAACCGAGACCTGTAACCAATGACACCCCATACCATCACGCCGGGTAATACGCCAATATGGCGACGACAAATACACACTTCCAATGTGCATTCACCGCGATGTCGCCAAAAACGGTTGCTACCACCATGAATATCTAAACAGAACCTGGATTCATCCAAAAATGACGTTTTGCCATTCGTGCACCCAGGTTCGTCGTTGAGTACGCCATCGCAGGCGCTCCTGTCTGTGATGCAGCGTCAAGGGTAACCGCAGCCATGTTCTCCGAGCTGATAGTCCATGCTGCTGCTAACATCGTCGAACTGTTCGTGCAGATGGTTGTTGTCTTGCAAACGTCCCCATCTGTTGACTCATGGATCTAGACGCGGCTGCACGATCTGTTACTGCCATGCGGATAAGATGCCTGTGATCTCTAGTGATACCAGGCCGTTGGGATCCAGCACGGCGTTCCGTATTACCCTCCAGAACCCACCGATTCCATATTCTGCTAACAGTCATTGGATCTCGACCAACGTGAGCAGCAATGTCGCGATACGATAAACCGCAATCGCGATAGGCTACAATCCATCTTTTATCAAAGTCAGAAACGTGATCGTACGCATTTCACTTCCTTACACGAGGCATCACAACAACGTTTCACCAGGCAACGCCGGTCAACTGCTGTTTGTGTATGAGAAATCGGTTTGAAACTCTCCTCATGTCAGCACGTTGTAGATGTCGCCACCGGCGCCAACCTTGTGTGAATGCTCTGAAAAGCTAATCGTTTGCATATCGCAGCATCTTCTTCCTGTCGGTTAAATTTCGCGTCTGTAGCACATCTTCGTGGTGTAGCAATTTTAATGGCCAGTTGTGTATTTGGTGATCAAGTACTTCGCCTGCTCAGACATACTCCAGGAAGATGTTACCAACCACGCTGGTGAGGCTAATGCGTGGTCCAAGTTTGAGAGGTGCCCAACTCCGGTGGACTCGGTATTGGCGAGGGAGGATGAGCCGATGTTATGATCATCACTTGTCCGACGCCTTTGAATGCCGCGCGCACCCTTCCCGCGCTAGTACTACAGTGTGGCGCGACCAGCGCCACTCAGGTGTCGCCCTCTGCCGACTGCCACGAGGGACGGCCTGAGGCAGCTTCTTGGAGAACGGTTGCAACCAGGGAACGAGAGGGAAGCGCGGATCCCCGGAGTGAGTCAACCTGCTACACGACGTGTTCCGGACAGAAGATGCCAGTGGTCGGTATCGGTAACACCGTGGATACTATAGATCAATAACCTTCTTGAGTTATTATGAGCTGTGTTGATTGGAACGGTCGTCGTCCAGGGGTCTGAATACAGGGCGTGTACTATGTGGCTCAGTTGTGAACTATATTTCACTAAGAGAACTCTGCGGGAGGGTGAATCCGAAAACTTGTCGTGCTACTCATGTGTACTGTATTCAGATGGTTATTTTCATGTCCCTTCAAGAAACAAATCCTGGTAGTTTTCTTTGGTATATGTTTGCATCGAGCAAAGATAGACGAATGAGGAACTGCAGTAATTTTGATAAGATGAGCACATGTGTTATATTCATTTCTGGTTGTAAAGTTTTTCTTGGCCAAGGAAGCAGATTAAATTAAACATTTAATTGTAAAGTTTTTGACATATTGTTTTAATTAATTATTTCGTGCTTTTAAAAGTGTATTTTTAAGAATATCAACGGATTATACTGGATGGTTAGTTGCAATGAAATTATACTTACAAGGGAACCTCCCCATCGCACCCCTCTCAGATTTAGTTATACGTTGGCACAGTGGATAGGCCTTGAAAAACTGAACACAGATCAATCGAGAAAACAGGAAGAAGTTGTGTGGAACTATGAAAAAATAAGCAAAATATACAAACTGAGTAGTCCATGTGCAAGATAGGCAACATCAAGGACAATGTAAGCTCAGGAGCGCAGTGGTCCCGTGGTTAGCGTGAGCAGCTGTGGAACGAGAGGTCCTGTGTTCAAGTCTTCCCTCAAGTGAAAACTTTAATTTTTTATTTTCAGTTTATGTGACAAACCTCTTATGTTTTCATCACTTTTTTGGGAGTGATTATCACATCCACAAGAAAACCTAAATCGGGCAAGGTAGAAGAATCTTTTTACCCATTCGCCAAGTGTACAAGTTAGGTGGGTCGACAACATATTCCTGTCATGCGACGCACATGCCGTCACCAGTGTCGTATAGAAAATATCAGACGCGTTTTCCCGTGGAGGAATCGGTTGACCTATGACCTTGCGATCAAATATTTTCGGTTCCCGTTGGAGAGGCACGTCCTTTCGTCTACTAATCGCACGGTTTTGCGGTGCGGTCGCAAAACACAGACACTAAACTTATTGCAGTGAACAGAGACGTCAATGAACGAACGGACAGATCATAACTTTGCGAAAAGTTTCAGTTGAGGGAAGACTTTAACCAAGGACCTCTCGTTCTGTAGCTACTCACGCCAACCACGGGACCACGGCGCTCCTGAGCTCAAATCGTCCTTAATGTTGCCTATCTTGCGCATGGACTACTCAGTTTGTATATTTTACTAAATTTTTTCACAGTTCCACAGAACTTCTTCCTGTTCTCTCGATTGATCTGTGTTCAGTTTTTCAAGGCCTATCCACTGTGCCAACTTATAACTAAATCTGAGGGGGGTGCGATGGGGAGGTTCCCTTGTTAGAATTATTTTATTATGCCTACCTTCTCACCCCCGTCCCTTCCACCTAATGCTCTGTTCCTATTTTCATACCACTGATCAACATTTGCTTTTCTGCAATATGACATTAAAGAGTTTTGATATTTGCAATATCTGTAGTACAACTTTTTTCAGTTTATTGCTTCGATGTATAAATGGATAACAGCTCTGCGTTTGAGAATTAGAGCCTGACATGCATGAGAATCTGTTCATGGTCTACAGTATAATATACTGACACATTTACGTATTGGTACACTGTATTTAAACAGAAACTGCTGGATGTTCCATCCATATTGTGGGTCATTTAATGTTTGCATTTTATCACTAACCAGAAAGCCATATAGCATATAATTCCAGCAATCCTGGCATAATAGATAAGTTCATTGAATGCTATGTCAGTTCCTACATGCACTTAATATATATACATAAATTTCAAACTGCCTTTTTCGAAGGAATATTATTTGCTTTATACCTTGCTTCAGACTCTGCAGTCTGTTTGGCTGAATCAAAAACCTTAACTCCCACAAATCAGCTGAAACAAAAATGTTTCCGTATTTGTCCGTGGCTTCCGGCGGCACATTCTCAAATTTGAACACGCAATTAGGTTTTACTATTTCAGGTGGTAGGATATCACCGTTTTTGTTGAATGTCTTCTAGGTTACACCTTTGATGAAATAAAAAAACTCTTGTAACGCTGGTATTTGGCCTAAAATAATGTATTACCAATGACATAACATTTGGTTTACTATAGATGGATGTGCCAACAATTATAGCTGATAGCTTGTTAAGCACATGGCCCTCGGCCACCTGCAGCTATCACCGTCCTCTGCACGCGACGCTGACATTGCTGTGCTGAAATATTCTGCTCATCATGGTGTGATCAGTGTACTCTAAGCATTGCTATGTCCTAGAGTACATTAGCTATTAATCCAGTGTAGAACGTCGAGTGACTAGGTACACATACCTGGAAATTATGATTTTAAATGGACAAATAACATGCTCATAAGCATTTGTAGATTCCCGATTTCATACTACCTTCAATATTTTGATTCCTCGTGTCTGTAATATAAAAATGTTGGAGTTCTTAACTATTTTGCTAGAAGGTAGCTGCATAGTTAATGACAGATTCAAATACGTTAAGAAAGTTTCCCTGAATACTGTGCCTCATTGGTGATATTCATAGTTTTGATCTCCTCCGCGTCCCCGCTCAGGTCTCCATTACACTCCATAGAGTTAATTTAACATGTATCCTAGTTATTGCACTTTTGTTTGGAGGTTTCTTTACTTAGTAGTTGTGTGTAATTACTGTGAGCTACATTGAATACATATTCGTGTCCATATAGGCCCTTCGGATGCCGCTTGGATGGGTGTTCAATGCTTGTGTAATTTTGAATAAATACTTTCTTTGAAATTGTGTGATGCAGTGGCTCTCTTATTCTGGTTTTAAGCATCGTTGTTGTTGGGGAAATTTTAAGATGATTTCTGATACTTTTCCTGCTTAGTTCATAGTTGAGATGTGGAAATATGAAAAGAAGTTTGTAGATGTATATTTATGAACGTTACGTATTAAGATGACTTCACGGTAGAATTTTCAGCTAATCTCCAGGGCCTTATAGCTTGCAAAATGCGTTGTAGCGTCCATCTCTCCCGAGCTGTTCGTGACGGTTTTCTAGTTTGTGTGTCACAAACCTTCCTGTACTCTTTCATCTTTCCGGTCCAGTAAAATTCCCGTGCGCACGGTGGAGGTAAATTTATGCCCCTAGAGACGTGAATGACTGAAGCGTTGCGCTTCATTCGTTTCTCGCTAAACCACACCTTTAGAGAATCAGAACCATCGGTCCACCAGGAAGTGGCTGGAAACTTTAAACTTCGTTGGGAGTGTGTTTTTGTTCCAAGACCAGACACAGACCCGGCATCCGCATTTAGGTTTTAGGCCAAAAGGACAGCATATTAAGTTAATCTTAGTAGGGTTTAAAAGATTGCCAAATTGATTACGCGGCATTAGGCCTGCAGAGGCCGTAGAGACATTATACAATTTGCATCTGCTGCCACGGAAGGCGTTAGAACGCTGTGTAACCTTCACGACTGAAACTATTTTTCCTCTTCTCCCCGTCTCTGCATACAGCACATATTTTGACTGTCGATAACAGGTTTCACGGGTTAATAACGCACTGTGCGGTACTGGTTAATATCCCCAGCTGCATAAAGAGCTACCTGCAATATTTACATGTGTGAACTCCATACATAATTCTAATTACTTTCTTTTCTACAGTGAATAATTTTTGCGTAAGTGAGGAATTATTACAGTTTATTATTCCTTATGACATCAATGAACTAAAACGTAAAATATGTTAACTGCACTCTGCAGACTCAAAGTTTGTAATTATTGTTATTGCAAAAGTAGCCAAACACAAACGTTTTAGCATGTCTACTATATATCTGTTTCAGCAAAATGCATCTTGCAAAATTTAGTGCAGCCTAAAAACTTACAACTCTCTTCGCAGTTTATTATTTCTAATTCGTGTACTAGGTTAACAGTCAGTGGGACATTTTTGACAGTATAAACTGGATACTTGCTTTTTTTTCTTTTTTTTATGGCTAGCCCATTTGTGCCAAAATAGTCAGTAACCTTTACAAGAACCTCATTTCAGATTTTCTCTATCAATGGTTTCTTGTTGGATTCATAATAATGCTTGTACCATCTGCCAACAAAACTCATTCAGCAAACTGATTCAAATAAAATGACCGATCATTAAAATAAAACAGGAATAATAGTGGATCTCTGCGAGCCTTCCACTGTAATTTCTCGTCATAGACGATGTGGCACCCCTCTATGTATTATTCCAACACCTAGGGTAGCTTTCTGCATCTTGTTTCTGGAATAAGGAACAAACCAGGCATGTGATGAACTTAGTATTCTGTAAAAACATAAATTATCTACTTGAATATTAACACTGACACGATCAAAGTCATAGAAGAACCCAACTGGAGGTTTCTGATCATTTACCAATCTTATGTGCCCACTAAATTAATAAAATTTGAGTTCAGTAGTGTGGAACTTTAGGAAACCGAACTTTGATTTGCCAAGTATCCCATTACTATACAGGTTAGTGAGAAACCGTGTGTACATTACCCTCTCAAAAGATATAAAAACTGATGTACAAAATGATACTGGATGGTAGTTACTGACATTTGTGTAGTCACCCTTCGTACAGAGTATCGTAACACGGCTTCTTTAAAACAGTCTGAGAAGTCTTTCTGATGTAACAATGAATTTTATATGTGACTGAAAACAATGTCTATTATAGGGCCTTAACTTTTCAGTGTCTTATTGTTGTAACAACGCTGTTCAATGTGAGCTACGTAACTCTGTTAACATCAGCGCCTTTGGTCCTTTCTGTGTAAGGGCAAGACGAAATGGCAATAATTTCAATAAAACGACACGTTTTTGGAAATATTCCCACAAACTATTATTTCAAATCAATCTGGGTCATGTTAGAGATATTATTACGCTATTTTGGCATGTAAAAAGCTTAATTCAAAATTGAAAAGTTCGATTTCAGCTATGTACTCGTACATGTTACGGTCGTGTAACAAGTGCGTCTACAAGCCTGTTGAGTCCCAGTGACTACTTCATATGCATTGATGACAGCTTTACTGCAGCTGAACTCTGCAGGGAAGTACACATCCAATCGTGATTGTTTTCCTTCCTTAAAGTTTTAAGGACATGTAAGTACTTATCTTTCTTGTACTGTTAGTTAGTATATAAATTTTTTCCCATAATTTTGTACTTTGATTAGAAGCCAGTTTGAATATTTACTTTCTGATGAATCACTCAAAAGTGTCTAAACCTGGTCAAAAGACTTAAATTTTGTGACCGAGGGCTGTCATTGCTTTAACTTTAATTTATAAACTGTCGCTGACCACGCAGTCATGTTTAAAACTTCAAACTTTGGCCTACCCGAGCATCCAAGCCTGCCTCTGAATACAAAGAGCTAAGGAAGAAACTACTAAGTACAGGTATGGCCATTCAGCTTAATAAGCCATGTGAAAAAGATGGCTAGTTCCTAATTATGTGAAAGCCAATATTAATTTTGAAAATTGCGAGAAAGGTTCCAAGTTCTTCAAACCTATAGTTAAAAATCTCATTAATGATAATGTTAAACTTAATGCTAAAAGAGACCTTCTCAATGAAGAGGCATATTATCTGTATTCAGAGCTGTCAAATATCTTTCGTATTAATTACAATTTCAACGCTGACGGTTTCTGGATACAGAGTAATGAACTTTTAGAAATTTGTAAACAAGGCATATTGCGTAAGCATGAAAAGAAACTTAGTAAACTTTGTCTGTTTCCTGCAGAAAAATGTCCTCAGAGGACATTCAAGAAAAGAATTTTAAATAAGACTAACATTACTTTTACACAGAATGTAACTGTCTTGCTTGAAAAAGGGCTGAAGTGCAATGTCATGCCCAACTTGTCAGACAAAAATGTAATAGAAGAAACGCTTGTTAACCTAAAAATTGGTTCTGATTATAAAAAAAAAAACAGATAATTCATGTCAAACTAGAATTGCTGATGATGTAGCTAACATTCTCAGTAAAAGCACAGCCTATCCACACAATGTCATGAATAACGATAGGAAGTCAGATAAATCCAATAATAATAAACTTAAAGAAGCTGACGCTTTAATAGCTGACAAAGGTTGCTCTTTCGTTATTGCCTACATTTCTGAATATGTTTCTGAAACCTTAGATTTTCTTAACGAGAACAGTATTTAGGAACTACATGAGGATCCGACTCTAGAATTACAAAAAGAAATCAGTTCAGCTATCAATAACGCAAAGTTTATAATAAAATCTTTTCACAAGAAACTGCTTATCAACCTGAACCCTCAGCCCCAAAACCTTAGGTCTTAATTTAAAATTCACAAACCTAACAATCTGATACGGCCGATTTCTAATAGTATGAATAGCGCGTACCATGATTTAACCGAATTTCTCTATGAATCTCTTTAAAAATCATCAGTCTTTTTCGAGAACAATTATTCCATCCCCAATAGTCACGCCTTAGTCCATAAAATAAAAGATTAAGTATTCAGTTCACATACCAAATTGTTTCCAATATAAAACAAAAATCTTTATACTGACGTTCCCGTACAATGATACGCTTATGATCGTAGAAACAAATTTATGTCATTTCAAAAATATATTTCATATGAACAAATCACTGACTTATGAATCTCATCACAGTTGTAGTCAAATACAACTATTTTGAATTTAATGAACGATTGTATTAGCAACCCGATGGTCTCGCTATGGGAAATCCGTTAGCTAGTATTCTTGCTGATATTTTCATTAACTCTCTAGAAGAAAAGTTTTTCAACTGTTTTTCAGCTACAGCACTAGACATTCTCTCGTATTTCAGATACATTGATATTCTTTACCTATAAGGGACCTTCTGATGGCATTGTCCGCATTTACAATCTCTTTAATGAACTTCATGAGAAAATATCTTTCACCATCGGACTCGGAAACGAAGTCCGCCAATTAAACTTTCTTGACTTCACGCTTGCAGTAGAAGAAAATAAAATCTCATTCAATGTTTTTCGTAAATAAATATACACTTATCAGATCGTACCTGCGTCTTCCATGCACCCACAGTCTTATAAGGACGCATTCTTTTATTCTGACATTCACAGAGATACTTCTATTCCACTCTCGAAAGAAAAATTCAGTGAAGAAATTAATTTATTCAGAACTATAGAAGTTAATAATGAATATGAACCTGGTGTAGAGGATGACATCCTTGAGAAGAAAACTGTTAAGAGTTACTACGCACGGCTCCTCTAGTATTGAATCTAATCCTTTCTTGGGGCCCATCTCCCATCAGATCCAACGCCTTCTTTGTAATAATTACAAATGTAATGTCTCATTTTCAACCAATAATAGTTCGAAAAAAGATTTTTTTTAATTATTTCCAATCAGCTCGTTCCCCTTCGGAAACTCTGGTGTCCATAAGATTTTCTGCGACGCTTGCTCTTCTTACTACATAGGACAAACAGGACGTGCCTTTAAAACCAGACATAAAGAACAACCTTTAAGAAAAAGTGGCACTAGCACCTAAACTTTGTCTTTTGCCGACCACCTGATTACAGGTCACGCACTTAAAGTTATTCTCTATATCAACACTTTGTGCACCGAGAAGAAAGGGCCTGGATTAGATATTCTGGAAGGATTAGAAATTTTTGAACATCTTTCTCGAAATGATAGTCACATTCTCAACGAGCAGCTGCCGTTGCGTAATAAGAACTTCATCAGTGGTATAAATCCGTTACTTGATATTTTATTTTAGGTTTCCTCTTGCAGTTACCGAAATGTTTTTTCCATATAAGGCAATTCGTAATTTTTCGTGTTTTAAATGGTTTATATTAGCTTCATTTCGTGTTACATCGTTTTTCTACAGGTTGTGTCATTCAGCCCTCTTTTTATTTTCTATAATGGTGTTTTCATCCTTTAAAATGTACTTCTAAGCTCTGATGAGGACAAAATGTTACCGTATCTGCTACTGTCAAACGAAATATTATCTTTTACGTCATGTTCTGAATAATGTTCATGATAATGCTCGTCTGTCTTTATTTGAATGTTAAGTAGCCAGTTTGTACTTGTGGCTAGTAGATGAGGCACTCTTTGTGTAATGTTCACCTGCCTATAGTTGCTATTGCGGGCGCCTCAGTTTGTTGCTGCCTGTGGCTTTATGTATATGAGCATCCCATAGTGACTCGCCTTCGATGTATTCTTTTTTAACTTTTGTGACTAAGGCCTTATCGCCTGATATTTATCTTAAACGTGACAGGTAATTACTGTTTCTTACTTGTGCTGTTAGTCAGTACTTACACTTTTACATAAAATTTTTCCCATAATTTTCTACTTACGTTATAGGCCAATTTGAACATTTCGTTTCTGATGAAGGCACACACAGAAGTGTCGTATCCCGGACAAAAGGCTTAAATGTTGTGATTGAGGGCTGCCATTGCTTTAACTTATATTTTGTTTTCCTTCTTGTTTGAAATATTCTAAAATAAGAAGCAAGCGTCTAGCAACCCACAGTATGTGGCAATTACGAGTTCAAACTAAACGATTTTTGTGTGTTGGTGTATCTTTCCTTACTATTTTTCCTTCCTGGAATATTTTTCGGTATTACTTCGTATAAAAGCTGTAGTTTTTACAATACATCAGACTCCAAGGCTGCATATCTTAACGATAAATTAGAAAGGGAAGCAAAGTGAAGGTAAATTGTGTTTAAAGTAATATTGTTGATGAGTTGTTCAGTTCTTCTACAGCGTAATGTAATCCATGTCGAACGTACAGTATATGACAGCTGATAAATCTGTACCAAAATTCCATACTTATATTCTCATTCTGAACCTGTGCCTACTGGCAGCTTAAGGCTCCTGTAACTCGAGCTGAAGTTTTCGCCATGGTTTCCCCAAAGTAGAGAATATCCGTACCTGTTTACAGATGAGTCACGATGAGAGTGAAAATTTGTAATTAAATGTGTTGCGGAATTCGCCGTAAATATGGGTGGCCGCTAAGCTGCGAACTGCACTATTGCGAAAATGTTTTCCAAATTTTTACGTTTCCTAATGGTCTCGAACGAAGAGAAAGACGGGCATAAATAGTCGGAAAGACGAGGGGGAACTAGGACCTCATGCTCAGTTGTGTATTGTAAATTGAACGTATTTTAACGATGTTAAAAATAGGTACAAATATAAAAACCAATTGAATAAGATTGCATTTCTTCTCCCAGTCGAAAACTACACTCAAGCAGTTCGTGTCAAAATTTTTCCATTCCCAAGATATTTTCGCATTTGTCGAAGAGGAGAGGAATATTTCTGATGTATTTATACATTGTTATCGTAAAAGCAAATGCACAAACTGAATAATACTTAACCCCTTTCTAATACAGGTGCAGTAGGACTAGCTATAATTATTTTTATACCGAATTGCTCATTGTGAGGGAACCTGCACAAGTAGCATAAACTTCAAAGAATAAAATTTTTACCAGAACTTAACAAGCAACAAACCTATACAAAAGTACACAAAATGAATACTGGTTAAGTGATCGATGAAACTATTAATAAAAATTCGTCTTAGTGTAACATGAAATTGTAGTTTTCTTAAAGTACCTACATATGATCGAAAATTAAACACCACTTTTACATGCGCCTAATTTTGGGCAAAACTAGTAAAGAGGCACAGTTTATTATTGCTTAAGACTCTTGATGATTTTCACGGGTTTGCAGCCGGGTTCCATCGTCCTGACGACAACACGATATTTCGGCGGACCATCTGGCCGCCATCTTCAGGTGAGATTGAGTGCACAATCACGCCGGAACTGAAGAGACTTCAGATTCGGCGGCTCCTTTACACCGCGGGTACTGGCCGTTGCGCGTGCGCGAGCAACGGAAGAGCTGCCCTCTGTGAGGCGAAGAATTGCAGCGGCGCCAGCGGTGAAAACTGTCAAAAGCGAGGAATCGCAAAATTAAAATGCAGCCGGTCGGAAACCAGACCGTTGTTGTTTTATCTGTGATAAAATAGGATTCCATGTCTTGCTTAAAGGAAAACCTTTGTCTCTATTAATAATATCATCAGACAGACGTGTTTCAATTGATTCTTTCAGTAACGGGAAGCCGAGGCAATAATTTGCGTCTCTTTGAAGGATATATTGTGCCCTTCATTAAGACAGTGTTCGGCAACGGCTGATTTTTCCGGCTGGAGCAGACGTGTATGCCGTTGATGTTCCACACATCGATCTTGAACTGTACGAATAGTCTGTCCAATGTAGGCCTTGCCGCACTCACAGGGAATCTTGTATACCCCAGGCTTCCTCAGTCCCAAATCATCTTTCACCGATCCAAGAAGGGATCTAGTTTTGGCTAGAGGCATAAGGACGCTTTTAATATCATATTTCTCTTAAACCAACATGTTTTTTGAGATACGTGGATGATATTTTCATCGTTTGGCCACATGGAATGGAATCTCTTCATCGATTTTTACATCATTTTAACTGCCTTCATCATCGAATCAAATTTGCGATGGAAATTGAAAATGATGGCAAATTGCCATTTTTAGATGTCTTAGTACATAAGAAAGAAAATGGGACTTTCGACCACAGTTTATACCGAAAATCTACGCATACAGACCGCTACCACTATGCCACAAGTTGTCATCGACAACATCAACGCTTGGGAGTTTTACGCACACTGGTCAAGAGGGCTTATGCTGTTTCGGATTCCGATAACTTGAAACAGGAGTTGAATCACCTCAAGGTTGTCTTCAGGCAGAATAGGTATTCTGATCACCAAATTACTCGTGCTTTTCAATTTGGATCCCCTCGAGAACCAACGGTGGACATTTCCAAATCTGTTGCTTGTTTACCCTTCATGGGAAGCATTTCTTCGAAAATTTCAATAATCCTCAGGAAATATGATTTTAAAGGCGTCCTTATGCCTCTAGCCAAAACTAGATCCCTTCTTGGATCGGTGAAAGATGATTTGGGACTGAGGAAGCCTGGGGTATACAAGATTCCCTGTGAGTGCGGCAAGGCCTACATTGGACAGACTATTCGTACAGTTCAAGATCGATGTGTGGAACATCAACGGCATACACGTCTGCTCCAGCCGGAAAAATCAGCCGTTGCCGAACACTGTCTTAATGAAGGGCACAATATGTCCTTCAAAGAGACGCAAATTATTGCCTCGGCTTCCCGTTACTGAAAGAATCAATTGAAACACGTCTGTCTGATGATATTATTAATAGAGACAAAGGTTTTCCTTTAAGCAAGACATGGAATCCTATTTTGTCACAGATAAAACAACAACGGTCTGGTTTCCGACCGGCTGCATTTTAATTTTGTGATTCCTCGCTTTTGACAGTTTTCACCGCTGGCGCCACTGCAATTCTTCGCCTCACAGAGGGCAGCTCTTCCGTTGCTCGCGCACGCGCAACGGCCAGTACCCGCGGTATAAAGGAGCCGCCGAATCTGAAGTCTCTTTTTACGCCATTTTACACTTTAAATCACCATTTTATCGCCTGTTTTACCTTGTTTCTTTCTTCTTCCTTTATTTAAAAAAAGTCTGTAGGCTGCAGAGCAGCGTAGTAAGCTGCTGCCAGCCCGCCCCCTTCGGGGGGAATTGAAAATCAATAAAGAAAAAAAAAATGAAGTCTCTTCAGTTCCGGTGTGATTGTGCAATCAATCTCACCTGAAGATGGCGCCCAGATGGTCCGCCGAAATATCGTGTTGTCGTCAGGACGATGGAACCCGGCTGCAAACCCGTGAAAATCATCAGTATTTGATACGCCGGGAAAATCTTCGCTATCGCTTAAGGCTCTTGTTTAAAGACATTCACCGTGATCTCGGCTCATTACATTTAATATTTAGAAACTACCACGAAAGGTCCGACCCTTTCCATATAACATAAAAGAGCATTCTAAATATCGCTACATATAGCTATTACTGTTCCGTACACTTCACAAATTCGACATCGAATATGTTACAAGAAATATTCTAAAAACTTGCGTGAATAGAGGCACCACCAACAAGGTAAACACTGCCTTTGGGGAAAATTAGGTGGACGATTAACCCTATCAAATAGGAGCTCAAGCGTAGCCTGTGACGTTACGGGGGTAGGTGGTTGGGTAGCAGGTATACGGCCACGTAGGCCTCAGCAGAGGCCACACAGCACAGTCACTGCTGGAACATTGGCCGGCCCGTACTGTGTGTACTGGACGCTGCTATCTGTATGTTGTCAACGAGCAGCCGCCAACCGTCTACGACGTGGCTCACTGCAAGTCCCCCTTTAGCGCTGCTTCCCGCCAGACTCCCCATGGTCCACGGCGGCCGCTCGCACCTTGACGGGAGATAAATCCCATGTCACTGGCAACACCTGCTGGGCGGGGCGGTACTCCTACTGTGCCGTCGAGTTATTGTCTACAACGCCGGGCTACCCTCACCCAACATTCAATTTTATTGATTCATCAGTCTTCTGGTTGTTTTGATGCGGCTCGCCGCGTATTCCTCTCCTGTGCCTACATTTTTACCTCAGAGTAGCTCTTGGAACCTACGTCCTCAATTATTTGCTTGATGTTTTCTAATCTGTGTCTTCCTGTACAGTTTCTGCCCTTACGGTTCCCTCTAATACCATGAAAGTCATTCACCGATGTCGTAACAGATGTCCTACCTTTCTGTCCCTTCTCCTTGTTACTGTTTTCCAGGTATCTCCTTCTTCTACGATTCTGCACAGAGGCATCTCATTCCTTACCTTATAACTCCACCTAATTTTCAAAATTGGTCTGTAGCGCCACCACGCCAATGCTTTCATTCTCTTTCCTTCCGGTTTTCCCTCCGTCACGTCTCACTGCGAGACAATGCTGTGCTCTAAACGTAAATTCTCAGAGATTTCTTCCTTAAATTAAGACCTGTATGTGAAGCCTTAAGAATTGGCCTCATAGTAACTGAAAACAAAACAAAATATATGGTAATGTCACAATCTGAGGCTAGAAGAACCCCTAAAAATCTAAACATCAATTGGAAATGCTTCAATGGAGTGTCCTCTTTTAACTACTTGGGAGCCCTAATAACAAATGATAACAGTATTGGGAAGGCTATAAGGGGAAGAATACAAGCAGGAAACAAAGCTTACTTTGAAAATATGCAACTTTTCAAAAATAGCCTTGTTACAAGAAAAACTAAACCGCTAATATATAATTCCCTAGTCCGCCCAGTTATCACATACGGCTCAGAGATATGGACGTTGACAGAACACGATAAAAATGCACTAAGAAGCATTGAGCGGAAAATACTACGTAGAATCTATTGGCCAATAAGGGAGGAAGAAGGCTGGAGAATACGCTACAATACCGAATTACAAGAGTTAAGACAAGGCAGGGACATAGTAAAATTTGTGAAATCACAGCGAATACGATGGTTAGGACACTTGGAGAGAATGGCAGAGGATAGAATTCTAAAGAAAATGATGAAAGGTATGATCCATTCAGTTAGACGAAAAGGGAGACCTAGAAGAAGAAGGATCGACGAGGTAATAATGGATCAATATGGGAGTCCGGGGGTGGAAAAGAGCAGCAAATAATCGAGAAGTATGGAGGAAGATTGTTGAAGAAGCCAAGGCTCACCAAGGGCTGTAGCGTTACTGAAGAAAGAGAGAGATGTGATGGTCGTAGAAATCAACAGGCCAGGACTGTCCCACTTTCCAGTGCTAGTCTGCTTTTTTTATCTGCTTAGTTTTCTTCCCAGGTTGCAGAATTCCTTAAGTACATCGACTTCGTGACCATTAACCATCATGTTAAGTTTCTCGTTGTTCTCATTTCTGTTACTTCTAATTACCTTCTTCATTCTTCGATTTACTATCAATTCATATTCTGTACTCAGTAGACTGTTCATTCTATTGAGCAGATTCTGCAAAGCCATCAGTGACTCTTATCGCTGATACTCTTTTACAACGATTTTTATTCCAATCTTGAAACTTTCTTTAGGTTCTATCACTGTTTCTTCGATGTTCAGACTGAACAGTACCGGGATTTTTAATCCGAGAACTTCCATCTTCCTCTTCCACTCTTGCTGTTCTTAGTTCTTATACATATTGTGTATTACCCGTCTTTTCCTACTGCTTACCGCTACTTATCACACCATACCGAACATCTTGCAGCATTTAACACTGTCGAACGCTTATTCCAGGACGATAAACGGTATGAACGTGTCTTGATTTTCTTTCAGTCATGCTTTCGTTATCAACAGCGAGTTCACCGGCCGGGATGGCCGAGCGGTTGTAGGCGTTACAGTCGGGAACCGCGCTACCGCTACGGTAGCAGGTTCGAATCCTGCCTCGGGCATGGATGTGTGTGATGTCCTTAGGTTAGTTAGGTTTAAGTAGTTCTAAGTTCTAGGGGACTGATGACCTCAGCAGTTAAGTCCCATAGTGGTCAGTGCCATTTGAGCCAACCGCGAGTTCAGCAGTGCCTCTGTGGTGCCTTTACCTTTGCTAAAACGAAACCGATCATCATTCAACAAGTCCTCTATCTTCTTTCCGATTCCTCTGAATGTTAACGTGAACGCACGAACTGTTAAGCTAACTGTTCAAAAACTCTGGTAGTTATCGAAAATTCATAACACTTAATAAACTTCAATATCTACAAGTACGTGTCGACTCAATACAACGCAAGATTAAAGTTCCGTACTATGAAGGTTAGTCATTCGAGCTAAGTCTGCACGAATCTTCTCTAGGACAATAATTAACAACGGACAACGACACACGCAAATGTCGGTTTACGTCAGGCATAAGCAATTCTCTTCGGTGATGTCGCGTCTCCATCCCTCTCGACTGCATCCCCGCCACAACAGAGAGCTCCTCGTGGTCTCACTGCTCAGTACCAGCTCCCTCAGAAGCCGCTACCCTGCAGTGAACCTCGGAGCCGCTTTGAGACAAATACGCGGCAGCGTCGTGTGTCTGCGGCGGTCTCGCTGACACAGGCCGCCGTGCACAGAAGCTGCTTTCCGGCGGACAAATTCGGCGCTGCACACCCGGGCGGTCGTTAAATGGTTTGAGCTAAGCGGCTTTGGCCGCGGGCGCCAGCCCCGCTCCGTGCTCCAGGGACGCCGCAAATTGCGTCCTGTAAGGTGGGCGACCGCAGGAGGGCGTGCAGTTGCCACGGCCAAGGCGTAGAAAATTAAAAATCCGCTTCGTCCGTCAGGCACCTGTGCGCTACCTACTGTAGATTCCGCCCGTTTAGGGCCACTTGCAGGCAGGTCACTTTCTTTCATATTCATCTATCGTTACACTAGTTTGAAGTGCCTGCCACGATTGCCTCTCTTGTTCCAATCTCTTAAATCGCAGCTACACACGTCACCCTTAATTGTTTGACATATTCCTACATGATAGAGAAATTTCAGTGTACTTTTCCAACGGTCAGCTTTTGCCTGTGACGTCATACCGGACGCAAAAATACAGTAGACAGAAGATTTCAGAAACATGACCAATATTTGTAAACTTTTCGTTGCAGGCGAAAGGTAATCACGTATTGGAGAAAGGCGAAAATTCTTAATAATAAATGTACCAGTGGGAGAACAAAAAAGGTAAGTACCTTCGCCTTTCAAAAAAATGGCTTTGAGCACTATGGGACTTAACTACTGAGGTCAGCAGTCCCCTAGAACCTAGAACTACTGAAGCCTAACTAACCTAAGGACATCACACACATCCATGCCCGAGGCAGGATTCGAACCTGCGACCGTAGCGGTCGCACGGTTCCAGACTGTAGCGCCTAGAACCGCTCGGTCACCCCTTCCGGCCGTTCGCCTTTAAAAGACCCTGAGAGAACAGTGGGGAACCAGCTGCCACATCCTCATTCCTCTCCTTAACGAAAAATGTCAGTCTGGGAACATATTAGCGCGGTTTTAACACAGGACGGTTTTAACACAGGACATTCTAAATCCTTTTACCCAATCTCTCCTAATGGTAAGCCTGGGTACTGAGAACCTCACTCTCACTGCTACTCTCTATATACACTGACGAAAACAAAATCGCAACAATAAAAATTTATTAATGTAATGTAACGACATTTTGGGGAATACGTTAAGTGATTAGCCTGTGATCTTGCAATGTTAATCACTTAACGTATTCCCCAAAATGTCGTTACATTACATTAATAAATTTTTATTGTTGCGATTTTGTTTTCGTCAGTGTATATAGAGAGTAGCAGTGAGAGTGAGGTTCTCAGTACCCAGGCTTACCATTAGGAGAGATTGGGTAAAAGGATTTAGAATGTCCTGTGTTAAAACCGTCCTGTGTTAAAACCGCGCTAATATATTCCCAGACTGACATTTTTCGTTAAGGAGAGGAATGAGGATGTGGCAGCTGGTTCCCCACTGTTCTCTCAGGGTCTTTTAAAGGCGAACGGCCGGAAGGGGTGACCGAGCGGTTCTAGGCGCTACAGTCTGGAACCGTGCGACCGCTACGGTCGCAGGTTCGAATCCTGCCTCGGGCATGGATGTGTGTGATGTCCTTAGGTTAGTTAGGTTTAACTAGTTCTAAGTTCTAGGGGACTAATGACCTCAGCAGTTGAGTCCCATAGTGCTCAGAGCCATCACAGGCTAAAGTACACGCGAGGTAAGCCGTTGCAAATATGAAGTGCTGCTACATTAATAACAGGTGTAAGCGCCAGCATGCAAAGCATGCAAACGAGCATGTATTCTAATATTTTTTTTATAATGCGGGGCCACAGTCTAATACATTTCTTTAAAGTCAGTACCGCCATTAGACTGTTATTTATTTGCAGTTTTACATTTACATTATGATGATTTCGGCTTCAAAGTGCCATTATGAAGTGATTTAAGTGTTATACAGTGCCTAAGATGGCATACTCTCGTATTTAAAATACACTATTAGACACATTGTCTAAGGGTCGATATTTCTTATGAAGCATACTGCTTTGTTTCACCGAGTATATTCGGTGAAACAAAGCAGTAGGCTTTATAAGAAATATCGACCCTTAGATTTCTTTGTTTCACCGAGTATATTCGGCGAAACAAAGCAGTATGCTTTATAATAAAAATCGACCCTTAGACAATGTGTCTAATAGTGTATTTTAAATACGAGAGTATGCCATCTTAGGCACTGTATAACACTTAAAACACTCATAATGGACTTTGAAGCCAAAATCATGATAGTGTAAATGTAAATGTAAAACTACAGATAAACAACAGTCTAATGGCGATACTGACTTCAAAGAGCATGTATTCTGTTGATAAGGTGCTCCGTGACTGTTACACTTGGTCGGACAATGCAGGGCCCATTAGTGCTGGTTGTGGATGACGCTGTAGTTGTCGTGCGATGATGTCGCATATGTGATAGTTTGGAGACAAATCTGGTGAAGACAACTTGTCGTCACACTACAGAGCATTATTACCAAAGAAAAATCGCCAAACAGCTCTATATTTTCAGAAGGCATTTTATTAGGACAACCTGTTTCGGCATCTCATTATCGCCATCTTCTGCTCCCCATTTACTCCACGTATACGGAATCAGTAGATCGATAAACGGAGTGCAGGTATTGGTGGGTTCAATTATGCACATATCAATTTGCTGATTGTGTACGCATGGAGTGATTTGGGGCCTGAAGATGCTACTAATGTGATACCGAAACAGGATGTCTAAATAAAATAAATTCTAGATACATACGACTGTCTGAAGACTTTTGTTTGGTGAATGATCAGCCGTTGTCCTGTATCCACGGAGGATCAACAGAGACTCTGTAGAGCATGTTCGGTTACATCCGCGGTATATGAGCGAGAGTTATCCTGTTGGAAAACAACCCCTGGAGTGTTATTCGTGAATGGCAGCACAATAGGTCGAATTACCAGACCGATTTATAAATTTTAGTCAAGGTGCGTGGATAACCACGAGACTGCTCGTGCGGTCGTGTGAAATCTCACCCCAGACGTAGCTAGAGGTGTAGGTCCCGTGTGTCTAGAACGCAGGCAGGCTGGCTGCAGGTCTCAACTGACGTCCTTCTAACCATTTCACGGCCATCACTGGCACCCAGACAGAACCAGCTTTCATCAGAAATCACTACACACATCCACCCTGAACTCTCGCTTGACACAAGTCGCAAATGTCGGTCTTTTGAGGTCAGTTTAATACACCCTATACGACATCGGGTTCGGCGAGCTGTCTTTGAAGTCACCGATTTGTAACAGTTCGTTGTGTCACTGCGGTACCAACTGCTGCTCAGATTGCTGCTGCAGATGCACTTCGAAGCACCAGAGCCATACGCCGAACACCTACGGTCTTCGCTCTCGTTAGTGCCACGTGTCCATCCGCAGCCCGGCCTTCTTGTGACCGTACTCTCTTGTGACCATCGTTAGCTGCTGCATGTACAATGACTATGTTCGTGTCAAGTCTTTCTGCACTATCGCAGAAGGAACATCCACTTCGTCGTAGCCTTATTACATGACCTCTTCCACACTTAGTGAGGTGTTGATAGCGCCTTTGTGGTTTTAAAGGCATTCTATGTGTCCAATCTCAATTCTAACTAGCGTTCACTACCGTTACAGTGCGTATTTAAAGCAATACTGTTCTGTATCCTCATAGTAGCGTTACTAGCGCCACTCATACGCGAATCGCGCGAAATCTGAATAGACACCATCTTTTAGATGTACAAACACGCCTATCGACTTTCCTTTACGTCGCACAGCTCCTTCTTGGTGCTGCAATTTTTTTCCCTTGACCCCTTTTTCAGTATCCCAATCCCACAGTCTCCCCTGTCACTTACACCGGCTGCTTTTGTCTTCCTTTACCACTGTCACTGTCTCGAACAAATCACAGCAGCTGAAAAATTCTGGGCTCCAATTTACATTTTCGTCTATATCCTTGCACGTAGAATGTCGTTCTCCTACATGTACGTGTTAAACTTCGCCGGTCTGGGAGGATCCAGAAACCTCAAGCCTATGCACGGTCCCCTGTCATCTCTATTTTTGATTTCCACTCTTTCCTCTCTCCTCTTCCTCTTGCTCCAACTGATACTATCTCGATCTTCTGTTCTCTTTTACAGCCACTGTGTCTCATTAATCATCAACATGTCGTCTCTCTTTGGTTACTACTGCTGCTGTCTTCATGCATCTCACTTTCTCTTCCACTGCCTCTTTCTCTGTCCAGCGGTCACTGTCTCTGACATGGCAATTGCAGCAGTAGATTCCTTAGACATTCATCTAAAGCCATTTTCGAAACAGCTGAGTTTGTAAACTCTTCGCTGGCCGCCGAGGCCAAAGTATACAGTGCACGGCAGAATGGCACTGTCCAGAACCAGCACCATACATGATAGATGTGGACAACAAGGTGAGATGAGTACGGGGCAGACAGACATGCAACTGCTGAGCAACTGGCAGTCCAGATGAAGCAGGGGTTAAAAAACATTGTGTCCTCAAAGACCGTTCAATGAACGTTGCTGCGTATGGGTCTCCGCAGCAGGTGCCTGTTTCATGCACTCATGATGACAACTGTTCATCGGCGACGACGAATGGAATTTGCAAGCCGGTATCGCAACTGGTCGTCCACTGAGTGGTGTCAGGTGCCCCTTTTAAGGTGAATCACGTTTTATGTTCCAGCGGCATTCAACATGTAATAGCAAGCATCATCGGCAGGATCCAGGGCGGACGAGGGAGCGTTGTGATCTAAGGTATGTTTTCATGGCAGTTACTGGGTGAGCTCGTCATTCTGGAAGGCGCAATGGATCAACACAAGTATGCATGTAGTCTTTGTAACCATTTCCACTCCTGAGTGCAGTTTGTTTCTCGTCAGCACGACTGCATGTACCAGAAGGACAATGCAACGTGTCTTAGAGTCGCACACCCTTGGTCACAGAACTCCCTGGATGTAAAGAAAGTCGACAATCAGTGGGATATCACGACCGGGCTGTTGACGCCTTGGATGCTCAAAAGAGAAACCTGGTGCACTGGCCACGGCACTGGTGTCGGTAAGGCAATAAATCTCTGTCTGTACCTTGCTGAATCTCACTGACTATTATTGCACGTCTTACAGCAGTCTGCAGTGTAGAGAGTGTTTATCCAGCCTTTTGACAGCTGGTCACTTTAATATGACTGGACTGTCTACGGACAAACGGGACAACCACGGGATAGTGGGACTCCGTGTGGCGAGTAACTAAAATTTCCCGTAAGAACCTTAGAATCGAACTAGTAGAGAAATTTAGAAACTCAATGGACAGGAATGAGATGCAGCTAAAAGTCACGAAAAGTAAATATGGAACCGACTGCTCTTATCTTTATAGAACGACAGTAGCCAGTGAGCCGAGGGGCCATTAAGTTAGTACACTTTGTCTAACTCACGGCTTTCCGGAGTGGGAAGGAGCGCCTGGTCCCCGGCATGAATCCTCCCGGCGGACTTGAGACGAGGTCCGGTGAGTCGGCCAGTTTGTGGATGGTTTTTAGGTGGTTTTCCATCTGTCTCGGAGAATAAGGGCTGGTTCCCCTTATTCTACCTCAGCTACATCATGTCGGCGATTGCTGTGCAAACAAGTTCTCCACGTACGCGTGCACCACCGTTACTCTACCACGCAAACACACGGGTTACACTCGTATGGTGTGAGGCGTTCCCTGGGGAGGGAGGGAGGGGTCCACTGGGGGCCGAACCGCGCAATAACCCTATGTTCGGTGTGGGGCGGCAAAGGGGAGAAGTGGATTGCGGTAGTCGTCGTGGGGTTGTGGACCACTGCAGCTGGGGTGGAGACGGAGCCTTTCCGTCGTTTCTAGGTCAACGGTTCACATACAATACAATAGTATACTTTTCTGTTTGGCACCACTAGCTCAAGTGTAGTATCGACTATCCCTCTTGAGGCCGGGTTGCCAATATATATCAGGAAGAATTGGTTTCTGTGGGTTGTGTCCTCAGAAACTCTTTACCTGCCGATATACATACGGGTTCGCTCGCCCGAAAGGAAGAGGCACCAAGTTTGGGGATTGGCGGTAGCGTCGCGACAAGAGGCGGTCACGAAGCCCGAGCGGCCGCAGCCACGAGCTACGCAAGGAGGGTCTGCGCACAGGAAAGATACCAGAGTAATTCACCGGGGTCAGCGTCGACTACAAGCAGCAGGAGGACATCCCGTCATTGCTTTAATGAATCATCTCATTGTCGGAAATACAGTCAGACAATTGTACCAACGCACAGGTTGCCGTTCAATAAACAGGGGTCTTCTGGTTAGATTTAGATGTTAACCGGTTCAATTCCTTCATTGTAATTGTATTTGTCCGCAGCTCGTGGTCGTGCGGTAGCGTTCTCGCTTCCCGCCCCCGGGTTCCCGGGTTCGATTCCCTGCGGAGTCAGGGATTTTCTCTGCCTCGTGATGACTGGGTGTTGTGTGATGCCCTTACGTTAGTTAGGTTTAAGTAGGTTCTACTAGGGGACTGATGACCATAGATGTTAAGTCCCATAGTGCTCACAGCCATTTGTAATTGTATTTGAGATAGCCGCGCAGGGTGGCAGAGCGGTCTAAGGCGTCTTGTCACGGTCCGCGCGGCTTGCCCCGTCGGAGGTTCGAGTCCACCCTCGTGTGTGTTTGTGTGTGTGTTTCTGTGTGTGTGTGTGTGTATGTGTTGTCCTGAGCGTAAGTTAGTTTAAGTTAGATAGTGTGTAAGCTCAGCGACCCATGACGTCAGCAGTTGGGTCCCATTAGAACTTACCGCAAATTTCCAATTTTTTTTGTATTTGAGATAATCTGAACTACCTGTTGTACTAAGCTGTGCGTTCCTGTCTTTGAAAGACCGGATCGTCATTGGTATATTTGTAACTGGTTCTTGTGGTACCGCCGAGTGAGTTCTCTTGTAATAAGTGCTTATTCGTAATGTTTTAAAACGTTCCTTCAGAGCGGTCTTCATAATTGAGAAGCCATTTAACTTTTCACATATTAACAGCCAACTGTCTCCAGGCCTTTAGTCAGAATAGGAGTGTCATAAGGGACGGGTTGGGATCCAGTCGCACCTTCGTTGCCGATTGAAATGAAATGGTTGCTCGCTTTCAAGCAAGCCTTATGATTGTCATAATTGTCTCCCATTTTTTTTAACCTTTAAGCATAGGTGCGCATCTTAACCGCGAACCTTCCTACATTACAAATAAAAAAAAAAAATTGTCATTTGTTTGAGTAACTGAAACACTCTTGTCATCAATATTACTTACGTGTTTTCATGTGTTGCAGGAGGGCATTCAATAATAGAAAGTGTGTCCAGCACGGTTGTAAACACCGCTGTTCCACCCGATAACGGGCAGGGTACAGGTCCGGCTGGCTCCGAGCACTATGGGACTCAACATCTTAGGTCATCAGTCCCCTAGAACTTAGAACTACTTAAACCTAACTAACCTAAGGACATCACACACACCCATGCCCGAGGCAGGATTCGAACCTGCGACCGTAGCAGTCCCTCGGTTCCGGACTGCAGCGCCAGAACCGCTAGACCACCGCGGCCGGCTACAGGTCCGGGCCCTTCTATTGTGATGTTGTTCTTGTTTTGATATCGCTTGTAAAAGCTTTTTGATTTCACAAATTTGTTAATTTGTAAATAAAACAAATTTAGGATTACATAGTGTCAAATAAACAGTTTGTGTGTAAAGAAAGTTACATTGGTGGGTCCTCCCTTCCGTGTTTTCCTTAATACCAGTAAATACCACGTCTCAGCCAGTCCTAGCAAGAAAATAATAATAATAATTAAAAAAAGAAAGTCATATCGACAATGATCAGACTAATACAGGAAATTTAATTTCCTTTCTAATAGATTTCACACTATTTACATCTGTCTTGGTGCTAGTCCCGATCATGTACACGAATTATGCTCACGACGGAGAAGACAGATATTGTCCGCAGCTTTAATATGACATGTTAGTGTCTCACTATCTGACTGACTTGAGCGGAGCAGAGAGAGAAACAGAGAGACAAATGCTCGCGCATAATGCACTGGCGGTGTACTCGGCGCGGCAGCGCATGCGCAGAAATCGGCGAGCCGCTATTTCGCAGTCGCTTCGCGTGGCGTCGGAGGGCGTCGGCTGCAGTCGACGGCGGCGAGCGCGAAACCCAAGGCTCCGCCGAACTCCGCCCTCGGGCGCTTCAGTAGCGCGCGGTCGGTGGTCCACCACGCACGCACCTCCGCTGTCGAGAGTCCGCGCACGCCACGAGTCGGAACCTCTCGCCTGTAGCGCGGCTCGCCTCTGGAAGTATGTGACGGTACACAGGCGCCAAAAACCATCAAGGGCGGCTGCCGGCGTTTAACCCTTCACACGGGTCGCGGAATTTTTTTCTGTGAATTTGTGTCTTTATTCAACAAGAGGAAACTGAACTGGGAGACAGTAGACTTCGCTGCTCGCGACGCTTAATATCGCTCCCTGAACTCCATGTGTTATGTCTAGGTCGTAGCACACACACAAATAACATTTTCCCCCAAAAAATAAACAACTTTAATGGAAGAGTTGTAATTCGTTACATGCTTGCTATCAGTTTTTGTAGTCTTAAAAATAAACCTTCAATATTAATCTGGAATCATAGTTTCCATTTGCCTCTCCAGAAGTAGAAAGTATACACGTCAGTTAAGGCTACTTTCCTATTCCACCAAATTTTATAAGACGCCCCAGGGAAGTAGTAAATTTTTCCTTATACTGGATACAAGTGTGTCGTACCACCAGAACCACTTTAGAGTAAAAGTTAATCGTAAGAACGCTAAATACGTAGACATCGCTGTGGACAGTCTCAAACTCCGAAGCTGTGTTCAGAGACCGGCGTTCTCGATGTCACAAAACTAATTGCTCTGCCAGGAACTACAACGGTGCTCCTGGTACAGCACTGCCGTGTGTGAACGCACGCCAGTTAATCTTCCGCGCAGTTGACACTGGAGGACATTGCGAGGGCAGGATTACCGCAGAGGTGAGTATAAATGTCGACAGCGCCGCAGTGTGGCACATAACGGAAGCGGTGTGTGTACGTGTGTGAGACTGACTGAATGTACTAGGCCTGCAGGCCACCGCTGTTGTGACATTGTCGTTAAAGGATTCAGCTATGATTTCCGTCAGGGACTGGCTTCCGTAAGCTCGGTAAGCGTCAGTGCGTTGAGCTAACAATTTGAGGAGTAGGGTCGTTGCACAACACTAAACGGTTCCTGCGAAGGGTATTATAGCAGCATTAGCTTTGACAACAATGATAATTTCATGTGGATAAACGCCCTTGTGTAAGGCTCTGAACTGGCCGCAACCTCGCTGACTCGCGCGTCTCTGCCTCTGACACTGATTACTTCTCCACCACACTGCCATCTACTCTGAATGGCTACAGTATACAGACTACAAAATGGATGTATTACTTAAAATGTAAGAAATTTCCTACCCACTCAGGTTCTGAACGTTTAATGTCGAAAACTTATTTATGATCTGTACTGAGAATACGTCTTATGTTTACTATTTTAGTTTAATACCTCACTCCCCAAAGATTACTCAATGCACTGTTTATTTCTCTGAGCAAGTGAAGAAAAACGCCAAGTGCTATCGTTCCGTCAACTGACAGTAATATTTTCAAGTTTTGTATTATATTTAAATATACAGTTAGCGTTTAATGGACGATTCCAAAATGTTTCCACTGTGTAAGCAACCGGAAGCTAGAAAATTCAAGTCAGGTATGCACAATTGAAAATACGTTACATATATTTAGAATCTTTGCGTAAACACCGATTCGTCACCACAGCTTTAATTTGTAGGGGAACTGGGCAAAGTAGAGCGCTACTTCACGTACGGAGCTAGAATTCTAGAGGAAAGTCGTATGTCTCACGTTTTCCCTGCAGCACATCAATAGATTTCAGGAATTCCCGTCGATAAAGGCTCACTTGAGCTACCGCTGTACCTATAGAGGCCTCCCTCTCGTAAAAATACTTTTTATCGTTTATTATTCCTTTCGAATTTTGGTTGCAGTCGTAATTCTGAAGCTTTCAAAAAATTACTTGCTCATTGTTCGAAATACGCTATCGTCAACGAGATTTCAGGTTCATATTCCCCAGACCTCCTAAATTCTGTGGTTCTCGAAGAACTCCCATCTTTCCATACGTTATACACTTAATGAGAAATTACTACATACATAAATCGCCCTTCCATCAGGTTAGTTACTACCACGTAAGTGTTGGTAAGCTTGGTGGTCAACGGCGTACTTATGGGTTTCCATGGGAATGGGATACACAGCTTGGGTTGTTTCCACATCATGTGAACAGCGTGCCAGTACAGCCACAGAGTGAGCGACATCCAGGAAGCTTTGATCAATGTCAGTGTGCGTAATGGAGACTAAAAACGCCCTCGGCATATCTATGGTTAACCATGATTCGCAACATCGAAACGGAACCGGTAAGAAAGAATAATGTAAAGTGGTGTTTATTGCTCTACTTTCATAGGAAGGTTACCCTAAATCACTAATAACTCGATGCTTCCATCAGTAGATTCGCTGTCGGTTCCTTGACCCGACGTCGTCCAGCCCTGTAATGACTATGATGTTGGCGGGATATATTATTTCTTTCCTCGTGTACTTACATACATCTCCTCGACAGTTTCGTGGCACTTCAAGACAACTCTCCCAATGAATGTGGTGTTCTGTCTACCTTCAGTTCCCTCGATTCCACGTTTTCCATCCAGTCATTAATCCCGCTCTAGAGTTACCTCCTGTTATTTATTTTGCGACAGATTCCAAACACTTATCATTTATACTGTTACTCGATTCATTTATTTGGTCCTGAAATTTTTTCTCGTTTCTTGAGCATTTCATTACGCTAGGCGAGAGTTAAGGAGAGATGCCGTTAAGTAAGCAACGCCCTTTTGGCCATAGACGGGCCGTAGGGACCGACCGGCCACCGTGTCATCCCAGCATACCGTCCTCCAGGCCGCTGTCAGGTTAGCAGACCTGGAGCCGCTACTGCTCTGTCAAATAGCTCCTCAGTAGCCATCAAGAGACTGAGTGCGTCCCGGACCAGTTCTCCAAGCGAGGAAATATCCCTGGCAGTGACGGAAACAATGACTGAAATAGAACCGTCATTCCCCTCGTGGCATCAGCCGCACGCACCGCTCAGTTTCGGGGACGAGCGATGCCAGTCATTACAGCGCGTAGAAAAAAAAAGTCATTTTGCATACAGTCATGCATATCGGCGTAGGACGTTATTTTCCTTGGATCCGAACTGCCTTTCGAACATACACGGAGATACATATCGTGTGATCGCCTATTAAAGTATAAAGTTACTACATAAGGGAAATTTTTACATTGCATGTAAGACTGCTATTTGACAAATCAGAAAGATAAGATATTAAAACCTCTCAAGTCAGTATATACACAGGGATACGTACAGTTGCTAATTTTTCAACGTGGTATGTACTCCGTTAACACAATGTCGTGCAGCCGCCGTACACTCAACCGCTATTACAAGTTAGCTGACAGCAGGTCGGTAAAAACCACAACGAACTATCGTACTGGGGCCGCTACCGTTTCAATCTTAGGACACGAGTTAGCTGGATGAAAGGTTTCAATTTCGGTCCTATGATCGGGGTTCATTGGTCCATAAAACAAGTTTTAATAGTACGTCTGAATGACTCATACTGTAACGCTATAATCGTTCCTATATTCCCTCTCATTGCAGTCAAACTGATCTCATATTCTGTCTACAACACTACCGCTTTCTTCAACACTGAAATACTAAAAATGTAAAGCGAAGTAATCTACCTCATGGACACGTTTATATTAGTAGTGGTATTTCCTTCCCTCTACCTGCACGACACGTTCTCGATATAGCACTCTCAAATTCTACCTCTCAAATTAAAATTTATTTCGGTGTGTTCCGCTCATCTTTCGCTTATTCCGAGGAAGAAGAGAGAAACAAATTAGTTTTAATTATGTTTCCAACACCCCTACTCTTCGTCAAAGAAATGGAAGAGAAGAAGAAAACAAATTAAGAAATCCTCAATAGTCTGCGCGGACGGATGATTTTACTCAGTAACGGCGCACAACAAGCATGCTATTGTAATTAACGGAATGCGTCATGAGAGCCACATCGATTTCGGTTTCACGTAGGCGCGTTTGGGTGCTAGTTAGATAATAGGTGAAAGACGTGGGAAATCTAAAATTTGCCCTTCTCTCCATGGTTGAGATGACGGTAGAAAGCTAATATTATCCTGATAATTACTTCATTGTTACTAATCAACAGGGGTCAGGGATTTTCTCTGCCTCGTGATGACTGGGTGTTGTGTGATGTCCTTAGGTTAGTTAGGTTTAAGTAGTTCTAAGTTCTAGGGGACTGATGACCATAGATGTTAAATCCCATAGTGCTCAGAGCCATTTGAACCATACTAATCAACTCTCGCGGCAGGTATTTCAAATAGTAATCGTTTTATCTGAGAAATGGGATGTCTGACTACTGGAAAGATACATGCCGAGAGTAGAAGGTAACACATGGGTTTAGACACGTTAATTATCCGTCTCAGTTCATTATTGTCGCACTTTCACCCACACAGGACAATGGAACAGACGGTGGTACATGTTCGCTTCCGTTTCTAATTAGATCGTTAACCACCCTGTGGCCTCTACTAATCGAAAATAATTGTTCGTAAGATAATAGTGGGAGGAATTGCGACGAACAGCTGGTGTTAACACCAGCGTGCTTATTCTTAGATATCATCCACGACATGTTTCTCTGGACCTAGTAGGCTACTATTAGATTATTGATAATAAACTAGGAAACTGATACTTTAACTCTAGAATACATGTCGATGTTTTCCAGAAACTTTTTCTGCCTAAGATGGTGTTTAGTATGAGCAAGAGCAATTTCTTCCGTAATATGTAAATAAAAATCTACTTTTCTACTAGCTTGTCTCACCAAGTCATAAATACTATCTTGGGGCATCTATTCAGTACTCATAGCATATGAGATCTGTTAGTTATACCAACAAGTAGCATTTCGTTCAGACATCGGAGACAGACGTAGGGATGGAGCATGTATGTGGCAATATTTATGCTTGAAGCGGTTCAACGATATTGTAGACAAACACTCTGTAGGGAGAGAGAAGAAAACTGATCCCAAAAAATCAAATCTTCGATATAAAGAAGTCACAGTAAATTCTAAAATGCCAGCATGGTAGGAAAAGTGTCACTATTCTCTCATGTATGAACACCGTGAATACTGTTACAGTCCGTTGTTTCTGAACTTCTTGTCGTGAGGTTTCCTCGCTACAACAATATACTGAAGCCAAAGGGGAAAAAAGGCATCTAACATACGTGAAAAGGAATGTTATGTATTAATATCGTTAAGTGACGATGTATGAGATTCAGTTACCCATCGGACATCATATACGAGTATTATATCCTCTATAAAGATGACTGAGATTTTCTTCTTCCATATAGTGCTCTTGAGGTATTACACGCTGATGTAGCCATTTTTCTGTAATGTATTTACGGTGGAATAGGGGTCTACATTGTGCAACTGATAGCGACTTGTACAAAGATCGTTTGGAATGGCTTAAGGATGCAGGAGCACAGAGTTTCCCTTACCAATGATTCATTAAATTGTTGTTGTAGGACAGCGAACACTTACCTGAAAGGGGGAAGGGGTTTACAAGAGATTTAATACAGCGTAAACAACTGGGTCTCAGTAAAATGATCATTAGACTAAGTTGGCGGCGAATTCATTTCCTTTGTAACGATTAAGTTTTGATAATATAACTATGTTTCAATATAATGTGGGTAAGTGTGAGTTGTGAGTTAGTATGAGTTGTTCTAAGAAGTCAGAAAACATTTTAAGTAGTACATAGACGGAACAAACGCATGGCCTAAAACCTGTTAAAAGGGTAATTTGTCATTTCTCTGTCTCAGACTGTTGGGCGTTAGCGTATTTGTGGGACATAATGTCCAGGATATCTCAAGTCCTCTGACCGAAAGTGAACAAATTTAAATGTTGACCTGAAACGCATGTAGTAATTTAGCGAACTTTGAAGAACTTTACGTGTTGACCGGAGCATGTTATCAGCGACTACCCGAAAAATTGTAATCGCATGTTAGCAGTTATTTATGGACCAGAGTCAAGATAAGTTCAAAGTTTTTATATCTTAAGAATGTGATGCAAAGAGTTTTTTGAGTGCTGTCTCCTTACTACGAACTGAAGACAAGAGTCTCAAAGACCACATTATCTTGATGTTGTGACAAGCCGTTATTATTAAAAACCTTTCCTCAACATCTAGTAATTTATTATTTGTAGATTATTAAATATAAGTAAAGAACTGAAATAGTAATGTTTCTCTGATCAGTTGGTATAATTTATTTAATCCTCAGCATTTGCTGTAATCTTGAAGATGAGCCAACGAAAGTAATGTTAAGTCACTGTTCTCTAGGAGCTATGACTGAAATATTTTGTACAAAAGACTATAAATTGTAAGTAATCGAAGGTGATATTTCTACAATAAGTAAGAGAAATTTTTCAGAAAATATGAGCTAAAAGTAAAGTTCATATTTGGAATTTTTCGCTATATGTACATTATTCAGTAGTTTAATCTTCGCTCTAAATCATATCTGTAGGTAGAAGAAAACGAGTATTCCTACCCTATTTCAGGAGTTAGATAGGCGTCAGAATCTTAAGAGACGTATTTGTATGGATACTGACGATTTTACTATTTCATCGTTTGCATACACACACCGTGTGTGGAAGAATCTGATAGAAATATGCAACTTGCTAGGTTTTAGTATACCGGCAGTATGAACTGCGCATGTTCGTACTTTCTTATAGTTCCACTGTTTGACGACGAATTGTGTAACGTATGTTAGGAATTAATTGCGACATACCCTACTTTCTCTAGTGGTGATTAATTCAATGAATGCCGAAAATCTGAAAGTAAATATGGATTATTTTGACTGTTTTCAAAGTAACATAGGTGTAAAAGAACTATACAGCACAGATGTCACCATCTTAACAAAATGTGTCACAATTATTCTGTCCACTGAAGCTTATTGCTAAAAAAGCAAATTGTTTTTAATTTCTTATCTCTTGAGCACATTCCTCGTTCATCTCAAGGCCACGAGCCTTACGAATTTCACATGAGAGACACACAGTTTCTTAAAACTGATTTAGACTTTCCCCAATCTCATTGACGTGAGCAGAAGAACGAACTCATTTCCAACGACGTCTATGAATGCCTTGCGTCTTCTTGGGAAACTGGCTGCCAACAACATTTTCCACAGTTGGCAAACTGTTCCACGACCTTGCAACGAGCGCGTTTGTTAGGGCAGGACAGTTCACTTCGCCGTGAACTTCATATTATTTACTTTCTGTGTTACTGCAGTAACGACTGCAAAGTTACAGTTTACACATTACGTACCTTTCAGCAAGTAGATCAATAAGAGCACCCGATGACAAGCCATGACCACAAGGAGTCAGCAGTTTTGAAGAGCTCCGACTTTCTGTTTGCAGTGTACCTCAAGAGTTTGTTTTAGAAAACTTATATTCGACGATAGGAGCGTAACTTACCAATTCCACGAGCAAATAGTTGTGACTTAATAATTCTTATTGATTGGCGACTCCATGTTGTCTTGTGCACTACGACCAGATAACAGGTATACTTGAAAAAAGAGACAGCATTGGTCGTATATTTTTTACTATTGCAAAATCGATTTTCTGTCACTGAGTGACCATCTTCAGTGCTAGAAGTTAAAAATAATTCTTAATATTCTTGGTTTAACTTCCAGATAAAAGTAAGATAAATTATGATCTAGGAAGCAAACGAAAACATTTTGTGGAAGTAATCGATCACATGGACATTGTAGTCTCGCGGCAACTTCGCCATGACGAAGGAAATATTTATTCCTCTTTTTTTGGCGGGGGTTGGTGGTGTCCGGAAGAACAGAGAAAAACTATAAATATAAGCACCTTGATCACTTAAAAAACATTCAGCGCAGATGCGCGCTTCGTCCGAACTTTTGCGGCAGTCAGCTTGAGACTGCGACCAATAAGGGTAATGGACAGGGGACGCAACGTATGTAGTGTGATACAAGTTAGAAATTTGGGTTGGGAGTGAAGCATGCTCGGATAGGCGAAATTGTTAAGGCAACAGCTCTCGTTAAGTGGGAAATCCGGGTTCGATTCCCGGCCTGGATCAAATTTTCACTTGTCGCCACTCATTTCAATCCCCGGTTACGGCTTGTGTCATAATTTCAATATTGTCACCTAAATATCTTTTGATAGAAAGTAACATATTGAGACGGCTCCCCTGAGTCATCTCAATTTTTATATATAAAAATTAACATTATATAACCAATACTGTTCTTTGTCTAGTTGGTAACCGCATAATCTGCTTGACTCTGATGGCTGTGCATGTTAAGTGCACTGACTATAAATGTTTGCGATGATGACAGGGCAAGAACGCCTATTGCTCTCGAACAGCTTTAATGTGGACGCCGCGATTAAGGACCGCATCCGTTTTACTTGCCTTTCTACACGAGACACTGAAGAGAGGCTTGATGTTTATACCAGGATACTAACGGCAAGTCTAGTGATCATAAACTTCCTCTTGAGCGCTAAATAGTGGCGATCAACTATCGTTCCACGGTCACGATAACATCCAGCTATGTCACAGTTCACAGACCGCGTAAGTCAAGTTATAGCGCGAAGCAAGTGCGGAACGCCCGCAAGGAAGCAGCATGATTTAACTACGTCTGTGACTCGCTTTGCAACGTAATTCAAAAATGGTTCAAATGGCTCTGAGCACTATGGGACTCAACTGCTGAGGTCATTAGTCCCCTAGAACTTAGAACTAGTTAAACCTAACTAACCTAAGGACATCACAAACATCCATGCCCGAGGCAGGATTCGAACCTGCGACCGTAGCGGTCTTGCGGTTCCAGACTGCAGCGCCTTTAACCGCACGGCCACTTCGGCCGGCCCTGCAACGTAACTACGCGATGTTAATTCTCTCCTCACGTGCGCTTCATATTTTCAACACGATGGATAATATTCGTTTGTGAGAAGTTGAAACAAACTTCATATTATTTTGTTGTGACAGCAGAGAACAGTTGCCGAGATATGCTAATTCTTACGTGCTGAAGTGACCAATTAGTTAAAACACATATTCGTTTGGATGTGTAACGTTGCGACACTGTTCCAGTTATTCCTGCTTTTTCTAAGTCGTTTTAGGCTGATGCCAGAATGGGTCTTTCAATAATGCGTCATTCAATATCTCGCCACATGCTTGCACAATTCAGTAATGTTCCATCCCTAATGATGCCGAAGTAGACGGAACACTGACGTTCTTTCCCTCCAGACGCATGTCTTTCGAAGACGGCGTCATATCGATTGAAAGGCACAAACCGTGACTTTCAAATAACAATTTTCGCCGCTAAGAGGAAAATAATATCATTACGAAGCCGCTCAGTGCTACGTTTGTCTTTACGAGCTCTGTATCTTGGAACTAGTCTCTTCGTCTCTCTCTCCTTGGCTGTATTTCTGTCAATTTGCCTCTGTCTCTATCTAACTTTTCTTAATTTTCATGAAATTTCCTTGTGACAGCAGTGAAATGTAGTCGAAATACACTCCTGGAAATGGAAAAAAGAACACATTGACACCGGTGTGTCAGACCCACCATACTTGCTCCGGACACTGCGAGAGGGCTGTACAAGCAATGATCACACGCACGGCACAGCGGACACACCAGGAACCGCGGTGTTGGCCGTCGAATGGCGCTAGCTGCGCAGCATTTGTGCACCGCCGCCGTCAGTGTCAGCTAGTTTGCCGTGGCATACGGAGCTCCATCGCAGTCTTTAACACTGGTAGCATGCACCGACAGCGTGGACGTGAACCGTATGTGCAGTTGACGGACTTTGAGCGAGGGCGTATAGTGGGCATGCGGGAGGCCGGGTGGACGTACCGCCGAATTGCTCAACACGTGGGGCGTGAGGTCTCCACAGTACATCGATGTTGTCGCCAGTGGTCGGCGGAAGGTGCACGTGCCCGTCGACCTGGGACCGGACCGCAGCGACGCACGGATGCACGCCAAGACCGTAGGATCCTACGCAGTGCCGTAGGGGACCGCACCGCCACTTCCCAACAAATTAGGGACACTGTTGCTCCTGGGGTATCGGCGAGGACCATTCGCAACCGTCTCCATGAAGCTGGGCTACGGTCCCGCACACCGTTAGGCCGTCTTCCGCTCACGCCCCAACATCGTGCAGCCCGCCTCCAGTGGTGTCGCGACAGGCGTGAATGGAGGGACGAATGGAGACGTGTCGTCTTCAGCGATGAGAGTCGCTTCTGCCTTGGTACCAATGATGGTCGTATGCGTGTTTGGCGCCGTGCAGGTGAGCGCCACAATCAGGACTGCATACGACCGAGGCACACAGGGCCAACACCCGGCATCATGGTGTGAGGAGCGATCTCCTACACTGGCCGTACACCACTGGTGATCGTCGAGGGGACACTGAATAGTGCACGGTACATCCAAACCGTCATCGAACCCATCGTTCTACCATTCCTAGACCGGCAAGGGAACTTGCTGTTCCAACAGGACAATGCACGTCCGCATGTATCCCGTGCCACCCAACGTGCTCTAGAAGGTGTAAGTCAACTACCCTGGCCAGCAAGATCTCCGGATCTGTCCCCCCTTGAGCATGTTTGGGACTGGATGAAGCGTCGTCTCACGCGGTCTGCACGTCCAGCACGAACGCTGGTCCAACTGAGGCGCCAGGTGGAAATGGCATGGCAAGCCGTTCCACAGGACTACATCCAGCATCTCTACGATCGTCTCCATGGGAGAATAGCGGCCTGCATTGCTGCGAAAGGTGGATATACACTGTACTAGTGCCGACATTGTGCATGCTCTGTTGCCTGTGTCTATGTGCCTGTGGTTCTGTCAGTGTGATCATGTGATGTATCTGACCCCAGGAATGTGTCAATAAAGTTTCCCCTTCCTAGGACAATGAATTCACGGTGTTCTTATTTCAATTTCCAGGAGTGTATGTAATTCGGAATGCGCCAGGCAGTGCTGTAAAGCAGTATTTAACTGCTAAAAGTATGTTGTAGAAACGCATGACGTAGAACAACAGTGTTCCAGATGATGAGGGAGTAAAATTTCGAGATATGGATTAGACTTCAAAAATGGACGTAGCTCACATATACAGCACGTTGTCACATACTACACCTAGATCTACATAAGCCTATATACGCAAGTCACTGTATAGTGAACGGTTGTCAATACCGTAACAATACTATCGATTTCCGTTCCCCTTTGTGCACTATGAGCAAGTGAAAATGCCTGTATGCCCCTGTTTGTTCCCCAGTCTCTCTTATATTCATGGTGCCTGTGTAAGATGGCGGGATTTTGATCCCTCAATCTCCTTCGAATAGAAGTTCTCTGTATTTATCCAACATGGTTTTGCTAGACCTCCGAAGTCTTTCTTTCACGATTTCCTATGTAAATTCTCCGAACATTTCTGTTATGCTTTTGTATGAGCTGTACCGAGCTGCAATGTGCTATGGCCCGTCGCTGAATTCAAAAGACGCCTGCTGTCACGTCGACTCAATAAGGACTCCAAAGACTGGAACAACACTCTAGAATTTGTCGCATCAGTCTTGTGTTTACACAGAATTTTTCTAACTGATCTATCTTATATTCAACTTCAATAACACTGATTTTACGTGATCGCCCCATACCACATTGTTTCTCAAATGGTTCAAATGGCTCTGAGCCTTGTGGGACTTAACTTCTGAGGTCATCAGTACCCTAGAACTTAGAACTACTTAAATCTAACTAACCTAAGGACATCACACACATCCATGCCCGAGGCACGATTCGAACCTGCGATCGTAGTGGTCGCGCGGTTCCAGACTGTAGCGCCTAGAACCTCTCGGCCACTCCGGCCGGCATTGTTTCTCAATGTTACGCCTTAATTTTTCATGCTTGCTCAAAATGTTTACCTCTAATCTTATATTAAGGTAACATCCAGATCTTTCTCTTAGTTATATTTATGACAGTACGTTTATCCACATTTAAAGAGAGCTGCGGTTTATCACACTAAACAGAAGTTTTGTACAACTCTTTCTGCAACAACTTAAGATTGTCCAACGACAAGACTCCCCTGTACACCACAGCATGGTTATTAACCATACAGAACTACCCATACTACCTGATTAATACTATATACAGGCCCTATTATGCTTTTTTGGGACGAATGATGCGTCTGTCATTGTTGCTGAAGCAGAAAACTTCAGTGTTCGTGTAGAATTGCGCTGTAATAAAACACAAGAAAGAAAGAGACAAAAAAATTAAACAGTGTAAGTAGTTGCACGGAGTAAAAAGCGAAACATCTGTTACAGCAGGAAATAATAAAAATGAAACCGAAGTATAGTAGATTATTGTATAATTACAGAACAAGTGTAAGCGATCTTCAACTTTTATTAATTTTGTTTCACTTGCTTCAATCTAAATATGTATTTTACACTTCGCGTACTATAATACTGATTCGAGAATGTACAGAATTACGATGAGGTGTATTTAGTTTCGATCCCGTCACGGAGATTTTCTTTAGACGTATCTTTCCTTAGACACCTAATGCTGATGAGTAACCGCAGCCCGACTGCCTAAAAACATATGAGAAAACTGAACGGCTAAATTTTAATATGGAATTCCTTCAGTGAGGAGGAAATAATCGATGGTCTTGGGAAAGAGACACATGCTGTGCATCATTTTTCTCTTGCGCAACGTATTTATATTCTGGCGTAACCACAAACTCCAGAGCGAAGAAGCGGAACGCAAGACTAGAGAAGGCGGTGAGGAGACGACGGCCAATGGTAGACGGAATTGGACCCAAGAAGTGAATAAAAGCAACGCTCCTGCTATCCTCGGCCCTGTCTGCTTTGTATGTATTTTCTTAGCGTCATCATCCCTCTGTTCTTTGTTTTAAGTTCCACGATTTCTTTTCGCCATGTTACTCTTTAAGTCTCCGATTTTATCGCCTGTTTTTATTATTTATTCTCTTCATCTTTCTAACAAAGTCTGTAGGCTGAAGAGCGGCATACTAAGCTGCTGCCAGCCCGCCCCCTTCGGGGGGAATTGAAATTCAATAAAGGAAAAAAAAGAAAATATCCTCGGCCGCTCAGATCGTCCCGAGTTTGCAGCGTGATTAGTGCAACGCTGTCAGGTTGTCGTGATCCGTATCAAGTGTTTCCTTGGACTCGATGTGTAGCAAGAATTGTACAGTTTTCATGTCGCCTCTCGCTTGAGACATTTGCTGCAGTAAACTTAAGCATTGTCAGTTTGCTTTCTAGAAATAAAACTACTAATATTATTTGTTTGAAATTGTTGTATAACATTCGGAAAACGCTGCATCCCGTAGGCACCCTATTAGCGACGAGTGGGCAAGACCCCACACTTTAAGGGTTCGTTGGAGACTTTCCATTAGTTCTGATATGCTATAGGTGATATTCCTTCCTTTTCTTCATGAAACGTGGTAGTTGTAGCTAGGTGAACTGACGTGACGCTCAATCGATTCTCAAACTCATCCCACACATGGTAAATGGATTTTTAAATGAATTCATCCCATTTTCGTCGAGGGGCAGCACGATGCTAAATGTTATTAATATCTGTAGTCGTTCTTTCTTAGTTACTGCTTCAATTAGGTCGATTATGTAGATAAGGACTTACATTATCTACCTTTTAAAATTATTTATTTTGTTTTCCACGAACGATGCATGACCTATTCGTACCACGCATCATCATTGGTCTATAATGCAAAACATAATAGCTTCCATAAATAGTTTGTTACGAGAAACTCTGCGAGGAAACACATATAGTTAAACAATTATAGTTAATGAAATATATATAGTTAAACAATTATCTATTTTTATAGTCTACCGATGGTGCCTAATACGAATAGCTGATATATGTTTCGTCGAAAACAAGATTAACACTGATTTCCAGTAGAAGGATGGTATGCATTCTTGTCTACATGATAAACGTAACTGCTAAGTGATTAGCAGCAAAGAACAACATCTTACCGGTAAGAGATTAGTCCAGTTTTGAACAGCTGCCGTAATACGAGGAGCATAATTTTCTTCAGAATGTTTCGGCAAATATTTTTTTTTCCTTTGGCAGCTACTAAAAATTCAGTGCAGAGAAAACAGCCTGAGAGCGTCACAGAGTTATCACCTAAATTCAGTGTAACCATGGAACAGACATACAGCGTTAGCCAGGAATTCATGACGTTCACCTTCATCTGTTTGAGTTTTAAACCATGTACTGTGACCCCATTCAAATGCTTCACTGCCCAGGAGACACACGACTTCGTTAAAACAGGTCACGTATTCCTTTGTATGATTACTGGATTGATTTAGGAGTACGACCATGAAAATCTAACCATACCTCGTTATCGTGAATGCTATACTTGAGACGCAGCGGAAGTCCTATACAATATTTGCTACTACTGCCCAACGAACGGTTCGTACAGATGCTTTAGAGCTTCAACAATAAATCCGAGATTCTTTTCAACATGGAACTCACATGTATAAAACAGCTTCAGTGGTCTGATTACAAATGAGTTTATATGTTGAATATTTGACTTAAAGCATGTAAGCGAGAAAAAGTTTAGGAAACGTTTGAAATTTTGCGTGAATTTTGTTGTATGTCTGTAAATCTCTCTTTATGAAACACTGGATCAATATAGTCGGGCTAATTTGTGCTCCATTATATATATATATATATATATATATATATATATATATATATATATATATATATATATATACTCCTGGAAATTGAAATAAGAACACCGTGAATTCATTTTCCCAGGAAGGGGAAACTTTATTGACACATTCCTGGGGTCAGATACATAACATGATCACACTGACAGAACCACAGGCACATAGACACAGGCAACAGAGCATGCACAATGTCGGCACTAGTACAGTGTATATCCACCTTTCGCAGCAATGCAGGCTGCTATTCTCCCATGGAGACGATCGTAGAGATGCTGGATGTAGTCCTGTGGAACGGCTTGCCATGCCATTTCCACCTGGCGCCTCAGTTGGACCAGCGTTCGTGCTGGACGTGCAGACCGCGTGAGACGACGCTTCATCCAGTCCCAAACATGCTCAATGGGGGACAGATCCGGAGATCTTGCTGGCCAGGGTAGTTGACTTACACCTTCTAGAGCACGTTGGGTGGCACGGGATACATGCGGACGTGCATTGTCCTGTTGGAACAGCAAGTTCCCTTGCCGGTCTAGGAATGGTAGAACGATGGGTTCGATGACGATTTGGATGTACCGTGCACTATTCAGTGTCCCCTCGACGATCACCAGTGGTGTACGGCCAGTGTAGGAGATCGCTCCCCACACCATGATGCCGGGTGTTGGCCCTGTGTGCCTCGGTCGTATGCAGTCCTGATTGTGGCGCTCACCTGCCCGGCGCCAAACACGCATACGACCATCATTGGCACCAAGGCAGAAGCGACTCTCATCGCTGAAGACGACACGTCTCCATTCGTCCCTCCATTCACGCCTGTCGCGACACCACTGGAGGCGGGCTGCACGATGTTGGGGCGTGAGCGGAAGACGGCCTAACGGTGTGCGGGACCGTAGCCCAGCTTCATGGAGACGGTTGCGAATGGTCCTCGCCGATACCCCAGGAGCAACAGTGTCCCTAATTTGCTGGGAAGTGGCGGTGCGGTCCCCTACGGCACTGCGTAGGATCCTACGGTCTTGGCGTGCATCCGTGCGTCGCTGCGGTCCGGTCCCAGGTCGACGGGCACGTGCACCTTCCGCCGACCACTGGCGACAACATCGATGTACTGTGGAGACCTCACGCCCCACGTGTTGAGCAATTCGGCGGTACGTCCACCCGGCCTCCCGCATGCCCACTATACGCCCTCGCTCAAAGTCCGTCAACTGCACATACGGTTCACGTCCACGCTGTCGCGGCATGCTACCAGTGTTAAAGACTGCGTTGGAGCTCCGTATGCCACGGCAAACTGGCTGACACTGACGGCGGCGGTGCACAAATGCTGCGCAGCTAGCGCCATTCGACGGCCAACACCGCGGTTCCTGGTGTGTCCGCTGTGCCGTGCGTGTGATCATTGCTTGTACAGCCCTCTCGCAGTGTCCGGAGCAAGTATGGTGGGTCTGACACACCGGTGTCAGTGTGTTCTTTTTCCCATTTCCAGGAATATATATATATATATATATATATATATATATATATATATATATATATATATACTATTTGCACAGTGTGTTACGAATAGGTTTAGTAAAAAAGAGTAATAAATTAAATCGTCATGCCTGATGGTGAAGTTCTACTGTACACCATTTTAATTAAAAATTAGTTTTGCAGGTATCAAAATGTTTATGACGTAATATCTCCTAAATTATATGCTACAGCCTAGTTTTTCATACATATACAGTGGTATGTAGAGATACTGTTTGCAAAATATGTTACGAACAGTGTCGGTACTAAACAGATAATAAATTAAAACGTCATGCCTGATGATGAAACTATACTGCATGAACGGCGAATTGTTATAACCGACAATCTTTCTCCCTTTTATCAGTGTGGAACGTGTCGTTTTCGTAGGTTCCACGCTTAGCGGTACGATACGTGAATCTGTTGCAAATATTAAATCCAGTATGCTCAACTGCTATTTTATACACATTTCTGATTTAGCTTTCCTTTTCAAAACGTGGATACATTTGACCTAAATTTACTGACATCTTTGGATTACTTCGTAGATTTACTTTTTGGCACCTTAAATATACATTTTGTAATCGAGCTAAATGGCGCATAGATTAAGACAGTAAAGTCGTTTTTGTGAGGCCTTCCTCAATTTAGTAAATTGGTAATTGGATTGCTACCTTAAGAACTTATTCTTCGTTACTGAAAAGCGTCGTCGATGGTACATAGGACTTCAGTCTCTTGCATGTTACGTGTAAATACTAGGTTACATTGTTGCACTTTGCCTCGGGTACTACAGTAACCGTAGTTCACCTTTAAGTGATCACTTCGTTCTAATTCTGGGGTTTCTAGGTGTTCGAATTTTACCGAACAGTTCGGTGTTCGAGCCCTGTACAAATGTGTGTGAATTCCTAAGCAACCAAACTGCTGAGGTCAACAGGCCTTAGTTTTACATACTACTTAAACTAACTTATGCTAAGAACAAAACACACACATACACACACACACACACACACACACACACACACATGCCCGTGGGAGAAGTCGAACCTCCGGCGGGAGGGGCCGCGATCCATCCCCGCATTCGGTGTTCGGTACAGAAGAATTGGTTCGGTATGTTGAATGACGTAAGAAGCGATTGTTTCTTCGGAACATACGCTAACCAAGAAATGTTAAAACTAATGAGGTTGAGCGAAATAAATTTAAGAATGAAGCTCTTGTCGTCCAACTTCAGCTATTATTAAAAAGTGATCTGTCAACGAAAACTCTTTATTAAGATTTTCATTTATATGGTTGTAGGAAAAGTATCTCGTAAATGCGGAAAATATGTACAAGCATCAAAAGTGGTGCGTATTTAATATGATATCGTTATAGTTCATACTAAGAGACCTGTATAGCCTATACTAAACATAACTCCGGAAAAATCAGAAAGTCAGCTTCTACTTACGAAATGGTACTTTTAGCAACCGTCTTTAAAAGGAGAAGAAACAAGTAACACACACAAAGGTATATCAAAAAGATAATGGTGTTTCCATGTGGAAAGCGTCTTCAGTCACTTGAATCAGTTATGGTCTGATGCTAGAAGCAAACTGAGTGTCGGTATGGTAAGAGCAAAGTTGTGCAATCGTTGTAATTAGAAGTTTACAACATGACCTATTCCAAAAAAATTAAAGGTAACAGTTTTTTTGTTGAACGCTGTAACTAGCAATTATAAATACGAGGGGCATTCCATAAGTCATGGCTACTATGGTATATCGTGCGAGAGAGTGGCATCACCGTATTCGCAGTAAATACATCCGAAATCTGTGACAAACATTACCAAAATCAGCCCACATATTGCGGCCGCATGCGAGGATGGCTCGGTATCAGCGCCTGAAGCCTGAAACATTCTGTGTGACGTTGATGGAAAATGGATCCGCCTCCACCCACCCTTCTCACCAGGCCTCAATCCATGCAACTCGAACCTCGTCCCACAACGTATTCCCATTGTGTGAGACACGCTTTGCAAACAAAATATCCTCACGGCATTTCGGTGAAAGGTGGCACACATTGATGGCAATGCCAATCGCATTCAACGACTTTCCTACACTTGGCAACACTTTGCGTATGCACTGCGGGATTATTCTGAAACATTGATTTTGATTCATTTTTGTTCGATTTGTACTCGTGCACAATAAATGTACACGGATTTCATTTAAAGCTTTACCGTGACTTCCTGTTCGGGAACCCTATTTTATGTTCGCATGCCGATACACGCTGCCGTACCGGTTCTAAACACATCGTGGAATTCTCATACTGTCGGATTATTGCAAGATATACCATGGTTTCCATTACTTATGGAATGGCCTTCGGATAATTTTTTAATATTTATTAAGTGGTTTATTATGTTCACTTCCAGCCCTCAGCCCACCAAATTAGTACGCCAGGCCTTGTTCAGTACTTCCGTCAATTTAGTCTGGCAACACTACTCTACAAGCAGTCAGAAGACCGTCTCTAGTAAAGCGCACTGTCGCTTAAAGGAATACTTGCGTTGACTGCGTTTCCTCCTGGTTTTGTGCCTATGCTGCGTATCTCTTCTATGTAACCCTAGTACTCTGTTACTCTGCTTCCATTCAAGTTGCGTCAAAATGATGGCGCTATGCAATAAACACCAAATTGTCGTAATCCAGCGACGAGAGCAGCTGAATGAAAAAGCTGGATTCAATCGGTTATTAGAAAACCATCGACTCATTGGGTTTTAGTTTTACGTACAGTTTGAATTATTCATTCATGATCTGTGGAAGCAACTGAAACAAAGCAGTCGACACATTCCACTACTGTTTTGCACAATGAGTGAATTATTTATTCTTTCTTTTCAAGTGAAATCTGTCCGTAATTTTTCTGGCGGTTGAACGATTTATTGGTTCTTTCAACTGAAACCGCACTTTGGAGTTTTAGTTAACTGAGATATTCACACATTCCTCTACGTGAAACTAATCTATAGTACTTTCAACTAAAGCAGTGGTATACCACGAGGCTACATGTATTCCAAGAGAGTAGCCTTAGCCCCTGGGGTACGTGAGAACAATTTAAGAGTTGCCCCAGAGTTTGGATAGCCATTATACAAATCCCTTTAATTATGTACTAAATAGACTAATTGTATGTTTCGTCATTTAACACCTATTACGAGCAATACACTGCTGTGGGTGCGATTTGCATGTAACGAATGTAGTTGATGTTTCGAAGAGTGTACAGTACTGACCATCATGGGTACGTCAATAAGAACGGAATCTTTGCAACAGTTTCACTGAAAAGATGTGATAGTTACCATTATTTACATATCATTTGAATCTAGCCCTCAGACAATTCTTCTGCCGTTTATTTGTGTGGAAGGTTAATATAATGTTAAGAAAATTATGTTCCCGGCTACATACATACAGATCATATCCGTGCACACAATCCTGTTTGCATTTTACAGCCTTTCAAAAGTAGCAGCTGCAAGAAAAAAAAAAAAAAAGGAAGTTTGTGGTAAGGTCTTATGGGACCAAAGTGCAGAGGTCATCGGTCGCTAAGCTTACGCACTACTTAATCTAACTTACGCGAAGGACAACACACCCACACCCATGCCCGAGGGAGGACTCGAACCTCCGACGGGGCGAGCCGCACGGACCGAGACAAGGCTACCCCGCGCAGCCAGCTGCAAGATTTCACGGTTATGGAGAAGTACTACTCACATTCATACGCCGATACTTCAGTTTCGCATCACTGTTAGCAGTACGTAAGAACGTTCACCTCCTCTGCACCCTGTGCCGGCTTATTGCACAAGCGACACAAGCCGCTGCTTGGAGTGCCTAGCTGATGGGGGCGCCAAAGGTGTCACAACTATAAGGCTTCCACGTATGCCTCGGCACAATTACACTGTCCAGTCACATTATAGTGACCACTTATCAAAAGCCTGAACAACTACTTTTTGCAGCATGACGTGCTGGAAGAGAGTCGACGAGGTTCTGCAAGATACCAACAAGGATGTAAAACCTTGCGACCTTCACTGGTTTCTCATGGTGCTAACAGCCCGAACGGGGTGGTCCCATAGATTCCCGACTGGGTAGATATCCGGAGAGTTTGGTGGCCAGAGGAGAGCAGTGAACCTGTCCTGGTGCTCTTCGACACAATGAAGTGTATTGCAAGCTGCGTGATAGGTTGCGTTTTCTTTTTGATAGATGCCATAAAATTGCAGGTAGCGGTGGACATAGCCTCCAAGGTTAACCGCATTTTTGTACTGATTCACTGTTCCTTACATAATGATAAGATCACCAACGGAATGCCGCGGAAACATTCTACGGACCATAAATGCAACCTCAACCGGCCTGGATCCCGCTGTCTAATGTTGCGGGGTGTCTTCTTTTAGACGTTTCACGCTGAAAGGGCGCAAAATATCCATCGGAAAAGGTCACCTGCCACCATACAGTGGACGTTCGATTGCGGTATTGGCGTGAAAATTCCAGCCTTCGGCGGCACACGAACAGTTTACAAACTTACCCGTCTCGCAAATGCTTCCACTCTTGGCCCGAAAGCCATTCCCTACCAACGACAGACAAATCGCTCCGTTTCCGCTTTACGGCAACGACTGCCCCGTTTCCCGCATCCCCCGATACGCTTTATGAACCCTCCACTGCTAGTGCTGAAAGGAGTATACTGGGACACACTTGTATGTTGCACCAGAATAAGATGAGAATCTACATCTACATCTACATGATTACTCTGCAATTCACATTTAGTTGCTTGGCAGAGGGTTCATCGAACCACAATCATACTATCTCTCTACCATTCCACTCCCGAACAGCGCGCAGGAAAAACGAACACCTAAACCTTTCTGTTCGAGCTCTGATTCATCTTATTTTATTCTGATGATAATTCCTACCTATGTAGGTTGGGCTGAACAAAATATTTCCGCATTCGGAACAGAAAGTTGGTAACTGAAATTTCGTAAATAGATCGCGCCGCGACGAAAAACGTATTTGCTTTAATGACTTCCATCCCAACTCGCGTATCATATCTGCCACACTATCTCCCCTATTACGTGATAATACAAACGAGCTGCCCTTTTTTGCACCCTTTCGATGTCCTCCGTCAATCCCAACTGGTAAGGATCCCTCACCGCGCAGCAATATTCTAACAGAGGACGAACGAGTGTAGTGTTGGCTGTCGCTTTAGTAGACTTGTTGCATCTTCTAAGTGTCCTGCCAATGAAACGCAACCTTTGGCTCGCCTTCCCCACAATATTATCTATGTGGTCTTTCCAACTGAAGTTGTTCGTATTTTTAACACCCAGGTACTTAGTTGAATTGACAGCTTTGAGAATTGTACTATTTATCGAGTAATCGAATTCCGACGGATTTATTTTGGAACTCATGTGGATCACCTCACACTTTTCGTTATTTAGCGTCAACTGCCACCTGCCACACCATACAGCAATCTTTTCTAAATCGCTTTGCAACTGATACTGGTCTTCGAATGACCTTACTAGACGGTAAATTACAGCATCATCTGCGAACAATCTAAGAAAACTACTCAGAATGTCACCCAGGTCATTTACATAGATCAGGAACAGCAGAGGTCCCAGGACGCTTCCCTGGGAAACACCTGATATCACTTCAGTTTTACTCGATCATTTGCCGTCTATTACTACGAACTGCGACCTTCCTGACAGGAAATCACGAGTCCAGTCACACAACTGAGACGATACCCCACAGGCCCGCAGCTTGATTAGAAGTCGCGTGTGAGGAATAAATTAAAATGGAGCTAGTGAACTATAAGCGGTGAATGTTTCTGTTAGGCTCGATAATGAGGACCGCTGACTGTGCGCGACCGCAGAGCCAAAGATGCTGCTTTGTTGGAGTAAGAGAGCGCTGGGCGCACAGTTGTAGGTAGCTGTCTGTGAGAGAAGGACCATGGAGTAGGCAGCTTTTTGGGGTGTGCTGTGTGAAGCCACCAACAAGAATTAGATTAATTTAGGCATGTCAATGTTGTTGAAGTTGTAAGCAGAAGTCTTCATACAACCAAGGTAAAGATATTAAATAGTTATGATTTGTCTTTCTGCCTGCGCGTTAGTATAAATGAGTTGGCTGATAGTTTGTAATTGTTGAGTGGCCCCAGAATGTACGTAAAAGGTTTTGATAAAAAAGGCTAGTTAATTATTTCATTTTTGTTTTGCTTTTAAGATTTATTAACAGAACTATGTGTAAATTGAGGATTTGCATTTATGTTGGATTGATGTTGGTTGGGGTTGGGTTGTTTGGGGGAAGAGACCAAACAGCGGGGTCATTAGGTCTCATCGGATTAGGGAAGGACAGGGAAGGAAGTCGGCCGTGCTCTTTCAAAGGAACCATCCCGGCATTTGCTTGGAGTGGTTTAGGGAAATCATGGAAAACTTACAGCAGAATGGATGGACGCGGAGTTGAACCGTTGTCCTCCCGAATGCGAGTCCAGTATGCTAACCACTGCGCCGCCTCGCTCGGTTTAGATTAATGAAGTTAGATAATAATTGCTGTTTAAATCTCATTGTGTGTGGATCAATTGTGAGTATTGTAACTTAAAGTGTCATATGTTTTTGAAAATTTGCAATATAACTTTGCTAAAAAAAGAACTGAGTGTTAGTAATTCACCATAATCAGTACCGCCTCCCTGTCCAGGTCATATATTTTTCAAAGAAGTGGGATTTTCTTAAATGTTCTCGTTTATCAGCCAAATGAATTTCATGTGTATTTCAAGTATTACGGCTAGCATTGCACACTGCTGAGCTGTTGCTAGAATTTACATTTCTTTTATGAAAGACCAGAATATATCGCGGTACTCCATTGCTGCTTTCGAGGTAAGGCAATTTAATTTATTTGTTATTGAACAAGGTATTATGATTCTGTGCTTTAGGGGCTGAATGTATTTTGCAGTGACTGTATTTTTTTTATTGGTACTGGGAGTTGCATTTCCCAACCGATTCGTGTAAAGTTTTGCTAACAATAAGACAGAGTAAGCACACCACTTGCATTTACAACACGCAACACGACAATTTGAGTTCTGTATCTATTCCACAGATCAGCCATCATCAAACGTAATCGTAAAGTCATATTTCTTTTTTTAAAGAATGTTTCAGTCCTGCCACCTGCCGCCTGTGAAATGCTACTTCGCGCTAAAGTCGAACATAGTCAGTGGCGACATTAATATGGCTGCACTGTATAGCAGCGACCTCTTGTGACGTACATTTTAGAGCGGCACCAGGGGCGATGTCGAGTACCTGTAAACATGATTCATATTCTGAATCTATGGTAATTAAGTAAATTCAAAGATAACGAATGATGACAATTATTTCTGGTGAAGAAGTACTTCCGACAAGTGACAACGTATGTTTAAAAAACTAGTGATTGAGTGAACAATTTTACATGCTTACGTCACCTCACCATTTACCGAACGAGAATAATCGCTGACGCGTGGAAAATAGAGACGGAGACAGAAACAGATCTTTAGAAATTAAAAAAAATATTTTTAATATATTTCAACATAAATTTATTACGTAGCATCAGTTATTACTCTTTTAAAATCTACAAAATACCCATATTTAATTCCACAAGTACAGATTCTCCATATGTAATTAAATGTATATAAAAATTTTGAACATACTTCATTTTTTAAATATACTTTTTATTCAACTCTTCTTGAAATGAGATACACTGCTTGACAAATTTGTAAGGACCAGCTACACAGTTGGATTGAAATAATAAGAAGCAATAATGGGCGACATGAAACACAGTATTTATATAATAAAGGTGGACTGGTATACTTACAACGACAAATGGTACATATTTCAGTACATGGGAAAGCTGGACAACAGACATAAATAACTTTCTTATTTGGTACAAGTCAGACTCCCAACATAAACTTCGATATCGGACTCTTAGCAAGGATATGCCATCCTCGGGCACTAACATACATTTTGCTCATGTTACTCATGCTGGCTACCAAACTGTTGAGCAGCCCTTGGGGATAGTGCTCCGCTCTTCTTTCAAGACGGTTTTCATTTCTTACACGCGTCGGGTAGGGATTATTCCAAGAGATTCCCGGCATGCCTTATAGGATTTAGGACCGTGGAGTACGCAGGCCATTCCATACATTCAATATCATAGCTTTCCAGTATGTCCGACGTCTCAGTGATCCTGTGTGGGCAGGTATTGTCGTGCAGAAACAGCAAATCGTGACCTTCTGGACTTCTAAACAAGCAGACATGCTCCAGAACAATGTCGCTGCAGTACCACTGTGCTACAACGGAAACACGTGCAAACACATGCTGCAGTGTTCGAGCACTGTTTATAAAGCCTGCCGCCTCAGCATCACGTCTAAGCTCCACTGAAGACATTCATGAGCACTCTGTGGGGTGTAACGTGTTCCGACTTTCCTCCAAATAAACTGGTGGCCGGAATCACTTGCGACAGCGAAGCAGGATTCTTCGGAAAACACCACTCTGGACTACTGTTGCTGACCCCAACCATCAGGCTCTCTACGCCAACGCACTCCTTTTCGACGATGCCGTGGTTGAAATGGGATGCATATACTACGCTTCCGAGCATACAATCAGCCTGATTTAATCGCCGTGAAATGTTTCTCGCAGAGATAAGTGTACTAGTAGCGGCTGCAAGGTCTGCAGCGATCTGCCTAGTAGTGTGATGTCTGTTCCTTGTCGCCACTACGGCCACGTATCCATCCTCTTGCGGCGTGGTGGTCCATCTAAGACTACCGTCATGCTTTCGCATCGCATTTCTACCTTCAGCGGGCTTTTTTGAACGCGAGATGATGCCTCTGGATACACCCATTACTGAAGCCACAGTAGTAACGCTATGAACGGTTTCGACTCGTCCAATTGCTCGTCCACGATTGTAAGCACTCAGATGATGCCTTGCAGATATGTCGCCTCACCATACGGAATGTCGCACTAATCGCTTCCACAATAACGTTTGTCGAATACCGCAGAGCATGAAACGTCAAATGCATACAGAGCGTTCGTACTCAGGTTTCGCTGCAGTTAACATGTTCCGCCCTCTACACTTCCTTTTATTACATTGGTAGGGTGTTTCGTGGCAACTGTCGGTTGTTCCGTAGCATCTGGCAATTGCTATTTAGCATGTGTCAGTTGTCCCGTAACAGCAGTCAAGCAGGGTACATTATTTATCTCAAAAACTGGGCAACGGTAGACATTGTTCATGCTTACATGAAAAGGCTGAAAAAGCATGTAAGTGAAATCACTCAATCAAGGAGAGCGGAAAAGATTAATATACCTGATGTGGCTCATTAATATACCTGGCGTGGCCCCAGAGACTAGTTTCATTCGGTTGATTCATTCGACTGAAAAATCCGACTGAGCGTAAACGTACTCGATTGATAAAACGAGTCGATTGCCCTACCACTAGCAAGATCAGCAGCAAGACAGATGTTGACACGGACAGCATGACAGTATGTGTACTCACGAAGTGTCAGCACAGCGACCTCGGTTATGGCTTCCCCTGACGCGGCATCGGGCAAAGGTGTATCGCCACCCTGTGTACCCGATGCCAAGAATGGCAGAATGGCAGGAGTCGCGCCATGTCGTCTTTTCAGGCGTTCAGTTTCTGCCGAACGCATTGCGGTGGACGTATATGTTTGTGGTGTTTCCGAAGAAAATTAACATTGCCAAATTATATTCGTATCGACATACGGGACCAGCACCTGACTTAATGGAACGAGGTACCGTTTACAACACTGCATGATCAATGCTGCTTACCATAGCCGGTACTGTCGATAGCATCAGCCAAATTCACACTCAGGTGACAGAAGTTGCGGATGCCTCCAAATATTATGTAAGACCTCCTTCTGCCCGGCGTGGTGCAGCAGTTCGTCGTAACAAGTACTCAATTCGTTGGAAGTCTCCTGCGGAAATACTTCCTGTGTAGCCGTCCGTAATTGCGAATGCTCTTCAAACCAATCGCCAACAACGTGAACCGGTGGCATGGCGCATTGTCTTCTAAAAAAATTCCATCGCTGCTTGGGAACATAAAATCCATGAATGGTTGCAAATAAGCTCTAAGTAGCCTGACATAACCATTTGGAGACAACGACAGGTTCAGTCGGATCAGAGGATACAGTCAATTTCATGTAAACACAACCCATATCATTACGTAGTCGCCACCAGCTGGCACATCATTTTTGACAACTTGGTTCCATGGCTTCGTGGGGTCTGCTCCACACTCAAACCGCACCGTCAGCTCTTACCAACTGAAATTGGGACTCATGTGACCAGGAAACCGTTTTCCAGTCGTCTAGCGTCCAACCGACATGGTCACAAGCCAAAGAGAGGCGCTGCAGTTGATGTCGTGCTGTTTTAACAAAGGGACTCGCATCGATCGTCTGCTGCCATAGAACACTGACACCTAATTTCGACGCACTGTCCTAACGGATATGCTCGTCGTAAGTCCCTCACGGATTTCTGGACATATTTCACGCAGTGTTGGATGTCTCCTTAGCACTGGTAACTGTACGCAAAAGCTACTGCTCTCTGTCGTTGAGCTGGCCACTGTGTTGTTTGTGGTGAGACCTAATGCCTGAAATCAGATATTCCCTGCACACTCTTCACATTGTGGGTCTAGAATTCCCTAACGATTTCCGAAATGGAATGTCCCATGCATCTATTTCCGACTCCAGTTTCGCATTCAAACTCTTAATTCCCGACGTGCAGTCACAATCGCAACGGAAACCTTTTCACATGAATCAAAAAAGTACAAATGACATCTTCATCCATACATTGCCCTTCCAAACCGGACGTACGCGATACTAATGCCATACGTATATATGCATATCGCTACCCTGTGACCTCTGGCACTTGAGCGTATGGCATAATTAGGCTGATGGCTGCGCCAGATCGTCTTTGTCTCCATGATGGTATCTTTCAACAAGACCATATATTTGCTGTGTTGCTCTATCTTGATACAGTGTGAGTTTGGCTGTTCTCCACATATCTCAGTACAAGTACCTGCTCACTGATTACCGAGTGACTGTCATGCCACCACTCGACAGGAACTACGAATGCCGAACTTTGGCACGAAGCTGGAAGAGCAAAGAATGACGCAACAGTATCTGTTATCCAAGCTCAATTGATGCCAAGCCACAGTAGGGTCACTGCTACTAACCGAGGTACTAGTTCTGTGTATAAAACTTCGCTTCCGGTATACACATAAAAAGTTTACAAATTAAAAGATGTATAGTATCTACTATATTGTATACTTTCAGTAAAGAGAGTATTGCTATCTGAATGGTCAGGAATGCCTTATTTGATTTCATGTCTACGAGCACCTAGTCTCACCAGTCATCATCGGGCAAAATCGATCAGTCTCGTTTTATGAATGAGAGCTGAGCTCTGGTCGGTAGCGTCCATATAATTTTGAGCACTGATATGCGTGACCCAAAGATCGTTCGCACTAATTTTATGGTGGTGGTGGTGCGTTAACCTTGTATCACTATGAGAACACTCTCATTTTACTACAATTTTGAGAAAATGATCATTATTGGTAAACATGGAAAGTTCTGTAAGCAGCTATCCTTCGCTGTGGGCAACGCTTTCGGAGCTACTGCAACTTTTTAGTTTCCTTGTGTAAAATATTATTAATATCAGTCCTTCGCAAGACTCAATTTATAAATGTCACGTATACTTCTCGGAGACAATGGCGCTGTATTTCATTTTCTACCGCGTGTTTATAATTTACGCACGAATGCTTTTTGCATGTTCGGTAAAATGGATGAAATGATTAGTGGTTATAATGGATGTTAGTGTGGGACGAGAATTTAAATAGTCGTCTGGTCTTGGGGAGAAGGTACCTCCTCCGTGAAGATGTCTCGTTTCAGCCCTGCCAAATTTTTCTTGTGGAAACATTCAAACTAAGCTTCATATATGTGATTAGAAGGCTATGTATATCTTTCACCCCCTTTCTCGGTGTTTTATAGAAGCTGAAAATTGAATCTGAATTACACAAATTTCATTTAGATCCACACTAGAAACTTTTTTGTGGTTTTAGAATTCCACGCTAACCACACACACACACACTCACACACCCATTTATGTATATTCCAATTACGAGATCGGATTTTTAGTCTAGCTTATAAACGTATCCAGCGACAAAATATTTGAATGTATATTCAAACACGGACGCATTCGTTGGTGGAAATAGCATCGTCCTTTCTGGCATGCAGTGAACAGCCGCAGTTGAAGTGGATTAAGCGTGAGTAGTCCCGTAGTAGACAATGCGGGTACAAACCGAACATTCCGCCATTAGGGTGGTGACGGAGGGCTTACTATGAAACATTCGTAGGGAGTATCACAGTCTTTAAAAGTATTCTGTAATTGGAGCAAATCAGCGATCGGTATAAAATACCAAAAATGAAATAGAAACCGTCTCGATCGCATTTTCAGATTTTCGTTCGTTATCAACCGGTTTCGGGCCTTTCCTTAGACCATCTTCAGGCTTCTGGTGGTGGCAGACGGAGCGAGATCCGTATAAATAAGGATGTCAGTGTAATCCACACCCGTTGTGGCTGCTCACTGCCTACCGTGCCTACCAGAATGGACGATGTTACTTCCAACAGCGAATGTGTCAGCGTATAAATACAATTTTCAGTTTTTAGCGGCTTGAAAAGTTTATATACCGGTAGCAATAATGGCGGGGAAACGGCTGAAGATGGTCCGAGGAAAGGCCTGAAACCGGTTGCAAACGAATAAAAATCTGAAAATCTGATGGAGAGAGTTTTTTTTTATTTTTAGTACCACAGTTGTCTAGGGACATTCTGTACTTCTTTATTGCTAGACATGTATTTGATTGGTTTCGTGGGGCCAACAAAGAATTCTTCCCTTGCACCAATCCCTTCATTTCAGACTATCATTTGCACCTTGTGTCCTCAATTATTTGTTGGGCGTATTCCAATCTCTGTGTTCCCCTAATGTATCCTCTACAGCTCCCTCTAATATTATAGGCGTTTCCTGGTGTCTTTATCAGGTGTACCATCATTCTGTCGCTTCTTCTTGCAACTGTTTTCCGTATGTTTCTTCCTTCGCTGATTATGTACAGATTATCATCATTCCTTCTCTTTGTAGGCCATCTAATTTTCAACGTCTTTCTATGATATCACATGCTGAACGCTTCAACCGATTTCTCCTATTTCCCACAGTTGATGATTCACTACCATCCAGTGTTGTGCGCTAAACCCATCCTCTCAAAGATGAATTGTCCAACTTAAGGAATATACTTCTTTAGGCCCAAAATGACCTCATTGCCTGTGGTAGTCTGCTTTTTATGTCCTATTTGCTTCGTTCGTCATGTCGTATTTCGCCTCCATCCTACAACAGTTTCTTCCTTTCGTCTACTTCGGAGTCCCCAATTTTTGTGTCAAGTTTATCACTTACCTCATGTTTACTACCTCTTATTGATTTCGTCGTTCTTTGGTTTACTTTCTGTCGATATTTCAATTAGATTAGATAAGAATTACTTTTCGTTCCAATTGATCCTTAGTAAGAACTTCCTTTGAGATGTATACAATAAATATTTACAAAATAAGATATGCTAATCTACCTTCCACAGATCCCAAATGAAGTTGCCCTTGTGGTGTGGAATCGGTCAAAAAAATCTTAAGCATATTTAAATTTAAAAGCGTATAAAACTTGTCACCTGATATGAAATGTTCAATATAGTTTAATTCAGTATCTCCCGTAATTGTTCCTCACCTTCGCTGAGGATAGCAATGTCATCAGCGAATCGTATCATTGACATCCTTCCACTCTGAATTGTAATTCAATTCTTGCCCCTTTATTTCGTTTCTGTCATTGCTTTCTTGCTGTATAGCCTGTAAGGGTGAGAGACTGCATTCCTGTCGTACGTCCTTTTCAACTCGAGCCTTTTTTTCTGGTTTTGTATACTTGTTGCCGTACTTATCTGCCTACACCATCTTCGGGACAGTGTGGATGATGTTTTCCTGAAAGTCTTATGGTGTGTTTTCAATTCACAGATTCTACGAAACAACTTGAGCAGTCGTTTGGAAGCTTCTGTGACTATATTGTTGGAATGGTAGGAGCCACTTGTTATTTCGTAAAGCTTGGATATGCTGCCGTTCATTTTGGACGGAACCCCATATCATTTGTCTTTGTCCCTTGTTAGGTGTAATTTTTAGCTGGAGCGTGGAGAGTCCATTCCGATGCTACAGCGCTCCTTGATCCATGACATGGCAACTTTATTGTTTCGGCGGTTTGGTCGTAAATTTGGTTCTATTACATTTTACCTGGTAACTGTTGATTTTATTGACGGCACGATTCTGTATAAATACAAACAGAGTTAAATTGCTTTCTTCGTCTTAATAAGCCGATTTCCTGGCTGGAAATACGCCCATTTTCTCTTGTTGCTTATGGTGCCCGTAGTTCTCAGAAGCAAGAAAGTGGGTCACACACTACTTGTGTAAACACTCTAACAAGAACGCACAATAACTACCGTAAACACAGAGCGTCGCGTGCGTGTTGCAGAATGACGCCACAGCGCAGAGAGAGGCAACACCTGAGTAGCGGTGGCTAAGTAGCCCCGTGCTTTGTTTCGAGCTGAACTGTAGGCAGAGACAAAGAAGCGGTTGCTTTACGTGCAGGGCACCGCGCCTGCCACGCACGCTCACTTGTTTCCACCTGCTACCAGGGCGGCCGGGTTTGCGGCCTAGCGTGCCGCGAGAGCCGGTGCACAGTTGTGGTGAATTGTTAAACACGCCTCAACCGCCTCTAACTTCTCTCACCTTGGCACCTGCTTCGTTGCGTGCCGCAAAACACCCTCCCGAGGATAACGTTTTAACTGAATTTCTTTCGCGTAACAAGTGACAGCGCCGTTTCATCACCTGTGATGACCTCTTTTCTGTCACGTGGGAAAAAAATAAAAAGTTCCAGCAGCAGCGATGACACGGTCTTAATGCGACGCTTTCGACTCAGTCTGAAAGAGAAATTGTCTTGTGCAGAAGCTACAAAATTTATTGTTGTTGTGCTCTTCATCTAGGAGACTCGTTTCGTGTGGCCCATCCTGCCAATCTATCCTGTGCAAATCTCTTCGTCTCTACATAAAAAACCCAACCTATATCCATCTGAACTTGTTTACTGTATACAAGCCTTTGGCTCCCTCTAAATTTTCCCCCTATTACTTCCCTCTATTAACAAATCAACGATTCCTTAATCCTTTCGGATGGTGTGGTTCCGTTTGAAGCCACCTAGGATTTCGTTTTGTGGCATATGAATAATAGCTACATATGTAGCCAACATTTCCGTGTCCAGTAGGTGCTGCCCTATAGCATCTGCAGCTTGAGCTACTTCTATGCTTCAAATCCTAGACGAGCAAACGTAGGAGCCATTATTGTATGCGGTGTACGATTGTCTTTGTTTTGAAATAGTGATTGAATGCGCATCTATAAGGTACGTTTTGCGCAAGGATTATGTACAGAAAGCTATCCTGTTCAAATTTATACTCAGATTATGCAATAATAATTAAATGTATATATTTATTTTCGTTATTATTGTGGTGGATCTGTTTGAAACCATTGCGGCTCTAAGGGTAACATGATTTGCTGTGACACGTTGTCGTAATTGCAGTTTCTCACGATGTACACTCCCAGCATAAAGGAAGAGGAAATTCTGGCGTGCCTTTTGGAATGGATTTCTTATGATGCCGGCTCATAGGTTGACAGTATCAGTGAAAGTGGTGATGATGTGTTAGTGGGAGACAGTGACCTCGATTTGGGGATAGCATGCTAGCCTCGGACGTCGAAGTACATAATCAGAAGATTTAGAAATGAAAATGTAAAACTGTCCTTCCATTTGAAAAACATACAACAGAAGCAAGGTATCAATCGATACATGGCATCTGATGGCACAGTGTACTCTGTAGCCCAAACAACCTCACAGAATAAGGTTGAATTAGGACCTCTGTCAAGCATCCCGATGTCTACCTGCAGAAAGGTCTGCATTTTACCTTACCACTAAAAGTGACGACGTTTCGTGTGCAGTGGCTCCATTTGAATGCACACCTCATGTGGTCAATTAATGTATGTACTATTCGTTTTTTTCGCATTGTCGTGTCTCAATGTATGTCTAAAAAACGAATAAAAAAGAAAAAAAGTTTTTTTGTATTTTAAGTCTGAAAGGGTTAGTTTCTCAGTATTTGCCTTATCAATCGGATCCCTCTTTCAGTCGTGTTGCCCCTTAAATCACTTTTCTCCACAGTTCGAATCTGTACTTATTTATTACTCGATGAACCGATGTGATTTTTGATTTTGTCCTGTAGCTCCATACTTAAATGAAATACCCTCTTGTCTGAACTGTATATCACCCACGTTTCACTTGCATATTAGGCTCAACGCGAATACTTTCAGAGCACTTCCTAAAACCTAAATTTATATTCCGTGTTAAGGAATTCCTCTTTCCCGTGTAAGCGTTTCTGTTATGACCAGTCCGCACTTTATATCTTGTCTACTTCGGTCACTGTCCGTATTTTCCATGTTCAAATAGCAACACTCATCTAATACCTTTATTGCCACTTTTTCTAACCTAATCCTCTCAGCATCAGCTGATTTAATTAGATTACATTTCATTAATCTTGTTTTGCTTTTGTTGACGTTCATCCTCTAACCTCTTTTCAAGTCACTATCCATTCTCTGACAGAATTGCAACACTGTCGACCAATCTCAAACTTGTTATTACTTCTCACTGAACTTTGTCTTTCAAATTTATCTTTAGATGGTAATTATATGTTATCTATTGTCCGAGTACTGAGACATCTTGTACAGCATCTGAATGTTTACGTTGCCTGTTTCATTGCAAATGCACAGTTTCTGCTTAATATTTGTTTCTCGCTAACAAAACCATATATACTTTAATTTTAAGCTGTAAAATAAGTTGAAGACTAATAATTATCGCCTTTGAGTGGCAATATTTGAGGAGGATGTAGTAATTACACTACTATCCAGGGCGCTGATGAATGTTTTTTCAGCAACCCTCAGAAACTACTTACAAGTTTTTTCTCTAATATTATTGTCGGTATTTGAACGGTAAAGTAATTTAATCCAGGAAGAAAAGGAACAAATAACTGAGGCAAGTGACGAGATCGAATACTATAGATATATTAGTTGAAATCACTTCAACGACATCATGTAACGACTCGTTACTGGTTGAAAATCTGGTACTGTTAAGTAGGGTTAGGTTGGATTGTTTTGGGGAAGAGACCAAACAGCGAAGTCATCGGTCTCATCGGATTAGGGAGGAACGGGGAGGGAAGTCAGCCGTGTCCTTTCAGAGGAACCATCTCAGCATTTGCCTGTAGTGGTTTACGGAAATGACGGAAAATCTAAATCAGGATGGCCGGACCCGGGCTTGAACCGTCCTCCTCCCAAATGCGAGTCCAGTGTGTAACCACAGCGCCACATTGCACGGTGTTAAATAAGGACTACACTCGCAGTGTGATATAACTTCTGTGCTTCACATGAAATACATTCACATATTTTCGAAAATAAAACAGGTACTATATCACCGTAAAATAACTTTCATTCAGAAGAACGCTAATAAAATTGAAAGTGGAGCCGGTAGCCTACGGTGTTATTGGGTCTGTTATTTTTACGTTGGAATGAACATACTGTGTTAGCAATATTTTATTCGTATTTAACTCAAAAGAAGCTGGAAGAAAATGTTGGGAGCGATTGTATACAGTCAGGTATCATGTTGTACATTCATGCCTCTTACGCTTCTTAATCGGATACCACACGGTACACAAGGAAAGCAAATCTAAAACCAACAGCAGTCACTTTGTCAACATATCCGTACCCACCAGGAAAAAATATCTCACGAAAAGTGGCACGCTGGCATATTTAGATATTATCCGTTCCCGAATACATCTTTTCAATGACATGTGAACATATTAGCTACAACGAAACAAGAGGTGGACACATTTCAGCGTAGCACATAATGGGAAAACTTTGCTTGTGGCGTGTTGCAAATAATTGATGTTTTGTGAATATCTGATTGGTAAAAGACGAGAGTTATAAAAGAATTTCACGCAGTGGCAGGTTCTTGGAGCGAAACGTAGAAGTTGTCTACATTATCTCAGGAATGTATATACACTGAAGGAAAAAATTCTCGCCACATTTCGGTCACATTTTTGTGTAGGTAATATATTGAAGTGATTAAAATTGCAGGATCACAGGTTAATATAAGCTCGAGATTAGCAATACCAAATGTAAAACGCTGGTACATTAACAGCCAGTGTAACCGCGAAGATGTTGAATGCAAGCATGCAAACGTGCATGCATTATGTTGTGTAGTTGCCGAATGTCATTTTATGAGATGGAGTTCCATACCTGTAGCACTCGTTCGGTCAATTATGAGACAGTTAAAGCTGTTTGTGGATGACACTGGAGTTGTCATCCGATGATATCCCATATTTGCTGGAGACAGATCTGGTAATTGAGCAGGCCAAAGCAACGTGCCGACACTATGTAGAGCATGTTGGGTTCAACAGCGGTACTTAGGCGAGCGTTGGAAAGCACCCCCTGGAATGCTGTCCATGTAAGGCAGCACAATTGGTCGAAACACCTGAGTGATGTACAAATTTGCAGTCAGGGTGCGTGGGATAGGCACGAGAGTGCTCCTGCTGTCATAAGAAATCGCACTCCAGACCATAATTGCCTCGCAGACAGGATGGATGCAGGCCCTGAGCTGGCCTACTTCTAACCAACACAGAGCCACCTTTGGCACCGACGCAGAACCAGCTATAATCAGAAAACACAACAGACCTTATCCCCTGCCCTATAATGAGATTTCGCGTGACACCACTGATGTCGCAAATGATACTGGTTTGACGTAAGTGGAATGCACGATAAAGAGCGTATGTCTTGAAAATAACCTGGAAGTACCCGATTTGTAACAGTTCGTTGTGTCACTGTGATGCCGATTGCTGCTCAAACTGCTGCTGCAGATACAGCACGATCGTCAGAGCCATACGCCGGACACGATAGTGTCCCCAACGGCAGTCCGGAGCCCGGTTAATGGCTTAAAAGCACTCTTGATTAAAATCAAATCACCACTTGAACTGTATTCGCGGTTACCAATACGGACAACCATCAACTCTACAAAGGAATGGCAACAACGAAAATTTGTGCCGGACCAGGGCTTCAACCCGGATTTCTCTCTTATGGCAAGCGGTCGCCTTTCCATTTGGCTACCAGAGCACGTCCACAGCCAGACCTAAAATTTCATATGTTGTCTAACATGTGTCTACAGGCTGTACTCGTACATTCATTATGTACATTTCCGTTCACGGGAAACATTTTACTTGTATGTCGCTTGCCCGGTTTCGGTGGATAAATACGATATTACGGTGCCTGTTTTAATCCAAATTACAATGCAATGTTCCTTGGGACATGTATGCGTGCCATGCAGAGTTGTTGCTGACGCGAAACTAGGCAGTTCGGCCATTGCCTAACTGTCATAGCCCACTTCGCTCCCGCCCCCTTCCCGCTATTTTGAAGCAAAATCGCACACGGACGTCGGTTATTTCAGCATTTCAGGTATCTTAAAAGGTGACGCATAAGCGTAACAGAAAGGATTTTGGTGAATTTGCTCTGTAATTCGTTTCACTGGAAGCAGTGGTTGGGAAGGGAGTGAGACAGGGTTAGCCTATCCCCGATGTTATTCAATCTGTATATTGAGCAAGCAGTAAAGGAAACAATTCGGAGTAGGTATTAAAATCCATGGAGAAGAAATAAAAACTTTGATGTTCGCCGATGACAGAGACAGCAAAGGACTTGGAAGAGCAGTTGAACGGAATGGACAGTGTCTTGAAAGGAGGATGTAATATGAACATCAACAAAAGCAAAACGATGATAATAGAATGTAGTCGAATTAAGTCGAGTGATGCTGAGGGAATTACATTAGGAAATGAGACACTTAAAGTAGTAAAGGAGTTTTGCTATTTGGGGATCAAAATAACTGATGATGGTCGAAGTAGAGAGGATATAAAATGTAGACTGGCAATGGCAAGGAAAGCGTTTCTGAAGAAATTTGTTAACATCGAGTATTGATTTAAGTGTCAGGAAGTCGTTTCTGAAGGTATTTGTACGGAGAGTAGCCATGTATTGAAGTGAAACGTGGACGATAAATAGTTTGGACAAGAAGAGCATAGAAGCTTTCGAAATGTGGTGCTACAGAGGAATGCTGAAGATTAGATGGATAGATCACAAAACTAATGAGGAGTTATTGAATAGAATTGGGGGGAATAGGAGTTTGTGGCACAACTTGACTAGAAGAAGGGATCGGTTGGTAGGACATGTTCTGAGGCATAAAGGGATTACCAATTTAGTACTGTCATGCAGCGTGGAGGGTAAAAATCGTAGAGGGAGACCAAGAGATGAATACACTAAGCAGATTCAGAAGGATGTAGGTTGCAATAGGTACTGGGAGATGAAGCTTGCACAGGATAGAGTAGCATGGAGAGCTGCATCAAACCAGGACTGAAGACTACAACAACAGCAACATCTCATTGTCTGACTTTCCCTCTGGATTTTCATTTCTGCTGCTCCTTCCATTTAACTACTGCGGGATGCTACAGTGGATTTCCTACTGACTTGCTACTTCTTGTTGAGGATCTTCCATATTCGTCCCTCAGTTTTTCGTTAACTCACTTTTCCCGACTTCTTTATCTGTTCGATGGCACCACATAGCGAATGCTTCCTGATATTTCTTCTTTGCAATTTCGATGCTGGTACTCCAAACGTATACTTCCAACAACTTTTTTCTCATTTCCATATTAATGGCTAATGACAGCAACAACGCTCTGCTGCTGATAAAATTTTTCTCGGTCTGCGCCAATTCACTTGTGATATCTTCCTCGATCCAGTCACACTGGATAATTTTCCTTTCTTCAGAGAGTGCTTTTTTCTCTTGCATTACTGTGTCGCTCCCAGTTTTGTTCACCATTCCATGTTTCCCTACATAATGAATATTACTTTCATGGGGTATGTTAACTCATCGCCCTGAGAAGTGGTAAATACTATTATTATTTTTTTTTATTTATCACCATGTGCGAATCAGTAGACAGTTCAGAGAATGCTGATTTAGAAAATCTATAAACAAAAATTAATACATTAATAAAGTTCGAAAGTATGTGACATTATACGAATAATTACAGAAAAAAATTCGTAGCTTCTGTTACTGCTCTACAGAATTAAAGGAATGTGTCACAAGAGAAACTGTCAGATTGGATTTGAGCATTTGTGGTTTATCGCTTAGTTTTCATGCTCTATTGAAAGCTTGTTGAAAATGAAACCTACTGAATAGTGCACGCGTTTCCATACAATGCGTAAGGAAGTGCTATCCATATCATTTTTCCGTCTAATGTTAACTGAACAGTTTTCTTTCTGAACCCGTCGTTACTGTCAGCAACAAGTCCATCGTCGAATATGTGTACAGGGCCGGTACAGTTAGGATTCGGAAACATGCGAACAGCGGCTTCCCCGAAGTTCGTGATCTCACACTGTGCAACAGTGTTACCGCCCTTTTGTGGGCTGATAATATTCTTGGTGAGTAAAGAGAGTTGCCCCAAAACGCTACTCCATGCGAGACAACACAGTAAAAATTGACAAAGTTGACAAGCCTTCCCGTTTCACTGGAGATCATTCATATAGGTACCAGCACTCATTTCCTGCACATGATCTCGGACGCGGTACTTCCAAGATAGTCTGCCATCTAGGCTCATTCCTAAGGATACCCGATATCACTCACTCTATGACTACCTTTGGACAGCGGAAATTCGCTTTTGAAAGTGTCCAGTGTCAGGAAGTGCGTGCATTGCATCTCGCGGCAGTTAAACGTTAATCTGTTTACTTGAAGCCACGATCCCGTAAACTAACTATAGTATCCTCTTAGCTTCATAATCTGCAGGATGTCTTAAACCTTTTGGGTCAAATTGAAACAGGTGATAGTGAGTCCACAACCGATTATATTGAGATGGGGAACCAATGATCGGAAATTCGTATTTATTGTGTTGTGGACGTACACAGCTTACACCGAATAACAACAACGTAGCTCATAGTAACTGTTCAAAGTGACGACTGCCATTCTGAATGCACGCATGGAAATTGCGCATACAATTCTGCCGCATTCTCTGAATAATCTATTGTGTCTGTTGTGGCAGGGAACGGGCAGCTTGGACCCCATGAAGTAGATCTTCATAAGTTTATACGAGTGTTTCATACACCAATGTCTTGACATAACTCTAGTGTAGTTGGCCATACGATCCAACACCATGTCCTCAAAGTCTTATGTTCGGACACGTCTTTAGCCGGAGCCTTCGCCAGCTCCCTGGGCCTGAACGACCCCATCTCTCGTACGTTGGCATCCACGGAGATAAACTTCCTCCAAGCAGGACGACACCTGTTGGGAAAGCGTTCACTGTACATTCGTGCCACTTTACGGACACTGCGTCCTGACACATCATAAATGAAATGCATGTTTACCATCTCACGTGACGAGTACCGTTCCGTATTTGACTAGGCGTCATGTACTGTAGTCAGTAACACACCTCACCATGACCGAGCGAGATGGCGCAGTGGTTAGCATACTGGACTCGCATTCGGGAGGACGGCGGTTCAACCCCACGTCCGGCCATCTTGATTCAGGTTTCTCTAAATCGCCTCAGGTAAATGCCGCTACAGATCCTTTGAAAGGACACGGTCGACTTCCTTTCCCATCCTTCCTTAACACGGTGGGACAGATGACCTCGCTGTTTGGTCACCTCCCCCCAATTCAACCAACCTCACCATGGGCACATCACAAGCTGTCCGATGCAATAGACAACTGAGAACATGGATAGTGGTGCGCGGGAGGCACAAGTTAATGATCAGGTGCGATGCATGCGGTCCTCACATCACATCCGTGCTTTGAGCTAAATCGTGTACAGTCTGAGTTTTTGATGGCCAGGAGTGGGCTCTGTTCATCACTCTCTGTCTGTTCCAGCTTGCAACAGACACCCAGGATCTTCGCGAGAGAGCGGCAGAATGGCATGCGCCGTTTCCAATCATCCCTTGAGACTGACAGTAGTCACTTCGAACAACTACTATGAGATATATTGTTAAGCGGTGTGCTGTGTATGTCCAAAACAGAAGACATATACGTTTCCAAGCATTGATTCGAATATCTCAATATAATCGGTTGTGGATCCTTTATCACCTCTTTCAGTTTGACCGAAAATTTTTGAGACACTCTGTATATCAATTTCGACGCCTTTCACTGTATTAGATGTGTCATTTGGAAAGAGAAAAATTTTGAGACATCTGTACGTTTAGTGACAGGTCATTGATACTACGTCAGTAGAAATAACGTACGCAGGATAGAAATCTATGGCACCACCCAATTTACATGGCCCCTGTCAGATTCATATCACTTCCCTGTTTGTACTCATTGGCGGATACTTTTCCGCTTCCTACTTTCGGAATATAAATTTAACAAACGTTGAGTTTTTTAGCTAACAGCAAAATGTTCTAACTTATGCAAAAGTGCCACTGCTCCACACAATAAAATGCTTTCCTGAAACAAAATACTTACTTTCCTCACCTTATGGCTTAGCCCGGCTAATGGCTCACACACAATCTAATAAACTGAATTTTCTGTAGATAATCGCTCCTGAAGCCGAACTAGTGGTAACAGCAAATTATGTATACTGAGGATCTTTAGACATGATAACAAATCAGCGTAAGGTACAGTCACCGTTTGAATGTTTGTGTTGTGTTTGTGTTTTTCATGATGGCGAGAGAGAGGGGTGACGGTGAAAGCCGATAACTCGTAGAGGGGTACTCGTTATCCGCACTGAGGAACGAACTGAGGTTAACATGTCCACCCGCCTGACGGAGACTCCGAATACTGGTTGGGCATTTCATTCAGGACACTGTCGGAAAAACAGTCTCATCAGCAACATCACCTCGCCATACCTACCATATATTAGTTTCGAACTAAGGAAACCCCATCTCCGTCGGTAGACACAGTTCTAGAGTGTATTAGCAACCTAGAGATGTTTCAACTTAATTAGGACGACTCTGTTTTGTGTTTACTGTAACATGTGTTGTAGTTACACTGATAATAGCTTCCCACGTTTCGCGGAATCCGCAATGTACACGAAGTCAAGCTGAGCGTATTAACATTGTAAAGCCTCACGGTTTCGTTTGGTTATTACAGCACAACTTTTCCCATTACAACAGTTGGACGTTACTTGTAGCAAATACTGCCCCCGGCTGTAGCAGTAATGTGCCAGTATTAAAGGACAGCGATTAATGAAACTGGCGCACTCTCAAAACCGAGTGCAGCATATTTTTAGATCTGGCGCTCGCGATAATGCGCCGCCAGAAGATAGAGCCACCGCGGCGCGGACTTTATTTAGCACTGCGCGCATGGATACACTGTGTGGAGGGCGTATTTCACGGCGTTATCTGCGCGCTGAAGTCATCCGCGCCGCCAGACGCTAATGCCGTGTAGAAACCGTTGCCGAGCTAATCTCCATAATTGCAGTTCTGAATTCCAGGCGGAACGTAATTGTTGTCGCTTAAGTCTGAGGTCCCCGGCTGTGTACTGCTCGTACCGTTCGTGCCCGGAAGCTTCTTACTCAGTCAAGAGTAAGATCGTTTTCAGAGACGACGCAATGTCTACGTTGCACTGCGCTCAGAGCCCGAGGGCTGCCATCTTGGACTGTGGCTCGACACTTCTACTCCGGTCTTATTCGATCCACCAAAAGATATCTTACGAAGTATTAATTTATCTTCCACGCATTCGCCGGTCTCACTCTTTTCCTTTAGTGTGAGCCACAACACTATCGACCAAAATTCGGAGGGTTGTTCAGGATGTTTGGACATTGTTGTTTCTGGGAATTTTGGTTACAAGGAACCGTGGTTTCTATTTTATTTTCCTTTTTATGTAGGGAGGGGAGGGGGTGGAGATTGTGTGTGTTTGGGAGGGGAGGGGAGATTACCACTCTTTCATGTAGCCCGTGTGTCAACCTTAGTACCTGCACCCAACGTGTTTAATTATTAGTTGAACATATTGAATCTCTGTCATCCCCTGCACCTTTTACCCTCTACAGTTCCCGCAAATACTGTGGAAGTTGTTCCTTGATATCTTAACATACACTACCAATCAAAAATTTAATCATCCATCGTCGAAAAAATATACTTATTTTAAAGTATAAACACGTTGTGCAAAAAACAACCAGACCAATAGAATAACTACTTTCTCTGTCTGCCATTAATTACAGTGCAGTATGGCTTACATTTTAGCCTCTTACAAGTGTACACCCTTTGTCCTCAGAACAGCAGCAAAACTTTTGGCATTCTGGAGATAAGATTTTTCATTGTGTTTTGCAGATATTGCAGTCCAACACGTCTGTAAATTATTTCATATATCTTCAACATGCAATAACCTAACTTTTCTGACCTCCCTGTCAGTTTGATTCCGTAAGGTTTTTATAGGTTTCAAGTCAGGTGACGGACTTGGCCAAATCATATTCTTCAGTTCCTAGCATTTCTCTATTTACATACCCCTTGTACAATTTAGAAGTGGGCTTGGTATCATTGTTCTTCCGCAGAACAAACCGAAGACCAATAATCTCTTGCCAGAGGGAACTGAATTGATGATCAGTATCATGTAATACCAGAATGAGTCCCGAGTGCGAGTCTCGGTCCGGCCAGAAAGTATCATTTAATACCTTCTTTACCTTAGTATTCCACTAACTCTCAGTAGAACACCGAGTTTATCACCCGAAAACATTCCCCACACGATAATCGACGTAACACCATGCTTCATCGTTGGTGCCAAACACTGATTGTTCATACTTTCTCCACGAAGTCGAGAGAACATTCGACAATGACTTCCAAATACTCAAACTTGACTCGTCCGTGAATAATACCTTGGGCCATTGCTGCACCTACAAGTTTCCGTGTTACTGTGCGCCTTCAATATTTTAATACTTTGTTTGCGTATTAAAGGCTTTTTTAGGGGTATACAGTCCTTTAAAACTCATTCACGAAGACGACGTTGCATTGATGAGATAAACATTGGAGCTGCTCGCATACTATTTTCTTTCTCGCGAATTTCAGGTGCAGTGCAAGTAATCTGACGTTTACTCTGAATAGATCTTCCCTGTGTGATGTTACTCGAGATCTTCCATGTCGCGAAACACGTACATTGGCACCAGTTTGCATCGACCGCTCCAATATACTGTATATGACTACGCCAACTTTTGTAGCTATTGTCCTACTGCAATAGCCTTCCTGATGTTGAGCTACCATTACAGCATGTTTTTCAATTGCAGTCTCCTGTTTCCCCCATTAGAAGGTAATATAATACCAATGTGATTATACACACTGCTAGATGCACATAATGCTAACTGATTGCTACACAAGAAGCTGAAGGAATGAGATCTATTCGAACAGAACCATCTTGGGTAAACACACGTTGGTGTTTTTTATGTGCTCATAAGCATCCCTCTATGCGACCGACTAGTCAAATGTACAACAGGGGTGCTTAGTCTTTACATGTTTATAGTTGTTTTATTATTGTAACGGGAATATGATAGAGTACTTCCTTTTGTTGACCAACAATCCGTTGCTGTGATAGCTGATCGAAAACTTTTGATCAGTAGTGTACGTCCTGTCATCGTGTGCCATCCTCTTCTCAGTGTTATCGATATGCTCCTCTCCTCGCCGATCGAATATTTCAGCATCCGCCTAGCACACTGCATCTCGAACACCCTGACTCTCTTCTTTTCTGATTCACCCACAGTCCATGATACACTTCTATTAGACGTTGTGGTCCAGAAGTACATTCTCAGAAAGTTCTTCCACAAATAAAGGCTAATGTATGGTTCCAAGGGACCTCTTTCCTTCACGAGTACCCGCTTCGCCTCTGCTAGCTTGTTCTTCATCTCCTCCTCGTGTCGTCCAACACCTGTTACTTTGCTTTCAAGGTAGCAAAATTCCTTTGCATTGTCTAATTCGGTGGTTCCCAATTTATGTTTATAGCTAATCCCATTCCTCCTACTCCTCATTATTTCCGTCGATTGCTTTTAGAGTACTTGTAGGCGAGAAATATTGTTTAACAATTATACTACTTTCAAGGTACATCTCGTGTAGGAATCCTGAGAACAAAAATAAGTTACTCCCCAAATTTTGGAATATAAAGAAGTACTTTTCCTCGCCTCGTAACGAATTGTTTCACCTATTTCTTCTGACAGTGAGGTACTTCCATCATGTATGCTTCCGTCCGGTAATAGAAAATCCTCCTTTTGTGTTTTGTACTTCATTTGCAGTTGAAATGTTACTTTCAACGTAAACAAGAACATTTTAAACGGGTCACAGTAAAGAACAGTCTTGTCACCACCAAATCGGCGCACAACAACGACAGGATGTTCACCATCAGGTAGCGATGAAGAAACGCAACAGTTATTGCAATAGTTGTTAAGGCGCTCCTCAGTATTGGCTTAACACATTTATGTGATAACAAAATGAAGTCTCGACGCATAAAATGTCGGCGCCTTAATCACCACTGATAAAGTTGTATGACTTCATAACAAGAACTTTGGAACTTTTTTCTCAGATGTATGAGCGCTGTGATTTTGCACAATGTATGATAAATTTAGTGAAATTACAAAATGTGGAATGAACACCTCCCAAGATCGTACCATCAGCGCGATTCTCATTACGAGATGGTAAGACTTGTAAAACAGAGTGACTCAGACTCTCAACGGACAGATACTCCATCGCAAGGATTTAGGTGATGGTGGAGGAACACTATTTTCCATCAGTAACACAAAAATAGTATTATTTTCCAGCCGATCTACACTCCTGGAAATTGAAATAAGAACACCGTGAATTCATTGTCCCAGGAAGGGGAAACTTTATTGACACATTCCTGGGGTCAGATACATCACATGATCACACTGACAGAACCACAGGCACATAGACACAGGCAACAGAGCATGCACAATGTCGGCACTAGTACAGTGTATATCCACCTTTCGCAGCAATGCAGGCTGCTATTCTCTCATGGAGACGATCGTAGAGATGCTGGATGTAGTCCTGTGGAACGGCTTGCCATGCCATTTCCACCTGGCGCCTCAGTTGGACCAGCGTTCGTGCTGGACGTGCAGACCGCGTGAGACGACGCTTCATCCAGTCCCAAACATGCTCAATGGGGGACAGATCCGGAGATCTTGCTGGCCAGGGTAGTTGACTTACACCTTCTAGAGCACATTGGGTGGGACGGGATACATGCGGACGTGCATTGTCCTGTTGGAACAGCAAGTTCCCTTGCCGGTCTAGGAATGGTAGAACGATGGGTTCGATGACGGTTTGGATGTACCGTGCACTATTCAGTGTCCCCTCGACGATCACCAGTGGTGTACGGCCAGTGTAGGAAATCGCTCCCCACACCATGATGCCGGGTGTTGGCCCTGTGTGCTTCGGTCGTATGCAGTCCTGATTGTGGCGCTCACCTGCACGGCGCCAAACACGCATACGACCATCATTGGCACCAAGGCAGAAGCGACTCTCATCGCTGAAGACGACACGTCTCCATTCGTCCCTCCATTCACGCCTGTCGCGACACCACTGGAGGCGGGCTGCACGATGTTGGGGCGTGAGCGGAAGACGGCCTAACGGTGTGCGGGACCATAGCCCAGCTTCATGGAGACGGTTTCGAACTCGCCGATACCCCAGGAGCAACAGTGTCCCTAATTTGCTGGGAAGTGGCGGTGCGGTCCCCTACGGCACTGCGCAGGATCCTACGGTCTTGGCGTGCATCCGTGCGTCGCTGCGGTCCGGTCCCAGGTCGACGGGCACGTGCACCTTCCGCCGACCACTGGCGACAACATCGATGTACTGTGGAGACCTCACGCCCCACGTGTTGAGCAATTCGGCGGTACGTCCGCCCGGCCTCCCGCATGCCCACTATACGCCCTCGCTCAAAGTCCGTCAACTGCACACACGGTTCACGTCCACGCTGTCGCGGCATGCTACCAGTGTTAAAGACTGCGATGGAGCTCCGTATGGCACGGCAAACTGGCTGACACTGACGGCGGCGGTGCACAAATGCTGCGCAGCTAGCGCCATTCGACGGCCAACACCGCGGTTCCTGGTGTGTCCGCTGTGCCGTGCGTGTGATCATTGCTTGTACAGCCCTCTCGCAGTGTCCGGAGCAAGTATGGTGGGTCTGACACACCGGTGTCAATGTGTTCTTTTTTCCATTTCCAGGAGTGTATATGTACAGTAATATCGCTTCAAACAGTGTTTACTAATTTATGGTGTGTAATGAATTTTGAGCTTATTGTAAAATAAGTGTTAATTTACGGAAATTAGGACTAATAACTGCGAATAAGGTGTAGTGATCACTAAAGCTTAAAAGCTAGTTTATTCTGTCAGCTGTCAAAGGGAGCAACACATTTAAACATCTGGTAGGTATATCGACAACTGTTTCTTCTTCCCACCCATTACTGTTCATCGACTCTCAATATTTTCTTCTTATTTTCGTTCAGCGGTCTTTGTCCACTGTGGCTTTAATCACTGTGACCAACCACAAACAAAATTTTCCCAAGAAAATCGATAGTATTTGTTCTTACCTTGTGGTTGTTAGAAGTCAACGTAAATTGAAACTGAAAAAGGCATCTAGCAATATACAGATACACGTATTTTTGTTTCAACTGTCAATCTCAGGCAGACTCTGGCCCCACCTAGGGCATAAGATGCATGGTTAACTGTCCAAACCACAACTGCAGTAACTAATCATTCTTGAAATGTTGTATTTTGGTACATCGATATCCCAGAGACTATTAAAGTCAGTACAAGACAGAAGTGCAAACCGAAAAGGAGAATTCTGAGATCGATTAGGAATGCACAGTTAAATAAATTTTTATCACCCAAGGATTGTCAATGTGTGTCAGAAATATATATCAACAAAATTAATAATAACAACTTTCATTACCTACATCTATCGATTTTGTTAATATCACGAAATAATCCTTGGCCATATTCACCAAAGATACATAGTCATGAGCTTCAGTTAGTTGTACTTGAGGTGTTTCTTTGAGGTACTACTGACGCGACTCACCTTTCTGGCTTGCTGCTTGGGACTTTAGCCAATCAGAGACGCTGCGGTAGGCTTCACCATAAGGTAACGTGTATTTCAAAGCGGCACTGTGTTCCGGAGATCCCAGTCGACATCTGCAATGTTGGAGATTGTTCAAATGGTTCAAATGGCTCTGAGCATTATGGGACTTTACACCTGAGATCATCAGTCCCCCAGAGCTTAGAACTACTTAAACCTAACTAACCTAAGGACGTCACACACATCCATGCCCGAGGCAGGATTCGAACCTGCGACCGTAGCAGCACGCGGTTCCGGACTGAAGCACCTAGAACCGCACGGCCACCGCGGCCGGCCTGGAGATTGTGTCGAGATTCACGTTGGCTATTTTGCCGAGATTATTTGTACGAGATGAGTAGATCATGTTTTTGCACATTTTTTGCGAGAATTCCGCGTGCAGAACTTCTAATTAATTGTAACTTACTTTGGTATTCAGGAGCGTGGTATTACGACAGCTTAGAGATTCTTCGTTGTCCGTTAGCTGCAAGCCGATTTCGGAATCTTATTATCCATTTATTCCTACAATACTTTTTGCACTCAATCTTATTATCATCTTCTGCTTTAAGATTAGTTTATATATTTACTGGAAAGTGTGTTTATAGAATCTGTATTTTCTTGGCTTTTAGTAAAGCTTCGATTCCTGTTACGTGCATTGAGAATACATGTGATTCACATTATCTGTTTACAATCTGAAAATAGTACAGAGTGAATCGGAGGAAATGTACGTGCTGTGAGGGACGATACTATTAGTGACTCTGAACACAAAACGCCCTAGGAACATTTGTCCAGTTACATACATATCCAGATGATTAATTGCTGACTATGTATACTGTGGCATGTTGTTTGAACAATGACCTGGTTAGAAGCAACTCAATCTGCAGGGCCAATAACGCCATACTGAACACATCAGCGAAAGGCACTTTGCAACTCATTTCACCGGGCATGAACACATACCGTAGAAAACCTCCCACAGCAACTCTGTAATCAGCCATCGACGACAAAAAACGTCACCTCGACACGTCAAATGTTGCTTGCAGGAAAGGGGTATCCATAACAACTAATATGAGGAAACTGTGAAATCCAATTATTACTAGAGGAAATGGGGCACCATGCAGCATGTGTGCACACGATGGCGCCAGACAAATTAGAAACTAAAAATACTAAACTCCGTCCGAACAGGGCTCGGAAGATCCTAACGGTACGGACCGACCGCCATGTCAGCCTCAGCCCACAGGCGTCACTGGATGGGGATATGGAGGGGCGTGAGGAGAGCACTGCTCTCTCACGGCCTTTGTGAGTTTTCGTGGCCGGAACTGATACTTCTCAGTGAAGTAGCTCCTCAGCTTGTCTCACAAGGACTAAGTGCACACCGCTTGCCACCAGCTCTCGGCAGATCGGTCGGCCACCCAAGTCCGACAGCACTAGCTTCGGTGATCTGATGGGGACGGTGTTACCAATGTGGCAAGGCCAATCAGAAAAATACTGTACCAGAAATGTACTTAAGTATTCAATGAATGACGTAGCAAAGTAGAAACGAGTAAAAGTTTCACATGTTCAAATGTGTGTGAATTCCTAAGGGACCAAACTGCCTGAGGTCATCGGTCCCTAGACTTACACACTACTCAAAGTAACTTATCCTAAGAACAACATACACACCTATGCCCGAGGGAGGATTCGAGCCTCCGGCGGGAGGGGCAGCGCTATCCTTGACATGGCGCCTCAAACCGCGTTGCTACTCTGCGAGGCAAGAGTAAAAGTAAAAGTAAGTAACTGACCTGTATTGCCTACATATTAGCATATTATAGGACATAAACCACTTGGCTTTCGAGATACACGTGTAACGTAAGTGAAGAATTCCGGTAATGGCACAGATTCAAGTTTATGTTTGCGACTGCCAGCAAAATATAGAATCTTGAATTAAACGAGAGATGGACCAAATTGAATGCATAATGCTTCGGAACGAATGACCAGAGCAATGTCTAACCACCTTCATGCTCACGAGAAACATGAAGGCAAGTAAATTATTCAACAGTAAATAAATAAAAATGGAGTGGACAGGAAAGCTTTGATTCAAAACAGGAACAGCATGCTTACATAACAGTTTCTATTAATAGATAAAACTAATAAAATAAAATACAATTATTAGTTGACAAGGCTATAAAACACGGAGAGTGATACACAAGCCGGATGCGGTGGTCTAGTGGTTCTAGGCGCTCAGTCCGGAACCGCGCGACTGCTACGATCGCAGGTTCGAATCCTGCCTCGGGCATGGATGTTTATGATGTCCTTAGGTTAGTTAGGTTTAAGTAGTTCTAAGTTGTAGGGGACCGATGACCACAGATGTTAAGTCCCATAGTGCTCAGAGCCGTTTGAACCAAGTGATACACGAACCAGTTAAAAGAAGAAACAATTATCAATGTAACTACAGAATACATAGGGAACTTATGCAATATCAATAAGATAAGCAGAAAGAAAGAAATGAAGGAAAATGGAGGATTTTGGGGAACATACAAAAGACGCAGTATTTGAGTGTGTGGTGGTACTGCATTTTATAAGTTAAAAAGGCTGAACAATGCACAAATAGAAAAGGAGAAAACAGGAAAAACTTTAAAATTATATTCAAAACTGTGGCCATGTAACAGTTTGCATTAAATAAATGAATCAAGTAAAATTGATTGGACAACTACAAGAAGTATTAAACATGGGAAGTAATACAACAACCAGCTAAAAGAAAGCCTTAAAAATCGAAACTACAGTCTATATGGAATACATAGACAACTACTATAAAACAAATAACTTAATGAATAAAGGAAAATGGGAAGATGTAGGAACAGACAGTGTGGGAAATAATGGACAACAAAGATGATTATATGAACTTTAGGAGAGGGGAAGTGTTGAACAGTGCCTGGTCATCTAAGGTTAGATCTATACTGTGAGCTAGATGTTTATTAAGTTCCAGGGCTTGCAGCATGTTGAGTTTATGGCCTTTGTTTTCTAAGAGAAGTACATGGGACACTGACCGGTAGTTGTGACCCTCATTTAGCACATGCTCAACAAATGCAGAGTCAGAATTCTGAAACCTCCAGCTGCGTTCATGTTCAGGAAGCCTAGCTGCTATCTCTCTGCTTGACTGGCCAATGTAAAATTTGTCACAATCAGAGCAGGTAATTTTGTATACCCTACTGTTGGCTAATAGCTGGATCTTACCTCTTCTACTGAAAATATACTGGTCTGTTGAGTTCTTAACATTGTAGGAAATCCTATACTTGCAGGTTTTCATTACTTTGCTGTGGTACCTCACCTAGATACGGTAGTGTACACCGTTTCTTGCAGACAGCCGCCGTAGCTGAGTGGACAGTGCGCTAGCTTGTCATGCCAGGGGCCTTGGTTCGATTCCCAGCTGGGTTGGAGATATTCTCCGCTCAGAGACTGGCTGTTTGCGTTGTCTTCATCATTATCATTTCATATTTATCGACGAGCAAGTCACGGAAGTGGCGTCACCTCAAAAGAGCTCTACCGGACGATCAGGTCTGCCCGTCGGGAGGCCCTCGCCACACGACATTTCAGATGTACGTCCGGAGGACAGCATTGTATGGTAGTGAAACATGGACTGTGGGAAAACTGGAACAGAAGAGAATCGATGCATTTGAGATGTGGTTGTACAATCTTGAAAATTTGGTAGACTGATAATTTAAGGAATGACGTGGTTCTGCGCAGAATGGGAGAGGAAAGCAGTATATGGAAAACACTCACAAGAAGAATTGATAGGATGATGGGACATCTGTTAAGGCGTCAGGGGCATGACTTCCATGGTACTAGAGGAGACAGAGATTGGAATAATTCCAGCAAATAATTGGGGACGTAAGTTGTAAGTGAAATGATGGCCGGGAGGCCCCACACGGGGAAGATCGGCCGCCGTATTGAAATTCATTTTTAGTTGATGCCCCTTCGGCAACTTGCAAGTCAATAATGATGAAAAACACACAACACCCAGTCATCAAGAGGCAGAGAAAACCTGACCCCGCCGGGAATCGAACCGGGACTCCGTGAGGAGGAAGCGAGAACGCTACAGCAAGACCATAGCTGCAGACAGGTTGTAAGTGCCACTCTGAGAGAAGAGGGTGGCACAGCAGAAGAATTCGTGGCGAGCCGCATCGAACCAGTCAGAAGACTGGTGGCTCAAAGAAAAAAAATGCAGGTGCGCCCTATATAACAGGTGTGACGTATATTCAGGCCAATGTGGTTCAAGACCCTTTCTAATACACTATCAAATTCCACAATGGAGTTCACTATTAAGGATCATGCTCGTCTTTTGGCAAACGGCAGTCTTTACTGTGAATTCGGAATAGTCAACTGTCCACGCTGATTGATGCCTCATGTTACCATAACCCGTCAGTTCAAAATGTTTTGGGACTGGATTAGTAAAAAATAAAGACGGTGATTTTAGTAAATCAGATGTGCTACATAGTCTACCTCTCTTGGGTAAATTCGACACGATTGTCATACAACCATGTGAAAATATCAAATAATACTTCTTAGGGATGTTTCTCAACTCGTGAATGACACTAGCTTCCAAGTAAGTTACGTTGTCAAAGCAATGACCGATAATATGAATTTCTCCACTGTATCATTATGTGATACTCTTGGGTTGATAAGTCTCACCAACCTTGGTGATGGGCGTTGCGTTCCGTCAAGCCGGTCGTGTTCACGGTCGTTGCTTTTGTTTTAGAGTCAAGGTGTGAGGGGCAAACCTTGCACGCACTTTTCTTCACTTCAGAATACTCCCCAGAAAACAACAATAATGACACACTACGGTCAAACGTCCAATGCTTAACACCGTCTGGTCACAACAACTGGTCGAATGCGCACTTCTTGTATATACTGAAGCTGTTAGCTTAAGCAGCCATCGTTGGTACTGTGCTGACTTCGCTTACATTCTAGGAACAAAATCAGCCTTCGAACTTTTCGGACCGAAGGTAAATACGTTGATGATAGTACATCCGTTTTTCTATTATTTTCTTTTGCATGACGCTTCCCGCGAGTGTCGTTAGAGTAGCTATCGAAAATGGAATGAAGTGGGTTATACTTGAAATTTTAATCGTAACCGTCACTAGAAGAAGCCACAGTCTTAACGATTGCGCTACCTTGCTGCGTGCAACCGATTTCCACACCAGTAACACTGCGGAGGCAAAGCTGTTAATACAACTTGTAGCATATTTTTGAACAAACTCCGTTCTTTCCGCTGAAAATTGGCTATTCACTCGTAATGTACACACCTGCAGATTGCAAACGCCTGCGAAAGCCATTTATACGGAATAATAGGGCGCGCGCAGCAGAACACGGCTTCGTAAATCGATGGATGCTGATTAATTCATTTAAACGTTCAATTACTGCAGTGCGCACTCGCCGGTACCCGATTAAAGCACTGGCGCAGAACTTTAAATGACCCGCGGCGAGAGAACAACGGACCGGGCAGGCCGAACAAACAGACTTCGTAATGCGGCGTCCACATCTGTGCGTGCGTGACGGGCCGAACGGCTTCTCCGCCCAGTGCCAAAGTAAATTTCAAATTGCATGCTTCGTGCTTGGGTGAGAGTCGCTGTAGTTCTCAACAAACTTCTACGCCAAACAACGGATTCCTGATTCAGTAAAACAACGAGTCTGACATCTCCGGAACTCTCTTAATAACGGTATACTGCACCTAACTTACGTCCCTCTGCATAAGAATATACGAAGGGCGGTCACAAATTGCCACACACGGAGACATTCAATCTGCGACGGAAAAAAAAAAGAAAAGAACATGAGAAGCAAATCATTCGCTGCTATGTCAGGAGAATTCGGGGACTGAGGTTGAGACACAATTTGGCAATGAAAAGAAGTGTCATCATGACTGTGTAGGATAAGTTGGGCCATTATGACGGGGCTAAAACTAAGGTAACGCCGCAGTGAAATAAGCATTTTTTAAATGAAACATATACCATACTTCATAAAATTCATAAGCTCTTGCACAAATTGTGATGCATAAATGTAGGATCAAATTGCAACGTTAGAAAGACTGAGATTACAATGTAATTTATGCTTCAGATTCATTAAATTAAAATACACAAATAAGAGAACCAAGAATGTTGGCCAGTCAGAAACCCTATCCACCGTGGTATGTATTCAGTATGGATTCAGAAAGTCTCTGTATGTTCCTGGAAACGTCCATCCTGCTGTGAGTGCGTAAACTACTAAATGTGGTTAATAGACAAGAAGTATTTTCGGAGGGATATGTAACAGACAGATGCAGAAAGCAGAGCACATCTTCAAAGTATATCGTCGAACGTGACTGATAATATGCAGAAGAATTTTACGATGTGCTCTCTTAGTCACTGATAACTCTTTCGTGATGTGTAGCCCAGGTCTATGGAACTTTTCTGTTCCTGACAAATCATGTAGAGTCGTACAGAGGTGCGTGTGAGTACACTGACTCTTGCCGATTCGACTAGACTCAGCGGACCCAGTAGAGTCCCTTACGATTCCAACGTAGTTCTGAACGAAATATCAAGCAAATAAATGTTTCGTGGACGATGGCCGTACAACCCGCGGACCATACATCAGAGAATAAAATACTTGCATGAGTGCGATGTTTAATGTCCCGGGGTGAGCTGCTGCAACAACATCTTTCTGTTCCCCCTAGCAGATATTTGGTGATATATGTCTGATCATCATCAATTTCGTGGATTAGGTTCGAGCTAACTTTTCCACCTTCTGCGTCTTAGGTACACAGCTTCCTGGGTTGACCTACATGCCTAACGCCTTTGCGTGTACATTGCAAAACTATCTTAAGGTATTTGTCGCGTTCTGTTTACACGTTGCTTATATTTTTGCCTATATGTGTTGATTTGTCTGTTATTGCAAGTATTTCAAGCTCATTTCTAATTACTTCCTTTCTCAATCTATCTCCTCAGTTGTTTAAATCATTTAACTCAACTGGGAAATTTAATTTTTGACGTCTGTATTCCATGTATGCCTTACTTCCAGAATGAGATTTTCACTCTGCAGCGGAGTGTGCGCTGATATAAAACTTCCTGGCAGATTAAAACTGTGTGCCGGACCGAGACTCGAACTCGGGACCTTTGCTCTACCAAGTTGGTAGAGCACTTGCCCGCGAAAGGCAAAAGTGCCGAGTTCGAGTCTCGGTCCGGCACACAGTTTTAATCTGCCAGAAAGTTTTTATGCCTTACTTGGTTACCATCCAATCCTCAGGACCGTAACGTGGCACTAACTTAGTGTTCTGAGTTGCTTGTCATTCGTTGTCTTTTTTGGTTAATCTATGTATTTTCCCACAGTCACACTAAAATTGTGCTGTTCTATTCAATAGATGTTTATCATAATCAAAAGAAATGTCACCGCTCAGGTAGTTAAAATCTACTTGCTACACGATTCGAGCGCTATTTTCGATAATAGCCGCTGTTTTTCTCGGAATGCCATTACTATTGTAATTTCTATAGGTACTTTGAAATTATGATTTTTGCTAATTGGGTTTGATTTTAAAATGTTTCTGTTCAGTACAACGGTCGCACTTGCTAAAGTCGGTCGGCATTATTAGACAGACAGCCCTTATAACTCCACTCCCATGCATATTGATTTCGATCGGCTGCACGTTCAGCTTTACTCGCAGTACTTAAAGACCGTTTCTGATAGGTCAAACATCGTCCTGCACTAACGACATGTCAGCCTCTCAGTAGTGCCTCGTACGTTCTATCATTGAACTGGAAGCCGGTAATGGAAGTCCGTTGCACAGTGAATTCAGTATGGGCAGAGGAACGGTGGAACATGCAACTGCCTCGCTATTACAAGCAGAGCACCTGCTGTTGTACTAACCATTCCGTGAAACTGGCCAATCTGTAACCTGAACGTTGCTCCCATCTTAATTTCCCTAGCAGCCATTGTAAAATATAAGTGGCAGTCAAAAGAAAATCAGCCAATTACAATGATGTGGAGCCTGGATAAATATTTAACAGTCACTGGATGTAAGACAACTGCATTAGCGATGCCTTGTATAAACACTCGACTTCAGGATATCAGGTCAAAGAGAACTTCATACACGCAGTGTGATTCCACAGGAATAAGTCACATTCCAAAACGTAGCTAGGTAGAAGAACTTCATACAAGGAGTATGATGTCATAGGAACATAATACATTCCAAAAGGTAGCTATGGAGAAGAACTTCTTACAGGCAGTATGATGCCATAGGAATATGCTAATCAATTATATATTAATCAGTTATTTTTATTTTTCATTAATTTTGCGTAATGAATTTCTGATGATTTAAGGAGGGAAGCGGTTATTTAGGTACGAGATCTTGCAAATATTCCTTTCCTTCATGTTTCTCGTGAGCATGAAGGTGGTTAGACATTGCTCTGGTCATTCGTTTCAAAGCATTATGCATTCAATTTGGTCCATCTCTCTTTTAATTCAAGATTCTATATTTTGCTGGCAGTCGCAAACATAAACTTGAATCTGTGCCATTACCGGAATTCTTCACTTACGTTACACGTGTATCTCGAAAGCCAGTTGGTTTATATCCTACAATATGCTAATATGTAGGCAATACAGGTCAGTTACTTGCTTTTACTTTCACTCTTGCCTCGCAGAGTGGCCCCGTGGTTTGAGGCGCCATGTCAAGGATAGCGCTGCCCCTCCCGCCGGACGTTCGAATCCTCCCTCGGGCATAGGTGTGTGTGTTGTTCTTAGGATAAGTTAGTTTGAGTAGTGTGTAAGTCTAGGGACCGATGACCTCAGGCAGTTTGGTCCCTTAGGAATTCACACACATTTGAAAATGTAGAACTTTTACTCGTTTCTACTTTGCTACGTCATTCATTGAATACTTAAGTATATTTCTGGTACAGTATTTTTCTGATTGGCCTTGCCACATTGATAACACCATCCCCATCAGATCACCGAAGCTAGTGCTGTCGGACTTGGGTGGCCGACCGATCTGCCGAGAGCTGGTGGCAAGCGGTGTGCACTTAGTCCTTGTGAGACAAGCTGAGGAGCTACTTGACTGAGAAGTATCAGTTCCGGTCACGAAAACTCACAAAGGCCGTGAGAGTGCAGTGCTCTCCTCACGCCCCTCCATATCCCCATCCAGTGACGCCTGTGGGCTGAGGCTGACATGGCGGTCGGTCCGTACCGTTAGGGTCTTCCGAGACCTGTTCGGACGGAGTTTAGTATTTTTAGTTTCTAATTTGTCTGGCGCCATCGTGTGCACACATGCTGCATGGTGCCCCATTTCCTCTAGTAATAATTGGATTTCACAGTTTCCTCATAGTAGTTGTTATACATACCCCTTTCCTGCAAGCAACATTTGACGTGTCGAGGTGACGTTTTTTGTCGTCGATGGCTGATTACAGAGTTGCTGTGGGAGGTTTTCTACGGTATGTGTTCATACCCGGTGAAATGAGTTGCTAAGTGCTTTTCGCTGATGTGTTCAATATGGCGTAATTGGCCATGCAGATTGAGTTGCATCGAACCCGGTCATTGTTCAAATAAGATGCCACAGTATATATAGTCAGCAATTAATCATCTGCAAATGTAAGTAACAGGACATATGTTCCTAGGAAGTTTTGTGTTGAGAGTCACTAATACTATCGTTCCTCACAGCATGTACATTTCCTCCTGATTCACTCTGTACTATTTTCAGACTGTAAACATATAATGTACACCACATGTATTCTCAATGCACGTAACAGGAATAGAAGCTTTAGTAAAAGCCATGAAAATACAGATTCTATAAACACACTTTCCAGTAAATATATAAACTAATCTTAAAACAGAAGATGATAATAAAATTGAGTGCAAAAAGTATTGCAGGAATAAATATATAATACGATTCCGTAATCGGCTTGCAGGTAACGGACAACGAACAATCTCTAAGCCGTCGTAATACCACGCTCCTGAATACCAAAGCAAGATACAATTAATTACAAGTTCTGCACACGGAATTCCCGCAAAAAACGTGCTAAAACATGAACTACTCATCTCGTACAAATAACCGCGGCCAAATAGCCAACGTGAATCTCGCCACAATCTCCAGGCCGGCCGCGGTGGCCGTGCGGTTCTAGGTGCCTTAGTCCTGAACCGCGTGACTGCTACGGTCGCAGGTTCGAATCCTTTTATAATGGACGGGAGCAGTGGATAGGTGTCGTTCGGTGGGAGAATGGACCGGCCGCGAGGCGTGCTGAGATTGTCCGTTCAGGTGCGGTAATGCTATCTCCCCAGTAGCGCTATGGTTTTCGCACCCGCCTCCTAAGTAGAAGATCCCGAGTTCGAATCCAGGTCCGGTAGACATTTCCACGTAATATCCAGCTGCAGATGATAGCAGTCATCCCCCTTCAATTTACGTATAATCTAGGAGTAGCCTGACACGTCCGTCTTTTTATGGTCGCGTCTGGCCATTTAGATACAAGTCTGATGGTTTATTTAGCATGAAATAGAGAACATACAAAGAAGACCCAATCGAAGCTAATGAAGAAAAGTTCGAAAAATAAGTATAAGGAGAAAGAAGAAGATACACGGATATATAGATACAACAAATAATGTTATTCCTATGTCTAGGTACTATATTCTCTTCATAAGCCGAAGAGCCTAATACCCAATGCGGATACCTCATCACGCACAGAACCAGCAAGGCAAAGTAGAACGCGCCCGTCATCGATGCCAACGAAAGTTTTTGTTCTTCGTCCGTGTAGAACAGATAACTGTTTGTTTAGTGAAGAACTTTTAGTTCATTTCGACGTAAGATTATATTATGAGGAAGACTAAGGAACCATGATCACTGAGCAGCTACTTGCTGCCTTAACTGCAAAATTATAACTTTGTTTTCTAATTAGTTTCTTAGATTAAGCAGGTTTAAGTTTCACAAAAAAATTTAGTGTTTATTAACAAACCCGTGAAAACATCTGACTGAATCTGTTTGAAAATCTTTAGTATTGCTTTTGAGATAAAAATCTCATGCTAAATAGAAAGCCGTATCCGGCTTTCCTATTTTAGGAATTGGCAACATGACGAATTGGTGCATCATGGTGGCAGCATCTGTCGTAGCTGCCGCATCCCACCGTATGATCTCATATGCCTGCTGTTATAGCCTCTCTCAACTCCGATGTAAAACTGTAGTAGACTATCCTGCTTTCCACTGTAGCTGTATTACGAACACAGTCATTTGTTTCACGCGATCTGCCGATTTCACTGATGTACCACGTTCAAGTGCTTACTCACTCTTCTATTATTTATATGCATACAGATTGTAAGATGGAAGGTACAGGAATGAGCACTCGAAAATGGCTTATAGTGTAGAATAAATAATTGTGATCTTAATACAGCCATGGTGAGACTAAGCAACAGCTTTTTAGTAAATTTGTGTTCCTATCATCTGATAAAGAAGAGTATAATTTATAACAATAAAGAAATGGCACCAAGAGCCAGATATTAGAAGAAATAATTCTAACATCAGTGCCGGTATATGTTTCGTTACTGTCATTATATTCATCATTGGCTTCCCAAGTACGTTGTCCTGGCTACCACTCAGATCATGAGGCCCGCAGCACTTGTGGAACACTTGGACGATATAGTCTTGAATTACTGTGCGCCACCAAGAAAGAACAGACTCACCCATAAGACCGACAAGTGTCTGAACTCCTTCCAACAGTCAGTTACGTTTTCTCGTGGACGGTCTTTCGATGGCTACAGTATTACTATGTCAAGCACCAGTAATTTTAAAGTATATTCCAGGTACACTAGGTCTGTTTTCAGTGTAGCAACTTCATTCCTCTTTTGTGACTGGGGTAACCTCACAACGGCATTTTAATCTCAAAAATAGTTCAAATGGCTCTGAGCACTATGGGGCTTAACATCTGAGGGTATCAGTCCCCTAGAACTTAGAACTACTTAAACCTAACTAACCTAAGGACATCACACACATCCAAGCCCGAGGCAGGATTCGAACCTGCGGCTGTAGTGGTCCCACAGTTCCTCACAGTAGCGCCTAGAACCGCTCGGCCACCCCGGCCGGCACTTAATCTCAAAAAGCTCTCTTACTGACTAGCAAAGGGGGCTGACGACTCCTAGCCGTAGCTGGTCAGTTGATCACTATTTCTCATCCTGCCTTACAAGTTAGCGAAATTATCCTCGGACAGAATTTTACGTTTCACAATAACGTAGAGGGCCAACTACACTCCCAATGCAGTAACTGCTAACAGCACAGTAATTTTTTATTCTTAAACTTGTTCCTCCTGTCTAATCGACTGTCGTACTCTTCGGCATGTCTCTGTAGGATTGCAGATTGTCCTCCAATGCGATCCTACAGTGTCCATTAGATTTTCAGCTTGTTGTCCAATGCCTTTCAATAGCGCACATTAGCTTCGTCACTTCTGTCTCTAAGCTAGTCGTACGTTGTGTTCCAAAAATGAACAGCAGAGAGACAGATGTGATGACAATTTCTGCAGGACCTGACCATCATTTTTCAGGACAATGTACAAGCACGTCCAGTGCAAGCTGTTACTGATTTGTTTGACTGATGGGGCTTCTAAGTACTATACCACCTACTGCACTACCCTGACTTAAGCCCTCGTGAGTTCAACTCGACTTCGAAACTGAAGGAACCACTTCACGGCATTCGCTTCAGAACGGCTACAAATTCGTAGAGCAATAGACCGCTCCGCTCGAAATGTCAACACAACTGGCACTACTAAGAGTATCCTATAACTTCCACATCGCTGGCAATGGGTTATCCACAATGCTGGTGACTACTTTGAAGGTCAGTAAAACTTTGTAACACGTATGAATTTTGTACGAGCTGTAAATAAATAGTTGCCACTATTAAAGTTCCAACCCTCTTAGTTAATATGTAATTATATCACACACAAAAAAATGTTTTTACCACTTGTTATCCGTTTAAAGACCCCTCTTTCTTAGGATCACACTCTGACATGGCATACTGACGTTATAGTCCCTTGGCGGCGTAATTAAAAAAAAAAGTCTGCCTCCAAGTCAATGCAGTCAAAAGATACGGCTACTCACAAGTAACGGGAAAAAACGAAAATTATTCGGTAGTAATTATATCACATAAAAATGTTTCCCTTTTACCCCTTACAAACTTAGATTGCATTCGTAATATATAAAAAATCTCAGTATATACAGAATCGATTTTCATCTCTTCTTTTAAGTAGTAGGAGTGATTCACAAGAAAGGTATGTATATGTAATGGTCTGAGCTATTATGAACTGAAGTTCCCTGCCTCTATAAAAACGATACCTTTGCCTTCTAGCTATAATAGGCATAAGGCCGCCCGACTACTGATCCGACATTCCATGCCTATGACATGTACACCAGCAGCAAAGTTTCAAAGTGAAGTAATATTGATAAGTGATGCACGATTGCACTTTCATTGTTGGGATAACATTCCAATATCCCGTAAAATATCTAATGACGCCACTGAACAATTCGACATTTGCTTAACAGGAGTAGCCCTATGATAGGTTCTACATAATTCTTCTCTGGAGACTTCCGTCACGTTTTAATCAGTAATCGCTACAGGTACATGACCGGACGAAATAAACACATCTGCAACTGCCACGTAGCCTGTCATGTTAATATAACTCCAAAATTATTAAAGTAAATGATACATTACAACAGCAAATTGGAAATTACACAGAAAGTTGAAGCTTAAAACTGAAAATTTAAACTTTCTCTAAAGTCTAGATATCCCGGGGATCGATATCATGCCATTATCAATATGGATAAGAGGTAAAAATCATTGAGATTAGCGATAATCGAGGTGGATGAAGTATCTACATACATAACTAAGTTTGTACGGAACCCTCGGTGTGCGACTCCTACTCGCATTTATGCAATTTTAGTACCGGATAGTGAGAATCTACCTAGACGGGATGTTAAACGGGCGGTAGATTCGTTGAGGTAGCATGATCTCCCCGTTCATTGGTCGAGAATTCGCTGGATTTCCATGGAGATATTTAACAGCAATGGTGTGTACCAAAATCATCCACGATGTGCAGACGTTTCAAGAGCGAGAGATCGCTGCATGTGTCGGTGAAGAAGAGCTAAGGAATGTTTAAACATACTTTGTAACCTCATGTGGCACTGCCTGTGTTGTCTGCTTCTACGTAATAGACCGATGCGGATGATAGGGTGGAGTGGCCCATTACAGCAGGTATTGTTTTCCGGTCATACCATTGTCTATGTCTGACCTATAATACAGCCTATAGGAATATGTGACACACTCTTTAAGCACCTTGTGCATCGCAAAAGTAGGGCCAAGAGGGAATATTTTCTTTTTGTCTTGCATTAGTATCGTGGGCCCATCTTCTTGCAGAATGTAGCGACGGGCCGTGACGCGAGAGCGCCACTTCGTGGAGTTTACACTGCAAATACATTTCTGGCGACATTGCTTTTCTGGTTTGGCACGTTTCTCCAATATTTTTGCCAAATGTTCGACACGAACATCAATAAGCCTTACATAATGGTATTCGTCTTTATTTTCAAGAGCGCCGTAAAGAAGTGCATCGTATCTCAGTGGATACTAGTTTCAACGACATAAAAATACAACAAAATTACGAGCCCCTAGAGTTGATATCATTTGTCAAAAACCTCGTTTTGATATTTCAAACTGTTCAACGGCATAACAACGGTCCAACGTTTAGGTAATCAGTTGTATACATGTAAAAGACTTGATGGATACCGACGAAAGCTTCCTGCGGACGTCGGTGACAGATGTGGTTTTACGCTGAGAAGTACCAAAGTCAAAAAAATAGTCGTCCAGTGTTGGAAGTTCTACAGATAATCGACGTTTGATACAAGAAACTAATGTAAATACAGTTTTAAAGCAGAGCTGTGTAGGACAAGATGTAGGAAACGCACTACCTAAATTGATATTCATTGGAAAAACTCTGAGAGAATATACTTTATCGAGAGCTCTGAATTACAGACCCTATAGCTGGCTTGAATTTGTAAAATTAGTAAGATTGAGGAACATATACGGTGTTCGATCATGACAAGTTACTTCTATTGACACGCAGTCAAAATGGATTCAAAGGGTATCATTAGAATGCAAGACAATTAGCTCCAAATTCGCATGAGACAATGAGTGCTGCTGACACGGAATCAAAATTGATTCCACATGTCTAGATTTCTAGAAGGTTTACCATGTCGTTTCTCATAAGCGCCTTCTAATCATATTGCATGCCTACGCAGTATCATCTCAGCTCCGTGGCTGGATTCATGGTATCCTGTCAGAATCATCACAGTTGGTAGTAACTGACGGAAACTCAGCGAGTAAAGGTGCTATTTGGCTTTCCCCAAGGAACTGTCACCGATGGTCTCCCGTTCGTACTCTACATGTACCATTTCGGACACAAACTGAGCAACTCTCCTGGATTGTTTGCAGCTAATCCTGGCATCTACTGTACTGTAAAATCATCAGAAAAACATAACCAATTTCAAAATTATTTAGATATCTGTTTGATGCGAAAAGTGGAAATTAAATCTAAGTAATGAAAATTATGATGTTATTCACGTACGTAACATAAAGAATTCATTAAATCTCGGTTACATTATAAATCACCCGTATCTTAAGGCTGTCAATTCAACTAAGTACCTCGGGATAACAATGATGAACATTCAGAGGATGCAGCTAATGTTCTAAAGAGTGTGTCTGCACTAGTGTCCTTTGTTACTCTATCGCTATGCAGTGTGGGATCCTTTGAAAGAACAGGAACGAAACACTCGGATTAAAAACCGTGACGGACAGGATTAATTTCCCCCCCCCCCCCCCCATTGTCCTATCCATACTTTGAAGACGAAATGATGGACGTAAAAGAGAGGTTTAATAGTGAGATTGAAATTCAAGGTGAAAGGATAGTAAAGATAAGATTCGCTGATGACATTGCTACCCTCAGTGAAACTGAAGAAAAGTTGCAGCATCTGTTGAATGGAATGAACAGTCTAATGAGAACAGAATACCGATTGAGAGTATATCGAAGAAAGGTGAAAGTAATCAGAAGTAGATGGACTTAGAACAGCGAGAAAATTAACTCCAGAATTGGGGGTCACGAAGTTGATGAAGTGAAAGAATTCGGTTACCTAGGCAGCAAAATGACCCATGATAGGAGGAAGGATGACGAAACGGAGACTAGCACTGACAAAAGTGACCGTCCTGATGAAGAGAAGTCGATACTAGTAGACTTCTCTTCATCAGGACGGTAACTTTTGTCAGTGCTAGTCTCCGTTTCATCATAGTATCAAACATACACCTTAATTTCAGGAAGAAATTTCTAAGAAGGTACGTCAGGAGCACAGCATTGTATGATAGTGAAACACGGCCAGTGATAAAATCGAAACAGATGACAATCGAAGCACTAGATGCAGTGCTACCGAAAGTGTTGAAAATTAGGTTGACTCATAAGGTAGGGAATGAGGAGATACTCCGTAGAATCGACGAGGGAAGGAATATATAGAAAACAATGAAGAACGCACATGACCACAGGACATATGCTAACATGTCGGGTAATAGCTTTCTTGGTTCTAGAGGGACTTCTATAGCCTAAAAACTATACAGGAAGACAGAGCTATGAATACATACAACAAATAACTGAGGACAGTGTTTGCAATTGCTGATCTGACATGGAAAGGTTGGCAGAGGAGATAAATTCGTTGTGGGATGCATCAAACCAGTCAGAAGAGTGGTAACCGGAAAAATGGGATAGGACTGAGAAAGGACATCGAAAATGTTCCAAAAAGGGCAGCTCGTTTCGTATTCGCCAAATACGGGAACGAGTGCCACTGATACGATACGCGAGATCTATCGACGAAATTCGAATCTCTAACTTTTACTCCAAAATGATGCTAAAATATTTTGTTGCCCACTCACGAAGAGAGAAACGATAATCGTAGTAAAATAAGACAGATGAGTGCTCGTATCTCCCGGACGCTCTTCGAGATTTGACGGTATAGAAGTAGTGTCAACGAGATTCGATGAACCCCCTGCTAGGCGCTTAAGTGTCAGTTAGGTGTAGATGAGAAGAGGTTGTGGGAGTGCTGCTCATCATTCTGGTGTCTTTGACATGTTAGGATTAATAGGAGACATACGACCGGAAGACGAGTGGCGTGTTCAACTCCCTGCTGGACTTAGTCGGAATGGATTAGACCTTTAATTTCGCTTTCTCATAAAGCATTTAAATGAGTTAAGATATTCAACGCAAATAAATATTATTCTTAGGTATGAAAAGATATATTATTAAACATACCTAATACCAAAGATTTGTCACAAACTGTTGCAATAACACGAAAGCAGTCAACGCCGCAGGAAATGAGGCAGAAATTCATTCACTGAGTGGGCAGTTCTCGCTGGCAAATATTTGGCAGGCTGTTGGCGTGATATGTATTGAGGTGGCTCTGCTGCCACACACGAATGCAGCCACACCGGTGATAACTTCACCCTTGAGCTTGTCGCGGATGACACGCGAGAGAAACGTGCTAATCGCCAATCTCCGCACCTCCACATCAGCCTTTCCCGCTGCTCTCTCTCTCTCTCTCTCTCTCTCTCTCTCTCTCTCTCTCGCTTTCTCTCCCTGTCTCTGCCTTCCCGCTATTTCCAACCACAAGCTGAATGTGGCGCTCTGCGTATCAGTGAGTGCAAACAATATTCACCCTGCCGTACAGGTTTCCGCGTCCACATTCTCCCTCGCAAAACACACAGTGAATAAGTCGTCATATCTGTCGTATTTGGTTTCTACCGTTGCTCTGATTTAAATGTTTCACATCTGCCTTTTTAACTTGAATGTACACAAAGCACTCAGTGGACACTAGCCTCTGTTTGTCTGCTGTCGCAGGGCGGACGAAGCTACTCTCCTTGCCACGCAATGCCATATGGCGGAAGATGGGCTGGACTCTCTCTCCCTCTATCTCTCTCTCTCTCTCTCTCTCTCTCTCTGTGTGTGTGTGTGTGTGTGTGTGTGTGTGTGTCTCCTCTTCCTCCCATTTACACACACACACAAACACACACCTTTCTCGCAGGACCGACCGAAACAAACAAAAAGCATTGGCGGACGGAGCGGGCGACCGCGGACGTTCCGCTGTCCGCCTCCATAAATCAGAAACACGCAGACAGACAAAAACTGGGCATTAGAATGAAATAAAATTACCATAATTCTCGGCGCTGATTTGAATAAAACGGAGGTAGTCATGAGTGCAAGGAGGCTGCGGCCGCGGGGAGGGGCGAGCCTATGCAAATTCTGACCTCGGTAATTGGCCGGCGTTCCCAGGCGGTGCTGGCAGCGGCCACCGGGGTCTCCCCGGCCAGGCTGGCCAACATAGCCGCCACGACGGTAAATTTGATTACCGCGTGCGGCGCGAGCTGGTTGCATTGCGCTCTCCCACGCGGCCTCTTCCCATTAAGGACACGATTTCTCTGCGTGGCACACCATAAGCGGGTCGCAGTCCCAGTTACCGCAGCCTGCAAAGAGAAGCGCTGCAAGGACAGTTGGTGTCGCCATTTGTAACTCCATCGGCGCGACGCATGTCTGAGGTAGAGTGACGGATTGGAACACTTTATAGCCGTTCCGATGATAATGACAGCATACGTTTGAAACTGATCAAGACCACGCTTATTTGTGTCCTTGGAGAATATGAATACTCAGTGAACATTTAGTTTCCCTTCTGAACTACAAACAAAACAAAAAAAAATTAAATGTGGCATTGATGGCCAGGAGGCCCGTTCCGGGGAAGTTCGGTCGCAGGGTTGCTGATCTTGTATCTGGCGACGCCACGTTGGGCTACTTGCATGTTGATGAAATGGAGATGAGGACAAAACAACATGCTGTTGACAAGTAAAGAAAAATCGGGAGTCGAACCCAGGCCCACTGCATGGTAGGCAAGAACGTTACCACTCAGCTAAGCAGGTGGACTCTCTTGTAAGCAATCTCCTTGACAGTGGCACATGGACATGGATAGCCAGAGCAAAGAAAGGGGTTGTTTTACAACAACAAATGAAAATGTGTACTACAAGTGGCAGTTTAGTATATGTCTGCAGTAGGGACACCACCCCAAATTTATTCAAACAGGCGGATACAAGATGGCGGCGCTAGGTGTGGCAATATCACAATGATGTCAAGGTGAGAGGTTCAAATTCTGGCAGGAAAATAGGTCACTTGGACTACCTCCACTAACATAACCCTTTCCCCTCCTCCCTCCACTCCCCCATCCCCTCCCCTATGCAAGAAAATGGTGGGGAAATTTTGGCGGAAAAGAGTTGACTGAGCTACCTCCGCTAACCTAAGTCATCCAACCACCACCTCTTCCTGGGAATTGGTGGGAAAATGACTCAATCTATACTGGACTGCTGGTTAACTCTTTGTTTTGCATGCTTTGTTTATATATGTAGTTTGAGTTGTCATGGGCAGTAGCACTGTCCAGTGTGTTCACCATGAGGTTCAGATCCAAGTGACCTAGTACACAGTACCACCACCAGAGCGCACTATCGTTCCTCCTGTGATGTAATCCTAGATGGTGTTCTGGGGGAAAAAGGTCAGGAACCAATAGGAACACCAGATCCGTTCATGTGCTAGACTTCAGCCAGTAGAATGGTGGTATCTGGTAACATCATTGTAGGGGGTATAGGGCAGGCTCAGCAGCTCTGTGACCTAAGTCTCGCTCAGTCAGCCAGGAGTTGCAGCAGCAGCAGCTGCAGAAGAAGAAGAAGAACAAGAAGAAGAAGCATGAAGTGTCAACAGCAATTACAATCCAGCTCAGCTCTGGAGAACAGGAGAAAAGTGGAAAATTAAGTATCCATTACACATATTTGTCTGTGGTTAGTACTTATATTATTATTAGTTGTTTTTGCGCCTTTGTCCATATATAATGCTTTCTTGTCTTCGTTGAGCAGTCGAAGCCTGCAGGGCTCAGTGCCAACACGCCAACCTCTGCTGCCTCTGGACCTGCAGCAACGACAGCTGCCATCTTGTCAAGACCTGCACTGACCTCTGGACCTGCAGCAGCAACAACCTCCAGCATGCCTGAATCTGTAGCGACCACATGGAACCCTGTAGCACACATAGACCACTTGCTAGAGCAGGACAACAAGCTGTTATTGTCTCTCCCATTCATCAGTTTGTATGATCTGCTCCCAAGACATCAGCTGCAGCTGATGGTCCTAAACAACAGCAAGGTGGATGACAGTACTGGTCACTGACACAAGACCAATCCCAGAACATCCCTGTGCTAGTGTAGGTACTGAGTGCAGATGTTGTGGTTAGGAAATCATCAAGTGTACCCATGCTTTTCAGTTATACATACAATTTAACTCCCAGTGGAATGATACGTGTAAACATCGATATAGAAGCACATCATGACTGGGGCTTGCATGCAAGAATAGAAATAGGAAATGCTCTGAAGGTTGTTAAATTACCTATTTCTGAGTTCAACTGCAACGAAATAAGTCGTGCAGAGCGCTACATCAATCAGCAGATCTCTACAGAGTATTATCCTATCCTTACACCCCCCCCCCCTCTCAGCCACCAACATTCCTCTTACTAGTGTGACACCATTACGACAGTGTATGATGACTCAGCACTATGTGTGAAATCGGGTAACAAGTGTGTTTACCTATGCACGACTCATTTATGAAGTTATACGATCTGGATACTTCACTACACCTTGCATTGGAGAGACTGAATCATTGGTTTCCAAGCATGGGCTCTGCGTACAATGATATTTTAAAATTCCTGAGTGTATGTAGTGTACATATTGAGGATTTGGAGCAAGATCTTTGTTTGAAAATGAATGCAGATCCAAAAGAGGAAAGGATTAAATGTGTGCGTGAAAAACCCCAGTACCGTGTGGAACCCATTGGCTTGATGGAGATACGTACAGAATATATTGCATATCAAAATGCTTTAATTGGTAAATACTGTACAGGTGCGAAGAGGAAGATAAAGGAAGAGTCTGATAACTTTGATGCAGTATTTCAAAAAAGTTATCAGACTCTTTCTTTCCTCTTCGCACCTGTACAGTATTTACCAATACTGCATATATATTAATTTGTGTTTGTGTTTTATTTCATACTTCTCTCATTATAGTCCAAGTATTACACTTATTAATATCATTTTTATTTCTCACACCAGTCATTGAAAAATGAATTATGGAGTTAATCTTGATAGGTAAAATATATAAAGCCGATTACTCTGTGTAGCCAATATAGCTCAGTGGGTTAAGTGATGGGCCTATAGTGGCTACACATAGTATTACTGTCCCTTCAAGTGTATCTACCTACATATGCCAGTTACTTGTCAGTACCTGGCATAGTTAGTATCATGGTAGGGTGGGTGAATCATCCTCATCACAAGGACTTTGTTGTCAGTGTCTGGTCTTGTGAAGATCCAAAAGATGGCCTGAAGAAGAAAGGAATACTCCCTCTTGATAATACACGAGCAATTATTCTATGTCCATCCAGCTGTGGCAAGATTAATGTCCTCCTGACGCTGCTAAAACATGTAGACGGAGTCCAATTTGAGCATGTTTGTGTGTTCTCCAATGGTTCAAATGGCTCTGAGCACTATGGGACTTAACATCTGTGGTCGTCAGTCACCTAGAACTTAGAACTAATTAAACCTAACTAACCTAAGGACATCACACACATCCATGACCGAGGCAGGATTCGAACCTGCGACCGGATCGGTCGCTCTGCTCCAGACTGTAGCGCCTAGAACCGCACGGCCACTCCGTCTGGCTGTGTATTCTCAAAACCACTGTTTCAGACCAAGTATCAGCTCTTACTGGAGATATGGTGCGGTGTAAAAGGTGTTACATACGACACTCAGTAAAAGCGGTGATACCGCTCCACCTGAAAAAGCAAAGCCAAACACTGTCTGCGTATTTGGCGATATTACTATGGAAAACGAAGACCAAATCCAAAAATATCTCTGTTTCGGTCGCCATATGGGTTAGTCAGGTCGTCATATGGGTTAGTCAGGGATAGTGCAAACCTCATTATAACATTCAAGAAAGACAATCTGAATTTAAAACACATTTACCAGGTACATAAAGGATTTTACAGAGATATTTGCTGATTGCTGGAATCATTCACAGTAAGAATTTATCGTTATTAATAAAACAAGAAAACTGAGTGATGATAGGTAAAAGCAAATCTTTCAAGACTTTCTGTAAATGTAGCCTTTAAGGGAAGTGATTAGGTCAGTATACGCTACACCATGGTCAAATTCGTGATAATGTCTCACTCTCAATCCGAGAGAATGTGTGTACATAGACAGATCATTCGCTTGTACATGGATGCGAAAATTCAGACTACTGTGCATAAAGATGGAGGTGTGCGCAGGTAACTAGAGACATATTACCACAGTCTTCTGAGAAAGGTCAATGAGTTATTTAATGAAATCGGTAAGAAAGTAACCGACTTAACTGAAAAAAGTCGAGGCTATTGAGTGGAAAATAGATTTAGAGGTACTTGTTGTTGAGAAGAGAGAGTAGACACAATATTAAGAGGAAGAAGAAGAGCGGATGTATAAAGCCTCATGCTGTAGAGACGTCTGATTAGTATACACCGAGATGTCAACAAAGCAGAAAGTTATTCAGGCGCAGAAAGCCGTTCGAGAGAAATCGCGGTTGCTAAGGTTAGGGCATACAGATCGACAGGAAACATTATGAGAGACGTTTAAGCCGATTACTGAATCTCTCAGGCAGCTCTCAGCAAAAACAAAACCACACGATAACGATAGAGTTGCAATTGACGCCCCTGGTCAGATAGAATATTCGGCGTTAGCAGGGGAAGAGTGTACATGCTGGGCACGTATCCTATAAATGTGACTGATGACACAACACAGATTGGTGATAGGCGGTTTGAGAGAACACCCGGCTTAATGAATCTTATTTTCCTAAGACCCTACAAAAAAAACTATTAATTATTCAGTTAATGATAGGAAAATATACCGTGCAGTACTGCATTTGACTGACGTAAATAAGATCGCAAAAAGCCCGAGGAACAAGAAAAATAAAGAATTTTAAAACCAATACTGGATGGAGAAAACAACAATAGCAGCAGCAGCAGCGACGATGGTACTGATATTGAGCATAAAGCAGTATATATATTATGACGACCCCAACGAGATCGACCACCGCTGCCCATGGCATCAGCTGCTGTAGGTAATACAGCTCATTCGAATGAGGCTGTTTCAATGTCTGAGCTTAGAGAGAGAGAAGTAGCATCGAATAAGTATGGAGACAGTAGTTCGAGAACTGTACAAACCAGCTATCCTTATAGACATATTATTTATGGTTTGGATGAGTTATGCCAGGCTGATCTCGTAGATATGAGGGAATATTCACATGAGAATAATGGAGTCAAATATATTTTAATGATTATTGATACATACTCCAAATCTGACGGGCCTTTACATTTCAAAGCAAAAACGGGTAGAAATGTCGCGGATGTTTTTGACCGTTTGCTACAAATGGTTCAAATGGCTCTGAGCACTATGGGACTTAACTTCTAAGGTCATCAGTCCCCTAGAACTTAGACCTACTTAAACCTAACTAACCTAAGGACATTACACACATCCATGCCCCAGGCAGGATTCGAAACTGCGACCGTAGCGGTAGCGCTGTTCCGGACTGTAGCGCCATTAACCGCTTGGCCACCACGGCCGGCGACCGTTTGCTACAGACAGGGACGAATCGATACTCAGACAACCTCCAAAGCGATCACGATGGAGAGTTATACATTAGGTACGTCAATACCGCGATGCAGAGAAATGGAATACATCACTACTCAACATTCCCCCACCTGAAGGCAAGTATCGTGGAGCGTGTGAATAGAACAATAAAAAGTCAAATGAGGATGCGTTTTAAACATCGCAGCTCATAGAAATGGATATATATTCTCCCCAAAATACACTAATGGAAATTGAAATAAGAACACCGTGAATTCATTGTCCCAGGAAGGGGAAACTTTATTGACACATTCCTGGGGTCAGATACATCACATGATCACACTGACAGAACCACAGGCACATAGACACAGGCAACAGAGCATGCACAATGTCGGCACTAGTACAGTGTATATCCACCTTTCGCAGCAATGCAGGCTGCTATTCTCCCATGGAGACGATCGTAGAGATGCTGGATGTAGTCCTGTGGAACGGCTTGCCATGCCATTTCCACCTGGCGCCTCAGTTGGACCAGCGTTCGTGCTGGACGTACAGACCGCGTGAGACGACGCTTCATCCAGTCCCAAACATGCTCAATGGGGGACATATCCGGAGATCTTGCTGGCCAGGGTAGTTGACTTACACCTTCTAGAGCACGTTGGGTGGCACGGGATACATGCAAACGTGCATTGTCCTGTTGGAACAGCAAGTTCCCTTGCCGGTCTAGGAATGGTAGAACGATGGGTTCGATTACGGTTTGGATGTACCGTGCACTATTCAGTGTCCCCTCGACGATCACCAGTGGTGTACGGCCAGTGTAGGAGATCGCTCCCCACACCATGATGCCGGGTGTTGGCCCTGTGTGCCTCGGTCGTATGCAGTCCTGATTGTGGCGCTCACCTGCACGGCGCCAAACACGCATACGACCATCATTGGCACCAAGGCAGAAGCGACTCTCATCGCTGAAGACGACACGTCTCCATTCGTCCCTCCATTCACGCCTGTCGCGACACCACTGGAGGCGGGCTGCACGATGTTGGGGCGTGAGCGGAAGACGGCCTAACGGTGTGCGGGACCGTAGCCCAGCTTCATGGAGACGGTTGCGAATGGTCCTCGCCGATACCCCAGGAGCAACCGTGTCCCTAATTTGCTGGGAAGTGGCGGTGCGGCCCCTACGGCACTGCGTAGGATCCTACGGTCTTAGCGTGCATCCGTGCGTCGCTGCGGTCCGGTCCCAGGTCGACGGGCACGTGCACCTTCCGCCGACCACTGGCGACAACATCGATGCACTGTGGAGACCTCACGCCCCACGTGTTGAGCAATTCGGCGGTACGTCCACCCGGCCTCCCGCATGCCCACTATACGCCCTCGCTCAATGTCCGTCAACTGCACATACGGTTCACGTCCACGCTGTCGCGGCATGCTACCAGTGTTAAAGACTGCGATGGAGCTCCGTATGCCACGGCAAACTGGCTGACACTGACGGCGGCGGTGCACAAATGCTGCGCAGCTAGCGCCATTCGACGGCCAACACCGCGGTTCCTGGTGTGTCCGCTGTGCCGTGCGTGTGATCATTGCTTGTACAGCCCTCTCGCAGTGTCCGGAGCAAGTATGGTGGGCCTGACACACCGGTGTCAATGTGTTCTTTTTTCCATTTCCAGGAGTGTAATTGCTCGCTATAACTGAACCAAACATACCACAATAAAAATGAGGCAAACCGATGTTCGTGATAATGGATTCATGGACACGGTGTACTGTCGCATTAAAATAATGGATCCACACAGACAGAAATTTAATGTATGTGATTTGGTACATATCTCAAAACACAAGACAACATTTGAGAAATAATACCTAACGAATTGGTCAACAGAGATATTCACAGTTTCAAAGGTGCAAACAACTAATCCTAGAACTTACATCTTGAAGGACAGTAAAGGCGAAGAAATAGCAGGTTGCTTCTGTACCCAGGAGTTGTAGAAAATTCGCAGAACCAGATGTGTTTCTCGAGGAGAGAGTCATAAGACGTCGGGGTAATAGAGTACAAGCCAAATGGCTTGATTTTCTTGCAGCACAAAACAGTTGGATTGATGCTAACAATTTGCTGTATAAAGGAGCACACAGTCGACAACCATCGCAGTAGCATAATATGCGTCCTAGGGTTGGGTTATTTGGGGGAAGAGAACAAACGGGGAGGTTATCGGTCTCATCGAATAGCGAAGGAAGTTGTCCTTGCCCTTTCAAAGGAACCATCCCTTCATTTGCCTGGAGCAATTTAGGGAAATCGCGGAAAACCTAAATCAGGATGGCCGGACGCGAGATTGAACCGTCATCCTCCCGAATGCGAGCGCAGTCTGCTAACCACTCTGCCACCTCACTCGTTCTGCGTGCTAGGAGTCGCATTAGAGGAGGTGGTGGTATTCTAGACAAACTGCCAGTGGAGTTACACATTCCGGAGTAGAACTTCTGTGGGCCTGGAAGAAAGCTTCAGAAACGTTTGGCATGAGGTGATAAGGGGGTTAATGTGATCGATGAAGCGTGTATGGAACACGACGGTGCAAATAAATATCTTTCAAGTCGTCACATTGCAGATAGGATTTTAGCTGATAAGGCTAAGGCGGTAAGCAGAAGAAATGATATTAGTATAGGTCAACGCATTTCGGCATTTACAGTTGATAAAACCATGAGTGGAAGAATTAAGTTCGATTTAGGGGTGATGAATTTCTAGCGAGTTACGAATGCTGCACGTTGTGCACTAAACAAGAAGAAGGAGAAGGTTGTGAAGCACAGCTGCAGAGCCTGACAGCGATGTACGCAGCTAACGATATGAAGCAGAAAGGTGCGGGAAGAAGAAGAGGATCGGTTAAAGGACCTCGAGTTCTACCAATAACCAAGACGTCTGGTGCTTTTCTTCCATTCTCATCCAAGCCCTCTCCGCGCTCTCGGCGGTAGGGTCCCTCGCTGGTGGTGCTGCAGCTATTGCTCGAACAGTCAAGGAAGCAAAAAATTCCCAAGCACAGTTAGAAGAGGCGAGAAGACATACCGCATGATGGAAGCCGCAGACATCGAAAAAGGTTTATACTTGAAACCGTACAGGAGTGGGCATGGCCTAATAATAAATTTACAAACAGCCCATTAGCAGTCCCACACGACCGACAACTCTCAAATACTGATCTTAAGTTCCTTAGAAAAAAATTCAACGTTCCAAGATTCCGTTGTGTGTTTATGTGGGATACAATACTCAAGACTATGTAGGGAAACTGGTGAAAGCGGTATAGTGCATTTAGATGTTTCTCGAGGTCCCAGCAGCCACTGGGTGTCATACGTTATGAAAAATGCGGATCCAGTCTACTATTTCGACTGACTGGGTGACCTGCAGCCGCCAGAAGACTTAAAACGATACTACAATCGCAGAAGACGTGTGTTCTACAATTTTCGGCGTTATCACAACTTTAATAAAAACCACTGCGGACATTTATGCATCATGTTTCTCTTGACGTTTACAAAGAAGAAGAAGATGAAGAATATATAAGGAGGAGCCTTAAACATCCCTTCATCAGTTGAGATTCATATGCGATGTCGTACACTTAAATGTTAAAAGAACGCCCATCTGTATTACGTGCAAATTACTTTCCGCCAATAGATATGAGCATTGGTGAATGGATTATTGCATTGATTGGAATGGAATCATACAACAGCATCCTAAATATCACGGAGACTAACAACAAACTGCATCTCGACATTAATGGTGAAAAAGACATTGTGGAAATTGAACCGGGTGCGTATGATATCGACGATTTAAACCAAGACTTAAAACAGTCTGGAAAAGGTATTGAGCTACGTGCAAGCATCAAAACACGTAAATCTGAAATAAGGACTGTAAATGCAACGATTGACTTTAATAGGAAAGGTTCAATGGGGCGCCTACTGGGTTTCACTTACGGGCAGGTTTTGAAGGAATCCTAGTAAATTTTACAAGTAAGAGCAGACTGTGGACATACTGCCCGTCAGCACAATCCGAGTCGAGTGTAACACTGCAGCGATCTCCTACCTCAACGACAGTCTCATTCATACTATTTGCGAATTCTTCCTCTCAGTTGCCACAGGGTATAATATTGCTGAGACTCCTACCAATGCAATACACCTTCCAGTGACGATTCACACATTGGACTATTTGGAGTTGCTTATTGTGGACCAGAAAAATGAACCTGTTGACTTTCGTGGTGAGGAAATCATTGTACGATTACATCTAAGGCAGGATGGGCTTACGGTGTGAAACCAGTGTACGCAATCCACAGCACGTCACTTCGTTACCTAACCACAAGGTGATAACTGTGGCGGACTACGAGTTTCATATACCAGTTGGCTTGAAACCTCGCAGTGACGTCCTCACTCAATATAACCAGTCCAGTAAAGTATGATGAGAAAGTTATACGTCAGGATCACTTCTCGCATAAGCCTTACTCTTCAATCACATTTAACAAGTATGATGAAATTAGGATTGTCATCCAGCATCAAGACGCGCAGACGCTTCGATTCAAGGGTTTCATATATTTGGAGGGGTCATTGGAGCAAATCAACTGAAGAGATACAGTGGGATCCAAGCTTACACATAAGGCTTTAGCATTCCTGTTTCAAGAGACGCTATTAACTCGATGGGTCTGAGGTCGACCGTTCACGCAATGCCGGCATAACATCAACCCTTAAAGTATACGTCTCTGTATCACCTACGGATTTGAACGGTTTAGAAAATGCGAGATGATCTGGGGGATAGAATAGTAGCAGAGTACAACCAATCTATTACATGCATACCTCTAAAAATGGTTAACAGCTACACTGAGGTCATGAGGCAGATTATTATGAATGCTAAACAGGAACTCAGTCTGGTACAGAGTGCGATGCATAATAACTCATACACTCAAGGAGCTCGAGAAAGCAAGATAATATAGGAAATGCCTCACATCAATCAGACGAGGAGCGTTTGTAGCTTTTAAAAGTTCTGAATACCAGTACATTTCTACCTCAAACATTTCTCTCGTGGGAGGTTTTCGAGTACCAAGTGCAAGCGACTGCAAGCAGACGAACATGCGCTATAACCACTTCGCAGTTAGAGACACCTAGATTCATCATACTTGCGTTTCACAATGATAGAAGAGCGAATACAGCAAATGATTCCACTGTGTTCGACAACTGCAAGTTCACTAATGTCAAAGTCTACCTGAATTCAGAAATCTACCCACATAACAGTTTATACCTGCATTGGGATGAAAATGTGTACTGTCTAGCATATGACATGTATGCGAGGTTTCGTGCTCCTTACTATGAAAGTGTTGAATATGTAGGTGGAGGGTCTCTACTCAGTCCACGGAAGTTCAAGCAGCTGTCACTGATAATCGTAATAGACTGCTCAAAACAGAATGAGATAATTAATTCAGGACCTATAGACGTACGAACTAAATTGGAATCTTCGACAGATTCCCCAGAACACACTGTCGTGTATGCTCTATTTCTCCATGACCGTGTGATCAACTACTACCCTCTCACCGGTATTATGCAACGAGCTGCACAAATGAACTGGTGATGCGTCATATCTGTAGCATTCCACAATGTCATCTCAAGGTATGAAGATGATCGCAGATGCTCAGGTTTTCTATGACGATGAGCGTAGACAGTTCATATTTAAAGATGTTGCATTAGTAGCGTGTAAAGAAGATGCAGGAATAATAGAGATATTCTCAGCAAACAGTGTATCACTAAGGTCTTTCAAGTATGTGAAGTGTGCTAAGACGTGGAAGAGCGCAAAGTGGTTAACACATTCTACCATGAAATTCACTGGGATGATCCTGGCTTACCCTATAAAGATAAGGTGACGTCGCTTCAATTATTCGACCACTCACATACCATCATCTATGTGAAGGGGAAGAAGATGCCATGGATGCGTCGAATCTTCAAGTTTGCTGAAGACCAGGAATTCTATGGGTGTCCTGCTCTCCATCGACTCAAGAAGAAGAAGAACATGTGTGAAAATGGTGTTGCTGTGTCTGCTTATGAAACCGTAAAATTACTTTTAAGTTGGATGAGAAATAAATTAATTTTTACCTCACAACCTCCATGTTCTTTTTCTTTCTTTCCCTTTTTTTTTGTCAACTCTGTTACCGCTCAGAGAGTGTAAAGTTTTAACCAGATGCTGTGTCTGTGGTTTTCTTCTAGCATAGGAGATATAGTTTTAGACATCTCTGCTATGTACCTTTAGAAGCGGGCATGGTCACGTGCTTCCTGCACCCATAACCCATTTCCTCCCGCCCGATAGGCGTAATTCCATTCTACCATTATATATATATATATATATATATATATATATATATATATATATATATATATATATATATTGTTATCTCACATCTTAAACTTCACTTTCTTAATGGCACTCATCTTCAACAAAGGTACTAATGTCGTTTATGACCTGTACGGGCTTTATATATATAAAGCAATAGTTGATAGCTATTTTTTAAATACCACAACAAAGACGTATGGTGACGAATTTTTTCTTCACTTATTCAGTTCACACAAATGTAATTCTTGAGGTACAATATAATTCCTGAGGTACAATGTAGTGTTGACTTTGCTATTCCAGTGCAGAGATGCTTTTAACTTACACACTACAACAGTAACACGTCGATAATTTTTATTCCCAGTGGCACTAGAAACTTATTTTTTAAAATCTACACTTGAAACTAAAGCAGAGATACTTTCTTTACTACAACTAAATTCCACAGTCCCAGTAGCATGGATTTTACATTAATACTGATGGACTGTGCACACTGAGAACCTAATTTCAGAATCCTCAATAGCAGAGGTATTTAGAATAACAACTCTGATGTAATGTGAGGTATTTAGATATATATATATACACTTAAGATCTATTCTGACTTGGATGGTTAGCGGTAGATTGAAATATTAAAACCCATTCCATTTACAAGGCGCATATGTTGCGTCGATATAAATATTTACATGCTACCTATATGTTTCGTATGAATAAATAAATACATTTAAAAATATTTATGTGTTTATTGTTTTTCAATATATTTTTTGTTTCATGCTTTTTTTAAAAAAAATTATATATATTTCTTTTTTTATCCTTTTTACCCACACATGCTCTATGTGTGTATGTATGTACATGCATAAATAGTACACATAAATATTTACATGACACACACTCACACACGCACACACACACACACACACACACACACACACACACACACATATGCACAGAATTACTTATATTGTGGTAAAAGCGTCGTACTACCACTCTGCAGGCAAATTCTCTCTCTCTCTCTCTCTCTCTTTCTCACTCTCACTCAATCAGAGCCCCTTACTCCTTCTTTCGCCACAAGTGAGTTTTGTGGTAACTTGAGAGTTTCAATCCCGTCATCACAAATGACCCTTTTATCGCCATGAGGTGACAGGCCTATTTTAGACTACAGCACAGTGTACACCTCGTGGCCTCGCGGTCCAATACTAGTCTGCTTTACCATATGCAGCGGCAGCGGTGCAGAACCGAGAACACTGCTGTACAGCCACCTCAAATAGTTTTCGATAGAGAGGGCTCTCTATACTATACGACGCACTCCCCTCGCCAGCCTCTGGGTGGCACCTTCCAATGTTCAATATGCATACATGTTTGTCGCAGACATACAAACTCCTCAATCGGCAATCCATTCGCCTCGTCCTTCATAAAAGCCGATAACCTTCTAGTTCGGTGGAACAATTCCATAAGGAAACTTCCTGGAAGATTAAAACTGTGTGCCGGACCAAGACTGGAACCCGGATCCTTTCCCTTTCCTGGGCAAGTTCTCTACCATCTGAGCTACCCAAGCACGACTCATACACCCACCTCACAGCTTCACTTCTGCCAGTACCTCGTCTCCTACCTTCCAAACTTCACAGAAGTTCTTTATCAGCGCACACTCCACTGCAGAGTGAAAATCTCTTTCTGGAAACATCCCCCAGGCTGTGGGTAAGCCATGTCGTCAAAATATCCTTTCTTCCAAGAGTGCTACTCCTGCAAGGTTTGCAGAAAAGCTTCTGTGAAGTTTGGGAGGTAGGAGAGGCAAAGGTCCCGAGTTCGACCCTGGGTCCGACATACAGTTTTAATCTGTCAGGAAGTTTCACATCAGCGCACACTCCGCTGCAGAGTGAAAATCTCATTCTGTAATACCATTAGGATTAACCGCTATGTGTGACATGTCGAATTGATTACAGTGATACCTCTTTACTCCATATGGATCGCAGTTCTTCAAGCAGTAGATGAAGCTACCTGTATCCATACAAGGGAATTTACGATCTGCGAAATGAGTTTTTGCAAACTCATAATGAAAGCGGAACATGTGGAGTTTGGATAGGTCTAGTATGCACATCCCAACATAAATACGTTTCGGAAACTCAGCTGCAGTCTTCGCCGTCTTCTCACCAACAAAGTTACTATTGAATATAATGACACGTTTAGAATTTGGTCAGGCAATGCAGTTTCTTGCGCCATAATGCCCATCTCATTCTGTTCTAATCAAAATTTCACCTCGTTGACTCAAATTCTCCATTGTTCTACCGAAAACTGAATTGTTCATTGAATTCTAAATGTCTTTCTGAAAGTCACACGTCGCCGAAGCCCTCTGTCTCGTATTCAAATCAATATACTCCTTCATCCAGGGGGACTGCTGGAAGGAGATGGCTCGGGTGATTCTAACCAGTTCCAAAACCAAGCTGAGACACTGCTGGAGATTACGATATTGATTAATGTATCTCCACTTATTCCGCAGCATTGTCATCAGTTTTGGTGTGGTGCCCCGTCGTGGAACTAATTGCTCTGTACACAGTTGCTCTCTAGATGAATAGTTAAATGTGAATATTCTGTGTGGCGAACAAGAAATTTTTCCATTCATACCGCTCCACCATTAAAAAAATTGAGAAAATAAGTGACAGGAAAACGTCTATGAATACTAATAAATAATAGAATATCAATAATCTGTAGGTTATGTAAATTACACCACTCATCTGACGTTTATAGTATTTTTTAATCTACATAGCATTGAAGTACAAATTCAAAGGTTTCCTACGATTCCGTGTAGTCACTTTAAATTACAGAGACGGAGTAGGGAAACAGACTTAAAATACGCTTTTCCATCAAAATTTAAATCTGTAGCTAGAGTTTCAGTAACTAACAAGTAATGAGGTATCAATATTTTGAACGTTTTGTCATTGTGGTAATATGAGACAGAAAAAGTCGGTTTCTCACAGAGTAAGAGATAGGTGAGTGTGTAATTTACCGTCAAAATAACCTTCCTGTAGTGGAATATTTACATTTTTAACTCACTGTCACTTATAATCAAGAACAGTTCACAATGTTGACGAAAGTTTCTAGTAAACGTCTAGCGAACGTAATATAATAATTCGCTACAGCCATGGATGTCTCTTGACTGTTACTGAGTTGCCAAAATTTCTCCAGACGCCGCGCAACAATATATGATCAAAAGTATCCGCACAGGCAAAAACATACGTTTTTCATATTAGGTGCATTGTGGTGCCACAAACTGCAGGTACTCCACATCGGTGACCTCAGTAGTCATCGTAAGAGAGCAGAACTCTGCGAAACTCACGGACTTCGAACGTGGTCAGGTGATTGGGTGTCACTTGTGTCATACGTCTGTACGCGAGATTTCCACACTCCTAAACATCCCTAGGTCCACTTTTTCCGATGTGATGGTGAAGTGTAAACGTGAAGGGACATGTACAGCAGCAAAGCGTACACGCCAACCCCGTTTGTTGACTGACAGTCATCGCCAACCGTCGAAGAGGGTCGTAATGTGTAATAGGCAGATGCCTATCCAGACCACCACACAATAATTCCAAACTGCATCGGGATCCACTGCAAGAACGATGACAGTTAGGCGGGAGGAGAAAAAACTTGGATTTCATGTTCGATCGGCTGCTCATAAGCCACACACCACGCCGGTAAATACCAAACGATGCCTCTCTAGGTGTACGGAGTGTAAACATTGGACGATTGAACAGTGGGAAAACGTTGTGTTGAATGACGAATCACGGTGCACAATGTGGCTATCCAATGGCAGGATGTGGGTATGTCGAATGCACGGTGGAAGTTATCTGCCAACAGTAAAATTCAGAGACGGTAGTGTCATGGTGTGGTCGTGTTTTTCATGCAGGGGGCTTGCACCCCTTGTTGTTTTGCGTGGCACTATGACAGCACAGGCCTAGGTTGATGTTTTAAGCACCTTCTTGCTTCCTACCGTTGAAGATCAATTCGGGAATGGCTGTAGCATATTTCAACACGATCGAGCACCTGTTAAAAATGCACGGCCTGTGGCGGAGTGGTTAAACGACAATGAGATCGCTATAATAGACTGGCCGGCACAGAGCCATGTCCTGAATCCTACAGAACACCTTTGGGATGTTTCGGAACGCCGAGTTCGTGCCAGGCCTCACCGACCCACTTCGATACCTCTCCTCAGTGCTGCACTAGATGAAGAATGGCCTGCCAATCCCCAAGAAAACTTCCAGCACCTGAATGGACATGTGCTTGCGAGAGTGGAAGCTGTCATCAAGGCTAAGTGTAGGCCAACACCATTCCAGCATTAGCAGTGGAGGGCGTGACGAACTTGTAAGTCATTTTCAACCAGGTGTCCTGATAATTTTGAGCACATATTGTACGTGTGTGATGCAATGTTGGCACCACATTTCTTCACAATTCTGTCCATCGCAACTGTGGACATGAATGGGAAGGGTGTCACTCCCCTTCTTGCACATATTTCAACCCTATTTCTGACGTTTCTGTGATTGAGATCAGAACTACGACACTCAGCGTTGACATCACGCAGTTTTCTTGTGGTTTGCCGAGGAAAACATTTCAGAGAAACCGCCGCTCATAATCGGGACGAATATGCTGTAGGAGTTGGGATAAAGGGTGCCAAAGAAACTAGCCCTTGCCTTGGGATGTTGATCGCCACACACTTCGCGGCCGAATAAGATAGTTCACCGTGCGACGAACAACACAACGAAGTTCTTGGCAACATTCCACATTGCTGACACCTCCGTGCCACCCACCACCCTCCCCAGGGTGATTCAACGATACTCTAAGGACATCGTGGAGCTACAACATCACTGAACGTGAAATTAAGCCAGATTATTCGAATTAATGCCAGATGCAAGAGATTCGTTTTCAAATGATCTTCATATGTGTTTAACAACACTGGGGCACTGTTTGTCATATAATATGCAAAAATGCTTTTAATTCTTTTGAAATACCTACGTAAAAAAGCATGACACGTGCAAAACTCTTACTATAAGAGACGATATAAAGTGTAAATTAAGCTTCGTTATGTATTATTATTCACAGTACCTATCAGTTTCGTGCAAAATAGCACTTACTATAGGTAAGTAATCATTTGACTAAATAAAACTATGTATACGTGCTACTGATACACGGCACTTACTTTTCATTCTCTGCCGGTACCTCATTGTAATCATGTCATGCAAGTTTTATTTGCAGTTTCTCAGTAATTAACACGCAGCAGTTTGCGGCAGTAACGTTTCCCTTCGGAAACACTGCGGGGACCAAAGACCTCTTTGTGCTTCCCTTCAACAGTCATCCTCAATTCACGTACTCCTACCGCTTGCATATTCTTTTTTAAGGACTTCGTGGGTTTGACTTTTTCAGCCGTATGAGTACTATGTTATTTTATTAGCTACGGTATGGGGAACATGCAGCAAAGAACAGTTACCTCCGGCAACTATGAAGATCTTGGCGCATGTCTGCATTCAGCACTGACTATCAGCTGCCAAATCACTTTATAAGAATCCATAGGTAGGCGACGTAACAGTCAAAGTATTCAGAAAACATTCAGTAAGTCGTCAGAAGATTCTCTGATAGTCAAGTTAAAGTTGCTTTCCTAATCATGTTCAATATAAAATGGTGTACCGCTTCAGATAGTACTTTTATAGTAATTACACTTCGAAAACTCCCATACGAATACAGAGATAGGCCATAAGTCAGTTTGTGTGAAACTATCAGCAACAAAATTAAGATCAAACTGCAAGAACTCAAAGAAAGGGAGAACGACTCTTGCCTTCGCTAACTTCTATGAAAATCCGTATTGTTATTTTGGATTCTCCTCGTTTAAGATGTTGTGCAGACAGAAAATCTCATACGTAAGGCACTTCCGCTGTTTGATATTCACTCTTCTTGACACAGCATCAGAAGCAATTATATTGTTATCAATGAAATGATAATTAAATAGACACCCTAGCTGCAAGCAGGCGTTGATACACTTCATTGGGGACATGTAGAAAATGTGTGCCCCGACCGGGACTCGAACCCGGGATCTCCCGCTTACATGGCAGACGCTCTATCCATCTGAGCCACCGCGGGCACAGAGGATAGTGCGTCTGCAGGGACTTATCCCTTGCACGCTCCCCGTGAGATCCACATTCCCAACATGTCCACAACACTACATTCGTAGTGCGCCTAATAGATGTTTGCCCATCATACTCATTGCTAATATATGACAGCAACAATTGATGATTCGAATGGTATTAGTCCTTAGGGACTATTTTCAATGACGTTACTGGTGTCACACGCTCTGACATATTCCTATACTAATCTTGCCATTGCTTTAATTATTTTACAGTTAGTCACACCAATGTAATGTTAAAAGACAGTAATAGTCACCATCAACGTTAATGATTTCTCCTCCACAGCTACTTAATAGTTGATTTCATACTGGGTGTACTGGTGTTATGCATAGTTAAATGCAGGCTTCAGTCTCGTGGAATAGAGAAAATTTTGGTTATCGCCTAGAGCTTGGTGTCACTTCTGGCAAACTGACATAATATATTATAACTATCGTCAGATTTTCTGGGAAGAGTACATTTATTTGACTCTAGCAATAGATTCTACACATTCTACAGGCTGACAAATGAAATATTAATTATCTATATGTCACCTCCCTAATGATGTTATTGTCTACATTTACAATGGCATAAAGGCACAAAATGAAATTAAATTTGTCATGTGTAGCTGTAATACATATCTACCTGTTGTTTAATCAGATGTGTACTTAAAGATCATAGCTGCAATGGTTCATGATATAAGTAATTGCTGTAAATAATATTACTCAACACAACTTGCTTCACATTTTACGTCACCAGTTATAGTACCGTTTTTGCGCATGTAATGCTTCTTCATGCCTCTCCTTAGATGAACACTAATTTTCATCTTTTGTGACAGATTAAACATTGTTAATTTTGCGGTTAAACCATGCACCACTATTTGCAAAACCCACATCAAGAACAAATTGAAAATGAAATGTATTTGGCATCAGTTTGATTAATCTGCCTTAATGAACATAGTTCTCAATTCATGAACTGCTAACGATACAAGAATGACAATTGATTATTGTAATTACATCAGTTCTGTTAGTAACTACATAACAAACAGTGCACTTGACTCTGCCACTAAAACGACAGTCACTGTACACATTCTACATTTTGCATCTGGGTGAGTAACCAGGTCACTGCAGTCCTCCTTCCAGTGTTCCGAGGTATGCCGACTTGTTTGAAGACGTAGGCGCTACACTCTGATTTTCGTAAATCACTTGCACTGCATTAAAAAGAAATACGTACATTAAGTGGGATCCAGAAAATGTCTGGCGTTTCAAAATATAATCTAGCTCAAGCCAGGACATTGCCTAAATTCATTAGATATTTCTTTGTAATTTTATGTTTTAAGTCGAACAATTCTCGCATAATAAGTGTCAGTGCGTCAGAAAATTTAATTTTCTGTGTGCTACAGAGTATATTAACGTTATCGATACCTCCCTAGTTGTGTGCTGTTGCAACTCTCACATTAGATTCAAATATCGCCGGAAAACTATAAATTCATGTTTTTCTCCTTTTTCTGCTGTAATAGTTTGAACCGACCACAAAGAAATTAAGTAACAAAATCGTAAGAAATTTTTCAGTTTGAAGAGCAGTGGCCTAGAGATAAAAAAAAAAATCAGTTTTTCAAGAACATCAGATAAGAAATGGAGTTTGCCAAACTTCACTAATTATTACCATACTATTATTTATTAGTTCACAGACTCTTTTATATTACCTATTTTCACTTTTTTGTTAATGGTGGAGCTCCAAGAAAGAAACAATGGATGTTTAACACACAGAATAATCATACTTAAGTATCGGTCTCCAGAGCAACAGCAGAATATCAATGCAGAAAAGGTGAGAAGAAGAAGGCAATAAAGCACGTATAAAAATGCCTCCAGAATTTAGGAGATATCGGTAGTGGGTGAGGGGTCTGGGGAGGGGTACACTATGGTATACCAGACTGCAACACTTGTTTTCCACCTTCACAGTGGGGTGACAATGTGCTGCGAAGAAAGGTTATGTCGTAGGCAGAAAGATATAAGCTTAGGACATTTTGGCTTCATGACTAAGTGCCTATGGATACTATCTGAAAATACTAGAACCGTTTGCGCATCTGTGTCGCCACATTACATTTTGATAATTTTCGTATGAGTATTGTGGTAGCCTGAGAGTTTCGTTAGTATGATACCATTAAAGGCTCTGCTTTGTTTCTTAGCAGTGCCTAGAAAATTAGTGCCATGTTAAGTTTGTTATACTTATTGTTATTTTGGGTTTCCTTCGTCTGAAGCTTACTACAAGTAGAAAAACTCCTCAACATAGATTCTTTTCGCTTCTATCGAAGAAACTTCATCATTGGTTATACTGGAACCATGATGTGCAGGTGACAGTTGTTGAGTTTTGCTTAAAGATGACTTATTTTAGACATTTCGGTTAGTGCTTAATATTCCTTTTCTCATATTTTGAAGGCAACTCCTCCTTTCATGTAGACAGAAATTGGAATCGAACTTGTACTGCAGTCATCGGCTGGACTCATTTTCTTCATGGCTTCTTAAGCCTGCTTCATTGGCCTTTCTCAAAATGGAACTTTATGTAATTTACAGTTTACAAAGTCTCTCCATGGATATTCATGTTTTACAATGAATGTTGCAATGAATGGTGTGCCAATGACAGCATTCTTGAGAAAAACGTTTTATAAATATTAAACATTTGACATAGATGTTGCCAACTCATAACGTTCGTAACATAACCACTGGAGTCAGTCAAAAATGTGATTTTCGTTTTTTAGATGCCACCATCCTTGAAGACAGAAAAACAAAAATAATCTTAGTAGCATCACATTTTTGATATTTAGCTTACACACAGTGTATCAGAGCATTATCAGTAACTCTGCTGTAGTGTCTACACATAGTTACAGAAATTAGAATAAATGTCATCGACATACCTCTGCGGTATTCCAGTCTGCGGGAGGTGCATCTTGCAAATGAAAATTGTAGGAATTACTGTGTCGCTCAAGGAAGACCTTAGTTGGTGACAGGAGTACTTCCCATGAGTAGTATAAATGAAATTGGGCAATTGGTTACATCGTAGATGGCAAAAGCAGTAGGGAGATAGTAGGCTCGGTGCAATTTTGATAAAAAATTGTTGCACAATAAAATTGAAAAACTAATCACACTCACCCTCAACCACCCCTCACCCCATCCACAACTCCGCCCATCCCAGCTGCACGGGTGCCCCATCCCCATCCTCCATCCTTCCCCCAATCTAACCTATTCTCGGATATTTTGAATTTTGGCGGGAATTTCTTTGTCCCAGGGCTCTGCTGACATCCCAGCCCCCCACCCCCACATGAGAATAGGTGGGAAAAGGGCTCAGCCTGTGCTGAATAGGATGGACATATGTGTTTTAACAGTCTTTATTTAAACAATCTGAGGCAGTGCCTCCATCCTGTGTTTTTACCCATGACCTAGTACACAGCACTGCCACCAGAGGGAGCAGTCGGCTCTCCCATGACGTAATCCAAGGTGATAGTCTGGAAGTGAAATGTGGCAGAGAAAGGACTCAGCCTGTTCTGGGCTGCTGAAGAGAGGGAGGAGTGTACTTTATTTGTTTATGGGACAATTTATTTAGGGACTGATTTCAGGTACTTCATTTATAACGCTGATACAAAACATTCACCTTGATGTACTTGAGATCGCAGTAAATAGACCACAGACCTGCAAACTGCTCGTAAATAATGAGTACACTGATGCGCAGGGACGAAAACAACTCGTATATTACTGAAATAATTCAGTAAATAGCATACAGACATGCTAACTACTCGTAGATCGCCGCTTAATCACCCGAAAATAACGCAGCACACAAACACTCAGTGCACATAAAAAACGCAACATATCAGCTACTCGAACCCTGGTCTTCCTCGGCGGAAAGACCAAGAGCACCCCCCCTAACGCAATTAAACCACAAGAGGCTCTTGAAATTGACGGGAAATTAAAAATGGCGATGCCCTTTCCGGGACTCGGACTATGGTGCTCCTTGATGGAAAACCCAAGTGCACCCCCAAACACATGGAAACGGTCCAGATGCGGGAGAGGGAGGTTAGGTTAGTGTACTTTTCTTATATTGGTCGGGAAACTGACGCAAATTGCGATCCTAATTAAATAATTAATCACAAAGATTTGTCCAAATTACGCAACTATACACATAGTTCAGCACAAGGACGGCATAAAATCGCAATACAGCGCAAAAACTGATGATACCATACATCCGGTGTTGTATTGCTGGGAAAAAATTTCGCAATACCGCTCGAAATTGACCCAAATGAGGATTCTATTTTCGTAATTAATCACAAAGATCAGGCCAAATTACACAACTGTATACATAGCACTACACAAGGATGGCAATAAATGCAATATGTAATAAAATCTGACGATACCATACAAGTGGTGATACCTTGCTGGGAAAAAAATTCGCAATACCACTCGAAGCCAGCGACAGAAACACTCAAACGTTACCCTACACATACAAGCTGGCCGGAGAAACGCTGGGGTGTAAGGTACTATCTTTTTTTCTTTTTGGTGGGAAATAGGTTCAACTCACGAGATGCTGGTGTTGGACAAATAGGAGTTTATCACCTGTAAGCATACAGTATCTAATGCTGTTTGACACTGGAGTTCGCTACAGATGCCTACAAAAAATCGCCCTTCAACGCAGCTAACAGAAGCCAATACACACCATCACAGTTGATGGATAAAATATGTCACAGTTCTGATTACACTTCGAAATTGTCAAGAAAAAAACCAGCACTTCTAACGAATGGGTCATAATGCAGCACATGTTCTGGGGGAAATCGTCATCCTAAAGGCTGTATAGTGGTTGGTAGTTGAACATCCATTCTCCTCCATGTGCAACCACAAACTGCCGAAAATAGAGACCCTCTCCACTCCCTCCCTCCCTCCCTCCCTCCCTCCCTCCAACCACATGCAGGGTAGATGGATGGAGGGAGAGAAGGAGCTACTCCACTGTCAGCCTTGTGGTTTGTGATGGCTGTTGTCCACCTTGAGGCGACGGTCCTTCACAAACACAAAAGCAGGTATAGTTAATTAAACAATAGGAGATAAAGAACGGCTGTACCGAATGCATCTTTGTCATGTAAAGTATAGTGACGTAGAGACCTCTAATTTGTTTGGTGGTGCACCTGCAGTGATGAGCTGTCACAGACTAGACAGGTCCCCAATGCCTCCAATAGGCGTATCGTTCTGCTTTGGAAAACACTTTTGTTTAGTATCATTAGGGCACTCCAGATTGGACCGAGGGAGAGCCGAATTCTCATATGGAAGTCACCCACCATTCTGCGCTGCACGATTTAATGTCAACTTGACTCCTATAATACTGCAACTTAAAAACAGAAAAAATTCGTCACCATAATAAATGTCCTCTTTCCATGAAAATAGACAAAGTCCATTTTCATTCAGTTTAATGAGAAAAATCGGTACAGTTTTTTACGTTAAACTGCACTGGCATTTCATTATTTTGTGATGTCCAGTGAAGTGTACCGCCACTGATCACAAATGATCAGCTGAGACATACTCTGCACTGGCATTTCATTATTTTGTGATGTCCAGTGAAGTGTACCGCCAATGATCACAAATGATCAGCTGAGACATACTCAGGAAAATAAACTTCGAGTACCTTGATGTGAAAACTACCGATCACTGCAGAATGTACTCGTTATTTCGAAATTAATTTGATCATGAGAGTCACTTTGCATGGTGAGCATTATTTTTTTTATTTTTTTTATATATAGTCGGACTACAAACACCATGTAGGTCAATTGGGAATCCGTGGAGGGAACACGATGTTCTTTTCGAGGAACACTATTGAGACATGACATCCGAAGCTGCCCAAAGAGGGATTATACAGTGCACAAAATACAATTCGCATAAGGACCGTGCTATTAAAAATACAGTCATCGTGACTACGTTACCATCAACCTGCATAAAAGGCGGTCTTGAGTCTATAGGTGCACACATGATAGGGTAACGTTTTCTGGTACAAATGCTGTCCACAAATTGGAATCAAGTCTATCCATTCAACCACTTACTTGCGTTGGATCCTGTAGAGACATCTTTTAATGATTACATCCACTGGTGAATCATATTCACGGCACTCTCATATCTCGAGATGACTAATTTTTTTGTCTCTCTGGGTGCATTCATGTGTATCAATCAAACATACATGGCGATCCTATTAAATATACAGGTATTGGTTCATTGTAGCATGTGGTTCATGATCGAAGTCACTTACACAGACCACTGTGAAGTTTCATCACCTGTATTGTAGGATGACCATATACTAGAGACTATCAATCACATGAGAGGGTTCCTGTATTGCTCCTTCATAATCAGTTAAAGATATTGATTTTTTTCGGTTGTAACACATCCCATCAGTGTACACCGCCATACGCATTGTTTTTTCTTCCATGACTTAGAGACCCGTGTCAGCTGCTGCTAAACCGACATTAACACTCTTCAATCCTCTGGTTCTCACAAAAACTGAAAATTGCATGGCATAAACTGTACAGCTACAACACCACAGGCTGGTAGAAATAAAACACAGATGCGATGTTTCTCTTGACAAAAATTTGGGAGACATCGCAACATAAGGAAATTGGAAGAGTCTTCGGTGTTGTAGAGCGTTTCCAACAACTATTCGAAGCAGATTACCTGTACAGTTAATGTTCCTATCGAAAGGGTAGCTGATGTCTTGGTGTTCCGCTTCGAAAAGCATAGTTCCTAACGATGGCAGACCAATGCAATACGGAAATGAGGCGCCCAGTAGCATAGCGTTACCGTCAAGCACACGGCTGTAACCACGCCACAACACCTAGGCACGTCAGTCCACAACAGCTCCCGAGCCGGCGCAGTCGACAGCATATTTGGCAGCTATGGGACGGCCATTGACTTGTGTCAACAACTTCAATGTAAGACGAGGACCCACAGTCCAATATACTTTTAATTCTGTTTTACTCTATGGACTTCCCAACTATTGGTGATGGTATTTTTTCCGTTTAGTCCGTTTAATTTCATGACAGATTTTACAACCTGATGATGAGAGCATTGTCTCTCGAAACGCGTTGTTAAAATATGCATAAGAATCGCGGTTGAATGCTAACAGTGATAACCAGTATAACGACAACTGCTACCTCGACTCCATAATGGATTATATTAAATAGTTCCTTCATTTTGTAGTCATGTACATGATTACCGCTACAGTGTTGACCATCGCTGTAAGGTGCTGTTCACAACACACGTCAGGTAGCACAAATAAGAGGAGGTATTGTAATCTTAGTGGTGAAAATAAAAAATTAAAATAGAAATAAAAACGTGTACAATATTGCAGCATACAGAAACAGAATGAGTCTGTAGGAATGAGGAACGCTTCCAAACAATTATATTAAGGTGATGACCAGTACATTTAATCCCATGTTCCATAGCGACAAGTAGCACATATCCAGTGTTCCATCAAGGTTCTCTCCATCTCAACGGACTGGTGTCAATCAATCATTATGCAGTAATCAACAGCATACCCAGTAGACAGTCGGGATGGGAGAGACACCATTGATATGGAGCATTGTACTGTAATACACAGTGCAGTTGATAGCGAGATCAATTTTAGCAATTTTACCCAGAAGTCGGAGAGAGCAATATCCACCACATTCTGATATCTGTTTAGAAACGGAGTGAGCTGAGTTAATGCTATAGTAGCATGTTTTGACCACTCGGTGGAAGTGGGAACATATTCTCGTAGCTCCACCACCAAATCCACTGTTTTTCTGATCGGAAGACGTTGTATAGCACTGTACTCGATTGAATCCAGTCGCTTCCGCCATCATATCCCTCACCTACAGTGCGTTCGCTCTGTTTTCTGTATGTCTGTGTATGTGCAAGTGTCGTGGATGGCTCCCAGGACCAACAGGAGACCCAACTTAGCGTTCGAGTGTAAATCTGCAGTGCATTATATCGAGAGCGATGTTGGGGTGCTGATCCACAATATGCCACTTCTGGGATGGATTCTGAAGGTGGATCCACCACGCGCAATGTACAGAGCGATAATGGGATGCTGATCCACGATATACCACATCTGAGTTACCGTTCGAGTGTGAACTGCCACGCACTATATCTGGACCGATGTTTGGAGGTGGATCCACCACACGTCACATCAGGGATAGGGCTCGCAGTTGGACGAACCTTGCGTTACATCCGAGAACGTGTTCTATGTTCGATGTTGGGCCCACCAGTGCGAGAACTGGGTCATGGAAGCCATCTGTAACACATGCACATACACAGACATACAGAAAACAGAGAAAATGCACTGCAAATGTAAAATATGTGGGTGGAGGCGACTGGATGCTTTCGTGTACAGTACTATACTACACCTCCCGCTAAGCAAAATAGTGGATTTGCGCTAGGTGTTGGCAGTTCTACTACATTTACAAGCGGCTTTAGAAGATGGAATGTGAGCTTATGTCATGACCACATGGGTAGAAGTGACATACCTGTATATTTAATAGGATTGCCACATATGCTTGGTTCATAGACATGAATGCACACTGAGAGACAAAAAATGAATCATTTCGCGAAATGAAAGTGCCATGAATATGTTTCACGAGTGGCTGTAATCATTAAGAGATGTCTCAACAGGATCCAACGCAAGTAAGTGGTTCAATGGATAGACTTGATTCCAATTTGTGGACAGCATTTGTACCAGAAAACGTTACCCTGTCATGTGTGCACCTATAGACTCAAGACCGCCTTTTATGCAGGTTGATGGTAACGTAGTCACGATGACTGTATTTTTAATAGCACGGTCCTTATGCGAATTGTATTTTGTGCACTGTATAATCCATCTTTGGGCAGCTTCGGATGTCATGTCTCAATAGTATTCCTGGAAAAGAACATCGTGTTCCCTCCACAGATTACCAATTGACCTACCTGTTGAGAGTAATAAGACTATAGTTAAAAAAATTCGCCAATGCAAAGTGTCTCTCATGATCAATTTAATTTCGAAATAACAAAGACATTCTGCGGTGATCTGTAGTTTTCGCATCAAAATAGTCGAACTTCTTTTTTCCTGATTTTACGTGGTGTGGGTATGACACTGCTGATCATTTGTGTTCGGCGACGGTACACTTCACTGTATGTTACAAAATAATGAGAAGCGAGTGCAGACAAACGTAAAAAACTATACAGATCTTTCTCATAAAACTAAATGAAAATGGACTTTGTCTATTTTCATGGAAAGAGGACTTTTTTATCGTCATGGATTTTTTTTCCTTTTCTAAAAGTTTCTTTATTATAGGAGTCGAGTTGATGTTAAACAGTCCAGCGCAAAACGGTGGGCGACTGCAGGTCTCCCTCGGTCCAATCTGGAGCGTCCTACGCGACGCTAAACAAAAGTGTTTTCCATCGCAAGAAGAGAGCTTTATTGGAGGCAATGGGGACTTACTTAGTTTGTGACAGCTCGTCAGCACAGGTACGCCATGTAACCATTAGGAGCTGTATCACTATACTTTAGACGACAAAGATCCATTTGGGATGGACATTCTTTTATCTCCTATTGTTTAGTTAACTATACTTGCTTTTGTGTTGGTGAAGAACCATCACATCAAGGGGCACAGAGCCCATCAGGTACCACGAGGCTGTTGGTGGAATTGCTCCCTCCCTCCTTCCATCCATCCATCCTGTAGGGTTTCGAATTTCGGCAGTTTGTGATTGTACATGGAGGAGAATGCACGTTCAACTACCATCCCTCTGGAGCCTTTAGAACAACGATTATCCCTGGAACATATGCTGCATTATGACCCATTCGTTACAAATGCTTGTATTTTCATGACAATTTCGAAGTGTAATTAGAACTGTGACGCATTTTTTCCATCAGCTGTGATTGCATATATTGGCCTTCCTTAGCTGGGTTGTAGGGTGATTTTTTGTAGGCGTCTGTAGCGAACTACAATATCAAACGGCGATAGATGCTGTTTGCATACAAGTAATATACTTTTTAAACTCCTCTCAGCCCAAAACCAGCATCTCGCCATTTGAACATACGAGTATTTCGAGCCAAAAAGAACAAAGATAGTATCTTACATCCCAGCTTTTTTCTGGCCAGCTTCTAGGTGCATGGTAGCGTTTGAGTGTTTCTGTCACTGGTTTCGAGTGGTATTGCGAAATTTTTTTCGCAGCAGGATAACACCAGTTGTATGGTATCGTCAGTTTTTGCGCTACACTGAGATTTTATGCCATCCTCGTGTGGCGCTATGCAATTGGCTGTGTAATTAGGTCCGATCTATGTGATTAATTACGTAATTAGGATCGATATTTGGGTCAGTTTCGAGTGGTATAGCGAAATCTTTTCCCAGCAGGACAACGCCAGTTGTATGGTATCGTCAGTAATTGTGCTATATTCTGATTTTATGCCATCCTTGTGCAGCGCTATGCATGTTGTTGTGTAATTACGACCGATCTTTGTAATTAATTACGTAATTAGGATCGCTATTTGCGTCAGTTTCCTGACCATGTGTTAGGGGGTGCACTTGGGCTTTCCATCCAGGAGCACCAGGGTTCGAGTCCCGGAAACGGCACCAGCATTTTTAATTTCCCATTAATTTCAAACACCTCTTGTGGTTTAATTGTGTTAGGGGGGTACACTTGGGCTTTCTGCCCAGGAGGACAGGGTTCTAGTAGCTGATATGTTGTGTTTTGTATGTGCACTAAGTCTTTGTGCACTGTCTTATTTTCAGGTGTTTAAGTGTTGTGAGTGTGTTCGCATAGCGTTACACTTGCTTTACTTCGGTGATCTACGAGTAGTTTGCATGCCTGTATGCCGTGCACTGCATTATTTCGGTAATATATGAGTTGTTTGCTTTTCTGCACATCAGTGTACTGCATTATTTACAAGTAGTTTTGTGGTCTGTAGACTATTTACCATTGACTCAAGCACGTCAGGGTGAGTGTTTTGTATTAGCGTAATAAATGAAGTACGTGAAATCAGTCCCTAAATAGATTGTTCCAAAAATAAATAAAGTACAGTCCTTCCTCTCTTCGGCAGAACAGAACAGAACAGTGTGCTCCCTGCCGCCGTTGGATAAGCAGCTGCAGCAGCAAGTCGTATACTCCTAGCTCACTCATTTGTTACATAGTTTAATTCTTAATTTCTTTGCGTGTTTTTGGTACTTGCATTGTTTAATTCATAAATTTCGGGCGTATTATAGTATTTGAGAGTTGTAGCATCGCGTTTTAGTACCTGAATAGTGTAAAATCGCGTAGTCTCCTTCCGCGCCGAGCAGTGTGTCAGCAGTGCGCAAGTAGCAGCATTACTGCATTTACTAGGCAATCTAGTATTTTAATAACCGTTTAAATTTTGTCGATTTGTTTGCGCTCTCTGTAGATTAGTTCAGACGTTCTTTGCACAACAGTGCCATGAAGGGTACAGGATGCACCCATCTGCAGGTGGTCGCTCATGTCGGCACCAATGATGTGTGTCGCTATGGATCGGAGAAAATCCTCTCTGGCTTCCGGCGGCTATCTGATTTGGTGAAGACTGCCAGTCTCGCTAGCGGGATGAAAGCAGAGCTCACCATCTGCAGCATCGTCGACAGGACTGCGGACCTTTGGTACAGAGCCGAGTGGGGGTCTGAATCAGAGGCTGAGACAGTTCTGCGACCATGTGGACTGCAGATTCCTCGACTTGCTCCATAGGGTGGTGGGGTTTCGGGTTCCGCTGGATAGGTCAGGAGTCCATTACACGCAACAAGCAGCTACACGGGTAGCAGGGGTTGTGTGGCGTGGGCTGGGCGGTTTTTTAGGTTAGATGGCCTTGGGCAAGTACAGAAAGGGCAACAGCCTCAACGGGTGCGGGGCAAAGTCAGGACATGCGGGGACCAAGCAGCAATCGGTATTGTAATTGTCAACTGTCGAAGCTGCGTTGGAAAAGTACCGGAACTTCAAGCGCTGATAGAAAGCACCGAAGCTGAAATCGTTATAGGTACAGAAAGCTGGCTGAAGCCAGAGATATATTCTGCCGAATTTTTTACAAAGGTACAGACGGTGTTTAGAAAGGATAGATTGCATGCAACCGGTGGTGGAGTGTTCGTCGCTGTTAGCAGTAGTTTATCCTGTAGTGAAGTAGAAGTGGATAGTTCCTGTGAATTATTATGGGTGGAGGTTACACTCAACAACCGAGCTAGGTTAATAACTGGCTCCTTTTACCGACCTCCCGACTCAGCAACATTAGTGGCAGAACAACTGAGAGAAAATTTGGAATACATTTCACATAAATTTTCTCAGCATGTCATAGTCTTAGGTGGAGATTTCAATTTACCAGATATAGACTGGGACACTCAGATGTTTAGGAGAGGTGGTAGGGACAGAGCATCGAGTGACATTATACTGAGTGCACTATCCGAAAATTACCTCGAGCAATTAAACAGAGAACCGACTCGTGGAGATAACATCTAGGACCTAGTGATAACAAACAGACCCGAACTTTTCGACTCTGTATGTGCAGAACAGGGAATCAGTGATCATAAGGCCGTTGCAGCATCCCTGAATATGGAAGTTAATAGGAATATAAAAAAAGGGAGGAAGGTTTATCTGTTTAGCAAGAGTAATAGAAGGCAGATTTCAGACTACCTAACAGATCAAAACGAAAATTTCTGTTCCAACACTGACAATGTTGAGTGTTTATGGAACAAGTTCAAGGCAATCGTAAAATGCGTTTTAGACAGGTACGTCCCGAGTAAAACTGTGAGGGACGGGAAAAACCCAACGTGGTACAACAACAAAGTTAGGAAACTACTGCGAAAGCAAAGAGAGCTTCACTCCAAGTGTAAACGCAGCCAAAACCTCTCAGACAAACAGAAGCTAAACGATGTCAAAGTTAGCGTAAGGAGGGCTATGCGTGAAGCGTTCAGTGAATTCGAAAGTAAAATTCTATGTACCGACTTGACAGAAAATCCTAGGAAGTACTGGTCTTACGTTAAATCAGTAAGTGGCTCGAAACAGCATATCCAGACACTCCGGGATGATGATGGCATTGAAACAGAGGATGACACGCGTAAACCTGAAATACTGAACACCTTTTTCCATAGCTGTTTCACAGAGGAAGACCGCACTGCAGTTCTTTCTCTAAATCCTCGCACAAACGAAAAAATGGCTGACATCGAAATAAGTGTCCAAGGAATAGAAAAGCAACTGCAATCACTCAACAGAGGAAAGTCCACTGGACCTGACGGGATACCAATTCGATTCTACACAGAGTACGCGAAAGAACTAGCCCCCCTTCTAACAGCCGTGTACCGCAAGTCTCTAGAGGAACGGAGGGTTCCAAATGATTGGAAAATAGCACTGGTAGTCCCAGTCTTCAAGAAGGGTCGTCGAGCAGCTGCGCAAAACTATAGACCTATATCTCTGACGTCGATCTGTTGTAGAATTTTAGAACATGTTTTTTGCTCGAGTATCATGTCGTTTTTGGAAATCCAAAATCTACTATGTAGGAATCAACACGGATTCCGGAAACAGCGATCGTGTGAGACCCAACTCGCTTTATTTGTTCATGAGACCCAGAAAATATTAGATACAGGCTCCCAGGCAGATGCTATGTATCTTGACTTCCGGAAGGCGTTCGATACAGTTTCGCACTGTCGCCTGATGAACAAAGTAAGAGCCTACGGAATATCAGACCAGCTGTGGGGCTGGATTGAAGAGTTTTTAGCAAACAGAACACAGCATGTTGTTATCAATGGAGAGACGTCTACAGACGTTAAAGTAACCTCTGGCATGCCACAGGGGAGTGTTATGGGACCACTGCTTTTCACAATATATATAAATGACCTAGTAGACGGTGTCGGAAGTTCCATGCGGCTTTTCGCGGATGATGCTGTAGTATACAGAGAAGTTTCAGCATTAGAAAATTGTACCGAAATGCAGGAAGATCTGCAGCGGATAGGCACTTGGTGCAGGGAGTGGCAACTGTCCCTTAACATAGACAAATGTAATGTATTGCGAATACATAGAAAGAAGGATCCTTTATTGTATGATTATATGATAGCGGAACAAACACTGGTAGCAGTTACTTCTGTAAAATATCTGGGAGTATGCATGCGGAACGATTTGAAGTGGAATGATCATATAAAATTAATTGTTGGTAAGGCGGGTACCAGGTTGAGATTCATTGGGAGAGTGCTTATAAAATGTAGTCCATCAACAAAGGAGGTGGCTTACAAAACACTCGTTCGACCTATACTTGAGTATTGCTCATCAGTGTGGGATCCGTACCAGATCGGGTTGACGGAGGAGATAGAGAAGATCCAAAGAAGAGCGGCGCGTTTTGTCACAGGGTTATTTGGTAACCGTGATAGCGTTACGGAGATGTTTAATAAACTCAAGTGGCAGACTCTGCAAGAGAGGCGCTCTGCATCGCGGTGTAGCGAGAGGGTGCGTTTCTGGATGAGGTATCGAATATATTGCTTCCCCCTACTTATACCTCACGAGGAGATCACGAATGTAAAATTAGAGAGATTAGAGCGCGCACGGAGGCTTTCAAACAGTCGTTCTTCCCGCGAACCATACGCGACTGGAAAAGGAAAGGGAGGTAATGACAGTGGCACGTAAAGTGCCCTCCGCCACACACCGTTGAGTGGCTTGCGGAGTATAAATGTAGATGTGGATGTAGATGTCCTTTTCCCACCACATTTCCCCTCCAGACCGTCGTCCTGGATTACATCATGGTGGGATGATGGCGCCCTCTGGTGGTAGTTGGACTCCAGACCTCGGAGTGAACACACTGGATCGAGGCACTGCTCAGACTGTTTAAGTTAAGACTGTTTAAATAAAGACATATAGCCATCCTATCCAGCACAGGCTGAGTCCTTTTCCTACCATGTGGGGGTGGGGTGTGGGATCTCAGCACAGCGCTGGGACAAAGAAATTCTTGACAAAATTCGAAATTCACGGCAAAATTCAAAATATCCGAGAATAGGGTAAGTTGGTGGGGGGGGGGGGGAGATTAGGCTGGGGCACACGTTCAGCTGGGACACTCATGACTTCATCCAGGGGGCAGCGGTTGGCGTGGTCGGCGGCGGGTTGGGCGGTGGTCGAGGTGGTGAATTTATCAATTTAATTAATTTGCAGATCAATTTGATATCAAAATTCCACCAAGGACCCATCTCCCTACTACTATTAGAGCAATATCCTATTAAATTCACATGATATTTTCTTGTCATTAACATTGAATAATCTGAAAGAATTTCACTTAAGCTGTGACAAGAGGTTATCAGTTCATGGTTCCGAATCCAAGAAGGTTGTACCTGGCTTTCAGTGGATTGAGAAGGGAAAGGCAAATACGGCAGCTCTTTGCTAGCTTACAGGTAATGAGGTCAATGGTAGTCCAAACTTCGTAATATGATCTTAATTCTTAGCAATTTAGGTACATTTCTGCTACAGGCACTTTTTCTTAATGGACTTGCGTCATAAGTTTGCACTAGTAGAGTACATATTTCAAAAGCCTTTCTGTGTTAGGAGTCTGAACGCAACACTAAACATAAGAAAGAAATTAATTTGCTACATAATATTCTCTCACTTTATCTAAAACAGTGTGCCAGTGTTCAGTTGGTTTTATAACTCCACGCTTGTATAAATCTGTACTCTAGGAGTTACAGATGCCAAGAAACAAGGTTTGAAGAACATTTTAGTCCAAAAAGAAATTTCATAACTTTTTTCTATAAGGAACTGGAAAGTAATTATTTGAGAGCGCAGGATCAGATGAATATGGTATGTCATTGACGATTTCCCAAGCAAACTCCTGGCTGTGTTACGTGTTCTCACCTATCGCCATATCAGTGCACCCAGAGATATTGTCGGAAATTATCGTTTTGGTTGTCCATGTGTTATGGTTTGGAGAGTCATAGTGTTATACAAGTGAAGCGACATACGCCGGCCGCGCTGGCCGAGCGGTTCTAGGCGCTTCATTCCGGAACCGCGCGTCTGCTACGGTCGCAAGTTCCAATCCTGCCTCGGGCAAGGAAGTGTGTGATGTCTTTAGGTTAGTCAGGTTTAAGTAGTTCTAAGTTCTAGGCAACTGATGACCCATAGTGCTCAGAGCCATTTGAATCATTTGAAGCGACATCCTAATCTTTGAACACGGTACACTCAGTGGTCAATGTTATTGTGACACTATCTACATACCCTAAATGCATCATTTTAGGGATGCATTCGACCCTAACCTCATTTTTATGGATGACAATGTGCGACTGCACGTGGAAGAGCTCTTGCAACTTGAAGACATTTAGTGAATGGATTAGTGTTCCCATTCCTCTGACTTCAGCCCGATAAAATACTTGGGTGCGTCTAGGCGATATATTGCAGTATCAACGACTGTCCAGCAGTTGGCAACTGCGCTGGAAGAGGGATGGAACAGCCTACCAGAGGAACTCGCTACCAACTACGTGGCCAGCAGAGGAACACCTTTCAGAGCACGCACTGCCGTCTGTGGCGAGCACGCATCCTATTAACGACCATGTTATGCCTTTTTTAACGATCGGGGTGTAACGTCCAGGGGACCCTCATAAATTACGATTAGTGTAACTATTATCTTTTAATAAAAGAGCAATTTCTGTTTATCTCACTGCGTATTTCTTTTACTTACGTTCTGTACTATACTGTAGAATTTCTATCTGTACACCGCCCTACTTTCACGGAGCCATGTCACTTGGTAGTGACACATTACGTAAAAAATTACTTTGGTCCTTAAGTTTTTCACAACAGTGTACTGTAAGGGGCAGAGACTTATATTTGTCAGCATTAGAACTGGGTAGTCACATGATGAAATTTTGTACCGGGAACAGGGATTCATTTGAGATCACTCTGGATATTTTTCTGAAACCTACTTCTAGTATTTTGAGAACGGTGAAATACAAATGTGTAATCATCTGGACTTAAGTGGAATGACTACATAAAACAAATCGTAGCAAAAACATATGATGATGATGTTTGGTTTGTGGGGCGCTCAACTGCTCGGTCATCAGCGCCGGTACTAAGTCCCAATTTTTACACAGCACAATTTTTCACGTAATCCAATCGAGCCACTGTCACGAATGATGATGGTGATAAAATTATGGGGACAACACAAACACCCACTTCCAGGGCAGAGAAAATCCCCATCCCTGTCTGGAATCGAACCCGGGATCCCGCGATCTAGAAGCAGTGACGCTAGCCACTACAAGAAAGTAGGACGTTGTACAGATAGAAATTCTACAGTATAGTACAGAACGTAAGTAAAAGAAATACGCAGTCAGACAAACAGAAATTGCTCTAGATAATAATTACACTAATCGTCACGAGCTGCGGACGTGGCAAAAACATATAACAGGCTAACAGGCTGGCCGTCTTTAGAAGAATGATGATGAAATGTAATTATCCGCAAAATAACCTGCTACAGAAGATTCCAGTGGCCTACTTTTTTTGTATTATTCGTGAGTCCGAGAAACTCAGTATGCAGTTTCAATCAAAGGATGACGAAGACGCAACGGAGACCTCAAAAGAGTAGTAGTTTACTGTTAAAATTTCGAGAACGTGCGTTTCAAAACGAAATAGATATCTCATATCTCACAAAATAATCACGGAACCTCGTAGACAGAAAGTCGTTCTTCCCAAGGACCATTCGAGAATAGAACAGAAAAGGGGACATACGAACGTGTGGAATGAGGTGCGGATATAGAAATCTGTTATTTTCATCAGAATTACTTCCCACGCGTTACTGTCATCCTGCCAATACAAAGATGGCGAAAACTTTCATGTCAAGTGAAAGCTGAAGTATGGAAAGCGAACTGCTGACATTTAACAACAGTGCCCACACAACCCGATTAATCACTTTCATGGTAGCTGCAAGCAACAGCATCCGAAACGTAGGATGTTCTTTTATCTTATATCACAATAAGGTCACGAACTCAAAAGAATTTTGCTTAACTGAGATCTCATCACGGAATCGCCCTTTATCATTTTATAGGAACATGTGAAAAGTATTCTGGCGTGCAGACCTGTTGTTAGCCATAGACTACTTTCTGAATAGGGATAAAGTGAGAGTAAGTAAAAACGACATTCAGTTGTACAACAGCTGTGAATTCTATGAGTTCTGTACATTATTGTCTGGTACTCTATTCGCCAGGTACAGTATTGAATGGGACCTTCATTAAATAGTCTGACTTTGATATCTCCTGTTTACAATTTCCCGACTTCTTTGTTTCTTATAATCCTGTTCAGTCACGATTTGAACAAATTATACCAATTGTAGAATTTTACGCATACATACAGAGTCCCCCAGAAACATGCCGAAAAACTTTAGGGGTAGATTCTTTATACAGATATAAGTAAAAAATGTATAGTAGACATGTTCTCTAAATTGGGTAACTTCAGAGGTATGAGCGCTTGTTCATCTTCGATACTATGAAACAGATCTCTTTTATCGGAGGGTCTTTGTTTCCATAATTTGGAAGGACGAAATATTGGCCAAAACAATAAAAATATATTAACTTCGGATCTGAAAAGGAATACTTCAAGAGCTATGGGCAGTTGTTCATCTTCACAAGCGTGAAAAATATCTCTTCTACTAAACAAGTGCTCATAGTTCTTCAGGTGCACTCTTTAGAGCCTTTGTTAGTAGAATTTGTTTTGATTCGGTGTAAGGAACTGGTCCGTAAAGTTTCTTGGCGTTTATGGAACACTCTGTATATTTACCTGATCTGAAAACACCTACTAAAATAATAAAAGGTCTTTTGTCGTGCAAAATTCATGTTAAAATGTTGCAAATATATATATGTATCAGCATATACAATTATATGTAACCACCATAAAAGTAGTACCGATTCGTTCCTTCTATATTTATTCAGTCGGTTTCGGTAAGCTTGTGCAACAAATCGGTCATTTTTAACCTTTTCGTTTAGCTCAAGAGCTTATCATTCCTAAGCTACTCTGTCCCTGTCAGTGAGGTGAAAGATTTTGTAGAAATCTATAACGGTGAAAATGCACAGTTGAACGTCCAAAACATTTTGTGCCCTAATAACCACGACTAAAATGTATTTTAAATTCTTGCAAGTGCACGTTATCTCGAAGAAGGTGAAACATTAATTCAGTTGGACAATGACTGGTAAGAAAATATATACCGCTGCGATTTAATAGTAATGGACCCTCTGTACGACACATTCTCGAAATCAGATTTCCCACTAGCTTCGGGATTTGACCAGTTTAGCAATTGCTTTTACTGATTTAGAAATATGACAAAATTAAAAATATGGCCGTGAAGACAATATGTCGACTTGCATCCTCTTCTGAAAGGCATAAAGCAAATTAAAATATATTATTACATTGAATAACGCATACACTATTTCAGTAAAGATTCTATCTAATGTAATTCGTATATCACGTACCTAAACGTAGTATGAGTCAGTATCTGAAGGAAGTTATACGTTGCGTATTCCACACGTGTAAAACATGAAGTGCGCAAAGCATGCAGAACAAAGGGACATTATACTGTGCCCACTTACGGACAAGGCATACAACTGAGATTCTACACAGCAATCTCTGCGAATAATAAGCTGTGAAAGTAGAATCCTTCGGTTCACATACTAACTTTTGCTAAATAAACCTGGGAAGGCCACCGTAAAATGCAGACGAGAGAGCGGATAGGTGGAAAGAATACACTGAAGACCTCTATGAGTGGGAAGATTTGTCTGATGTAATAGAAGAAGAAACATGAGTCGATTTAGAAGAGACGGAGGGGGTGGGGGCGGTATTAGAATCACAATTTAAAATAGTTTCGGAGAACTTACGATTAAATAAGACGGAAGGTACAGATAACATTCAATCAGAATTTCTGAAATCGGTGGGGAAGTGGCAACAAGACGACTATTCACTTTGGTGTGTAGAATGTATGTGTCTGGCGATTATCATCGGACTTCCAGAAAAATATAATCCACGCAATTCCGAAGAATAAAGAAACGACAAGAACGAGAGTTATCCCGCATTCAGCTTAACAGCTCATTAATCAAAGTTGCTGACAGAAATAATATACAGAAGAATGGAAAAGGAAACAGAGGTTGTGTTAGATGAAAGGTATGAGCACTAGGGAGGTAATTGTGACGCTTCGGTTGATAATGGAAGCAAGATTAAGAAAAATCAAGACGCATTCTTAGGATTTGTCGACCTGCAAAAAGCCATCTCCAATTTCAAACGGAGCAAGATTTTCGACATTCTGAGAAAAACAGGGTAGACTACAGGGTTCAAAACTGGCTCTGAGCACTATGGGACTTAACTTCTGAGGTCATCAATCCCCTAGAACCTAGAACTACTTAAACCTAACTAACGTAAGGGCATTACACACATTCATGCCTGAGGTAGGATTCGAACTTGCGACCGTAGCGGTCGCGCGGTTCCAGACTGTAGCGCCTAGAACCGCTCGGCCACTGGCACAGAGGAAGATGGGTAATATAATACACGCACAACAGCCAAAAGTGAACTATAGGAGTGGAAGACCAGAAACAGGGCACAGGGCACAAGGGAAGATGGGTAATATAATACACGCACAACAGCCAAAAGTGAACTATAGGAGTGGAAGACCAGAAACAGGGCAAAGGGCACAGGGGAAGATGGGTAATATAATACACGCACAACAGCCAAAAGTGAACTATAGGAGTGGAAGACCAGAAACAGGGCACAGGGCACAGGGGTAGTTGGGTAATATAATACACGCACAACAGCCAAAAGTGAACAATAGGAGTGGAAGACCAGAAACGAAGTGCTCTGGTTAAGGAAGGTATAATACAGGGATGTAGTCTACTACTACTGTTCAATCTATACGTTGAAGAAACACTGACGGATATAAAAGAAGGTTTCAACAGTGGAATTAAAATTCAAAGTAAATGTAAATATCGTACGCTGGTCGTGGTGGCTGAGCGGTTCTAGGCGCTTCAGTTCGGAACCGCGCTGCTGCTGCTACGGTCGCAGGTTCGAGTCCTGCCTCGGGCATGAATGTGTGTGATGTCCTTAGGTTAGTTAGGTTTAAGTGGTTCTAAGTCCAGGGGACTGATGACCTCAGATGTTAAGTCCCACAGTGCTTAGAGCCATTTGAACCATTTGTAAATATCGTATGACTAGGGCCTCCCGTCGGGTAGAACGTTTGCCGGGTGCAATTTTTTCGATTTGACACCATTTCGGTGACTTGCGCGTCCATGGGGATGAAAGGATGATTATTAGGACAACACCAAATCCCCTAGCGGTGAAAATCTCAGACCTAGCCGGGAATCGAACCCAGTCCCTTAGGATTGAAATTTTGTCGCGCTGACCACTAAGCTACCGGTGGCAAATTGAAGGTGAAACGATATCAGTGATAAAATTCGCTGATGACATTGCTATCCTGAGTGAAAGTCAAGAAGTATTACAGCAACTTCTGAACGAAATGAACAGCATAATGAGCACAGAATGCGGACTGAGAGTAAATCGAAGAAAGACGAAAGTAATGAGAAGCAACAAAAATGAAAATATCGAGTACCATCGCATCAGGATTGGTGATCACGAAGTAGATGAAGTTAAGGAATTCTGCTACCTAGGCAGTAAAATAACCCATGATGGACGGAGCAAGGTGGCGTAAAAAGCAGACTAGCACTGGCAAGAAGGGTCATTCCTGGCCAAGAAGAGTCCTCTAGTTTCAAACGTACGTTTTAATTTAAGGAGGAAATTTCTGAGGATGTACATCTGGAGCACAGTATTGTATGCTAGTAAAACAGGGACTGTGGGAAAGCAAGCAAAAAAGAGAATGGAAGCATCTGGGATGTCCTGCTACAGAAGAATGTTGACAATTAAGTGGACTGATAAGTTAAGGTTCAAAATGGTTCAAATGGCTCTGAGCACTATGGGACTCAACTGCTGAGGTCATTAGTCCCCTAGAACTTAGAACTAGTTAAACCTAACTAACCTATGGACATCACAAACATCCATGCCCGAGGCAGGATTGGAACCTGCGACCGTAGCGGTCTTGCGGTTCCAGACTGCAGCGCCTTTAACCGCACGGCCACTTCGGCCGGCGATAAGTTAAGGAATGACAAGCTTCTCCGCAGAACCGGCTAGGAAAGATATATGTGGGAAACACTGGCAGGAAGAAGGGACATGATGATAAGACATCTGCTAAGACATCACAAATAACTGCCATGCTACTAAAGGGGGAGGTAAAAAACTGCAGAGGAAACAGAGATTGGAATACACACAACAAATAATTGAGGATGTAGGTTGCAATTGAAATTGCTACTATGAGATGAAGATATTCGCACATGAGAGCGGCAAGTCGTATCGGACTAGTCAGAAGACTGACAAAGTAGAAAAAAAAGTGTATGAGAAACTGAGTGTGATAAGCAGCAACCTGTGCTAAAGTGGATATTTGTTGTTCCGTGGGTTAAACATATGACTGTTCATTAATGCTCATCGCTGAATGGGCGTATGCATCACACCTCCGGTGCGCAAACGTAAACAGGCTCACATTATAAAAACATGTCCACCTGAAGTATACAACCACAAAAATCTGAATGTTTTGTTGGTAACATTGGTCAGTACAGCACTCTATCGACATAATCTCTAATTGAATAAACTGTTGGCGAAAGTAAGAGATAGTAACATCAACAGAAACCATAAATAACAGAATGAGGCACGCAAGTCGCTGGAAAACAATTTACGTCTTGAATGAGAATAGAGCGGGATGCAACCGAATTACTGGAATACTGTTTTGAGACCTCGTAAAAAGAAAAAAGTTCTCCTCAGTTGGATGGAATCGCATGTCGTGCTGTCATTTGTTTTCGCAGCTCCTCTTCGATCAGATAGAGTGCTATTTCCTGCAGCTAATCTGCTGCTACCCGCATTCTGCAATCGTGAATCCAACAGCCACCATCACCACTTAACTAGGTACGTATATTGCGAATGTTGTTGAATATATTTCACCTATGACTGAATAAATTTATGCGGTCACTGAGTTGATATGATTGATGTTTCTCACTGCGAGTTATCGTGGCGTTCAATTTCATTTTGGACAGCAGAAATCCTCACATTTTCAGTTTTCAGTTATCAAAAGTAGACGTTAATATCTCTTACAAAATTGTAGTTGCAATAAATAAATGATTCCGTGTTTTTAAAGATCAGAGTTGCTGTTATTTAATAAAATCACGTGAATGTGTGACTCACAGTTCAGAAACAACGCAAAGTAATTTCTGTTATAAAATTCTCGACACAATACTCTGGATTTTGAGGTGGTATTCTTGCAGAATACTTCGACTTTAAATAACTTAGTTTTCATCATGTTTCATATTTTTCTGAAAGGCAAAATTTGAAACTGAATGAAAATCACGCCATTTAGAAACAATGTTAGTAAACGTTTTTGCGGTATCTACAATAGAGAGCTGTAGGAAAATTAAAAATCAAATAGCGACAGCGGTAACACCCATGAATCATAACGAGGCCGTTGCCGGTCGCCTGCTGCTTATGTTTCACGGCAGCAATAGCAACTTAAGTACAGCGTGAGCTTAAATATTTATTACATAATTCATTTGTTCAAGTTTCAAACAAGGGGTTCCATAAAATTTAAATCTGATGTCAGTGAGCAATAAAAAGCGGTTCAAGACAATGTAAGCAGTATTTTTACTAAAATTGTGTTTATACTGAGTACATCAATGAAAGGACCCTAAAAATTGTTTTAATTGCTCTTATGTTATTGTAATGCATCTCGATAAACAACAGTCAGATTCAAAATGATCCGTAGTTTTCTGAAATCTGATTTAAGATTCCTGAGTTATACGGCAGACATGTTGTCGCCTCCCGAAAATATGTCAACTTCACCAACTTTTAACTGACAACTAGTAAGCATTTAATAGACAACATTATAAAAGTTATTTTCTTTTACAGTTATTGACACATGTAAATATTATTAACAATTTTAAAAATACGAATTACCTCTTCTTTCATCCGATATGTAATGGAATAGTCCATTTCTATACTAGATCGCTCTCCATTCAAGGAAAGGATTAAATTAATTTAAGAAAGTTCCACTTGCGAATTTCTTTACTGTAATGAAGAATTCCATAATACGAAGACGTGGCACTACAGAAAATTTTCCCAACTGAAGGAAAGTGTTAGTAGCCCAGAATATGTAACAGGTACTAACATGAGTAATAGGGAGAATGTTTCGTAGAGGCACACTACGGAAAGTGTGAAACAGATCATCGACAAAGTTGGATGTCTTAAAGTGAAGCTATGAAAAGGTTATCGGTACGTCGAATTGCGGCATAAAACCAGTTGAATGATCAGTGAAGTTTAAAATGCTGGCTGCCTCAGAAAGAAGACAAGTGATGTGAATTAGTGAAGGCCGGAACATTACCACTCGAGGTGGTGTTCGAACACGGCGTAGGCAGTTTGAAAACAGAAATTCGAACATGTTTGTGTCTTCATAATTAGACAATTAACAAAATATGTGACCGAATACAGTAAGTAATAAATAACGTATGTGCCAGTAGTAAAATACGGGACATCACCAAATTCTTCCCACCATGTGACAGTAGTAACATACTCAGTTCTCTGCTGCTGATTTTTGTAGCCCATGTATGACTCGACTTCTACATCTATATTCCGTGAGCCATCTAACACTTGGTGGCGATGGGTACATCAAGTATATCGTTCTTCATTCCGCCCCCCCCCCCTCCCCTATACCCCGCACCTGTTCTATTCGTGACTGGAGCCAAGAAATATGGACTGTCCATAAACTTGCGTATGAGTTCTGAACTGTCTGATTTTTCCCGTCGCTGCCGTTTCCCAAGACTAATGACTTATGACGTAATACGTCGCCGGCCTCTTTTTGGAAAGTGAGTTCTTGGCATTTCAGCAACAAACCTCTCCTTCATACACGGCGCCTCTTAAGTGGGGACTTTCACTTACATTTGTTGAGCAACTCCTCAACGTTTTCGCGTGTACTAAACGATCCTGCGACGAAATGTACAATTCTTCATCGGATCATTACCTCGTATGTTAATCCTACCTCGCAAGCATCCCACATTAATAACCAACACTCAAGAATCGGTCGAATAAGAGTCTTCCTAATCACGTCCTTCGTAGGTGAATTACATTCTCTTGTGGCCGTACCTTATAGTTTCCACTGTATGGAAGTAAATATAGTGCACATGGTAGCTTATGTTGCATCATAATAATGCTTCATAGTATCAAGCAACAAATGAAATTCAAAATGTAGCGACTGCTTTATTAGATTTGATGGTGGCTGAAAAACTGAAAATGGTAATCAATTTTATTGAAATATTATGTGGCCAAGACATTAACATTTATAATTTAGCCCAATACTAAAGTCAGCGTTCTACTAAAGAGTTGAAACGCCATCATTTCGTGGATATCACCATTAACTAAATTCTCCCGAAGATATTGATGAGGCATGTTTGTACTGGAGGTTCCACGCACTCCCGTTACCTCAACGTTTAAAGCCTCTAAAACTGCCTGTTATGGTTAGGGAGGGGCGGGGAAGGGAATTGGCATTTTGTATATTGACAAATCTTTTCTGCTGACAGAAGTAGCTTTGAATGACATAAAAAATTCCAGGAATCGACTGGGTCTCCAGTCCCACATCTCTGGTTTCGTTACCTGGAAGTTGTTTGCAGGTTTTCCAGTCTCTCGCCAATGATTGAGCTGGCCAGCTTACATTCTCTGACATTCATCTTGTGAATGATTTTTATGCTTTCCTACAACTGCAGTCGCTCATTACACACACAGGCGACGAAGGCCATCGGATACCTCCTAATATGCTGTCAGACTCCTTTTGCCCAGCTTAGTGCAGCAGCTTGACATTACATGGACTCAACAAGTCACTGGAAGTTCCATGCAAATAGATTCAGTCATGATGCCTTTATAGCCGTCCGTAATTACGAAAGTGTTGTCGTTGCAGGATTTTGTACATGAACTGATCTCTCGATTATGACCCATTAGTCTTCGATAGTATTCGTGTCGGTCGATCTCAGTGGCCACGTTGTTCGCTAGTATCGTTCAGAATGTTTTTCGGATCAACCACGAACAATAGTTGCCCGGGGACATGGTACATTGTAATTAAATAAAAATTCAATTGTTGTTTGGGAACATGAAGTCCATGAATGCCTGAAAAAGGTATCTGAATGGCCGAACATATAACCATTTCCAGTCAGTGATAGGTTCCATGTAAACACAGCTCATACCATTATGGAGTCACTACAAGCTTGCACAGTGCCTGGTTGAAAACTAGGGTCCATGTCTTCGTGGAGTCTGCGCCACACTCGAGTTCTGCCGTCATTTCTTACCAATTGAAATCAGGACTCATGAAACCATTCCACGTTTTTCCAGTAGTTTAGGTCCAACCGATGATTTCACGAACCCAGGAGAGTCGCTGAAGGCAATTTCGTGCTGTTAACAAAGACACTCGAGTCCTTCGTCTTCTGCCACAGTCCATTAACGCTATATTTCGTTGCACTGTCCGAACAGATTCGTTCGTCGGACGTCCCATATTGATCTCTGCGTTTTTTTTTTTCATCCAGTGTTGCTCGCCTCTTGGCACTGACACCTCAACACAAACGCCACTGCTCTCGGCCGTTGAGTGAAGACCGTTGGCCACTGCGATATCCGTGGTGAGACATGGTAATGCCCGAAATTTGGTACGTCGGCTCATTCTTTACACTGTGTGTGGTATCGATAGCTACGATGCCTCAACGTAGGTCCGCTCTACTAGGTCGGCACTACGAGAGACACCGACCACAGCGCCCTCTAGCCGGTGCTGTCATGGTCTACGAGCTCGGCGACTGCTTCAGACCATTTCATCAGATGCAGCCAGCCAGGACACTTCGCTTCAGCATCGCACCCACGTACAAAGTTATGTAATCGTATATCACCTTGTTTTTGCACCAGTAAACCATTTTCTTGCAGTACCGACTTGTATTAACTTTTCCCGTTCCTACCCACGCGCCGCCTCCCAGGAGGGGTACAAAACTGTGGATCTCGGAATATTTAGTTCGTTAACGACTTATTAAATGGAATGTCCCATGCGTATAGCTCCAATATCCATTCCGCGTTCAAAGTCTGTTAATTCCCGTCATGCGACCGTAATCACATGAAGCACCTGTGTACGAATGCCAGCTCCTGCTAATGCACTGCTGTTTTATACCGGTACCTAGTGTACGCTATACTGCTGCCACCTGTGAATACGCATATCGCTGTTCCATGAATTTTGTCACCTCAGTGATAAGAAGTTATCCTGGGTGTTTCCGTTTATTAGTGCGTATAATTGAGTAGACTTACACAAACAGACAAAGAACTGAAATTGAGTTCTGAAATCAAAAGCGAGTCGGAACCTCGTTTCTTAGTCTGAAAATTAAACTATGCGGTTCATTTCTTCCATCTTATTTTTCACCTCAGTTCTTCCGATAATACCGTGTTTAAAAAAACACAAAAAACACTGAAATGCTGTAATTTTAACACGTTAGCTGCCATCGGCGCACCAGCGCGCCCGGCCGATACTGGTGCACAAGCCGTGGACGCCCCTCCGCGGAGACAGACTCAGCTGTTGCGAGGCACCACACTTCAGTCGGGATGCGGTTCGCGTTTCTTCCCTACAGTGTTTCTCTGTTGTGGGGCTGAAACTGGAAAACAATCGTGACACGGCGGGCAATTCAGAACCTAAGAAACGTAAAATACGGGACACAATAAACGTAAAAAACTAACGGATGCGGAATTATTACGATGGTAGAAGAAAGCGATTCGGAAACGGAATTGGCAAATAGGGAGCACGGGTGGGAATCCAGTGAAGAGTCTGATGGAGCCTAGTTTGCTTTAGATGATATACTGTAGAAATGGCTGCGAATACAAGCGACAGGGAAAGGGCAGAAGGAGTGGTAACAACTGGTAGCGTAGCTGATACAAGTGTTGCATGGGAAATCGAACCAGTTGGAATGGTAAATTGTCCGTTAATAAAAAAAGAGGGACTGCTAATTCAACCAACGGGAAACACTCCCTTACATTATTTTCGTCGTTTGCTGACGGAAGAATTTCTATTGAAAGTTGTAGAAGGAACAAATCGAAACGCAATTGAATTATTCCTTTCTGTGGGAGCCAAAGAACAATAACGAATAAATTGTTGGAAAGACGTGACGATTTGCGAATTGTCAGTGTTCTTGGGAGTTTTCCTGCACATGGGAAACGTAAAGATGAGGAAGTTGCAGCACTATTGGAAAAAGGACCCTTTATTTCACGTGGAAGGAATTGCTGATAGTATTACACGAAATAGTTTTCTTCTAATACTAAGTGCATTGCATTTTTCTGAAAATCCAAATCAGGGCGAACCAAAAGCATCCGACAGGTTGAATAAAATACGTTATGTTATCAATTTTTTTTTCAATGAAAGGATGTTCCATGTGTATTACACTGGACGGGAACTGTCACTCGATGAATCAATGAACCTTTGGCGTGGAAGATTACTTTTCTGCCAATACATCAAAAGTAAAAAGCACAAATATGGCATCAAGCTATATCTTTTGACAACTCCCACTGGAATTGTCCTAAAATTTGCGGTACACACTGGCATGCTGGACGACTTAGGAGGAAGAGGCCATGCGCAATAAATTGTTCTTCATTTACTGGATGAAAAGTTGAATGCTGGTCACCACGTGTACATGGACAATTACTATAATAGCTTCGCATTAGCTAAGTTGCTCCTGGATAAGAAGACCCACTGCACGGGAACTCTGAGGGTGAATAGGAAGGATACGTCCAAGGAAATACAAAAGGCAAAATTACGAAAAGGATGAAGCCGTTGTCAGATTTGTGGAAGGAGTTGATAGGCAAGTGGAGTGATAAGAGGGAGGTTTGCTACATTTCTAATGCAATTACAAATGAAATGGTTGAGGTTGAAAACAAAAGAAAGGAGAAGAAATCTAAGCCCTTGGCCATTGTAAACTACAATAAATTTATGTCGGGAGTTGATCGGCACGATCAGATGCTATCATATTACCTCTTGGAACGAAAAACTATACGCTAGGGCAAGAAACATTTTATCCACGTTATGGAAATGATGCTGACAACGCACATGCCTTACACAATAAATATACTGGCACAAAAATTCCCCTCCAATAATTCAGACTCAGGATTACAAAAGCACTGTTGCCACAAAAGTAGGTAGAACGGCCAGTCAGAAATCCCCAACGTGTTGTGGTAAAACGACAATCAACTGGAAAAACAAAAACACCGAGAAAAAAGTGCAGATCATGCGCCAGCCGAGGACAACGAACAGACACGATTTAGGAGTGCCCAGATTGCCAAAATAAAGCAGGGTATTGTTTGAACTGTTGTATTATTCACCACCTCTAAAGGCAGATAGCACTTTCGTTGTTCTTTCATTTGTCTACAGTTATGTGTAGGTATTATTGTTGAACTTTGTATTTATTTTATTTGTTTCAGTGTAATCGGTAAAGTTCTTGATAGTATATTTTCTGAGATTTGACATACATTGTATTCCAGAAGTTTCTTCAAGATCTTGTGTTTGTTTTTGAATGCTGTTTTTATATTATATTTGTTGTTCACTATATATGTAAATATGTTGTTTGTCAGTAGGATGTTTCGTTTTATTTTTGAATATAAAATAAAAATGTAGTACTCTAAACTGTCATAATTTTCAGGAAAAATAAACGAGACGCACTAGCGCGTCCATGGCCACCCGCTACAGAATGTGGCCTGATATACCACTGACGCCTTAGTGCGCCCCAAAAAAAATTGATTCACGAAAGTAAATATTATCATTTACATATAAAATAAATACATTTTATATTATTTTAGCAATACAGTTTGAAATTCTACTAAAAAAATTGGTTACGTGGCAACGCAAGGCCAATTACAGTGGCAGCGAACTTGTTAAAAAGTCGATGAATTCTGTTGGACAAGTAAGCCACCGACCTACACTCATTGAAACTACTACAAGAAAAGGCCCAGCATAGTAAAAACGTGTTAATGTTTCCTGAACTGATAGTGTAACATCTTGTTGATATAGGATATCCACTGAAAAGTACGATTATGACACTTTCGTCTGACCATCTGTGGTATGCTACAGCAACGTAGTGAAAAACTGATAATTTTTCGTAAGTGATAATTTAACATCTTATAGGTATCCGATATCCACTGGAAGGTCCTAATAGAACACTCTCGTCTGTCAGACAGTCTGAAGGATGCTACAGAAGCTATCTTAGGAAAAGTTATAATCTCCTAAAAAGTCCCTAATCATGGTGTATGTGTTGCGATTCCCGACGATGCAGAGTGGTCATACTACCTGCAACCTGGCGTTTTGTTTGCTTAGTCTTCTGCTCAAAATGTATTGCAGATCGCGATATCGTTCATTTGATTTAAATCGGCTTCTGATAATGAGCCACGCAAACGCCTCTAACTGGGGAGAATTCCGTGATGTAAGCGGTTCCTAACTATCCATAATTGTCGCCTGGATATGTCCATTATGTGTTATGTGGGATTCGTGGGGGCGGGGTGAGGATGCGAGGGGGGGCGGTGGTTAAGGGGAGCCCCACTGTTGTTTTTTTTTAACTTTTGTCTTTTCTTGTACTATGTGCCCTCAATATAAGTAGGGGGCGCGGTTCAATGCTTTAATAAGGCATTCTAACAAGCTTACATTACTGTCACTGCCTCTGTGACAGAGACTGACGTGTTCTGCGTGAGGGGGTATGTCCGTTTTCATTGCAGATGACGAAGGATCAGTTCATATAAGGTTGATTACATATTTTCAACATGTGAATAAATATTTCAGTCGCAGCTCCTTTTTTTGGGGGGGGTTGCGGGGGGGGGGGGGGGAACTGCTCTACTTCACTTAAAATTAAGCCTGGAATTATTCCTTCCGTATCGTGCAGAATGTTGTCACCCGTTTCCTACTACTTAGCTATGGAAAGCTCAGTTATCATCAATTTATCGCGTTCCATACGGTTGGTTAGGGTGAAAATACTCGCTCCTCCAAGTAGCTACAACAAATCTTATTGATGAAGGCAGATTGAAACGACCCCCTGGAAAAATTAATGAATTCCTGTGCTGATAAAACTCTTTCGTTACTTCATTTTCAAACAGCTGAGCAAAACTGAACGTACTCAGACATTTCTCTCTTTACTTATTCTGGTCATCACTAAACTGACACATAACACCTTTCTTTAGCGCAACGCAATCTGACTTTCAATAATCCCTACAAAAGAATGGCTCTGACTAACATTAACCTTTACCTGTCACAATCACTTACCTCACAAAAATCTTCGTTACTCGAACTACTGCTATACAGCGAGCGCCACTACTGCCAGCTAAATAAAAGATTCTAACTACTGAAGGCACTAACTACTGATAGGCATAGTTAGCAAATGGAAGATTTTGATAGAGAACAAACAATGTCTTTACTCTAATAGTGTTCAAAAGTCATAATATATATAGCAGTTCATTATATCCAGTATTACAAATTTACTCTTTCTGATAGACACACGTCCAGATCATCCGCTCTCAAAACTCCACCATCTCACTCCCCACATCCACCACTGCTGGCGGCTCACCTCCAACTGCGCAACACTACACGCTGTTCACATCCAACTGCCCAACACTACAATAGCGAATATTCCAACAATGCCAACCAGCCACAGACTGCACACAGCACAGCCAGTGATTTTCATGCAGAGCCCTAACGTGGTGTTACCAATATAAAACCTAAACAACCTACTTATAAGCTAACATTACCTAGCATTGGCTGTTGAAATGAAAAATGCAAAACTCTGTGCATCATTTCGAAAAAGGGCTTGAGGAATGTTGTGAACTCAAAGTTTATATTGTTCACTCTGGGATGCATGCTGCAGTTTTATTATAAACGCTGTGCGCTATTAATCACAAAATTACGTACATCTAGTACAGCCTAAATTTATCTAAATGTACCTAGTAACAACCTTTGCTTATGTTCTAACGCTATATCCGATTCCGATTGAATTAACTTTCAAATGTAACACGTTTCCCAGACACTTTTGCGAAAAGATTCAATGCCAGCATTAACAGATGTTATATTAATATAATTGTGCTTCTTAGAGCTCTTGTATGTCGATAAAGATGTATATCCTTCACGTCAATACACCTCTAAAAGCTGCATATCGACTCCGAAAGCCATCATGTTTTTTCTATATGAAGTGACTTTTTATATGTATAACTGGCTGGTTGGCCCTCTTAAATGTTGCATCTGCATGGTACAATCACTTATTATCAGTGTGTCCGCTCATGGTAAGATGCCTGACAGATCACTAAACAGTGGTTATCCGACTCGATCTACCGTGTAGGACGGATGGCCCGTCTACTACGCTATGTAGAGGCTTGTATATGATCTCCCTCATGATTCTCTGCATGCAATGAAAACGCAGCTGCCACATTTGTAACGTTACAAAGAGAACTTTATATGACATCATTTGCTGAGAGGGTTGGTTTCCGCTGCACTCAACATAACTCTGAAATATGCTGCGCTCAAAAGTGTGCCTTAAGCAATGGCTCATTTTCGTGGAGCGCTCACCGACCCTCATGTATTTAATTGAAACTAACATCATGTTCTCAGGTATGAAACAACTGATCGTGGGATCTTTTTTAATTCTCATATGTTAAATGAGAACGAATGTAAAAGTTAGTGGAAGGTGAACATTCTTTGAAGAAATTTCTTTTGCATCTTTGCTAACCACTTACATGTTAGTCACGTAAAAAGCATACTTTAAGTAATGTTCACTACCATAGAATTTAAAGTCCTCAAGTAACAGTAATAATAAAAATAAACAGAATGGATGAAAGAATGCTAAGTTTTCCTAGCTACAAGGTCATCATACATTTCATCACCACATATTATAAATTAAAGTCGTCCTCCGCTTTTTTCCTCTCTGTATGTGAAGGCTGACAACCACTAAGCCAGAGAATTTTTTCCCTCCGCACATACTTAGTGCTACCCGTGCGAGGACACATTGATGTATATCAGCACCCGTCTTCCGCTAAGGGTTTCGATTTAATTATCATTTCATTCTAGAGAAGCTGTACGGTTATCAATGGTATCTGTTCTTCCTGCAACAGATGCCACCTTCATATAGTTAAAGGCTACCCGGCCATTGACTTTCTTCTGTGCGAATGCTAATGCTTTGCCCAAACTCTTACGGGACTCGGCAGCTTAGACTGCCGCGAGTAATGAGTGTATCAGCAAATATCTAGTAGGAGCACTACGAATGTAGGTTGTGGACACGATGGGAATGTGGGTCTCATGGGAAGCGTGCAAGGGACAACTCCCTGCAGTCGCGCTATCCTCTGTGACCTCGGTGGCTCAGATACAGTCGGCTTTCAGCCGTGATACCGTGCGGACGGGCTCGGCGCGCCGGGCAGTGCTCCGCAGGTGTTGTTGTTTACCCGCTAGCGCGCGGTCGCGTCGTTGTATTGCCGTATAGTACCTGTACCGACCCGACATGGCGTTCTCATATCGAAAAGCTACAATCAAACTAACGTTCAACGCATCGTACACGAGACCGAAGGCCCATGAAATTGAACGGTTTCTACGAGACATCATGCACATAGAACCACAAGAACTGATAGGAATTCATCTGTCTATTGTAACCAGCACAGTGTACCTCAAACTGATTGACGAAGCGGCCTGCGACAGATTACTCCAACGATCTACAAACGGCTTTCGCTTCTGTCACGCGGACGGTAATGTGAGCGTGGTAGGAGTTGACCATGCTGGTCTGGGGGTGCGTACCGTGCGCATCTTTGAACTACCGTTCGAAGTTCCTGCCAACCTAGTCGTTGATGCGCTGCGGCCATACGGCACAGTTCTGAGCCACACAGAGGAGAAATGGAACACATTCGAAACGTACCCTGTCCTTAACGGGGTACGACAAGTGCGCATAGAACTTAAGAAGCACGTTCCATCATATGTTTTCGTTGGTGGCTGCCGCGCAATTGTTATATATGATGGACAACCGAGGACCTGCTCGGGCTGCGGCCAGGAGGGCCATGTTAGAACTGAGTGTCTGCAGCGCCGCCTCGTTCAGGTGCCCCGCAATGAACTTCCCCACCGATCCACTATGACCTCTGTCCCGCTCACATATGTGGAGGCGGCACGACATGATGTGATGGATGATCAACACCTGCTACCTCCTAAAGCCGCTGCCAGCTCCGTTGGAGAGTCAGCGCCGTCGACGACGCCGCAACCCAACGGTGCAGATGTTCCTACAACCTCTGCCCACCGCAGCGTCGTGGGCACCCAGCCACCGTCACTGTCGGGATCGGACACAGGGATTCCTAGCGACCGAGACTGTGTCGAGCCCCGCCCTCCAGTGGATGTCGAATCTCGGACCCGCAAGCAAAAATCACCCAAGCGACACAAGAAGAGGCGATTGTCAGCTGACGACCAGGACAGGGATGTGAAGCCGGCAGAAGACATCGACTTCGTTGACTCGTCCACAAATGCAACGGACTCCAGTGGCATCATTCACCAGAAGGTGCCTGAAGACAAGGAACACTCTCCTAACTCTGGTGGCCCAGAAACCGAGGCGCATTACGTCGACTCCCAAAATGTGGGCTCCTGTGAAAGCGACCAGCCCCCAAAGACTTCACAATCGTCTCTTGGTGATTGGGCAGACGATATGGAGGCAGATGATGCACAGAAAACATCGATATCTCCACCAGAGCCCATGGCTGACATTGAGCCCGGAGGGCTCTGCCAGTCAGGGACTCATACGGCACAGTAATGCACAGCATGCAGATGGATGGCTGTGTGGTGTGTGAGATCACTGTGGGCTTGCACCGGCACACTGCCTCCGCCACTTGATATGTCTCAGTCATACCGTGTGGGAACGGTCAATGTAAATGGTGTCCACTCCACTGTCAAGACCCGCATGTTACACGACATGATCAGTGCGGCAGACTTGGACATTGCCCTCCTCCAGGAGGTCCGTCCCGAGCTGCGTTTAGACCTATATGGCTACACCACGTACAGCCTACCCGTAGGTGATGGCGCAGGAGGAACGGCCATCCTTCTCCGAGATGGCATAGACGCGACGGACGCGACGTACTTGCCGAACGGGCGAGGCATCGCACTCACAATTGGCGCAGTCCGCCTCATTAACGTCTACGCTCCCTCCGGTAATTCGCACCGTGGTGACAGGCAGGTCTTCTATTCGGAGGAGGTAGCCCCACTTTTTCAAGGCAATATGGACCATTACATAGTGGGCGGCGATTTTAACAGTGTTCTGCGGCCCGAGGACCAGATACCGCATTACGTCCCATGTCCAGCTCTACAAGCATTGATACGTGACCTCGCGCTCCACGACACATGGCTCGTACATCATGGGACCCAGAGTGGATATACGCACTTTACCAGCCATTCTGCCAGCCGTCTGGACCGGATATACGTCTCGCGTGCCCTCCGCACAGCAACCCGTGATGCAGAACTCTGGCCGACGGCCTTCACGGACCATCTCGCGTACATCTGCACTGTCACCTTGCCCCGGCAACTCACAAGACGCAGCAGGGGCCCGTGGACGCTGAACGTCTCCCTCCTTCGCGAGGAAGCGTGTCGGCTAGCAGTCACTGACACGTGGCGTCGATGTATCAGGCGCCTGCCCATGTATGCTTCCACGTTGCTGTGGTGGCTGGGATGTGTCAAACCTGCACTCCGAAAGACCTTGATGGCCTACGGGCGTGACAGATCGAACTGGCAAAGGGCAACATCGGAATTTTACTATACAGCGTTACGTGAGCTGGCGACGCAACCGCCGTCTCCCGAACGTCAGATGTCCGTACAACGCATCAAAGCTCGTCTACTTCGCATCAGGACAGAACAGCTAGAAGGTGTCCGCATCCGTGCGCGAGTGCAAGACTGTATCCCCAACGAAACAGCGTCAGTGTATCACATTGTGCGCGAGAGGCGCCACCGCAAACGTCAGCTCATTACGGCGGTAAACACGGAGGAGGGCGGCCGCGCAGTGACACAAACGGACATCGCGCACACGTTCGCCAGACACTATGGGACCTTGTACATGGAAGATCCGCGAAATGTACGTGATTATGACGAGCTGTTGCACGATTTTCCCGCCCCTCGGGACGTGGCACCCGATGATAGTCTGCTGTTGCCCATAACACCCGACGAGCTGACATCGGCCTTGGCACGTGGAGCACCGAACAAGTCGCCTGGACCGGACGGCTTACCCCTGGAATTCTACCGCACTTTTTACCACCTTATGGGTGACAAGTGGCTCCAAATGTTTCAAGACCTGCTCCGCCCTGATTTCACTGTCCCCACAGAATTCACAGAAGGCATCTTGATCCCAGTACCGAAACCGAATGGTGGTTGTAGGTGGCAGGATTTTCGCCCACTCACACTCCTCAACAACGACTACAAGATCTTCGCCCGTATCCTCCGCGCGCGTCTCCACACCGCTATCGGGAATGCCATCCACACCGATCAGACATGTTTAGGTGGTGTCAGCAACATTCATACGGCGTTAGGAGCATACCGTGACGTTATTGCTTTGACGGCGGCCTGCAAAATACGAGGCGCCCTTGTCGCCGTAGATTTTGACCACGCATTCGACCGAGTCGACCACGGCTTCTTACGCGCAGTTTTGCAACACATGGGCCTCTCTCCGGAGTCTGCACAGGTGGTCCTTCGACTGGTCCACGGAGCGCGCTCCCGCATGATGGTCAACGGTTATCAGTCTGGTCACATTGTTGTTGGACGGTCAGTGCGACAAGGGTGCCCCCTGTCGGGTATATTATTTGCTGCAGCGCTTGAACCAGCTTTACATGGTCTACGGCAGCGATTAACTGGTATCTCCTTGCGGGACGTGACCTTTCGTTGTGGTGCATTCGCCGATGACGTGGTGTTCCTGGCCAGATCAGAGGATGAAATGCATATGGCGCTACAGTGGCTACGCCAGTACGGGGCGGTCGCTGGGAGTGTCATCAACGTGAAGAAGACAAAATACATGGATGTCGGACGGGGGCTTTCCCACACAACGGCGGTGCCCTTTGACAAGGTGCCCGTACTCAAGTGTTTAGGAGTGCAATTCTATAGCAATGTCCGCCGCACGGCGGCGGCTACGTACCGTCGGCTCCTACACCAGACACGTGCTCTGCTGCAGGACAACAAACTGCGTCGCTTGGATATGCTCCTCAGAACACGTTATGTCAACACCTATCTTGTCTCAAAACTGAACTATTTTGCGCATATCCTTCCCTTGACAGCTACGATGGCCGACAGATTTCAAGCAGCATATGGACATTTCGTAAGCACCGGTCTGGTTTTTAAAGTCCGATACGCCACCCTGACACTGCCGCAGCGGGCGGGCGGCATCGGTTTAATTAATGTATATAACCGTACGCGATCGCTTTATATCAACACTATGCGTCGCCAGTGGACCTCTGCCCACGCCACTCTGACGGGCACCCTGATTGCGGAAGTGGCGCCACACTCTCTGCATCCCCCGGTTTCTGTAGGACACATTTCATCGGCACTCACCCACATCAGAGAGTTCTTGATTGACTTTAGCTACTTACGGTCAGAACTCCCGACGACACGGAAGCCCAGCACAAATGACTATTATCGCCTCTATCAACAGCAGCAACCTGTAAATACGGTCACCCACAGACAGCCTGAAGTCGCCTGGAACACTGTGTGGCGAGCGGTACACACGCCTTTTCTACCTACGACGGTGCGTTCATTGTGGTACGTGGTTGTGAATGGGAAGTTCGCTACTCGTCAGAGGCTACATTCCATACATCTGACGGACGACCCCTTGTGTCCGACATGCTCAGTCGCTGACTCGGATGCACACCGTCTGACGTGTGCCGCGACCAGCGAGTGCTGGCTACTGACGCAGCGCATGCTGGCGTTACTCTTGCGGCGATTGCCGGAGTCTATCTCCCCTGATGACGTATTGCGCCCCGACGGCGTATACTTTCCATCAACCAGAACGAACGCCGTTAACTGGCTGAAAGGCATGGCCGTTTACTATATATTTTGCGATGCTCCCAAAGGCACACTCGACTTTTGGTCCCTATTGATGACGACACATGCGGCTTTCAGCCGCCACCCGAAGTACAGAACTCGTTTCGCTAATTATTTAGGTTCATTATTTGCGGATCCTCCTGCTCACTGGGGCGTTCCGGGTATGAGACGCTGAAAATGAAGAAGAATCCTGGAGCATATTGATCCCCTACGGACGGAATAGGGGGGAACCCCTCCCAACAGACGAGAAGACGACCCGGACGCTCGGCTACGGCAGTTGTAGGATCTTTCTTTGTAATGAAACAAAATAAATCTATAATACAAAAATAAATGTTATAAAAATTAAAGAAATAAATAAATAAAACAACATCGACAAACCCAGTACATCCTCTTCCTTATCCTTCGATCCTCGAACTCGAACACGTTGCTTGGGCGTGGCGGCGGGATGGCCAGGCTTCGGGTGTCGACCCCTGCCCTACCCGTCGTCCTGCTCCTGCAGCGGTTCATTTAAATATAAAAAAAAAAAAAAAAAAAAAAAAAAGATGGATAGAGCGTCTGCCATGTAAGCAGGAGATCCCGGGTTTGATTCCCGGTCGGGGCACACATTTTCAACTGTCCCCATTCATGTATATCAACACGTGTCGGCAGCTAAGGGTTTATATTTAACTATAATTTCACTACACAGTACATTTGTAGATGCTTAAAAATTGCACTAGTGCGAAATTTGAGTGGCAGTAAAAGGAACAGCTGTAAGGGGAATATATCTTCCTTTACGCAATTCAAACATGTCACGATCGCCTGTTACAAGAGGCATAATATGTAGCAGAGGTAAAAATAACTGTTAATATACACGTAACTTGTTTCTTTGCAACACTGTATTTCGTCTGAATGTTACTACTGTGTAATTACTTGAAAATTTTAAAATGGCGTAAGCCCGACGGTGTCTGATATTCTTCTTGTCTTCCGAAATATATTCAATTTAGTTTGTGTATGTTTTTCTTCATTTACAAACATATTGAAACTGCGGCGTGGTTTTGATCAAGCAGTAACCTTCTCTTTTCCCAATTTGTTATATTTCCACTACGTAACATGACGCAAGTAGAGGTAGCTGCAAGAGTAACGAGTTGAAATAACGGAGAACAGCGACATGGGAAAAAGGGCAGCGTAAAACTAATACTTGGTTGGCTCGACAGAAAATCGTTACTCTAACTACTGCCATCAGGACGCATATTTCATCAATTCTTGCCTCTTCATTGAGATCAAAGCCGATACTTCAGGGAAATGAAGGTGAAATGGCCCAAGAAAAATTGTATTAAATATCTAAGTAGCAGAAATGTCTTTATTTTCTTCTTTTTACGAGCTACCTGTTGAATAATCCATGTCGCTGGGGCTCGTCTATTAATATTAATTATTCATCAGACATCACAAAAGGAAAAGCACATTAATTTGAATATGTCGGCTCCCTTTTTTCATCTGCTCGTTTTTTACTTCCTTATTTTACGGAAACATCAAGAATCTATTACCTAAAAATGTCGGTCATTGCCGTCGTGTTTTAACTCTTCCGCACGGGAGCACCCCTCGTTCTTCTCAGAATGGGGCTTACGGTGAGATGTTTATTGGTACTTGGTACAACACCCTTTGATGCTTATTAGTTAACTGTGAAGGGAATGCGGATGAGTACCGTTCTTGAATGTCTAATTTAATATTCTTAGGTTATTAAGAAACTGTATGTTTGTTTCCTAACAAAGCAGAATCGTCCAGTGTCAAAACAGCTCTTGTTTCGCATTTACGCCAGTATTTGCTAATTGCGAGCTAATTTCATTAAGAAAAATTTGAGTAAATTTTAGTCTCTGTGCAACAAAGCTTGTTATTCCCAGAGGTACATGTCAGTTTCATAATGAGACAGGTTTTGCGTCACATTTCATTTAAATAATGCGAGTAATGACTTTAAAATGTAGATTAAGTTACTTTGTCCTTGCAGTCAAAGTTGTACGTACGAAATTGTATATTTGAATTAATAATTATATGGACTAAGTTTGACATTTACTTGTGAGAATACGACGACGGCACCGGTATGTGACGGATCCTGTTTATAAGTGGTAGTCAAATGGAAACGAGATAGAAGAAAATAAATGTAAGTGAACTGTTTATTATTTCAAAAGTAATCGCTGTAGCTGTAATACATTTATCCCACTGTGAGATGAAACGGTCAATGCCTACACGGAAAAATGATTATAGTTGCTTGCGGAAAGATGATTGTGCACAGACGTACACCTCCTCGTCCGAAGCAAAGGCTTTCAAAATAAAAAGGGCATGGCATGGGGAGAGATCGGGAGTGTGGCTGATTTGTAAGGGCTTCCCAGCGAAATGTCTGCAGCGTAGTTGAAAAAACCTTGGTTAGATCTGGAGGTGAGAGAATGGTCTATGGTATCAGACATTTCAACTCTTCACGTGCTTCCACAAATGCAGTTCGCTTAAAAATGAGTACGCACACAAATTTGAAATAGTTTTACTAAGCGCCTTCTTACACTCTAGAAGGTAACATAGTAGCATATAGATCCATTTACTAAAATCGCAAGTGATCCTGCATCTGTGTTGTACACTACCTCATCAAAAGTATCCAAATACTTATTAGTGGACACTAATACGGGTGTGTCCATGCTTTCCCCTTTTGACTACCTGAATTCACTTTGAAACACTTTCAGTCAGCTGTCTGAATGTGGTGTTAGAGCGTCGGCTTGGATTCATGTCCCAGCGGCTACTCTGATTTCGGCCCTCGAGGAAGTGTTGCCTGCCAACCCTTCACATTCAGACAGCTGACTGAAAGTGTTTCAAACGGAGTTCAAGCCGTCAAAAGGGGAAAGCATGGACACACCCATATTAGTGGGCTAATGTCGGGACTCTGGGTAGGCCGCTCCATTTCAAGAATGGCTTTATGACAGGGTGCATTTTCATGCTGATACAGTCATCGTCTCTAAACTGTTGGTCTACTGCACGCAGTACACGATGCCGTAAATGTGTTCATAATCTCCCACATTTAGCGTTTTCTTCAGCACAATACGGGGGCTACTACCTAACCACGAAAAACACCATACCGTATCGTCCTGTATAGTTCACTGTTGGCACTACATACGATGGCAGGTAACGATCTACACGCATTCGCCGAACCCAAACTCTTACGTCGGATTACTTAAGGGTGCAGCGTGATTCATCACTCGTTTACAGTTATTTGCTCTCCATTGGCGTCACTTATTACACCACGACAGTCGTTGCTACAGAACTGTGAAGCTTATGAAGAGCTGCTCGACCACTGTACCTCAACCTCTTTAATTCCTTACCCACAGTCATTGCGATGGACTGGTAGTAGCACATTGGAACTAACGAGTGATTCGTTCTTCTGATTTCATTTGATTTTTTACTACAACCCTCCGCAATGTTCCTTGGTCTCTCTGCGTCAGTACGTGGGGTCTGTCTGGTCTTCGTTTAGCTGTAGTTGATCCTTAGTGTTTCCAGTTCACAGTGACATCGCAAACACCTAACTCTGATATCTTCTAGAAGAACTGAAACATCCCTGATGGATATTTACTTTGGTAACATCCATTGACTAGTCAACGTTGCAAGGCACTGAGATCCCCTAACCTCCCGTTCCATTGTTACTGCTTCTCTTCTGACAACGCAACTCTTTTCTCCACCTATTTTACTGGCGTGTCTACCTTTGGTGACGTGTAGTGGTCAATACTTCATTACATAGGGGTGTCAGAATGCGTTTGATCGGGTAGTGTATAAAGTAGCGCCAAGAGGTAATATATTTTATCTTATCATCTTAGGCCTATCTTCTTGCTGCGTATAACGGCACTGTCTGGCGTGTAAACAGCACTTCTAGGAGCTTACAACGCAATCATCAGTTTCGACCACCTTCCCATGTAACTAAAATATTTTGTGAAAACATATATCAATGCTCCTGTCTTTTCAAAAGCAGTTATACACTGAAGCGCCAAAGTGCCTGGCAGAGGCTTGTATATTCAAGTACAGAGATATGTAATCAGGTAGAATACTGTACTGCGCTCAGCAACCTCTTGAAACGTCCCCTTAGAAAAATTTATGAAATACTGTGCTGATAAACATCTTACGTTATTTTATTTTCAAACAGCTGAGCAAAACTGAACGTACTCAGACATTTCTCTCTTTACTTACTCTGATCATCAATAAACTGATACATACCACCTTTCTTTAGCGCAATGCAATCTGACTTTCAATAATCCCTACAAAAGAATGGCCCTGACTAACATTAACCTATACCTTTCACAAATCACTTAGGTCACAAAAATCTTCGTTACTCGAACTACTGCAATAAGCGAGTGTCAATACTGCCAGCCAAATAAAAGATTCTAACTACTGAAGGCACTAACTACTGATAGGCATAGTTAGCAAATGAAAGATTTTGATAGAGAACAAACAATGTATTTACCTTAATAGCGTTCAAGAGTCATAATATATATATATATATATATATATATATATATATATATATATATATATATATATATAATATATATATATATATATATATCAGTTCGTGACATCCAGTCTTACAAATTTACTGTCTCTGATGGACACACGTCCAGATCATCCGCTCTCAAAACTGCGCCATCTATCTTCCCACATCCAGCACTGCTGGCGGCTCACCTCCAACTGCGCAACGCTACGCGCTGTTCGCATCCGACTGCCCAACACTACAATGGCGAATATTCCAACAATGCCAACCAGCCACAGACTGCACACAGCACAGCCAGTGATTTTCATCCAGAGGGCTAGGTGACGTTACCAACATAAAAACCTAAACAGCCTACTTGAAGTCTATACAAAACAACAAGTGTCTGGAGCACTTATTAGATCGGTTACTGCTGCCTCAATGATAGGTTATCAAGGTTTAACTGTGGTGTTATAGTCGGCCCACGAGCGATGGGACAAAGCATCTCCGAGGGGATTTCGCGTGCGACCATTTGACGAGTGTGCCGTCAATATCAGCAATCCGGCTAAACTCTGACATCGCTGCGGCCGGAAAAAGATGCTGCAAGAACGGGACTAACAACGACTCAAGAGGATCGTTCAAGGCGACAGAAGTGCAACCCTTCCACAAATTGCTGCAGATTTCAATGCTGGACCAACAACACGCGTCAGCGTGCGAACGATTCAACGAAACATCATCGATATGCGCATTTAGAGCCGAAGGCCCACTCGTGTACCCTTGCTGACTGCACGACACAAACCTTTAGGCCTCGCCTCTGCCCATCAACACCGACATCGGACTGTTGATGACTGAAAACATGATTCAAATTGCATCGAGCGGATGGACGTGTACGGATGTGGAGGCAACCATGAATGCATGGACCCTGCTCGTCAGCAGGGGATTATTCAAGCTTGTGGAGGATCTGTACTGGTGTTGGGCGTCTGCAGCAGGAATGACGTGGTACCCCAGATACGTCTAGATACGACTCTGACAGGTGACGCGTATGTAAGCGACCTGTCTGATCACCTGCATCCATTCATGTCCATTGCACAATCTGACGGGCAATTCTAGTAGGATAATGCAACACCCCAGAGGTCCAGAATTGCTGCAGAGTGACTCCAGGAACAGTCTTCTGAGTTTAAGCGCCTCTGATGGCCGCCAAATACCCCAGACATGAACATTATTGAGTATGTATGGGATGCCTAGCAACGAGCTGTTCAGAAGGAATGTCCACCCCCTTGAGCCCTTACGGAGTTATGGAAAGTCCTGCAGGATTCATGGTGTCGATTCCCTCCAGCAGTACTTCAGACATTAGTCGAGTCCATGCCACGTCGTGTTGCGGCACTTCTAGAAAATGTTCAAATGTGTGTGAAACCTTATCGGACTTAACTGCTAAGGTCATCAGTCTCTAAGCTTACACACTACTTAACCTAAATAATCCTAAGGACGAACACACACACCCATTCCCGAGGGAGGACTCGAACCTCCGCCGGGATCAGTCCATGAGTGCAGCGCCATAGACCGCTCGGCTAATTCCGCGCGGCGCGGCACTTCTGCGTGCTCGAGGAGGCACATGTACCAGTTTCTTTGGCTCTTCAATACAAATGCCATTAACAAAGCATACCGTTCCAATCAATAAAAATACATGTCCCTTCACCTCCTTGCCCAATACCTCGTTTCGATATCTTGAAGCGATCGGGAAACAAAACTAGTGCACATTTTGGAGATCATAATGTTGGTCGTACCAACTTTTGATATTAATTACATACATTTTTCGATGTAATGACAGCACAAATAGAAGACATGTTGCTATGGGCAGAATACAGCTACACAAGGGAGAATATATGCTCGTCCCGCGTATGTTTCTGGCACAGACAGTCGTCGAGTCTGTCCTCTTTAACGCGGCTCACAGTAGCGCGTTTCAGCTGTTGGCAACTTCAAACCGAATCAATCCGCCGTCCGTGGTGTGAGGTGGTGGCAGCCTATCGGCACGCTGCCGGCGTCCGACATTCCGTCTCTGCGAGCCGACTGAGCGAGACTCCCTGAGGACAGGCAGTAGGGCCGAAACCCGTCCGCTGCCGGCCCGGCAGTCTGCATTCTGCGAGAACGTCGGTAAAACGATGTGGGACGCAGAACCAGTGTCGTAAAACTGCGTTTTTATGTTGAGAGGAGTATGATTGACAACAGTGTGGGTAAATGTTTCGCCTTCTTTATTCCACTATTTTTTCCCTGTTTTTCGATAATTTTACATTTTTTTAGAAGTTCCATAACTTTAGTCAAGTTTTAATCTTTTACATAGTGAAAATGTTTAATACTTTACTATCTAGCTCATAAACAGTTCAAGGCAACAGAACTCCGTTAACCCTGGATAATTGAGGATAGTGATGAATCTTGAGGATAATGTGCCAAAGAGCAAGTGATATTCCCTGGTCAGTGTTTCAGTCTAGTGGCCGATTTCAGAAAAAAGCATTAAGGAATGTGCCGTAGATACCGCCGTAAGCAATTTCCAGATTTTTATACTGTTTTTGTTGTTTTGAGACATTATGTTTCATACAAAGAACTCACTAGCATATCATATTCTACTCTTTCTCGCAGAAGATATTCAGTATGCCCTCAGAGGACATTGATATATGCATCAACCCGCCGTCATAGAGAATCTTAGATGCGCTGATGTATCCGTGGAGTAGTGCCCATGGTTTCGCAACCTTCCATAATATGGGCACGGAAACTCTGGACACCTTTTAGTGTGATTCCATTCAGCAGAGCTTTCAAATGCGCCCACAAATAAAAGTCGGAGAGCATGGAGAGCAGGCAACTGGTCCATTTCTACCTGTACATCTGTCGCTGATCCTGTTATTTAGAAGCCGACGGACGTTAATACTAAATTGAGTAGGCGCTCCATCGCGCATGAAATACATGTTTTGTTGCATAGCTAAAGGCACACCTGCGAACAGATCATGTACAGCACTCTCAACCGAATTACGATAACGTTGCCCGTTGAGCTTGGGTGGAAGAAAGGGAGACCCTGCCAACAGTCACCAACAACGCCGGCCCAAATATTAACCGAAAGTCTTTGTTGATGACTCGTTTCAACAGTTGCTTGGGGATTGGCGTCTGCCCATACATGCCGGCAATGAAAATGTACAACCTGATCTCATTGAAAAGACATCTTCGTAATTAACTCTGCACAGTAACCCGGGCGGTTGTAACGGTCGTTCTGATCGCTAGCACTGTTGACATTACCTGTAAACATGCAATGATGTGCGTGGCATGCCAACAGGGACATACAAAACAGAACATTGGGGGTGCACAGCGTAACCAGACGTCCCCAGGATTGCCTGTTTCCCTCGATTCTAACGTTCTGTTATTTTGTGTTTCCCATGATTAATGAGTTGGAGGAAATGAGCTTAACATGGAACACACGTTCATTTAACATAATTTCTTCGCCTGCGTCTGAGGAATGTATCTGCAATTTCTGCCATACATCTTTGTTATACCAAGTATAACATAAGGATGGTTAAGCAATATTTCGTCGGTTGTGAATAATGTTGTACGATGTAATGCATGGATGACTTCTACCATGGAACATGTGATACTGCCAAATATCAGAGTTGCAAATTAAAATTTGTGATGCTTTGCAACAAGCTCTACTTGAAAATGTGTTTAACTTCCGACTTGTTTTAGATAATACTTGTACTTCATTTGATTTCACTTACTGATTTGTGATGTGTAGTACGGTAATAATCTTACTGATTGACTGTCCCATTGGATATTTTATTTGAATCAGCTGAATTGAAAATAATAATATTCTCGATGCTATTTCTAGGATAATAAAGTTTTTAATTGATAATTCATTTATTATCATACTTTTATTTATTGTTAAATGTGGGATGAATGAAAGTAAGATAAATACATTACTGACAAAAGCTTTTCGAGTGCAACACTTTTAAGTTTCATTAGTATCCTTGCTCCTAGCACACACAAACAGAAAATTACTGGCGGAGTGGACCCCTTGACAAAAAGCTGAAACACTAGGACCTAAAACCTTGTTTCAGACCATTCTCCATGTGTGACACTGTATATTAAAGTGAAAACTTGAAACTCTTAATGCATATTAAATTAGTAGAGCATTAAAACATAATTCCATTACTAAGTATAAAAATAACACACGAAAAGTTCTACATATTTTAATACTATGTTAGTTTGATTATTAAAACCAGTTCTAGAAAACTGGAAAAGTCCGCCAGAATAATTATGCAATTTGTAGTTCGATGTACAGATTATGCTTTTGAAACTGCAGAACGTTGGAAATCGATTACATTAAAAGAGTCCCCGTCCAAAAATTGAGATTGCTTAGTCTTCTTTTACTGAGTACCGTAGGCAAAGCTGCGCATGATATTTTGCTAGTGTATAATAAACCTAGGTATATGATAATGTAGTACCGGGGGACACTTTTAACATTAGGTAAATCCTTACTTTTCCTCAGCTGTTTAGTAATTTCAGAAAAAGGCTGCAGAACACGTAATATAAAAGCTGTCTTTTAATACGGTTTAAGAACCTGTATTAAACTTCTGTTATTTGTCCTACGAGAGGCGAAAGTCTGAAAAGTGTACAACACTCCCACGCTGAAAGGAGGATTGTACAGTCTTTCTAAATTACTAAAGAATCCCCTACAGTCTTTGGTGATTTTTGGGTGTATAATATGTTGAATACATGCCGATACTCTGAGAAGAGGCCGTTTCGCAATTTCGGAAGAAAGTGTAATGCTACTTTTCCTAATTCCTGCATTCTTCGACTGAAAGTGCGCTACTAATAAGTAGAAATCCAATAGTAACTACAGTTTACCGCCATGTGAAGTGCCACATTGATAACACACTTGATTCGTATTCTGGGAAACGTAGGTTCAAATACCGCCTGGCCACCCTACTTAAGATTTTATTTAACTAGCTTAAGGATGCCGGGATGATTCCTTTGAAGGGGCAACGCAGATTTGTGTCTGTACCCTTCCCCATTTACATAATTTTCTGACCACATCGCTGTGTGGACGGTAAACCACCTTTTCCATTTAACATGTTTCAGTGTGGCGACAATTTCAAATGCTAACATATACATGAAACGCGCTGTATTAACGTGCCTCGCTGCACATTCTCTGTACACCATTCAACCACTAATGTCTGTCTGCATTCTGAAGAGCAGGCAGTCGTGTGACCTCTCCTATCAAGAGGCAGGCTTCCTCGTAAGCTTACACTGCCCTTTCCCGTGCCTTTGGCATTAGTGGCGACCTAGTGCGCAAACACGTCCAGAGAGTATTACTTACCATGTGTGTTAATATTATAAGAGATATAGAATTAGTGGTCTTCTGTGACATCACAGTGGAGTAAGTTTGTAACTAAAGTCATAGGACTGTATGACGTGATGAAACTTGACTATAACATACGTCAACTGTCAGCTTCTCATATAGTCCACTTCTGCTAAGATAATCTGTGGCCACTTATCGATGTCTGTCATTAAGGAAACCTTTGCGCAAACGACATGCGGAATCTTAATGACGCTCTTTGGCGAACTGTATGTCTCTCCCAAAAGGAAATCAGCGTGCCAATACCAGAGCAATGTGTTCGGTATTAGAATGGGACACGAAGAGTCCTGTCTTGTTCTTAGTCTGTGTGTGGTCTGATGTATACAGGGTGATACATTGATAGTGACCGGGCCAAATATCTCACGAAATAAGCGTCGAACGAAAAAAACTACAAAGAACGAAACTCGTCTACCTTGAAGGGGGAAACCAGATGGCGCTATGGTTGGTCCGCCAGATGGCGCTCCCATAGGTCAAACGGATATCAACTGCGTTTTTTTTTAAATAGCAACCCCCATTATTATTACATATTCATGTAGTACGTAAGGAAATATGAATGTTTTAGTTGGACTACTTTTTTCGCTTTGTGATAGATGGTGCTGTAGTAGTCACAAACGTATAAGTACGTGGTATCACGTAACATTCCGCCAGTGCGGACGGTATTTGCCTCGTGATACATTACCCGTTATAAAATGGACCGTTTACCAATTGCGGGAAAGGTCAATATCTTGTTGATGTACGGCTATTGTCATCAAAATGCCCAACGGGAGTGTGCTATGTATGCTGCTCGGTATCCTGGACGACATCATCCAAGTGTCCGGACCGTTCGCCGGACAGTTACGTTGTTTAAGGAAACAGGAGGTTTTCAGCCACATGTGAAACGTCAACCACGACCTGCAACAAATGATGATGCCCAAGTAGGTGTTTTAGTTGCTGTCGCGGCTAATCCACACATCAGTAGCAGACAAATTGCGCGAGAATCGGGAATCTCAAAAACGTCGATGTTGAGAATGCTACATCAACATCGATTGCACCCGTACCATATTTCTATGCACCAGGAATTGCATGGCGACGACTTTGAACGTCGTGTACAGTTCTGCCACTGGGCACAAGAGAAATTACGGGACGATGACAGATTTTTGCACCCGGTCTATTTAGCGACGAAGCGTCATTCACTAACAGCCGTAACATAAACCGACATAATATGCACTATTGGGCAACGGAAAATCCACGATGGCTGCGACAAGTGGAACATCAGCGACCTTGGCGGGTTAATGTATGGTGCGGCATTATGGGGGGAAGGATAATTGGCCCCCATTTTATCGATGGCAATCTAAATGGTGCAATGTATGCTGATTTCCTACGTAATGTATGCCGATGTTACTACAAGATGTTTCACTGCATGACAGAAAGCCGACGTACTTACAACATGATGGATGTCCGGCACATAGCTCGCGTGCGGATGAAGCGGTATTGAATAGCATATTTCATGACAGGTGGATTGGTCGTCGAAGCACCATACCATGGCCCGCACGTTCACAGGATCTGACGTCCCCGGATTTCTTTCTGTGGGAAAAGTTGAAGGTCATTTGCTATCGTGATCCACCGACAGCGCCTGACAACACGCGTCAATGCGTTGTCAATGCATGTGCGAACATTACGGAAGGCGAACTACTCGCTGTTGAGAGGAATGTCGTTACACGTATGCATTGTGATTGACGGACATCATTTTGAGCATTTATTGCATTAATGTGGTATTTACAGATAATCACGCCGTAACAGCATGCGTTCTGAGAAATGATAAGTTCACAAAAGTACATGTGTCACACTGGATCAACCGAAATAAAATGTTCAAAAGTACCTACATTCTGTAGTTTAATTTAAAACACCTACCTGTTACCAACTGTTCGTCTTAAATTGTGAGCCATATGTTTGTGACTATTACAGTGCCACCCATCACAAAGCGAAAAAAGTGGTCCAACCAAAACATACATATTTCTTTACGTACTGCACGAATATGTAATAAAAAATGGGGGTTCCTATTTAAAAAAAAACGCAGTTGATATCCGTTTCACCTATGGCAGCGCCATATAGCGGGTCAACCATAGCGCCATCTGGTTTCCCCTTTAAAGCTAGACAAGTTTCGTTCTTTGTTGTTTTTTCGTTTGACGCTTATTTCGTGAGATATTTGGCCCGATCACGATCAATGGACCACCCTGCATAGGCGGGGCGGCTGACTGACGAACGCACCTTGGTTTGTAAGTGACAACAGGCAATTAAATTTTCTTCCTTTATCATCCAGTTACGAGCTAAATGTTACAACGTAACGTGTTGCATAGCACCGGCTGGCCTATTATGTTAGTGCAAAGCATTCACGTCTGTATATGGTCATTACGAAATATGCTATTCAACATTTTATTTACTGCGGTTCATCCAGTCTAGATTCACATGTGACAGTTATTTCTGTATTACGCGTCAGAATAACAGGCGAATTATGCAAGGCGATTAAGTTGCCCCTAACGAGGTCGTTTCATGCACTCCGCAATGTTATAGCCAATCTTGTTCAAAAACAACCGGTGAAATTTTCATACTCCATCTCTCGTTATCTTCAAACGATACTCGTACAGAAAAAAATAGCTTCTACGTAGGAAATTTAATGTTGTTCAGTTTTGTAACAGGATACGTTCTCACTAGAAAACGCACAAGAGTGACCTTCTAACGCACGTCCATCTTCATACTCATCTCTCACAAGCCAGGATTTCTAGTGTTTTGTTCGGGGCAATCAATCCTGCCTGTGTACAAAAATTTCCGACTTCACTAATTGTTTCCGACATTCGACCTTTTTATTCTCTATTCCTTGGGCTATTGCGCCACCAGAATAGTCGGCTATTTTGTTAACATACTTATTTTAAATGTGTACTGAAAGGAACATTTTGGATATTTTTGGTAAGTTCTGTGGGACCAAACTGCTGAGGTCATCGCTCCCTAGGCTTACACACTACTTAATCTAACTTAAACACACACCAGTGCCCAATGAAGGACCCGAATCTCCGACGGGGCAGCCACGCAAACCATGGCAGGGCGCCCTTGACGGCTATCACGCGCGGTGTACTGAAAAGGGAACGACATTTTGTAAATCTTACGCTAAAACTAATAACGTTAACAGTTCCATCCAGAACCTAAGACTTACAAGAGCAGAGGTTTGGCAGTCAGGAGGCTCAAAGAATAGAACGAATTAATTGTTTAATTTACGCTGCGAAAATTCACAAAATTGTTGGATAAAATGTACACAGGAGTCAATTTCGTTGTTTGTAGGTGCTCCACGAAGCCGGTGGCGTAATAAGGCCATTCATTGAAGACCAAAAAAGGTCGAATGTGGGAAACTATTCGTGTAGTCACAAATTTAATTGGGTGTGAAAGCATTGACATGAAGAACATACCAGAAATCCTGAGAGGTGAGGGCTGAGTGAGAGAATGGGGGTGTGTTTGAAGCTTACTTTTGTAAACTGTGTCCATTCACCGCCACCATGTTAACGAGTGACAAATATAAATTTCGGTATAGACTCTACACAATATTCGTTTAACAAATGAAAATCTTTACAAATATTACAACTTTTAATAAAATTTACGGTTTTTATTTTCATTAAGTTCATATGAAATAATGTATGGTACAGACATGCGAAATGACTTCTGGGAAATAATAGCAAGTTACATACGTTAATAATGTTCTGTCTTTAGAAATTAAAAAGTATTTTATTCTCGACATGATGAAACTGTGGACCCCAGCGAAAACGACGAGGCATGGACTTGGCTAATGTCTCAAGTAGACTTGGAGAGAATTGAAACGATGAATCCTCCAGAGCCGTTCATAAAGCCATAAGACTACGTTTGGTTGGGAATCTCTTCTGAACAGCACTTTGCAAGACATCCCATATATGCTCAATATGTCTGGAGAGTTTGGTGGCCATCGGAAGTGTTTAAACTCAGAAGAGTGCTCCTGGAGCCTCTCTATAGTGATTCTGGACGTGTGGGGTGTCGCGTTATTCTGCTGGAATTGCTCAAGTCCATCGGAATGGAATGCATAATGGACATGAATCGATGCAGGTGATCAGAGAGGATGCTTACATACGTGTCACGTGTCAGAGTCGTATGTTGAAGTTCACAAGTGTGCCAACTGCACACGTCATTACAGAGCCACCATCAGCCGGATCTCTTGCTGACACGCAGGGACCATGGATTAATGAGGTTGTCTCCATACCCGTGCAAGTCCATACGCACGATACAATCTGAAAGGAGACTCGTCCGACTAGGCCACATGTTTCCAGTCATCAACAGTCCAATATCGCTGTCGAGAGCCCCAGGTGACGCGCAAAGTATATATATATATATATATATATATATATATATATATATATATCAAGCATAAGTTTCTGAGCCGGCCGCGGTGGCCGTGCGGTTCTGGTGCTGCAGTCCGGAACCGCGGGACTGCTACGGTCGCAGGGTCGAATCCTGCCTCGGGCATGGGTGTGTGTGATGTCCTTAGGTTAGTTAGGTTTAAGTAGTTCTAAGTTCTAGGGGACTTATGACCTAAGATGTTGAGTCCCATAGTGCTCAGAGCCATTTTTAAGTTTCTGAGGACACAACCCATAGATACCAACTCTTTATAAATATTGGCATGAAGGGTAGTCGATGCTACCCTTGAGCTAGTGGCGCCAGACATAACAGTCTACTAACTTAGTGGCGCCACGGCTCAATCTTATTATTGTGTAACAACTAGTTTCGACTCTTCAGTGCGCCATCTTCAGGAGTCAGGTGATGCTGAAGGGGTTTACACGATCCATATATATGCCGCACCAGGGGCCAACATAACTGGTTTACGCAGGATATCTGTTACTTTGGTATCGGTCACTGACACGGCGTATATATGGATCGTGGTAACTCCTTCAGCATCAACTAAAGCCTGCAGATGGCTCATTGAAACTCCGAAACTGGTAGCTACCAAATTAATAAGATCATAAGGACGGCTGTAGGCGTTTCATTTTCTTAGAATAGTGAAGGGCCGTGGTCCCCAAACCTCCAGTCAAAAGGACGGACATGCAGTAACTAGAATGAGTTGTCCGGCCAGCCATCCCACTTTGTGAGTCACCGTCGGCGTGCGATGTCTGAGCGCTTCATTATCGGTCGAGTTGCCGTATCACCGAGCACTGCTCGTTGCGTAAGTTTCTTGGCAGTTGCTCTGGTCGCAGATGAAACCTTGCTAGGCCGCAGGACGCAGTCGCGTGCGCATTAGGCCCAGCTAGAATTTGATGATATCGGGGCTGACGCCGGGCCAATGAGGAATGAGGATGCTTCTGGAAATTTTAAGCCGCAGTTTGATCAGTAGATAGGATCGTACGGGGGCCAAGGTAACCTATCTCGTACTAGGCCCATGTGCTGCGTCAGTTGTCATCGGAGCTCAACAGTAAAGTCTGGTGCCCAGCGCTATGAGAAACCACCCCAACTGATCATGCAAATTAATCGTAAACAAAATGTTGCGAAAAGGAAAACGTCTTATTTAAAAGAATCTTCAATGGGTTGACCAAGTAAGAATGAAACAAATTGGTACCAAACGACACATAAGCGTATTAAGGAGGGGAGATATTCTAGTTACGAATGGAAACAAATGGACACTGTAACAAAGAGAGTTAATAGCTTCGAACATGACAGTTACCAACGGACGTCTTAAAAAAGAACCATTAACAATCGGATAAGAGAATACAATTCAGAGTATAATCTTGGCACAGATGGATAGGGAGGATAAAACACAGTTACATTAATAACTCTTGGACACGCCCAGTGACTGCATATGTTGTTGATTAATTGAGGAAAGTACACGGAAAGACCTGAGTGAACACCATCAAATTACTAAAACGCGCATTGAAAGCACTGAGAGCAACGAGCTTTAGGATCGCTGGTTCACTTCCTGAAGGGAATGAGTTACGCTGAGACGACGGAAGTCATGAGATACATCCTAATATCTTGCCGGAGCTCCTTTCTCCGGCGTAATGAAGTTAATCGATGTCGCATTGACTCAACAAGCGGTTCGAAGTCCCATGCAGAAATGATGATTGGGAAATACCCGTAATAATTGGGAAAGTATTGCCAGTGAAGGGTTTTGTGCACGAAGTGACCTCTCGATTTTGTCCAATAAATGTTGCATGTGATTCATGTCGGATGGCCAAATCATTCGCTCGAGCTGTCCAGAATCAATCGGGAACAATTCTGGTCCGGTAACATGGCGCATCGTCATCCATAAAAAATTTCATCTACTTTGGACCATGACGTCCTAGAATAGCTGCAAATGGTCTCCAAGTAGACGAACATCCAGAAGACGCAGTCCATTCCACACACATACAGCTTACACCATTATGGAAGCCGGCCAAAGTGGCCGTGCGGTTAAAGGCGCTGCAGTCTGGAACCGCACGACCGCTACGGTCGCAGGTTCGAATCCTGCCTCGGGCATGGATGTTTGTGATGTCCTTAGGTTAGTTAGGTTTAACTAGTTCTAAGTTCTAGGGGACTAATGACCTCAGCAGTTGAGTCCCATAGTGCTCAGAGCCATTTGAACCAACCATTATGGAGTCAACACCAACTTGCACAGTTCCTTGTTGACAACTAGGGTTCGTGGAGTTTGCTTCACACTTGAACCTTGCCATCAGCTCCTGCCAACTGAAATCTGGATTCATCTGATCTAGTCACGGTTTTCAACTCCAACCGATAGTGTAAATAGCCCAGGAGAAGCGCTGCAGCGATGTTGTGCCGTTGACAAAAGCACTCGCATCGATGGTCTGCGGCCATACTCCATTAATGCCAAATTTCGCCGCACTGTCCTAACGGATACGTTTGTTGTAGGTGCCACATGGATTTCTGATTTTATATCATGCAATGGTTCTTGGCTGTTACCTGTCAATTCTACGCAAAGGTCGCTGTTCTCGTTCGCTAAGCCAAGGCAGGCAGCCGCTGTATTGTCTGTGATGAGCGGTAATGCTTAAAATTTGGTATTCTCGGAACACTGTCGAACTGTGGATATCGGAATATTGAATTCTTTAACAATTTTCAAAATGAAATGTCCCATACTTCCAGATCCAGCTCGTGAGGTCAAATCAAAAGCCTTTTGTCATGAATCCTTTGAGTACTAATGGCAACCGCGCCAGTGCTTTGTTTTCTTTTTATACCTTGTGTACTCGATACTACCACAACCTGTTAATGTGCGTATCGGTATTCCGTCACTGGTTTTTGACCTCAGTCTATACCCGTTCCTTAACTGTTTCGGCGGGACCGACGATATGCGTCTTACCAATCGGTTACTGCGTACATAAACAGGCTGACAGCAACATGTAGCCGGCCAAAGTGGCCGTGTGGTTCTAGGCGCTGCAGTCTGGAACCGCGAAGCTGCTACGGTCGCAGGTTCGAATCCTGCCTCGGGCATGGATGTGTGTGATGTCCTTAGGTTAGTTAGGTTTAACTAGTTCTAAGTTCTAGGGGACTAATGACCTCAGAAGTTAAGTCCCATAGTGCTCAGAGCCATTTGCAACATGTACATCAGATAACGGGATGGTTACAGTTTAATATTGTAATGGTTGCTGTATGTCGTTTCACATTGGCATACAAGAACCTGATGGTGGTCCGTGTACCGAAGCTGGTTGTCCAATAAGGAAACCTTATCGCAGCTCTTGGCTGTAAATCATGCCGTTCTCCCAGTGCTTACGAGCAGTGGTGTACCATCTTCTGAAAAAATGTTGGTAAATTCTTTATTAATCAGGAGTAGAGAATGCCTCGTATTTCAGGTAAAATTGATATGTTCTTCCAACTACTATGAGGTTTCAAATAACTTCCGGGAATTCAGAAAGGTAACACTGAAAGTGTTACCTGGCTGAATTCCCGGAAGTTATTTGAAAGTTGTATACGCCAGGACAAACTCAGGTCTTAGTATGAGCTGTGTATTGAATTTAAATAATCAGTAATTTACACAGCATCTCTCTGAATTTGTTTCTGTTTCTTAAACAGGTAGCATGCATTTAACAGTTTTGTTTAGAAATAAATCAAAAGCCAACATCTCTTAAATCCTGTTTACTAGATGACCGGTTTCAGCACACTAAAGGTGCCATCATCGGATCTGAATGTAACTTATCATGTATAAATTACCTCTAGTGTGATGAAACCGGTCATCTAGTAAACAGGATTTAAGCGATCTTGGCTTTTGAATTATTCCTACAACAGAGTTACCGCCCCACGACACACTATGTGTTCACTGCAGTTTTGTTTAGTAGGTCATGTGCTCATGGAATGTGTAAAGGATACCGGTAGTGGGTGTTCTGCGATCGTAATTTCCTTCCAGTGAACGTATTTGTGCACTGACCGTTAAATGCACAGTGTGTACAAGATTGCTAGTGGCGTTTTAGTATGATTCCCTCAGAGTGCGGGGTTGAGTTTTGATCTAGGTCTCCGAGTAACTAATGATATTTCAGGATCCATTGTTCTCTTGTTATTCACTGTTTTCAGTATTTGTATGGAAAGCTATTGGAGTCACAAGAGCTAGCCAAGTATGCTCCTAGCACATGTTTCATTTCGTAAGTCAAGTGATGGCTGCACTGATACGACACTCTTCCATTAAAATGTATTTAAATACTCATTAAAGGCCCATTATTAACCGTTGCGCAAAGTAATTGATTCCTGTGTTAACAGCATGAAATAAAATTTTCATGGGTATCCACAGCTTAGATGTGCGCATTTTGATCAGGGCAGTTTTCTGTAAACAATATTAAATGTACTCAGAACAACCAGGGAATTTACAACATGCATAATAAAATGCCTGTCCGCCTGAATCCATGAATGTCCACTAAATGCTTCTTAATGGATGAATTTGCGTTAGAACTCTCCACACCGTATAGTGGAAATATTTTACAGAAGTTTAGCCTGTTTTCACTCACAAGTAGCTGAGGACGTCCCACGCGTATTTTATGTATACCCGAGAACCAGTGTTTGGTTTTGTTTGGAAATTCTAGCATAGTAGGCCTATTGTCTATGAGTTGCGGAAGCCAATACAGGAAATAGTCTCGAAAAGATCATATGAATCATCGCACGCTGCAGTACACTTGTAGACTCGACGAGGCAATCTAATTATTTGTGTGCCTGGAAGTCAATTTAACGTTCTTCTCGGGAAGGCCACTTTCCTTCAGTTGCAGAAAGGAACTACTTCAAACGCTTTGGAATAGTTGCGCTCCTTAGTGTTGAAAGCTCTAACGAAATTCATCCGACCGTTTAGGAGAACATAATCAATGACCATATGTTACATACAGACAGGCACTGATTTCCGCATAAGTACATTCATGTGTATATGTGTATAACTTCACATTATGTCATCCTTACCACTCTCGTTTCTACGAACCCTAGAATTGTGTGCCTCCACTGACGTTACACCACCCTCCAGCGTTTAGTGGCCTCCCCCAAACGGTATCTTGTAATGAGGTTTCTCTGGTCTACGGGGGAGGCAAAATTAACACACCACCGGTATTTAAATAGGAAACTTACCATGTCTTTTGCTGACAGGGTTCTTACATCATACCTCAGTTCTCATTGTCGGAAAACGGGTTTCATTGCATCCCTCCGGCTCTACAATGATGAAAATGAAGCACCTGAAATTTTATTTATGGCTCAACAGTTGCCGACGTTTTGAACAAGTTATCTACTCTTCTCCGAATGATTGCAAAAGAAATCCACTTCGGATTTTAGTTCCCTTGTTCTTGAGGAATCTGTTTATTATAATCTCCTTTCTCTTGGAAAGGGATTAATCTAAATTATACATAAATTCTACTGTCTGTGAAAATCCATCAGAGATATTCTGGAATTACTTTCCGAGAGGCATCCCACACACTGAGCTTAGTTCTTCTGTTTTCTTCGAATCGGTCCTCTTTTTGCTCGTTTTTCGTTTACTGGTACTTTGTATTTATGGATTTCTTTCTTTGCTCCTTCTGTTGAGACACAGAAGGTGTCCCAGTTAACTTGCATGTCGCTTATTTCTCAGAGACACTGCTCGTTTAGCGGAATATCCGATATCAATCTACAATTTACGAAAAACAATGAAGAGTAGTCGTGCTCTAAGTGCCAATTTGAGATACACTTTATTTAATCATATAAAAGTACAATATCTAATAATGTCGTGAGCATTACGCTAGGTAAAGGAAGTTATTGCGACAGAAAGACACACTCATTCTTTGTTAGAGCCGGCAGCTGGCCTGTTATAAGGTGAGAGATTTGTGATGCCAGCACTGCACATAAATCTGTCCTCCTGTCTGGGACTAGAACGAACGGAAGCTGTTCCCGCTTCCTCTATACAGAAACAGCTGCGCCGCTGCAAAACTAAAGTGGATGAATGTGTCACAGGAATTATATGCATGGAATGTTTTGGGAATAATTTATGCGCGAGGTGTAGTTCCTCGTATAATATAAGGAAGAAAGGTTCTAACGAGCAATTATCAATGTCGCGTTAAGATTTCCGAGGTACTGTGTGCGATTTCAAACTGAAAGCACTTCGGCTACGAACTTGTTAATGAAAATTCTGCTTTGTTTACACTCTGCGCAAGAGTTCTAAAAATCAGAGTTTTCCTTACGCCCACACGAAAATAAGAATAGTTCAAGTGGCTCTGAGCCCTATGGGACTTAACAGCTGAGGTCATCAGTCCCCTAGAACTTAGAACTACTTAAACATAACTAACCTTAGGACATCACGCACACATCCATGCCCGAGGCAGGATTCGAACCTGCGACCGTAGCGGTCGCGCGGTTCCAGACTGAAGCGCCTAGAACCGCTCGGCCACACCGGCCTGCATAAGAATAGTTTTCAACGCATGTTGACATCAGAGTCTGAATTCTTCGCTAATAGCGACAGGTAAACCCAGTTGTCATAAAAACATCTCAAAAAGTGTATTAAAAGTTGTGGGCAAAAGTATCATATTTGTAACCAAAACTGTTTCTACCTACACAACAACAGAAAAATAAAGATGTAAAAAGACTTCATCATTGGGGTAGTGGCCGCTATTAAATATGATTAAAATATGTTAAATTGGCAGTGACTGCTAACTACCACTGATTACTGAGTCAAAAGCGATATTGTAAATAACTTGTATTTATTGTAAATTATCTCACGATAGAAATTAGATCATAGTGAACAAATCCTGAATGAAAACTAATTAAACAAATTGTACACTGTTCTTAGATATACTACACTGGTAAGATTGGCTCTCAGCTCTTAATGTTAAGTTGATGCGAAGTTAGATTTAATTATGCCCCTGGATAAGCAAATGGTAAATGCGATCTGACTGCGTTCCTATAATCCCTTTTGTGTCTGAAATAATACGCACTTTGGACACCACCACTAAGAAACAAACCAAACAACATGCAAAAAGACAAATAACCAATAACGAATCGTAAGCAAAACTGCACGGATGCTCTGTGGATGGCAAGAACACGATCCAAAAACTATTTCTGAACTTTACTGCCGCTGCTGCAAGGTTTACTATACTGTCTATCAGCGTGCTGGCTCCGTCGATACTGCTGGGGCGACGACTGCAGCTGCATAGTCGCTGAATTAAGATAAGTCTCTCAAATATTTTGAGCAGAATAAACTACTCAGAAACTACTAATACCACAAGCCCTATATTTCCTCTAAATGGTATACAACGCTTTCAAGACCGGTTCAACAACCTTTAATGTGCAGCCCAGTGTGTCTTGTACTAACGTGCAATGCCAGTATGATAGCTCTGTGCACTGGATGACTACGTTCAATGGTGACTGCCAGCCTATAAGGCGGAATAAACTGCAATTATACTAGTAATCAATGCAATGACTATCGCGGATGCTGATGTCCTTCTGTGGCTGCAGACTCTAGATCACACACAGCACAGTCTTCAGAATCTAAGTCCCTATCTCAGAGCTACCGAACTTTTCGACTCTCCGCTTTCACGGCACAAGACGCTCTCTCTCCTGTCGCTCTCTGCACGATGCTTTTGCGACAATCTTGCCGCCAAACTCTAATCAGCCAATCCCGACGCTGCAAAGGCCTCCCACATCTCCCTCGCGGAGTGATACAACTTCTCCACCTATCCAAAAATTTCTCTGTACATGTGTCTAATCATCAAGTACCTCTCTTTCTAATCCACCTAATAAGACTAATTAACTATTATATGGGTTTATTTACTCCAAATATGCAGAATAATCTGCGAAATGAATGTCACAAATGAAAGCCACCTTTCAAAGACGTTATGTGAATGTAAAATATTTATAGAACCACCACTGAGGATGTTTCTGCGTCACTTTTAATTTGTAGTAACCGTAACAGGAAAATATATAATCCATAAGGGAAACACGTAATCCTCACATATAATGAAAATAAATGTGTGTGTGTGTGTGTGTGTGTGTGTGTGTGTTCGTTCCACATCTCCTAAACCACTGGACCGACATAAGCCAAACTTGATACACATATCCTTTGCTGGCATGCAACAATCGGTGTGGGGACAAAAACCACCTAACATAGTTCTGGAGATATGACGTCACAAACACGGAGTGCGTGAAAAATTGCCAAATCATGTATACCGTCATTTGACCATCGGACAGACTGCTGTTTGGAGGACGTAGTAATAAGTATCTCTGGCGCAGAGCAACATCTGAAAGATCTTATTGAAAAATAGGTTACTAGCTCCGGATAGAATCCCAGTTCAGTGTCACAAAGAGTAATCAACGACATAGGCCCCTTACCTAGTTTGCATTTATCGTGAATCTCTCGCCCAGCTCAGTCCCAAGCGACTAGATAAACGCGCAGGTGACTACTGCATATAAGGAATGTAAAAGAACGGACTCGCAAAATTACAAGCCAGTATCCCTAACAACGGTTTGCTGTAGAATCCTTCAACATATTCTCAATTCAGATATAAAAAAATTTCCTGAGACTGAGAAGCTTCTGTTCACAAATCAGCCTGGTCATAGAAACCATCGCTTGCGCGAAACTCAGCTTACCCTTTTCTCATATGATGTTCATTTCCGGAAACCATTTGACACGGTTCCCCGTTGCAGGCTGTTAACGAAGGTACGAACAAATGGAAGAAGTTCACAGGTACTTGAGTAGCTCGAAGATTTCTTAAGTGATAGAGCCCAGTATGTTGTCCTCGACGGCGGCTGTTCATTAGAGACTAGGGTATCGTCAGGAGTGCCCCAGGAAAGTGTGATAGGAGCGCTGTTGTTCTCTATATACATCAACGATTTGGCGGACAGGGTTGGCAGCAATGTTTGGTTGTTTCCTGATACTGCTGTGTTGTATGGAAAGGAAGATATGAGTTGAAAAATGGTTCAAATGGCTCTAAGCACTATGGGACTTAACATCTGAGGTCATCAGTCTCCTAGACTTAGAACTACTTAAACCTAACTAACCAAAGGACAGCACACACATCCATGCCCGAGGCAGGATTCGAACCTGCGACAGTAGCGGTCACGCGGTTCCAGACTGAAGCGCCTAGATCCGCACGGCCACAGCGGCTGGCAATATGAGTTGACTTAGACAACATTTCTAGTTGGTGTGATGGATAGCAGATAGCTTTAAACGTGGGAAAATGTAAATTAATGCGGATAAGTAGGGAAAACAAACCTCTAATGTTGGGATACGGCATTAGTAGTGAACTGCTTGAGGCAGTCACGTCGTATAAATAACTGGGCGTAACGTTGCAAAGCGATGTGAAATGGAACGAGCATGTGAGGACTATGGGAGGGAAGGCGAACGGTCGACTTCGGCTTATTGGGAGAATTTTAGGAGAGTGTGGTTCGTACATAAAGGAGATGGCATATAGGATGCTGGTACGACCTATTCTTAAAAACTGCTCGTGTGTTTGTAATCCGTACCAGGTAGGACTGAAGGACTATATCGAAGCAAATCTGGGGCGGACTGCTAGAATTATTACCGATAGGTTCGGGAACTGAAATCGGAATTCCTGGAGGGAAGGCGTCGTTCTTTTCGAGAAACGCTATTCCGAAAATTTAGAGTACAAGCATTTCAAATTTACTGCCGAATGATTCTACTACCGCCAACATACACTTCGCGTGAGGACCACGAGAATAACATACGAGAAATTAAGGGTCATACGGAGGCATATAGACAGTCGTTTCACCCTCGCTCTATTTGCCAGTGGAACGGGAAAGGAAATACTAGCAGTGGTATAGGGTGCCTTCTGCCACGCACCGTACGGTTTTTTGCGGAGTGTCCATGTAGAAGATGTAGATGTGGAAGTTTTAATACGTATAGTATAGTAAAATTATGAAATCCTCCGAAATCTGGCAACGCTTTGGACAAGTTTCCACAGCGCAAACGACTGAAGGCAAAAACAGTAGACGTCTGTAGAGCTACAGTACGTAGGTGCGCTAGCATAGAGAAGTTTTCAATATTTCATTGTATACAATGAGAATCAGCCTAAAGTACAGAAACTGTCCGGGATCATCATTTGAATACTGCTTTTACACATTTGTACGTTACACATTTTCCTTTGTACACCTGGTACATTAATTTAAAAACGTTTTCACGAATACGTTGAAATGAAATTTATTCGCTACTCCACTACAAACACAGTGCATTTTTCACTTTCATTTCTAAGAAACTGGCAAAATTAATACTGTAGCCGGATAACGTCGGGTTTTCAGCTACTACTTGTTACATAATAGCAGTTCCGAAAGATGACCGGCCAAACAGATTTTTACTTCGGGGCGAAGCTATTTAGTGGAGCAGGAATGAATCAGCGGGGAAGGTAGGGGATGGTGGGACGGTTATAGTTCTTGTCATTTAATCATTTTATTGAATCCAACTGCTTCACTATCCAAACAAACGCAGAATATTGTAGATATTTTTCTAGACGTATCTTCAATTTACTGAAACCAGGTAGAAATCGTCACTGCAATTGAATGTTTATACAATGAGTCTTCATCCAGACTCAGCACCTCCACGATATAAGAGTTTGTAAGGGCACTTAGTAACTGCTCCCAGTGACATCGAGCTTATTTATGATTTGTATTGAAACAGAGAAGAGGTTGGAAGATTACTGTTTAAGAATCCGTCAACGATGAAATCATTAGAGCTGAAGTACAACCTGCAGAAGTACAAGGAAAAAAAAAGAAGTTAGCCATGCCATTTTCAAAGGAATAATCTTACAGTTCGCCTGAAGTGATTTAGATAAATCAGAGGAAACCTACATCTCAACTGTTGACGGGGATTTGAATGCCCTCCTATACCGTGTGGAAGACACTTTGCTATCATGCCTGAAGATGCAATGAAACTTCTTGCACAAAATAAGTCGGACATGAACAGATATACATGTGAGACGAAACTTCCAGGCAGATTAAAACTGTGTGCTGGACCGAGACTCGAACTCGGGACCTTTGCCTTTGGTAGATAGCTTGCCCGCTTGCCCGGCACACAGTTGTATTCTGCCAGGAAGTTTCATATCAGCGCACACTCCGCCGCAGAGTGAAAATCTCATTCTGGAAACATCCCCCAGGCTGAGGCTAAGCCATGTCTCGGCAGTATCCTTTCTTTCAGGCGTGCTATTCCCGCATGGTTCGCAGGAGAGCTTCTGTAAAGTTTGGAAGGTAGGAGACGAGGTATTGGCCGTAGTAAAGCTGTGGGGACGGGTCGTGAGCGTGCATGGGTAGCTCAGTTGGTAGAGCGCTTGCGATAGGCAAAGGTCCCGAGTTCGAATCTCGGTCCGGCACACAGTTTTAATCTGCCAGAAGTTTCATATCTGCGCACACTCCGCTGCAGAGTGAAAATCTCACTCTGGACACATCCCCCAGGCTGTGGCTAAGCCATGTCTCCGCAATGTCCTTTCTTTCAGGAGTGCTAGTTCTGCAAGGTTCGCAGGAGAGCTTCTGTAAAGTTTGGAAGGTAGGAGACGAGGTACTGGCAGTAGTAAAGCTGTGAGGACGGGGCGTGAGTCGTGCTTGGGTAGCTCAGTTGGTAGAGCGCTTGCCCGCGAAAGGGAAAGGTGCCGAATTCGGGTCTCGGTCGGGCACACAGTTTTAATCTCCCAGGAAGTTTCGTATCAGCGCACACTCCGCTGCAGAGTGAAACTCTCATTCTGGATACATCTGAGATATCGATCCATCACAGTTACAGCAAGTTTTACAATTACTCAAACATTTACTTGGCGAAAGATGTGAACCAGCACAGTGATGGGGAGGACGGAACTTCCTTGTAAGGAGAAAGAAGGGAGAAATTCTGCACATTATCACACTGACAGTCAAAGAATGAAAGCAGCTTAACAAGAATGGGCAGTGAATCAGCCTTGCTCATGTAGGAACTATCCCTAGAAATCGCATTGATTAGAGATGTAAAATTAAGAGAAGAGCACCCCGGGGTCTGTCTGAGCCATTTCACTACTACTAGTTCGATAGACGTCACTGGACCCACATACACGATGGTAAACAGAGAAAGTGACTCCTTCAAATAGGAGTCCTTTGAGCTGTCAGCTACAAGATCTCGTTCCAGAATTATATCAGACATATTTTGTGTAGTCCGTGCTGAACCGCTTTAATTTGCATTTTGACAACCGATTTGAGTCATAATTTAACCACCATCGGGCCACGCAGGTCTTATTTAACTGTGCACTGCACAATGGAAATAGTGAATAAGAATCTTGAAACGCTCCGTTGTGGTATCAGTTCTCGTAAAAGTATTCATGTACTTCTTTCATCCCATGTAAACTATCATCCCTGAATACAATGGATTCTATGAACTTTGTCGCTGGGAAAGTGAATGCGTCATCACGGACGGCATGATTTGTTTGAAGCTGCCATGCTCTGTACCATTTCGTCAACCGAACCGTCCCAGGTAATATTTCTGTCCGCAAAACACCGGGAGAAAAGCCGTTTCAAATGAAATGGCCGTTGTAATGTCCGGCAGCTGTACTGATCGTAATATTGTGTACTCATCATAATGGCTAAGCGTCTGAAATTCGATATACAAATAGCATAGTACCTACTGGTAACGCTTTTTGCTCTATCAAGTGGGAGCTTGAAGGGTTACAAAGTATTGATTTAATTACAGTTCTAATTACACGAAAATTTTCCACTTTATAGCGGAAATAAAATTTTGGCGAAATCCTGCTGACATATCCTACTCTTTGGTTTGAGCACACGCTGTAATTTCACACATGGTTGTACCTTTTAGCGAGGAGCTAGAGGTTGTATATTACTAAGTATGGAGCTATTACGTCAGCATACTCTGCAGGGAACCTGGCTGATATACAGTCCGAACTGCAGGACGTTTCTTCATTAAGTGATTTAACCTGCTTCACTACACCGACGATATCTACTTGTAAGTTAATCATGTTGGCTGTTGCTCTACAGTCGAATTCTGGAGTATATACTTCATCTTCTTTGGTGATTTAGGAAACCTGTGTTTAGCAACTCTGCTTTAGCCGCACTGTCATCCATGTCATCGCCATTGTTGTCGTACGGTGAAGGTACTGATTGTGCCTTTCTGCTGGTGTACTTTATGGAGAGAATATCTGGATTTTCTGCACACTTCCAGACAGTTTCCTTTGTGGACACTGTTAAAAGCATCTCGCATTGACGTTCGTGCTAAATTTCGAGCTTCTGTAAAACTTTGACAATCATGTATGTTTTTAGTTTTTTGAAATTTTTTATGTATTTTTAGTAGTTTCTCAATAGTATTCTCACAAGTTTTGTATACCAAAGCGAGTTCGTATTATCTGTTATTAATTTGTTTCATACATATCTTTAAATTGCCGTTGAAACTGTTTCTTTGATTTTAGAGTTCATTTGGTATATGCTTACATGGTCAGATTGGAAAGATTGGAGACTCTCTCTCAGGAAGGCCTCGAGTTAAATTGTATTTACTCTTTTAAACAGGTGTATTTTGTTTTTCCTTTTTGTGGGTCTTAATGTTACGGTATTTAGTCTAGCTACAACAACCTGGTGGTCACTAATCCCTGTGTCCGTCATGATGCTTCCTATTTGCTCAGTAGTTTTCATTGGAAAGAGGTCAAGTATGTTTTCGCCACATTTACACTCTGAATGGGCTACTAAACCAATAGTTCCAAGAAATTTTTTAGTACTCGTTCAGTACGATTTCAGAAGAAGTTTTTGCACACCACCGACTTTAAACACGTATTTTCGCCAACATGTCGGGGGTAGACTGAGATTAACACCAACTAAAATTAGATGAGTGGTGTAGGTATTTGAAATGAGACTCAACTTTTCTCAACTATTCGGTGGAGGAAGTGGGGGGAGGTAGGTGAAGGGGGGGGGGGGGGGGGAGCGGGGCGGTAAGAGGCGTATTCCGATCGTCAACCATAGCCTCTGCTCGTACTAACCCGCGGAAACAATATGTCTTAATTTCACTACAAGGTAAACTACTTTTGATAGCAATAAACGCTCCAACAGCAACTGTATTTATACTGACTGATGAGCTAAAACATTATGAGCACCTGTTTAATAGTTTGTTTGTCCGTTTGCGTGTCAGGGATCCGACAGTTTGTTGGTAGGTTTGAGAAGGTATGAGGCGTTAATTGTCTATGCACCTGTCATATAATTCGCATGAATAACGAGCCGCTGAACTGGCATCCAATGTCACGGTGAGCAGTGGTCATAATTTTTCGGTTAATGAGTGTAATCTATCCTTTGTAAACACAGTTTTGCTCTTGGTAAAAATTTTAACAAAATTTTTTCCGGTTTTAGCCAGCCTTCCATACCTATAGTGACTTGAACTTCAATGCTTTCTGTCAGGGCTTTGAGCTCTGATCCATTTCCAACAGATCTACGACAATTTAGAAGTAAAAACCGATTGTTGGCATGTCTAGTTCCTCTGTGTGTCCAGCACCCTTTAAGACTGGCGCGCTTTCTGTAGTTTCCCTAGACCCTCTAACTTCAAAAACCGCCCAGGCCCCTCCATACAGCGCCCACTATCCGTCTAACCACTTCCTGTTTGTGATGAACCCCTGACCTATTACGTAGAGCCTGAAAACCACCACATTATGCCGCAAGTCGAGGAATCTGCAGTGTACATGGTCAGACCCTCCACTCGGATCTGTACCAGAGGACAACAGTCGGTTCTGTGGACAATGTTACACATCCTGACCTTTGCCTTCATCTCGCAAGCCAGACTGGCGGTCTTTACCACTTCGGCTAGGCACCTGAAACCAGAGGATCTATTCCAATCCAAAGTGACACACATTGCTAGTTCCGACATGAGCCACCACTTGCACTTGGCAACACCCTGTGGTCATCACAGGGTCCAGAAGCAGCCTTTCCGCAAGTGAAAACACTCTTCCCAGTATGTAGAGAGAATGTACATTTGATTCATTTCCCTTTTTGGTAGGCATATTCCCTCTGATATGGCCCAGACCTTGTGGGCCGAGAGGCTTTCTCTGGATTAGGGCGAGCAAGAGCACTGCACTCAGGGACTTGGTCAGCCACTGATAGCGCCAGATACCTATGCATCAGACTAGCCGGAGAGGCTCCTGATTGGCCTCCAAGAAATCGTTCGCTACCTGCAACACCTCGGAGCGATCTCCATCCCGACCAATAGGGTGGGAGACGTGGGATGTGGTTGACGTCTTCAGATCTCCACGTGTGGGGACACCCGTTGGACCTGACAGAACGGTGATACCCATAGGCAACTGTCTCAAGGTGTGTGACCGAAGCTAACACCACCTGGAGCTATGTGCGAAGGGTCACCAACGTAGCTCGTGTCTGAACGTGGCAATTAATGTACCTTTGCACACCAAAGACAGCAAAACTGTAGTCTAGTTATCAAAACGCTAGACTGTGTCTAGTAAGCAGTCAAACATGCCAGAAATTAAACGGAAACTAAACTAGTATCGACAGAGATAACTGAAAATAAGTATTTCCTGTATGAGGCTCGTTAATATTCGTATAATGCACAAACAGAATGTGTACTTAACGTGTCCGTAGCAGCAACGGAAGGTCTTGTCTTACTGACAGCGTAACCGACACTCTATTGACCAGAGATAATTTAAAATTCCTCGAGATTTGTCTGTAGCTGTAATAACCTCGGGCCCTCCTCTGTACTGGCGAACAGCGTGAGACACTACTGGCTGGCCGCCCGCGGACGAGAAGAGTCATGTTCCTCGCGAGTTTGCGGCTCTGTGCCGCCGCCGGCTGTTTCCTCGGAGCCGCGCAGATCGGTTTCTGATTTCACGTCTGCGGCCGCCGTGTCGGTGGAGGACCCACCGTCATCTCGATTTGCTGCCGGGATATAAGGAGGCTGCCTCCCGCAGCGCGGGATTTCGTTTCCTCAACAGGATATGGGAATAGGAATACTGGCGTCTCTGCCGAGGAAGGGGCGAGCGTGGGCGGCGAGCCGGTTCACCTTTCAGCGAGCGTATTTACCCCTGTGTCCCATTTTCCGTGTCGTCGCGCTAGTCGTTACACTCACACGCGAGCGGAATCCTCACCCTTGACGACAGTACGTTCTGACGTGCCTTCTACATTCAAAACACAACGTAACCCTGCAGAAGTACGAGGGATTTTGTTCTATCCTATTTCAAGGAAAATTATGTCATTCTAGCGTGTATATTCAAGGACGTCATTGTGACAAAATTGCTGCAGTGTGGGCTCACTTCTTCTGTAATTAACTCACTAAACTTGGTTCGTTCCTTACCTTCACGGCCTGCCCTGAAGTGACTTATAATGTCGTTTAAACTGGAAGAGAGGTTCGTTCTCTCAGGTCCGACTGCAGCTACTAAAAAGAGCAGTTCCTCGTAAAAATTGTATCCCGTAATTTCACTTTTTAAATACATATGCTGCTTCCACGTCCACCGTAACATACAGTTCACAACGTGAAAGCAAACACTGGATCGAGATTTGTTCTATTCCGTTCATTAACAAAGCTCATTCTCTCCCTAGTCGTCAGCATACACGTAGAATTTGCGACCTGCTATCTAAAGTAACGCGTCATTAACCATTCAATTAAGGGTTGGAAAGGCCACACGCTAGTTACCAGTTTAGTGATCTCGCACAATACTACACAGTTCACCATTCAGCAGTCTGGAGTTTCTCTATGAGAAATTTCCTCTGAAAGTCCTAAAATTTTCTGAAACTTTGTTTTGCCCTTGATCTCATTAGTTCCCCAACAAAACTAGATAAAATCAGATTATCACGCTTTTAGAGAATGAGTAGAGCACCAGACAACAGGTTCTAATACCAATAAAGATGTATCACGATTCTTGCAGACGAGAACGCACAATCCTCTATGGCTTCTGATTCTTTAAACATACTGTAGCCAATTAAATTCATACCTTTTCATAGACACCGCGTTAATTTCCTTGAATGAATAATCTCCAACTCCAGATTTCCTTTAACCAACCTTTTACCAAACTTTTCATTTTACTTTGTCATCTTAAGGACAGAAGTAAAGATTTACTCTCTACAAACCTTAAATTGGTCGTTTCATGGTAAGTGTATGTGACTCACCACATAATTACATAATATAATTCTCGCACCGATTCATAACTAATTAATAACAAATGTCAGGATACGACACGAACATGCTGCATTCACCCATTTACTCATTCTGGCATAATATCAAAAGAAAATAGTACTGTTAACAAATGAAATTAATAATACCTCTTTGAAGCCGAAAACTTATACTGTTTTGAACATAATACTGAGTTATAAATTTAGCGACAAAGTGTTTGGTTTAAGTCATCGTCTGCTATATTTACAAAAACATACTAATGTGAAGGTTGTTGCTTTTGATGGAAAGTAGTAAAATGTAGGTAATTTGGAACTTATCAAAGCATATTTCAGGTGTAGACGTAAAACTCGTACAAAAATTAAGTACTGTTATCTCAAAGGTTACGTAAAATATTATGGTGACTATGTATGGAAAATGACGTCATTCATTCGCAGTTTCGTGTGTCATCTAAACGATCTGTATGCTATTGGGCAGCAAATTTTGAAATGTTTCATTAAGTAATGCGGAAGATGTGGCGTATCGATAGAAAAACACTGTTAGAAGCAATTTACGTGATGTGTAGTCTCGGTATCAGGAGCGCCCAGCAATAGTATTTCATATTCTCAGGTCAGTGCTGACTGAATATGAACACTGATAATTTTTTGGGTCTACATGCTGGTCGGTAAGAAGTGTGGTCTTTGATGTTATGTAATTAAGGTTATATCACAGTTTATCTCTACTTCATATAAATAGTGCTAAATCACAATAAAAGATGTTTTTAGAGTAAATGAATTATCAGCTTTAAGTTCTGTTTTCGAGTGTCTTTACACAATAAAAATTAAGAAGCAGCAGAAACTGGAAGTTTTGTCAGATTAAAATCGGTCCTCCTCTTGGCCCACCAATTTCGTCTAATGCATTCATCTGCCGGTTCCTATGCAGTCTTCTCTCCCATCACCCAACACAGCAGTTTGTTGTTGCGGGTCTCGTAAAGTGTGCTTATGGTGCGAATCAGAAGTACGCTGGGGCAATTAAGCCTTCCCAGTTAATGAAGTCGTCAAAGATAATCAGACTATACGAATGTTTTTGAATAGGGTCCGCTTTTAGCAAAACACAATTTTGATTTTAACCCAAACATGTTTCACTGCAGTTGCAGCATATTCAGTGGGCCTTAAAATGAAAGCCCACTGAAGATGCTACAACGGCAGTGAAACATGTTTGGGTTAAAATAAAAACTGTGTTCTGCTAAAGGCAGACCCTATCCAAAAACATATGTATTTTTAAAGCAAACACGAAAAAAGAGCTTCAACCCCAAGATGATTATATCCGGACTAATCAAAATGCATGTCTAATATAAAGTTGCAGATCTATGGAACGATTATTCATTACTTACAGATCCTTGGAACTGCTGGTACATATCTTTCCTAGTACGTCCCCACCTAGCAACACAAAATATTTCGACCATCAACCAACGCGAGACTGAATGCTTTGAGACGTTAAGGAAACTACATAAGAGGAGCAGATACGAATGGGAAATCGTTCTAGTTACGATACGGGCTGAAAATGGGGAGACACCCTGGCATAATAAACTTTTACAAGGGGCAGATTGCTGTTGCCTGGTACCTAGGAACGAGTATCTCAGAAACGCCGAATTGGGCCCGTTTTTCAAGTGCTGCTGTCGCGAAAATCTATGGAAAGTGGTTGAAGGACAGTGGAACCATGAGCTGGTGACAAGGTTTTGCAAGTACATGCCGCATACAGGAAGTTGGGGGTCAGTTGCTCGCCCTCTCGGCAAAGCAGAATGGTCGGTGATTTCTGGAAAATATAATGACAGAGTACACTGCTGGAGCAGACACGTTTCGGAGCACACTGCTTAGCACACAATATTCAACTTGGAGCTCCGCAGCAGACAGCCCCAAAGTTTAGATCCAGCAACAACGTTAATTACGTTTACAGGGGTACGGGATCACCGAAACTGGACTGCTAATCAATGGAAATCTGCCGCTTGGTCAAACGAATCACGTTTATTCTTACACCACGTCGATGGTTGTGTCTGGATTCATCATCATCTACGCGAACGGCTACTAGAAATGCACCGCGCCACAGACACGAGATATTCGTTGCAATAGAATGCTGTGGCGGACATTCAGCTGGGCTGCCATGGGACCTGTTGTAGTAATCTAAGGCGACAAGGCAGCTGTCAGCTGTGTGAGTGTTCTCCAGCTGCATCCATTCATGTCTTATGTACTCTACGATGTTAAAGGCATCTTATAGTTGAGTAACTGAACAGCAGCATAACAAAGCTGTAATCACGTTACCGTGGTCTTGAAAGTATGATAGTGAATTCAAGTTGATTTCTTGGTTACCTAATTCACCTGATTACATAATACCCCATCATAACTTTTTATAAAAGTCACGTACCATTTTATTCAAAGTTATTTATTCTTCTACGGCACACACCATAGGGATATATGAGCAGGCAGAATACGGCGTTGCGGTCGGCAATGCCTATACAAAACAAGAAGTATGTGGCGCAATTGTCGTGTCCGTTACTGCTGCTATAACGGCAGGTTATTAAGATTTAAGGGAGTTCGACTGTGGTGCTATAGTGGGCGCACAAGCGATTGGACACAGCATCTCCAAGGTAGCGATGAAGTGGGGATTTTCCCGTACTACCATTTCAAGAGTGCACCGTAAGTATCCGGAATCCGGTAAAACATCAAATCTCCAACATAGATGTGGCCGAAAAAGATCCTGCAAGAATGAGACCGACGACGACTGAAGAGAATGGTTCAACTTGACAGAAGGCAACCCTTCCGCAATACTTGACCATCAACGAGTGTCAGCGTGTAAGCCATTCAACGAAACATGATTCATATGGGCTTTCGGAGCCAAATGCCCACTCCTGTACCCTTGATTAGACGCCTCGGCTCGTCAACACCGACGATGGATTGTTGATGACTGGAAACATGTTATCTGAGCTCACGACTCTCGTTTCAAATTGTGTCTAGCGGATGGACGTGCACGGGTATGGTGAAAACTTCACGAATCAAGGACCCTGCATGTCATCAGGAGGCTGTTTAAGCTGGCGGAGGCTCTTTAATGGTGTGGGGTGTGTGTAGTTGGAGTGACATGGGACCCCCGATACGTATAGATAAAACAATGACTTATGTCACTTACGGAAGCATCCTGTCTGATGACCAGCATCCGATCAAGTCCATTGTGCATTCCGACGTACTTCGGCAGTTCCAGCAGGATAATGCGACACCCAACACGTCCAGAATTTTTACAGAGTGTCTCCAGGATCACTCTTCAGAGTTTAAACACTTCCGCTTGAGCATATTTGTGATGCCTTGCAACGTGCCGTTCAGGTGTGATCCCCAACCCCTCGTACTCTCACGGATTTATGGACTGCCCTTCAGCACTACTTCAGACATTAGTCAAGGCCATGCCACGTCGTGTTGCGGGACTTCTGCGTGCTCGCGGTAGTCCTACACGATATTAGGCAGGGTTACCAGTTTCTCTATCTCGTAGCTTCTGTGATTCTTATTCGAAACGTCTTCGGCCCGGGTTCGAATCCCGCCGCTGCTTAAATTTTTATTAATAATCAACATCGGTGACCGAAGACTTCCGGCATAAGAAGTCACCCTCATTCAGCCAACGGCCTTGTCAAAGAGGGCGGAGGAGAGGACAGAGAGGTTCAGGGCACTCTCTTGTCATAGGGTGGGAAACTGTCTCTAAAGGCGAAAGAATCAGCAATGATCAAAGGCGTGAGGATGCACAAGGCAATGGAAACCACTGCATTAAAGACACGTAACGTATATTCACATGACATGTTGCTTGTAATTGAAGAACTGGCATGATGATCTCTGCATTGGCAAAAGATTCCGGAATAGTCCCCCATTCGGGTATCTGAAAAGGGATGCCAAGGAGGAGGTTACCATGAGAAAAAAAAATAATTAACGGACGGATAACGTTCTATAAGTCGAGGCGTGGAATGTCTGAATCTTGAACGTGGTAGGGAAACTAGAAAATCGGAAAAGTGAAATGCAAGGCTCAATCTAGATACAGTAGGGTTCAGTGAAGTGAAGTGGAAAGAAAACAAGGATTTCAGTTCAGATAAATATAGTGTAGTATCAACAACAGCAGAAAATGGTATAACGGGAGTAGGATTCGTTAATAATAGGAAGGTAGGGCAGAGAGTGTGTTCTGTAAACAGTTCCGTGACAGGGTTCTTCTTATCAGGATCGACAGCAAACCGACAACGACAGTTAAGGTATATATGCGGACGTCGCAAGCTGAAGATGGAGAGATAGAGGAGGTGTATGAAGATATTGAAAGGATTAATACAATATGCAAAGTTATATGAAAATGTAATAATCATGGAAGACTGGAATGCAGTTGTAGGAGAAGGAGTAGAGCAAAAGGTTACAAGAGAATGTGGGCGTGGGACAAGGAATGCGAGAGGAGAAAGACTAATTGAGTTCTGTAACAAGTTTGAGCTAGTAATAGGAAATACTCTGTTCAAGAATCAGAAGTGAAGGAGGTATGCTTGGAAAAGACAGGGTGATACGGGAAGATTTCAGTTATATTACATCATGGTCAGACAGAGATTCAGAAATCAGATACCGGATTGTAAGGCGTACCCAGGAGCAGACATAGACTCGGATCGCAATATAGCAGTGATGAAGAGTAGGCTGAAGTTCAAGACATTAGTCAAGAAGAATCAATCGCAAAGAAGTGGAATGCAGAAGTACTAAGGAATGGCGAGATACGTTCTGTAAGACTATAGGTAAAGAAATAAGGAATAGCTCAGTAGGCAGTAAGGTTGAAGAAGAATGGACATTTCTAAAAAGGGCCATCACACAAGTTGGGAAGGAAAACATAGGTACAAAAACGTAACTGCGAAGAAACCATTGGTAACAGAAGAAATACTTCAGCTGATAGGTGAAAGGAGGCAGTATAAAAATTGTCTGGTGATCTGGGATACTCAGGAATACAGAAATACGAGTCGCTGAGGGATGAAATAAATAGGAAGTACAGGGAAGTTAAGACAAAACGACTGCAGGAAATATATTAAGAAATCTAAAGAAAAATGATTGTCGGATGGACAGACTCAGCATACAGGGAAGTCAAAACAACCTTCGGTTGCAAAAATGATAACATTGAGAGTGCAACGGGAATACTACTGATAAATGCAGAGGAGAGTTCAAATAGGTGGAAAGAATACATTGAAATCCTCTATGAGGGGAAGATTTGTCTGATGTGATAGAAGAAGAAACAGGAGTCGTTTTAAAAGAGATAGGCGTAGTAGAATCGGAATTTAAAAGAGCTTTAGTTAAGGAATTCTGCTACCTAGCCAGTAAAACAACCAATGACGGACTGAGTAAGGAGGACATGAAAAGAAGATTAAATACGGCAAAAGAGGCGTCCCTGGCCAAGAGATGCTAGTAATTTCCAATATCCTCCTTAATTTGAGGAAGAAATTTCTGAGAATGTACGTCTGGAGCACAGCATTCTATGGTAGTGAAACGTGGACTTTGGGAAGACCGGAACAGAAGAGAAATGAAGCATTTGAGATTTGGTGCTACAGACGAATGTTGAAAATTAGGTGGACTGGTAAATGAGGACGTTCTTCGCAGAATCAGAGAGGAAAGGAATATGTGGAAAACACTGATAAGGAGAAGGGACAGGATGATAGGACATCTATTAAGACATGAGGGAATGACTTCCAAGGTACTAGAGGGAGCTGTAGAGGGCAAAAACTGCAGAGGAAGACAGAGACTGGAATACATCCAGCAAATAATTTAGGACATAAGTTGCAAGTGCTACTCTGAGATGAAGACGTTAGCACAGGAGATGAATTCGTGGCGGGCCTTATCAAACCAGTGAGAAGACTGACGACAAACAAAAAAAAACAGCTGGTAGAGCTCAAAAAGGTTCTGTGCTGGGTGGCGGTGGCTGCAGAACGGTGTGGGCTGAGTTTACATGGAATAGACTGAATTGTCTGGTCCAACTGAACGCTCATTGAAGGAAACGATTATGTTCAGCTACTTGGAGACCATCTGCAGCTGCATGTTCCCACCCAACGGCGGATATTGAAGGATGACAATTCGGCATGCTACCGTGCCACAATTGTTCGTGACTGGTTTGAAGAACATTGTGGATAGTTCCTGCGAACGGTTGTGTCCATCCACATCGACCGACACGAATCTCATCGAACATTTATGGGACATAATCGAGAGGTCAGTTCGTGCACGAAATCCAACACCAGCTACACTATCGAAGTTATGGACGACTGTAGAGGTATAATGGCTCAACATTTCTGCAGTGGACATCCAGCGACTTGTTGAATCCTTGCCATGTCGAGTTACTGCACTACGCCGAGCAAAACGAAGTACGACACGATTTTAGGAGATATGTCATGACTTTTGTCACTTCCTGTATACTCAGTATACAAAACAATGTGGGTTATAAATTATTTATATTAATGCTCACAAAGCTGTGGTTACGAGTAGTACCAAGTTAAAATTACGGTCGCCAGTCTTCTGAGTTGACAGAAAACACAGCCGATCTTCATTAAGAAAATATAAAAATCTTTATTTTATTATGACGCTGATGGGACTTTAAGAATTCAAACTAGGATTCAGCACAGTTTCATTTCTCAGCGCTTCGTTAATGCATGAATCATACTGTTCTCGCTTCATAGACTTTGTGTCGCAATCCTGATTTCCACTTGATAAAAGGAATTCATTAAAATTTTATAATACTAAAGTCAGCCAACATGTATCAATGCGGAAACAGTTTGGTTACTTAGTAAAGTGGATTCCTTGTCATTTCTTAAATCACCACATTATCTGTGGAGCAGGAACCGTTTCCTGAGCAAAGAATCGTATTGGTAAATGAGATGACAACAAAACCATCGTACTCGGACATGAGCTATGTTGGCATAATTTCTATAGTCATGAGACCTCATCATGAAAAGTTTACTTTTGTGAAGTGCAACAATGTATAGAGCCAAAGATTGCTTATAACTGAGGTGCGGCAAGGAATATTGATTAAAAATTTTGATGCTAATCGAGTTCCGTTGTATTGTGTCATAACTGGTGTCTCATAATTTGAATTAAAATCATATATGTAAGATAAGTAAAGTCATTCGTGGCAATATGAAGTTAATGCCCTTGTTGTAGTCCCTAATACCATATAGTAGAGCAGAGAGGCGTTCGTTTGAGCAAAAGTACTGAATGCCATATCTGAAGATAGTATATGTCTGTCGATAAAAACTGAATTTATCTTGTGGGCTACACATACAGGACGCTGACGTTGACGCTTCGCTTGATGTTACAGCGGCGTGTAACGTGTAATTAGGGCAATTCATTTTGTTTTATAGTACTTTTCTGATGAACCAAATTAGTTGTGAGTTGGCAGGCATCCAGGCACGAGCTTTGCACCAATTACTCCTTGGGTTCAATCAAGTGGATGAGCTGTTGGTGCGTCCTTATAGCCAGTCAAATATGATACTCCTGCGCTAAATGTTAAAAATGGTTCAAATGGTTCTGAGCACTATGGGACTTAACTTCTGAGGTCATCAGTCCCCTAGAACTTAGAACCAATGAAACCTAACTAACCTAAGGACATCACACACATCTATTCCCGACGCAGGATTCGAACCTGCGACCGTAACTGTCGTGCGGATCCAGACTGTAGCGCCTAGAACCGCTCGGCCATTACGGCCGGCACCAAATGTTAGACAGAGTCATTATGCACTATTGTGCAATGAAAAGGTAACTACTTTATTAGTTCTAGCTTCTGGCTCTGACATCGCTTGTGCCCCCGACATTGCCATGCGTGAGGAGTCGTTGACTCCACGCCAGATGAGCCCTCATCGACTTCGCTGGTCACTGAGCCATGGACCGCCGTTTTAAGGGAGTTTGGCCGCGCGGTCTACGTCGCTGCAGTCATGGACTGTGGGCTGGTCCCGACGGAGGTTCGAGTTCCCCGTCAGGCATGGGTGTGTGTGTTTGTCCTTAGGATAATTTAGGTTAAGTAGTGTGTAAGCTTAGGGACTGATGACCTTAGCAGTTAAGTCTCATAAGATTTCACACACATTTGAACATTTTTTTAAGGGAGTTTGCAGTGATTTTTATTTCACTGGCTTCCCAGAAGCCATTAGTGTGAATCACGACAAACATATCGACAAATTTTGTACAGTACCCGTTTTCTGAAGCATAATAAGCCGAAGAAAACTTCTAGGGCTAGCGTAAGCGATCGAACCTCTCATGTTTGTTTCTGAGCTGTTTTACATTTCGCACTGTTTCCGATTTAAGATTATTTACACTCTCAGCGTATTTTATAAACCTCAGTCAGGACCGATTCCAGAACAATTTTCCAAGTAAGCGACTTTCCATTGTCTCCCCCCTCCCCGTCCAACCCCCTTTTCTCTCTTTCACTTGTACTCGTGCTAGCTTTCGCTACTAATTGCTACATACACTATGTGGGGAACTTCCACTTGGGCACCACTGATGCCCCTCCCAGCTTAGCGCCCAAAGCAGCTTCTGCTGATATATAATATAAAAGTCAGAGTTTAACGCCACTGTTGCCCTCTCAGCCTGGCGCTCCAATATGCCACTTGCGTCGCTTCGGCCTTAAAAATGGATACAGCCCCAGGTATTCTGAGTCTTGTCGCATCTTTAACTGGTCTCAGTGATCGCCGTTTTGACGAACGGTGAAGACCTATTTGATTTAGTGTCCTTGACCAGGTAGCTTATCTTACTGGATACGAAATCACAGAACGGGATAAACGCAAACTTCTTTTCCTGTTTCTCGCTCGCTTCCCGCGCCCGGGTTCCCGGGTTCGATTCCCGGCGGGGTCAGGGATTTTCTCTGCCTCGTGATTACTGGGTGTTGTGTGATGTCCTTAGGTTAGTTAGGTTTAAGTAGTTCTAAGTTCTAGGGGACTGATGACCATAGATGTTAAGTCCCATAGTGCTCAGAGCCATTTTGAACCTGTTTCTCGTCGCTCGACTTATTGGGGTTCTCTTTTATTTATTATGATCGGAAATTCTTACATAAAATCTTAATTTATCTACTCAGGATGTCCCTCCGGGTGTTTGGATCTAGTATACCTTCTCCCTCTGCGCCAAGCCTTCTCATTGTTAACTGTACTTTTGGGATCCAGGCTGTCAGAGGGCGTCCTCCTCTCCACTTTCCTCCGGTTCCCATTCAGCGATCATTTTCGTTACTCTGGCTTCCTCTGTTCTTCTAATATAACCGTACCATTGTGATTTCCTTTTGTCCATCACGTCACGTATTCTTTCTCTTACTTGCATTCTCTTTATCATTTAATCGTTTCTTATATTTTCTCTTCTAGAGAGTCTTTCTGATCTTCTGCAGATGGTTTTATTACGCATTTGACATTAGTAGTCCTTGGCTCCACTTTATATATAACTATGTTCGCTAGTTACGATTTATATAGCCGTCCTTTCGGTTTATTATATTTCTTCATAACACTGAGCTGAGTATCCCAATGACCATCCTCCTATTGCCTTTTAGTAAATTCTATCTCTGATTTTCCCTCTATGCAAAAAATGGAACCCAAATAACAAACATATTGACCTTCTCAATTCTCTTTCCCTCTATGTATAACTCATCTGTACCATTAGTGAGGAATTCTGGTTTCTGACAGTTAATGTTCAATCCCCAGATTCTGTATTCAATAGCCAACTGACTACATATGTAAGATGCATCCTCCCCGACTTGTGCAGTAACTACTTGTTCATCAGCAAATAGTTGGTGATGTATACTAAGCCCATCTTTAATTTCTACCTCCATCTCATTTATGATAGTGTGTCTTAAGATTAATTTATATATATATATATATATATATATATATATATATATATATATATATATATATATTAAATAATATGGGCCAGCCTTGTAACAAACATTTGTTTGTTCTAAATTTCTGTGAAAGTGTATTACAAATTTTCATTTGATATATATCTTTATACATTTCTTGCTTATTTTAATTAAAGGACCATTTATGGTCGCCATATATGCTCTCCAAAGTAGCTCTGTTGAGATAGTATCATATGGCTTTTCTAAAGCTATGAAAGTTAATACTAATGTTTTTGATTTTTCCCCATATTTCTCTAAGATCTGTCGTGATGTGAAATTATAGTCTACACATGATCAATCAGCTGTGAAACCACATTGTTCTTCTTGGGTTTATCGTTAATCATTTTCCCAGAAATTCTCGTCAATGTGTTTATAACACATATGCCTTTATTGTTCGAGCATCTTTTGAGTTTCCGTTTCTTACATATCCTACCTCCATTTCTTTGTGTACTGAATCTCCACATAACATGTTATTGAATAACCGTGCTATTAGTTCCACAATTTTGTCACCGATATACCTTAATAACTCCAGTCTGACACGGCCTGATCCAGGTCATTTACCATTCTTCCCTGTTCTTGATATCTTACTCATCTCGTTTTGTAATATTTCGATCTGATTGCCTTTCTGTCCCTTTCTTTCCACCGTTCCTTTCTCCACATATTCTTCTTTATCCTCATTTAATAATTTCCGCAAATATTCTTCCATTCCCATTCGTTCCCCTTTTCTTTGTCACCGCTATTTCCTCCGACCAGCCGGCCGAAGTGGCCGTGCGGTTAAAGGCGCTGCAGTCTGGAACCGCAAGACCGCTACGGTCGCAGGTTCGAATCCTGCCTCGGGCATGGATGTTTGTGATGTCCTTAGGTTAGTTAGGTTTACCTAGTTCTAAGTTCTAGGGGACTAATGACCTCAGCAGTTGAGTCCCATAGTGCTCAGAGCTATTTTTCCTCCGACCACGATTCTTATATACGGCTGTGGTTCTTTCCCTTATGCCCAGCAACTCTGTGGCTGTATTTATGACACTGGTTTTTATGTATTCATACATTTCCTCTGTACTTCCTTAAAATGATTCTTCCAATGCCCTTTCCATTCTGGCAGAAAACAATGTCCGTGTACTTTCATCTTGTAGGCTACCAATATTGAAGGGTCAATTTTAAGCTTTCTCGGCACAATTCACACTAGTGTTGTTAGTATCGTCCTTTACATTTTTCCATGGCCTGAAACTCTTTATTTTTACTAGATAGTGGTCTAATCCACATTGGGATCCTTTATAATATTTATCATAATCTGCCTTGAATCTACTTTTCTATCTAATGATGGTGTAATCTATTACAGATAGAAGTTCTCTAGTATTATGTTGAGAATTATATTTACGAACATGTATTTAAAAAATATCTTGGTGATTTTCAGGTCAGACTGTTCACAAACTTCAGTCAATCATTCTCCATTATCGTTAAATTCTGTCTCTTCATGTTTTCCCAGTATCGTACATGATTATCCTATTCTTCGTTGATATCTTCCATGATAAATACGGTTCTTAATCCGTTTATTTGGTGGCCGTTGTGGACGTTATCCTGTCTGAGGTCACTGGCCGACTGCAAACTTTCTTCTTTGTGCCCGAATAGGCCCTCGGCACAGGTAGTGCGCAGCGGTCTTCATTAGTTATCTCGAGCTTGCCGTTGTCAAGGTGAGCCCGCTCCGAGTTATGGGGACGCCTCTCCAGGAGATGTCGTCATTTGTTTAAGGCGCGCCGGCTTTGGCTGAGTAGGTGCAAGTCGCGGAAGGGAAGGGAAGGGGTCCTGAGGGATTTATTGACGCGCGCACGCCAGCCGTGGTGGCGCTGCGGCCGCTCCGGCGGGGTGCGGGCTGCCTAGAGGGTGGTTGTGGGAGAGTAGCTGGTTGGGTGGTTGGCGCGCGGACCGGGCGGCGCTGGCTGGAGCTCCTGGCTCAGCCCGCTCGCATAAAGGAGCAGGAATTCCGGCGAACAATAAACAGCCAGCACAGAAGCGCTGCCAGCAAACACCGCCGGCGTAGGCTGGAGGCGGCAGCGGAGCAGCGGGGGCGGCGGGGGCGGAGCCCTGCTGGGGAAGCGTCACCGGAACCCTGGCAGACATATGGCCTGCGCTCAGACACTGCAATATGCCGAAAAATTCCTCCTGCTGAGTGAGCTCTCCGTCTTCTGGGCGAAACAATATTTTCCTTCCACTCCGTCCACGGCCCACCCTGCCTCCTTCTCTCACTCCACTAACCGGTGCCATCTGCCAGAGGCGGCTACGCTGTGCTCGTTTCCGTAACGCGAGCACACAATTTCCCGGGGGAGGGTGAGCTTCCGAAACCCGAGCCGGGCCGTGACCTAAATGGCCAGTGTCGTTTTGTGTCCACTAACCCCGAAGGGGGGAGACTTGCACCACGAGTTTTGCTTACGGAAACGACCGCTGCTGCTGCCATTCCTCTCTCGTTCTGCGATGGGAGCGAAGCAAATGCCTTCCGTACGCCACAGTCGTAACTGCTGCCGAATCGTGGGACACGTTCATTGTAACTTCTTGAATTAAGGTGGCTATTTCGTGTCTGCCTCATTCCAACATTGTAGTTTCCACTTCCTTCCTTTTTGTAATATAGTACTACCTATACCGTCCTTTTATGATGGAAAATAATATCTATTTTCATATTACTTACCCTCCACTCACTTGTGTTATAAGTTACTTGTCCGCTATCGACTGGTTTCGGGAGCAAAAACGGCTTCATATAATGTCACTGTAGCTTTGTGGTCGATGTGATGTATCACCGTGAAAAGACCATGAAGGTAAAATTTATTTATTCCATTCCACTGTAGCCTGTCACCAATAATGTAAAACTTATTCTTATACAAACTATGCAGTAAACGTTAATATTTAATTTTATCGTACACAGCACTATCTCCAATCACCATAGCTATTTCTGCTTTTAATAGTAATAATATATAAAAAACTATTTCTACCTGCTACCAAATGTATGTCTGCTACTGTTATGATAACTTCTGTTTTCGTCTGTATCACTCCCCGATGCACTCCATGGTCCAAAGGTAAGCCCTGTCGGGTCCTTGAGCGCTGTGGAGGCCGCTGTGTTTGCTCTTCCATCTTTTTGTGTTTGTTGGCTCCCTGGTTGTAATGAAGGCGTCTCTTGTTCCAAGAGAGCATCGTTGTCGCTGGTAACAAGCGCAGCGACACGCCGGCCCACGTCACCCCATTTCTGGTTCCTTGTGTAGCTAGACACGGCCGGCGGCTGTGTTTCTGTTACAAAGACTGCGCGTATAGTGTAGGCAGTTCTTCTGCCGCGACCGTTGCCCTCAGGTGTCTTCTCTGTGTTGATTCTCGACCTTCTGTCGCAACCTTTCTTGCTACAGTAGATGCTTATGCACATGATAACGCACTACCCAAGCCTTTCTTGAAGTAGCGTCAGCAGTGTTGTTCTAGATCTGCCTCTGTTTCGCAACGACGTTTCTTATTGACATCGAGTCTTCGGTTCCGCTTCAGTTGCTGCCGATCAGTATCAGTAGCATCGGAATACGGCAAAAATCCCTAGGTAGTATGTTCAGGCGTACCTTCTTCACCACAGGCACATTCGACGGTCGGTCTTCTACCAATCTGACATTAGTAGGCAGCGTAGGGTCCTTGACCAGTCAAGGACTGTGTCAGGCCTCTTGAGGCATGCATGTGGTTCATTCTCAGTCTCTGTTGTATATCACACAGTAAAACATAGATGCGCCTCGCTGTTTGGCTGTCAGCGCACCGCTTCTGCCATAGGTGGCGGATCTGATTTTTAATTTCCTGTTTTCCTGTGGTCCTTATTCCTATTAGATTCAACACCTCATGATATTGTTCTTTCTTCAGCCAATACGTCACCGCATTTTTCATTATCTGGAGATCAAGTGGACACATTCCCAAGTTCTGTTTACAACGCCGCAACTGAAACAGTGCCATAGGATCCCGTCAACGGAAGAAGTATTCCACGTTGCACCTTGATGGAAGTAGTAGAGAGGCTTACCAAAAATCGCACAACAAGGACGAAAATGACAGTTATGCACAGAATACTCTGCGCCACACACCACGAGCTGGTTTCTGGAGTTTAAATTCAGATGTGGCACTCTGTTGTGTCCTGTGGTCACCTACAGCAATAGACGACATACCTACCACACCGTATGATGCTATTCGGGATATACTTGTGATATACCACATCTATCACAGAGCTGTAATGCCTGAAGGTCGCAATGTATTCGCTCTGAAGTTGAAAATTAGCAACAAACGTAGATGAGCGGATTACAGATAGAACGAGGACCGGTTTACTTACTTTTCGTGGGGTACGTGCCTTTGTTCTCCGTAACATAATATTTAAACACTGACAAACGCCATTTTTAGCCTGCTTCTCATGACTTCGTCTAGTAACAATTGAGAGATAATGAACATCAGCCTCCTCAAACACACGCGTAGTGATTAAAAAACATGTAGCTTTGAAATGTGTCTTTTTTTTCTCTCTCAAAACGTTTTACGACCTAGCCGCCTCTAATGTAAACACATTCACACAATTTTCTTTTATACTGAATATATTACATCCGTGAACTAGATTTCGTATACACTAATGAGAGAAACTGATGAAATAGAGAAAAATGCACAAATGTGATATTAACCAATCACCAACCGGGGTGGCCGAGCGGTTCTAGGCGCTACAGTCTGCAACCGCGTGACCGCTACGATCGCAGGTTCGAATCCTGCCTCGAGCATTGATGTGTGTGATGTCCTTAGGTTAGTTAGGTTTAAATAGTTCTAATTTCCAGGGGACTGATGACCTCAGATGTAAAGTCCCATAGTCCTCAGAGCCATTGGAATCATTTGCTGAATCTCAAAGTTTCCATCTCAGTGTCGAGAGGCTGGCTGTGACAAAATATCTAATAATAATGCAAGGAATGATCAGATCAAGTTATGAACAAAACTGGTACAAGGTGTCAAATTGATTAAAGCTTGGATCCAAAATGTTTCAGGTATGAGTAAAGTTCCAAAGAAGAAAAGCAGTAGGTGACCGCAGGGACTGTCGAAGACATCCGGACAGAGTTTACACGATCTCTAACGAAATCAGTGACCTCGACAGCCACAGGTTCCGAGGATCACAGCGGACAAAGTGTTGCACCAACACCTGCTGCTGTACCCTTAGAAAATTCAGTTTTTGAAAGGACTGAAACTATGTGATCATGGACAGCGAAAAGACCTTGTCAATATCATGTTATTCCGTTGTTACGACCACTTGGAGCCTTAGGATTAAAGGGAGATACGATTGAATGAATATGTATTAATAGTACATTACATCTATTGAAAACATGAACAAATAGCACCATGTAGATGCCGAACATGACTTGATCAGAAAAATTATTTATAAATATCGGATTTTTAAACATAATGCTTCGAGAATAAAATATTAACAACAGCAAAAAAATATTAATCAAAGTTTCAGATTAACTACAAAACAATAATTAAAAAAGTAACAGCACAAGAAAATAAAATGTGTACCGTAAATACTGCAACAAGAACAGTACCTTCGTTTTTGGAAAACGTGGATGTTTGTCGTTTGAGTACTACCATATACATGCACGTCGGTCTCTTAACTCAGAATACGTACTCCCATACAACGCACAAGAAAATACCATGAATCTAATACAAAAAATTCATAATTAGAAACAGAAAGCAACTGTGCCTTATTTTAACAATAGCGCAAGCTAAGCACGAGAGTGTTCCTGCTGTCATACGGAATCGCCCCCATTGACCATAACTGGCACGCAGACAGGTTGGTTGCAGGAGCTCAACTGGCCTGCTTCCAACCAACAAATGGTTGTCACCATCACCGAGGCAGAACTAGCTTTCATCATATAACACATCAACATCTACGTTCCCCACTAGTGAGCTCTCGCTTGACACCACTGAAGTCGAAAAGTGGCGATGATTTGGGGTCAGTGGAATGCAAGCTACAGGGCGTCTGTTTCGGAGTTGTCCGTGAAGTAACCGATTTCTGACATTCCGTTGTATCACTGTGCTGCCAACTGCAGAGCATATTGCTCATGCTGTTGCAGTACGACGCGCCGAAACCATACACCGAACACGACAGTCTTTCCTCTCGGTACTGTCACGTGGCCGTACAGTGCCCGGTCTTCTTGCGACCGCACATTCTCGAGACCACCGCTGCCAGCAATCACGTACAATGGCTAAATTCCTGCCAGTTGTTTTAATGTCCTCCTTACTCCGTCCGTCATTGATTATATTTCTGCCTAGTTAGCAGAATTTCTTAGTTTCATCTACTTCGTAACCATCAATCCTGATGTTCTCTCTCTGTTCTCATTTCTGCTACTTCTCATTACTTCCGTCTTCCTTCGATTTACTCGCAGCCAATGTTCTGTACTTATTAGACGGTTCACTACATTCAGCAGGTCATGTAATTCTTCTTCTTCTTCACTTAAATTTCATCAGCGAATCGTATCAATGACATCCTTTCGGCTTTAATTTTAATTCAACTTCTGAACCTTTCTTTTATGTCCATCATTGCTTCTTCGATGTACAGATGGAGCAGTAAGGGTGCAGAGGGAAAGACTACAACCCTGTCTTACAATCTTTTTAATCTGAGAGCTTCGTTCTTGGTTGTCCAGTCTTATTATTCCCTCTGGGCTCTCGCGCATAGTGTGTATTACGCGTCTCTCGATACAGTTTACCGCTATTTCCTCAGAATTTCGAACACCTTGCAGCATTTTACACTGTCGAACGCGTTTTCCATGTCGACAACTACTACGAACGTGTCTTGATTTTTATTTTGAGTTTCTTTCATTATCAACCGCTACGTCAGAATTACCTTTCTGCCGTCTTTACCTTTTCTAAATCCAAACTAATCGTCTTTTAATACACCCTTAATTTTCTTTTCTCTTCTTCTGTACATTATTCTTGTGAGAAACTTGGATGCATTAGCTGTTAAGCTGATAGTTCGATAATTCTCGCACTTGTGACCTCTTTCAGTCTTTGGAATTATGTGGAACACACCTTGATATAACAACCATGTTGCCCAATGAGATGCTCCTCGGTCTAGTCGAAACATTACCTGAGGCTGCGTCTCCCGGAACTGTGGTACAGGACATTTCTGAAGCATGTTCTACAACACTGTATTAATAACAGATGCGTTATGGAAGATGAATGGGGTGATGGCTTTTTCGCACATCACTGCACATCACACACGGGATTTCGTGCTATCCCTTATGTTCTCTCTCCACAAGTCATGACGTTTTGTCATCTTTGTCATCACAAATAAGCAAGTTATATCTGTTAATACCGCCGCTTACTCTTATATGAAACATCCCTTCCCCTGAAAATGTTATTTGCTATCAGAAATTTTCATCCTCTTCTATATGGTGTACCTAGTGTGACACTACTTTGCCTTTCATTTCTCGGTTGGCAGAACTTCATGCGGACTGCCGCTGGTTAGTGTGGCATGACTCTCTGTCTGAGGCAGTGTTCATATGCAGGTGCAGAGAGCTGAGAGGGAGGGAGGTCTGAGAGCGCAGCCACGTTGCTGGTTGAAAGTCGGTAGACGTTTGGCAGGAAGCTTGCTTATGCGTGGACGCCTACACGCACGGCAATTGTTGTGGGGCAGCTGACACTTGAGGCACTGGTACCTGTGGCTTCTGTGTAATCGTTACACTGTGTCTGTGTTCTTAGCATGTCAAACACACGGAGCTACACTACACTGACTGAAACAAATTGCAACACTAAGAAGGAGTTGTGAGACAGAGACGAAAATTGGCAGACGTGTTTCCACATCTAAAAGATGACGTCCATTAATAGTTCGCACCAGTCGCATAATTGTGGGCGTAGAAAAGACACTATGAGGATGAAAATCAGGTTTGCCTTAGTTATCTGCGTGATTGGACGTGGTGAGCTGATGTTAATGAAGAATGCCGGTAAGGCGACAAAGACACCATCATCAACACCCTACTGAGCTTGAACGAGGTCGGGTAATAGGGCGAAGATAGGCTGGATGTCGCTTCTGCGAATGTGCGGAGAGCTGGATAGCTCTTCCAATAAGGACATTTCTGAACGAGAGAAGTCTACTAGTATCAAACACCATGCTTAATTTGGGGAAGAATCTCTGAGAATGTACGTTTGGAGCACAGCTTTTTATGAAACACGGAATGTAGGAAAACCGGATCAGAAGAGAGTCGAAGCAATTGAGATGTGATCCTTTGGCGAACGTTTAAAATTAGGTGGTCTGAGAAGGAAAGGAATGAGGAGGTTCTGCGCAGAATCGTAGAGGAAAGGAATATGTGGAAAACGCTGATAAGAGAAGGGACATGATGATAGGAAATCCGTTAAGACATCTGGGAATGACTTCCATGGTACTAGAGGACAAAAACTGTAGAGGAAGACAAAGATTGGAATACATCCAGTCAATAGTTGAGGAAGTAGGCTGCAAGTGCTACTCTGAGAAGAAGGCGTTTATATAGGAGAGGAAGTCTTCGCGGGCAGCATGAAACCGGAACCGGTCAGAAGACTGACGACTCCCCCACCACCCCTCCCCCCCCCCAAAGAAAAAAGTTAATAGTCACACCACCAGTAGAAACAGACGATAAATTAATGAACAAATCATCGTTATCATCATCATAACACCATCCCAACTTCTTCTCCCAACTGGCTTACGTCTTCTCATTTGGAGAGGTACTCTTCCTCCATTCTTCCTTTCAAGGCATTCATTTTAGTTTGTTCCATTTTCTTATATTTTATTTAGGTTGTTATATTTAGCTCTTCCTTAATTTAAGAATTTCAAAATCTGTCAGCTCTCGTGCTTCCCTTCACTGTTCATAGCCCGACAGGCCGAAGGAAAGGAGGCATGCCATGTCCCATAACGACCTATGAGTCCCTTTCGCCTATCCAATACCTGCCCTTCCTACGTACCCTTTCTTGTTATCTCTAGTTACAAGTGAGGGATAGGAAGAACTCTCAGGTGTAGTGAAGTCAGCCTACCGAGAGATTCAAAAATGGTTCAAATGGCTCTGAGCACTATGGGATTTAACTTCTGAGGTCACCAGTCCCCTAGAACTTAGAACTACTTAAAGCTAACTAACCTAAGGACATCACACACATTCATACCCGAGGCAGGATTCGAACCTGCGACCGTAGCGGTCGCGCGGTTCCAGACTGTAGCGCCTAGAACCGCTCGGCCACTCCGAGCGGCCTACCGAGAGGAGTAAATCATTAAAACAAATTTAGGCAGGTTCAAAGGTGCGCTGCCCTTGTAGAGCACTATGCGAATTTTTCCAATTACTAATAGTACACGAAACAATGAACAAATGAGATAAAATTTTGTGCCACTCTTTTCTTTACTGATTACTGGTAACTATCCTTCATATTAAGGATCAAATATTGATTTCTGAGGATATTAGTCCTTAGGAGCAAATTTACATCATAGCCTTATAGTGGGATTAAATTAGAGAACTGTTTTAGAAAATTCTTCCATTGTCTGAATATTTAAATATCAATTTCCTGGATTATGCAGGTTATTCCAGCAGCAATCGTCATAATTTTTACGTCCTTATTACCTCGGTCTATATTGTTAAATTTCTTTCCCGTTTGCCCTGTCCAGGAACCGAAGCAGAGAACAGATCGTTCACCAACAGTAGGTAAGTAAGCATTGGCAAACAATTTAATAGCGATAACTGATTTTAATTTATCAAAAGATGAAGAAGCAAATGCAACAAAATTATCAGATTTTTCATAGTTTGTTTAACAATTTGTCCGAACTGGACACCTGTTCCCTGCAGGACTATGAGCAAAGGGGATTGTAAAACACCACTTGCAGCTGGTGCTGGCTGTATCGTATAGCTATCGGTTAGTGAATTCAACGATAGAGCTAGACAATCAATCATTAGTATTCTTCTAAAGGATGGAGTACGAACTGCGTATCTCTCCAAATTAAATAAAGATTGGTCCGAATTGTAAATATTGTGTTCTCCTAATAATGCAACTGATTTAACGTTTTTCCACAACTGCATTATCTTGTTCTGCTAATCGTTTTTTATTGGTTAATTGGTTTTGAGTAACACATTTACTAATCTTTCTAGAAGTAATTCTAAGCCGTAGTTCAAAAATTCTGAACCCATTTTTTAGATGCCGTGAATAGGTGACACGAGAAATAGGCTTCACCTCTCGCACTCAAGGTCCATCGCTTCACGCCCATCTCATGGATAGGTAGTGATTTGTCGCATGCCTTCTGGATATAATCCATACGTGCGCTCGTCATCGTCATGTCTCCCAGAGTACACGGTCGCAGTATAGGTCGCAATATGCATGTGGCCAGAATGGGTCCGTATTAAAGATCCCTACACCTTCCTCAGCCTTTGTAATAGTTGATAGCGTTGATTGGCCTTTCCCGTAATACCCTCTTCTGGCATTCTATCGCAAGTATATGGAATAAGGGTGTACAATGTATGACGACTCTTGCTGGAACAACAGGCATAATCGACCAACTTGATGTTTACACATTCAGACCGTGGAAGAATTTTCAAAAACATTTCCCCGATTTAATCTTAGTATCAGGCTGTGGTGAAAATTGCGGCTGAGGAGTAATATCCTCAAAACTCATTCTTTGATTCATAATCAGTTTTCATTCCCTCGATTTATGTACATGTTTAAGTATGCGTAGTTCAAGAGTGGGTAGATCACAGAAGAACCTCATAAATGGAAACCTCCTGATAATTTTTGCTTTAAAATGGTGATACACGCTGTGCATTGTGCGACAATACTGCAATAATCAGATGTGCATAGTGCACAATGTGTATGTGTATGCGGCACTTCTTTGCAAAGGATAATACAGTGTCCCTTCATTATTGCACTGAATATCAAGGAAATACTGTAAAATAACAACGTAGATGTAAAACGTGATATCAAAAACCAAACAACCAAAGAAACGTAACAAAACAAACAAATAAAACAAAGAGCATGAAAAAACAAACCGGCATCTCCACGTTGTTTATTCACAGAGAGCAAGACATTGTTTCAATTAAATCCTTCAGGAGCGTCATACGGGGGGCACGGCGCGCTTATTGCGGTACATAGGGATACTTACAACGTATATCTGACAACTGCGAATTCGGGTTGTAACTTTATCACACATGGTTGGATTTTTGTTACATATACTACTAGATTTACTACACATAAAATTTTTACTGTTTCAAAAATTGAGGGGTGAGGGAAGGATTTCGAAATATCTCAAAATGTTTAAAGATGTGATTGCACGGCTGTATAGTGCAGTAGAAACCATGGAAATTATGTTTCAACATTGTTGTTACACATCCTACTGTTTCGACGTGGTGTACTCAGAAAGGTAACAACCGCGTCTTGTATTTTTACCTAGACTACAATATATTCGAAGTATACTGGAATCGGCGAGTAGCACTTGAGTAGCGTTACTCGTGACAGGACAGACCACCGTATTCGGCGTACAGCACTGGCACATCGTACTGCATCTTCGACAGGAATCGGAGCAGCTGTTGGCACCACAGTGAGACAACTAACTGATACAATTCAGCATGCATTCCACTGACCCCAAACCATCGGTATTTGCGACTTCAGTGGTTTCAAGCGCGAGCTCACTGTAGAATGGAAGTTTGTTGTGTTTTCTGATGAAACTGTTTCTGCCTCGGTGCCACTTATAGCCGTGTATTGGTTCGAAGGAGACTAGCCGAGGGCGTGCATCCGGCCTGTCTCCGTGCTAATCACAATGGATCCACACCTTGAATTAAAGCCTGGAGAGCGATTTCATATGACAGCAGGACCACTCTCTTGGCTATTGCACGCGCCCTGACTTGAAAATGTACGTCATTCCGGTGATTGGACCTTCTGTGCTGTCATTCATGAACAGGATTCTAGAGGAAACATTCCAACAAGATAACTCTCGCCCACATACCGCTGTTATAAAACAACATGCTATACAGAGTGTAGACTTTTGTCGTGGCCTGCTCATCACCAGATCTGTCTACAGTCAAGCACACATGCGACATCGTCGGACGACAACTCCAGCGTCATCCACAAACAGCGTCCCTGTATTCACCGACCACATGCAACCGGCATAAACACAAACCGACATCTGGCACTGTATCAAATAAGGTATGGACGTTGGCATGATTGCATCCAACATTCTGGTGGCTACTCAGGTTATCAATGTAACAGCACTTCACATTTTCAATAGCTTATCTCGGGCTGACATTAACCTGTGATCTAGCAGTGTTAATTACTTCAGTATGTTATCTAGAGAAATGTATTCTCGAAATTTCATTATTCTACATTAATTTTGGTTTGCAATTTTTTTCCGTCAGTGTACTTGAGTCCAGCCTACAAGTAACTGTCCCAGTTCCCACGTCAGCTGTCCAAATGGTGATGAAATTATATGACGGTAGATTTCCGTTCACACACTAAGTCACTGGCACTTGCTGTCTCACGTCCCAGCCGCTCTGACACTTTATAATTCGTGTAGTGTTTGTCGTCACTGTTGTGAAATTCATCTGGCTGTACTGCAGAATAACACGAAAAACTAAACGCAATGGATGGACATTCCTTTTCCCAAATGGCCACCACACAAACTTTCATTTCCTGCCGTCTGACTGAGAGTGAGAAGTACGAAGAATGGTTGCAGCTTAACACTTCCTTTTCATCTATAATGGTTCTAAAATGTCAATAACGAGTTGCTCTCAAGGAATAAATATGTATGTTCAAGAATAGTAGCTATAAAATAAGAGTCCGCAGCTCGTGGTCGTGCGGTAGCGTTCTCGCTTCCCGCGCCAGGGTCCCCGGGTTCGATTCCCGGTGGGGTCAGGGATTTTCTCTGCAACGTGATGACTGGGTGTTCTGTGATGTCCTTAGGTTAGTTACGTTTAAGTAGTTCTATGTTCTAGGGGACTGATGACCATAGTGCTCAGAGCCATTTGAACCATATAAAATAAGACATTTAACTTATTGAGAGGTCAGCAGACAACCTGAAAATGCAATGAACTATTTGGACCCAAGGATAACAGACCTTACATTACAATCAAATGGCTCAAATGGCTCTGAGCACTATGGGACTCAACTGCTGAGGTCATTAGTCCCCTAGAACTTAGAACTAGTTAAACCTAACTAACCTAAGGACATCACACACATCCACGCCCGAGGCAGGATTCGAACCTGCGACCGTAGCGTTACATTACAATCACCGTGTGTTAATCTAATAACCTGTGTATAAGTGACTTGTAGTGAGAGGCATTATCGATGGCTATATTTTCCTTATGTGTATGACTGTAACTCATGTCATAATGTTGACACCACATATTTCTTGTATTATCACTATGCATCATTTTTTTCATGGATTCGGACGCCCCTGTAGTTTAGGGCCACAAGTGATAAGGTATTGTACATTAATTGCAGCTGAAAGAAGGGTGACTGTAACTCTGAATATGCAGGTTTGGATATAAAATGGTGTCTTTGGGACCGAGGTCACTAAGGTTAAAACGAGGAAATGTATCGTATGGTTCATATGTGTTTTGTTTGTATGACAATGATACAGAGCCAGCTCGTGTGAAGGCTTGCCTATCTGAAGAGAGAGGCTCCCGAGTAATAAAGATTCTGAGGATGACTTGAATCATAGAAATAAAACATACCTAGCAGCACAGATTTTATTTGTTCTTTACGAAGGCTGTCTGTATTCAAATATGGTTTCAACAAGTGACTCTAACGTCTCTATCGTTGGCCCCTCACAACAAATTTGCTTTGCCACGGTGAGTGTTTTCCTGCATCAGTGAACACTGGTAACGAGGAGTTCTTCATTTTATGAAAAACTACTATGTTTTCTCTTAATAAATCATGCAGTGAACCAGTATCATAGCAAACAGAACACAGCATGTTGTTATCAATGGAGAGACGTCTACAGACGTTAAGGTAACCTCTGGCGTGCCACAGGGGAGTGTTATGGGACCATTGCTTTTCACAATATATATAAATGACCTAGTAGATAGTGTCGGAAGTTACATGCGGCTTTTCGCGGATGATGCTGTAGTATACAGAGAAGTTGCAGCATTAGAAAATTGTAGCGAAATGCAGGAAGATCTGCAGCGGATAGGCACTTGGTGCAGGGAGTGGCAACTGTCCCTTAACATAGACAAATGTAATGTATTGCGAATACATAGAAAGAAGGATCCTTTATTGTATGATTATATGATAGCGGAACAAACACTGGTAGCAGTTACTTCTGTAAAATATCTGGGAGTATGCGTGCGGAACGATTTGAAGTGGAATGATCATATAAAATTAATTGTTGGTAAGGCGGGTACCAGGTTGAGATTCATTGGGAGAGTGCTTAGAAAATGTAGTCCAGCAACAAAGGAGGTGGCTTACAAAACACTCGTTCGACCTATACTTGAGTATTGCTCATCAGTGTGGGATCCGTACCAGATCGGGTTGACGGAGGAGATAGAGAAGATCCAAAGAAGAGCGGCGCGTTTCGTCACAGGGTTATTTGGTAACCGTGATAGCGTTACGGAGATGTTTAATAAACTCAAGTGGCAGACTCTGCAAGAGAGGCGCTCTGCATCGCGGTGTAGCTTGCTCGCCGGGTTTCGAGAGGGTGCGTTTCTGGATGAGGTATCGAGTATATTGCTTCCCCCTACTTATACCTCCCGAGGAGATCACGAATGTAAAATTAGAGAGATTAGAGCGCGCACGGAGGCTTTCAGACAGTCGTTCTTCCTGCGAACCATACGCGACTGGAACAGGAAAGGGAGGTAATGACAGTGGCACGTAAAGTGCCCTCCGCCACACACCGTTGGGTGGCTTGCGGAGTATGAATGTAGATGTAGATGTAGATGAATAGTTGTGCGGCCTTTACAGTTACTTAAAAGTACATACGTAAGTCCAATAGTTAGTCGGAGTGAAACATTTAGTTCGGATTAGACAACCCACATCTTCTTACGCCGCTGAATTTCGAAAACGGTCATATGAAAACATCTCTGACGTACCATGAAGCAGAAGAAGACCCATATATTACCTGTGCAATCGGTGGACATCCATCTCTCGTGACGTGATAGACGTGTCATAAAGTTCCAACAAATGTTAAAAGTTCGCTGGTGAAGATGGTTGCCATCGAACGTGACCGTACTGCTGTCAGTTAGAGGTACATTAGCGCTTATCTACCTGGCAACTCCATTAACTGAGCACTAATAGAATGTGAACGACTAGTACGTACCATAAGAAATCTGCAGAGGAGCGTTCAAGGCGCTACATTGCTTTCTTAGAAAAGCAAACTTTCCATAAGACTGTGGACAAAGATATACCACACTGCAAAATTCTCGGGTCGTGTAATGGTGCCGAAATTAGGACGATTGGTGTAGAAACCCCCCACAGTTATCGAAGGTAATATTTTAAGTAATACCTGTGAAAGTAATTACTGTGATATCCCTTCGTATGTCCAACACGACTAGTGCAATTGATTATATGTATAATCGCGGTAACATAGGTACATATATGGTATTGATAGTATTCCAGAGAGATACACGTGTAAACATTTTTTTGTTTAATTAATGACCTTGTGAAAGAGATTTATCGTGTTGAAAGTAGCAGCTGTTATGTAACATAATACTAACACTGCTAAGCCAAATGAAAAGAGCCTTGCGAATAGGGCATCCGAAATCTGACTACGAAATATGGTGGCACGACCGTATCAAGTAAAGTGTATCCACTTGATTTCCAGTGTTAAAGGAACACTGGTCAACTGTTTCGCCTTCCACTGTCTGCCATCTCAATTCACAATTGTCTCGAAAGTTGTGCACTGAGGGTACATATTCCTAAACTCGAGATACATCAGCACCTCCAATTTTAGAGTCAAATGGAATACAGATAGCCGGCCATAGTGGCCGAGCGGTTCTAGGTGCTTCAGTCTGGAACCGCGCGACCGTTACTGTCTCACGTTCGAATCCTGCCTCGCGCATGGATGTGTGTAATGTCCTTAGGTTAGTTAGGTTTAAGTAGTTCTACGTTCTATGGGACTGATGACCTCAGATGTTAAGTCCCATAGTGCTCAGAGCCATTTGAACCCTTTTTGAATACAGATGGCGAACAAAAGGTATTTCGAAGTAGGTCTCACCTTACATTTTAATATTTACTTACTATGTGTAAATCAATAAAAGGGGAGCGTACCACACTGCACTAAACGAGACCAATACCAGGTTTCTTCGTCGACGCTTCGGGCTTCAGTTACAACTGGTGCTCCCCTTTTTTTAACTATCGCGAGAAATGTGAAGTCCGAAATACTGCCGTTAACTCAACGCATTCCAGGAATTTTGTTGTAATAGCTCATACATTACTGACCAGCCAGAACATTATGACCACCGATCTAGTAACCAGTGATTACACTTCTGACACGTGTAATAGCGGCGACACGTCGTGAAATGGAAGTGACTATGGCATGTCGCTGGTGGGAGTTGGCAGCACATCTGCACGCACGTCACATAATTCCCGTAAATTCCGGGAAGGGGGCGATGAGCTCTGGCGCCACGATCAATCACATCCCAGATGTGTTCGATCACGTACAGATCTGGCGGGGAGGGGGGCCAGCACATCAATTGGAACACGCCGTTGTGTCCTTCGAACCGCTACATCACACTCATGCCCTTATGACATGGTGCATTAAATCAAATGTTCAAATCGTGAAATCCTAAGGGACTAGACGGGTGAGGTCATCGGTCTCTAGATTTACACACTACGTTAACTTAAGCTAAGAACAACACACACACCTGTGCTCGAGGGAGGACTCGAACATCCAGCGGAAGGGGCATGGCGCATTACCTTGTTCAAAAATACCACTGCCGTTGGGAAACATGATCGTAATGAAGGGCTGTAGTTGGTCTGCAACCAGTGTGCGATACTCTTTGGTCATCATGCTGCCTTGCATGAGCGACACTGGACCAACTGAAGGGCCACGTGAATGTTCCACAGAGCATAATGCAGCCGCCGTCCTCTTCTACATGTACATCTGCTTCTGCATCTGGATAGATATTCTGCATATCACATTTAAGTACCTGGTAGAGGGTTCATAGAATCATTGTAGAATGAAGGCTTTCACGACCGGGTGACATGGCTGTTGATATACTTTCCGGGATGTTAGGTCGTGGTCCAAGAACTTTTCTGCTCCTTACGTTTCGTCCAGAACTGCGCTGGACTTCCTCAGAGGCGCTGCTCCACTGAGTCGGCAAGACTCAGCGGAGCAGCGCCTCTGAGGAAGTCCAGCGCAGTTCTGGACGAAACGTAAGGAGCAGAAAAGTTCTTGGACCACGACCTCACATCCCGGAAAGTATATCAACAGTCATCGAATCATGTTCAGAATTCTGTATTATCTCAATCTCGTATAGCGTGTGGAAAGAACGAACACCTATATCTTTCCGTACAAGCTCTGATTTACCTTATTTTATCGTGGTGATCATTTCTCCCTATGTAGGCCGGTGTGAAAACATATTTTGGCATTCACAGGAGAATGTTGGTGATTGGAATTTAGTGAGAAGATTCCGTCGCAACGAAAACGCCTTTGGCCGGCCGAAGTGGCCGTGCGGTTAAAGGCGCTGCAGTCTGGAACCGCAAGACCGCTACGGTCGCAGGTTCGAACCCTGCCTCGGGCATGGATGTTTGTGATGTCATTAGGTTAGTTAGGTTTTAGTTCTAAGTTCTAGGGGACTAATGACCTCAGCAGTTGAGTCCCATAGTGCTCAGAGCCATTTGACCCATTTTTGAAAACGCCTTTCTTTTAATGATGTCCAGCCCAAATCCTGTATCATTAGTGATACTCCCTCCCATATTTCGCGGTAATACAAAATGTGCTTCCCTTCTTTGAACTTTTTCGATGTACTCCGTCAGTCCTATCTGGTAAGGGTCCCACACCGCGCTTCGGTATTCTAAAAGACGGACAATCGTGGTAGATCTGTTACATTTTCTAAGTGTCCTGTCAATTGAACGCAGTCTTTGATTAGCCTTCTACAAAATATTTTCTACGTGTTCCTTCCAATTTAAGTGAAAATTACGGCTTTATATGTGACTGCTCTATGATGTAAGCGAAGTTTATCGAATTCCTTTTAGATCTCATGTGGATGACCTCACACTTTCCGTTATTTAGAGTCAACTCCCAATTTTCGCACCATTCAGGTATCTCTTCTAATCGCATCGCATTTTGTTTTGATCTTACGATGACTTTATTAGTCGATGAACGACAGCGTCATCTGCAAACAACCTAAAACGGCTGCTCAAATTGTCTCCCAAATCCTTTTGATAGGTAAGGAACAGTAAAGGGCCTGTCACACTACCTTGGGGAACGCCAGAAATCACTTCTGCTTTACTCGATGACTTTCCGTTAGTTACTACGAACTGTGACCTCTCTGACAAGAAATGACAAATCTAGTCACATAACTGCGACGATATTCCGTAAGAACGCAATTTCACTACAAGCTGCTTTTGTGGTACAGTGCCAAAAGCTTTCCGGAAATCCAGAAATACGGAATCGATCTGAAATACCTTGTCAATAACACTCAATAAAGAGCCAGTAGTGTTGCACAAGAATGTTTTCTAAACCCATGTTGACTGTGTGTCAGTAGACCATTTTCTCCGATGTAATTCATAATGCTCGAACACAATATATGTTCGAAAATCCTGCTGCATATCGACGTTAATGATATGGGCCTGTAATTTAGTGGATTACGCCTACTAACTTTCTGCAATATTGGTGTGACCTGTGCAGCTCTGCAAGTCTTTGGCTACGGATCTTTCATCGAACGAACGGTTGTATATAATTGTTAAGTATGGAGCTAATGCATCAGCACACTCTGAAAGGAAACTAATTGGTATACAGTCTGGAGCAGAAGACTTGCTGTTATTAAGTGATTTAAGTTGCTACACTACTCCGAGGATATTTACTTTTACAATACACGTGTTAGCAGATGTTCTTGATTCAAATTCTGGAATATTTACTTCTTCTTTTGTGAAGGTATTTCGGAAGGTTTTGTTTAGTAACTCTGCTTTGGCAGCACTGTCTTCGATAGTATCTTCATTGCTATCGCGCAGAGAAGGCATTGTTTCTTGCCACTGAGATACTTCTCTTACGACTAGAATCTCTTTGGATTTTCTGAAGGTTTCGAGGGAAATTTTCATTGTGGAAACTGTTATAAGCATCTCGCATTGAAGTCCTCGCTAAATTTCGAACTTCTCTAAAGAATCTTATCTTGGGGATTTCGTGTCTGCTTAAATTTGGCATGTTTGTTTCGTTGTTTCTGCAAGAGTGTCCTGACCCGTTTTGTGTACCATAGAGGATCAGCTCCGTCCTCTGTTACTTTATTTGGTATAAATCTCTCTATGGCTGCCGATACTATTTCTTTTAATTCGGAAGGAGTGGAGATTGTCTCTCAGGAAGGCGTCAAGTGATTTTTTTATCTCTTTTTTTTTAATTACATATATTTTCGGTTTATTTTTGGAGGAATTGGGGGTTTCAATATTCAGTCTCGCTACGACATCCCTGTGTTCACTAATTCTTGTATCCGTTTTGGTGCTTGTTATTAACTCAGGATTATTTATTGCTAGGAGATTAAGTGTATTTTCACAACCGTTTACTATTCACGTTTGCTCGCGGACTAACTGCTCAAAACAGTCTTCAGAGAATGCGTTTAGCACAATTTCGGATGACGTTTTATGCGTACCTCCAGAATTAAACATGTATTACCGCCAACATATCGACGGTATAATTGCAAGAGTCGCGTACGTGTTTGAAATCAAATTCAAGTTTTCTATGAACCTTTCAGCAACTGTATCATCTGAATTGGGAGGTCGGTAAAAGGATCCAATTATTATTTTATTCCGGTTGCCAACAATGACCTCTGACCATACTAACTCACAAGAAGTATCTACTTCAATTTCGCGACAAGTTGAACTACTTCTAACATCAACAAACACGCTACCGCCAACCGCGTTCCTTTCGGAATAACGTTATATTCTTCGCAAAAATTTCGGCTTTAGCCAGCTTTCAGTGCCTGTAACGGAATGAGTATCAGTGCCTTCTATCAGCGCTTGTAGCTCTGGTACTTTCCCAACACACCTATGACAGTTTACAACTGTCATACCGATGCTTCCTGCATCTACGTTCTTCCTGTGTTCGGCCTGCACCCTTTCGTGACTGAAGCCCTTCTTGTGTTTTCCCGAGTCCCTTTAAGCTAAAAAACCGCCCAGTCCACGTCACACAGCCCCTGCTACACGTGTAGCCGCCTCCTGCATATAGTGAACACCTGACCTATTCAGCGGAACCCGAAAACCAACTACACTTAGGCGCAATCCCTCTGATTCAGACCTCCACTCGGCTCTGTACCAAAGATGCGCAATCGGTCCTGCCTGCAAATGGTCAGCTCTGCTTTCATCTTGCAAGCAAGACTGGCAGCCTTTAGCACTTCTGTTAGCCGCTCGAAACCAGAGAGAATCTCTTCTGATTCAAAGTGACACACATCATTGGTACCCGTGCAGTTGTCAAGGGAGCTGTGTCGTGGAAGATGACGGATTGGCGCCCTCCCGTCTGTACGATGAAGAAGGTATTGGGATTCATCAGACCATGCAACGCTTTGCCGCTGCACCATCTTCCAGTGCCGATGGTCCTGTGCACATTTCAGTTGTCGTTGATGATGTCATGGTGTTAAAACTGGCAGATGTATGGGTCGCCGGCTGCGGAGGCCCATCGTTAGGAGTGTTCGGGACACTGCATGTTCAGACACACTTGTTCTGAACCCAGCATTAACTTCTCATAATACCGGCACAGTTCGCCGCCTGTCCTTTTTACCAGTCTGCCCAAGCTACGATGTCCGACATCTGTAATGAGGGTCGCCGCCCAACCCCACTATGTCTGGACGTGGTATCACCTTGGTTTCGTCATCTATTGAAGATACTCATCACAGCTTTCTTCGAACACTCGAATAATCGTGCTGTTTCCGAAACGCTAGTGCTGAACCACCGTCGGCCGCTGTGGTCGAGCGCTTCTAGACGCTTCAGTCCGGAACCGCACTGCTGCTACGGTCGCAGGTTCGAATCCTGGCTCGGGCATGTGTGTGTGTCATGTCCTTAGGTTAGTTAGGTTTAAGTAGTTCTAAGTCTATAGACTGATGACCTCAACCGAGCGAGGTGGCGCAGTGGTTAGCACACTGGACTCGCATTCGGGAGGACGACGGTTCAATCCCGCGTCCGGCCATCCTGATTTAGGTTTTCCGTGATTTCCCTAAATCGCTCCAGGCAAATTCCGGGATGGTTCCTCTGAAAGGGCACGGCCGACTTCCTTCCCTGTCCTTCCCTAATCCGATGAGACCGATGACCTCGCTGTTTGGTCTCTTCCTCCAAAAACCAACCAACCAACCAACTGATGACCTCAGATGTTAAGTCCCATAGTGCTTGGACCCAGAGCTGAGCCATCAAATACTGCCCTCGGTCAAACAGATAGTTCGCGTGCCTTCCCAATTCTACACACGGACGGGATGCTCACTCATATCGCATCCACTGCTTGTGTCTTACTAGCAGTCACTCTCGCCAGGTGAGGCTGCTATCGCCTGGACGGTTTTATATCGATTATAGGTCGGTGGTCATAATGTTCTGGCTGCTGAGTGTATTTTTCTCTTCCGTTTAATAAGTCATGTATCGAATATGGTTACTATTTGGCATTCATCTACAGCCTAAGAATACACCTGTTGTTTTGACTCGAGTGTAAGATGTTATGCTTACTGCGCAGTGCGGACGCCTTCAGTCGAGTTTCATTCAGGCCCACTGCAGCGAGTAGGCCCTACAGTAAAATTGCGTTTTATCTTAACCATTCATCGATTTTGGCCTATAATGTCTTTGAGTGATGTGTCAATTAATTATTTATTTATTTCTTGTACAGAATTCATTTAATTCATCCTTGACGTAATGTTAACGAGAGTAGTCTTCTTTTTCGGGGATAATGATTCGAATAATCTTAATATCTTAGTTACTAATTGCTGTTAACGTCATATACTTGGTGCCGGAGTGCCTTTTATTGACGTAAAACTTCTCATTACCGGCTCGACTTTACAGAGCAGGTAAACAAATTAAAGTTTCCAGTAGTTTCCACAAACAGCTTCAGGTGACTACTGTAATCGTTATTTAGAAGCCCCTGATCGATTTCCTAGTCCATCCTCGTCCATCAAAGCTAATATAATTGGTGGAAGGTATAGTCTAGTAGCAGAGATACGTAGATAAACAATTAAATTTTTAATTTTGATGGATGATAAGTGACTGATGTTTAACGTTCTGTCTTCCGTTGAAATTATAGCACGTACAAGAATAACTCTTCATAGAAGCTATTGACTTCGTGGGTTACTTTATGTAACTGTGTGCATAAAAGTTCCCAGTTATTTTTGCTGGCGATTCATATTGTACCGTAAACAGATTCATCCTCGACAGCAGCAGCAAAAGTGAGGTTCTCGATACTAAATGAACACATGACGGTAATCCATTCAAAGTCTTCTTCCTCTGAATTTCTGAGCAACAAGTCAAAACTAAGTGCTTTTGTTTAGTCTACAACATCAAGACTGTACTTGTAAAGTGAATGAGAACAAAGAATTTCGCTAAAAGACCTCTAATTTGGCGTGCATTAACAGTCGATTTGTTTTGTTGTCCACCCTCAGATTTGCAAACGCCATCATTGGGAAGACTATCCCTAACGTCACAAAGTTGACTGGTACCCACTGAGAGGTAATGTTGCATTATCGCTGCCAATGTCGCCACACAACCGAAATTTAGTTTTAAGATGTTTTAACGTTGACCGTAGACAGAGAATAAACAGAAGGCAACCTGATTTCGAGCTTAGTTTTTAATATTCGACAGACGTTGTGCAGCCAATTAAGCAACATACTTACCTTCTGCAATAATCTATTGCTTATCTTCTATCTCATTGCCGAGAGCGTTTTGGTGACTGATAAAAACATCTTAGCGTGTTTCTTGTACATGCTGTCCTGCGTTTCTGAGAAGTATCTGATCAGCGTCATATTGGTCCGATCCAGCTGGGATTAGGAAATTTTCGCTCACTTGCCCGGAGCTGCTACTGCAGGGACCGGAGTTAGGGGTAATCTCCTTTGGGGCGCGAAGAAGCGAGGAGCACGGTGGAATGCCTAAGATTAGCAGCAGGCGATAGTGTTGGGGCCCTCATGCAATCAAAACACGGGTACGGAGAACTTGCGATCCACCAGATAGAAGCGCGCGCTCAGAATTTAAGCTCTTATTTTGAAGTCGGTAATAAGCCTTGCGGGAAACGTGGTCTAGCTGAAGGAACGAGCTCAGTTGTTATCGACGTGGAACACTGATAAAAGGATTTAACCAGCATGGTGGTGGAATACTTCGGTGTTGCAAGAAGAAGAACGTGAGCGGTTCGAGCAATGAAGCTTTTGTAATCTCTCAGGTTTTCTAGGAGCAACTTCTTAATAGTGTGCCTCCAAGTGTTCCACCGAGTTGTGTTGCACAATATTTTGCACGTTTTCAACACCTGTCTGGCCCTCACATCCACCGGTGTTGGAAGATGCTGAGAGAATTTGCGTTTCAGGGAATATCAGTACGAGCCCTGATACACAAAAGAGCGTCAAATGGCATATTGGTTGTCAGGAATCGAACTCTCCTGTAAATAGCAGCGTGAGACCAACAGTAGTTCGCAGTCTGGTAGGAGTCCATGCAGCGAGTACACATAACAGTAAAACTCGCAGCACCTGAAGAACACGACTAGGTCGATAGTCGAAATATTGTACAAAAAAATAGATGCAACATCTCGGCAGAACACCCCCAAGCACTGTGTTAATGATGCTTTTATTAACATTTACCTGCTATCGACGTACTGAATAGACAATAATTTTTTGGCTTTCTAATATTTAGTTGCGAATGAATACAGATTGGTCGACAGTTAACATAATCCGAGATCTGATACGAGTGTGATCCGTTAAAACCATTTGAGAACCGGGTTACTTTATCTTTTGAACACAGTGAAGTTAACGGGAATGTTTTAATCTGGTTCCTACTCTGTCGGAAATAGATTTACACTATAATACATTGTCCGAACGCTACCAGTACTCCTGTATTTTCATGACTGTGGAAAATTTTGAATAAAGCTGTTTTGACCAGACGAAACTACAGTCGTGCCTTCATTACTGTGGGTTCTTGGTTGCTCTGGAAGATGGTTGATTGCAACTAGAACGTACGAATTATTAGTTCACGTTGTTACAAGAACGATAAAATGAATCACTTAACATTACACAGTCCCTAGCCCCAGAAATGCGTCTAATATTTCACCATTTATTTATTCTCGGATTTATTGCTGCGTCTGTTTAGCGTAAAACCTCGAGCTTTCGACGATTTCCACCATCGCCTTTATCAGGAGCTCCTGACAAAGACTATGGTGAATATAGTCGGAAGCTCGAAGTTTTACCCTGAATTCATGCGACAAGAAGTCCTAGAATGTTTTATACAACAGTGCTGGGACAAAAGACTTCATCCTCATATTAACAACTATCTCTGAGTATTAAAGCAACACTTGATGCGCACATTTACTAAACTCCTCCTTGGTAGTGCGAAGTTTTCATTGTTCAAGAGTATAGGTCCATGTAAGAGACGAGTAACATTTGAGACGCAATTAGTCGATGTTGCTTTCTTCATCGAATATCACGAACTGGGGCAGCTCGACTGTATACTGGCCTCCGTGAGGTGGCGTAGTAAGTATGGACGTTGCTTCGTCAGCGCCTCCCATTCATCGTTGAGGACTGCAGTGAGACATGTTTAAATTCCGTGATATCGATTCGACGTGCCTGCAGGGTCGAAGAATGATGTGGTTAGGTTTCGGTCTGTTAATAATATGGTAATAGCTCCTGCTAAAACTGCCAGTGAAAGAAGAAGGGCTGTAATGGTAACAATCTTTGGATGATACCACAAAAGTTCCTTTCTTTTGGGAATTGATGTTCATTACAGAAAAAAATTCATTCCTACAGATGAAGAATGGTCTGATCAGATGATGGCTACTGGGTGTATCCAAGGTTACTGGTACTTTTCAGGTTGACATTGTAACACAACGCGCTCGGGAGAGGTGCACCTGCTCGTCATAGTCATCGTTCTGGCTTTGGGGAAGGTCGAACCTTTGTCACGGAAGACATGAGAACATCAGAGCGACAGGTAGAACAGTCAGTCAGGCTGTGTTGTAATGGCTGCAGAACGAGAAGTTACATTGTGGGCTCTCTGTAAAAGTGTGGTAAGAAGAAAAAGCACGGGTGCTTACAGGACAGTGCCACGGGATGATTCTAAGACAGCCTCTGGCGAATAGGAAGACAACAGTTGATGGATTTAGGAAAGAGGATACAGGCAGAGTGTCACCACGAAGCTTTGGTAAGAGTTAAGACCTCGAGTTCCAATCGCCGTTTACCGCTTTATCAAACTCACACGCAACAGAGACTGCAACAAAACCAGAGTCAGCGCCCAATATTGAATGTAATTCTGTGGTGCTCGGCGTTGAGTCTCACTAATGTTCCTGGTTGGTCAGGCCAATAACAGCATGTAGGTAGATGAAATTGTGAACAGTCACTTGTAGCTGCGTTTCATGATATCTGTACATCCCCAACTCCTGCAATGAAGATGCCGGGAGATATAGGACATGGTCGTGGAACTGACTTGTTAAATGTCGCAGGGACATTTGCTCAGTATGTGGCAATAATAGTAAATCCCGTTGTTCTGCACCTCATAAAAAGAATCTCAAACGACATATTCCAGCAGGAAATGCGATGCCGCGCACTCTATTTCATACCACAAACGACTTTAACAGCTTGATCCAATGACACCACATAACAATGGTCCCAAAAACATTCACAATTACACTAAGCGATGACAGTAGGCTCTTTTTCCTAGTCGGCTATTCCGGGTACACCTTTGCCACTGCTTTACCTGCTCCTTACCCTCTCATTCACTGCTATACAGACAGCACAGGGCCGTGGTAATTACACTAAGGCGCCAAAGAAACTGGTATAGGCATGTGTATTCGAGTACAGAGGCATGTAAACAGGCAGAATACGGCACTTCGGTCGGCAATGCCTATATAAGACAACAAGTAACTGGCGCAGTTGTCAGATCAGTTACTGCTGCTAGAATGGCGGATTATCAAGATTTAAATGAGCCTGTATGTGATATTATAATCGGCACACGAGCGATGGGACACAGCGTCTCCGAGGTAGCGATGAAATGAGGATTTTCCCGTCCAACCATTTCACGAGCTTATCTTGAATATCAGGAATCCGTTAAAACGTCAAGTCTCTAACAGTGTAGCGGCCGGAGAAAGATCCTGTAAGAGCGGGACCAGCGGTTACCGAATAGAATGGTACAAGGTGACAGAAGTGCAAATCTTCCTCAAATGGTTGCAGATTTCAATGCTGGGCCATCAACAAGTGTCAGAGTGCGAACCGTTCAACAAAACATCATCTAAATGGGCTTTCGGAGCCGAAGGTCCACTGTGTACCCTTGATGACTGCGCGACACAAATCTTTGAGTCTCGCCTGGGCCCATCAACATCGAAATTGGACTGTGGAGGAAACATGTTATCTGGTCGGACGAGTCTCGTTTCAAATTACATCGAGTGGATGGTCGTGAATGGATATGGATGATGATGATGGTTGGTTTGTGGGGCGATCAACTGCGCGGTCATCAGTGTCCAGACAAAGTCATAACCGGCTGGTGTGGCCGAGAGGTTCTAGGCGCTACAGTCTGGAACCGCGCAACCGCTACGGTCGCAGGTTCGAATTCTGCCTCGGGCGTGGATGTGTGTGAAGTCATTAGGTTAATTAGGTTTAAGTAGTTCTAAGTTCTAGCGGACTGATGACCTCATAAGTTAAGTCTCATAGTGCTCAGAGCCATTTGAACCATTTGAACAAAGTCATAATTTTTACATAGTCCAATTTCTTTCCCAGTCCAATCTAGCCACTGTCACGAATGATGATGATGATGAAATGATGAGGAACACATAAAAATCCAGTCCCTGGGCATAGAAAATCCCCAACCCGGCCGGAAATCGAATTCGAGACCCCGTGATCCTATGGGAGAATGAGTATGGAGACCACCTCATTAATTCATGGACCCTGCATGTGAGCAGGGGACTGTTCAAACTGGTGGAAGCTCTATAGTGGTGTGGGGAATGTGCAATTTAAGTGATAAGTGACCCTTGATTGGTCTAGAAACGAATCTGACAGGTGACACACACGTAAGCATCCCTGCATGATAATCTGTATCCATTTATGTCCACTGTGCATTCCGACGGACTTGGTCAATTCCAGCAGGACAATGCGACACCCCACACGTCCAGAATTGCTACAGACTGGCTCCAGGAAGACTCTCCTGAGCTTAAACCACCAAACACCCCAGACATGAACATTATTTAGCATACCTGCGATGTATTGTAACGTGCTGTTTAGATCTCCCCTCGAACTGCCAGGGATTTATGGAGAGCCCTGCAGTATTCATGGTGTCAGTTCCTTCCAGCATTACTTGAGTCCATGCCACGTCGTATTTCGACACTTCTGCGTGCTCTCGGTGACCCTAAACGATATTGGGGAATTGTACCAGTTTCTTTGACTCTTCAGTGTAGATGAGTAAAGAAGGAAACTAGACTGGCTCCCTACGGCTACCTAGGTTCAGCGGGCATTTCGAATTGTGAGCAGTCACGTACAAAATGTTGTGCTAGACGTTGAAAACTGATTCATGACTGATTTTCACATTTGCTACGTCGGTATTTATAGCACGAGAACCTTTTCCTCTGTTCAGATTACGGGTGGTTTCCCAAATCAACGGTCTCCCACGTCCTGAGGCATTGAGAGGTGTCTGACAAAACTGCAAAAAGATAATTCACGAGAGTGTGTGAAATGTATAAGACTGACTATGAACCATCAGACAGAGGGTTATCGCACAGTCAGTTTGATCGTTCATGCGTCCAGATTGCTGACAAGGAAAGAAAATCAACGATCCGTTAGATGACGATCGGTTTTGCTTTAGGAAAGATAAGCAGCAGAAAGGCAGTTATGTTGTTGCGGTTGATAATTGTCTGAAGAAAAATCATGACACGTTCATAAAACTTGTCGACCTAGGTAGCGCGTTCGACCATGTAAAATGGTGCAAGTTCGAAATTCTGACAGAAACAGCGGTAAGCTACAGGGAAAGTCGGGTAATATACATATGTATCTTAACTAGACGGGAACAATTAGATTGGAAGGCGAAGAACGAAATGCTTGGATTAAAAAGGGTGTGAGGCAGGGATGTAGTCTTTCGCCCTTGCAAGATTTACTGGATCTGTTTGCTGGAATGAACTGTCTTACGAGTGCAGAATATTTATTGAGAGTAAATCGGAAAAAAATGAAAGCAATGCGAAGTAACAGAAATGAGAACAGCAAGAAAGCATCAGAACTGGGGATCACGAAATAGGCGAAGTTGAATAATTATGTCACCTAGGCAGCGAAATAATCCATGATGGACGGAATAAAGTGGACGTAGAAAGCTGATTAGGTGGAAAAATAGGCATTCGTGGCCAAGAGAAGTCTACTGGTATAAAACATAGACCTTAACTTGTGAAAGCAATTTCTCATAATGCACGTTTGAAGCACAGCATTCTGCGGTAGTGATAAATAGACTGTGGGAAAACTGTAGAGAACAGAAACATTGTACACGTGGTGCTACAGAAGCAAGTTGATAACAGGTAGAGTGACAAGCAAAGGAATGTTCGTAGAATCGACGAGGAAAGAAATATATAGAAAAATCTGACAGGAAGATGGGACAGGATGATAGGACATGTGGTAAGACATCAGGAAATAACTTCCATCCTACTAGAGGGAACTGTAGAGGACAAAAACTGTAGATGAAGGTAAAGAGTGTAATACATCCAGCAATTAATTGATCACGTAGGTCTGAGACTGAAAAGGTGGTACAGTGGTGTGGGAGTACCACTGGGCCGTATAAAAGTCAGTCAGAAGACTGATGACTACAAAGAAAAATTGAAGCGTCGGGGACTACACAGGAGGAAGTCGTTATCAGCAGAAAAAAAGCTGGCATTCTGCGGATCGGAGCGTGGAATATCAGATCCCTTAATAGGCCTGGTAGGTTAGAAAATTTAAAAAGGAAAATGGATAGCTTAAAGTTATATATAGTGGGAATTACTGAAGTTCGGTGGCAGGAAGGACAAGACTTATGGTCAGGTGAATACAGGGTTATAAATACAAAATCAATTAAACGTAAAGCAGAACTATGTTTGATAATGAATAAAAAATAGGAACATAGATACTCTACTACGAACAGCATAATGAACTCATAGTTCCAGCCAAGACAGACACGAATCCCACGCCAACCAGAGTAGAACAAGTTTATATGCCAATAAAACTCCCCAGATAATGAAGAAATTGAAGAAATGTATAAAGCGACCAAAGAAATTATTCAAATAGTTAAGGGGGACGAAATTTAATAGGCATGGGGGACTGGGATTCGATAGTAGGAAATGGAAGAGAAGGAAAGGTAGTAGGTGAATATGGACTGGGTATAAGGAATGATAGAGGAAGCCGCCCGGTAGAATTTTGCACAGAACATAACTTGGTTTAAGAATAATGAAAGAAGGTGGCATACGTGGAAGAGGCCTGGAGACATTGGATGATTTCAGATAGAATATGTAATGGTAAGACAGACATTTAGGAGCCAGGTTTTAAATTGTAAGCCATTTCGCGGGCAGATGTGGACACTGACCACAATTTAATGGTTATGAACTGTAGACTAAAACTGAAGAATGTGCAAAAAGGTAGGAAGTTAAGTAGATGAGACCTGGATAAAGGAAACAGAGGTTGTAGAGAGATTCAGAGAGAGCATTAGGGAACGATTTACAAGAACAGGGGAAAGAGATGTAGTAGAAGAAGAATGGCTAGCTCCGGAGATGAAACAGTGAAGGCAGCAGAGTATCAAGTAGATAAAAAGACGAGGACTAGTGGAAATACTTCTGTACCAGAAGATATATTGAATTTAAGTGATGAAAGAAGAATATATAAAAATGCAGTAAATGAAGCAGGTGAAAAGGAGTACAAACGTCTCAAAAATGAGATCGACAGGAAGTGCAAAATGGCTAAGCAGGGATGGCAAGAGGACTAATGCATGGATGTAGAAGCATGTATCACTAGGGGTAAGATAGATACTGCCTACAGGAAAATTAAAGAGACCTTTGGAGAAAGGGAACACCTTTATGAATATCAAGAGCTGAGTTGGAAAAGCAGTCCTAAGCAAAGAAGCCAGAAAGGTGGAAGCAGTATACAGACGGCGATGCACTTTAGGGCAACATTATGGAAACGGAGGAGGATGTAGATGATGATGAAACGGGAGATATGATACTGCATGAAGAATTTGACAGAGCACTGAAAGACCTAAATCGAAACAAGGCCCAGGAATAGACAACATTCCATTAGAACTACTTACAGCCTTGGGAGAGCCAGCCATGTCAAAACTCTTCTATCTGATAAGGAGGATGTATGAGATACGAAATACCCTCAGACTTCAAGAAGAATATAATAATTTCAATCGCAAAGAACGTTGGTGCTGACAGGTGTGAAAATTACCGAACTATCCGCTTAATATGTCACGGTTGCAAAATACTAACACGATTTCTTTACAGACGAATGGAAAAACTTGTAGAAGCCTACCTCGGAGAACCTCAATTTGGATTCCATAGAAATGCTGGAACACGGAATGCAATACTGACCCTACGACTTACCTTAGACGACATGTTAAAGAATGGCAAACCTATATTTCTAGCATTTGTAGACTTAGAGAAAGCTTTTGACAGTGTTGACTGGAATACTGTCTTTCAAATTCTCAAGGTGGCAGAGTTGAAATGCGTGGAGCGAAAGCTGAATTATGGTTAGTACAGAAACCAGATGGCATAAGAGTCGAGGGGCACGAAGCGGAAGCTGTGATTGAGAAGGGAGTGAGACAGAGTTAGCCTGTCTCCGAAGTTATTCATTTTGTATAATGAGCAAGCAGTAAAGTAAACAAAAGAAAAATTAGTAATTAAAATCCATGGTGAAGAAATAAAAACCTTGAAGCTTGTCGTCGACATTGTAATTCTGTCAGAGACATCGAAGGACCTGGAAGAGCAGCTAAACGGAATGGACAGTAAGGAGGACGTAAGATGAACATCAGCAAAAGCAAAACGAGGATAATGGAATGTAGTCTAATTAAATCAAGTGATTCAGAGGGAATTAGATTAGGAAATGAGACGCTTAAATCGGTAAATGAGTCTTCCTATTTGGGAAGCAAAATAGCTGTTGACTGTCGAAATAGGAAAGATATAAAATGTAGACTGGCTGTGGCAAGGGAAGCGTTTCTGAAGAACAGAAATTTGTTAACATCAAGTACAGACTTAAGTATCAGGAAGTCTTTTCTAAAAGGTATTTGCATGGAGCGTAGCCATGTATGGAAGTGAAACAAGGACGTTAGCTAGTTTAAACAAGAAGAGAATAGAAGCTTTCGAAATATGGTGCTGGAGATTAGATGGGTAGATCGCGTAAATAGTGAGGAGTTACTGAATAGAATTGGGGAGAAGAGGGATTTATTGCACAACTTGACTAGAAGAAGAGATCGTTTGGTGGGACACGTTCTGAGGCATCAAGGGATCACCAATTTAGTATTGGAGGGATGCGTGGAGGATAAAAATCGTAGAGGGAAACCGAGATATGAATACACTAAACAGATTCAGAAGGATGTAGATGGCAGTAGTTATTTGGAGATGAAGAGGCCTGCACAGGATAGAGTAGCATGAAGAGCTGCATCATACCAGTCTCTGGATTGAAGACCACAACAACAACAACAACAACAACAACGACAGCAAAAAAAGAAAAATAAATAAATGAAAATAAAATCCAGACCGTTCAGCAACAGAAACAACATGATCTGGAGCAACATTCAGAATTTGCTTTTCGGTTTCTGCCGAATTAAGGGTACTGTTAGACTGCGTGCTTTGTACAAAGAGCCATTGTACTCGCCGTATGTGACTCTGGGATATGGATTTACAGGCGCCTTTGGTTACTGTCCGTTCTTCGCTGAAGAGAATACACCCAGAGGATTTGACAGCTCTACGTGACATTTGCACATCATAGAGATCTCTATGAGCAGCATGTGATACCTGTTTTGCCAGAGTGCAGGTGTGGAAACCACTGTTCCCGTGCTACACACATAATGAAGATCGCCCTGTGATAATATGCTTAATGCGACCATCCACGAACGTGTTATCTCCAGACGTTTTCCAGATGCATGGTTTGCAAGACCAGCTGATCTGAATCATTGTGACTTTTGGCTCTGGGTGGAAGAACGGATTTATCAGTGACACGTCCGGTCTCTATTCGATATGAAGGCCAGTATACAGGAATATATCGCTCAAGTTACACAGGAGCTGCTGGGAGGAACTTTTGATCACATCGTTTTACGGTTGCAGCATCTAGTCACATCTCCGGTGCTCGTATTGAACAAATTCTGTAAGCAGCGGTTACAGTAAAATGAATATTATACCTTTCTGTCCTGTTGACCATTTTTACACACGTGCTGTTCCTAATCCATTACGCATGGAAACATTTCTGCACGTCTTTCTTCCATTCACAGCACCGGATTTGCCACTGATGGCCATAATTGAAACTATTTTTTTCTGTGTGAATCTATTATTTGTTAAGGAGTAGAATATCTAACATTTTTTGCAGCTGTACGAAAAATTGAGCTCACACTGGACCTCTATCAGCAGCATCACTTTAATTATAAACGGTACAAAATGCCACATCTTAGGACCTACGTGAACATTGTTTCAGTGATGAAGGCTATTGCAGCTCTTTCCTTACTGCTCTTGCCTTCGAGAGCAAATAAAGCCTGTCTCAAAATAACTGCTGACAGCAACAATACGTCTCATCAGCGCTTTGAAGACACAGATACCTCTGAAGTCAGTTTCATCAGCATACCTTCAGCTATCAGCCTTCAGCATGTATATTCTGCCTCGTTCAGCCGCTGGTTCTTTCAGTCACTCAATTCTACTATTCTCTTGACATTACATATTTTTGATTAGATGAGATCAATCGACTACTAGCGCAAGTAAAAATTATTCAGTTCTGAAGCACCTTAAATTCTCTTTAACCAATCACCCCCTGGAACGTCATTCCCTCCACAAAACCGATCTGCAGGAAGCTGATGGAACCCATCAAAGGTCATGCAACGCCAGAAGCGTTCACCTTCCACCTAGCCGAAAACAGTTTTATTATTCAGTAGGACAATTTTTTATATATTCACAATCAGCTGACTTTATCTAATAATAGAGTTAGCCCAATCACGTTTCAAATTGTTCATCAGCATCAGGTTTTACAGAAGGTGCAGACTGATTGATGTTTTTATTGATATGCTTTAGCACAACGTACAACTGACGGATTTAAAAGCACGAAAATACTGCTATGGCCTGGAACAAATACCATAGAATAAAATTTCCATCTACAGAATAGCAGAATAATAACAGCCACACTCCACCATATAACTGCACACTTTTTGACACGTTATGGCAACTGTTCAAAACAGAGAAAACAAACACATAGCCGCGCGGGATTAGGCGAGCGGTCTCAGGCGCTGCAGTCATGGACTGCGCGGCTGGTCACAGCGGAGGTTCGAATCCTCCCTCGGGCATGGATGTGTGTGTGTGTGTGTGTTTGTCCTTAGGATAATATATGTTAAGTAGTGTGTAAGCTTAGGCACTGATGACCTTAGCAGTTAAGTCCCATAAGATTTCACACATAGAAAATAAACACACACACACGCGCACACACACACACACACACACACACACACACACACACAAAGGTGTGCGCACGCTAATGTGCACACACACCCACACTGAGAGAGAGACAGTGAAGAAGACAGAAAAACAAGGTAAATAATCCTCAAATGTGGCACCATAACGAACCTGAAATCTGATGAACATTGTATTGTAGAGATCGAAATTTTAATTTTTGAGTTTGATCCATTACGCACATGCACCATGTTCGTATGTGTATTTCCACAACAGATGAGCTCGCAAAACAGGACACGAAAATAAGTAAAAGTATTTGGTAAAATGTGATCGCAAAATGTAAAAAATATATTTACAGCTAGATTCACAAGTCAACTCTGTAACAATTCGCACAATAACGTAATTTCATACTAGTTGTAACCTATGCAATAATGTACAAAACTTCATTCAGTACCTAACATTCTAGAGACTTAAGTAATAGCCAGAACAGATATAAAACATTAGGGCCTGATTTTGATTCCAATAAAAATTACATTACGAGAAGCAATACTTATTAGCTTAATAAGCAGAACAGCTGTCCTATAACAGCAAGGAAATTTATTGTGTTAAGGATTTTGCATACTGACGCCGCAGTATCTCTAGAATTAATTTAACAAGAATACGTACAGATTTAGGCAGCTAACTGGATGTCTGTGGCTTTCTACCTGCAAAAAAGTGTCATTTATAACGGGAGAGTTAGGATTTGTCGCGGATGTTACGCTTGAGAAGTCGTACTGCCAGTTTCGCAGTCGACAGCCTTTCGACAAATCTCAACAGCCCACTACCTCAAAACTTGGTTGCTGATTCGCGTTAAGGCTCCTCCTCAGTTCAGATGCTAAAAGCGCTCTGCACAACTTCTGTCTAACTTTATGTTACGCCCAACTGGCACTTCGTCTTCATCCGCGCCTTGAGAAGCTTAGTTCGTCGAACAAAGCCCTCGAATCTTACAAAGGTGCCAAAGTTTTCGAGTCGAGTACAGAAACTCACAAATTTATCATGGTAAACGCCACCATTCTAGTTTGTTGTGCCGTACTTCCGTTGCCGTATTGATCGTGTCGGAATTCTGAAATATGTACAACTCAGGGCTATTCTCGTACCCAAAAATTAAGTTTTCTAATTCTGATATACTTTTATGATGGTTTTATGTGTAACAGTTGTGTCTAAAGACATAAATGACATGGTGAGCCGGTTATGGTTACGATAAGCGACATATGTATTGATAGTTTCGATTGCTAGGGGTTTTGAAATTAAGTATGTCTTAGGAAATGCCTTGTGCCTCAGCGTAAAGATACACCGATTAATGTACAGTGTTATTGGCACCGAAGCAAACGTTTCAACTTCTGTCATTTTTGCCCTATTATGTTATACGGTATTCTATATTCAGTCAGATCTGTTCATTCATAAAAGATATTCTTAGCTCATAATGGTTTGAACAGTCTGCAGTGTCACTGGTGGCTAGGGGAAGGGCGTAATTCAGGCATCAGAGAGTTCTTACTTAACATCACTGAACATGTAAATGCTTGTGAAAGTCATGGCATGACTTCATTAAAAAGGAACTGTGTGAGACCAACTCTTGACGCATCTTGAAGTCTTCTTGGCCTGCAGTGGTATAGGTATCGTGTAAGGATATTATACGTACACTAAGCCCAAATGCTACTATATTGAAAGAATAAGATGTTATTTTGTGGTACTATAAGCTTATTCTGGCTCCATGGCTATTATCAAACTATATGCAAACCTATGGGTTTGTTAGTGCGTATGCCGGCCGCGGTGGTCTCGCGGTTCTAGGCGCGCAGTCCGGAACCGTGCGACTGCTACGGTCGCAGGTTCGAATCCTGCCTCGGGCATGGATGTGTGTGATGTCCTCAGGTTAGTTAGGTTTAATTAGTTCTAAGTTCTAGGGGACTTATGACCACAGCAGTTGAGTCCCATAGTGCTCAGAGCCATTTGAACCATTTTTTTTTGTTAGTGCGTATAACTGTCTCTGTTTGTAACTAACAATAATTTTGCTTTTGCATCTATCTGTCGTAGTACTCACTTCCGTAACAAATCGTTAAAGCTGTCAGTGCATAGTACCTTGTATTGCTCCGTGTCGTAGGTGCTCTCCAGATGAAATTGTTATTCCCTACGTATGTAATATCTCAGCAGCGGAATTTGTTTCTGGCAATATTCGCTAAGACTTATCTATTTTTTTCCATAAGTTTGACAACATCAGTCGACAGCTCTGTCAACGATGTTATATGGTTAGATAGTTAGCATGTTCATCTAAGGAGTTGGTTTCGATAGTAGGAAACGTTATCAAATAATTTGCTACTACCATATACAACTCTATGGATGAATAAGCCAACTGTGTAACCAGATAACATTGTTGCTTTACCTATCAACTGAAGCTGTGGAACTTACGAAAAAAATGAGGAATAGGTTTTAGCAACAGCTCAGCAACAAATTCCACTGCTGAGACATAATATATCTAGATAATTTACGATAGGCAGCAGTACACGGTATTAGATAGCGTCAGCCTTAAAGATGTCTTATGGAAGTAAGTACTACGACAGACATGGAGAATTGTTATTGGTAACAAATAGACATGGATATATGCATTAACAACTCCGTATGTTTGCATACACCTTGATAACAGCCATGGAACTGAAAGAAGCTTGTAACATCAGAAAATAACATCTTAAAAAGATCTTTGAGTAAAGCATCGTTTTGGTTTACGACACATACAGTATTTGCACTCAGAATGAAAATGATGCCTGTTAAATGAAATTTTTATTCGATTAATTTTGCTGGTCAGGAAAGAAATAAATTCTACAGTTACATGTCGACATACTGTGAACAAATATCTGGAGTTAAATACTGCACCACCCGCAGTGTTTTAAGGAATGGTGGGCCCTTAAGCCTGGAAAGATTTTGATGGCTATCGAAAAGAGCTGCTTCCTCGTCAGAATCTGACAGGATGAAGAGGCAGGATTGTGGGATAATTGTTAACGGACAAGGAATAAGTTTCATCGTACTATAAGAACCTATCGAGGGTAAAAACAGTGTGAATGCTGCGACTGTAACACATCCAAGAAATAACTGATAACGTAATGTGCAAGTGCTACTTCGAGATGAAGAGGTTAACACAAGTGTGGGATCCACGGAGGGTTGCAACAAACTAGGTTTAAGACTGACTACTGCGTAAATAAATAAATAAATAAACAAATAAATAAATAATTATAGAGTATCAAGCTGATTAAGTTTCCGTAATATTCCTTTAATGAATATTTGCGGGACCTCGCAGGCTTTATGTGGACGTTTTACATTAGATCGCTCTGGACAGTTACTCCAGATTATTTTATGCTTTTCTTTACTGTTCCCAGTGATTTATTGCTAATAGTGTAACCTAACATAAATGAATCTATTCACATGTTGATGTGCAGTTTATTTACTTTCACAGTCAACTAAGAGTCCGGTCAACAACAGTGCGAGCATCCTCTGCAGACCCTCCTGCACTTCGCTACAGCCGTCTGACGTTGCATCCTTCCTATACACTACAGATTCGTCTGAGAATAGTGTCAGGGGGCTTACGTATATGTATATTGTAAGCAGTAATGGCGTTGTAGCTCTCTATCTGAGTACTCCTGAAGTTACTTTTACATCTTCCGATTTTCTTCAGTTCACAACAATATTCTGAGTTCCATCTTAACAGACGGAACTCAAAATGCTAAAACCAGTGACAAATCAGGTCCCAGCCTCAAGTAGTTGGTAATTTGTTGTCTAAGCAGTTACGCAGAACTATACCGAATTTGTTCTGAAAGTGAAGAAATATGGCGTGACGTTGGGAGTCGTTATTACGGCAATCTCCGTCTCATGGACGAAGAGTGCAAAAGAGTTTCGGTAGATCTATGTTGGCGAGACATTTTCGTATGTCCACAACATGTCGACAGCAATATACAACTATAATTATGTCAATCTGTGCCACGTCTATCCTTGAACGGGAATGACCAGCGCATTCCTCCAACCGCTTAGTACCCTTTGTTGTTCCAACAATATACGACACGCTTTTGATAGAAGTAGAGGAAGTTCTTTCACATAACCTGTCTCATCGGGACCAAATCCCTGAAACTCTTGAGCAGTTTAGTTGTTTTTCTATTCTCATTATCTTCAGTTTGGCTACAGTTGAAAGAGGAATTTTATTACAGTCTTTCGCAGTGAAACAGCTTCTGAGGACTCAGTTCAGAGTATCGGCTTCCTCTTTGCCATCTTTCGTTTCAGTTCCAGTACAGTCACTGAGCGACTTAACAGCTGATCTCAGTCTTGGAACCCATACTTCGTTCATTGACGACAGGGAAATATTTACTAGATTTTCGAACCACGAACTTCAGCAAGTAGTGAAACGTAAAGGCTATCCGAATCAGCTAATATGAGTCATTCTTTGTTTGTGAACATCGTGTTGGGAGGAAGAGAGGAGAGGCTAACAAAATAATAGAAAACATTAGAATTAGAAAAACGTTTAAAACATAATTCAGTCTGTTGATGATCAGGTCCTACTTCTAGGCAACGACACTTACATGCTGTTGTCCAGACGTCAACTCTTCAACACAGTTTTAAACCACATTGTAGAGATAATTCTTCACAAATCTGAGGTAATGGTATTGAAGAGGAAATATCTAGTTCGTTCCAAGTTTGTAATAGTACCTTCACGGAGGCGCTTAGCAAGTTCAACTGTTTAGGATGCTTGGCATCCCAAGCGCAAGATGAAAGACTGAGAAGTAAATTAATGTGCGGCATTTTGAAGAGAACGATTACGAAGAAGAAATTAAATACTATCGAGTGCTTTCAGGACTGAACTTCTGTATTATTGTGAATATTGGACTTGGAGGAGAAAGGTGGCGGGAGATGCGGAAAGAAAGGAAACGATATACCTAAAAAGAACGGCCGGATACGCTCTTAGAGATTAAACAAAGAAGGAAAACATCAGACGTCAATTATAGATTTTCAGATCTCGTATAAATGAAAAGGCAGAAGAACACAAATGCAACTAGTGCGAGCGCATTTTTACGAATGGAAAACAAATGACTTATGAAAGAGACTTTAGCTAGACAACGACTGGTCGAAGAGGTTATGATCGGACACTGAAGACAATGGAGTATGATCTTACATCCGTATTTGAACGGAACAGACTACGTGGTCCACCATGAAGATGATCTTTGACTCTCGCACAATGTTCTGTTCTTAGCAACTATCCTCTTTAAACAGAAGTAACAGCATTTTCTCGAAGAACTACCGATTACTGTTGGTCATATTGACGTTGAAGAACATGCTCCCAATCTCGAGCTTCACTTCACAAAGTTCATGACGAACATCAGCATTTCGGCCACAACTCTGTTCCACTAATTTTGAGATTTCCTAGGAGTGAATCAATGAGCAATTTCCAGAACACTTTTCGATATGACGTGTAAACATTACTTCCGGCTGCTCATGAAGGCAGTCGTTCTGACAGCTGTTTAGTGCTACTGGCCACCTGAGGGTGTTGGACGTCACAGCACTTAGTACTTTCATTACAGCCACCAGACGTGTGCATCCAGAGTTTTTAGGCAATCCATTGGTTAGAGCGTTTAAGAGAACTACTATATGGCGACGAAGAGTTGTTGTGCGGACGGTTGACAAAACACGACTCTTATTGATAGTCTGCGACAGAAAGCCTTCGAAGGATTCAACGTTTTAATTATAATTTTTGACTATTTGTTGACTCATTAGTGCAACATGACTGCGATCAACAGATCTTACTGCTCTCAATACGTGACAAAAGTATTTTTAATGTAACATTTCCTTGTACGTACACACACAGCACAAAACGATGTGCCTACTATCAAAAATGGAATTTTAATCTCGTTCCAATTAATATCCTCAATTTTCCGCTGTTACTTGCATAAAATTTTACGACGTCATCTGAACAGTGCACGGAACGCCTCTATTAAATTTTGAAGTCACATTAAGATTTTATGTTCGCGACATGCTGCTTGGCTTTTGCGTTATGCTTGGGCGCCGGCCGGACTCAGGTTGTAGGTGCCGAAAGCTTTCAGCAGAAAATTTCCTTGTGTGACAGTGGATCCTACTGGCGCATCGTGCTGCACTGAGAATGGAAACAAACAATCCGAAACAGGTCTGGAAATGAAATTCAGAGAAAATTTGTAATTGCTTGTTGCATTGTTTTCTTGTAAAACTTCAGACTGCGTGTGAGTAGCCGTGACTTTCAGAACACTGAAATGGTCATATAATAATCCTGATAGGAGAAACTGAAGGACAACTGCCTGATTATGATTTGCATCACGTTCGTAGAACATTTTTCTGTTTCTCATTCTTTGTATAGTTTTATTACATTCCGTTAAATTACTTAAACGTGAGAATTATAAATATCAGTCACATACGGGGTCGGATCCAATTGGGCTACTGCTGCCTACTAGGCAATACGGGGAGGGATCTATGATTCTGGGACGAGGGATCAGTAGCATTAAGACAGAGACGCTAGCCATTCGGCAAACGGCAACGGTCGTTGTAGGCAGTGGATAAGGCATTATGTTTGGAAATTTGGTTTTATTACAAGTTCTTTAGAGAATTTATACATTCATGCCACGCTCCATCTAGTTTCCATTTATATTAGTGAAAGTTTAGTTATCAATAAGATACTTTCACCGAATCTTAGACCAGGTTACTCTCTGATCTGAAATCTTCCAATGTCATTAGATTTACGAAACACATATCTCTCAGTATATGTGTGATATATATATTTTTTCCTTCTTCTTTTTCAGGGTAAGTTCTGCGTTGCGGCGCATGAATTGACATTCCAGCAGCTGAAGCAATGAAAATTATTTCTAATCTATCTCATTTACAAGGTAAGAGGACACAATCCCTTAAGTGAACTGTTTTTGAAATTCCAAACTGTATTTGGACGAAATTTTAAGGATACTGTGTCATGTATTCTTCTAATTTACTCGGTTTAAACTGTGCTCTGCTCGAAGTTTACTCTTTATTATGCTTTGACGGGATTGAACATTTTCAATGGTCACTGAATATGCCATCACCACCAACAAATATCCAGAAGCATTGTCAGCAAGAGTTTGTTTTATAATCGTCAATCGTCTGCACATAATTACGGCAGGACATTTGCTAATTATAGTGAATGAATGATTTAGTGTACAGTGGATGTGTTTGCACGTCGTTAGTGTGTCAATTGTCTGATGAAGTCTCATTTATCACTGCTCTATTACTGTACTCTGCAAGCTATTTTTCCCACGTTTATTCAGCTTTTCTTTCTAACTATAGAGCGTCCGTTGCAATATAAGTGTAAGCATTGGAGTCCGTGTTTTTGTAAATGTCTAACAATATTGCACTATTTGAACTTACCTCGGTATCTTAATTTTGCACAAATTACACTACGACACAGTGCTTCGAAATACTGTACTCAACACATATTTTTTGTCTACTGGCTAGTGTACCGGGCTTCGCTCAGCGAGTTGATATGAGACTGTGTGGTAGTAGGAATAAAAGGACAAACTTTGATGTATAAGAGGTACAAAATTTTTCTTGACAACGCACTCCAACTGTTTACAATACTTATTTATAAACAACATTTTTCGTTTTGTTGCTCGGGTATATATATACAAACATACTACTCGAGAGCAAGCTACGTGTACTTCACTGTGAGAGCAGCAGAAGTCTTTGAGGTTGATGCCGCAATATTTTAAAGTCTGTCCTTGCGCTTTGTTAATTGTAAGCTGTAGGCTAACGTGATTAGAAATTGCAACCTTTTAATTTGGAACGGATGTTGTAGAGATCAGCGGTATTCTGGCGATAAATAGTGTGTGTCCTTTGTGCTTTCCAGTCATAAGTTCGGCTTCGATGACATTATTCGATAGCCGTTTAACGAACATCTTGGTTCCGTTACGCAGTTTTGGTGAGTTGAGACTTCTGAGTAGAATGCTCAGAGATCCAGTTTTAAACTGAAGGCAATGTAATGGCATTTCTGGTACTTGCATGGAGTTAAGAACTTCTTCAACGTTTACCATCGTGTCGATCGATTTGTATATTCTCTATTTGCCGGGAATTTCCTTTTCAGTATTAAAGTTGAAAACGTCTACAACATAATTTTAGTTCCCAAAATTGCCCTTCCACATGGCCAGTACGGTTTGGTATAAACTCTTAACTCCGTCCGAAGAAACTCTGGAAGGCCAAATGGTACTGACCGGCAGCCGTGTCATCCTCAGCTCACAGGGGTCACTGGATGCATATTTGGAGGGGCATGTGGTCAGCACACCGCCTCCCGACCGTATATCAGTTTATGAGACCGGAGCCGGTACTTCTCAGTCAAGTAGCTCCTCTGTTTGTCTCACAACTGCTGAGTGAACCTCGCTTGCCAACAGCGCTCGGCAGACCCGATGGTCACCTATCCAAGTGCTAGCCCAGCCCGACAGCGCTTAACTTTGGTGATAACACGGGAACCGGTGTTACCATTGCGGCATGGCCGTTGACACAGTTTGGTACAGTTGTGAAATTTTTCTGGGTTTTTGACCTCATTGTCAATATGTAAAATATCGATGTTTCGGTAATTGTTACAAGCGACCTTCCTAAGGGTGTTGATGGTACCTTCGTTATCTGGCCACATGGAGAGGAAGAACTTCTAAATTTCCGACAACACCTCAACCAACAGGACAGAAAAATCCAGTTTACTATGAAGATAGAAAAAACGGCGTGCTGCCCTTCCTCGACGTGTAACTTTACAGACCTGATGGTAAACTAGGCCTTAGAATGTATAGGAAGCCAACCAGTACTGACAGGTACCTATGTCTTTCCTCTCATCATCACCTTACGCAGAAGAAATCCGCCCTTCATACTTTAATAAAGAGGACTCACAGTATCAGCGGTGCCAACGGTTATGCCATGAAACTAATAGATAAAACTATGGCGACAATGAATTAAGGAAATAGAGGAGAGCAGAAGAAAGCACAAAACATCGCTCTATTGTTGACATTAAATCATAAAAATACAGCTATTTAAAATGACAAAACATGAGAAGATCTCAGTAATTATTGCGTCGCTATGGTGGCTGTCTGGAACCGCGTGAGCGCTACGGTCGCAGGTTCGAATCCTGCCTCGGGCATGGTTGTGTGTGATGTCCTTAGGTTAGTTAGATTTAAGTAGTTCTAAGTTCAAGGGGACTGATGAGCACAGATGTTAAGTCCCATAGTGCTCAGAGCCATTTGAGCCGTTTTTGATGGCTGTCTAGCGGTGCGCTTAGTTTCTCCTCCGCTTTTAAAATTACTATATGCCGACTAGCGCGACAATGTCAACTTCAGTATGGTACTGTACATTGTAGCGGTAGTCGGCATCTTCATATTCTAACGGCGTGGGGGAAACAAGACGAATCGCTGGAGAACCAACATAGCGAGGCAATAACACTATATTTCAAACATTAGTCAAGGTTTTAAGAATATCTCATCTGCAAACACTTATCCAAATTAAAAGAGTGAAATCATGATTGTGTCTATCATGTTTGGATTGATTCTAGGTGTTAATATTGGTTTGTTCTGTCATGTATGTATAAATGGTCAACACCACTACCTTTTTTACTTTTTGTGTATACACACGTGTGTGTTTTACCAACGTTAATTCAAAAGACTGTCTTGGGTAGGTATTGTTTTGGATAGACCTTACAAGAGTGTTTTATTAAATTGCCTGGTTGACAAACGACAATGCAACAAAATTAGCTTTATTTACCGTTTATCGAACTGACAATGAAAAGAATACATGAAATTAAAAAGGAACTCCACTTTTTATGTAGAACAAAGATTAAAAAACGATGTCCAGATTTTTTGGTACACTTGTAAACGTATCAAGAACCTCATCGTCACTAATTACAATGTCTCTCTGGATAGAATGTAAAGAAAGCCCGTTAAGCCTACTTTCAAATACAGCGTTCCTTATCTGGTCTGGGGGTAGCGTATTTAAACCATAATCAAAACGTCCTCGGTCCTAGGTGCGAAACCCACCATCACTTGAACTTTGATTAATGATCAGCATTGGCGGCATAAGACTTCCGGAATAAGAAGTCATCTTCACTCTGCCAACGGCCCTGTATAAGAGGACGGAAGAGCCGACGGAGGCTCAGGGCACTCTCATGGGAAACCGCCCGTAAGGGCGGAAGAATCAGCAATGATCAACGGCATAAGAAGCCCGCAAGCAATGGAAACCACTGCGATAAAAACACATAACGTGTATCCATGGAACATGTGGCCTGTAATTGGAAAAAGTATCATGATTATCTCTGTATTGACAAAAGATTCCGGAATAGTCCCCAATTCCGATCTTCCAGAGAAGATTGCCAAGAGGGAAGTCACCATGAGAAAAAAGACTGGATAAAGGATAACGTTCTACGCGTAAGGGTGTGGAATGTCAGAAGCTTGAACATGGTAGGGAAGCTAGAAAATCTGAAAAGACAAATGCAAAGGCTCAGTCTAGACATAGCAGGGGTCAGTGATGTGAAATGAAAAGAAGATAAGGATTGCTGGTCAGATGGGCATAGAGCATCAGAAAATGGTATACCGGGAGTAGGATTCTTTAGGAATAGGAAGGTAGGCCAAAGAGTGTTTTATTCTGAACAGCTCAGTGATAGAGCTCTTCTTATCAGAATCGACAGAAAACTGATACCGACAACGGTAGTTCAGCTATAAGTGCCGACGTCGCAAGCTGAAGATGAAGAGATAGAGATAGTATATCAGGATGTTTGTTGTAAGGATAATGCAATAGGCAATGGGATATGAAAATGTAATAGTTATGGAGGACTGGAATGCAGTTGTAGGGGAAGGAGTAGAAGAAAAGGTTAACGAAGAATATGGGCTTGGGACAAGGAATGAAAGAGTAGACACACTAATTAAGTTCTGTAAAAAATTCCGGCTAGTAATACTGAATACACTGTTCAAGAATCACAAGAGAGGAGGTATACTAGGAAAAGGCCGGGTGATAAGGGAAGATTTCAGATAGATTACATAATGGTCAGACAGAGATTCCGAAATCAGATTCTCGATTGTAAGGCGTACCAAGGAGCAGGTATAGACTAAGATCACCGCTTAGCAGTGATGAAGTGTAGGCTGAAGTTTAAGAGATTAGTCAGGAAGAATCAATACGCAAAGAAATACAGAAGTACTACGGAATGACGAGACACGCTTGAAGTTCTCTAAGGCTGTAGATACGGCAATAAAAAATAGTCCAGCCGGCAGTACAGTTGAAGAGGAATGGACGTCTCTGAAAGGGGCAATCACAGAAGCTGGAAAGAAAAAAACTTGGTATAAAGATGGTAACTGCAAAGAAACCATGGGTAACAGAAGAAGCAGTTCAGCTGAGCGATGAAAAAAGGAAATTCAGGAGTTCAGATGTAGAAGTCGCTGAGGAATAAAATAAATAAGAAGTGCACGGAAGCTAAGACGACATGGTTGAATGGAAAAAGTGAAGAAATCGAAAAAGAAAGCCGGAAGGACTGATTCAGCATATAGGAAAGACAAAAAAATCTTCGGTGTAATTAAAAGGAAAAGTGGTAACATTAAGAGTGCAACCGAAATTGCATTGTTAAATGTAGAGGAGAGCGGATAGGTGGGAAGAGTACATTGAAGGCCTCTATGAGAGAGAAGATTTGTCCCATATAATAGAAGAAGAAACATAAAAAGATTTAGAACGGTTAGGTGATCCAGCATTAGAATAAGAGTTTAAGAGAGCCTTAGAGATTAAAATAAAACAAGGCAGAAGGAATAGATAAAATTCCATCAGATTTTTTAAAATTATTGGGAGAAGTGTCGACAAAACAACTATTCACGTTGGTGCGTAGAATGTATGAGTTTGGCGACACACCATCAGACGTTCGGAAAAATGTCATCCACACAATTCCGAAGACTACAAGAGCTGACAGGTGCGACAATTCTCGCTCAATCAGCTTGACAGCTCATGCATCGAAGTTTCTGATAAGAATAATATACAGAAGAATGGAAAAGATGAAGGCACCAAAGATGCCACTCTGACTTTAGATTTGATAATGGAAGCAAGAGTAAAGAATAGTCAAGATACGCCCATAGGATTTGTCGACCTAGGAAAAGCGTTCGACAATATAAAATGGTGAAAAATGTTCGAGATTGTGGGATAAGCTGTACGGAGAGGCGGTTAACATACAATATGTCCAAGATCCAAGAGGGTACAATAACAGTGGACGACCAAGAACGAAATGCTCCGATTAAAAACGGTGTAACGCAGGATGTAGTTTTCCGCCCTTCTGTACATCGGAGAAGCAACGATAGAAATAAAAGAAACGTTCAGGAGTGAAATTAATATTCAAGGTGACAGGGTGTCAATGATACGATTCGCAGATGACATTTCAGTCCTGGTGAAAGTGAAGAAGAATTACATGATCTGCTGAATGGAATGGGCCGTCTAATAAGTACAAAATGTGGATTGAGAGTAAATCGAAGAAAGGCGAAAATAATGACTTGTAGTGGAAATGAAAAAATGCGAGGAACTGAACATCACGATTGATAGTCACGAAGTAGAGGAAGTTAAGGAATTCTACTACTTCAGCAGCAAAATAACCAATGACGCACGGAGCAAGGAGGACATCAAAAGCAGAGTAACACCGGAAAAAAGGGCATACCTCTCCAAGAGAAGTCTAATAGTATTAAACCTAGGACCTAGCCTGAGGAAAGATTTCTGAGAATATACATTAGGAGCACAGCATTATATGGTGGCATAACATGAGCTGTAGGAAAATCGGAACATAAGAGAATCGAAGAATTTGATATGTGATACTACAGACGAGTATTGTAAATTTGGTGGACTGATAAGGTAAGTGAGACGTGTTACTTGCTTCCAATAATATGACAGGTAGCAATATGGCCATAATTATCAACCATACACAGCTTGTGTTAAACAATGTTTATTAGCTTGCACAATTTAAATATAGTAAAATCGATCAATTTAACAATAAACTTTTTCGTAAGTCCCTGTTGAAGTCGGCATAGCAAGAGCATGAAATAGTAAGAAATTTGTATTGATGTAAATACTTAATACAATCAATATTGGCCAAACTCTGAACCCACAAGACAATCCTGTACAATGACACCTTTTTGCAATATAAATTCATATCAAGGTATGATATCAATGCACACAAGTAACAATAAGGCCAGTTCTAAAACTTGAACGCTCGGAAATGAAGACACCGGGCACACTAACTTCTGACTAAGGAATAATCCGGTTGATTATAAGGAATAACGCTACGGGTAGGCGTTAATTAAATAACAAACAATTAATAAAAAGAACAGGGCCTCGTTATCTAATCATTCCCTGACAACATACGCAAATGAAACCCTTCTTTATAAGAATTAAAAGTCACAATTAGCATACAAGGTTCAAATATGATAAAAATGGCTGATAAGGGAATACAGAATTGATAAACCATAGCCTCCAGCAATCAAGGTGCATCAGCCACGGCGGTGGAGGAACGAGCTACAAAGCTTAACGACCTGACAGAGCCAGGAACGAAGAGAACAGCAATACTCAACTTGAGATCGAGACAGATGGCGAAGGCCAGCCGCGGGGGTCTCGCGGTTCGAGGCGCGCAGTCCGGAGCCGCGCGACTGCTACGGTCGCAGGTTCGAATCCTGCCTCGGGCATGGGTGTGTGTGATGTCCTTAGGTTAGTTAGGTTTAAGTAGTTCTAAGTTCTAGGGGACTTATGACCTAAGATGTTGAGTCCCATAGTGCTCAGAGCCATTTGAACCATTTGAACAGATGGCGAAGAAAATTGTGCCCGGTCTAACGAAAAACAGTTCCACTGGCAACGGCCAAGTCGTCAAGCCCCGGTGGCTCGTCCCACCGTACCGGAGAAAATACACTGCGCAGCGCCTTACTAAAACATGTATAAACATATGGCCAGGCGAAAGGTTAATGCCAGGCTACGCTCCGGCAATCTCTTCTTCTCAACATCCACTGCATGGCGAGAAAAGCCAAACACCACGCCTCGCGCCGGAACCCAAAACCTTTCCCCGTCTCCGGCCTCAGCATTCCAGTAATGCCATGCGCACCAAGTAAAGGCCAATCTCCCGACCGTGTTGTAACCGCAACCGACAGACCACGCCGTCAGTCGCTGTCTCGACGCTGCAGACTTAAATAGCCGAAACAGCGATGAACAACCGACTCGCGGCCGGCCAAACCGACATCTATGGCAAAGGTGACACAACAAGAAAGGCGTACTGGCGCCAGCCGTGCGACGAATCAGTAAGGAATGAGGAGGTTCTGCGCAAAATCTGGAGGAAATAAATATGTGGACAACACTGACAAGTAGTAGGGACAGGATGATAGGACACCTGTTACGACATCGAGGTCTGACTTCCATGGTACTAGAGGGAGCTATAGAGGGCAAAAACTGAAGGGGAAGACAGGGATTGGAATGCATCTAGCAGACAATTGACGACGTAAGTTGCAAGTGCTATATCAAACTAATGAAAAGACTGATGCCTCAAAAAAAAAAAAAAAAAAAAAAAACGGGAAGAACTGCTACTAATATCAGAAAGGCACAAATGTTGGGGAAGGAAGTCCAGTCACATTTTTCAAGAGAACTCATAGCTGGTTTTGGAAGATTTGAAGGATTTTCCTGACTCCACTTTTCTTTCCACAACATAAACTCACTTGGAACAATCTCTTTATGTGACAAATCTTCTGCGTAGAAATTAAAGTCGGCGTCCATTCTTTGTGAGATGCAAAGCCTTATTTAAGTGAGTTACAAGAATCCTCCAGATACGGTGCATAAACAGCTTGTTGATAGCATTCATCTTCCATATTGTAACGGACGTTGCTAAGTGCTGATTTAAGGCGGAAAATTCTTGGAATCTCTTCCTTAATGTCAAGTTTTGCAGCGGATGCTTTCACTTCGTTAAAAGCGCTGTGTAAGATCAATATGTTTGCTTTGAAGCTGCTCAGACAATTTATGGGTGGTTGATAGCATCAGGCTCAAAACGGAAAGATTAACAAGAAATGCAGATTGACTAATAGCACTATTTAGAGTGTGAGCCTTAAATGGCATGTCACTTAATTCATCTTCTATTTTGCTAAGGGAGAGAAAGATAGGCTGCTAAATGTCTTTAAAATACGTAGTTGTGCCTTTCTAACCACCGGGTTTGGCACAGTGAAATAAGATTCTATTTCTTTTGTTAAGGACAACATTTCTGTTCTTTCGACTGACAAATGTTTCCTTTATGACACCCTTAAGTTTCTTACAGATGGTATTTTGCTCTCATCTGACAAACACAAATTTAGAATGTCTGGAGAATTAACTTTTCTCTGATGGAAAGTTGTACTCCTCTGAATTCCCCACTCATCGTGGCAGTGCCGCCATACCTTTAGCCTCTCTTTTTTTTTTTTTTTTTGGTCAAGTCCTAATGTTGACAAGGTCTTCAATACTGTATTAGCCAAACCTGCTACAGTAACGTCATGAACGGGGACGAATGCTAGAAAATCTGATTTTGTAAGTTTGCTCCTCTATGTAACCTACTCAGAAAATAGGTCGATTTGACAGACGTCATTGGTTTCATCTGCTAAAACGGAATGACAAACAGACTTTCTGATGTTTTCTACAATTTTTAATTGTAGTAAGTGACCAAAAGTGTTAAAAGTTCGATTTGAATTAAAAAACTTGTGTGCATCGCCTTCCCACTGCTAGTCGTTAATTGCTCTTTTAGAATATTATCTCGACCGTTCACCTTACGGGGCAGCCGCGTGGTTTGAGGCGCCTTGCCACGGGTCGCGTGGATCCCCCGTCGGAGTTTCCAGTCCTCCCTCGGGCATGGGTGTTTGTGTTGTCCTCACCGTAAGTTAGTTTAAATTAGATTAGGCAGTGTGTAAGTCTATCGACGGATGACCTCACCGATTTGGTCCCATACGAACTTAGCACTGTCTCCACCGTTGGCTCTGTATCTTAGCAACGTCTAAAATTCCCATCATTTTCGTTCGGTTCTTCGTAGTTTATTCGTCGAGAGCCACGATAACCCCTATGAGCTATTTGTTGCTTCCCTCAAATGGAATTATCTCTATTTTGTGGACTTGCAATTTTCTATTATTCTCAATATCCAGTCTTCTTTGACCATTTACTTCTTTGATAACATTTTCGGTTTTATTCTCAACTATATCTTTCCTGTTTTCAGCAGTCAAAACGTATTACTTATGATATGATAAGTTCTCATGTTTGCTGTGCATTTCCCTGATTGGAACACCCTGAGTAACCAAAGCCCTTGCCATTTGGCGATCTTGTTTCCCTACATAGGAAAATAGCACGCAGTACTTACAGAAACATACAAACTTTCTCGCTGAATAGCCTAACTACTTGAATTCTTCTAGCCACTTTATTTCAAAAGATCTGGTTTGGTTTGAACGAGTAATGGAGGGAAATATGTAACCAGGCTCAGGTTTCCAAATATTTTCTAACCAAAAAATTCTTTTTTCGTTGTGAAAGACTCAGCGGAATTGCTTTGACAATAGTTTCCAATATCATACATATTTTTTCCTACTTCATCAGGCCAACTATCCACCGTAACTGGAACCACAGCAATTGAGCTTGAAGTAGCGACGTCACAAAAAGCCATTTTACCAACGCAGCTGACTTCAGAATTGACACGGTCAAGCCCATTTGCACTTCGTCTTTTCGTAACACTACCGATTTCAGGAACGTCTCCAACAGGCTTATAGGCTTTTGGTTTTGTGGCGAAAAATTTTGAATAGAAGCTTGTCTCGTCATTACCATTGTGGTTCACTTATTGCCAACTTAAATACGCTGAAAAGTATATGAACATTAAAAATTGAAATACCACCATACTTAAGTATAAGTACAACAGATGTAGAACAGCCAATAACCTACAAGGATGAAACATAGATTGTATTGTCGGTGTCCGCCGCCGACGTTCGGTAAACGTCGGTAACCGCCGCCGTTGAGACAAACGCCAACGTATGTACAATGACAATGAGTAGGGCTACACAAAATGAGGCTATTGTATCATTACGTTTGTTCACACCATGACAATCACTACATTTGAACATGAGCGTTTTTATTATTCTCTTTTACGAAACATTGCTACTTCTGCGGCATTCTTAGTTGAGCAAATAATCGGTATGACGCGAGAAGTCCGCAAACTATGCGCAGTGCTGTCATCCGTAACATTCTTTACCTAGTGTATGGTTCAAATGGCTCTGAGCACTATGGGACTTAACTTCTGAGGTCATCAGTCCCCTAGAAATTAGAATTACTTAAACCTAACTAACCTAAGGATATCACACACTTCCATGCCCGAGACAGGATTCGAACCTACGACCGTAGCGGTCGCGCGGTTCCAGACTGTAGCGCCTAGAACCGCTCGGCCACTCCGGCCGGCACCTAGTGTATGCTGTTACAATACAGTTTTCTGTTCCTCTATCAATATACCCACCAAAAGTTATGTAATGCAAATTTATAGTGAACACTACGCACTTATAAATAAACTAAAACATCACACGTCAGAAATTTTTGTGACTTTAAGCTACTGGTGTGGACAGTTTTCAACTAACAAAACTTAATCACAAAATTTTTTGTCTCAAACATAGCTTCAGCTCAGACGAGGTAAATAAAATGTATATATCGTGTGACCAGGGCATCCCGTCGGGTAGACCGTTCGCCGGGTGCAAGTCTTTCGATTTGACGCCACTTCGGTGACTTGCGTGTCGATGGGGACGAAATGATGATTCTTAGGAGTCCATGAGCGGTGACAATCTCCAACCCAGCCAGGAATCGAACCCGGGCCTTTAGGACTGGCAGATTCTCGCGCTGATCACTCAGCTACCAAGGGCGGACCTCCGATGAGGTTAAGAGGGTTAGGTTGGTCAGATGGAAGAGACCAAACAGTGAGGTCATCGGTCTCATCGGTTCAAATGGTTCAAATGGCTCTGAGCACTATGGGACTCAACTGCTGAGGTCATTAGTCCCCTAGAACTTAGAACTAGTTAAACCTAACTAACCTAAGGACATCACAAACATCCATTCCCGAGGCAGGATTCGAACCTGCGACCGTAGCGGTCTTGCGGTTCCAGACTGCAGCGCCTTTAACCGCACGGCCACTTCGGCCGGCTAGGTCTCATCGGATTAGGGAAGGAAATTGGTCACCCCATGTCGAAGAAACCATCCCGGCATTTGCCTGAAGCGATTTAGGGAAATCACGGAAAACCTAAATCAGGAAGGTCGGACGCGGGATTCAACCGTCGTCCTCCCGAATGCGAGTCCAGTGTGCAAACCACGCGCCATCTCGATGGGTGAGGTCAAGATATACGACATTTGAACAGGATCTGTACAAACATCTTTCAGGAATTCGTTGCGGAGAAATGAGCTTAGATTTTTACAATTACCTGAAGACAAATAACATGTTTCGAACTATATATACTGATAAAGAGCAAAACGGTTTCGACGCGATTTAACGAGTGTTTTGATATATTCCTTCAATATAACGGTATGAAATTGGTTTTTTAAATCCATTATACATTCACACTTCGTACAAAAACAGCTGCACGATGAAAAAGAGGAATCTGCCATGTTAACTTACGCAAGGTTGACGGAAGTTGGCATGAGTGCTACACCATTTTCTGAGGCGGAACGGACACTGAAAGGGACGGAAATGAACAACAACAGAGGCGGATATAGTGAATTGTCCTTTATTCCGGACGTGGTATAACTGTCCGCATACGCTCAGGTGTCCGAGTGCGAGCCCGACTCCGACCGAATCAGCTCGAACTTTCACGAACTTCACACCGCTAACACCTCACTTCCCTCACCAATATAGGGAAGTATGACTGTGTACCACGGCGATTCATTAACATAATTCTGATACCGCACTTATTGTTTTTCTTCATATTCATCCTTTCGGGGGAGGGGGGGGGGGGCAGTACCATAGTTCTTATTTGGAATTACTCCAAAAGAAAACGCACGAAAACTTATAATGTCTCTCTCATTATAGCTCTCCAATCCTCCAAGTGCTGAATCAGAACCTCGTACTATAGCAACAGTAAACCATGAATTTCCACTAACAACCTCTGTAGTAGTGCAAGAAAAATTAATCTTACATCCTACAAAGGTTATAGGTCCTCCAAGCAGTTGCTGTTGCGCTGTCTGTTTAGGTTTAAGATCAAACGTATCTACATTCTTGTAGACAGGTAGACTCGTTCTTCTTGCATATCTTCTCCTTCGGTATGGCATGGCTGTCGATACTGTGCGGCTGCCTCGAGTCGACTGAACATGCTGCTGCCTCTGTACCAGCAGCGGCTGACGCCGCTGCTGATAAGAAAGCGCCAGGCAATCAGAACGCGAGCGGAAGCACGTTGCCCGGCACTTCCGCACCCTTTATTAGCGGATCGCGCTCTGTTAAAATTAGAGCGCGCTCCTCCAGCTCTGGCGGCAGCCAGGCGAAGCTCGTTCAAGGTCACCCGCCTTACGTAGCTGCAGCGGCTAAGTGAAGACAGCCATGAGAAACTCATCTTGGGTGATATTTTCGATATCCGTTGAATGAATTATATCATGTAGCCATATGAGATTGTGTGAGTGAGGCAGTCATCGTTTTTGCCATTCGGTTTTTTACAGCCAGCACCAAAAGGTCCCAAAGATGTGGTATTTTTTGATCTCAGTTGTTATTTTTCGGAAAACTCGGGTTATTATGTCGTATCGATGCATGGGGGTTTCTACGTGTCTTACTTGTTTGATTTCTGGCCACGACGAGTGGCATGTGAATGTTAAAAAGAGGTGAGGTCCTCCATATTTTCTTATCCAGGTCACGGCATTTTGAGTGTATTCGTACATGTGTCCCGAGCTTCCTGTGTATCACTGTGCCTATGCCGTCAGCGTTTACGTCAATTGTGACTGCGTCTGGAATATGGATGTCTTCTTCAGTGCAAAGTTTCTTCTGTTTCAGTTTTATGTAAGGCATCCGTTCCGCTTGTATTTTTGCTTACATGTCTGCCAGGAGTCGTTGGAATAAACAGCGAGTGTTGAGAATCTGACTGTTTGATTCAATGTCTCTGTTCATTTAGCGGTAAGCATACTACTCTTTGGAAGCGACTTTTTTTGTTTGTTTCTACGCCTGTTTCAGGTTGTATTTGTTTATCATTCAAATGATATCCGTCCACCCCGTGCAGAAATAGCAATGGATGACGGAAGGCATCGTATGAACGATGTGTCTCTGCAATGCGTCGTAGTCCTTCTCTTCGTTGTACAATTATTGCACGGCTTGCGTTTACATTGTCCAGAATTACGATGGCGACCCCATCTACCTGAGGTGTTCTTCAGGTTTTGTTCAGGTGGTCTTTTGTCTACTCGAATTATAACTTTATAATCATCAGAAATCATTCAGTCAACTGCTGTTTTGAATATGTGAATCGACTGATTGTATTTGTGTTAGATCCTCTACACATTTTGGGATACTTCTTGTCTCAAGCGACAGATATTTGTGCATCGTTGATCAATTTTTGTTTCTTCTTTTCTGAAAATGTACTTTCATAAATTTATCGTCTTCGTTGGGTAATGGTAGTAATGATCCCATTTTGTGATAGATCTATCCTTGGATGGAAAAAAACGTAACTGATTTCAACTCTGTTAGCTTTGATGCAAGTGACACCGGCCCAAGTTATCTGGAAGCAGGCGTTGTTCGCTTTTATATTTTTAAGAAAGTGTTTTTATTCTTGAGTTTCTGCAATCATATAACATAAAAATTCATGCAGAATTGCTACCAGCGGTGGTAATCGAATTTTCCATTTATGCAACAGAATCCTGGTATTTCTTTACTGAATTTTTTCGGGTAGCTAGGTAGGCACATGTTATCCAGTTTTCCGATTACGACGTTATTTGTGTTTGTTGTATTCTTTACCGGCTCGTAGTCTAATACTTCATTTGTTAGGTTGTACTGTACACGTCCTCGTCCGCGCTTTTCCTAGGATAATATTTTCAGGGCCGTCTTTAGTTCTCAGTCTTTTATTATAAGATTGTGGCGCAGTTCTTGATTCTTCAGTCCGGTCATTACGTTTCTCTGCTTCTCGCGGTGCTCATTGTCGTTCACTGAGAACTTACAGGTGCTTCACGCTCTTCGCCCGTTTCATTCTTTCCTTGTTCTTTCTGTTATCGCCGTTTCTGGTTCAGAACTGGCCAGACCTCCTCCTATTTTACGTTTGGGCATTGTCCAAAATATAAATCAAATCTGCTTTTTATTAACATGTACGCTAAGTACACTTCTCATACTTTATTTTTCGACTTATATTCTCTGTTTCACTTTGACTACCAAAATATTACTGTTTGTTTTTAATCACTCGCTGCACTACTGTTTTGGGTCCTCCCGTCGTCACTGATAAGAAACTGACGTTCGAACTCGCGACAGGTCTTGCTTTATGTACCCCTGCCACTGGGTAGACCCACGACTGGCAAATTCCAGAATTCTTCGAAAGGTCCACAATGTTCCAGAATATTCCACAACATTCTAGGGTGTACTGGAATGTTCCACAATGAAATGGCATGTTTTAGGATGTTCCCGAACATTCTGAAATCTTCGCTAATGTTCTGTTCCCAACATTCCAGAACATCTGGGATCATTGCGGAACGTTTCGGAACAATCTGGAATGTTGTTGAATGCTCTCGGATACTCTCTAATGTTCTGGAATATTCTCAAATACTCTAGAATGTTCTAAAATTTCTAGAGAGCGAAACTTCCCAACCTTCATGTCTTCAAAAGCACACCCTTTAAATAAAAACGGGGACCTTCTGAGCACTATAGGACTTAACATCTGAGGTCATCAGTCCCCTAGACCTTAGAACTACTTACACCTGACTAACCTAAGGACATCACACACAGCTATGCCCGAGGCAGGATTCGAACCTGCGACCGTAGCGGACGCACGGTTCTAGACTGAAGAGCCTAGAAACGCTCGGTCACACAGGCCGGCATTAACGACTATATTCATTCAAAATTTAAGTACCATATGGGATCATATCTGGGACGCAGTAAGTATTAACTGAAAGCCATTACCAATGTTTTAGCAGGAACAGCCTCTGACATGTCCCACAAAACAGTTACATTAATATGTAATCAAGCACAACGGCACTATGACGAAAGATTCACTGCGGACATGCAAATATTGTTGAACCCCTATGGGAATTTGCTAGCAGGAGGTGTAAGAAACAGTGAGGCTCCAATGCAGCAAGCAATATGTTAAGAATTCGGCTCCGATGCGAAGCGTATTCAGGTGGCTGAGACGATCAGTCGGCTCTCAGCTGTGTTGCGAAGCGAACTTGCAAGGGGCTCCGTGCAGCGCTCCGCAAGCGGAACGTTGTTTACTCGCGCGGGTAGTGGTATAGCCATGGAGGTATAAGGAGGGGAGATGGCACTATGGCCGTCTGCTGTACGTCTGTTTGAAGCCGGTGGGCCGCCATGTTTGATTGGTCAAAACAGTGACAGAGCTCTTGTTAGAATTGCGTGTTCTTCATATTTAACGTTATGTCTGCGAAATAATTTCAGACGATGAGTGTTACAATGTTTACATGCATAACACAACGTCAGAATAGCTTTTTCAGGTGTTTTCGTTTTGTTTTTAATGCGTTTTTGCCCCAGAAATACAATTGATTTGGTCTCGTTTCTTCTGGATACGAACTTCGAATGATGAAAAATAACGGTGTACAAAGCTCTTTTCAAACTCAAATCACCTTTTACTGTATTTGTGTCGATGTAAACTGAAAGCAGAACCCGAAAGCTATGCTAGTTTACATACCGGATGATATTTCTTACTCGTTTACACACTTATACAAAATTTCATTTGTAAATACAAACATCGTTTGTGCTTTGCCAAGAGAAATAAGCATATGAACCCACAGAGCCCTACGAGCTTCATTGACCGGAAATCTGAAATAAAATAAGAAGAAAACAGTTTCACAAAACGTAAACAAGGCCGCACATCTCACGAATATAAACGACAATATTTTACGAACGGTGTACGCATGGAACGTGATTCCTTTTAACTAGGTAGCACTATTCCAACGGTTAGTACACCCGTAAACAACGCAAACCGGCATTTTAAAATGAAGAAACCTTCAGCAGCTCTAGACAGTAGCACAATCGGAAACGAGTCTTCTGACCAAACTGCAATGGCGGAGCTCGGTTTCTGTCGGCTTCAAGTTTGTGACGTCATGGCATCTCCCCTCCTTATACCTCCATGGGTATAGCAGTGTAAACAGACACCTCGGACGACGACGGCGCTTTCTTATGGAAAGGCAACGGTTAAATTAACGTTCCATGCCTAGTTCGCAACATCCAAGCCATACGAAGTACAGCGTCTCCTGCATGTCGATCCACAGGAACTTCTCGGTATACATCTTTCGGTCGTCTCCAGCACGGTTTACCCGAAATTTGTCGATGAAGCAGCGTGCGAATGGCTTATTCGGTGTTCCAACTATGGATACCGTTTGCACCACTCGGACGGCAACGTGGGTGTAGTGACTGTCGACCATGCAGGACTAGGATTTCGGAACTTACGAATCTACGAGCTGCCGTTTGAAGTTCCGGCCACAATTGTCGTGAACGAGCTGCGGCCTTACGGGGAAGTACTAACTCACTTGGAAGAAAATTGGCATACGTCCGAGACGTATCCTGTACTGAATGGAGTGCGTCAGATGCGAATCGAACTGCGCTAACACATCCCATCGTACGTGACCGTTGGTGGCTGTCGAGCGACCGTCATTTATGACGGTCCACCGCGGACTTGTTCAGGATGCATGCAGGAAGGGCATGTACGCTCTGAATGCCCTCAGAGACTCCTCGTCCAGACACCATGTGCAGACATGACGCCTACCGACGCAACCGACAACGCTGCCTGTTGAAATGGCTCTGAGCACTATGCGACTCAACTTCTGAGGTCATCAGTCGCCTAGAACTTAGAACTAATTAAACCTAACTAACCTAAGGACATCTCACACATCCATGCCAGAGGCAGGATTCGAACCTGCGACCAGATCGAACGCTGCCTGTCACATACGTTGAGGCAGCGAAGAACATGACGGACGTGGACGTTGTTCCGTTCCCGTTACCGGCCCCTAGGAACCGGTTTCCACTCCCACTACGACGTAGATCCCATCGGAACCGTCGCCGTACTCGACAGCAGCGACCACGTCGACGCTCCAGCCATGTGAAGAAAGAGAGTACCAGAAGATCGATTCGAGCTCGGACACGGAGATGCGGGAGGTGCCAACTGTTTGTCGTGATTCATAGGACGCGGACACACGTTCCCGCAAGCAGAAGTCGCCCAAGCGACGAAAGAAGAGTAGGCTGTCTGCAGGAAATGCTTCGTGAGATGGCAACACGTTGCAGGAGGATAAGGAAAGTCCATCTGCGGCCAGGGCTGTGGACCTCAAACCAACGGTTCCTGGTCAGCTGCTGGCAACGTCCGCCCAAGTATAAAGCAAAGTTGACGATGCTCAACCCACCGACGAGCCCTCTGGAGATTTTGCGGCTAAGACACCAGATGGACGTCATGCGTCGCCTAATGAACCAAACCTCCAGCTTTGTGATTGGGCATTCCGGATGGAGATGGAAATAATGATATCAGATTTGAGTGACAACCAGATGCCCGCAGCCGACGGATCGTCGGATGGACATCTTGGTGGTTCAAATGGTTCTGAGCACTATGGGACTCAACTGCGGAGGTCATCAGTCCACTAGAACTTAGAACTAGTTAAACCTAACTAACCTAAGGACATCACAAACATCCATGCCCGAGGCAGGATTCGAACCTGCGACCGTAGCGGTCTTGCGGTTCCAGACTGCAGCGCCTTTAACCGCACGGCCACTTCGGCCGGCTGGACATCTTGTCTCTGCCGATTGATAATATATACGGTGCGGGTGACAAGACGGTCAGAAGGACAACGTTGCGCTTACTGGCTTAAGCTATTGCAGGATACGTCATCATACTATTAGATGACGCAGGTGTGTCGGAAAGGTAGAGTCAATGTCAATGGCATTAGTTCTACTATGAAAACCCAGTTGTTAAAGGACATGATTTGGGCGGCGGACATTGATATCGTGATTCTTCAAGAGCGCCTGGATGTTTATGGATACGCGTGTTAAGTCAATATAGCTTCCGACGGTGGTGATGGTATGGCCAGACTACTATGGGATGGCATCAAACCAACGGACCTTCAGTATTTGCCGTCAGCGAGAGGCATTGCGCTCACCATCGGCGTAGTCCTCCTTGTGAATATGTATACCCCGTATGGTACTGCGAAGCGTCGAGAGCGAACGCTGTATTACTCCACTGACGTAGCTCCATTGTTTGAGGCGCTACAGAGCAATTAGCGATGGCCGGAGACTTTAACAGCGTCTTACGCCCGGAGGATCAGATCCCTTACCATGTTTCACGTTCAGCCCTTCATGCTATTGTCAGGGATCTCGCTTTTCATGATACATGGACACCAATCCAACCATTCGGCCAGCAGGTTGGGCAGGATTTACGTCTCCCGATGTCTTCGGGCAGCGACTGTCGGTGCTGAGCTGTGGCATTCTGCATTCACCGGCCATCAGGCCTTCATCTGCGCCGTCACTCTGCCACGACAAAATACGAGCCGTAGTAGAGGACCCTGGACTCCTAAAGTCAACATTCTTCGGGAAGAGGCTTGCCTTTAGCCGTCACTGCTACCTGTCACAAATGTGAGCGACGGCATCGTACCTATGACTCCACGATAAGATGGTGGACATACTGCGCCAAACCAGCTCTTCGCAGCACGCTCATGCCGTATTGACGAGACAGGACGCTTTGGCTCCGATCGACCTCTGTGTTTTACTACACGGTCTTGAGAGAAACAGCGTCGCAACAACCTTCGCTAGAGCGCCAAACGGCCATCCACTTGAAACAAGCACGGCTTCTGCACATCACGGCTGACAGATTGGACGGCGCGCGGGCTCGAGCGAGACTGCAAGATTCCATCTCAGAGGAACGTGTTTCTCTTTATCACATAGTCAGAGAACGGAGACATCGTAAGAGACGAATCATCACCGACGTTATTTCTGCGGACGGCAACGTGGAGAGACAAACAACGCCATCTCCAGTGCACTCACAGATTACTACCTAACTCTCTACCTAGCACGTCAACGACGTGACAATGACGTTGAGGACGTCCTGCACGACCTGCCACCTTCGCGTAGAGCGCAAGGCGACGCCACATTCATGGAGGCCGTCACTTGGGAAAAAATGCGCATAGCGCTGTCGCGGGGCGCGAGAAACACATCCCCTGGACCTGATGGTCTTCTGCTTAAATTTTATAGCACCTTTCCTGACCTGACGGCGGAAGTTTGGCGGTAGATGCGCTGCGAACTCCTGGATCCAGACTCCCGCGTCCCTCCCCCCCCCCCCCCCCCCCGAATTTTTGGAGAGCATGATCAGCCCTGTTCCAAAATCAAACGGGGGGTGCAGACCGCTAGACTTTCGACCGTTAACGTTAGTGAATTCGGATTACAAGCTGTTCGCCCGCTTTCTTCGTTCTCGCCTCCTCGCTGTTCTCAAACATGCCATGCATGCCGACCAAATATGTATGGCAGCCGGCAGTAACATTCAGACGGTGTTAAGCTCTTATTGAGATGTGGCGATCATGCCGGCATGCCTCTTAGAAGGCGACCTCGTGGCAGTTCACCTAGACCACGCATTTGACCCAGTTGAGCACCATTTCCTGCAGGCTGTCTTAGAGAAGATGGGACTGTCCCCACTACCGGCCGGTGTGGCTCTCCGTCTCATCCACAGAGCCCTATCCACAGTGCTGGTCAATGGCTACCGCTCGCTGCCGTTCACTGTTGAGCGCTCAGTGCGACAAGGATGTCGTCTATCTGCTTTTTTCTTCGCCGTCACCCTCGAGCCTGCGCTTCATGGTCTATGACAACGTTTGGAGGGCGTTCGTCTCCGCAATGTGCATTTTAAATGTTGTGACTGTGGATGATGTAGTTTTCTTGGCGAGGTCGGCAGAAGATATATGTACGGCGATCACGTGGCTGCAGCAATATGGCGGGGTGGTCAGGAGCCGTGTCAACTTGCGAAAGTCGCACTACATGGATTTGGGCAGAGGACTGAATGTGTAAGCCAGTGCCTATTACCCAAGTCCTGCCAATGAAATGTTTGGGAATTAACTTCCTTGGAAACGTCCAGCGTACAGCAGCAGATACCTGTCGCAGACTACTTCATGTGATCCGCACGAAAGTTCGACTCCATAACTTTCTAACACTGACTTGATCATGCGTATGCATATGGTCAACGTCTACCTCGTTCTTAAACTTAATCATTACGCACACGTTCACCCAATGACCGCTACGGTAGCTGCCAAGTTCCGGGCGGTCATAGATCATTTCTTGAGCGAGGGTAGGGTATACAAGAACCGTTACGAGACACTAACGTTGCCCATACATGCAGGCGGCTTTGGAATGATAAACGTACCCAACAGGGCGCGATCTCTCTTCCTGCGGACGATGCATCGCCTACGTACTTCTGACAGGGACACCCTCCCTGGTACACTGATTCAGGAGGTGGTGCCTCAATGCGTCCGTCCGCCGATTGTTGTTGGACATACCACGCCGGCACTGTGTCACATTTGCTCCTATCTGGTCAACATTGGTTATGTGTTGGTTGTCTTACCGACCACACGGGATCCTAGAACCAAGGACTTCTACCGCTACTTGCAACGGATATTGCCTGCTAAAGGGGTTGAACGCCGACATCCGGCGGTTCGCCTTTCCTTTTCACCACTGTCAATGGCGCTGTGGTATATGATAACGACTGAAAAATTCCTCATCTGTCACATCTTGCCGCTGTTGACACCGACGTGCACCGTCCTGTTTGTGATACGGCTGCCGCCTGCTGGTTCCTCACACGGCGCGTGTTAGCATTGTTGTTGCGACGGACGCCTCAGTCCGTAGTGCCCACCGAACTGATCCATCCCGACGTCACTTACTTTCCTGCTACTCGTCATAATGCCATGATGTGGGTTTAGGCTATGGCATTCTCATACTCTTTTAGTGACAGCGTTGTAGGGTTGTTAGATTTCGGCATTATTTAACAAACGTCGTATGGTCATCTCTTTGCGAATTACACAGGGTCGTTGTTTAGAAGCCCTCCAGACCGTTGAGGTGAGACTGAGATATTGCACATGATTGACTGATGAAAGGCATCAACGGTAATTGTAGGGTGTTTCACACTCGCTGAACGAGAAGACGACCAGGACATCCCTCCGTCTGGCTGCTGTGGACACCCCGAAAGTAGTTCAAAAAAGTTAAAAAGAAAGAATTACAAATAAAAACATAACAAAAAAGAAAAACAAATAAAATATAGCAAAAGTATTGTATCCCTTTCTTTATCCTTTTCTATTTTTTAATAAAACTTTCAGATGCGTATTTAAAATTTGTTCGTGGGTGGAGCCTGAAGTGGTGGCAAACCACCATCCTAGTTAGATTTTAGGGTGAAAGAGGCAGTGGCACTAGCTTTGCTTTTGTTTTATGTTAAATAGATTTCTTGGGTAGTATATGTGATAGGGGCCAACGCCTAAAGTGGGAGAGGTCTAAGGTATAAATAATAATAATAATAATAATAATAATAATAATAAAAGACAGTAGAGCACTTGCTCGCGAAAGGTTCACACTTACCCCTTTCCCTTTCTTTCCCCTTCCTCTATTTCAGAAAATATACAGTATGACTCATCTGCCCCTGCTGATGGGTCTTATGCAGCCTGCAACACATTCAAAAAACACACACAAGGTTTTCATATTCTCTTGCCTGGTACCTGCAAACTACTGGTCCTACAGAGTAAATAAACAGCACCTTTATGAAGGGAATGTTATAAAGTTAAGTTTTGTACTGGGATACGTTTTCACTCGAGGTCGCAGGTTTCGAGTTATTTAAGAAAAACGAAACGCACTTGAAGGTCACATTTGTACGTGTTTCTTGAAACCTAGAGAGCCTCTAGTGAAAACATGTGCCACTATGAAATTTATGTACATCAAAATTCCTACAAAAATGTCCTGTTCATTTCTTCTGTACAACTAATAGTTTCTGCATAGCGAGTGAGAGAGTATGAAAATCATGTGTGTGGTATTTGAAGACACTGTGGGTTGCTTGTAACCCATCAGCAGAAGCAGGTGACTAACCAGCTAAGAGGTAAGTGGTCATAGCTGTCGGTTGTACGATCAGAATTAATGTTCTTGTGCATAAGTCTGATTCTGCAAGAAATTACGATTATTCATAGTCACAGACAAAATATTCAACGAATAATATTTTCTGTTTTACTTGTGTTCAGATAGCCGATCTTGTTGAAGTGGCCACTCACGAGAAGCCCGAAATCCTGTTTCAAGTCCCATTCTGGCACTAATTTCCATTAGTTCTGAAATATTCTACTGTTGAAGTAGAACTATTATCCCAGTTTGCTAGTGCATTCTTAATTGGATGCAGCTATTGACTGTCAATACAGTGACTAAGTCACTTCAGTCATTGCATTCTGTTGATAGTCCGTTTACATATAAATGAAGGGCATTTTTAATAGAAGTTATATTACTTTCTACAAGTGCCAACCATATATAGCGTTAAAAATAATCGTCTATGTTAAAAAACAGTAAGAGTAATTTCGAATGAGTGTGAAATATAATAAAATAAAATTATTATATCACAGACTTCATGGTCACAGGTTAAAATTAGGTAAATATTCACCTGTGAGAGAATCATGCAGAAGTATTATATTTCCTAAAATCGATAGATCTCATCATGTCTGATCCATGGTGTGTTTATTCAAGAAGCAGAGACAAAATAGTAATACAGTAGTATTTTTTACCTTATGTGTATTAAATGTCTTCATGTACCACTCCCAAATAATTTTCACGAGAATTCGGAAGCATTTGCAGTAGGAGTGTGTGTAATACTTCTGTACAAACGTAAATCTGTTCTGGAGTTAAAACGTGTACGATAAATCTGAGTGAACATTGTTCTAGAAGGGTACTGGAATGTAGAAAGGTACTATTCAGAGCCCCATGGGCAACGTAATCCTGTGTTAAAAATTAGTTAAGTGCTAGAACGTAGTGGTAAGTACAGTAATTACTATACTTACCACGAAGCAATTTGTTTTATATAGTGTATAGCTACATTTTTTTGTCGTCTATTCGATCTGATGTAGGTGGTTTTTCATATAGACACCAGAGACAGAAAGACATCGTTACATAACATTACTGAGGTGTCATAATACGGACATATTGGTTACCTAGTTGACGTTGCCGTACTAGAAAGATTAGAATGAGGTATCAAACATACGGTATTGTCTGTTGTATTATACCTCACTTCCATCAGGATTATCCGCCTAAGCCGGGAATCTGTGAGGTACATGTACCAGCAAAGTGAAGTAAACTTGCGTACCTGTGTTATGCAAGGCTATAAAAGGACTGTTCGCTTATCTATATATGAACTGTACATCTAAGAGTGATACAGATACATCGGTAGTGGATGGCGCATATTACGACGAAATATAGGTTATTTAGAACGGAAGCATTCCATAAAAGTAGACTCTCTGGTGCTGATACGATCGAAAGTAATACCACACTAACTACTACGGCCTAGGTGCATGTAAGACACCCTAATGCTAACGCATACCACGTACCATAGATTCAATATATGACATAGAATAACTATGCTGTGTTTACAGAATGAAACTTGTTACTAGAGACTCTAGTAATTACTGTTCCATTCTATTGCTTTCTTACAGTTACCCAATTTTTAACAAATAATTGTGTAGCCCATAGGGCTCATTCTTGAATAATCAGACCATGTATCAAACAAGATTATTTCTATTGAAATTAGCTACTATTATTTGATCACAATGGTGAAAATTTACCTAATTTTGGTCTATGACTATGTGGCTCAGGAGGCATAAAAATAGTATTTTATAATATCTCAAGCCCTTTCAAAATAACATTCGCTCACTTTTATCATGACTGATCCCTGTAGAGTGTGATATACTCACTCGAACTGAAAAATGGTTTTAGTTGAAACATAAACCGATTGCCAATAGTATACAATAACAGTAACAAACTGTAACTATAGATAGTTATAATTTCGTGTTGCTTCAAACGTACGCAAAAGGATTTTAATTTTGATCCCACAACCTTTATTTACGACGACTTACAAGTTGTAGATCACAAATAATATTGTTATGTTGTTAGGCATTAATGTAATTTACTTGTTGCAAAATATTGCTGTGTGTGTAAGCAAATCTGAAGACGGATCTGGCCGTCCTGTAACCGATCGTGCTCTGAAGAAAATAAAAACATTTTTTTTGTAGTCATAGGCCATTTACTTGCAATTGCAAAGTTGTCTCAAGGATGAGTTTCCATCATCCACTAAGGTGAAAAGTCCAAATAATTCCAATATTGTAAATAATTGAGCACTTAGCGACAGACATTCTTCATTAATGTTACAAAGAATGACATTGAGCGCACAGAAACAAATCATTAATGCCGTAAAGGGAAAAGCCTTTCGACTGCCAGGTAAGGAAATTGTTGGAAACTGGTGAAATATTAAAACAATTATGAGAAACAAAATTACTATCCCTCTTCGTGTGTTTCGGGTGTGTCTCTTATTTCTGTTAATACCAACCGCAGATGTGTGATAAGCTTCTTTTTAAGGAAGTTGAATGGAGAAAGCTAAATGAGGTAGTATCTTGTTTCCATGTTCCTATATATGCATTTTACAACATGCGTCACGTTTACTCTACCGGCTGTGGCCTACCTCCACACTATCCGAAACTATTTTGTACTTCGTTCTCCCTTTAGGTAGTTAGTTTAACGTCCCATAGGCAAGGGAACTAGAGGTTTACCTCTCGAATAAGGTAAAGTTTTATTCAGGTCTCTCGTATCAGCACATATATATTTATTCACGGAATTTCAAAAGCCGAAATGTATTACGTTAGTAAAAATTTTGTCAATAGTGCAGCTGTCGTAATAAATATCTATGACAAATATCGGTGAAGAATATGGCGGGGTGTTTGGCGGTAGGAACCACGGCAGCGACCGAGGTAAGGACCTTCGCTGGTTCGGATATCGGGCCTGTGGAGTTCTCATATTTCCGTCAAATAAACCTCCGGCAGCCAGGACCTCGCAAAAGTTCTCGTATTTCACGGACCAAAGTGCACTTATGCGGTCAATAAAGACGGCCATGCTGGTTTATGACAGCATCGCAAATAGAGTTCCCTCTGCGTATACGATAGAAATCTTCCTTATGCTTTTGGGATTCATTTGTTGTCCGACGCTTTGTCACTCTGACTTGATGGTCAACTAAGGACGTCTTGGTTATAAGCTGAACTACGTTATTGTACTCCAATGTTTTGGCCTTTTCGTATTTCCGGTACAACGCGTAACAATTTTCGCCGACGATTTGTGTTACCTTGTAGCTTTTAGGTAAGCGAACGACTTTAATGTCACTTTTGTTTCTTTTACTTCTTATCCTGACACTCAAGGGACGATGGGAAGTTTTTCTTGTTCTAAATGACTAGGAACGAAACTTCATTTCTTGTGCATATGGTAATATGATTTTGAGTTTATCAAACAAAAGATAACATTCCTACGTTATACGTCTGCAGTTAACATAAACTTCTTGCTGTTGTTATTGTGGTAGTGTTCAGTCCGAAGACTGGTTTAATGTAGATCTCTACGTAAGCATATTGTGTGCAAGTCTCTTTATTTGTACATAATTACTGCAACCTACATCCATTTGAAACTACTCTCTACGGTCAAGCTTTGGTCTCCTTCTACAATTTCTATCATCCACCTCTCTCTCTGTTACCAAATTGATGAATCCTTGTTGACTGAGAGTGTGTCCTATCAAACGCTTTCTCCTGTTAGTCAGGTCATGCCACAAAGTTTTTTAGCCCCAATTTGGTCCCCGTCTCGTCAGTAGGTATTCGATCTACCCATTTAACCTTCATCACTTTTCTGTAGCATCAAGTTTCAAACTCTTCTCCTATCTTGCCTGAACTGTATGTTGTCCATGTTTCACTTCCGTAAATGGCTTGAATTCAGACAAATTCTTTCAGAAAAGGCTTCCTAAAATTTTAATGAACTTTCGATGTTATCCAGATTTTTTTAAAAAAAGTGATCCTCTTCCTATTTTTAATTAGTGCATTATATACTCCCTACTTCTGCTAGCGTTAATTAGTTTGATGCCCCAAAGACAAAGATCACCCACTGCATTTAGTGTCTCATTTCTTAATCTGATTTCTTCAGCAGCGCCTGATTTTATTCGGCTCCATTCCTTTACGACTGGAAAGTATGATAGCAAAAGGTGTGTGCAGTACAACACCTTTTCTTCGAGCTTATTTCACTTATAAATGTTTCACAAGCTGTATCGATTTCGCTTAATAAAATCGCAGCTTTTTTGGACTTTAAGGTGTGGAATACAGAACCTTATTGTGCAGCAGGTACTAAAATGTCAGAAGTTGTGTCCACCAGAGGTATAACCCCACTCAATTCGCAGCTTGGTGAGTACTATACTCCATGTAACGTTGAAAATGAGACGGATAAATATTTGTCTTTCGGTACTTTACAAAAACAAATCACAAGTATCTGATCTTTCTACTTGAGAAAGATACAAAATTACTTTCAAATGTATGTTTACCAAGACAACTTAAAGCTTAGTATCTCGTAACCATTGTTCTTCTGAAACACAGCCGTACTATTTGAAGTAGTACGAAATAAATAGATCTGTATCGTACAATAGTGTCTGGTTCCTTGGAGGCATTTGGAGGTCTCCGGTTCGCCCAACATGAAGAAATTTATTTGCAAGGACAAATATGAACAATTACCAGTTAGTGGCACATTTTTTAAAAGGTAATATTAAGTTGGAAAATGTAGTTACAGAAAAAATAGTACAGTGAATGAAATGTCCCGGCTTCGGCACTTAAGACAGGCATAAAAATCCTTAGACAACGTGAACTAATTTTAATTCCATACGGTGTTTTCATAGCATAGAATGGAATAGGGCTTCAAATCTGAGACTTAAATAAGTTCTCTAATATCGAAACTGTTTAGTCCTGAAATACCAACAAATCACATTTTATTCACAGAATTTTGATCTTCAGCGTGGTCTAGTTGACTGAGGTAACTAACATGAAGAAGCTAAGGTGATAGCCAAAATTAGAAAAAGTACCATTTAATGGTAGTACATTTTAAATGAAGTTACAGAACGAATAGTACAGCGAATGAAATATCCCAGCTTTGGCGTTGGAAGCAGGCATAAAAATCCTTAGCTAACGCAAACTAATTTGGTTTCCAGACACTCAGATCGTTTTATGAAACACGAGATTTATTTATTTACGCCTTTAATAAGTATAATTGTTTATGCCTAATGACGTAACAAACGTCGTTAGTGCCGTTGTGTGGCGTTTGTTACCGTTATGCTGCTGAAGATGTCCCGCTTTAGATAAGAAATATCAGCGTTGACGACGAATAATATGGGAATCGTCATGAACTCAGCCTTTGCAAGAATGATGTAGTAAGCCTACTGCCTACTTTTCAAATGATGCACCATTTAATTAATCGATTTATGACCAAAACAGAATTAACGTCTATATAAGCCCTGGCAGGCGTATAATCCCAGCTCATCCTGAACGTTTGTCCAGTGATTTTAGCAGAGCGCCACCTCCTTGGCATGCAGGAGTAAGAGAAATTAACTGTGTGCCACATTTATCCTTATGCAACTCTGTACTCTTGCCAGAATATCGGTAGATAATCCAGAAAATATCAGCAGTATTTGCTAATGGAATTATAATTTGTATTGTGGCTGTCAGTGAGTTTATATATCAAGCTGAAATTACTAAACGGTTTTTGCATGCAGTCGTGGTATTGACAAACACGCACGGCGGCCATGAGTAATTGTCTAACACCATTGAAAGACAGGCCTACCGAGCGGACATAGTATCTCATTGAGAGCCCGTGATAACGTTGACGCTATTACGACAGCTATTTTCAGTCATTGGTCGCTTATTCACATTGTTATTATGATTACCGGTTCCAAAGCTAGATGTCTTCAGACCTATTACAACAAATGTAAAAGAAATACCTCGAGTCTGAAGTAGTTTTGCTTGATACCAGTGACTGAAAATAATACTAATAGAAGGGAAATGTTTTCATTGTGATGTTTTATGGTGCAGGTTGAATCATATTCTTTTACAGCAGTTCAATTCATTTGGCTTTGGAAAAATTTCCTAGCAGCTACAATAAACGATAAAAAGGGAAAAAATAGAAATTTATGTGTCACTGTAAAATAAGCTATAATAACCGATAAAAATGGAAAAAATAGAAAGAGAAATTTATATGTCACTGTAAAATACTGTTAGAATTTACATGCGGATAGGAACTGTATCAATATGGGAAAGAAGCTGTCCCTGTTTTGCTTTGGTACGTAATTCATAAATAACGGCAAGCGGTGCAACACATAGGTAAAGAGTGTCAACTAGGATTCTCAGTCTGACCAGAGTTAGTCTGCGAACGTAGTTTCTCCTGACAGCATCGTTGTAGAAAATAGGCTACTCTTGATATACACCCGTGTAGGTGGACAGGGAAATGTTACAGTCTCCAAGCCGTTAAAGAAAAGCCTACATACAGGGTTATTACAAATGATTGAAGCGATTTCACAGCTCTACAATAACTTTATTATTTGAGATATTTTCACAATGCTTTGCACACACATACAAAAACTCAAAAAGTTTTTTAGGCATTCACAAACGTTGGATATGTGCCCCTTTAGTGATTCGGCAGACATGAAGCCGATAATTAAGTTGCTCCCACACTCGGCGCAGCATGTCCCCATCAATGAGTTCGAAAGCATCGTTGATGCGAGCTCGCAGTTCTGGCACGTTTCTTGGTAGAGGAGGTTTAAACACTGAATCTTTCACATAATCCCACAGAAAGAAATCGCATGGGGTTAAGTCGGGAGAGCGTGGAGGCAATGACATAAATTGCTGATCATGATCTCCACCATTACCGATCCATCGGTTTTCCAATCTTCTGTTTAAGAAATGCCGAACATCATGATGGAAGTGCGGTGGAGCACCATCCTGTTGGAAGATGAAGTCGGCGCTGTCGGTCTCCAGTTGTGGCATGAGCCAATTTTCCAGCATGTCCGCGGGCTACGCGTGAAACTTACACGCACGCGTTCAACCGTTTCTTCGCTCACTGCAGACCGACCCGTTGATTTCCCCTTACAGAGGCATCCAGAAGCTTTAAACTGCGCATACCATCGCCGAATGGAGTTAGCAGTTGGTGGATCTTTGTTGAACTTCGTCCTGAAGTGTCATTGCACTGTTATGACTGACTGATGTGAGTGCATTTCAAACACGACATACGCTTTCTCGGCTCCTGTCGCCATTTTGTCTCACTGCGCTCTCGAGCGGTCTGGTGGTAGAAGCCTGAAGTGCGGCTTCAGCCGAACAAAACTTTATGAGTTTTTCTACGTATCTGTAGTGTGTCGTGACCATACGTCAATGAATGGAGCTACAGTGAATTTATGAAATCGCTTCAATCATTTGTAATAGCCCTGTAAGACCCTTACCAGAAACAGCGAAGAATTACTGAGACATCTCCTATTGTGTTTTACGGGCCTACATAGTTAGCACTCGAAGGAATAGATGGGAAAAGTAATAGCGACAGACAAGACTACGCAAAACTGATTTTAGATTCTCTCGGTGCAGGAAGATTTATGAATATTTGTTAGACATTCAGCGGAATGGCGTCCTCCAGGAGGTGCGATACCGCTGTGAGCTAACTCCTAGACATCTTCAGGCGTGTCTGATGATTGTCTTCTGCTTCGCACTGCCTTTATACCCCCTCCCCACCTCCACCACTGGCAGTATGTAGCTGGTCGTCTGCGAGCGCGGAAATGGCACGATGTTGAGCGAGGGCGTCACCGGCGCACAATCCCGTGTCCTCAGTCGCACAGTTGCCTGCGCAGCACAGGGCTCTGCCGGTGCTCCGACTATGTGCTCGTCCCCTTCAGTTGCCATGACGAGAGCGGAGATCTTCGCTGGATGCCAATGTGCTTTGAGCATGCTCAAGGCTGTGTGTCAGTCCTTGTTCAATTGAAAGCCACAGTATTTATAGTTCGTCGTACAGTTAGGTACTAACGTCTGTTTTAGAATGCAGCCCCAGAAGATGTTGGACTAGTGCAATAACTTAGCGTGAGCTGCCGTAGTAATTCATGACATCATCGTAAGAGACGCAGTGCTCTGCCTCAGTGGGCTTTGTCAGCTGTGCATTGACTGTGTGGTTTATATACTCATTGCATTTCTCCTGTACCTCCTGGACAGTCTGGCCTTCACGCCAGGTGCCTAAAACTAACGTGCAGCTACTAACGGAGGTCCAGTGTGCGCTTTAAGTATCCTATGGCAGCCAAACGTGGAAGGTACATTAATGCATTGACGAGGAAACGATTAACGTGGGAAAAAAATAGCTTCAATTTCGACCATAGGTGCAAATCTGGCCCTGAACACCGATTGTGAGATGCTACGACACCTACGCTGCCATCTGACAACCCTTAACGTGGGTGAACTATGTCACCATCGAGAAGAGATACCTTGAGCTGTAAGTGAGACAGTTTTATGTGAACGGCAGCAATTACAGGGCTGCACTGAAAGAGTATCACCGACTGAAAGGATTGACGAGAAGCCTGATGCCATTAAGTGATTTTCAATCCGCGATGGATTAGCCAAGCGGTCTAAGGCGCAACAGTCATGGACTGTGCGGCTGGTCCCAGCGGAGGTTCGAGTCCTCCCTCGGGCATGGGTGTGTGTGTTTGTCCTTAGGATAATTTACGTTAAATAGTGTGTAAGCTTAGGGACTGATGACCTTAGCAGTTAAGTCCCATAAGATTTCACACACATTTTTTTGATTTTCAAGGAGATGATGATGAAATTCGAAGAGGGAACTGTCCTATCAGGTGGGAAGTTATTGACGAGGTTGCTGTAACTGACCATACAGCAAATGCCTAGGGTAGCATTAGTGCGCTCGCAAGAGTCGTTCTTCCCATGGTCAACAGTACGGAAAGTGTTGTGGTTTTACAATGGTCCACATGGTACAGCAGCTGAAACCTCGTGATCCGCAGCAGCGTTCTGAATTTCCTCTTCAATTTCTGTTACAGATGGTAGTTGATGACTATCCAAGCACATTGATAACATACGATCAGGCAATATTCCATGATAATACATTTTACACGACAGGCTGCAATGAATACACTGAACAGCCGAATTTGTGGTACTGTTAAACCGCGTGTTGTGCACGAAGGGCCAATTCAGTTGCCGTATGTGACTGTGCGATGTGGATTTAAAGGCACCTTCATTCTCGGTGCCGCGCGGAGTGGCCGCGCGGCTTGAGGCGTCATGTCACAGGTTGCTCGGCCACTCCCGCCGGAGGTTCGAGTCCTCACTCGATCATGAGTGTGTGTGTGTTGTTCTTCGCATAAGTTAGTTTAAGTAGTGTATAAGCCTAGGGACCGATAACCTCAGCAGTTTGGTCCCTTAGGACTTTCTTTCTCGGTCCATTATTCTTCGAAGAAAATACTCTCAGAGATCCTGTCAGATGCACCCCGACGTCTGCACGGTATCGAGACCTCCTCGTACAGATTGTGATTCCCACGTGACTTCGGGGAAACCACTGTTCTCATGAAAGACGAGGCAATACCATGTTGCTTCCCAGGAAAGATCTGCATATTGCAAACTTCCACGAAGGTGTTATTTCCAGACGTTTTCCAGATACCTGCAAGCTCACCTGATCCAAATCTATGTAACGTTTGACTCTGGGGAGATCTAAAAGAATGCTTTTACCAGAGACACTTTCCAGTGTACAGAAAGACATTGCTCAGATTCCAATGGAACTGCTGCGAGCGACTGTGGATCATGTCGTTTCAAGGATGCAGCATCTCGTCGACGTCTCCAGTGCTCCTATTGAACAAACTGTGTAAGCTGCAGTTGCTAATAAACCAACATTAGTCGTTACTCACGTGATGGACCTTTTCTGCCCACGTCCCGTTCCCATTACGCATGGAAACGTTTCTATACGTCTTTGTTGCATTCTCAGCTCCAAGTTTGCACCTGGTAGCCAAAATCGGAATTAACTTTTTTTCCTGCGTAAATTAGTTCCGCATTAGCACATCAGCATACCTATCAAGTTTCACTGCATATTCAACTTACATCGCACAATGGACCTCTGTGAATAGCTGCAATTGAAATATATTCACCAGGTACATTTAGAGTCCTAGGTCACCCTTGATTTCTTTCAAGGAGGCCTTTCGTCGTGGCTGGTGTGCGGAACATGCACTTGACAGCATGTTTGTGGTATATCCTCCCGATTTTTGCTGAGGTGTTACTGACGTATGGGATAATCGCCGTAACAACAGAGCTCTCTTCATGCTCAGCAGTCTATGGTCTTAGCTTTTTCCGCGTTAAGGTATCTTATATCTGGAAGTTCCTGTAGCCGTTCGTACGGAATGCAGGTAATGAGTGATGTAGTTCAGCTGTTAGCCTGTCTCTTGGTCCGAAATTCAACCTGTTGTGTGCAGTAGAGTGCTTCTCGTTTAGAAGCGGCGAGACCCGTGGCACGTAGCTGTAGCGGATCATTGGCAGCTAATCTCGCAACCAGGTGTTTCACGTTCATTGTTCAGCACCTAAAAACACCCACCTGGAACTGTGAACTTACGGGACTGTCGGTCATGTTCAGTCGCGGTTCGGCAGCTACCTGGGACCTAACGGAGCGGGGCAAGGCAGGGCAGAGAACGGCGGGGGCGCCCTCGAGCCCCGGCCGCCGCCTGCACCCTGCGGGTCACGTCCCGGCCCTCGTGCCCTCATCGAGTATTCCGGCTGACACAGGAACGGTCGCACCGCACTCCACGCTCTTTTGTTTCCCGCCGTCGCCAGCGCTGAACACTGGGCCGATTGGGAGCAGCAGTTGGGTCGGTGCCGGCTCCGCTCGTCAGACATCGCGGAAACAAGCAGTTGCCGGCACTCACTTGTTGTGTCCGTCTGACTGGCAGTACAATACCTTAAACTATTGTCTTCCTTTGCTTCGTATATTTTATTTCGCATTATTCTACGTCTCTTAACACAAATTTATCCATAACATTCGTACTAAGTTTTAAAACGTCGCTTTGTGTATGTTTCAGCAACAAACAGCAAGTTAAACAATGTGAGTTTCTGAAAAATGTAGAACTAAGGCCTGAGTGTTTTATTCACCCATCAGCACTCGTAGTAACAAGCCATCGTGCGCTGTGTGTCGGAGAGAGCTTACGTTACACTATAGTTTTTCTGCAGAAGCTGACGAGAGTAAAGCAGTATGCAGTGCAGTGTGTCTCAAGAGGAATGGTAAGTATTCAGGATAAGACAGGAACGATCTTCGAAGTAAAAAAGTGTAGTAAACAAGAGCTCTGGAATATAAACCTTAAGGACTGTGAGCACTTATTCATCCTCGTTGCTGCGAAAGACATCTCTCCTACTAAACAAGTGTTAATGGATCTTCGGTGTGCATTTTGGAGCCCATGGTCCTACCTTACCTCTGAATACTTACAGTTCTTCCGGGGACACCTTGTACGATGAGATAAAAGTTAGTGTTCAGATCCAGTAAGACTCGCACATACGATACACGTGCATAGACACACACACACAAACACACACACACACATACACACAGACACACACACACACACACACACACACACACACACACACACATACACCCACATACACACACACACACACGTACAGATAAAACGAAGATTGGAAATAAAAAACTGAAACATCCCCTTAGAAAAATTTTATAAATGACAGTGCTGGAAAACCACTACGTTATCTGATTTTCAAACAGCTGAGCAAAACTGAACGTACTCAGACATTTCTCTCTTTACTTATTCTGATCATCACTAAACTGAGACACAATATTTTTAGCGCAACGCAATCTGACTTTCAATAATTGCTCAGACTTTGAGAAAAAAACTGCAATTACTACTGTGATGAATGATCAGGACTGTCTTTATAGACTGTGAGAAAATTTTTGACTTTGACAAACCTTGTATCGATAAGTGTGTGCATTTGATATATTTGTTAGCGTTAATATAAAAGAAATTTTAACACATATGTATTGGCCAATGCCCAAAACAATTTGTAAAATTTTTGTGGGGAGCATGGGGGCTATGTAAGTAGACTGTTTAGGTTTTTATGTTGGTAACGTCACGTAGCGCTCTGTATGACAATCACTAGCTGTGCTGTGTGCAGTCTGTGGCTGGTTTGCATTGTTGGAATATTTGCTATTGTGGTGTTGGGTAGTTGGATGTGAACAGCGCGTAGCGTTGCGCAGTTCGAGGTGAGCCGCCAGCAGTGGTGGATGTCGGGAGAGAGATGGCGGAGTTTTGAGAGCGGATGATCTAGACGTCAGTCCATCAGAAAGAGTAAATTTGTGACTGGATGTCATGAACTGATATATAATGACTTTTGAACACTATTAAGGTAAATACATTGTTTGTTCTCTATCAAAATCTTTCATTTGCTAACTATGCCTATCAGTAGTTAGTGCCTTCAGTAATTAGAATCTTTTATTTAGCTGGCAGTATTGGAGCTCGCTGTATTGCAGTAGTTCGAGTAACGAAGATTTTTGTGAGGTAAGTGATTCATGAAAGGTATAGGTTATTGTTAGTCAAGGCCATTCTTTTGTAGGGATTATTGTAAGTCAGATTGCGTTGTGTGTGTTTAGTGATGATCAGAATAAGTAAAGAGAGAAATGTCTGAGTACGTTTAGTTTTGCTCAGCTGTTTGAAAATCAAATAACGTAGAGGTTTTCCAGAACTGTCATTTATATAATTCTTCTAAGGGGATGCTTCAAAACATCCTAAGTGCCACTTTTTCGCAACACATATTTACATGTTTTCGGTGCTATTGTCTTCTCGGCCCTCTATTTCACGTCCCTTGAATGGTTTCAAGTGCCAAATCATGGAGAAAATGTTCGGGTCATTCTTTACTGTATGGCACGTGGTCTTATTGAAAAACATTGATTCCCCTTGGACTTCCGTATGCCATGCGTTAAAGTTTCCTCCATTCGCTTTTAATTTGGTTTCCAGTAAGCCTTGGCTGGTGTAAAAATTTAACAGACAACTTTTTCGTTAGCGGGAGCAGGTTTTCACAGCTGCGACGTCGATGTTACAGTTGTAGAGAAAAGAAGAAGACGTTGACAGGGCCTGTGGTCCGAAAGATTTACACGATACTGTTGAGTCAGCTATAAAGGACCATTACATTTAACCATAATGCACGCAACTGACTTGATTGATTTTAAAGATGCTGCTGAAACATTATTGCAAACGCAGGTGTATAGGGTCTAACACATCCAAAGGCAGTATGGTCAAAATGTCTCATACTCATCCATCCCATATAGCTATTCAGATTTTAAACACATGAATGAAAAAATGCCAATGCTCCCAAAATAGGTAAGAATATGACTTTGGAATGTCTTGCCGTGCCTCTTGTGAATGACTGGTCATTTTTATCAGCTGCAAAATGGAATGACCCATTTACGATGTTGCCGTTTCTTCAGCAACGTTACAGTGAGATACATCGCAAACTTCGCAACAAGAAAGGAGCTGTGCAAGAAACAGAAGTGAAAAGAAAGATCTTTTTGTCCTGAATATAATTTTTTTATTATCTTGTAAAAAATAATAAAATATAATAACCAGAGAAAAAGCCTCAAGAATCGGAACAAAATGGAGCAAAGAAGAAGAGCTAAATTCTCGCAAACAACGAAAACCTGGTGGCAAATAAAAAGAAACAGAAGAACAAGAACGGAAAATGAACCAACTTTACTTAGCGTATTCTACTCTGGGAGCTTTGAGACTAATAATAATAATAAAAATAATAAAGTAAAAGATATGAGAATTTGTTCTTTTTACCACTGTATACTTGTTAAAATATTACTGCTGTTTATCTGTACTTTTAATACCAGGTTGATTCAAATGGCTCTGAACACTATGCGTCTTAACTTCTGAGGTCATCAGCGGCCTAGAACTTAGAACTAATTAAACCTAAGTAACCTAAGGACATCACACACATCCATGCCCGAGGCAGGATTCGAAACTGCGACCGTAGCGGTCGCTCGGCTCCAGACTGTAGAGCCTAGAACCGCACGGCCACTCCGGCCGGCGTTTTAATACCGCAAACAAAACATAGTTCCTCAGTATTAATGGCAGATGGAAGAAAACCTTTCTTGCTGGAACTTAGAACAACTCAGTCACCGGTATGGCATCCAAACTCAGTTAATAAATTATTTATTTCCTAATTCTTCTCTTTATTTGTTGCACTGATGAGGTGAGTAGCATAGTTCTGTGGTATATACATTCTTAAAGTTTTGGATACAAATAATGTACAGATAGTCATACACTGTTTATTGATCTTCCTGACAAATTTGACATTTGACACATAGAACGTTTGACATTTCCACTCTTCCTCTGCCTAATGTCCAGCTTGCTGGGACATCTGACCAAAGAAAACAGCGATTCTTGAATAGGTCGGATTTCAGATAGCCTGCTTTACTCCTCGGAGTAAATGACAACTAAAAATCAAAACAAAAACATTCATAACATACGACAGAATAAAATTAAATTTTTAGTGGGCTACTATATTTCAGTAGTAGAAGAAAATTAACTATCGCAAATGAATGACGGGAGAAGCTACCTACTAGAATTTAGCAGAGCGTAAAATACACTGTTAGAAAAACATCGCAACACCAAGAAATATTTAACGTGGGGTAACGAAATTTCGGGAATGCATATGTACAGATTATATATGAAGTGATTAACATTGCAAGATCACAGCTTAATGCAAGCGTCAGATAAGCCATTGTGAATGTGAAATGATGGTACATTATTAACATTTGTAACAGCTAAAATGTTGAATGTATAGATGCAGTCGTTCATGTATTGTGTTGTGTAGATACAGGATGTCATTTTGTGGGATGGAGTTCCATTCCTGTTGCAGTTGTACTTGGTCGGTCAATACAGCGACAGTTAATGCTGGTTGTGTATGACGGTGGAGTTGTCGTCCGACGATACTTGACTAGAAACAGCTCTGGTGGTCAAGCATGCCAGGACAACATGTCGACACTCTGCAGAGCATGTTGGATTACAACAGTAGTATGCGGGCGAGGGTTGTACCGTTGGGGAGCACCCCTGGACTACGCATATGGCAGCACAACACGTCGAATCACCCGACTGACGTACAAATTGGCAGCGGGATTACCATGAGAGGGCTCCTGCTGACATGCGAAAACGCACGCCCGCTGAAAGTACATTGAAAGTGTGTGTATCACGCAAACAAGTTGGTTGCAGGCTCTCAACTGTTCTCCTGCTAAGCAACACATGGCCATCACTAGCGCCGAGACGGAACTAGCTTTTATCAGAAAACACAACAGACCTCTACCGTAGCCTGCAATGAGCTCTCGCTTGACACCACTAAAGTCGAAAATGACGTTGGCTTTGTATCTGCGAAACGTACGCTATAGGGCATATGGCTCTGAGCAGTCGTGGAAGAAATCTATTTCTAACGGTTCTTTCTGCCACTGTGGTGCCAACTGTTGCCGCAATTGTTGCTGCAGATGCAGTACGATGCGCCAGAGCCCGACACGGCACGCGATGGTCGTCCCTCTCGGTAGTCTCGCGTGACCAGAGCCCGGTCTTCTTGCGACTGTACATTCTCGTGACCACAGTTCCAAGCAGTCATGTACATTGGGTACATTCCTGCCGGTCAACCTACAATATCGCGGGAAGAACATCTATTTTCTCGTAGCCTTATTATACGGCCTCGCGCAAATTCAATGAGGCGTTGATAACGGTATCTTTGTCGTCTTAAAGACACCCAGTCTCAAAGGTAATTAACGCTCAGACTGTAGTTATAGCGAATCTCATTTGCATCCTCACAGTGACACTACTAGCTCCACTCTTAGGCTATTTGCACATATCTGAATGGACGTCATCTTTCAAATGTGGAAACAAGTCTACCAACTTTCGTTAATGTCACACAACTCCTTCTTTCTGTTGCGATTTTTTTCTGTTAGTGTAATTATTGCTCACACTTGGCTCTAGTGTCATGAATGAAGGTTGTCTATGTGGAAGAGTCCTGGAACCGTTATGGTAACACAGAGACATCGAAATCGGATTAAAAATTGAAAAACGTTTCCAGAGGCAGCTGTTGACTCTTGACCTTACCTGTTCCTTTTGTAGCTGTAGATTAAAACTGAAGATACTGCAAATAGTTATTAAATAGAGAACTTGAAACCCCAATAAAGTGAAAGACCCAGATGTTGTTGAGAGGTTTTTTTTATTAATCCCTCCTTAGTCCAAGTGTATGCTTCATCTTTAGTAGCCTCGTCGTCGATGGGACAAAACACACTTTATTCCCTTACTTCTTCGTCACTCGCCTGCACAAGAATGGACATGCCGCCATCGGTATAACGTGGCTATCAGTACTTGCTGGTGCAGTGCCAAGCAAAGCATATTTTCCACCGTGCCACCAGAAAATAAACAATGCTCTACGACTTAATACTGAGCATCATCGAGGCTTACATAAATATTACGTTTTGATAATACGTTGCTTGTTTCTCTCTCCAAATAAGAGCTATTTTTATAATACTTGAATGCTTCCAATTCTTACATTGATTTACAGTGCGCAGTGACTCTTTGCCTTCGAGAGCTATGTTATTATGTACTATATTCAGGGAGCTCATAGTCCTAAGTCCATAGTTAAAATCAGTAGCTACTAATTATTAAAGACTTCTTGCTTTTATCAGCCTACATACTGGTTTGGTCTATATATGGAATACTGTTTTCCGTATGGCACTTTTCTTTCACTTCTTACTTCTCAAATTTTCTGTTAAGCATATCTAGGGTGCCCAAGAAAAATGCAGAGAACTTTAGGGGGTTGTAGAATGTGTCTGGAGAAACAAATCGAGTTTGGGAGTCGGTGTTCGAAAATGTCATCCAGCAACGCTAAAGAGAGTCGAAGTTATTGGGGCTGGCGCCTGCCATTAGGCCACCCCATCGACAGGAAACGTCACTCTGTACACTAAAGGATCATAGGGGGAACGTCTAGTAATTTTGTTTGTTATTCAGTGATTGCGACTGATTGCCATGATTGCCAGCGGAGAAAATTGAGCTAGCCGCTGCGTAGAGATACCTTGTCTCCTATGAATGCAATGCTCTGTTGCCTTGGTGGATGACAGGTTCGAACAAGGGTTTCCTCCTGCAGGTTATTTTTCTCCTTTATACCGAAATATGTTAGAGATTTTAGTTAGTGCCAGGAGAAAAATAAATTGTAGATGGAAATCCTCGTCCAAAACCATAATCCACGAAGGCATGAAAGCATTCCATTCATAGGAGACAAGGCCTTTATACGCAGCAGTTAACTGCATCTTCTCTACTGCCTATCATGGCAATCAGTCACGATCACTCAGTAACGAACAACAATTCGGAACATTCCACCTAAAGTTCGTCAGCATAACAAGGCGTCTTTGGTGCTGAAGGAGAAGCCTAGCGGTAGGCGCCAGCGCCTTCAACTTAGGCTCTCTGTAACGTCTTTGGATGACTTTCCTGGACACGGCTTCCTATCCTCGATTAGTTCCTCAAGACACCCTCTAAAACCTCTCGAAGCTTTATCGCAACATTTCTGGGATCGTCTGTACTTGTTCTCTTTAGTACTGCTGTTCTACTTCGTCTTTGCTTCATTTACCATTAACCCATACAGGTTTATTCATGATAACGTCTGCCGTTTCATATGACAACCACACGAAAACTGTAAGAAATCAAGGAAATTGACTCATATCAGTGGACTGAGCATCTCTTCAAGTTTATATTCGTGAAACGCGGCGCAGTGTAGTTGCTGAGTCCACAACTAGGAGGGAAGCGCGTCACTGCAAGGCATAGAATGGAGTGAAGTGTGCAAATGGTTCAAATGGCTCTGAGCACTATGGAGCTTAACTTCCAAGGTCATCGGTCCCCTAGAACTTAGAACTACTTAGACCTAACTAACCTAAGGACATCACACACATCCATGCCCGAGGGCCGGCCAGTGTGGCCGAGCGGTTCTAGGCGCTTCAGTGTGGAACCGCGCTACCTCTACGGTCGCAGGTTCAAATCCTGCTTCGGGCACGGATGTGTGTGATGTCCTTAGGTTAGTTAGCTTTAAGTAGTTCTAAGGTCAAGGGGACTCATGACCTCAGATGTCAAGTCCCATAGTGCTCAGAGCCATTTGAACCTTGCCCGAGGCAGGATTCGAACCTGCGACTGTAGCGATCGCGCGGTTCCAGACTGTAGCGCCTAGAAACGCTCGGCCACCCCGGCCGGCGTGATGTGTGCAGTTTGTGGCCTTTAAGCCAGTAAACGTGAGTCATATGTGGCGATTCAGTGACGAATTCGTACCGAATATCAGATAAAAGCCCCAAAAGACAAACCAATCCACGGGTGTAAGACACTGTCCGTGAGACTGTCTGCCTAAACGGTGCGAAGAAAACAGTCCGACTGAGACCTTCAGCAGAGAAGGTGATGCGTGTGCAGAAATCATTCATAGGAACACGAAGAAATCAACGACACGTAGCACCTTGAAACTGCAACAGTCTGGTGCATTCTACGCAAAATTGTGCGTGTAAAACCATACACACTGCATTGGTTACATGCGTTCACTACTCGGGACAATGATCTTCGTTCTGACTTTTGAAATGACCTGTGGACTCTGCTGAAGGAAGATGTTTGTTCACAGAGGTTGGTTTTCAGTGACGAAAGCACGTCCCATGTGTCTGAAAATTCGAATCGCCGTAACAAGTGCGTTTGGAACGGAGAACATCCATACGACATCGTGAAAAAAGTCTGAAATTCACCTACATTTAACGTCTTACGCACCTTATCCTCTTCAGAAGCTTATGGACCACTTTTCTTTGAGGACAAAACTGTGACTGTTTCCGTGTACTGGAAATGCTGCAGCGGTGGATTACGCCATAAATACACCAAGACTGTGGGAACTTAATCTGCAACCAGACGGTGCTTCACCACACCTCGCGTAAGACGTTCGAGATTGCTTCAGCACCGGACTGCTTCAGCATTGGATTCGATATGCTTCTCACTATGAATCTCCTGATCCGCGGTGGACCGTACAGTCACTTGTTCTTACCGGGTTATGTCAATGACCGTGAATGCCTGTTTCCACTATCATTTAACCTGGAAGATTTATTTTTTAAATTCAGCTTAAATATAATAGTTATAGATGTAGTACCTAAAGCGTCATACGGAAATCTGTGGCGAACCTGGACTCCAACGTTGATTTCCTGCCTATCGCGAGCAGTCGCCTTACCACTTCATCATCTGAGCAAATTCCTTCGACCGACTCAAAATTCCTTGTCACACACCAGTCTGTTTCCACTCTATAAACATTCTCTAATAACATTCTTCTCTATAAATCTTCCACATGTTTCTTCTCAATAAACAGTTTGATGTGTGACATATGCAAATCTGTCAGTCCAGGGAGTGTGCTCGGGTAGCCTAAGTAGTTAGCGAGAAATAAAGGACTGAGTCCCGGTTCGGCAGAGATTTTCATGTGCAGCTTTAGGTAGTACATCTATACCGATTGCAGTTCTGTTTTGTCACGTTGGTAATCGGTTCCCGCCCGATCACCGAAGTTCAGCAACGATGAATCCAGCTAGTAATTAGGTAGATGTCCATTCGGGGAAAACAAGGTGCCGTTGACTTTAAGAATACGTAAGTCAACGAAGTGGCGTCCAATTGGAAGACTTACACCAGGTTGTGGCACTACACGACGATTCAGCTGAATCTCAGGAATAAGTAACATTATTTGAAACTGTAGTTCGTCATGATTAGAGGCCGGATTACATGCGTTTGCATGTTGCATTTGCATATATGGCTCCTTTCTCCGTTTATTGCATATTTTAACTAAAAACTAGCGACGATGAATATTTTAGCCCTATGTTTGCAATATTTTAAAAATTTAGACGGGTGGCGTCTAGCTGGGTCTGGTTGAGATGTCACAGATTGACCGCGACCTAGAACTGCGTGCAATCGCTAACCGGGAGGCCACTGTCTAGCGAAATCATTACAGAAGAGGAACAGAAATAGGCAGACAGAGTCAATGCTCCTACGCTCGCGCCCCCACATAATCCCCTCCGCTGTCATACCGTACGCGTCGGCTACAATTTAATTAACTACGGAAGCTTTTAGTCGCATGCCCTCTGTTTCATTTTACCTGTATCTATACTTGTACACAGGTGAACGTGTTTACGACGTGTAGGGTGTAACGTGTTGTGCGCCATGCCGCACGAAAAAAGAAACGTCCTTTCATGAACAGCTGTCCATCCTGGAACATTTCGATGCGTCAGGGAATTGTTTTATATTGTAGAGTTTGCACGAAAAACGTTTAGTGCAAAAAAGAAAGTTTCAAATAGACCAGCATGTCAAGACAAGTCTCCATATCGCAGGAATGCAGAAGTAAGGACTACGACAACAACTGCTGACAATGGCAAATTGCAGTAGCAGGTCCAAAGGTACCAAAAAATGTCGGTTTAGCATGGATCAATATGAAGCATTCATTGCAAGCAATATTCATCTTCACAAACTTACAAACACTATTCTCAAAGGCTTCCTGCGCACATATTGCTTAAATCAAAATATACCAGGTGAATCAACATTGCGTAAAAATGACATACCGACAATTTACGTAATTGTTCTGGAAGAAATACGCAATGAACACAAGGACTGACTGCGGACCTTTGGTACAGAGCCGAGTGGTGGTCTGAATCAGAGGCTGAGACGGTTCTGCGACCGTGTGGGCTGAAGATTCCTCGACTTGCACCATAGGGTGGTGGGGTTTCGGGTTCCGCTGGATAGGTCAGGAGTCCACTACATACAGCAGGCGCCTACACGGGCAGCAGCAGTTGTGTGGCGTGGATTGGGCAGTTTTTTAGGTTAGATGGACTCGGGCAAGTACAGAAAGGACAACAGCCTCAAATGGTGCGGGGCAAAGTCAGGACATGCGGGGACCAAGCAGCGATCGGTATTGTAATTGTAAACTGTCAAAGCTGCATTGGTAAAGTACCGGAACTTCAAGCGCTGATAGAAAGCACCAAAAGCTGAAATCGCTTTAGGTACGGAAAGCTGGCTTCAGATAAATACTGACGAAATTTTTACAAAGGCACAGACGGTGTTTAGAAAGGATAGATTGCATGCAACTGGTGGTGGCGTGTTTGTCGCTGTTAGTAGTAGTTTATCCTGTAGTGAAATAGAAGTGGATAGTTCCTGTGAATTATTATGGGTGGAGGTTACACTCAACAACCAAGCTAGGTTAATAATTGGCTCCTTTTACCGACCTCCCGACTCAGCAGCATTAGTGGCAGAACAATTGAGAGAAAAAGGTGGAATACATTTCACATAAATTTTCTCAGCATGTTATAGTCTTAGGTGGAGATTTCAATTTACCAGATATAGACTGGGACACTCAGATGTTTAGGACGAGTGGTAGGGACAGAGCATCGAGTGACATTATACTGAGTGCACTATCCGAAAATTACCTCGAGCAATTAAACAAAGAACCGACTCGTGGAGATAACGTCTTGGACCTACTGATAACAAACAGACCCGATCTTTTCGACTCTGTAAGTGTAGAACAGGGAATCAGTGATCATAAGGCCGTTGCAGCATCCCTGAATATGGAAGTTAATAGGAATATAAAAAAAGGGAGGAAGGTTTATCTGTTTAGCAAGAGTAACAGAAGGCAGATTTCAGACTACCTAACAGATCAAAACGAAAATTTCTGTTCCGACACTGACAATGTTGAGTGTTTATGCAAAAAGTTCAAGGCAATCGTAAAATGAGTTTTAGACAGGTACGTGCCGAGTAAAACTGTGAGGGACGGGAAAAACCCACCGTGGTTCAACAACAAAATTAGGAAACTACTGCGAAAGCAAAGAGAGCTTCACTGCAAGTTTAAACGCAGCCAAAACCTCTCACACAAATAGAAGCTAAACGATGTCAACGTTAGCGTAAGGAGGGCTATGCGTGAAGCGTTCAGTGAATTCGAAAGTAAAAGTCAATATACCGACTTGACAGAAAATCCTAGGAAGTTCTGGTCTTACGTTAAATCAGTAAGTGGCTCGACACAGCATATCAAGACACTCCGGGATGATGATGGCAATGAAACAGAGGATGACACGTATAAAGCTGAAATACTAAACACTTTTTTCCAAAGCTGTTTCACAGAGAAAGACCACACTGCAGTTCCTTCTCTAAATCCTCGCACAAACGAAATAATGGCTGACATCGAAATAAGTGTCCAAGGAATAGAATAGCAACTGGAATCACTCAACAGAGGGAAGTGCACTGGACCTGACGGGATACCAATTCGATTCTACACAGAATACGCGAAAGAGCTTGCCCCCATTCTAGCAGCCGTGTACCGCTAGAGGAACGGTAGGTTCCAAATTATTGGAAAAGAGCACAGGTAGTCCCAGTCTTCAAGAAGGGTCGTCGAGCAGATGCGCAAAACTATAGACCTATATCTCTGACGTCGATCTGTTGCAGAATTTTAGAACATATTTATTTCTCGCATATCATGTCGTTTCTGGAAACCCAGAATTTCCTCTGTAGGAATCAACATGGATTCCGGAAACAGCGATCGTGTGAGACCAAACTCGCTTAATTTGTTCATGAGACCCAGAAAATATTAGATACAGGCTCCCAGGTAGATGCCATTTTTCTTGACTTTCGGAAGGCGTTCTATACAGATCCGCACTGTCGCCTGATAAACGAAGTAAGAGCCTACGAAATATCAGACCGACTGTGTGGCTGGATTCAAGAGTTTTTAGCAAACAGAACGCAGCATGTTGTTCTCAATGGAGACGTTAGTGTAACCTCTGTCATGCCACAGGGGAGTGTTATGGGACCACTGCTTTTCACAATATATATAAATGACCTAGTTGATAGTGTCGGAAGTTCCATGCGGCTTTTCGCGGATGATGCTGTAGTATACAGAGAAGTTACAGCTTAGAAAATTGTAGCGAAATGCAGGAAGATCTGTAGCAGATAGGCACCTGGTGCAGGGAGTGGCAACTGACCCTATGTAATGTATTGCGAATACATAGAAAGAAGGATCCTTTATTGTATGATTATATGATAGCGGAACAAACACTGGTAGCAGTTACTTCTGTAAAATATCTGGGAGTATGCGTGCGGAACGATTTGAAGCGGGATGATCATATAAAATTAATTGTTGGTAAGGCGGGTACCAGGTTGAGATTCATTGGGAGAGTGCTTAGAAAATGTAGTCCATCAACAAAGGAGGTGTCTTACAAAATAGTCATTCGACCTATACTTGAGTATTGCTTCTCAGTGTGGGATCCGTACCAGGTCGGGTTGACGGAGGAGATAGAGAAGAGCCAAAGAAGAGCCGCGCGTTTCGTCACGGGGTTATTTGGTAAGCGTGATAGCGTTACGGAGATGTTTAGGAAACTCAAGTGGCAGACTCTGGAAGAGAGGCGCTCTGCATCGCGGTGTAGCTTGCTGTCCACGTTCCGAGAGGGTGCGTTTCTGGATGAGGTATCGAATATATTGCTTTCCCCTGCTTGTACCTACCGAGGAGATCACGAATGTAAAATTAGAGAGATTCGAGCGCGCACGGAGGCTTTCCGGCAGTCGTTCTTCCCGCGAACCATACGCGACTGGAACAGGAAACGGAGGTAATGACAGTGGCACGTAAAGCGCCCTCCGCCACACACCGTTGGGTGGCTTGCGGAGTATGAATGTAAATGTAGATGTAGACAGCACCATCTGGATTTCAGTTGATGAAACTACAGACAATTTAATTGTTGGTGCTTTAAAAGGAGAGCCTTCTTCTTCCTGTTAAGCCACCTGCAAAGAACTAGAAAAAGTATATCATTCAACGATCGCCAGATTTGTGAATGAAGGTATTAAAAAACATTTCCAGAATCTTCTGCAGACGAAAGGGTGTTGAGTTTATTTCACATGCTGCTCTCTTATATGATCAAAGCAATATTTTACCCCAATTTGTTTCATGTGACGTGCTTTGCTCATGGAGTACATCAACATGCTGAAGAAGTGTGTTAAACGTTAGTGAATGTAAATACACTGATTTCATCTACAAAGAAAGTGTTTCTAAAGGCTCCTGCTCGCCTCAACACCTACAAAGGAAAAGTACGAAATCCGCCTTTACCTGCCGAAGCAATGGTAGCTCGTTAGGGTGCGTGGGTCGAAGCTATGTTCTTTTGCAATGAACATTTCGAAGCCATTAGAGGGGTAGAAACGACTTCGATAGTGCAGAGGCTTTGGCAGTTTGCCAGTGCAAGGGAGCTTTTAATGATTGTGGTATTAAAGAAGGCCTTGCTGTTATTAGCACTCATTTTTCCCGTATACCTGCAAGTATTAAGAATCTCCCACTCAAGGTTTGGCGTTGAATGAATCTATTGACTTAATGAATAAAATTATTATAATCAACTCCTCATTGCTCGAGGTATTCCAAAGAAAATTTAAAGAAAAGTTTGAAAACATTTTAAACAATAACCCAGTCTTTGAATCCTTCTGCCAATTCGACAGTTTTATTAATGGGACGGTTGAACTTTTGCCAGAAACAGTAAGTGTCAACATAGCATCCAAATTCAAATGTAGTTCAGTTACCGCAGTTGATGTAGAATGTTTTGAGTGATCGAAGACCCAATCTTATTACCGAGCATTTGGAACAGTACTTGGTCGTCTATGTTTGCAACAGTAGATAAAGCAAAAACATTATTAATTATGCTTTGGTCCAAAACTATCAATAAAAGTTAATGCTGTTCAAAATATTCATGATTGTATATTGTTTTTTTTTTTTAACAAAATATTACGGAGTTTTTGAGTGTGCCCCTCTATGTGCGATATATCTCGAAGTTGGTCGTGTACATATCGATTGTTTCGCTGCGAATCACTCGCATCGCATCCGCTTGTTACCGACAACAATAGCAAAGAATGAATAATTCTTGAAACACGGTATGCATTTCCATTTTACACATTATTTGAAAATAATCCCAGGAAGGCCCCCTTCCAAACCTCTACCAGAAAGGATTCATAAAATGATATCAGCCTTCTAAATTTACCGATTTTTCGCGTGGCCAGCACTCTTCCTCGTAACTGATATGCACAGGTTCGACTTTGAGATACAACGCACGTAATAAGTACCATGTTCTTTTTCTATTTAATCTGGCATATTTCGACACTTTTCTACCATTTTTAATCATTTCTCATGCATGTTTTAAGGTTTTTATGGTGTATATAATCCGGTCTCTAGTAATGAAATATAAACGGAGAATTGAACGGAAGGATAATTAATTAGGTCACTGACATTGACCATGATGTGTTGAATGTGTATGGCAATAGTGTGACTGTCGTATAGACCCTTGCCACGTTGTAAATTGTGCGTATATGCATCTATAGATTGAGTTATGAACGAGGAGAAGTTCATTATCTTTTGATACATGTCTATTTTCTGTATGTATTGCAGTTTCCAGTCAGTCTTCTTCTTATATCCCGGAGCTACCAATGAGTAACACGGTACTCTGGTCTTTCGTTTCTATGTAATATTTTTGGATCTTTCTTATTTTTTTAAACTCCCTAAAGCAGTTACATAAAGAAAACACTGGAAAGAAGTGAGGCGAGCGGGGAGGAAGAACAGTAAGTAACGCATGAATTAGCAAGCAAAGGTACTTGCTCCTAGTGAATACAAGGTGACCTGATAAACAGTACGTGTGTGAACTTGGCAGATTCTTCCAAGTTCCTTGTTGCGTAGCTGCGGAACGGGGTATTCGACCTTCCAGGTCCGCCCTTTAGGGGCAACTCCTATCGAGAATGTGTGAAACGGCGCAGGTGTGGCGAGTTGGCGCCGCGTTTGGGTCTCGGCGGGATCAAAGGAAAGCGGACGGAATGTTGGCAACAAAGTTGGCCCCACTGGCGCCGGCTGATAACCCGCACTCACACACACACACAGCAGCCCCTGCGGTTGCCCGCCTTTGTGAGCGCCTGAAATAGGCCGCCGCGCTAGACGGCGCGGCGCATGCCGGGAATGCATTAAGTCGTGCGCCACGTTACGCTTTTAATCAGCGGTCGCAACCGCAGCCGCGAGTCTCCGCCGAGTGCCGCTGCTTTGTGCATTTTTGACGGCCAAGGGGCAGGGAGAGGGTAGGGGTGGGGGTGTTGGCGAGGGTAGTAATGGCGGGTGAATGTGATACGGCCGCAGAGGCAGGAAGCCATTTCACGGTCGGAACACTAACGCCTCGAAGAATTTCACAGAGCGGTGATTCTCTCAGCTCGTCGACATCATATTGACAGCGACCGACGCTCGTCACGTACACACATATCAGTGTGAGAGTATTTTGCCTTTCATTGGCCATTGTGAGAGAACCGTTTGACACCCTGGACTCCTTCGTAGGAGGATTTGTATGTTTACTTCTGTATAGGGGTTTATAGTTATTTTGCATTAATCACAAATGATGTGATTACCCCTTTCAATGAAACACAATTTGATCAAGCTATCTCTCTGAAGGACCAGTCGTGCCACTCGGCTTTGGGTTGTTTGGGGGAAGAGACCAAACAGCGAGGACATCGGTCTCATCGGATTAGGGAAGGACGGGGAAGGAAGTCGGCCGTGCCCTTTCAAAGGAATCATCCCGGCATTCACCTGCAGCGATTTAGGGAAATCATGGAAAACCTAAATCAGGATGGGCGTACGCGGGATTGAACCGTCGTCCTTCCGAATGCGAGTCCAGTGTGCTAATCGCGCCATTCGGGTGCGATCGACTGTCGTGTCAGTCTTTGCAAGTTTTGTACTCGAGATACGGTATGTAGGGTGTCATGACACAGCTCTCCCGGTCGTGTTGGGTTAGCAGACCCGGAGCAGCTGCTACTCGATGAAATAGCTCTGCAACTGGCATCAAAAGGTTCACTACGCAACGTATCAGTTACCCCATATTGAAAAACTTCATGGCAGTACCATGGTAGTCCCCTCCCTGCCAGATCCGACATGGCAGTCAACAGCGCTATTTGGCTACGCGGTGCTGGACAATCGATTTGTGTAGTCACTTTGTTATTGCCTTATCGACTAAGGTGACGCAGCAGTTAAGATGTCAAATATTCATAAAAGAACTAAATTAAACGACACATCGTGAATGAATATGCCGAATGGAACGGAATTCGGTAGATGTCAAGTACATGTACAGATAAACAAATAATGCCAACTTCAGAAAAATTAGATTGTTATTTTATTCAAGAGAAAGAGCTTCACAAACTGTGCTAGTCAATAACGTGTTGGTCTACTTGTGGCCCCTACGCGAGCGGTTAAACGTCTTCGCACCGATTTAGGAGGTTGTTGGTTGTCCCGTGGGATATCGTACCAAATTCTGTCCAGTTAGATCGTTAAAATCTCGAGACGGTTGCAGGGCCCTGCCCCAATCTCTTCGAACGTTCTCAATTGGGGAGAAGTCAGCCAACCTCGCTGGCCTAGGGAGGGTTTGTCAAGCACGAAGAGTAGCAATAGAAACTCTTGCAGTCCTCGGGCGGGCATGATCTTGCTGAAATGTGTAAGCCCAGAATGGCTTGCGATGAAGGGCAATAAAATACTGCAAAGTTAAACTGTTTCTGTGGAACGCTTCGAACGTTCTCAGTTGGGCAGAGGTCTGCCAACCTCGTTGGCCAAGGGAGGGCTAGTCACGCACGAAGAGTAGCAGTAGAAATTTTTTGCAGTCTGCGGGCGGGCTTGATCTTGCTGAAATGTGGAAGTCCAAGATGGCTTGCCATGAAGGGCAATAAAATACAACAATATTAAACTGTTTCTGTTGAAATGTTAAAACAAGGGAGAAGAGTTACCAGTTTTCCTTCTAAAATAATGGAGAAAACGGAGAATAATCCAAGGTATTGTTTGAATAATTTCAGAAAAGAAAATTGGGTTTAGAATACTGTCAACTGTCGCTGGACTGTAAAGGTCCCGCCACTGACAGTCAAATGGGCACTGACATGAAAAGGAATGGCACACCAGAGCATCATATGGCCTCAATCTCTACTGCCTGTCTTCGTGCTTGCCAGCAAGGGCACCTGTTCTCTCACCTGATGAGATCGTTTGAGCATTATGGGCAGGACCCTCCAACCAGTTCGGGATTTTGACGATTTAATGCACAAATTGGACAGAATTTCCCACGAAATCCTTCAGTAGGTCATCAAACAATTCTACGAATGAATAACAAGTAAATTAAGTTCTTTCTTAGGGGCCAGATGTGGACCAACGCCTTATTCCATTGCTCATTTGATGGAGCCAAATTGAATAAATATTTCAGGTTTTTCTGAGGCTTGATCATTTGTTTATCTGTACAAGAACATCACATCTACCTATTACCGGCCCCACTGCATAATCCCTCGATGCTGCGTCCTTTTTTCTCCATTTTTTTACCAGTAGCTTCGTTTAATCCAGATATCGTTTTCTCCATTATTTTTGAAGGGCAACAATGTTATCGTATTTGATAAAGTAGTTTTTCTTAATTTAGCATTACCACAGATATCTGGAGTAGTTACTGTGTCGAAACTCTGCCCTCAGACACGATCTTTTGGAATCATCTTTTTATTTTTGGAGCCATCTGGAAACAGGCATCATCATCGATGACCTACTTTGACCAGTGATGATGCCATGATCCCGACTAACAGCTAAGCCGATTACACGAAAGAGAGCGTAGGAATGAGGTTTCCCGAGAAACAAATCTAGGATTAAGTTTACTGTGGTTCCTCTAAATCAAGAAAATACTTGGCCGATTTTTAATTCTACACATATACAATCGAGATCACAATCCATGTCTGACGACCTTCATACTTGAACTGTATCATTCTTTCCTAACTTTGATCTTTCTTGTTTGTCGCTTACAAATCGACACCGTAAACGACGATAGCATGAATAGCTGCCTTAGGGACTATTTTTTTACGTCTCTTGTCAGCTTCTTTGTATTTGCTTTGAAGTTAAAGGAAATTCCATACCCATCAATTATTATCGTCGATAACTGTTGGACCAAATGAATACGGACACACGTGAATAATACACAATTGAGAACGAGAGTTTTCGAGAGGCAGACTGCTCAGTATGAAACGCCGGGCGTATTTTCAGTAGTGAAGCAGTTACGGATGAATGGAATTGCAGGGAGATCAGCGTCATTGGACTTCATCTAGCTCAGTAATCCATGAGGGATAACAGTCCTCCGGAAACGGCCCAAGTCGACTGTTGGTCACGTGATTGTGAAAGACCAACCACAGCCAAACGAAGCCCAAGCTGGCCTCGCGGAAAGGGACCGTCGATGACTGCGGATGGCGGTTGTAAAAAACAACTGTCCAGCTAGCACAGTAGCTGAAAAGCGCCTCATAAGTCTCTCGTTTCTGTAGTCGGCGTTAAGTGTAGCTTCAGGTCGTGGGAAAGAACGACGCCGCTGAATACTGGATAACTGGATTCTTTTTTCATCTCCTTTTTGACTGGTTTTATGCAACCCTCGAGAGTTCCAATCCTGTGCTAAGTTTCTGCCACTAAGAGTGGCACTAGCACTCTACGTCCACACTTATTTGTCGGTTTTATTCGAATATGTTTTCCCCTACAATTTTTACCCTCTGTAGCTCCTTCTAATGCCACAGCAGCTACTACCTGGTATCTCAACACACGTCTCACCGTTCTGTGTTCCTTCTCCTTGTCATTGCTTTCACTTATCACCTTTTTGGTTGATTCTAAGGAGAACACTCATATTTTAGCAATCCACCTGATTCTCAACATCCTTCTGTTGCACCACATCTGAAGTGTCTCTCTTCTTTTCTTTTACGACTTCTCCGAAGATCATACAGTACTGCGGTCCTCGTTAAATTTTGTAGTTCATTGCGATCTGGCGATATTGTGTGCAGTTAGAGGGCATCGAGAGAGTTTGGGCTGTTTTTTTCTCCATGCTAGCAGACAGCCAGTTCAATGCAAAGAGCAGCGCTTGGCGATCTGGGAGGTGAGCGGTGCCGTTCAGACTTTGCAAGTAACCAGCTGTTAGAAAGTAAACGTCTGTAGGAACAACATCATCCGCTTTGGGTTTCCATTCGGAGAAGACACACCGAGTTAACAGACATCGACACGTTGCTATTTGATGAAGTAGGACAGAAGGAGCAGAATGTACTGCTTGTGGACCGATACACCACATTGCGAAGTGCCCACATTGTCCTCCATACCTGTCACATCTCAAAGGCCAGTATCCTGAGGTACTGGAACAACGGCAACTGCCACGTACGCTAGAAAACATCAGACACGTGCCAACGGAGAGTCCGCGGCGATCAAGTTTCATACCATAGACGCGTACATACTGTTGAGTACAGAATCCAACACTTTTGGAAAACGTTCTGGGCAAAGGCGAAATAGGACAAATCGAGAAAACTCAGATTCTGTACGCAAGTGTCGGATGGGACACTGTGAACGGCGGAACGCAGTACTCAGTGGTTATGGATAGAGAAAGAGGCGACAGGGGAAGACTGGAACAGGGGTAAATTAAACACGCTATCACAACGAGTAAACCTAGCAGACGGTTACGTATGAAACACGAGGAGGCGCATAGGGAAAGAGAAAAGAAACGTGACAGAACTGGAAGAAGAAGTAAACTGAAACGAAAATGGAACTAGGAGGATATTTAGTGACACAGGATCCAAATGAACACGAAACGCATAAAGTAAGAACACGGTCAAAACGGAGTGTCGAATCTTATTAGAACAAGGGAGAAGAAATGATTTGGGAGGGTGGGGGCGGCGTGGGGGGAAGGGAGGGGGGGCGGGGGTTGATGTAGACGTCGACACGAATAAAAATGAGTAAATGCAAACGTTTTAAGTGTAGTCTGTGGCCACGAGCTCGGCTCCAGTTCACCGTCGGCAATGGAGGGTGAAGCTTTGACAATACCGCCCACTCGTGCTGGCGAAACGTCAGTAAAATAATTAGATGAATAACGGCCGAAGAACCCGAGACAGAAGCCAATAAGCAGTTTGTAAACAAGTGGCCACGAAAGCCTTAACAATTTTGCAAACGTATTAAACTGTCACGGTGAATAAAAGTGGAACAGTCATCTGTCAGACAACTAGAATTTTAACAGTAACTTCAAAACATGAGTACAATCGCTTTTTCTATCACATCCAAGCAACATGTATGTCCACCCCAAAATTAAGTAGCCACAAAGGACTAGTTTTTCCGACTTATTATTCTGTAACTATATCGTTGTTGTTAAGTGGCATAAGTTAGTTATGTTGTATGAGTTAGTAAAATGGAATGTTGTATAAGTTAGTGAACTAGAATGAAGTCGTAATCGCTTTCTTGGATCACTGTGAAATCTGCTCCTACCATATCACAATGCATCAAGAGTAAGATTAAAAGATAGAAGTAGAGCACGGACAGACGCATACACTATCTCATCAAACGTATCCGGGATGCATCCATCTTTCGCCACTGTGACGGCTTGAATTGTACACTTCTGTGGAAGGTGACAGCCCATTCTACCTCAAGAGACGAAAACTGAGAAGGAAGGATTTTCGACGTTGGATTCTGGAGCAGTGTAGCCCAGCGGTTCTAGACGCTTCAGTCCGGAACCGCGCGACCGCTCCGGTCGCAGGTTCGAATCCTGCCTCGGGCATGGATGTGCGTGATGTCTTTAGGTTAGTTAGATTTAAGTAGTTCTAAGTTCTAGGGGACTGATGACCTCAGATGTTAAGTCCCATACTGCTCAGAGCCTTTTGAACCATTTTTTTGGATTCTGGAGCGAAGTCGACGTTCTCACTCATGTCAGAGGTGTTCTATAGGCTTCATGTCGGGACAGACCAGGAATGTCCGCAATTTCCCACAACACATAACATCAGAGATGATGCTTTATGACATGGTGCAGTGCGATGCTTTATGAAATCGTGCTGTGCCAATCATCGTTGTCCGAATAGTTCCTGTTCAGTACGGAGCACACAAAGGTTTAAAATGTGTTTGTATCCTTCCGCATTTGGCGTTTTCTTAAGCGCAGTAAAAGAGCCACACGCTATACACGAAAAACAAGCCCATACCGCAACACTATCTTCTCCCTGCTTCACTGTTGGCACCACACGATATGGCAGGTACCATTTTCCAGGCACTCGTCAAACCCTAACCCTTCCATCTCGTTGACACGGGTTACAGCGCTATTCATGACTCCAGATCGCTCGTTCCTAGTTAGTCATTGTGCAGCATCGCCGTTCTTTGAACCACCACATGCGTCGCTTGGTATAGACTGCAAAAATGTGTCGCATCCGAAGTGGTGCTCGACCACTGTACCTCATCTTTTTCAACTCCACAGTGGTAGTACTTTAGAACTCACTAGTGATTCTTTTCAACTAGTTTCATGAGATATTTTGCGCCCACGTTCCGCAGTGTTCGACGGTCCCATTTCGTCAGTACATGAGGTCTGAATCGTCTTGGTTTAGCTGTTCTTGCTCCTTCGCATCTTCACTACACAATCGCATGACCAACAGTCGAAATAGGCAGGTTTTGAGAGGCTGGAATGTTCTGATTTATTATTCAGGTCTCCTGTCCGACCCCGCTCTAAGTGCGAATGGAATAGGGATGAAAATCTATAATACCGGTACAATGCACGAAGGCGGCACAGCATTTTTTTCTTCAACAGTTCTTTATTGGACATAATGAGAATTACACACAAGAAAGAATGGTGTTTTCTCTACCCATCCCGTTCAGTGGCCTTCCTTCAGCGCGAAACAAGGGTGTGTATGCCCTGTCGGTACCAATCCTTGTCCTGGTGGCGGAGACAGTGCTTCATTGTGTCAACTTCCTTTGCTGACTGACTGACTGACAGATGTAGCGGCAGCTGACGAGTAGTAATGCGTCTGTGCTCGCGAAAGACAACATCAGCTCGTTACAACATGTCATGTGCGACGGCCTTTGATGGTCTCCCAGACCGCTGCAAATCGTGGAGCTCCGTCGAACCGCCTTCTGATGACCTCACCGTGCTCAGCTACTAATTACTGTACTTCTGTCGACAGCACACGCTCCACAGACTCTACACAAGCGTTCGTAAAGATTCGCCACAGTCTCTTTCTCTGCAGTGGGAAATTCAATGACGGCACGTTGCTTGTAACGTTCATCACCTACAGGCTCCATTTTGAAACTGTACTGTATCTACGCTACCTGTCGGAAGTGACGGAAACATGGCGCGCTCACTCAGAAGACTTCACATAATACGTAACATTCCGCCTCCGTAGCGTTCTTTTCGGCTGAGAAAAAAATGCGGTGCATTAATTTCAGAAAACCCTCGTACTTGTACCCCTGTCATTGACTAAACAACTTGTGTGCAGGAAGCTAAGAACCAATTAAAAAATTCAGGAAAAAATGTGAAATATAGAATCACAAAACGTGAATAGAGGTAAAGTGTTGAAAAGTAAGTTAATGGAAAAAGTTGTCGGATTAGAACACGCAATAGCACCGCATTCTGCAAACTCCCGTTAAACGCTGTGCTTTCCTCGTCCATAGAGCTGTTTTGACTACTAGTTGAGGGCAAAGCGAACATCAGAGCTCTTCACTATAACCATAGACGACACACACACACAGGTCTACTTCGGCAGCTTTTGAGGGATTGAAATCTCCCTGATTGATTTGTTATTCTGGTCTCTGACCAACCCCTTCTGCTGTTGTTATTTCTCCACTGACAATACAACAATCTCCACCTCATGCTGTACTGATGGATGTGGCTCTCGTGACACCTGAATTCCAATGGTGTCCCGATCCTTTTGATCAGATATTGTATAGGTTGGTTCAAATGGCTCTGAGAACTATGGGACTTAACTTCTGAGGTCATCAGTCCCCTAGAACTTAGAAGTACTTAAACCTAACCAACCTAAGGACATCACACACATCCATGCCCGAGGCAGGATTCGAACCTGCGACCCTAGCGGTCGCGGGGTTCCAGACTGTAGTGCCTAGAACCACTCGGCCACTATTGTATAGGCATCCATGTTTCTCCCTCTCAATATGCGAATGGAATAGGAATGAAAATAGAAAACATCGGTAAAATGTTCCTGTACCTCCGGTCATTCACTAAGTTAAATAACTTATATGGTGCCATGCAAGTACAGAAACCAAAGAACCCATAAAAAAATCTGGACTACAGAACCATAAAACGTGCATAGAGGTAAAGTGCTGGAAGGGAAGTTAAGGGCAAAAGTTGTCGAATTATAACAGGCAACAACACAGCATTCTATAGACTCTCGCGACTAAAACGCCAGGGTTTCCTCGTTCATAGAGCTGTTTTGACTGCCATTTGAGGGCGAAGCGGGTCTGAGAGCTCTTCACTGCAACCATACACGACACGGCACACACACACACACACATACACACGCACGGGCGCACACACACACACACACGGCTCTTGTTTTTCCGGCAGAGAGGGTGAAGCAGCGTTAGGCTGTTTGGAGGCAGGCAGCCTCGAAGCACGCCTAAAGGGCCACGATTGTAGGCCGCGTCGTCGCAAGTTCCCCGACGGCACTAAGCCCGCCGCGCCGCGCGCGCCCCACTTAGCCACCGGCAAAGTGCTCCCCAGTCCTCAGCCGGCCTGAGAGCAGCAGCTCGCTCACACTGGCGCCGCTGCGGACCTGGCCGCCCCCGGCCCGCTCATCCGCTGCTTAGCGCCGATCCCGGCGCCCTGCCGCTTGCCTTCCTCCTTCCACCTGTCATCGCGGCCCAAACGCAACACCTTCTCCGAATTCGTGACCCTTTCGTCTTCTCACTGAGTCGGCGTTGCCTTTTCCTGCTCGTCTGGAAATCCAGACTGGTACATGCTGGTCTGCTGGTATCACTCTTCGACTCGCCTACCGCCACATAGTTTATGAGCTGCGCGAGGTAGGTACAATAAAACCAGATATGTGTTTTGTGTGTGTGTGTGTGTGTGTGTGTTGTATATTGAACCGGGGACTTTGAAATGAGCCGGCCCGTGTGGCCGAGCGGTTCTAGGCTCTTCAGTCTGGAACCGCGCGACCGCTACGGTCGCAGGTTCGAATCCTGCCTCGGGCATGGATATGTGTGATGTCCTTAGGTTAGTTAGGTTTAAGTATAATTGCTTTGGCTTCCGCGGCCAGAGTCAGTCGACATAAAGGTTTTCTGGGTTTGATAGCGCGTCATAATGTAAAAACTACTGCTGCTATAGAAAATCCAACGTTTCGGCCACGATTGCAGCGGCCTTCTTCTGGGTCTAATTAAACGGAATGGTAAAAAGAGAAAAGAGCATTAAAAAATATAACAGCGTCATAGAAGTCGCAGTTATAGAATTACAGCACTTGTTGATGTGCCACGTTTCTATGAATGTGTCTTGTCATGAAGACACTGCTACATTTTTAACCCCCTATTCTCCTTTTTTATGAGTTCGTTTCAATGGCACGTGAACAAACGTAATAGTTTTAGAACCTGTTGGGATGTGGTGGGAGAGGAGACCAGCCAGGGAAGTCATTGGTCTTATCGGATTAGGGAAGGAAGTCGGCCGTGCCCTTTCAAAGGAACCATTTGCCTAAAGCGATTTAGGGAAATCACGGAAAACCTAAATCAAAATGGCCGGACGCGGGATTGAACCATCGTCCTCCAGAACGCGCGTGCATTGTGCTAACCACTGCGCCACCTCGCTCGGTGTTCATAATCTGTAATCCGGATCTGGTGAAGACAGCTTAGTCCTCCCGAAAATAGGAATTTTGTGTGCATACATGCTATCAATACAATAAAAATAATCTTTACATTACATTGAATTAATTGATCGCTTTCCAAGCTACAATGTCAGGTATTTATCTTTCTGCAAACAACTTGCAACAGCGATAGTGTACGAGGGGCGTTCAGTAGGTGATGCAACACGTTATTTTTTCTCTGCAAATATGCGTACAAAAAATTCGGAATTTAGTGCGGCACATCGTGAAATATTTCCGTTTCAGTCTCTATAGTTTGATGAAGTTCCAATAAGCGTCGGCGCTATACGTAGCCTTGCAAATGCTGCCTGTAATGCAATTGCGTTGCTAGCAGAGAGTTGCCGGAAAACCAGAGCATTGCAGATACTCTTGGGCGTTTTCATGATGTCTGCGAAGACATGGCGCTCAACAAACGCACGGCGAGTCGCCGGACGAGGCGTCTGTCATCATGGCAACAAGGGCGCAGAAACCTGTCCGATCTAGTGTGTACCGGCTGGCTGCACACAGCCGTGACTCCTCCATTGTTCGACTTCAGCACGATCATCGCCACAAAAATGCAAAATAACTTCTCCATGACAATGCACTACCTCACACAAGTACCCGAGTGCCGCGAACAAAACTTCAATGGACTGCACTTCATCCACTCTATCGGCCGAAACTCGCGTCTTCAAAATTACATCTGTTTTGCTGAATGAAGGATGCACTCAGCTGGATGCAGTACGTGTATGATGGGGAGGTTATTGGTCCAGGATGACGTTGGCTCCGTGGTCTACCAGTAGAGGGGTGCCAGGCAGGAACCCAGCCCTTCCTCTAAGATGACGTAGGGCCGCCGATTTGAAAGGTGATTAATTCGAAAGTAGGGTTCTGGAGCCCAAGGAGCAGTTAATAGTATGGTGCATTGGAATCCTGAATAGAACGAAACTGCTTTCAGAAATTAAGTCTTGCATTACACACTAAACGCCCGTCTTATTTTTAAAAATATGCACGAATAATAGCTTTAGTAAAACGTCTACGTTATTGCAGTCTGTTTCGGTAGTATACCATCCTCTCGCTATGAAAAATTACTAACCTTACTTACATAACATTACAATTATTGGCCTAGGGAACTACTCTACTGACCATTAAAATTGCTACACCAAGAAGAAAAGCAGATGGTAAACGGGCATTCATTGGACAAATACACGGTGTTACAAAAAGGTACGGCTAAACTTTCAGGAAACATTCCTCACACACAAATAAAGAAAAGATGTTATGTGGACATGTGTCCGGAAACGCTTAATTTCCATGTTAGAGCTCATTTTAGTTTCGTCCACCTACGCTCAATGGAGCAGGTTATCAATGTTTCATACAGGATACTCTATCTGTGCTGCTAGAACATGTGCCTTTACAAGTACGACACAACATGTGGTTCATGCGAGATGGAGCTCCTGCACATTTCAGTCGAAGTGTTCGTACGCTTCTCAACAACAGATTCGGTGACCGATGGATTGGTAGAGACGGACCAATTCCATGGCCTCCACGCTCTCCTGTCCTCAACCCTCTTGACTTTCATTTATGGGAGCATTTGAAAGCTCTTGTCTACGCAACCCCGGTACCAAATGTAGAGACTCTTCGTGCTCTTATTTTGGACGGCTGTGATACAATACGCCATTCTAAAGGGCTGCATCAGTGCATCAGGGAGGGTGGATGCATGTATCCTCGCTAACGGAGGACATTTTGAACATTTCCTGTAACAAAGTGTTTGAAGTCACACTGGTACGTTCTGTTGCTGTATGTTTCCATTCCATGATTAATGTGATTTGAAGAGAAGTAATAAAATGAGCTCTAACATGGAAAGTAAGTGTTTCCGGACACATGTCCGCATAACATATTTTCTTTCTTTGTGTGTGAGGAATGTTTCCTGAAAGTTTGGCCGTACCTTTTTGTAACACCCTATATATCATACTAGAACTGACATGTGATTACATTTTCACGCAGTTTGGTTGCATAGATCCTGAGAAATCAGTACCCAGAACAACCACCTCTGGCCGTTATAACGGCCTTGTTACGCCTGGGCATTGGGTCAAACACAGCTTGGATGGCGTGTACAGGTAAAGCGACCCATGCAGCTTCAACACGATATCACAGTTCATCAAAAGTAGTGACGGGCGTATTGTGACGAGCCAGTTGCTCGGCCACCATTGACCAGAGGTTTTCAATGTGTAAGAGATCCGGAGAATGTGCTGGCCAGGGCATCAGTCGGACATTTTCTGTATCCAGGGTATGTAGGCTTTCGCAGGGATCGAATGAAGGGTAGAGCCACAGGTCGTAACACATCTGAAATGTAACGTCCACTGTTCAAAGTGCCGTCATTGCGAACAAGAGGTGACCGAGACGTGTAACCAATGGCTCCCTATACCACCATGCCGAGTGATACGCCAGTATGGCGATGACGAATACACGCTTCAAATGTGCGTTCACCGCGATGTCTACAAATACGGATGTGACCATCATGATGCTGTAAACAGAACCTGGATTCATCCGAAAAAATGACGTTTTGCTATTCGTCCTCTCAGGTTCGTCGTTGAGTACACTATCGAAGCAGCTCCTGTCTTTGATGCAGCGTAAGGGTAACTGCAGCCATGGTTTCCGAGCTGATAGCCCATTCTGCTGCAAACGTCGTCGAACTGTTCGTGCAGATGGTTGTTGTCTTGCAAACGTCCCCATCCGGTGTCTCAGGGATCGAGACGTGGCTGCACGATCCGTTACAGCCATGCGGATAAGATGCCTGTCATGTCAACTGCTAGTTGGGATCGAGCACGGCGTTCCGTATTACCCTCTTGAACCAACGATTCCATATTCTGCTAACAGTCATTAGATCTCGACCAACGCGAGCAGCAATGTCGCGATACGATAAGCCGCAATCGCGATAGGCTACAATCCGACCTTTATCAAAGTCGAAAACATCATGGTACGCATTTATCCTCCTTACACGAGGCATCACAGAAACTTTTCAGCAGGCAACGCCGGTCTACTGCTGTTTGAATATGAGAAACTGGTTGGAAACCTTCCTCATGTCAGCACGTAATAGGTGTCGCCACCGGCGCCAACCTTGTGTGAATGCTCTGAAAAGTATATCATAGCATCTTCTTCCTGTCGGTTAAATTTCGCGTCTGTAGTGCGTCATGTTTGTGGTGTGGCAATTTTAATGTCCAGTAGTGTATTAACTGCTACGTCATTATTATTGTGCATTTTTAGCAAGGCAACGAATGTTCTGTCATAGAATAAGCTATGATATTAGATAGCAAGTGTTAACTGATCGTCTTGTAGTAGCGTAATAGCGAGCAGTAAGCAATCGTCATGTAGTGAACATTATAGCAAGTGTTAACTGACCGACATAAAGTGAGCATTCAGCTTCTGATAATTAATCAACATGGCGTAGCAAAATAGGTCACACAGCCGCGTTGTATCAGCATCCACTCGATGCATTCCCGGTGGCAATTTTGGGAGATTGAAAATTGGGGTTCTACGCAGCCGCAGTTTGCGATATTATCTGACTGCCGAAATGGCTCTGAGCACTGTGGGACTTAACTGCTGTGGTCATCAGTCCCCTATAACTTAGAACCACTTAAACCTAACTAACCTAAGGACATGACACACATCCATGCCCGAAGCAGGATTTGAACCTGCGACCGTAGCGGTCACGCTGCTCCAGACTGTAGCGCCTAGAACCGCACTGCCACTCCGGCCGGCGACTGCCGACCTACTGTAGACGTTGACCTAACAGTGTTTTGTGCATGGACATGATGTCTTACTTCTTGTTGTGGCACTACCCAGTATTTTAGGTAAAAATATTAAATATTTTATGTAAGTGACTGAAAGTAGCATGGATACCCCCACGAAGTAATGCGCTAACAGTGTTAGCTATCGAAACTGAGGACACGATAACAGATATACAAAGGATTGGTGAAGCAAGGATTGCTGAGCACAGCAGCAAACTTCCCCGTCCAGCAAAGAATGATGTAGTAAGCGGGTCGTGGCCACCACAATCGAGCGACTCCCTGTGTTGCAGGCAACGTGACTAGACACCTGGTTTTAGAGGAACAAATGGGCAGTAACGGAGTACAAATGAGGGTAAATTTGAGGGGGGGCGTAATTCAATTCGGGGACTCCATCATCGTTGAGTAGCCGCACTACGATGTCGGAGCACTGCCGGACGGCGAGACGACTGGGCAGCGCCAGCAGCAGCCTTTGATTCAAGACCAGACTGCGTTTGCTGCCGCACTAGGTCCTTCAGAGCACATGGACTCACAACCCCACCGGGCTGCATCACAACACTAGGCGCTGTCCGCCGCCTGTCGGAGGGGTGTGGATGACTGGCGCACAGCCGCCTCCGCCACTGGAGAGCAAAGGGCAGTGGGGCAATCACGTGGCGTGTTGCTCCACCAGAATGTATCACTGTCGCAACTGGCCATAGCCTCGTCTCAGGAGTCTTGACGCAGCATCGCTGGGCGACGTCCTAGCAGCCAGCGCCATTTGCGCCGTCCAGAGCTCACGAGGCGTGCCTGACGCATGTTATACTGTTAAACTGTCCACAGCTTTTTCACTGGTTCTCCACCACCTACGACATCACCACACATGTACCACCATCTCCAAACGCTCCGCCACAAGTGGTCCATACAAAGTGGTTTAAGGACTGCCGGCATCACAACAATCAACAGCGTAAGGTGTACCACCCACACAGCACGTCGTTCCAGCCAAAGGTAAAGGTGGATGTTTAACACCTGTACGTTGCACTCAGAGTAATTCTGCGCCTTGTGCCGAATCAGTAGCTAAACTGCTTTAACTGTAGCCGTTTCGGGCACGCAACTAGGCGATGTGGAGGGCCCGGGTGGCTTGTGTTTAGACAGAAGAAGTAACTTAATACAACACTTCGGGAATAACTGTTCTGCGCGTGTTGTTTGTTGTAGTGAAAATTTTATCTTGGATAATGGGCACAGAGACAAAATCAGAGACACGGTGTGTTACCAGTGATGAATCGATGTAGTCATCAGTTAATCACATGGCTCAGTTCAGAGCGGATAATGTGATTATGTTTAATTAAGTAGCAGGAAAGAATCGCGATGTGGAACGGATCAGACTGTGGCGAATATTATTTCTCCTTTCTCTGTTAGAGTGACTGACTATGTGTTGGCATTTATGAAGATTTTAAGTCATCAGCTGACCTAGGCGATTGGTCAGATATACAGTTGTCGCAAATCGCAAGGTCACGTTTGTCAGGACAGGAAAAATTATTCGTAAAGAGCACAGAAGCATTTCGAAATGCAGAAACCTTTGACCAGATGAGACGTAGGTTGGAACAACGATACAGGAAACACAATAGTGCACGATTTTTTCGCGAACAATTAGGGATGGTTTCCAGGGAAAAAAATGCGTGTCAGTTCCTCAGGGACCAAACTGCTAAGGTCATCGGCCCACGCTACTTAATCTAACGTTAACTTACGCTAAGGACAACACACACACCCATCCCCGAGGGAGGACTCGAACCTCCGGTGAGAGGAGCCGCGCAATTCATGACAAGGCGCCTCTAACCCCGCGGCCACCCCGCACTGCGAGAAAATCCAAGAGACGTAATGACGCAGTAGAAGACTTGGCGGATGGAATTAAGAAAATGTACGAGCTCTCACTAAATGAAGAGGTAAACATAATCGTGATGCAAGAGCTCGAGCACTCGATGCTTTTTAAGGATTTTGACACCGGAAAGGTCTAGGAGAGTGCGCACGAGGACGCCTAAAGACCATTATGAAGGTATTACGTTGGCTTAGGATATCGACAGATCGATACTGTTAAGAGAGTAGGATCAATTATTTACACCGAATATTAATTGCATTCGAACAGTATACGTAGAAAAGGTAATGTCACCAATATCGGAACCCAAGCACAGAGTAACAGGAGTCGCCAACAATTTTATGGAAATGGCTGGACGTTTTGGTCAACGGCAAGGTTATAGAGATAATGGTAGAGATAGACCAGTAAATTGGAAGGGTCATTTAAACTTAGAAGTGAGCCCAGGGACACCTAAAGGAGTTAATGATAGGAATAGAACGATAGGAATAGAACGAATTCAGAGTTTGAAAGCACCCTAATGGGTGTTGTGTATGGAAGAGAGTATAAAGTATTGTTGTACGCAGGAACATATGTATCAGTAGTCTCGAGAGCACAGTAGGAGGCAGTGGAACCAGCCACCATATGAAACTACCTTGCGGTTAAAACTGTGTGCCGGACTGAAACTCCAACTCAGGACCTTTGCCTTCCGCGGGTTAGTGCTCTACCAGCTGAGCTACCCAAGCGCGACTCACTACCCATGCTCACAGTTCTACTTGCGCCATAACTTCGTCTCCTACCTTCCAAACTTCACAGAAACGCTCCTGCGAAATTTGCACAGAATTAGCACTCCTGGAAGAAAGTATATTGCGGAGACGTGGCTTTGCCAAAGCGTGGGAGAAGTTTCCAGAGTGAGATTGTCACTCTACAGTCGAGTGTGTGCTGATATGAAACTTCCTGGCTGATTAAAACTGTGTGCCGGATCGAGACCCGAACTCGGGACCTTTGCCTTTCGCGGGCAAGTGCTCTACCAACTGGGCTACCCAAGCACTACCCACAAACCATCCACACTGCAAAGCCATGCTTCGAAATATCCTTTTTTCCAGGAGTGCTAGTTCTGCAAGTTTCGCATGAGGGCTTCTGTGAAGTTTGGAAGGTAGGAGACAATGAATGAATCTGCAGTCAAGAACATACTCAGGCAGGAGCACAGTGGTGTGGAGGGGAGCCACAACTCCTTCGGCTTCCTCTGGCTCGTCGGCAATCTGCGGGGTCTCGGCGTGCCTTGTACGGATCCTGCCCACGGGGGGGGGGGGGGGGAGTCACCAACGCGCGGCTCTTGATTTCTGTCATGAATGGCGGATCCAACCAAGAGAAAGGCGGCCACTTTGCTCGCCGTGTCTAACGTCGTCCGAGGCTTCCCAGAGACTGCACCTGAAAGCTCTAAGACGCGAATACCCCAAGCCGCTTTCCTGTTGTTAATGCGACTACCTACTAGCTGCTTTTTGTGCTGCAGGCAAAACCTTGTGGGCTTTCGGAACGCTTATGATTCCTCGCACGGGAAGTAATGCGCAGTAAAGAACACATCAAGCTTTTACGTCTCAACGTTTGTGCCGCCGTGGAGCAATGAAGTCTAGCATTAGCCCAGCAGCAGCACTAAGTGTTCATTAGCAGCTGACGTAGAAAGAATAGCTCCGCGTGTTAGTTTAGGGTACTGGCAAAACTCTGGAAAAAAAATCCGAGTGCTCTTCTCATTCATAGAATCAAATATATCTCATGCGACACCTGCAAAGACGACATCACGATGAAAAACAACGACGAAGGAACAGATGAAATAAAAGGAGTGTACAATTTCTTTCATTCATAATCCAGATAACCTGCACTCCTGGATTCAGGTTCTATCCGATAGATTGCATAAATTTTGAATAGATCACTAATGGCCACCGGATGCTTCTGATACAATGATACGATGGGTCGACATAGAAACGTGACAAAATGGTAGAAAGGAGGTGCCGTATTTGGACCTGCCCATGACCACTCCGTGAATTAATTGCACTATTGGCCAGTGCATAATCGTGAACTGTCTGAAGTGTCTACAAAGAATGTTGTGCCATTGGCAGCTATGTAACATGACATAGGAACAGTGGTCGTAAGAGACTAGTATCGCCGGCCGTGGTGGCCAAGCGGTTAAAGGCGCTACAGTCTGGAACCGCGCGGCCGCTACGGTCGCAGGTTCGAATCCTGCCTGGGGCATGGATGTGTGTGATGTCCTTAGGTTAGTTAGGTTTAATTAGTTCTAAGTTCTAGGCGACTCATGACCGCAGAAGTTAAGTCGCATAGTGCTCAGAGCCATTTTAGACTAGTATCGGAGACTTGTGTCACGACATGTCAGAAGATCTGTTTCTAACCTGACAGGAATTGCTGCATCCAATAAATACAGGAGCATCTCATACTGTCATCGAGATTAACACTGGGAAGTGGACTGAATGCAAAGGAAATTTGTAGTCTAGTACTTTCCGAAAGACCCTTGCTCACCCTGGCGCATAAAGTTACACCTCATGGTTCAGAAAATAGAGAAACAGGAGTAGCTCGCTCGTGGCGTGTAGCGTTTTTCCACTTTCCGTATGGTACAAAATAGCGAGCGCACCAGCAGCCAACGAGGTGTTCCAAAAACAATGTGTGGTGTATGTAGTTCGGGACCTAGATGATTCTGTGATATTTCTGGGGTGCTTCTCGTCCCGTACGCTAGGCCCAATCATTCAGGTTGCCGCGAACATGGAGCAAGATGTTTATGTTAACATTCCTAGTGACCAAGTGTTCCATTTCTTCCGCATCTTCGTGGTTTGGACACTCAACTCTTCTAAGATGATAAAAACCGTTGCCATCGGCCTGCAATTCTGCATTCCAGGTGTGACGAACACTAGAATGAAATTTTCATTCTGCTGCGGAGTGTACGCTGATATGAAACTTCCTGGCTGATTAAAACTATGTGCCCGACCGAGAATCGAACTACGGACCTTTGCCTTTGCGGGCAAGTGCTATACCACTTTTTTTTGTTTTTAATCTCATTTTGTTCTATATTGTTCGTTGAATTTGTTCGTGGCGGACGTCCGATGACACTCGTTCACGTTGTTCGTTGATCCGTTTACTCAGTTTTTTTTATTGCAGTGGGTAGCTAAACCCTCTGGCCGAACACGCTGAGCTACCGTGCCGGCAAAACTACTGAGCTACCCAAGCACGACTCACAACCCGTCTGCACAGCTTCATTTCTGCCAATACCTCGTCTCCTGCCTTCCAAGCTTCACAGAAGCTCTTCTGCGAACCTGCGAATCTGCCAGGAATTTTCATATCAGCGCACACTCCCGTGCAGAGTGAAAATTCGTCCTGGAAACATCCCCCAGACTGTGGCTAAGGCATGTCTCCGCAGTATCCTTTTTTCTAGGAGTGCTAGTTCTGCTAGGTTGGCAGAAGAGCTTCTGCGAAGTTTAGGAGGTAGGAGACGAGGCACTGGCAGAATTGAACCTGTGCGGACGGGTCGTGTGTCGTGCTCAATTGGTAGAGCACTTGCCAGTGAAAGGCAAAGGTCCCGTGTTCGAGTCTTGGTCCGGAACACAGTTTTAATCTGTCAGGAACTTTCATGACGAACACTGAATCGCGCCACAACTGCCCCAATTATCACCCGTTCTGAAACCTGTAGCCAATATCTGCCAATTCATGCAGCAGGTGGGTGAGAAGTAACAATAATTATCCGCGGAACTTTGAGAGTTGTACAAGCGTGATCTAATTATAAATTCATAGCGTCAACTGTGGCCCCTTTTCCCATAGAGTTGAGGCCATTATCAAGGCTAGAGGCATTGTTGGTGTTTGAATGACGTCTTCTCAGAGTAAGGTTTTGTCTGCTGTGCTTACCTTCTGGTTGTGCTTATGGTCTTTAACAGGCTTTGCTGTATTACCTCTGTGAATGGAAAACAACACACAACTCTTCCTTAGCGAGTGACAATAAGCGTAAATACGGTTTCGAGAAGTTTCAATGATTATACTTATGTAAAATGAGGAAGCACGTTGCACAGTTTGCACAGAATTGTAGCTTAGCGGCCCTGGCTCCTGCAGAATACATCTACCTCTACACTCGCCAAGAGAAAACTAAATGCACAGCAAGAACTACGAGCACATCCCAATTGTATCACTTATTAGGGAACATACCCGTTCCATTTGTAAGTGTGGAGTACCGGAAGAACGACCATAAAACCGATGTAATTAGTCTAATCTTGTGATCGCCGTCCCTGTGGGGGAGATGCGTAAAGGAATCTTAGTGAATTGTCCTAGATTTCTCACTTAATACTGGATGCTGATTTTTGGTAATCAGACCTTCTTGGAAATGTTGGCACTAACCTTTAAGTATCTGCCAGTTCAGTTTTTTTTAGCATTTCCATGATGCTCTACTACGCAGCTAATAGAACTGCTGTCCATCTTTGTAAACAGTCAATATCTCCTGATAGTCCTATTTCGTACAGCTCCAAGCACTTGTGCAGCATTCTAAAATAGATTTCATGAGTACGAACTCTCCTTTGGATTCTGCATTTTTCAATGAACCGCAGTCTTCTTCATGCTATTTCACATTCCAGTAAACATTTTCATACAGATTTCTGTGAAAGTCGACTGATTCCAGTCGTACGTGATTGACACTGTAGTCATAGGATACCTAGTTTTATCGTTTCTAAATGCACACTTTCGCACTTCCAAGGGTTTAAAGCAAGCTGTCAATGTTAGCAGCAGTTTGATATTTAATCAAATTTATGTATTTGTCCTACTCTTTTAGAAAATGCTTCGGTATACATATGTGTGTCATCTGCGAAAAGTGATAAATTAATGTTATTTTTTAATATATAGCACACAACATGCAATTGCCTCTATGTGCTTTATTATCATTAATGGTTTCGGTTAATAATACACCATAGTCAGATCTAACACAACACTCATTGTGTACTCATACCAGTAGTTCTTTTGATTTTCAGAAGTTGTGATGCCATTGATGAGAGATCTGTGTAGGAACAAGGCCGCTGGAATAAAAGTCAAACCCTCAGAATTATCGGTTTCCTTCGGGGAAGCAGCCATCACAAAACTATTCCGCCTGGTGTACAAGATGTATGAGACAGGCGAAATAACTGTAGACTTCTATAATAATTGAACAATTCCATCTCCTAAGAAGGTAGGCGCTGACAGGTATGTACACTACAGAACGATTCGTTTAATATGTCGTAAGTACTAACGACGAATTATTTACAGATGAATGGAAACACCAGTAGAAGCCGACCTCGCGATATATTAGTTTGGGATGGAAGAAATACACGAAGCATTATCGACGCAACGACATATCACAGGAAGGCAATACCTAGTTTTATAGAATTTGTAGGTTTAGAGGATGTTTTGACAATGTTAACTAAGCTCTTTTAAATATTGACGGTAATACTGAAAATAGCAAAGATGAAATGTAGGAAGCGAAAGATTATTTACAGCTTTTACACAAAACAGCTTGCAGTTATAAGGACACGTAAGGATATCTGTGTCCGGAAACGGAGTGAGACAGAGACTGTAGTCTATTCCCGATATGATGCGATCTGTAAGCAAGCAACTAAGGAATCCAAGGGCCAATTTGGAAAGAGAATTAAAGTTCTTGCTCAAGAAATAAAGACCTTGAGATCAACGATGACACTGTAATTCATTCGGACTTGCTAGAGCAGTTAAACGAAATGGGGAATGTGTTGAAAAGAGTTAATAAGGTGAACAGCAACATAACAAGGGTAATAGTGAGTGCGATGTGGGAATTTGATTAACAGATGAGTTGCTAAAAGTAGTAGATGAGTTTTGCTATCTGTGCAGCAAAATAACTAATGGTCTAAAATTTAGCCTGGAATAGTAAGAAAATCACTTCTGAGAAATCACAATGTGTTAATATCTAATTTGAATTTAAGTGCTAGGAAGTCTTTTCTGGAGGTATTTGTCTGGAGTGTAGCTCTGTTGGAAAGTGAAACGTGTACAGAAAGCTGTTCAGAAAAGAAGAGAATGGAAGCTATTGCAACATGCTGTAGGAGAATGATACAGATTAGATGCGTAGATCGAAGAAGTGGGTACTGACGCGAACCGGGAACAAAAAACATTTATGGCAAAAGTTGAATAACAGATGGGATCGGTTGATGGGACACATCCTGGGGCATGAAGGAATTGTCGATATGTCGAAGTGTGTGTGTGCGTTTGGGAGGGAGGGACGGAGGGAGGGGGTAAAATTTTAGAGGGAGATCAAGACTCGAATATACTAAGCAGGCCCAAATGGACATAGGTTGCTATAGTTACACAGAGTTGAAGAGGCTAGCACAGGAAATACTGGCTTGCAGAGCTGCAGCAAACCATTCTACGGACCACTACAATAACCATAATGCTATGAAGCTACATGATTCGCAATTTCTATGGTTATTAATGAAAAATCGGTTTTGATAATAAGGGACAGACTGCTACGTCACATGCATGTCATGAAATCCTTAACGGCTATTGGCAGATGCCTTCAAGAATTGTTGGCTAGTAATTTTGTCTGTCAGGCCATTAATGTACTACATGAAGGGAAAGGGACCCAACACGCTGCCCTGTGGAACTCCTGAAATTACTTCTACGCCTGTCTATGACTCAATATCCGTGATAAGATAATCTCAACTCTACCAAGAAATGCTAAGTTCAGTCACTCCCTTTGATACTCCATATCATCTTACTTTTGATAGTAAGCGTTTGTGTGATGCTGAATCAAATTTTTTTCAGGTTATAAAAACTCTTAGAGTCGTATTGGCAGTGCCCATATGCTATGGAAACTGAAGCAGAGGGTCGAGGTCTTAGGTCAGCAGTAGCAGGAGGCGAGGTCGTAGTGCTCGACCGACCGCCATCAGTCTCTGTGAGAGGTTCCGAAGAAGAAAGGGGAAGGGTGGAGAGGAAGAGAGAGAGAGAGAGAGAGAGAGAGAGAGAGAGAGGATCAACAGAGAGAGAGTCACAGTGCCGCAGGACGCGGTGGGGCGCAGCCGTAATGCTATTTTCCCGCCGCCGGCGAATCCCAGGGAGCCGCCACCCGTCGGCCCCTTCCGAGCCCGCCTTCACAAATTCAATTACTCTCGCCCGCAACTAAATCTTTATGGGTGCATTTAGTCAGAGTTACGCGCTTAATGTCCTAATACGCGGCGCGGCCTTTGAAAAAACACGCACCACCAGCCTTTGCTCTCCCTCACTCTCCTCCCTCCAACCGTGGCGCCCATTTTCGGGGACCTGAAAGCTTCTAGCACCCAAGTAACGCCGCGCAGAAAGGCTCCGCGTATTATGAGTTACCGCTGCCGGCAGAAGAGCCGCTCCGAAATACGGTCCCGGAATGGGCAGCCTCTTATATGACTCGTGTCATTTTCCGAAAATGTGCAGGGGAATAACACTACTGTACATCGTAGTTAGCTCTAATGGGAGCTGCGTCTTGTGGACAGACCTTTTCCTCAACGGTGGAGTTTCTTGACTACGTGACAATCAATGGTAAAACTTTAATGCATCATTATACCAGTGTCCATGTACTGTTTTGATATTATTGAAAAGTCTCTGTTACTATTTACAACAGAAGTCACGACTTGTCATGATTGCTGTTTGTCAATTCAATAAAACTATCGGGTAAAATAAAATAAAATAGAAAGTAAAAGGCCAGTTGCGAATAGGGCTCTCCCAATGAGTGTTCCATACAAACTTAATTTTGTGTACAGACGGTTAATCAATTCCGGAAATTGATGACATCGACGATTCTTGCTTGGTATCGACAGGCATAGTGGCAAGACTTTCGAGGATGTCTTATTTTTAAATTGGTTCATTGTTGACTTGTGTGAGGAGATCAAACTGCGAGGTCATTGGTCCCTTCAAGTCTGAAGCCAGATAATAAATAAGAAAGAAATATTATTTCTTGTGATGTAAGTACAAATTAAGAATTTTCGAACTCTTCCCACTACTTTAACTGTAACACCTTGCTTCCTTCCAAATTTGATGATTCTAGGTCAACGACAAGTATCCCATAGGTTTTGATGAGTGAGTTTTAGAGTACCAAAATATGTGCCATAAATGACAGCATGTTTTGGTTGTATTGGCTTGGAACCTTAAAATTTTTATGACTTAGAAACTTAAAATTTTCCCACTTTAAGAAACTATCGACCTCAGTATGTGACATAAATTTGAACTAGATGCCGGAAATTGTTCTAAAGGAAAAGGGTGTTAATAGACGGACAGACAAACAGACAGCGCGATAAAAAAATGACAAAGATACTGTGAAATTTTGCTTCTTGGCAAATGTCATGATTCTAGATCAACGAGAAGCACCGTTCAAAAAATGGTTCAAATGGCTCTGAGCACTATGGGACTTAACATCTGTGGTCATCAGTCCCCTAGAACTTAGAACTACATAAACCTAACTAACCTAAAGACATCACACACATCCATGCTCGAGGCAGGATTCGAACCTGTGACCGTAGCGGTCGCGCGGTTCCAGACTGAAGCACCTGGAACCGCTCGGCCACAACGGCCGGCGGGAAGCACCGTATGGGTTTTGATAGATGAGTGTCGTAAATGGGTGTATTTTTTTATTAAATTAAATTAGAAGCTTAAGTGTTTCATACCGGCAAGGTACCGTTGACCTTAATATGTGATTTAAATTTGAACTTGAAACGTATACTCGTTCCTGAGAAAAAAGTGTTCTTAAGAATCGGACAGACAGTCAGACAGCTAAGCTATCCTATAATGGTTCCGTTTTTAATGATCAAAAATCTTAAAAAACGATTTTAATTCCAGGACATGCGTCTAATCATCATCAGTATCAGCTTCTAGATAAACATTATAAATTAAATGCATCAGAACAATAGAATGCAAGTACCCCATTTATACTAAGGCAATGGCATGTTCCCAAATATAACTACCTCATATAAGTAACTGCACCATTTATGGAAAATCTAAGACTGTACTTAATTCTATGCTAAAAGTCATCAGAGTACACTAGTTACAACAGCGGCTAGTCCTGTGACGTTAATATTCGGTAGCCGAAGTCATTTAACAGCGACCACGTCGAAGTTTTCGGTAATGGTCAGTACCCCCTATTTGCCGTGATGAGAAAATTATGTGTACTTCAATAGACGTGCACTTACACAATGTCTGAAAATGTCCAGCTCTGAAAACATGCAGTAATTTTGGAACATAAATCTCAAGTAATTGTATAGTTGTGTTGGTATGCAGACCTTGAGTAAATATGTAGCTGCAATGGTACAAAACCCTGGAAAACGTTCAGTTATACAGTCTAGTTTCATTAATGTGACCACCTGTCAATAGCCTGAGTAATCAACTTTTGCAGGGCGGACGAGCAGAGGGGGGGGGGGGGAAGGGGGGGGGAGTCAGTGGAGTTATTAAAGGTGTCGACAGGTATACGAAACGCAGTCGTCTGTAGTGTCATGGATAGTTGCTCTAGGATTCTTCGGTTGAGAGTCCATGATGCGGATAGCCCGATCGAGGTGGTCCCACAGATTCTCGTTTGCGTTTAAATCCGGGTATTTTGGTGGCCAAGGGTGTACGGTAAACATCCTGGTGCTCTTCGATCCACGCACACATACTGCGAGCTCTGTGACACGTTGCATTGTTCTGTTGGTAGATACCATCGTGCCGAGAAAAGACCAGACTTCGTGAGTAGGTGGACATGACCACCAAGGATACCTGCATACTGGTGTTGATCCATTGTATATTCCAGAATAATGGTATCACACAGGGAATGGCACGAAATATTCCCCAGACATTAAAGGTCCCATATCCGTAGTCAACAGTTTCAATGACTGTCACTGGGTGCTTGGTCTTACACTGATTAAGTACAAAATGTGATTCTTCTGAAACTCCATCTGTCAACACTAAATCGTCATTCAGTTGCGGTACTGGCGTGCAAGTTACATTTTTCGTCGCCGATGACCAGGAGTGAGCATCGGTGTATGAACCCGTCTCCTGCTGTTCAGGCCCATAAGCAGCACAGTTCGCTGAATAATCATCGAGGAGAGTTGGCTCACCTGGACGGTCACTTACTCAACAGCTGCGCGTCTATTCACTCATACCCATCCCCGCAGCCATCATTCACTCCTGTCATCTATGGCCTGTGGTACTCCACAGTTGACCTGTCACCTGATCTTGGCAGCGTCATTTTGCCATACAGTGTTTACTGTAAGCACGGTGGTGTGTGAATTGCTTACAAACGAAGCTTTTTGGGAAATGCTTCCACCTTCAGCCCAAACCCAAGGACCATGCAACTTTGGACGCCTGATAAATCGCTCACTTTCCGCATTACAATGACGACTCCACTATTTTCCCCAGCCTCGACACTCAATACATACCCTTTCCTTTTGGTGGTGCCACCTACGGTCCGGAGTGGTTACTGCAAGGTTACAACGATCATAGACGGTGTCACTTTGATGTGACTGAACCGAGTTTATAATTATGCAAGCCTTGAGTAAATCTAAGTCACATTGGTATGCAGACAGATAATGTGTAGCCGTACTGGTAGAATCACAATAAAAATATTCAGTTATAGTTGTACGCAAACCTTCACTTATGAACCGTTGCATCAGTAAGCAAGTCACGATAGTTTTAATTACTGCTACAGAAGCCTAAGTTACATGTGTAGTTATACAATAATATATGGAAAAAGGGGTTCTTCTGTACACCACTAACACCAAAGCATTTTACGCGGCTTAACATGCTACAGAGGCCACTTCCAGGTGCGCATTATACTGTGACTCAAATTTGTATGCTTCAGCGCCGCCTTAAAGTGAACAGTGGCTCAAAGAGCGGACAATAACTCGCGGCACTGAATTTAGCAGCAGGAGTGAACGGGGGACCGAGAGGAAGCGTCGGGCACGAGATGAAATTTGCGCAGCATCCGCGTAAGTGATCCGGGAGGTCATAGCGCACAGGTGCCGCGCCGTACGGTCTTCAGTATTACGCTGGCTGTCGGAAGCGTCCCACGAGGAGGGTTAAAGCGCGGGTGCGGAACTCCAGTCCCTGCAGGGCAAGATCTGAATGAAAAAAAAAGGAAGTAAAAAAAAAAAAACCTGAGGAAGCAAGGAGGGAAAAAAAAAATTGTGGAAAGGCTCGCACTAGCAGCTGTCACCTAGCCGGCGTCTTATGCGTCGGCTGCTTTAATTAATGTCGCCTGAACTGGGCTGCTGCTGGAAAACTCCCGGCGCCCTGAGCCGGCTTGTCCGATAGCTCGCTGGAAGGAGTCTGCGGGCGACTTTTCTCTCAACCGGCGCATGCACGGCGCACCATCTGTCGCCACAATTCCGTTCAGTACTGCAGATGCAAGTTAAGGCAAGCTATGCTAGATACGAAACAGTTTCCATCATGTCTCTAAAAAGACAGTCGCTAATTTTTTGTAATTCAGTAGGCAGGGACAAATTTTCGAGAGTGTGGTACCAATATATGTCACTTAAAATGCTGAAAATAATTAATCTGTCCACATTGCGGAGTAGATAGTGATTTAAAAAAATTTTGTTAGATGTCTCTGATAGAAATTCTTTGTTCCTCACTTGCACACTGCCATGTCGAGCACTACTGGCACAGACATGACATGTGCACCAGGTGCTTTTTAATTTTAAATTTTTTATTGATGACAAACCTGTATACTGTGCTACATTTTATATACATCACTTCCTACTTCTAAACACGAGAAAATTACATAACTTATTTCTCCAGGTATGTGTATTGTAGCTTTACAGGCACGCTGGAGTGGAAAGCGCAGGAGGGGGGGAGGAGGTGAATGAGTGTCCAAGACAGGCCGTGGGGCCCAGGACAAACAGTGCTAACAATTACAAAGAGATCTACTGTCCTTGATACGTGGCATAGCGAGGCAGGCACGCCTCTCTCCATTGACCCTGAGAGGGGCTGTTTTACGAGCAGCAGCTTCCGAGCCAGCACCTCGCGCTGCTTAGGCCGTTAGCCTCTGTACACCACGGCCGTTGATAACAGCAGCGGCTCGTGTTACGCTACGATGGGGTCTCCCACCCGGGAAACATCCCTTGGCCCTACACGCGGCCGCGGTGGCTACGTGAGGTGACCGCTGTGCGTGTGCGGTAGAATCCGCTGGTCTCAGACAGAAGTCGGCAACTGGTGGCGTGGAAGTCGGATAGTCCGTGCAGCAGGTCGTCAGGGCTGGTAAACCGAGTCCCCAGTGTATTTCATGGGCGACGATGGTACTGCTTCATTCTGTTGAAGCCGAGTCACGCCTTCCCTAATGTCTACACTTATTTATGTGCCTCTAGAGCCCATTTCTATCCCTAATACCCGACACCTAGTCACATTGCTTTAACAAGATACTCACCGTGACGGGGTGCCACTGCCCCACTTGCTACACGATTCCCCTTGTGCAATGCCATTTACTGGCTGAGCCAGGATGTCCTCACTGCGAAAACCACTGGCTTGTCTCTTATAGTAACCCACATGTGCGGCTCGCTGGCGGCTACAGACCCACAGCTGTTAACACATTTGCTCTATGGCGCTTTTATGCTCCTTCACCCTTTTCTTTGTCAGTCTGATCTGATGCTGCCTGTCACGAATTGCTCTCCTGTGCCAACTTATCCACCTCAGAGCAGCAATTGCAGCCCACGTATCTCCTCAATTATTTCTGGATGTATTCCCGTCTCTGTCTTTTTATATAGGTTTACCAACTACGGCTTCCTTTTCTCCTTACTTTTGTTAGCGACTGATAATTTTCTGATGACAGACTGGGTACAGCGCTACAGTATGCTAGCAATATTTACAGACATCCATTCATCCTGCCCCTTCTTCTTGTTAGTGCTACCCATATATTCCGCGGATAAACTCCTCATTCCCTGCCTTATAACTACACACAATTTTCAATATTCTTCTCTAGCAGAATTGTCGAACATTTCTGTTCCGATTTTCCCACAGTCAATGTCTCACTGCCAAACAATGCCGTCATCCAAACATGCATTCCCAGAAATTTCTTCCTCAAATAAGGACCTAAGTTTGATACTACACTACTGACCGTTAAAATTGCTACACCAAGAAGAAATGCAGATGATAAACGGGTATTAATTGGACAAATATATTATACTAGAACTGATATGCGATTACATTTTCACGCAATTTTGGTGCATAGTTCCTGAGAAATCAGTACCCAGAAGAATCATATCTGGCCGTAATAACAACCTTGATACGCCTGGGCATTGCGTCAAACACAGCTTGGATGGCGTCTACAGGTACAGCTGCCCATGCAGCTTCAACACGATACAACAGTTCATCAAGATTAGTGAGTGGAGTATTGTCACGAGCCAGTTGCTCGGCCACCATTGACCAAACGTTTTCAGTTGGTGAGAGATCTGGAGAATGTGCTGACCAGGGCAGCAGTCGAACATTTTCTGTATTCAGAAAGGCCCGTACAGGACCTGCAGCATGCGGTCGTGAATTATCGTGTTGAAATGTAGGGCTTCACAGGGATCGAATGAAGGGTAGAGAAACGGGTCGTAACACATCTGAAATGTAACGTCCGCTGTTTAAAGTGCCGTCAATGCGAAAAAGAGGTGACCTACACGTGTGACCAATGGCATCCCATACCATCACGCCGGGTGATACGCGATGACGAATACACGCTTCCAATGTGCGTTCACCGCGATGTCGCCAAACACATATGCGACCATCATGATGCTGTAGACAGAACCTGGATTCATCCGAAAAAATTACGTTTTGCCATTCGTGCACCCAGGTTCGTCGTTGAGTACACCACCACAGGCGCCCCTGTCTGTGAAGCAGCGTCAAGGGTAACCGCAGCCATGATCTCCGAGCTGATAGCCATGCTGCTGCAAACGCCGTCGAACTCTTCGTGCAGATGGTTGTTGTCTTGCAAACGTCCCCATCTGTTGACTCAGGGATCGAGACGTGGCTGCACGATCCTTTACAGCCATGCGGATAAGATGCCTGTCATCTAGACTGCTAGGGATACGAGGCCGTTGGGATCCAGCACGGCGTTCCGTAATACCCTCCTCAACCCACCGATTCCATATTCTGCTAACAGTCAATGAATCTCTACCAGCGCGAGCAGCAATGTCGCGATACGATAAACCGCAATCGCGATAGGCTAAAATCCGACGTTTATCAAAGTCGGAAACGTGATGGTACGCATTTCTCCTCCTTACACGAGGCATCACAACAACGTTTAACTAGGCAACGCCGGGCGACTGCTGTTTGTGTATGAGAAATCGTTTGGAAATATTCCTCATGTCAGCACGTTGTAGGTGTCGCTACTGGTGCCAACCTTGTGTGAGTGCTCTGAAAAGCTCATCATTTGCATATCACAGTATCTTCTTCCTGTCGGTTAAATTTCACGTCTGTAGCACGTCATCTTCGTGGTGTCGCAATTTTAATGGCCAGTTGTGTAGTTGACTTCTTTTGGCCAGGAATGCCCTTTTTGTCAGCGATTGTCTGCTTTTTATGTTCTCCTTCCTCCGTCCTCGTTAAGTTTCTCTCTGTTCTCATTTCTGCCATTTTGCATTACTTTCGTCTTTCTCCTTCCTCTCCTTAAAGAGTAATAATTTTCTGATCAAAGACTAGGTCACAGTATCACAGTACGCTAGCAAAACATGCCTTTATTTACATCTGTCTGTAGCCATTTTCAAGTGTCCGTGTATGCGATAGTCCTTTTCCATGACAGAAACACTTAAAATAATAAGCCACGCCTTTACCACCAATAATGATTACGAAGGAAAACAAAACAACAGTTTGTAATTGATAACGAATAAAGTAATATTTACTCTCTCATAAATAACAGACACATTAGACGTAAGTGTTTTTGCTTGTCGCATAATAGACTCTTGACATATATTGTAGACATGTCCACATCCGCTTTAAAATTGTCTAATAGCTGTTACGTTATCAAAAGTTCCGCTAACGTATGCAGAATTAGCGAGAGATGTTAGTTTGTGTCATTAGAGCAGCTGTGTTTCACCTCCACGTCTGATATCATCAACTGCACATAAAATGGACTTTTTAAAATTTTTTGTAAGATTGACAACTATTTTTATACGTGGTAACATTTATACGAGAAGAAGCATTTCAGCCTTTTACGTGTTCCATATTTGCAATTATAAATGTCATTGAGCTGTACCTTATAGCGTTGCAAATGTGCAGCCTGGGACATCGAAGAAACGAAGATTCCTAGGTGCAGCTCTCTTTTTGATACAAATATGACACTTATTTCGCTGATCAATGATTTGTAAATTTTATGTTATGGTGGCACGTCGAATAATATGGCCCAAAATGGCAGGCTGAATGTCTTACTGGTAGCCTTAGGCCTTAAAGCCGTTGTTGGCCAGCCGGCAGTGGAGTATGCTAACTGCGCTGTCGCAGGATGGTGTAGTGTGTATACTTCAGATCCCAAGGAATTCCAATAGTTGTTACCAATATTTCTGAGGTAGGGCAATATTTACATAGTTTCATAGAGATAATACTTTCCTCGAGGACGGAAGTACGATTAGGGTTAAGCTTCCGTTGGTGAAGTTCTCTCTAGATTCGAAGTACTAATTCCAGTTTTAGAAAAAGTTGGGAAGAAAATAGGGTTTGCCATTTCCAGGGAACAACACAGCCTACGCATTAATTGATCTAGGGTTGTAACGGAAATCATACAAGGAACTGCCTTCACAGGGCATTACATCTACATCTACATCCATACTCCGCAAGCCACCTGACGGTGTGTGGCGGAGGATACCTTGAGTACCTCTATCGGTTCTCCCTTCTATTCCAGTCTCGTATTGTTCGCGGAAAGAAGGATTGTCAGTATACTTCTGTGTGAGCTCTAATCTCTCTGATTTTATCCTCATGGTCTCTTCGCGAGATATACGTAGGAGGGAGCAATATACTGCTTGACTCTTCGGTGAAGGTATGTTCTCGAAACTTTAACAAAAGCCCGTACCGAGCTACTGAGCGTCTCTCCTGCAGAGTCTTCCACTGGAGTTTATTTATCATCTCCGTAACGCTTTTGCGATTGCTAAATGATCCTGTAACGAAGCGCGCTGATCTCCGTTGGATCTTCTCTATCTCTTCTATCAACCCTATCTGGTATGGATCCCACACTGCTGAGCAGTATTCAAGCAGTGGGCGAACAAGCGTACTGTATCCTACTTCCTTTGTTTTCGGATTGCATTTCCTTAGGATTATTCCAATGAACCTCTGTCTGGCATCTGCTCTCGATACACCACAGCATCATCTGCAAAACACCTCAGTGAACTTCCGATGTCATCCACAAGGTCATTTATGTATATTGTGAATAGCAACGGTCCTATGACACGCCCCTGTGGCACACCCGAAATCAATCTTACTTCGGAAGACTTCTCTCCATTGAGAATGACATGCTGCGTTCTGTTATCTAGGAACTCTTCAACCCAATCACACAATTGGTCTGATAGTCCGTATGCTCTTACTTTGTTTACTAAACGACTGTGGGGAACTGTATCGAACGCCTTGCGGAAGTCAAGAAACACGGCATCTACCTGTGAACCCGTGTCTATGGCTCTCTGAGTCCCGTGGACGAATAGCGCGAGCTGGGTTTCACACGACCGTCTTTTTCGAAACCCATGCTGATTCCTAAAGAGTAGCTTTCTATTCTCCAGAAAAGTCATTATACTCGAACATAATACTTGTTCCAAAATTCTACAACTGGTCGACGTTAAACTCTGCTCCTCCCGAATGCGTGACTTGCTTTAACCAGTATGCCTTCTCGCGATGTGATTTTGTTCCGGAGAAAGACCGTCGTTAGCAGTCATGGACAGTTTTCTTTTAAAATTCAAAGGAACTGATTTGGAGGTTTTATACTCCACTAGATAAAGTTAAGTGTTTTTGAGTTAATACTCGTGAATATAAAGTTACAGTAAGACTCAGTCTCAAAACACTGAGTAATTTCTTCAGGGAAAAATACGTGTTCGCTCCTGCGAGAAGAATTTTATCTTAGCTTGAGTTTCCATCGTGTGCGCTACTTCATTCATGAATCACTATCAGATGTGCGAAGTGTAAAGCAGCTGTTACTTATTTTAGTGTTATTCAGTTTGTCACATACGCGTAAAGTGATCAATGTCATTGAAGGAAGTATACTGAAGATGTTACAATCGATATACGAAAACTGAAAGAAAGACTCGTTTGGAGTCCATTGGACTCTATTACCAGCGTCACCCCTCTACCCAACAAACAATGCTCACCGAAACGAACATCTGGTCATTTTTTGAGTGGCCTAAACAGCGCCATCACTACAGTCCAATGGAATGGTAAACTTGAGGAACTGATGGTACACTGTGTTACGCTTAGGAGCCTGCTTCGTAGGCATGTCCACTCATCTACGTTTTTATGGCGACGAACGCGCTGAAGCCATTTATTTAGTTTCGTGAGGGTAGCACAATACACTTCAGAATTGATCGTTGCACCATGAGGAAAGACGTCAGACGCAATAATCCCACCAGAGTTCCAGACGACGGTCACCAAGTCTGTATGTCTGAGGGTGCGGCTTTGAACTTATTCTTCTGAGGAGAGTTGATGTGGCGTCACCTCATGGATTTCCATTTTGTTTCCGGTTCCAAAATTGCTAAAGTCAAAACTGACCAATTCTACGTAAATACAGTCACGTTCTTCTATCATACTCTAAATCTGTGACCCAGTCACTGATAGAAAATTATTAGTCTTAAACAAAAGTATGGAGAAGGACGACGAAAGTAATGAGAAGTTGTATAAATGAGAACAGCGAGAAACTTAACATCATATTTGGTGATCACGGAGTAAATGAATTTACGAAATTCTGCTACCTACGCAGCGAAAGAACCCATGACGGATTGAGGGACATAGAAAGCAGACTGGCACTGGGAAAAAATTATGAACACATGTTTCGTCGACTAAGGCGATGTTTCACAAAAAACTATAGCTATTAGCCTCGTAAGGCGGAAGAAGTTCCGTACAGAAGGTATTTCGGTGCTCTTTAAGGTCTTTTGTTAGGCGGCGAGGAAACCATCGGGCGCACTATTCTGGATACCTCAACTGGTGGATTCCAGCACTACCAACAGTGACTTCCGGTTATGTAGTGCGTGTTTAATTATGATCCATCGATGTTCGTGAGAGACGGAGTCCATTCGTTCCAACATTGCAGGAGTCACAGCTGTGGGTGGCCGACCAGTACGCTGGAGATCGGACGGATTGGCAATGATGACAGATGCCTCGCCCAACGATTCACGGTGCTTTTATTCACTGCCAGGTGTTCGTAGACATGCTGGAAGATCCTGTGAATATGACAAGTCTCAGCTTGTAACGCACCTCCAGTACAGGCGAAAATTTGAGTGCTACGTATAGCAACGCCACCATTCGCAATTTTATAGAATTATAGGGGCTGATGCAGTAATATTCCACGATGCCCCAAAATAAATTATAAAATTTTTCAACCGAAATTGGCCGAGAAAAAATATATTTCGTTACTTACTGAACGCTTCTCATAACTTGTTATCCGTCTAGAATGTGCCTTTGTGTTCGGGGAGGACATCAAGCATTTAGGTATCCAATTGGCTTACAACAATGAGCACAGCTGACGTACTTCATTCGATTACAACGCAAGGAAACCCAGGTGGATGTTCGCTATACCATAATTCGAACAGCCGTTCGCTTCGATGATTGTATTTCTGACACGAACATTGATCTATTGTAAAGCGATACGTGATTCATCCAACCATGGATATGCTGAAGTTACATGTCGCGGGAAGCTTTGAAGTGTGAACGCGGGGGCACCACGACTTCTTGTCAGATCAGTACAGGGTTATCAAAGCAGAATCATGTAGGGAAAGTAGAGAAGTAGGACTAATAAGTGATAGGAAAGCAGTAACGCCGTAACCTACTATGAACAGCATAGCGAACGCATTTTCTCAGTGATGAGTGACACGAAACCAACAGCCATCATAGTAGTACAACTTTATGTGCCAACCAGGTCCGCTGATGACGCAGAGATTGAAAGTATGAAAGATGAGATACAGGAAATTATTCAGATAATCAAGGATGGCGAAATGTGGTGATGGAGGACTGAAATTCGGTAGTAGGAAAAATGTAGCAGAGTTTGGAGTTGGATAAAGGAATGAAAGAGAAAGTCGCTTGGTAGAATTCACAGTTTAGTTGTTGGTAATACGTTTAAGAATTACAAAACCAGGTTAAACACGTGGAAAAGACCTTTGGATACTCGAAGGTTTCGTATAGGTTATACAGGGTGAGTCACCTAACTTTACCGCTGGATATATTTCGTAAACCACATGAAATACTGACGAACCGATTTCACAGACCGAACGTGAGGAGAGGGGCTAGTGTAATTGTTTAATACAAACCATAAAAAATGCACGGAAGTATGTTCTTTAACACAAACCTACGTTTTTTTAAATGGAACCACGTTAGTTTTGTTAGCACATCTGAACATATAAACAAATACGTAATCAGTGCCGTTTGTTGCATTGAAAAATGTTAATTACATCCGGAGATATTGTAACCTAAAGTTGACGCTTGAAACCTCCGAAGTTCAGTTGCGTGTTGTAACAAACACGGGCCACGGTCGGCGAGCAGCATCTGCAGGGACATGTTTACGCTGACGACCGTGTTTACGAGTGTGGCTGTAGTGCACTGTTGTGGTTTGGTCTAGCTGTCGCAGTGTCCGCATGTAGCGCTTGCTGCTATTGTTGTTCTGCATTCGTCTCCGCACGCAGACCAACTGTAGTACACCGTGTTACCAGACGTCTGTGATAGTGTAGTGTTGTAGGAACTGTGACCATGGTGTATTCGAACTCTGAAAAGGCGCAGATGATACTCATCTATGGCGAGTGTCGACGAAACGCAGCTGAAGCCTGCAGGGTCGGACAGAGAGCAAAACATCTACCGCCAACTGTATGCAACAGGTATGGTCGTAGCACGCAAACGGGTCAGTAACAGGCCCGTCACAGGAGAAGCGGGTGCAGTTGATGTGTTAGCTGCTGTTGTCATGAACCCACACATGAGTACACGGGACATTGCGAGAGCCGGTGGACTGAGTCAAAGTAGTGTCATGCGCATACTGCATCGTCACCGCTTTCACCCGTTTCATGTGTCGCTACATCAGCCATTACATGGTGATGACTTTAAACATCGAGTGCAATCCTGTCAATGGGCATTAACAGAGAACGCGTTGCAGTTCTACCAGTTTACCGATGAAGCGGGTTTCACAAACCACGGGGCAGTGAATCTACGGAACATGCATTACCGGTCCGTGGACAATCCTAGCTGGCTCAGACAGGTAGAGTGACAGCGACCGTGGACTGTAAATGTATGGTGCGGAATCATTGGCGACCACCTCATTGGTCCTCACTTCATTGCAGGGGGCCAAACAGCTGCAACATACATCGCGTTTCTACAGAATTATCTGCCAACGTTGTTCGAAAATGTCCCACTGGAAACGCGTCGACGTATGTGGTATCAGCATGATGGTGCACCTGCACATTCCGCAATTAACACTAGGCTGACCCTTGACAGGATGTTCGACGGGCGTTTCATAGGACGTGGAGGACGCATAAATTGGCCAGCCCGTTCTCCTGATCTTACACCTCTGGACTTCTTTCTGAGGGGTACGTTAAAGGAGAATGTGTACCGTTATGTGCCTACAACCCCAGAGGATATGAAACAACGTATTGTGGCAGCCTGCGGCGACATTACACCAGATGTACTGCTGCGTGTATGACATTCATTACGCCAGAGATTGTAATTGTGTGCAGCAAATGATGGCCACCAAATTGAACATCTATTGGCCTGACATGTCGGGACACACTCTCTTCCACTCCGTAATTGAAAACGGAAACCACTTGTGTACGTGTACCTCACCCCTCATGGTAATGTACATGTGCGTCTGTGAAGAAGACCAATAAAAATATGTTAGCATGTGGACGTTATGTGCTGTTCCAGCCCGCATCTCGTGGTCGTGCGGTAGCGTTCTCGCTTCCCACGCCCGGGTTCCCGTGTTCGATTCCCGGCGGGGTCAGGGATTTTCTCTGCCTCGTGATGGCTGGGTGTTGTGTGCTGTCCTTAGGTTAGTTAGATTTAACTAGTTCTAAGTTCTAGGGGACTTATGACCACAGCAGTTGAGTCCCATAGTGCTCAGAGCCATTTGAACCTTTTTTTTTTCCTTTTGCTGTTCCAGTCTCTTCTGTACCCAAGGTCCATCACCGTTCCCTTTGGATCCCTACGTAATTCGGTGCTCTCCGATACACACGATCGAACAGCGGAGGAGTGGTACTCAAGCGTCAACTTTAGGTTACAATATCTCCGGATGTAATTAACATTTTACAATGCAACAAACGGCACTGATTACGTATTTGTTTATATGTTCAGATGTGCTAACAAAACTAACAGGGTTCCATTTAAAAAAAACGTAACTTTATGTTAAAAAACATACTTCCGTGCATTTTTGTATGGTTTGTATTAACCAATTACACTAGCCCCTCTCCTCACGTTCGCTCTATGGAATCGATTCGTCAGTATTTGATGTGGTTTACGAAATATATCCAGCGCTAATGTTAGGTGACTCACCCTGTATAGGGGCCTCAGCTTGCGCTGAGAAGTCAGTTCCGGCGATATCGTGTACCAGCACTCTCATTTGAAGAATGTGGCCAGTTGGACCCCCGAAATATTGCGTCAAGATGACGTTATGATCCGGCTGCACACCCGAGAAGAATATTATCAATTATTACGCCGGGAAAGCCATCGTAATCACATCATCGTTCTCTGTCAGGCTCCATACTGATTGGCTGGGAGACACTGGGCACTAAAATAGTATACTCCTGTGTCAAAGACAGCTATACTTGCAGAAATCTTCACAGATTATATCTTTGTGAAGTATTTGCAATTTAAGTGCACATTAAGAAAAATCAAATATGTACCAAGTACTCCTCAATTGGCCTCACAAGGGCTGAGTGCAGCTCCCTTGCCAACAGCAGTCAGCAGACCCGGTTGGAGTCCCATCCAAATGTTAGCCAAGTCCGACAGCGCTTTACTTCTGCGATCTGACGGGAACCGGTGTTACCTCTCTGCCAAGACCTGTGGTACATATATTCTCTGCAATTGAAGTTTTCTCTGGTCATCAAGGCGTTGGCGGAAGTTGCTATTATTTGGCATCTCCCGATGTGTAAATGAAGTGTCAGATGATCACCGGAATGATTAGCAAGAGTTCAAATGGCTCTGAGCACTATGAGACTTAACTGCTGAGGTCATCAGTGTCCTATAATTTAGAACTACTTAAACCTAACCAACCTAAGGAAAGCACACACATCCATGCCCGAGGCAGGAGTCGAACCTGCGACCGTTGCGGTCGCGCGATTCCAGACTGTAGCGCCTAGAACCGCTCGGCCACTCCAGCCGGCGATTAGCAAGTGTGTGAGAGCGATTTCTTCGCATAGATATTATTCTTTAATTTTCTTTTTCCCATTCACATCCGTAAGAAAAAGTACTGTGGAAAGCCGTTTAGCAGTTTCAGAAAATTTTCTCTCCTGCGTGGCCTCGTCTTGGGCACTAAAATTTCTCACATCGCAAGTCTTGATCTGGCAACGTGTTGCTGCGGCTTAGGAACGTCGATTCGTGGGCACGTGATGTTAAAAAGAGACATTTTCTACACCATCTGAGAGAAGATTATAGAGGACTGCCGATTGCTTATGGATTCCTAGCGGACAAAGTAGATTTCTCCATATCTGTAATTTGAAACAGTACCCTATAAGGCATTTTTGAGCAAAACTGTTGCAAGATAGAACTATAAAAAATATCATGCAAGGAAAGATGATTCGTAGCAGCTCCGAAGATTTGTGACTCGAGAAGACTTAAATGTTACGTGATGAAAATGTATTCCGACTGCTCAAATTCTTCCCTAAAGAAGAGGTATTGAACGATGGAGTGATGCAGCAGGAACAGTGGATCGACAGCGTCGTTTATGTAAATGTATGATAATTTTCTGCTCTCCTCTACGACATGTCTCCATTAGGGATGCAGCTGCATATGTTCGTACAATTGTGTGATGCGAGCAAGGATGTATGTGACAATGATAAATAAATCCAGATTTGTAACTGAATAATACCCTATGAAAACATCAAGCAGTGGACAAATGGCGGCGACCTCGGATAATTGCTCTATTGTGTTGCCAGTGTAAGTGATGTTGGTCGGCGAGGAATACAGAGTACATGAAATCTTGTAGTCTGAAATTTGATCAGGTGTTTAAAATAATGGTATATAACTTCCAGTGTTTTTCGTGTTTGTTGATCGCTTCTTGTAAGTTTTCTTGCAGTAAGTAGTGGCGTTTTTCTTTATTCGAGCACTGCCCTGAACCTCATTTTCTTATTTTCCTCTCTCTTCCTTTTATAGAAAACTCTTATTTCAATTAAATTTTAATAATCGTTAAGAGGCGCTAGGCGGTTCGAGTTTCGGAGTCGAAATGAACTACTTGTAAAATTTATTATTATGTTATTGTGGATCGTAATAACAACAATATATGATGATAATTGTTGTACCATATCCTTTGATACCTTCCTGGAAGTCATATTTATTAACAGCAACCAACAAGAATAATATGTAATTCTCCAGGGATAATGGAACGTTACAGCAGAAGCGGTATGGTGGTATGTAAGGTACTGCGAACAAATTGCGTTTCTGAACATAATTCTTTGGCATACGAATTCAAAAGGCTGCCGATACAATGGTAACACTAGAAAGTAATAGGGACTACATCAAAAATATCAAATTGTGCCGTGATAATTTTGTCGACATTAGTGCCGTGGTATGGCACGAATTATGCACGAAAGTCATGAATACATTACACAGTAGAAAAAAATTCCTTTACTTTGGGAGGAATGTTCAGTTTACAATTATATATTAATACCTTCAGCTGCTGACAGCCGTTGATATATATCAACGGAGACAGGTGAAAATGTGTGCCCCGACGGGGACTCGAATCCGGGATCTCCTGCTTACATCTCAGACACACTATCCACCTTTTTTTTCCTTTCATTTTGTTCGATTTAGTTCGTTGCGTTTGGTGTGGGCGGACGTCACAAGACATCCGTTCAAGTTGATCGTCGATTCTTTTACTCAGTTTTTTTTGTTACAGTGCGGAAGCAGCCCTGTACGGACAGCCAGCCAACGCTTGTCAGCAGGGCTGGTGGAGGAATGGAGCGTCATACCACACGATCTCTTTTATTAGCTACAAATATTTTCCCTCAAGATCCACACGTCATATTACAGAAACAGTCTCACTGATCTGATTCCTTAAGAGGGAGGGGGTGGAGGGGAATTCACTTAAAAATTCTGTACATTTAATACCAGCAAGCTTGCGAACCGCATGTAAGAATGTTGCAGAGAAAGCATTGCCATCCGCGGTGACCACACATTCTATTAAGAACAAAATCCCACCAGTTGTAATGACCAGCGATCCATCATAAATAGCCGTGACTTCAGTGCAATCACTGCGTTTGAATAAGTGATTTCTGCTCGTCTTATTGTATGTATCTCCGAATTTCCTTCTGCGCTACACCGTAGCATTTCTTTCTACGAGGACGTATGGTCCAAGTTTCGTCGAGTTATGTTACTGTGACACATCATGTGGAAGTTTCTTCCGTCCTTAAGTGTTGCATATCATTGTTTGTGTCTGTGATATCAGCGCAGTAACTTGGGAAATGTGGTGACATGAGAGAACAGCAGACAGGAGCTACGGTATTTGACAAGACCATGAACGAAGCTGCTCAGCTTGTTGTGCGTCAACGTGGACTGTCCATTGTGTGCATAATGAATGGTGTACCAGTCGTAGCCTCTGTCATGGCTTTACAATGGCAATCGGCTACAAACCAGACCGCAGTTTCTATTGTCAATGAATACAGATCCATCTCAAAGAGTTTCAGAGCGAACATTACGAAGGGCATTGGACTTTGGGTACCTCGCAAAAGGTCACTGCTTAGGAGGGACCAATAACTAGACATGTTCAGATGAGTCTAACAAGTCGGAAACAGGACAGTAGCATAGTGGATGCGTGTAGTGTGTTCCAACGAGTCGTTATTTCGCCTTTTCAGGTAGTGAAAGGCGTTGATTGGGGCGACTCCTACTGAAGCACTTGACTCAGAGGTCGTAATACATGTGAAAGCTAGCTCTGTGAGATTTTAGGGATTTAACCGTACCATGTCTAGCATCCATTCATTCTCTTTACAGTGCACATGAACCAGAATCCTTATTTCAACATTTTAGGTGAGCAAGTGTTATCGTTTCTTCTTCATCTTCATGATGAGTATGCTGTGGATACTTCCCAGATGGCAACTACCATGTTCTCAGGAATGCATTCATGTGTTTCTGGTTTGATTAATACTCGGCCATCCAGTCGCACGTCAACTGGCTTGCTGAATCACCTGAACTCTAAACCATATGAAATTCCTGTTACTTTTTTTAATGGCGGATGGAACATAGTAATAAGCATTCCTGATATCTGATTTCTCCATTCGATCTAATCATTCATTAGTGGCTTCACCTGGATATGCCTGAAGAAATATGGGGACTCTCTTCCTCGCGGAATATAGGCCATTGTCAAGGTTTAAGACGATGTCACAAGGGCTGTAGCGGTGTCTTGTGAATGTAACTGCGCTTATGGCGTGATTAGTTAGATAAAGCTTTCTCCGTGTTATTTTGTATGCAAGTGCTTTGCGCTTAAGACGAAACTTTCTCGTGCACTGACGAAGGAGCTACAGCCCTGCATTCGGCGACACTTAATTTGTAAAGGCAACGACTATGTTTTGATATGTCTACCAAAGGAGTTCAATTAGAACTACTCCGACTGAACAAGCCTTGGAAGGCCCAACGCTACCGACCGGCCGCCGTGTCATACTCAGCCCGCAGGGGTCACTGGCTGTGGATATGGAGGGGCATGTGGTCAGCACACCGCTCTCCCGGCCGTGTCAGTTTACGAGACCGGAGCCGCTACTTCTCAGTCAAGTAGTTCCTCAGTTTGTCTCACAAGGGTTGAGTGCACCCCGCTTGCCAACAGTGCTCGGCATACCAGATGACCACCTATCCAAGTGCTAACCCACGCCGACAGGGCTTAACTTCGGTGATCTGACGGGGACCTGTGTTACCACTGCGGCAAGGCGGTTGGCAAGTACAACTACACATTTTTTTATTCAGCCAACTTCGGTTGAAAAAATGCAGAATTTGTAGCTGACCCTAGACTGTCGTGAAATACCGAAAGGTGGAGGCACTACGCGTACGAACAAAATGGCGTCAGTGACGGACGTTCGATCCAAACAGAGAGCTGTCACTTAGCTTCCAGCGGAAAACTACACCATCGCGCAGATATTCACAGGCACTTGCAGAATGTCTTCGAACACCTGGCAGTGAACAAAAGCACTGTGAATTGTTCGGCGAGGCCTCTGTCATCATCGCAAACCTATCCTATCTCCCGGGAGTCGGCCGGCCACACACAATTGTGACACCTGCAATGTTGAAACGTGCAGAAACTCTCATTAGAGATGATCGACGGATCACACCCAAACACCTCACAGCACAACTGGACGTCTCTGTTGGTAGTTCTGGCACACTCGTCCACCATTTTCGGTGGCAAATGATGTGCTCGCAAAGTTCCTCGTTGCCAAACAGAAAGCTATAGAGAGCTACGAAGGACCATCCGTGCTAAATTCCTTCTGCGTTACTAGTCTGATCGTGACAATTTTTTGTCGAACGTAGTCACTAGTGATTAAATATGGAACTGGAAACAAAATGACAGTCTATGGAGTGACGCCACACCAATTCTCCTTCGAAGAAAAACTTCAAAGCCGCATCCTCAGCGGGTAAATTCAAGGTGACGGTCTTCAGGGACTCTGAAGGGATTCTTCTGTTTGCTGTCCTCTCTCGTGTTGCAAGATCAGGTCTCAGGTATACTGTGTTACCCTTAAGGAACTGAAGAAACGATTAAAGCGCGTTAGCCGCCACAAAAAGGTAAAATGTAAACGAACTTCTCCATGACAACGCAGGATCTCACACGAGTCTCCTTACCCGAGAGGAACTCACAAAACTTCATTGGACTATTAACTCATCTACCCTACAGCTCGGATCCTGCACCTTGCGACTTCCATCTGTTTGCTCCAGTGATGGATGAACTTCGTGGAAAACAGTACCTGGATGATGGGGCGGTTTTTTATGAAGCACGTCTTTGGCTCGACATCGACCAGTACACTGTTACCATGCAGGCATAAAGCCGGCCTAGTAAGTTCATGTGAGGCCGTCGCATTGCTCGAAGAGTACGTTGAAAAATAGTGGTTTGTAGCCCGGAGAGTGGCGAATAATGTGGTGTGTTGGAATCCTGAATAAAATCAATCTGCTTTCAGAAAAAAAAAGGGTTGCAATACTTATTGGACGCCTCTCGCATATTCGTACTGTAGAGCTAAGCATTAGCTACAAAGTACTTTCCCCTCTACATTTATAAACATTTTTTTAAATAAAGAGCGCCACATAACGATTCGACTGAGGCAAGCGTTTGTCGAGAAAGCAGAAGGGCAGCCGGTGAATTTGTGGAAGCTACAGACACATAATGTTTCAAAAATCTGTAGCAGTCGGTAGATCTGATCACATATTTTTTTAGTTTGGAGGTCGCTAGAAACAATTCACTAATTGCTAACTTCGAGCAATGTTAAAATGATAGTATGAATATCCGTAAATTATAAGTAAGGTGTGTAGTATCAAAGCCTGCTTATAAACGACCACGCCTGGCCCTGTCAACATGTGACACCTGCATTTTGCAGGCGATGCTTTGTTTCTACTGTAGATAGGGCTGAATATTTTACAGACATTTGATTCACGAGGCATGCCATTCTTTAAACGTGTCATGTACATTACTGGACGAAAACAGAAATAAATTAAGGTTTTCACTAAGTAAAACAGTGTCACTATATTTTGTCTGCAATATTCTTATTTAATATGTGGGAACTATAACTTGACCCTTTGACTCTCTAGTTCTGATATTCAGCAATTGCTTGCAGACGGGAGACGTCGCACCCGTAGCAGTTTGCTGATGGTCATAGGTAATTGCCCAGAGTACAGCGTTTTCTGCTTTGTCGCTGTAGTAAACCTTGTTACGCTATTTTTGAAAGTGAGTGATGCGATTACTGGCCCAGCAAGGGATTTACTTTCTACTCCCGTTCGGAAAAGGCGTCCGATCATCAGATGCGAATACCAGAAAATGAGGCTAAATAAGATAAAATGCTGCCATCTTGAGGAAATTCAAGAAGATCTGGTACATCCTGTTACACAGTCTTTCTCCACAGCTGCGACGTTAACCTGGAAGAGCCTACGTAGCATTACTAGAATTAGACATATTGACAGAAACCACTCAACCTCCTATCAAGAAGATGTGTCTGCTTCATTTGTACACTCTAAGGCAAATAACACGACATACCACGAAGGAATTATCCCAATGGAACGAAAACTGGTAGATGTGGTGCATAAGTACAGCCAGAAACAACATTATAATTTCAGAAAAGTAGGATGATTTAGTCAAGAGAAAAATCTTCACAAATTGAGCAAGACAAAACCATAATGTTCCACCAGTGGCCTTTATGCAAGCAGTCATTCGGCCCGGCATTGGTTGATATTCTTGGATATCTTCCTTAGGGACGCGGACGTCACCGCAATGTACAGAAGTAGTCGCCGTCTCCTCCTTAAACACCGCCACTTCCAGAAACATCTCGACAAAATAACCCAGTGGTGCAACCGTTGGAAAGTTAAAATCAATCCTTCAAAGTGCCAAGCGATCTATTTCACCCCTAAGATCAAACTCCTGGATCGCCAACTCACAACTGACGGCCGAGAGCTAACCTGGAGAAATTCAGTCATTTACCTGGGGGTCGAAATAGATCGTCGCTTAACATGGAAAAGGCACATCACTACTGCTGCAAACAAGGGCTGCACCCTCTTCGGTAAGCTATATCCACTCCTGAAAGCTGATGGTATAACCATCCAATGCAAACTCCTTCTCTGGCGCCAGCTCAAACTTCCAGTCATCCTATATGGCTCGGAAGTATGGTCTATGGCGTCAGATACAGCACTTTCTCTGCTGCAACGTCTGCAGAACAAAGTTTTCCGTGTCATCTCTGGTGCGGGCAGATACGACCCTAATACACACATAAGAGACCTCCTAGGCCAACCCACCATCTACACACTTGTTCAGGAAACATCTACAAAATTTTACGAAACTATATAATCTTTGCCCCACTTTCTCATACAAAATTTAGGAAACGAAACACTAGATTCTTCTAACAAACGCCCAAAATTAACCCTTACATGCCTCTTTAGAGACCAATAACACACACATAAAATACCAAACACAAGCTTACACACAGAACATACACACACAACGCCAACCTCTCATATATATATATATATATATATATATATATATATATATATATATATATATATATATATATATATATATATAAATAAGAAAACCACCCATAGCCTCGTGGCTCGTCCTTAGGGACATCGCGCCAAATTTTAGCCAATTGGCACGTTGCACCGCCAAAATCCCAAAATGATTTGGAAGTCCGGTCAATATTTCTCGTAATGTTTTGGGGACGGATCTGAAGAAGTTGGAAAAGATAGGGTTTGGCAAACACAACGACAAGTAGCAGAAATTCTGGCTGAGTACAGTCGGTCATTACCTTGCTGAAACGTTACCCCAGTAAGTCTTGCGATGCAGTGCAACAAAAGGGGGCGTAGAATATGGTCAACGTACGCTGTGCTGTCAGAGTACCGCGAGTGACGAATAAACGCGTTCTGCTATGAAAAGAAATGACCCTCGAGACAATCGCTTGTGGTTGTCGGTCCGTTTGGTGGGCGACAGTCAGGCTGGTGTCTCCCGCTTTCCGAGGTGTCCTTAGACACGTCCTCGCTGGTCATTGGGGTTCAGTGGGAAGTAGGACTGCAAACGAAAGACTATCGTGGAGACGCTCTGGACGGCGGTGGATACCATCATCACTGTCGCCTGCCGTACAGCCCGACAACCAGGAACGATGGTCTGCGGAGCTATTAGTCTTCATATCTTGTCATCCGTGGCACCCTTAAATCACAACGGTACGTCGATGAGATTCAACACCCCGTTTTGTTGCTCTTCATTGGAGGTCATTCTAAGCTTACATTTCAGCAAAATAATGGCCGACCGCACACGACGAGAATTTCTACTGCTTGCTTTCGTACTTGTCAAACACCGTCTTGGCAGCAGACCGATGATCTCTCTCCAAGAGAGAACGTTTAAAGCATTGTGGGCAGAGCCCTTCAACCACCTCGGGATTTTTACGATCTAATGAGTCCAATGGACAGTATTTGGCACGATATCCAGCAGGAGGCTATTCAACAACTGTTTCAATGCTAAGCCGAATAACTGTCTGCATAAGGGCCAGAGGTGAAACTACTTGATATTGACTTGACAAATTTGTGAAACACTTTCCCTTGGATACATCCTCAATTTTTCTGAAAATGTAAAATTTCATTTCTCTGTACATGTAAATCACATGTACCGATTTACGTCCTATTCTGATAGTTTCTTCGTGGTGTAATATATATATATATATATATATATATATATATATATATATATATATATATATATAGTCAGCAAGCCACCTGACGGTGTGTGGCGGAGGGTACCTTGAGTACCTCTATCGGTTCTCCGTTCTATTCCAGTCTCGTATTGTTCGTGGAAAGAAGGATTGTCGGTATGCCTCTGTGTGGGCTCTAATCTCTCCGATTTTATCCTCATGGTTTCTTCGCGAGATATACGTAGGAGGGAGCAATATACTGCTTGGCGTCTCGGTGAAGGTATGTTCTCGAAACTTCAACAAAAGCCAGTACCTAACTACTGAGGGTCTCTCCTGCAGAGTCTTCCACTGGAGTTTATCTATCATCTCCGTAACGCTTTCGCTATTACTAAATGATCCTGTAACGAAGCGCGCTGCTCTCCGTTGGATCTTCTCTATCTCTTCTATCAACCCTATCTGGTACGGATCCCACACTGCTGAGCAGTATTCAAGCAGTGGGCCAACAAGCGTACTGTATCCTACTTCCTCTGTTTTCAGATCGCATTTCCTTTGGATTCTTCCAATGAATTTCAGTCGTGCATCTGCTTTACCGACGATCAACTTTATATGATCATTCCATTTTAAATCACTCCTAATGCCTACTCCCAGACAATATATGGAATTAACTGCCTCCAGTTGCTGACCTGCTATATTGTAGCTAAATGTTAAGGGATCTTTCTTTCTATGTATTCGCAGCACATTACACTTGTCTACATTGAGATTCAATTGCCATTCCATGCACCATGCGTCAATTCGCTGCAGATCCTCCTGCATTTCAGTACAATTTTCCATTGATACAACCTCTCGATATACCACAGCATCATCAGCAGAAAGCCTCAGTGAACTTCCGATGTCATCCACAAGGTCATTTATGTATATTGTGAATAGCAATATATGCAGAGTCACTAATTATTGCCACCTAGAATATCTCCGAAAGTATGATAGTAGCTGAAAAGTTTGTGGGACAAATGTTGCATTGGACATCTGGGGAAATAAAATAACGTTGGTTGTTTTGTTGCTAGGTAAGGTCGCATCAGAAATATGAAGATCAACTTTATAGAAGGTGTTCGAAGTGATGGTCAGCTCCTATCTTCTATCATACTTTCGGAATTATTCTTGGTGGCAACAATTAGTGACTCATCCTGTATCTATAGAAAGACAAAAGTGAGTAGTAATATAATTTCAAACAATTTAAAAAAATTGTTGAATGGAAACCCATTTCCTAAAAAAAGTCTTTTCCTTCTCTTTGCCTTTGTAGAAGAACCGAGAAAATCGAAGCACTTGTTGATGACTTCAACAAACGTGAAGAACTGTACATCCTCCAAAATGGAAGTACGCAGAGTACGAAACCACCTACCATGTTTTAAACAACATATACATCTTACCTCTCGGGAAAAGTCCATTGTTCCGTATGGAGAAGGTTTAGAACAAGAGACTGTTACAGGAAAGCGGTGACATTGTGCACTGGCTGTCCCACATACTCATATTCGAGGGATGTAAAATATTCGAGAATCTGGCAAAAAGTATTTATTTGGACGTATTCTGGATGAGCAGTGATTTAACGTGAGTTGGAAATCTGAGTTCTAAAAAGTTACCCGCTACGCACGGATGGCTAAAGTTCTGTGACAAATCAATCCATGGAGTATAACAGAGGCTCCTGGTTCCGTAAAACGGTTCGAAGAAATTATGTTCCCAAATCTGTCTCTTCCACTGTAATTATCATGGACGACACAGTTTATCAAAAGAGGCACATCATCAAATGCCGACGAGGCATGATACCAAACTGTGATAGAGAACCTACAGAAGAGAAAATTCTGATACGAAGGGAGTGTCCAAGGAGTTTCTGTATTCCATGATTTGGGAGAATATGTTGGCTGTGAAATCGCCATACAATTATGACTTAAATGCCGTAGATTTGGTGTGAGCAAAAATACTCTATCGGAAGACCAACATGCCAATTGGCATGTCATCTGGAAATCTGATGAATCTTGCAGATACTAACTTTAAGGTTGTTACTGAGGATGGCTGTGGTAGAACAGCTTGAGAAAAATTACTGTAAGTACGTCGTTGTAATAGAAATAGCCACTGACAACCTCATTATCGACATCGACAGGAGCCTGAATACACCTGTGATAGTGAAAGATGAAAGAGACAGTGCAACTTGCGCTTCAAAGAAGTAAAGTGTTTTTTTAATTCTTTATTCTGAGCTTAATTCGTATTTTATGTTACTGCAGTTTTGTTAAACAGTGGGAATACAGTAAATATAAATATATATATACACTATGTGATCAGAAGTATCCCGACACCCCAAAAAACACACGTTTTTCATGTTACGTGCGTTGTGCTGCGGCCTAAAGTGAGGTACTCTACATCAGCGACCTCAGTAATCATTAGACATCGTGAGAGATCAGAATTGGGTGCTCTGCGGAACTCACGGACTTCGAACGTGGTCAGGTGATTGGGTGTCACTTGTGTCGTCCGTCTGTATGCGAGACTTCCACACCCTTAAACACCGCTAGGTCCACTGTTTCCGATGTGGTAGTGAAGTGAAAACGTACCGGCAGACATCATGTGTTGACTAACAGAGACCGCCGATAGTTGAAGAGGATCGTAATGTGTAATACTCCGACATCTATCCAGACCATCGCACAGGAATTCCAAACTGCATCAGGATTCACTCAGGTACTATGACAGTTAGGTGGGAGGTGAGAAAACTTGAATTTCATGGTCGAGCTGTTGCTTATAAGCCACACATCACGCCGGTAAATGCCAAACGAAAACCTCGCTTGGTGTAAGGAGCGTAAACATTGGACGATTGAAGAGTGGAAAAACGTCGTGTGTAGTGACGAATCACGGTACTCAATGTGGCGATCCAATGGCAGGGTGTTGGGCGTGGCAAATGCCCTGCGAACGTCATTTGTCAGCATGTGAAGTGCCAACGGTAAAATTCGAAGGCGGTGGTGTTACGGTGTGGTCGTGTTTTTCATGGAGGGGGCTTGCGCTCCTTCTAGTTTTGCGTGGCACTATCACAGCACAGGCGTACATTAATATTTTAAGCACCTTCTTGCTTCCCACTGTTGAAGAGCAATTCGGGGATGGTGATTGCATCTTTCCACACGATCGAGCATCTGTTCACAATGCACGGCCTGTGGCGGAGTTGTTACACGATAATAACGTCCCTGTAATGGACTGGCCTGCACAGAGTCTTGACATGAATCCTACAGAACATATTTGGGATGTTTTGGAACGCCGACTTCGTGCCAAGCCTCACCGACCTCCATCGACACCTCTCCTCGGGCCTCACTCCGAGAAGAAAGGACTGGCATTCCCCAAGAAACCTTCCTGCACCTGACTGAACGTAAGCCTGCGAGAGTGGAAGCTGTCATCAAGGTTAAGGGTGGGCTAACACCACGTTGAATTCCCACATTACCGAAGGAGGGCGCCACGAACTTGCAAGTCATTTTCAGCCAGGTATCCGGATGCTTTTGATCCAGTAAGAATTTCACTGCTGATTGTGTCGTAAGCTGTACATACATTTCCTTCTAATTTCGTGTTTTTGCTTACTGATAGGTAACGTGCGGAAACGACAGTCCCATTTAACATGCTAATACTTACAGTGATCTTAATTTTGATTAGATGAAATATTTAACTGATCATTACTTACGTCGTGCGCACAGCTGCTTTCATGCAAACTCAAAACACAAGTATGTGTAGCTTGCACTATGTTCTAATAAGAGAACGTACAGTACACGGAGTTGGAGGTTCTTCCCCCAAACCCCACACAGAGCACGGTCAAACCAAATGATCCAAAATTAATCATTTATTTTCAGTAACCAGTCACTTGTGATTCTGAAGTGGAAAACAAGTTACCTGAGTAACGAATCGGATTAAGAAAGCTGTTGACTCATCTTGGAAGAAACATATACATGACACATAAACCTGATTCTTCTAATGACTACGGTTTCAAAATGATATAGGCACGGTTTGAACCTGGGGAAGAACGTATGGGAGGAGCAGATCAGTACTTAGTGTCATATGATTCCCCTTACTGATAAAAAATGCACGTGATTTGCTACAACCCTCGGTAATACATTCGGTAAGACATACGACGAATCTCAGAGACAGTCAGTCTCTATGGGATGTAGAATTTCCACTAAGAATTGTTTCACACACTGTTGTAAAAGCAGTAGACTGAAAAATATAGGTTGGTTTTTCAGTGCTTTGGTTATTAATCAGATGCTTTACCGTTCGCTTTATTTGAAAACATTTTAATTCCCCGTCAGCAATCAAAATTTTATAAAGTGTAACAGAGGTATTTCTCAGAAGGGGTTTGACATCAATTTTATAACAATCCATCAAAACCTCTCAAAATCCGTCAAACTCTCAGACAAATACATTTTCGCTGATTTTATCGGATGATGGATTACGGACACGCCACCGACCTATCGGCACTACCACTTTCAGACGATATCGATTATCTCGGTATAATTTTCCAAAGCGAGATCGGTCTTTTTTCCGTAAGCTATTCATTTATTTGCGGCAGGTGCAACACAGGTTTTGTAATTACTCAATGTATCCTAGGATTAGATGTTCTGTTGCAAAAATTTAACAAAGATACAAACCTGGGAAGGCAACGTACAGAGTGCCAACAGGAATATTTTTCTTGTTTACAACATGCCGTTCACTCAAGGACAAGAGTGAATGTAAGATTTTTTTTATTTTTAGATTTCATTATTTGAAGTTATAAATTTACTTTCCGTAAAGAGGACGTCCATACAACTGGTCTCTCAATTTTGTATTTTCGTGTTTTAACATCCTGTAACCTAATGCTCTGAAATATGGAATTCCGCTTTGAACGGATCTCGGGTAATAGTCCGAATGTCATGGGCCTTAGAAAATTTGGGTTGTTAACGTTCGAAACCCATTTCTGTAATTTTTCGTTTCAAACATTGACTTCTCGTGTAGTGACTGTAAAAACACGGCTTATGGAACTGTTACTAAACTTATCCACTATTGTGTGTTGAAATGAAAATACTTTTTAATAATACCAATAACATAGAATCTGTGGTCTCACATTTTTCATGTGATAAGTTTAGAAGAATAGGCATCACAGTTTATTTATAAGGGTATAGCATAAAATATGTTGATTTTATTGACAGCGTATTTCTGCCGTGTTATAAGGTGTGTCTGTAACATTTGCATCGGGAATAAAAGAAGCTACATCAGAGTCCGACACATTATGATGCAGTAATTACTGTCACTTAGATAGTCACTAGAGTCTGTTACCAAGATAGCGAACGAAAACAATGCATCCTTTATGTTTCGTTAGTGAGAAAAATCGTGTGTTGTGTGTTCCTCTTCATAAATGTTTAGTATATCTTTAGATGACGAGACTATAGTATAACGGCATTGTAACTACTACACTCTTATCGGTAGGTAATGCGGACATATGCGGCAGCCCTCTGCTTTGAGATTTCCTGTTCTAACTCTGGACGTGGAAGAATTTTTACCACAAGTGTCTGGGCGGAAGAGCATCTGGCTTTGCGCCAGTGTCTTGGGTTGGACGCTAAACTGTCACTGGCACCTTACGCAGTCATACCGTCGATACATTTCTTCTGTTGTGTGAGAATTATAGATACATTAGCGCTAAATGAACGAGTGTCTCTATATCGTTGTGGTCTTCTCCAATACACACGCACATTCGACGAAGCGTCATTCAAGATGGCAAAAGTAAAACTTTCTAGGATAGACTTTCTGATATATCGTGCCATAGTAATCTAAACAGCAGAGACATCATAGGAAGTGGAGACACACAGAATTGTGGCTATGACTAGAATTGTAGACAGTATGTAATCTTGGCACGAGTTCACGAGGTATCCACTGCTGGCAAAACAGTCAGAAAGAACGATAAAAAATTCTCGCCTCCTACGTTGCTTAATCCCCGCCTGTGATTTCTTGCCGTTCCGCGAAGTCTAAGAATCTGACGAACTTAAATAATCCTCAGACATTCGTTAAGTACATAAAAAAATTCTATTGCAACACGTCAGACTGGTCTGACACGTGTTTCTAGCAATTGTGTTACTGAACTGATCCGTAGCTAATTTTATATTTGACCTCTAGAAATGTTAACCTGTTCGTCTTATTTTGACTAAACTATTTCTCATATGTATATACATAACCTTTTTACATACGTCACCGAAACAGTGTTCAGTACAAAGTCTTTCAATTCGGAATACGATACAACGAAAATAATTAGTTTAATAGGCGTTAAAAAGTTGCATTTTGTGGAATCTACAATTTTGAGATTTATTTGCTATTGGCCAATTTCGACATTTCAGTAATCAAACAACATTCAGATAGCTTCTATGTAACATGTTTCAACGAATATAACATTCATATCAATCCAAAAACCCCGATGTGAAGCCACTTACAAACACTAACGTTATCAATATCAGATTTATAAATGGTTTCGCATCTGAGCTAGTGAATTGACTTGCAATTTACGTCTGTTGCGACGTGTTAAAAATTGGCTATCGGAATGTTGCATGATAATGTCTGAAAAGTCGAAATTTGCCTATGGCAAATCAATTAGGAAACTTTACAGTCCACAATGGTCACCGTTTTCATTTGAAAAATGATAATGCGCACTCGTGTAGAAATACGGGTTTAAACTGTTTGCCGAGATTAATGATGTATATGTATGTCCGCATCACCCCGTCTATTTTTAAATCATCTCTAATACCCTCAGAATACCTCGTCAGTCCAAAAGCTTCCGTGACCGGATTAGTAAAAAATCGATGAAACGTAAGATGTAGTGTTCCAGGTATTCTACATAGTCCCCGACCCCACATTACAACGTTCCTACAAGCATCTGAAGCTGTCAGAGAAGTCATTCTTTGGAATGTTGCTCAACGTCAGTTCACTCGTGAGAGCCTTGACTCTTCATGTGAATCTATGTTCTTCGTTGTTTTGTGGTAGGTTCGTATTGATAACAACAAGTCTCGTCACCTGAGATGGTTTTCCCAGGAAAGAATTCTCAGCGTTCCGCATCTCAATGAAGTCGCGACCCGAGTCCAGGCGTCGTCGTTTTTTTTTTTTTTTTCCGGAGTCAAGGAGTGCAAGAAAATTTTCGCATACACCTTTGTCCCCTTCATAACATTTTTGATAACCGCCAAAACCGTTGATTTAGAAATGTTGCTCCATTGTGGTTTGGAGACAAGCAACATTACCGAGCGAGGTAGCGCAGTGGTTAGCACAGTGGCCTCGCATTTGGAAGGACGGCGGTTCAATCTCACGTCCGGCCAACCTGATCTAGATTTTTCCGTGATTTCCCTGAATCGCTCCAGGCAAATGCCGGGATGGTTCCTTTGAATGGGCACGGCGTACTTCCTTCCCCATCCTTCCCTAATCCGATGAGACCGATGACCTCGCTGTTTGGCCTCTTCCCCCAAACAACCCAATCCAAAGCACAACCAACATTGACCACTACGGCCGCTATTTAACACTACTCGCAACATAATGCATCTCTGTTGTTTACAGTTGTTAGTTAAAGGTGACATCATTGTTACTGCATTGACGTCGGTTATGTGGCAGGCATGACATCAGTCTCGGATGTTTATTTAGACGGACGGTATAAGTATGTCTTATAACTATTGTAGCTCTTTTCGGAAATGATTTGCTACTGAAGATAAATACTAAAAGATGAGAATTGACACTCTGAAAGTGTCAACTGAATATTATGAAATATGACGCCGTGGGCGTCTTTCTCCTTGCGAGTACCAGTAGCAGTACGGTAAGATGAAAAGAACGTTTCGATGGGCAGGCGTCCTTTCAGCGCTTCACGAAAAGGGAACCAGACCGTCGCCTGCTGCGGCGGAGAGCTGAGCGATCGCAGTGCGGCAGTGGCGGCGGCTACGGCGGTGGCGGGGGCGGTGGGGGCGGTGGAGGCGGAAGCCTGATGCAGTGCGCCAGCCCCCGGCCCCCAGCCCCCAGCCCACAGCCTCCAGCCCCTAGCCAGCCGGCCGCCCGCCCCACGAACAGCTGCTTCGTCTGCTCCTTTGCCTCTCTCCGCCACTGCACTTTCTCCGACGGTTCCTCCCGCGAGACCGGCCGACCGCCACGCCAAAGCCCCACGGCTGCAATGCGCTAAGCGCGGTCTCACACACACACACACGTAGGGATCAGGCTGCAGCCCGCAAAGTCCCCTCTGCCGAAGCCATACATGTGATGGAGGACTTCACCGACGACAAGGCAGCAATCTGCCCAGATGCAATATAGAAACTCAGACGCGGAAACTTGTGTTTGTGTGTGTGTGTGTGTGCGTGTGTATGAGTGAGTGTGTGTACTGCAGAATCACACGCCACTTCCTAGAGAGTCCAAGAGACAAGAGAGCAAAGGAGGGCACAATCAGAACGACGTGCCAAAATCAATCACTGAAAGTAATTGCGCACCATTCAGGAATAGCTCCAGTGGATAAGGTGCAAAAATCATTGACTCTAGCTTCGAGTGTTTTCGTATTGGTAGTTAAATAATTTCAGAAAAGTTACAAATGTCGCAGCGTTAAAAATTTTAGAGGTACTGACGGATGCATTTGAAAATTAGACCAGGATCTGGCAGTGAATTGTCACTATTAACTTCAACTGCATTACTGTTTTATCATCTTAGTATGATAAACAAGGGACATGGTGCAGTTGGAAAAAATGGATATACAATGTGGGAAAGCAGGGTTCAAATCCTGGCCAGTCACTCAGAATTAAATTTCTTTATGTTACATGAATTACTTCACATAAATATTACGATAATTTCATCGCCAAAGACATGTTCTTTATTTTCCAGTTGCATTTATCCGTTCTGAGTGACTTTTTCCCCACGACAACGCTGTCTGTACGATGCCATTCTACTACAGTCTTTGTTAAAAAATTCTGAAAGAGGGAAACGACATTCTATCTATGACTGATGTTTGCTTTAGTTCCTCCATACGCAATCACAGAAGTACTATTTTAAATTGTAAGTACTGCTGTTTTTTTACTTTTCACGAATATAGTTAGTCCACATAGTAAAAGTGTGATAATTTTAGATAATATACAGGTTGTTCGGAAAGTTAATGACTTCTAAAGACATTGACCATCTGAAAGTTCCTTTACTAACAGTGTGATACAACTTTACTATAGCTCTCCACATGAAATAAAAATTGTTTCATCATTCTCATTTTTAAGTGAAGCCCTACGGTCATTCTTACTTGGTTAGTGTTCCTATTAAGTATTAAAATCTTTACAACATATGAAATACCAAACTTAAAAGAAGGAAGTGTAAAATATCTTATTGCAAGTAGTGAAAGCTGCACTGTAGATTAAGCCATTCGAACAAACACATTCCTCAAAACAAGTGTACTTACATTTACATAAAATCGAGTATTATAGTACATACTTATATTAATAAAAAGGTATCAGAGCCTATTAGGAACACGGAGGTGTTCACACGTTGACTTCTGAATCAGTGACTACCGACTGCGCTAACCTAACCACCATGTCGAGATGACTATACCTACTGTCTTACCATTTCTTGAGAGCTTTAATCGTAGCTATGATACTGACTAGAACTTAATTATGACAAATTGTACCGAGGATAATGCGTTTTTGGTGGATCCTTAATGTGCCTTCAGAGGGCGTACTCCCGTAATACAGTACGCAAGTTTCAGTCATTCCTCAACCATGAATATGACGTTTCTCGTCATTTAATTAGAATCAGTCGTACGATTAACGACGGGTTTTCGAGATATCCTCTATTTGCTGGCGATCAGAAACGGCCTATACGGCCTGTATACGAATTGGTTTCATCTGAAAGCCAATATGGCGCCTCGAGATTCTGTACTAAAGGCCGATGGCGTGCACGTGACGTAGGTAGCGTTCTGCCGTCTCATTGATCAACGTTGAAATGCACGTCAGATTATTTGACATGCTGGGTATAGCTCTGCACGTTCAGACGGACTCCCCAAGGTGCTATTCCACGCTATGACGTCAAACGCCCGGAACCAACGGCAGCGTTAACGTAGAAGACCTAGAGTTACTTACAAAATAATGAACCAGCCGCGGATACAGCCGACCGAACCTTAGGGCGTAGTTTCACTCCTCAGAGAACTGTTAGCACAGGTCAGTCTTTTCGCTGCCCTAGCTGGCCACCCAAGTCACCTAATCTGTCAGCATGTGATTACCTTCTGTGGGGAACCCTGAAGACTAAGGTGTATCGCAACAACCCTCTTAATCTTCAAGAGCTGTAGCAGAACATTTCGATGAGGCTGCAGCAATTTCAGCCATCCAGCTTGGATCCACCTTCAGTAACTTAGTGAACAGGGCCCGAAAGTACCAATACATTAACGGTGGTCACACCTGCTATAGTCAGGTTCGTTCTGCATTTCCTTTCCTTTGCTGTGCTTTTTTGTTTATTTGTTTCTGGGAAACTTTCATTTGCCCCCCACTACAAAGCACACAATTAAGGCAGTACGGGGAAATATTAGCAACAACAAGGATATAAAATTGCAGGCACCAAGACTGAAAGCCAAACCAAATATAAATGTGGCACATCGGAAAAATAAGAAACAGGCGGGGGGGGGGGGGGGGGGGCGGGGAGAATAGGCGGGCGGGAAATACCAAGACGGAGAAAAAGGAGAAACAAAAAGTGAGCTTCCATGAATGAATCGGCGCAAGACAATTAAGTAAGAGAATATGAATGAATATAAAATCTGACAAATAGCTTGTAGTGAATAATAGGAGAGTACTTGCTCTACTCACGCTAAATATTTTCGGGACAGCAACCGAAAAGAAGATGAGGATCATGGGGAATTTCTTAAAAACGAATGACGTGGGCATATCCTACCTTCAGGTGGTAAGTTGCGTAGAGTTGAAGCTACAACAACATCACAATGTGTACAAGCTCGGCTCCAGTGGTAGGGATTGCTGCATTTTAACCAGAATTGAACTGAATTGTAGAACTTAGAAAAGCATCCACATGGACGCGTTACCAAAGCCAAAGTAAATGAAAGGAAAATGCTAGATGTTTATGCCCCATCAAAAAACAATCAAACAACAAAAGTACTAGAGAAACATCCCGTATTGTATAAAGGATGACATAATACCGGAGGATATTTTAATCGAAGACACAACAGGAACAATCCGTAATTGAGGCCATTGAAATAACTTGACTGGAGGACAAAAACCGATAGCCGTCATAGAAAGCCTAGTCATAGCACGATCCAACTATATGTACGTATATCCACTGTTAGCCTCGAGTATGGACTAATCTCATACTATAACAGGAACGGATGCATAGAAATGTCAAGTAATCCTCGTCAGCTTCCGGACCAAAAGTGGCTCTTAAAATAAAAGTTTTACCCCGGCTCAGCGGAAGGGTAAAGGAATTCTGGAAGTTAAATTGCAACCTGCATGGAGTGGGCAAAATCAGAATTTTGCAAATGTTATCGAACATGATTCTTCGGAAGCGGTTCTTTCGTAGTGACCTTGAACGATGGGATAAACTGGTGAAACCCGGAATTCGTAATCTGTTAGTAATGTAGCGTATAGGATCAGCAACAATAGAAGGAAAAACATCCCCAATTCTCTTATGTGAGTATTCGAGAACTCCAGGAAAAAGTTCGTAACGGAGAACATACACTGAAGAGCCAAAGAAACCGGTACACCTGCCTGTGTAGGCCAACACGGCGTGGCATGCACTCGACAAATGTCTGAAGTAGTGCTGCAGGGAACTGACACCATGAATCCTGCAGGACTGTAAATAAACCGGTAAGAGTACGAGGGGTGGAAATCTCTTCTGAACAGCACATTGCAGGACATCCCAGATATGCACAATAATGTTCATGTCTGATGAGTCTGGTGGCCAGCGGAAGTGTTTAAAGTCATAAGAGTGTTTCTGGAGCCACTCTGTAGAAATTCTGGGAGTGTGAAGTGTCGAATTGTCCAGCTGGAATTTCCCAATGCACTGTGTACATGAAAGGATGCAGGTGATCAGACAGAATGCTTACGAACGTGTCACCTGTCAGAGTCCTGTCTAGACGAAGCAGGAATCCCACATCACTCCAACTGTACACGCCTCCACCAGCTCTAACAGTCCCCTGTTGACGTGCAGGGTCCATGGACTCATGAAAAGTCTCCATACCGGTAAGCATCTATTCTCTCGATACAATTTGAAACGAGGCTCGTCCGACCTGGCAACCTGTTTCCGATGTTGACAGGCCCAGACGGGGCGTAAATCTTTGTGCCGTGTAGTCATCAATACACTGGAGGGCCTTCGGCTCCAAAAACCCATATCGATGATGTTTCGTTGAATCGTTCGCACGGTAACACTTGTTGATGACCTAGCACTGAAATCTACAGCAATTTGCGGAAGGGCTGCACTTGTGTCACGTTGAAGGATTTCTGATATTCACGAAGTACACTCGTGAAATGGTCATACGGGAAAATCCCCAATTTATCGCCATCTCGGAGATGATGTGTCCCATGGCTCGTGCGCCGACTGTAACACCACGCTCAAACTGACTTAAATCTTATTAACCTGCCATTGTAGCAGCAGTAACCGATCTACCAACTGCGCCAGACACTTGTCGTCTAGAACAGGCTTTACTGACCGCAGCGCCGTATTCTGCCAGTTTACATATCTCTTAATTTCAATACGCATGCTTATGCCAGTTTCTTTGGTGCTTCAGTGTACATCTCACAAATTGAAGAATTTTCAAGGGATGAACAAAAAAATAAAACTAGAAGGTAAAATAATAACTTGAAAAGATGAGGAATACATTCAACGACAATGTAGGATACATCACCTCAATAGAGAACGGAAACGACAGAGATTTATCGGTAATTCAACGTTTTCCGACGGGAACGACACCGGTAATATGGAAGATATCAAATACAGTTTCTTTAGATTGTTCGAAGCACAACCTCTAGGTCCTACCAAGACAGCTGGTTTGTTACAAATATGCACGGTCTCCCTCACCAACGACAATTTCCTTTCGTTGATGGAGCTCATATCCGAAGAAGAAATTGAAGACATTTTAAAGCACTTGCCGCGAAATAGGAGTCAGGGCGTTGACTGCATACCTCGTGTATTTTAAAAAGCCTTCTGGTCAGTTTAAAAGCGGAATTCAGGAGCTCTTGAAAGGGAAACAAGACGAGCCTCAAAATATATTCATAAAATGAAACAGAAATTATAGTCCTTGTACCTGAAACATCGAAACCAAGAGAATAACTGATTTTAGGTCAATGATTTTGTTATGTTCCGACTCAAAAATACAGGCGCACATGATAGCCTCAAGAATAAAAGAGACTCTTCCAGAGATAAGCGGACCTGGCCAAACGGGTAGTGTTCCCAACAGGAAGATCATTGATGGGATTTTTTGCCTGAGAATCACCGCCTTCTCATGGATGTACCAAACTGGAATAACAGGATTGTTAAACATCGACCTACAAAATGCCTTTGATCAAGTCAGTCACCAATATCTAACTAATGAGTCGCAACACCATAACTTCCCACTGGTCAAAATAGATCTTCTTTCACCAGAACAGAATCCAATGGCCTCATAAAAAAAAATGAAACAAAGGCACACTTCACGGGAGAATTCTCAACTCAGCCCTCCTTCCGGAAGGGATTCCCGTTATGCACGGTATTATTTACAATTTTCTTGGAGCCAGTGATCCGTTCAGTCATCAACCAATTCCCTGGAATAAATATAAATGTTGGTGCACAAAGTTTAACCTTTAACGCTGATGCCAACGATAAAACAATTGTACTTACGTACCAACAAGACTTTGGGAATATATCAGAAATAACTGATTCGTATAAGGATGCAGCAGGAGCAATGATAAACAACAAAACCAGTCTCCTATGGTTGAACAAAGCTTCACAATTCACGCCACGTCCCGTCACAGGATGCAACGAAATGGAAGTGCTCAGCGTGAAACTGAAGAACATGAAAGAATTGGTTGGTAATACTTCCCAATTAAGACATGCCTTAATACCGAACAGCAAGAGGAACTTAAAACTTATGGAAAGGATGTAATATGTCAATACGTTGGCTCTTTCAAAAATGTGTCCCGGCCGATGTGGCCGAGCGGTTCTAGGCGTTTCAGTATGGAACCGCGCAACCGCTACGGTCACAGGTTCGAGTCCTGCTTCGGGCATTGATGTGTGTGATGTCCTTAGGTTAGTTAGGTTTAAGTAGTTCTAAGTTCTAGGGGACTGATGACTTCAGATGGAAGTCCCATAGTGCTTAGAGTAATTTGAACCAGTTTTTTTCCTTCAAAAATGTGGCATACAGCTCAAATAATACACATGGAGCAACCATATTGAGAGGGAACAGCTTGTTCCTCCTCATTATAATTAGCTTGTTCCGTCGCATTATATTGAATACTATAGATATTTGAGATACTTTCATCATTTTTTTTTCAAATTTAAGAAATGTTACAACTCGAGTGACGAAATGGACTACCTGTTTATTTAATTCATAATTACATCAGTGCACTTCCTTTTCTTAATCTCTCTACGTTGCCTTTGTTTAATTAACTTTGAGTAGTCTGCTAGTAGTGGCAAGGCAGAGATGTGGTCACCCTTTAGTTTGGTTAGTGCCAACATAACTTTGGGGTAAAGGCAGCGATGATGCACATGTTTACCAGGTGTAGTTCGGGGTTGTTAACAGGTTCCCCTCCTCTCCAGGGTGGAGAAGAACTGGTGATGAGGGCCGCCATGACAGGGTCACTCTGGGGGAAGCTATTCAACTGAGCGGTCGGGACCGAGGCCGACCTCCGTCTTTGCCACCAAACTCTTTGTGGACGAGGTATAATTTATTGTATTATTATTAATCTGCTTTACTTCATTATGGAAGTAGTTAGCATGTCGTTAGGACCATTCATTTTGTTGAGAAACTTTTCTTGTAAAAAAAAAAAGTAAATATTTCAGTTAGGGTTTCTTTTCCAGAGATGAGCATGGGGAGCTAACGTTAGTGCCTTCAGCAGACGAGAGTAGCAATAGTATCAAAAATCATGTAGTTCCACTTTTAGCAGCAGCGGTTTGAAATTTTAAATTTCTTACTTGTCTTGCTAAACTAACATGGGGCCTCACCCGCCTAATTAGATTAACACGTGGTCGGAACTGCTGATGAGAAATTTAGACGTTGATTCCGTGTGATACCTGTTAGGACATGCATGTGTTTTGTGTGAGTTACTTGAGGCTCGAAGTCTATGACGTAATTTTTTAGCAGAATTCATAAATTTTGTGCAAACAGCAAGTTACACGAGGATCCGCGTCCTAACTAATTTGTAAATAATAGATTGTGCATGTGAATAATTGTATAGATTTAAACCAAGAATGAACCGTGGGGTAAGTACAAAAAAATTAGCCATTGATGTCGATCACCCACGTGGTGCCGAACTCACCGTCAGCGAGCAACCAGATCGTTCTTGAAAATAGTTACTGTCAGATTGCTCGAATGTGCTGTAAATTGTTAATTTTCATGTGCCAAATTTTGTAGGATGTTTTATTTTGAAAGAAATTGTTTTTTGTGTATACGAGAGATGTTTGTGTGTGCTTTGTACCTCCGTTTTTCCGCCTAGAATCTGTGCTATAATTTTGACGAAGCGAACGGTGCTGCGAAGTAATGGAGAAAGTTACCGTTGAGGAACTGAAGCGAGGTTCATTGGTTCATAACGATTCAGTCCAAGTAACAGCATGGGGGTGCGAATTTCAATCACTGTCCAAGCAGATGGACTACAGATGCAGCAACGTAGATCTGATAGTGTAAGCATCTTCAGTGCGTATGAGTGTTGAATAGATTTCTGACAATACGAGCACCTTCAGTGCTAAATAAGATAGAATTTATTCGTCTTTGCTTTGTTAATTTCAATTTTGAGGTCACTTAATTAGCGAGTAATAGATATGGTTATAACATTTGTAAAGTTTCTGGGTAAATAATAAAAATGTCATATGATTTTAATTTCATGGATTCAGTGACTGATCATAACTCTCCCCATCCTGTGTGGAGAACAATGTTAGTACTAAATTGTAGTCATGATAATCTGGCGGGAATGAAAATTAACAAGGACAGAGAATATAGGTCATGTTAGAGAGTGGTAATTAGTTACTTGCCCACTCGGTTGCTTGAGCCCCCCCCCCCCCCCCCCCAAGCGTTATCCATTGCGAAATCATAATATGATAATCAGCTAATCAATGAAATACTAACTTCCGGCTGGCCCCATTTCAATGAATACTTCCAAGCATTCAACCAAGCGGGTAAGCAGCGTGTAGGTGAGATGCATTAGCACACACGCAACCGGCACGCTCTAACATAGATTGAGAAAGAGAGAGAGAGAGAGAGAGAGAGAAATAAAGAAAAGATAATAACGGGAAACATAACCGTTCATTATGTTTTTCAAATAAAGAATTATGCAGAAAAGTTCATCTTGAATGGGACGCTATTGGGTGTAGCCAGACACCTGTTAACAAAACTGTCAAATAAAGTTGGACTGTGAGAGGAAACGCGCAACCCTCATAGTTAAAAATCTCATAAGATCCTTGAAACGGTTATCAAGTCAATAGGATTCATTGAAGGCCGCATGGGGAATAACATTTGAAGTAGAACTGAACGACGGACACCCAGGTATGTTACTCGCACTCTTAAAATAACAAGGGAATTTGTAAAAGAACTCCGAAATGAAAAGAACTTCGCCACGAAAAAGGTTATGGAAGAACTACAAAAAGAAGCAGTCTACACACCAGTCAGCCAAGTACATCACAAAGGTCTGAACTGTAGTGTAGTCAAGCCTTCCGGATGCACCTATAAATTCAATGTTGTACTCGGCCGCTTGCAACTCCTTAGACGATTTGTTTCCGAAAACGTGAACATTGTGGCTTGACTGACCCAGCACTGCACGGAATGATAGGCTGTTCACAATCCTAGGTTTATGCAAGTGGGTTAAATTTAAATGTGCAATAGTGTAAACGACAACAATGGCTGAAGTTAACACCAAGGAAAAAGAAACAGGATTTGGTTTCAAAGAGAAATTTAAGTTTTTAGTTAAATTTAAAGAAGAAAAATTTAGCTACTTAAGGAAAGTTGAATGTAGCTGAAGGAAGCTGACCAATGAGGGCATAATATCACGAGTGTAAGGGGAAAAAAATAAGAATAAAAATCGAGAAAGAAAGCAAAAAATAATAAACAATGAAGTGGGCAGAGTTTTGCGTTACAACCGGAAGCTTGATTCCGGGATTCGATGAATTTTTTTACTGCTTTGTAGTATTAAAGTGTGTGAGATGGTATCTGGCCTCTTAATCGTTATACAGCAATTACGGTAGATCTTACTTAAAAGACACGTACTTACTTAATAATAATAATACAGAAAAGGGAGCACAATAGATTTTTCTTATTTTATTATTTTACTTCTAATCCTTTAGTCTGCTCTCTTCCACGCACTGGACCGCTCCTGAGGATATGTAGTGCACATGGAAGTGGTGAGTATAACAGCTGGTATTAACTGACAGAACCAATCAACGGCAAGACGGTATACCGTATACTGAGTTCAAATGTAGTTGGTGAATCAGTGAGAAATAATAAGCTTAGATGAAATGGCTGTATAATTTGAACGGCTACAGCTCAGCTCCTAAGCTGAAAGAAAGTGAATTACGACGTGAAGGAGAGAGGTTCGTTTATTTTATTTTACTAATAGCGAAGTGCAGCTCCAAAGTACTGAATGATGATAAGTGCCGCACATGTGATTATGATGTTGTAAATTGCCTTTCCTTGAAGCCCACTTTCTACCTAAAGTATGGACGGGACGAAATTTTAGTACAGACATTTTTTTTTACTGGTAGTATGCAAGGAACAGCACTTTGACGTCCGACTGCGAGAAATTTGGTTCAGCCAGTATATTCACATTTCAGCTTCTTGAGCTTCCTGTCTTCTATGGAACTTGTTGATTTGGGCGAGATGACGAAACAGCGTGTTCATCGGTCGCATCGGATTGGGGAAGAACGGGGAATGAAGCCGGCCGTGCTCTTTCGAAGGAACAATCCCAACATTTGGCTGAAGGGATTTAGGGAAATCATGAAAACCTAATTCACGATGGTCGGACGCGGATTTGAACCGTCGTCCTCCAGAATGCGTGTCCAGTGTGCTAACCACTGCGTCACCTCGTTCGGTAAAACTGTGATCTGCTTGTACTTACGGCTACCTAACTACCAGGATCTCCATGTTTGGGATATATCGTAAAACTTGTAAATCCTTACATCAAAGCTAGCAAGTTATGCCAGTTATGTGTATTTCAGGAAATTTCATTTTTAGCGATAGCTGAAAAAGCTTGTTGCAGTCATTTTTGTCTGTTAGCAACAGTTGGATCGTTGGGATACCATCCAAAAAGTAATTAACTGATAGAAATAAAATGATCAAAAGTGTTTTTAAAAGTTATTGGATGCTTCTAAATGATCCTTTATTAGTGAAGATGGAAATTTTTTTTTTATAATCAGTTATCAGTCTCCAAATTCAACAAGGCAAACCTTACTGTGTCTAATCATTACGCCGGTAGAAGACAAACTAAAATCAATAAAATGCACGTACAAAAATGTTGGCCTATGAAATGCTATTTAGTTGAATAATGTGTCGCCTTATTTGATCTGAAAATGGCTAACTGTTGTAGCTGAAGCCAGTTATCAATGACTGTAAACAATTTTTGCGATCTTGACAAATAAAGGATTAATTACAAGAATTCAAGAGTTCATCGTTTGCTTATTTCCAACTTGTCTTTGTCTGGAAACAACAGAAAGCTTTTACTAAGTTTTGTTCTTGTATGATCTAGCTGCACCATAGGTCATCGCACCATGTTGCCCATTTTTTGTTAAACGACTCATATACGGACTATGGACTATGTGTTGCCATTACTACTTCTGTTTAAGATTCCCAAACAATTCGAAGGTTAAATCTATTTGGTTCAACACAGGCTGTTTAGTGGTATAAGTTCAGTTTTCCCTTTCATATTTCATTTGCTTCAACAATAATTTCTTCCCTTAATTAATTTCATATGCAGATGCCCCCCCCCCCTGAACCATGGACCTTGCCGTTGGTGGGGAGGCTTGCGTGCCTCAGCGTTACAGATAGCCGTACCGTAGGTGCAACCACAACGGAGGGGTATCTGTTGAGAGGCCAGAAAAACGCGTGGTTCCTGAAGAGGGGCAGCAGCCTTTTCAGTAGTAGCAGGGGCAACAGTCTGGATGATTGACTCATCTGGCCTTGTAACACTAACCAAAACAGCCTCGCTGTGCTGGTACTGCGAACGGTTGAAAGCAAGGAGAAACTACAGCCGTAATTTTTCCCGAGGGCATGCATTCTGCATCAAACCAGTCTCAGGACTGAAGACCACAACAACAACAACAACAACATGCAGATGAATATCGCAAATGTCCCCATATTTAAAACAAAATTTGACAACAGCAACTTTTTCCGTCGCAGAGATTAGATTAGATACACCTTTTATTCCGTAGATCCATAATGAGATCCTCGAGGATATATAAGTTGTAACAAAACAAGTATCATGTGTGAATTAAGCAATGAAATGTGTATAAAGAACTCCTTTTAATAAATTAATCTGAAGAGATAGGCTCAGTACACCCAGACAGAATACCCTCAAATGAAACTGGAGTCCATAATAAAATAAAGTTCATAAATATAGCTGAAAAGCAATATTAATCACTAGACGAATAGTTCTGGGTAGGCGATGTTAATTATTATTGTATTTAATAAATAATAAATATGACGAGGCTTATGTTTTTGTGTTGCTTCCTACACCACTCTATAAATCCACCATTTCACATCTGTGTTAAAAACATCTGTATGTTGAGGTCGATTGTTATCTACGGTCACTATTTATACGCCGATGAGAAAAAACCGAAACCAGCATTGCACATCACATGTCCTTATTACATCCCATGCTTAAAAACTGAAATTTTTTGTGAATAATAAAAGACAAACGTAATGACGTGATACCTGTGAAAATATGTTTCTACAGTGGACAATCAGATTAAAACGTCAGTATACACAGCAAAATTCGTATCTAAAACTGCAGGTAGTGCTGGGATGACCTCGAGCTATGAAATAGTATTGCACCTCTCCCTAGGTTTTTCGGTATTACATCTGTCAGCAGGATAAGAGCTCGCGAACAGCGGGAGACCATCAAATCCGCAGACTAGAGAAATGGGATCCTTGTCGCTTATGGGAAGAGAAGTGCAGAGGGCCGTGGAAACGGGCTAGGGGGAGCATGTGAGGCGGTGGAAAATCGAGTTATCGGAAAGGATATTGGATTCAGGCGCGCAGACCAATGCCATCCTACTACTCATCTCGAGTCCTTCTGAATTGACGAATGCGAATAAACATCGGATTTGTTCCTATGAATCGTATAACGCTATTATCACAAGTATATGATTTATTTAGCTTGTCACTGATGTGCATGTTTGGATTCTTTATTGAAAACAGCTTTAAAAGAGCATTAAGGAATGAGATTATCGGATCTGTCAACAAGTCTCCCTGGCAAAGCTCTTATCCACTAGTCCTGCTTGTTAAACATTGAGAAATAAAATCAAAACTTTACATCTTGTTTGCTCAGTGAAGTTCTTAGACAGTCTTGCAACATGGAAGAAAGAGTAACAGTGTTATACTGATTGCACCGTCTTACACTGTTATTTCATTTCAATAAAGCATAAATTTCGTGAAGTCATTACATCTGAATTCGACGCTAGAGAGCTCCGAAATGTAGCAGGCAACATGATGGTCTGAAACGCAACTACGTCGGTGAGTGCGACTGTAACAACACAAAAGTGTACGAACTGATATTAATGTACGATACTGCGGTGCCTGTGCTATTCCGAATTAAGATGCAATGTTCCTTTTGACACGCATGCATGTCCGAGGGAACACTGCATCGTTATTCTGAATAACACAGGCACTACGATATCAAATTTATTCACCGACACCGACACTCGACTGTCAAGTAAAATGTCTCCCCTGTGCGAGAATATTCATAATGGATGTAAGCGTATGGCTCACAACAGTATGTGGAAGTTGGGTTCTGTGAGTCCTCCTCAGGTAGCCTAATGGTAAGGTGCCCGCTCGCAGTAACTGGGAAATCCGTGTTAGGTCCCGGGCCAGCCCAAATTTTCATTTTAGCTTTTCCCTAGCACAGCTGATGGTAGCCCATAGTCATAACTGCGAACACATTTCATGTAAATGATAATGTTCTCTACAAACCTCGTTTCCTCATATGAGTACGTGCTGAAAAGTAAAGACCGAATTTATCGATTGAGGTATCACATGTCATGCACATTACTCGGTCAACTTTCATGCTTCGCTGAAGAAAGTTGTAACTGCTGCTAGAGGGCTCCGAGCTATAGCTTGTAACATTATGGTGTGTAACTTAACTACATCAGTGCGTGAGAAACAGATCCTACGAGAACAGAAATAACCAATTCGAAGGGTCCTTTCATTCATGAAGTTTCAGTGCCAAACAACACACAAGCGTTGCGAGGTGTGTAACAGATCATCGCCTTGGATTCAGTCATCAATAATCCTCCATACAGTCCTAATTTGTCCAGGTCCTATTCTCATCTCTTTCCAGAACTAAAAGAAGCGTTTCGAGGACTTCACGTTGACAGTGATGAAACAGTGCAAGCCGAGGTGAGGTTGTGGCTACTAGTCGAACATTCTGCACTGAAGGTATCAACTAAGTGGTCTCTCATTGGGAAAGACATGAAGAATGAGGATGTTAATAACGTTTTTTGTTCATTTAAAAAGCTAAGGGTATACGGAATGAGTTTTTCGATGAAAAAATCGATTTTTGGGTAAATGCATTTTCGAAAAATTTAGACTCTCTCGTTTAATACCATGTATAAAATATTTGGATGAAGTGACTAGAACTATTTTAAATAATTTTTTAAAATAATTTCGACACACAATGTTCCGCACCTTGTATATGAGACGCGAAATATACCTGATATAGACAGCCTTGCCAGAGATATAATTGAGCACAAGAGAGTTAGCTTTTCTGTTGGCTACACTGCTAGACAGTTGACAATAGATTCTGCACGATTTGTATTGTTTCCTTTGTGAGTACATCCATGTCATTGTTGTGAAAGTCGTATGTGGACAGGTCACTGAGTTTTCTTTCCTTCAACATGCCAAGACCTAGTCTGAAGGTATTTAGAAAGTGTGTACATTGGCGCAAGAAAGTAAAGTGTACTAAAAATTCGTCTGATTCATCTTCATCAGTATCTGATGTCCCAGTAGCGACTAACCTCAATAGTGATACATTGAGTGATGCTGCTGCCACTACACCGGAAAGTGCTTCAAGAAGAAAACTAGCTGGAATTGAAGAAGAATACAAGAAACTAAATGCTGGGGCTACAAAATATGAGGTACTTAACGTCTTTTTATTATCAGACTTTTGGAGAACAATGTGTGCTGCAAACAATGTGGAAAATGTGGTGTTTCATTGAAAACAAACTTACATGTAGGACTTGCTTGTGAATTAGAGTTGATGTGCAGTTATTGCAAACACAGTGTTACTTTCTTCAATTCCTCACATGTTACTGCAGATACAGGTAAACTATACGATATAAACATTAGACTGGTTTATGGATTACGGTGTATAGGAAAGGGCAGGGCTGCAGGTGCCATGTTGTGTGGTGTGATGAACCTCCCTCCCCCACCTTCTAAATTTAACAAACACATAATTGCAATAGGCTCTGCTGTAGAAGATGTGGCACAGGAAAACATGAAAGATGCTGTTGAGGAAGCAGTTGTTGAAAATAATAATAGCAGAGACTTGTCCATAGCTTTTGATGGAAGCTGGCAGAAGAGAGGCCACACATCTCTGAATGGTGTAGTAACAGCTACAAGTGTGGACACTGGTAAGGTAGTTGATGTGGCAATACTTTCCAAGCATTGCAGATGCAAGGAGAAAATGACAACTACACATCAAGAGGAGTGCATGGCAAATTACTATGGGGCAAGTGGTGGTATGGAAGTTGCTGGTGTAAGAAGTATTTATCAACGCTGACTAAAATGGTACAGCGTTAGATACATAAATTATCTTGGAGATGGTGACTCAAAGGCTTTCAAAGAAATTTAGGAACTGAGACCCTATGGTAACGATGTGAAAATTTCCAAACTGGAGTGTGTTGGCCATGTTCAGAAAAGGATGGGATCAAGACTTCGTCGGCTCAAGGCTAGCATGAAAGGCAAGAAATTGAGCGATGGAGAAACTTTATATGGGAAAAATAGACTGACAGATGCTACAATAGATAATATTCAGAAGTGCAATAAGACAGAATACAGCAGATGCAGAATTAATGAGAAGAGCAGTCTGGGCTCTGTTTTTGCATACAGCTCCAAACAATGAAAATCCCCAACATGGGCTATGTCCAAAAGGAGACGATAGTTGGTGCAAGTACAACAGAGGCAAGTAACTAAGAAACAATACAATCACCCTCATCACCTGCCACCTGCCATAATGGATGAAATAAAACCAATATTCCGAGACCTCGCAGATATTAGTCTACTAAAGAAATGTCTTCATGGCCGGATTCAAACACACCTCACTTTGGCGTTTATGATGCTGTTTCATCATTGAATCAGGGCAATACAACCAAGTGCAAAGTTCTGCAGAAGTTGGGGCTCTGTGTCGGACTACGAACTGCCGCAGCTATGCTTTGTCTGGACAAGGAACGGCTCAGGTCTTCAGATAATGCCATAAAAGTATATTCAAAGATGGCTAGACAGCATAGCAGAGCCATCAAGAGGAAGCTGTTGGACGATTCTGATGATACAAGCTATGGAGCAGGCTTGTACTGAAGTAAAAACTTTGAAGCTAATTTCCCGTAACTTTAGTTTTTTTGTGTATAAGGTACATTTTCTCAGGGCCTTTTTATAGTAGAAAGATTAAATTTTCTGTAGTTGTTCCTTAAGACCATCTAATATATCTGAATTAAAAGATATGTGGAATTATTTTGTATTAATGGATGTATATTTTAAAATACTTGTTAAAATGTATAACTCTTTTAACATTTCCAAAAAATAAAATATCTGAAAAACTATACATTATTTTTTCAAAATTAATAATTCAGCGTAGAAGCAGAACATATCTCTGCGTTCTGTGAAAAAATCAAGAGTATCGTCCAAATAGCAAATGAGAAAATGTTCCTAAATTTTAGCTCAATTTAACATTGTAAGCATAGGGCATTCCGTATACCCTTAAGAGTTTTGATGGCTGGTTCAAATGGCTCTGAGCACTATGGGACTCAACTGCTGAGGTCATTAGTCCCCTAGAACTTAGAACTAGTTAAACCTAACTAACCTAAGGACGTCACACACATCCATGCCCGAGGCAGGATTCGAACCTGCGACCGTAGCGGTCTCGCGGCTCCAGACTGCAGCGCCAGAACCGCGTGGCCACTTCGGCCGGCTAAGAGTTTTGACACATAATAAATTTCGGAGGCTATAATTTTCTTCATGCCATTTTACGAAAATTTAAATCATGATTTCCCATTTATATTAGCAAACTCATATTATGCAACAATATTCTCCGCAGTAACAAGTACTGAAGGAATGTGATGATTTTTTTTCGTACAACAGGCGTGTTTTGCAGGAACTACATGCTGTCTGTGGATTCTAATTATCAAGACAAAACCTAGGAGAGCTACAAATTTAAGTTACTTTTCTCCTTTAGTATATGGTTTTTTCGGGTAATAGGCATGTATTGCAGGAACTAAATGATGTCTATGGATGACGTCTATATCTTTTCGCTTTATCAGATCTTGGATTCTATTTACCCCGACAACCTCTGAAATGGTTCAAATGGCTCTAAGCACTATGGGACTTAACATCCTAGGTCATCAGTCCCCTAGACTTAGAACTACTTAAACCTAACTTACCTAAGGACATCACACACACCAATGCCCGAGGCAGGATTCGAACCGACAACTTCCAGGAAAGCTACAAGTTTCAGCTATTTTTCTCCTGTAGTATGTACTGATAGGCCTTCAATCGTCGCTATATATTTCTGTTCTGCCAGAGGTCTTACCACCGTGGCATCACCGGTTCCCGTCAGATCATCAAAAGCCGCTGTTGGTTAGCACTGGGATATCTCGGGTCTGACGAGTGCTGCTGACAAGTAGGATGCACTCAACCAATTGAGGAGCTATTTGACTAAGAAGTAGCGGCACCGTACACGAAAACTGACAACGGCCGGGAGAGCGGTGTGCTGACTACGTGCCTCGCCGTATCTGCATCCGGTGACGTCTGAGGTGTGAGGATGACATGGCGGCCGGTTAGTACCGTTCGGTCCTCAATGCCTGTTCCGATGGTATTAGTTTGTTCGCATATTTCTGTTAATCGTTCTTCCAACTACAGCGGCATACGTGGCAGATGTCTGTGGTGGCTGTTGGGGTTGGGTTGACAGAGATGAGGAAGCTTGTATTGCAGGAACTAAATGATGCCTATGGATTCTAATTATCTCGACAACCTCTAGGAGAGCTAATAGTTTCAGTGAGGTAGCAGTAGTGAGTGCCGTACCGTCATGAACACATTTTAAAAATATTTGTTAATTGTTCATCAACTACAACCAGTGCGATGATAATCGAAGAGGCTATTTTCCCCTGTACGTAGCGGCAGGCAGCCTGCGCAGACGTGCGGCCAACAGCAGACGCTCCAGAGGGTTAGCATGCAGCAGCTACGGCCGATGCGCGTGACGACGGCAGGAAGTCGGCAATTCCGCTGATCGCAGCAATGGGCAGTGGGCCACGAGGCTGCCCAGGCGCTCAGGATGGAGCACAGAATCAAGCCGCGGATCCAGTGAAAATGAGATGGCTCACAGCATCAGCAATGTCTTCCCACGAGAGCAGAGGTAGGCAGCAAGTAGTTTTCCCCAACCAAACAAGCGAAAGCATCTGATTGACTTAGCGGTTTCACGGTCCCAAGTCTCAAGCTGCAAACCTCCATGTTTCGAGGCCGGCAGAGATTGAGGTAGGCTCATAGGTTGCCCTGCGGTTGGAAGGCGTCACGTTCATAGAACTGGACTCGGTGCGAGCAGCACGGCTGCAGCTGACAGCAGCAGAGTCCGAAGGTGGTGACCTGGTCCATGTGGACTCGTAGGCTCTTAGACAGTCGTAGATGCCCCCTCAGAGCTAGTGACTGTACCTCTGACAGGAAATGACAAAAATTTGTACGGGAATGGCCCTTCCTTTTATTGCTAAAGCATCGGTTTCTATCATTTAAGCCATAGCAGAACCATTTCTCACACATGAAGCCGTCAGGTCCCCACATCGCAGCAACACTGCTGTTCTGCTGCGCCAGTGCTGTTACACTTCTGATCCGTTTGGCCGCATCCTGTCTGGACACCTCTCAGATAGTATTTGTCATATCACCAGGTGACCCCTGAAGCGCTTCAGTGGCCTTTCCCGTTAGTTGTGGAAGGTGTCTGAATTTCACTCAGCAGTGCCAAGCAAATTATTCACGACACAACACAACATTGGGTACCCCTGTGTAGTAAGAATCGGTAACCTCAATCGTTTTGATGTCTGAAAATAAATAAGATGCCGGACGTACCGAGTCATAATGATTCACTAACGATGTGGATAAAAGATACAATGCAATCCACTGAGCGATTGGGTTGGTATCATGTTTCCGCGTCCATAACCAGAAATGAAATTGTAACAAAATATTCTAATCAATTAGAAACCGTCTTGGTTGCAGTTTGTTCTTTAACTAACAACGCATTTCACCTTGGTCGGGCATCTTCAGATTATCTTAAGGTTTTCCATTTACAACGTTTTAGAAACCATAAACCAGCTCTGTGCTATATATGCCAAACTAGATAAATCCACAAAGGCCTTAATGAAGTTGTACCAGCAGACCACAATTGTGCAATGGTAGGACCACACTCGCAAAGAATTGTACTCGTTTGAACTTCACGGCCGGGCTTCAAGCGGACACACAGGCAAGCAGTGGAATTACTGTGTGCCTCTATCCTGACAGTTCCACGACCGTGACTTGTCAGCAGGATCTCTGATACTCTAAACGTTTATACTTCCTTGTGAGTGTGGTCCTAACATTGTAACTTTCTGGCCTGCTGTTAGAACTTTATTAAAGCCTCGGTGCCTTTATATGGTTTTGACGCGTGCTTTAGTCCAGCACAAAGCCGTTTTTAAGATGTTCCGCAAGGGCGAAACACGAACGAGAGTTAAGTGCAATCAGTACAGTTTTTAATTCAAGTGTTCCACATACGGCTACTGTACCAGATGGCCTAATAGAGTGGGAGATATTTATTGGTACAGTCTTCATTTGTTTTCACCTCAGTCGTCATTGCCAGACTTGCTTTATACCGCAGCTAGTTCTGACCATATCTATGTGACTGTAAACCACCGCTGCCTTAGAGATTTTGTATTCTTTCAGGAGCCTTCCAGTAACTTCAATTAATTTGGATTCCACGCCACCATTCGTTTCCTTTGATTTGCTCTCTCTTTATAGCCATCTCTTTACACAGAGAGCCTTACTGCGTACCACGATGTCCTGTGTCAAGTGTAGCTAAGCAGCGGAATTGTGCTACCGTGTTCTTGACAAATACGACAGGAAATTAAGGTTCATTATATCTCAGGAATGAATGTCGCACTGACAGCGAAGAGGCTCCTTTCCTCCGTTGATTGATAAAAGTTATCTAATGACTCCTTCTTCGTTCTGTTGCTGCTTTCTTCTTTTCATTAAAATTCTTTGATCACCGTTTACCATGTTTCATGCAACTCAGGGCCCTTTCTGACGCTTTCGTACCTAATAGAGACAAAGGCAATTTCTTTATTCTACTATTTTAGAATACAGGACAGTTCTTAGTTACTGCATGAAAAACATTACCTTATTAATATTGATGTTACGAGCGGGAATCGAATTTTACCAGTGATTAAGAGCTGTTTTAAAGGCAAAAGGGGGAACTTCAAATTTATTCAGACGCGTAATCTCATTCTAACTAAATTTGAAATGAGTGACTGCGTCTTACCAAAGAGCAAGAAAAATTCAGACAATTATTCCACCTGACTTTTCATACCCACTAGCAGTTATATGGTATTTGTTAAAAGCTGCCACAGGCATTACACTTGTTAGAAGTATGCTACGTACTAAAACATTTTGATCCACCATCAGGAGTGAAACGGAGCAGACCTAAAATGAAATGCGGTTTACGGAGTAGCCGTGCGGTCTCAGGCTTCTTATCACAGTCCACGTCGCGGGCGTGGGTGTGTGTGTCTCGTCCTTAGTGTAAGTTAGTTTAAGTAGTGTGTAAGCTTAGGGACCGATGACCTCAGCAGTTTGGACGCATAAGATCTTACCACAAATTAGTTTACGGACGGTAAAATCTATAGCCCATTTGGGTCTCCTGCCTGGGGCATGGATGTGTGTGTTGTCCTTTGGTTACATAGGTTTAAGTAGTTCTACGTTATAGGGGACTGATGACCTCAGCTGTTAAGTCCCATAATGCTCAGAGCCATTTGAACCATATTTGAACTGGAACATAGGCTACCCGTAGATAGATGCATCCTACACAATTTGTTTAATCCTCTCATCGCATCAACAGTGCGTTATGGTGAAATAAGATGCCTTAAAATATTACGGTTACTTACTGCAAAAAAATACTTCAATATTTTACTTCCAGTCGATAGCGGACACATCAATACAAAGAATTTTTTCCTGTTCATTTTTAACCGTTTAATCCCGTGAGTGCTACATTTAAAGGGTAAACTTTATCTACCGGTACTAGTGCGATAAAACAGAAACCACTAAATTTGACTGCTTTGAAATTTAACATCTCTGTTTTACAAATTACACTGCAAGAGTTGTAAAAATGGAGGTGAAAGATGGTAACTTGTTATCTACCTAAAATGGTAGCAGTAGAGGTGGGCTACTACTACTATTAATCTTTCGCAAAAATTTCTGTTCATGATGGTTCACATTGTTATGGCATCGTATGACATGGATAACTGGTAGACCCTGAGAGACTATTCTGCCACCCAACTGCAAAGTTCTACTTTCTTTCCAAGTGTTGTCATTTATGTGAGTGTTGCGTTATGAGCGTACACGTCAAGTGTTGAATACTGTAACGGTTGTGTGCATAAAGTAGCCGGGTATGTGTCCTATGGCGGTGGGAGAAGGGAGAGGGTAAAACTTGGTACCGACGCACAGCCTGCTCCCCTCGAATACTGCTAGTGAGCTGCCAAATTAGACAACTCTGTCGGAAGACTACACTGTCACACGCCCCTACTTTATGAGAGACTGTGGAGAGGTTTGGAAAGTAATTCAATTGGTTGGTTGGTTGGTTGATTGAAGGAGGAGACGAAACAGCAAGGTTATCGGTCCAATAGTATTGGGGAAGGATGGGGGAGGAAATCAGCTATGCCCCTTCAAAGGAATCATCGCAGCATTTCCCTGGAGCAATTTTGGGAAATAACGGTAAACCTAAATCAGTATGACCGTACGCGTGTTTCAACCGTCGTCCTCCTGGATTCTTTTGTTCTCCGTCTGTTGGTCAAGTGTTGGCTTTGAACATTTCTTCCTTTTAGCCGAGCGGTCTGAGGCGCTGCAGTCATGGATTGAGCGGCTGATTCCGGCGGAGGTTCGAGTCCTCCCTTGGGCATGGGTGTGTGTGTTTGTCCTTAGGATAATTTAGGTTAACTAGTGTGTTAGCTTAGGGACTCATGACATTATCAGTTAAGTCCCATAAGATTTCACACACATTTGAACATTTCTTCCTTCAGTAGGTTTCGAATTCGCTGTCTCCAAGTAGAGCGCCACTGAAGTTAATGAGCTGTTGGAGACCACTGTAAAAGCTGAAAGTACTATCGATGAATAAATCAAGTTCAATTAATTCCAGGATGAAATTTTCACTCTGCGTCGGAGCGTGCGCTGTTATGAAACTTCTTGGCAGATTAAAACCGTGTGCCAGACCGAGACTTGAACTCGGGATCTTTCCAGAAAAATCACTTTCCGCAAAAGGGGAAGGTACAGAATTCGAATCCCGGTCTGGCACACAGTTTTAATCAGCCACGAAGTTTCATGAATTAAACTGTGTATACCCCGGAATGACAATTTATCAGCGTGGATTACAAAATTGTGAGTATGGAAAGATAGACAGGAGCATCGTTTCTTGGGAACCAACTAACGAAGTTCAGATACATCGTGCTGGTATTAATAACACATTCAGATCACGTGGAATTACCACATCGATAACATGATTATAGACACTTCACGAGCAAGTAGGTAGACGTTCTGGATGAAATAATTCTGGGTATTGGGCCGTAAACTACTGAAGGAACTAAATTACCGACGTTTCGACCGATTAGCTGCGGCCTTGTTCAGGGCTGTTCATATAAACAGGTAGAGAGTTTATTTTTGTGTCGACCGGGGATGGAGTAAGAGATTCCCCCGACTGCTAAGAATGCCTAGGTTACTTTTCGTACTGACTGAATACCGGAACTATTCTACCCCACACTATAATTTTAAACTTTCATTTCGTTAGATTTTATCTCGCCATTGGGCTCTCAGAGCCGTTTCAAGTTTATTATGCGGATTTGTTTGCTTTCCTGAGGGCACTATAGCAGATGGGACGTCTACAATGTACGAAATTCCTTATCTCCTCAGATTCCCAAAGGGTCCTTCTCGTTATTTGTCAGATACTCTCCGCACATCGTTTGGTGCAAGGAGTTCTGGATGATCTCCTACTTTTGCAAAGGTAGGAAAAGAAAATAATTTTCTACTGTGTACCAGGGCACATAAGGATCCGTGGAAATGAACTCACTGGCGCGTTTGCCAAGAAGACTTGCTTCCACCTACTGCTCGCTGTTCAGCTCCCTGAAGGATGTTGTCACATACGTGACCCTGGAGACCGTGTGGTGGTGAGAGTCCAGTGGCTGGAAATGAGGAATGATAAGCTATGTTCCGTAAAACTTTCAGTGCGACAGTGGTTGATCTCCTTCCACGAATAGCTGAAGAAGTAGCCATTACGAGGTTTAGAGTGGGACATTGCTCATAGACTGCTTACGCCACGAGGAGTCACCTGTGTGTCACAGATGTGGAACATAGCTGTCGATACGTCTTATTTTAATTAACTGTATTGTATATGACGACCCGATGGCAAATCTGTTTATCCCATACGAGCTGCTCTCTATTTTTACTGACAATGAAAAGAGTGTGTTTCGTGTTTAATGTTTTATATTATGTCTGGACTTCTTCTCGAAGTACTAGTTGTGAAATTTCAATGCGTCGCAGATTCACTTGGTCACCTGTTATTTCTAAGTAAGCACGCAGCAACAATCATCTGTCCCCTTTTAACTGTGTTTCTTTCAGTATTTTCTCCTTAATTTTATCTGCTATACTACCTGACATACCAGACATTGTCCGGGTATTCATTTTGCCAACGTTATATTGGGGACGACTTACCCAAAAAATTTCAGTTCCATATATTCGTGAAAACATCTTTGAAATTATAAAAGAATCATACAGAGAACGCATAATGCACAGATGTATTAGTGGATAATCGAAATTAAGAAACATGACCCCGGACAGTTTCTCTTCACGTGTATACAACCCTCTTGTTAGCGCTACAGAAGATTGTTGTTTTCAACTACAGCCGTTTGTTCTTCGCAGTTGAGAGCTACCAAAAAGGTTGCCAGGTGCAAGGGATTTCCTTCATCTGCCTCGACTGTAGGAGCGTCTTAGTTCAAATGTTCAAATGTCTGTGAATTCCTAAGGGACCAAATTGCTGAGGTCATCGGCCCCTAGACTTACACACCACTTAAACTAACTTAAACTAGCTTGTGCTAAGAACAGCACACACACACACACACACACACACAAACACAAACACAAACACAAACACACATACACACGCACACGCGCGCGCTCACACGCACGCACGCACACACACACACACACACACACACACACACACACACACACACACATGCCTGACAGAGGACTCGAACCCCCTGCGGTAGATTCAACTGGCTCTGAGCACTATGGGATTTAACTGCTGAGGAAATCAGTCCCCTAGAACTTAGAACTACTTAAATCTAACTAACCTAAGGACATCACATACATCCATGCCCGAGGCAGGATTTGAACCTGCGACCGTAGCGGTCGCGCGGTTCGTGACTGAAGCGCCTAGAACCGCTCGGCCACACAGGCCGGCAAGAACGAAATAAACAGTAATTTACGTAAATTTCGAAAGTAGGAGCTTGCAATGAATAGAACAACTGTCAAATGTGTCAGATGAACGAGTTTGTGATTGTCGGCGACCTGTAAGAGAGGAGCTTACCTGACCAACTCTATCGAAGGTAAATGAAATTGGGATCCCGGTAACAAAATCAGTCTAGAAGTAGGGGTAAAGCTTCTACATTCATTATCTTTTATTTGATGAGCGTGTCTCCCCTCGGAAGTTCGCTCTCCGAGCGGGAGACTTGCCGCGTCGCATCCACGGCGCCAGAGCCGAGACACTTCTCGCGGTCCGCTGGCGTAAAAAGGGAGAAGACGCGGCCGCCGCCGAAGCCGCTTGCTGCAACGCCAGCCAGCACTCCACGCCTGCCGGCGACGCGCCGCGCTTTCTTCGATCCCGACGCTCCAGAAGTTGCCGGTGGACTGCGAGGGTCGGACGGCGTTCGCATTGTATCGCTGCAGGAGACGCGAAGCGACGGGACGTGGAGGGGACGGGACGCTCTGAATAACCGCGGCATCTTCTGCGGCGGCCGGAAGCGCAACTTTTCCCCGGCAGAGTCGCAGGGCTGCGGACAGCAGCTTTTCCCGGCGCGACAAGTTGTTTCCGCGAGAGCGATGGCAAGCCGGCGGGCGAAGGAGGTAGGGGTGGAGGGCTAGACGCAGGTCGCTTTTCTTGGCTGTACGTCCCCGTAACTTCTTAATAAGGCGCGCTGCCTTTCCGACTGTTGCGCCAGACAAGGCTAACGACTACTGCGAGGGAAATTAGTTGTCAGAGCCGTCCCCTCTCTCCCTAACCCCCACCCCTCCCGCCACTCCGTCTCGACGTCTCTGCAGTTTCGGCGCCTCATTCTTAAACACGCCAGCAGGCTCTTCTGTCGGCAGATACCGTAATTCCGAAACGCTAGTCCTGCATTCGCAAACAGGCAGGGCTAAGTGACGCGGCGCTGGAAACTTGAAAGGGAGCGAGTTTTGTAAGTTGAGGCGCACAGATTTCTCCACACGTCAGAAGACATTCTCTGCTCTCCAGTGCGCCTCTCAGGAAACTCGGTAACGAGGTATTTCAATTACTTTCCCTCGAGTAGGTACGGCCGTAGCAATAAAATTTGAGATATGAAACGAGTTTCCGCCTACGACTATGATTGCTTTCATTTTCCGCTATTCGCCGGTCTCGGCTGTTGTGCTACTTACATGCTGTAGCAGCAAAAACCGATTGTAATTACATATAATATTAAACATGAAAAAATAGTTCTAATAAATAACAAAACTACAAGAATTAAGGGTTAAAATTGTATAATTTATAAGTAAAACAAAATTGAGTCACATGAATGCTATCTGTCCAGTCATCAGCATAAGGTGAGCAAACATTACTGACGACAAGTATCCAGTACTAGTTTAGCGCCCTCTGTTTCACTCACTTTACCTAATGTACTTCTGACAAAAAGGCGAATCTGGTAGCAGGAGTCGGAGGCCTCAGTCAATCCTGCCTTTTGAGTTCTAGTGGTGATAGTTTCATAGAAATTTTCATCCACTAACACAATAGTCTTCATTCCCTATTTCGCCCCCTTAGGGGTTGAATTTCCAAGAAAGGCTGAAACCGAAAAATGTAATGCCAATTTTCACAGATGTCGCTTTTGAAAATTCTTTATTAATTCTTTGACGATAATTTATTTTAAAAATCAACACCCACAATAATAACCCAATAGCGATTAAAATTCCAAAAGTGCTGAAATAAGTGTTTGTTTATTTCTGACGAACGAACAAAATGCCAGTTTTCATAGGTCTAGCTAAATAGCGACATAATTCCAAAATACATTTCACCCCCTATTTCACCCCCTTATGGTTGGAATTTCTAAAAATCCCTTCTTAAACAACGGCTACTGTATAAGCTCAACACTCTCTGTAAATTTCAAGTTTATCTCCTCAGTGGTTTCGGCTGGGTGATGATGAGTCAGTAAGTCCCTCAATCGGGACACTGGATTTCATATGTAAAGAATACCTGATCGCTCTGCAGTGGACGGTGTTCTCTTCTGAAACTTCTTCGCAGAGCAAAGCTCTGGACCGGACTAAGACTCGAAACATGTTCCTGGTACTTCGTAGGGAATGGCCTTACCGACTTTACTTCGTTTCAGCGTTTTGTTAATGTGTAGCACGCAACATCCGCTACAAAATAAGATTCCTGTTGAAACACAACCAAGACACCTTTTGTAAACAATCAAGGCACCTCTCCCAAAGCATGTAAGAGACCTCGTCTAAAGAAAACAAGATACCTCTTCCGTGAGCAACAAGATAGTAGATGAGACTCCTAGAACAATCAAGACTTCTAATTTTATACAACGTGCTCCATTTTTGAAACAAGTGACTCCCCGAGGACACACAAACTAACAAACTCCACTACACAGTGAACATAATTGTTTCTTCTTTAACAAACCAGTCTTCTAAAACAAAGAAGGTTTCTACGACAGAGAAGGGTTCCTTTCTAAAATGAACCAAGTTTCTCTTTTAAGCAACAAGGCAACATAGGTAAAACAAATCACCTAAAACAAACAACACACCTAAAAAGACCAAGAGGTGTCTTTGGAAACAGCAAAGTTCCTCTTATGATACTGTGTACCTTGTCAGGACACGAACACAGTACCTTTGTATTTAGTGGGGAAACGCTGTACCGCCTGATCTATCAAGCCACGTCTCACAACCCGTCCACATGACTTTGCTTCCGTCAGCGCTTCTCTTGCATCTTCCAAAGTTCACAGACATTCTTGTGTGTACCTTTCGGGACTAAAATTCCTGGAGAAAAGGTTATACCCGGGATGCCTTAGCCACTGCCTGAGGCAGTTTCCAAAATGAATCATCCACTCTGCAGAAGAGAATATGCCGTTTTTAACACTCCTGCCAGACACTAGACGTATGTACAATAGGTATAAAATTAGAAACAGTTGGTGACACGAGAACACTGCCCATTGTGAGAAAACTGTGAGAAAATAAGCAGTCATATCAACGGTAGTTGTATGATAAATGATAACGTCAGGTACTGAGAGCAAGTTAATGCGTTCTAGGCCTACACATTTGTCTCAGCACGAAGACTGCAGTTACAATGGCGGGAAGTGGTAGCTTTGGAGCATACATTATCAAAGGTATCCGGACACACCCAAAGACAAAGGTTTTCCATATTTAGAGCATTGTGCTGCCACCTACTGCCAGGTATTCCATTTCAGCGACCTCAGTAGCCACTAGACATCATGAGAGAGCAGAATGGGGCGCTCCGCGAATCTCACGGACTTCGAATCCGGTCAGGTGATTGGGTGTCACTTGTGTCATACGTCTGCACGTGAGATTTCTACACTCCTGAACATCCCTAGGCCCACTGTTTCAGATATGATAGTGAAGTGGAAACGTGAAGGGACACGTACAGCACAAAAGCATACAGGCCTACCTCGTCTGTTGACTGACAGTGACCGCTGACAGTTGAAGAGGGTCGTAATGTGTAATAGGCAGACATCTATGCAGACCATCACACAGGAATTCCAAACTGCATCAGGTTTCACTGCAAGTACAATGACAGTTAGGCTGGAGGTGGGAAAACATGGGATTACATGGTCGAGCAGTTGCTCATAAGCCACACATCACGGCGGTTAATGCCAAACGACGCCTCGCTTCGTACAAAGAGAGTATACATTGGACGATTGAACAGTGGAAAAACGTTGTGTGGAGTGACGAATCACGGTACATAATGTGGCGATCCGATTGCAGGGTGTGGGTATGGCGAATGCCCGGTGAACGTCATCTGTCAGCGTGTGTAGTGCCAACAGTAAAATTTGGAGGCGGTGGTGTAATGGTGTGGTCGTATTTTTCATGCAGGGGTCTTGCACCCCTTGTTGTTTTGCGTGGCACTATCACAGCAGCGGCCTACATTGATGTTTTAAGCACTTTCTTCCTTACCGCTGTTCAAGAGCAATTCGGAGATGGCGACGGCATCTTTCAACACGATCGAGCACCTGTTCATAATGCACGGCCTGTGGCCGAGTGGTTACACGGCAATATACAACATCTTTGGGTTGTTTTGGAAAGCCACCTTCGTTCCAGGCCTCACAGACCGACATCGATACCTCTCCTCAGTGCATCACTCCGTGAAGAATGGGCTGCCATTCGCCAGTGAACCTTCCAGTACCTGATTGAACGTATGCCATCGAGAGTGGAAGCTGTCATCAAGGCTAAGGGTGGGCCAACACCATATTGAATTCCACCGTTACTGATGGAGTGCGCCACGATCTTGTAAGTCATTTTCAGCCAGGTGTACGGACCTTTTGTTCACATAGTGTATCTCATTACTGTTACAACTAACAGCCAATCTCCTTGCCGCAGTGGTAATACCGGTGCCCGTCAGATCATCGGAGTTAAGGGCGGTCGGGCTTGGCTAACACTTGCTGGGGCTGCCACCGTACAGGTCTGCCGAGTGCTGTTGACAAGATGGGTGCAAACAGCACTTATGAAGCCAGTTCAGGAACTACTTGATTAAGAAGTAGCGACACCGGTCACGAAAACTGACAACGGCCAGGAGAGGTGTTTTGAACCATGTGCCCTCAGTATCAGCATCCGTTTACGCCTTAGGCCTGAGGATGATACGATCGCTGGTCGGCACCTTTGGTCCTTCAAGGAATGTTTGGACGGTCTTTATTTTTACACCACCTAACAAAGATGTTCAACGTAGTCTGGTATGCAAGTTTTCACGTCATTGTCCAAACATGCAAACACGACCGTTAAGTCTCTATAATACAAGGAGACAGTGTAAAGTGCCGCACCAACGCAAACATGATGTTAAGACACACATTCAATCGACATACTACAGGTCACTACCCCATGAAATCAAATTTTAATTGCTGCATATGTAGTAGCCTGTGACATGTCTGGCTCTGTGAGCGATTGTACTCACTCCCAAGCCTTACTTCGTGATTTAGAAAGTAATTGTTAGCTGTGATATGACGTAAGGATTGTAAGAGGTGCAGAAAGTCTAATTTCTTTGCATACGCGAGGGCGTGATGGAAAGTGATGCCATCAAGTGAAAACTCTTAAAGCCTTTGAAACCCGGTTGTTCAAGGGAAGGCAGGATTCGGTTACGATTGTCGACGGGGCCGTAATCAGTTACTATTGGTTGCGTTTTACAGTTACATACAATTTATTTTAGATCAGTAATTCCAGACTCGACAATAAATAAAAATACCACAGGTTATTAATGAAGGAATAAACAACTGTGTAAATGTTAGTGTTTTCAGTGAGTTACAATTTAGCAAATCACCATTAAATATAGATACACCAGATAATGTTTTAAAAGCAAGCCACTGTGATCTGGTCAGAAGGCCTTACACGCCAGGAATGTCAATAAATTAATAATTGTTCGAAACTCGCTGCAACTAACAAATTACAGGTACTGAAATATTAAAAGGTAAGTCACCACATACATAGCAGAAGGCATCAGACGCCAGGAATTGCAGTAAATAAGGTTTTAAGGCTTACTGCTAAAATACAAATACCAAATTAGAATTTTAAGGCAAATGACCATAATCACGGCTGAAGGTCTTACACGCCACGAACAGCAATAATATATTTAAAAAAAATTAGAAACCTGCTGTAAAACATCAAATACAATAGCAATGGTTAATTAAAAAGCAAGCAACTGATCAACAAACGGGTGAAATCAGATGACGGTAAACTTTGTAACAACCCTTAACATCCACTGAACACTACACTGCTAGATTTATTCCAGAACGCGACCAGAACTATTAACTAGACATATATAACCTTTAACGTAGGCATTACAAGGTATTGTAATAAATAATTCAATAATAAAACACAAGGACCAGTACGTAAGTTCCTTAAAGGGTACTGAGGAAGATTATACCCGCAGAAGGCGTGGGCTGAAGGAGCGTTACACTGAACTACTGGACATCAGTCCTCCTGTTAGACACATGTCTTACAAGAACCAAGGGGCCACATACGGTGCTCCAGGAATTGACCTCTGAGAAGATGCGGCAACAAACACTTTCGCAAGCGATGAGGTAGGCAGCCAAAGTTGCATTCACGTCACAAGATGGTAAATCAGACTAGTGGCAGTCTAACGGATGACTAATGATAATCTTGCTGAAGCTACATGACGTCTGATACACCAAAAGCAACGATGAAACAACACGCCAAAGCCGGAACCGGCGGTCTGCACTACGTCCCCAGAATACTGTGCTTAGAGCGCCCAGAACGAGAAAGGAATCACTACCACCAAAGTAGAAGAATCACCAACCGGCCTACAACCAAGTAAGCTGTCAAAACTACACGCCTTACCGGACACCAGCGACAAGGCGAGGAAACGTACACTGCCGTTTCATACACTAACCCCCCAAGGGCAGGTAACTGGGTTCGTTCGCGACCACCAGGGAAGAAAATTACCGCTGGTTGAACTTAAACTAACAAGTTGAACGCAGCAAATAGTAATAAGAAGTCGAGGAAAGCTAATTAGATCCGCCTTCCCCAAGTACTCCACTAGCTGCTCTTCGCCTCAGCGACACTACGAACAGCAACACGAACCTGAGAATTTTGGAGATATCACAATGGGGAGGTGTCTCTACTTGGATTGAAATTTACTCATCTTAAAGCTTGCTGGATTCGGTGACCACACCCCTTCCATCCGGCAGTCCATGTGCGCCGACAGCGGTCCCGGCGTGTTCTGGCACTGCGCGGACCTCGCTCCTCCTGAGTCCCCAATCGAACTGTCCCACTCACACGACCCGGCAAAACAACGACGTCGTCCCAAAGATAGGGCAACAGTTACTCCACATCGATAACCGCCGCTGCTGACACTACCGGACAGGCAACGATTGCGAAACCGAGTGGTGCCAGTCAACACGAGAAGAAGACAAACAACCTCAACCATGCCAACTAAACGATACCGTCTGGCCTCCAACAGAGGGCGGAAACCTATAAACACTACCAACACGAGCATCAGCGCGGCTCACCTTTTACATAATACAAAGTTAACACTCGGAAACTCTATTTTCCATGTCAACATATTTATTCCTCAACATACCCTTCCAGCAAACACATTTTTCCCAACGAGAGGCCAGTTTGTTCATACCTTCAATGTAGAATGTTTGAATTTGTTTTCGGAGCCCCAACCTCATCTCTGCTTGCACCCCTACATTGCTATGAACGTGAAATCCTCGAAGGCGTTCCTTAGTTTCGGAATTTTTGGGAGATCCATGCATGGACGAACTCTTCGAATTGTAAAGTCGATTACAGCACGCTGTTTTTCATTCATCGACCTCGTCGTTACGTTACACAATGTCCTCAAGAATCAGAGGGCTGCAGATACAGTTTGTAGACAAGAAGAATAAATATGTATAATGTTAAAAACGTTTGTTTTATCAAAAAAGATTTTGGGGTTTTCACTTAAAGTTTCGAAGACATTACTTTGCAGTACACCCACGTATTTACAATTCTGATTTTGTTGACAGTCGTACTCATGATACAACCGTAAGATGGCATACGTCATGTTTAGATTTATTTCCATTACCACTATTCTTTTAACAACAGATGTATTATGCAATGCGGACGAAGCATCTCGCAAGCCTTCGGCGCGTCAACAGTGCCCGCCGAACAAAGAGTTTCGGCTTGACGATGTAAGTTTTTAAGGAGTCACATGGTGTGAGCGCATTTGAATACAGCTGCCGCACGGTACGCTGTTGAATGGTGACCGTACATTCACTACTTTAGTTGCGTGCCGTCTATTTAAATGTCTAACTTTATCGCGTCTCTGCGAGCAGTGCAAAGCAGACTGTGTAAATATGAAGTTTAGTTTCATATGTTATTGTAATTTACGTAAAGTTTTAAGATTAAGGTTTGGCCCTTGTCTTACGTGTGACATTATAGTGGAACATTTATGACATCGCTTATGAGCGGTCTGTGGGTTCGTCTGCTCTGTGATTCGTGTGTTCATTAAAAATGGCAGTTGCATCTCTATTTAAATATGACCTCACAAAAAGTAGTATTGAAAACCGTAGTCCACTCGCTAGACAGTTCCTTACGGCGTACGTAAACTGGGTATTTCATCCATCTTCTTCAGCAACTGCAGCTGTATACAGGGTGTTACAAAAAGGTACGGCCAAATTTTCAGGAAACATTCCTCACACACAAATAAAGAAAAGATGTTATGTGGACATGTGTCCGGAAACGCTTAATTTCCATGTTAGAGCTCATTTTAGTTTCGTCGTCCACCGACGTTCAATGGAGCACGTTATCATGATTTCATACGGGATACTCTACCTGAGGACAATATTATGGAAGTGGAAGAGGATTTAGATGAAGACGAAATGGGAGATAAGATACTGCGTGAAGAGGTTGACAGAGCACTGAAAGACCTGAGTCGAAACAAGGCCCCGGGAGTAGACAACATTCCATTAGAACTACTGATGGCCTTTGGAGAGCCAGTCATGACAAAACTCTACCATCTGGTGAGCAAGATGTATGAGACAAGCGAAATACCCTCAGACTTCAAGAAGAATATAATAATTCCAACCCAAAAGAAAGCAGGTGTTGACAGATGTGAAAATTACGGAACTATCAGTTTAATAAGTCACAGCTGCAAAAAACTAACGCGAATTCTTTACAGACGAATGGAAAAACTGGTAGAAGCAGACATCGGGGAAGATCAGTTTAGATTCCGTAGAAAAGTTGGAACACGTGAGGCAATACTAATCTTACGACTTATCTTAGAAGAAAGATTAAGAAAAGGCAAACCTACGTTTCTAGCATTTGTAGTCTTAGAGAAAGCTTTTGACAATGTTGACTGGAATACTCTCTTTCAAATTCTGAAGGTGGCAGGGGTACAATACAGGGAGCGAAAGGCTATTTACAATTTGTACAGAAACCAGATGGCAGTTATAAGTGTCGAGGGGCATGAAATGGAAGCAGTGGTTGGGAAAGGAGTGAGACCGGGTAGTAGCCTCTCCCCGATGTTATTCAATCTGTATATTGAGCAAGCAGTAAAGGAAACAAAAGAAAAATTCGGAGTAGGCATTAAAATTCATGGAGAAGAAGTAAAAACTTTGAGGTTCGCCGATGACATTGTAATTCTGTCAGAGACAGCAAAAGACTTGGAAGAGCAGTTGAACGGAATGGACAGTGTCTTGAAAGGAGGATATAAGATGAACATCAACAAAAGCAAAACGAGGATAATGCAATGTAGTCAAATTAAATCGGGTGATGCTGAGGGAATTAGATTAGGAAATGAGACACTTAAAGTAGTAAAGGAGTTTTGCTATTTAGGGAGTAAAATAACTGATGATGGTCGAAGTAGAGAGGATATAAAATGTAGACTGGCAATGGCAAGGAAATCGTTTCTGAAGAAGAGAAATTTGTTAACATCAAGTATAGATTTATGTGTCAGGAAGTCGTTTCTGAAAGTGTTTGTATGGAGTGTAGCCATGTATGGAAGTGGAACATGGACGATATCTAGTGTGGACAAGAAGAGAATAGAAGCATTCGAAATGTGGTGCTACAGAAGAATGCTGAAGATAAGGTGGGTAGATCACGTAACTAATAAGGAGGTATTGAATAGGATTGGGGAGAAGAGAAGTTTGTGGCACAACTTGACTAGAAGAAGGGATCGGTTGGTAGGACTTGTTTTGAGGCATCAAGGGATCACAAATTTAGCATTGGAGGGCAGCGTGGAGGGTAAAAATCGTAGAGGGAGACCAAGAGATGAATACACTAAGGAGATTCAGAAGAATTTAGGTTTCAGTAGGTACTGGGAGATGAAGAAGCTTGCACAGGATAGAGTAGCATGGACAGCTGCATCAAACCAGTCTCAGGACTGAAGACCACAACAACAATAACTCTACCTGTGCTGCTAGAACATGTGCCTTTACAAGTACGACACAACATGTGGTTCATGCACGATGGAGATCCTGCACATTTCAGTCGAAGTGTTCGTACGTTTCTCGACAACAGATTCGGTGACCGATGGATTGGTAGAGAAAGACCAATTCCATGGCCTCCACGCTCTCCTGACCTCAACCCTCTTGAATTTCATTGCTGGGGGCATTTGAAAGCTTTTGTCTACGCAACCCCGGTACCAAATGTAGAGACCCTTCGTGCTCGTATTGCGGACGGCTGTGATACAATACGCCATTCTCCAGGGCTGCATCAGGGATTCCATGCGACGGAGGGTGCATGCACGTATCCTCGCTAATGGAGGACATTTTGAACATTTCCTGTAACAAAGTGTTTGAAGTCACGCTGGTACGTTGTGTTTCTGTGTGTTTGCATTCCATGATTAATGTGATTTGAAGAGAAGTAATAAAATGAGCTCCAACATGGAAAGTAAGCGTTTCCGGACACATGTAACGTAACATATTTTCTTTCTTTGTGTGTGAGGAATGTTTCCTGAAAGTTTGGCCGTACCTTTTTGTAACACCCTGTATATCGAAATAATCAGTAACCAGTTACATAAAAGAAATTTAATTTCTTAACGGGTTTCAGGTACTCGGTGTCTCCCTTCAGAAGATTATACCTATAGCAGTCGCAAATAATGCAATAGCTTTAATCATCTGGAGAAGGGCGCTAAATGCCTGAGACCGGTTAAGAAATTACATTTTTTTATGCAGTTGGGTGCTGTTTATTTCGGTACACACGTAAGCTGCTTATGTACAGGAATATCTGTAGAAGATACCGCGCGGGTGGACAATTAGAATCTGGCTGGTTTGGCTTGATGCAGCTGAATATAACTTGGATGCTCATGTGCTCTGCATTCACAGCCCAAATGTGGACAGCCGCATGTTATATTTAGTAAAGCAGAGCATAGGATACACAGTGCGTTCGTTGCACTGCAAATTGACTCTAGTTTTCATTACTCCACAGAGTTAATTAATCTCAAAACATTAGCGTTCCTTTAGTATTTATTCCTCCATATGCCTCTAAAAACATCTTGAGTGGCTTGACTCTTTAACACTTACAATGAAATTGCCGTATTCTTTAATGACCAATCCACCTTCAATCTACAGTACTGAACAAATGTCACATGAGTTTACTTCATTGTCAGGCACAAATAAAATATTTCCAGGAGACTTAATACAACACAAAGAGCACGAATACAAAATACGTTTAAAATTTAGGCATATTTTGTTTTAGGAGAAATGTCAAATACTTAAAGTCGTCATTCACTGTAATAAACGGATGCATAGTAAAGATTTCAACTAAAAATATCAAATTTCTCGAAAGTATTTCCTATACGGAAAAGTGCAGCTACTGCAAAAACGGGTCACATGGAAGTTACGTATAGTAAGGTTCGAGGACGGCATGAAACTAGCTGACAGAAAGCAAATTTGTTTATTCTCTTGCACCGCAATTTTTATTGCTCATCATATACTCTTGGCAGTTTTTATAAAACCTCGAGGGAAGGCTTTATTCGGAGGAGACTGAATCCTTAATATTACCCTTATTTGGTGTAATGAGATGCAAACAGCTATGCACTGTAAACGTGACCGCAGTAGTTGCATCGGGTTTTCACGGGTTGCCGATATGTAGGACATCTTTCACATATGCTCGTTGTATGTCCAGTTCCTTTCCAGTTGTGAAGTCCCCATAAGACAATATATGTCTCACAGATCGTGGACTGATCTTTCTTATATTTAATTTTTTTCTGTTTTTGGAATACATCGCCATTCTTGGTAAATACCAGTTCTTATTATATGCATCTGAGAGGCACACTTCGATTTTATGTGAGCATATGTCACACTCGCTCGACTGTGTCTGACTTTACATTTGTTGGGGGATCAACCTTAACATTTGAACATGTCCAATAAATAACTGAAGGCATTGGATTTAAGTGCTGCTCTCTAACGAAGACTTTGGCACAGGAGAAGCCGTCATAATGGGACGCTTAGAATAAAGCAAAGAAACTAGATGAGTTACGTAATAATGTTCTACTGTGATTTTCGAAAAAAAAAAACATGACGTCACGATGTGAAGATACAACGACCGACAAGAACGACCATTCGTGGAGCCGACGTACAGGTGTGCGAGTATAGATGGATACATCGAGACCCACATTCATCGCGTGTCTGCCCCAGAGCGTGACTACCTATATCACTAGCTAGTCCGGTCACGGCAACGTACTGGCCGTGTCAGTGAACTTGTTACGTGTAAAAACGCAAACATCTGTGCCCAATCAACATTTTATAGCGTTACTCGCACAAACAATATAGCACCTGCAAATACCATGATTTGTTTGCTGCTCGTTGGGTGCTTCGGTTTACAAATCCCTCCGCATTGTGTCCTTCTCTATTCGCTATTCGAGTATTTGTGACATTAACTAAACTCCATTGTGTACCGAATGATACAGTGTAGCATTTTGGAATGCTGGTAGAGTCATTATAATGTACATTTCCTGTTCATTCTGTCTATCACCTTAGTTCTTTATCAGCACGGCTTCCTTGCTACCCAACTCCTGTATCATAATAGAATAATGTTACGCCTCTAACAATCTCTACGTCTACATGGATACTCTGCACATCACATTTCAGTGCCTGGCCAGAGGTTCATCTAGCCACCTTCACATTAATGCTCTATTATTCGAATCTCGAACAGCGCACCGCAACGAGCGGCCACCGTACTCCCGCCGGAGGTTCGAGTCCTTCCTCGGACATGGGTATGTGTGTTGTTCTTAGCGTAAGTTAGTTTAGTAGCGCATAAGTATAGGGGCCGATGATCTCAGCAGTTAGGTCCCTTAGGAATTCACAAAATTTGATTTTTCGAACAGCTCTCGGAAGAAACGAACACCTATATCCTTCCGGATAAGCTCTGATTTATCTTATTTTATTAAGATGGCCGTTTCTGACGATGCAGGTTGGCGTCAACAAAATATTTTTGCATTTGGAGGAGAAAGACGATGATTCAAATTTTCTGAGAAGATTCTGCCCCAATAAAAAACGCGAAAATCGACTTCCTGGTAGATTAAAACTGTGTGCCCGATCGAGACTCGAACTCGGGACCTCTGCCTTTCGCGGGCAAGTGCTCTACCAACTGAGCTATTTTTTTTTAATTAATTGGCCTCCCTTCTCCCCTCACAGCCCTTCCTTACGCTCTCCAGGAATGCCTTCTTTGGCGAGCTTCTTCAGCTTTATTCAAATCTTTTGGAACAAAAAAAAAAAAGTTTCTCAAAGCGAAAATCAAAGTTATTTTTCCTTTAAGAACAAATTATGAGGAATAAATAAGGAAAAGTCTTTTTTATATGTATATAACGTCGTCGCGCGACTTGTAGTTAAAGACCAGTTCTTACAGGAGCTCCTGAAGTGTCGCCGCCTACAGCAGGCCAACTCGTCCAAACGTGTCTTCTCATTGCGTAGGCGTGGGTTATGGGTAGCACATCTATTCAGTTCGGTTCGGATAATATAGTTTTCAGCTTCTCAGGGCTTGGACGTTCCAGCTACGAGCTGGGTCATCGAAGGTGCTCCGTAAAAAATTGGAAAAATATTGCTTATAGAGTGGGTTGCGTATCAGGACGCAGTGTCGTTCGTTGAGATAAGTCCCATATCCTAGCGTTGACTTGTCGCCAGAAGTAAAAAAATAGCGGATCGTGTGGCCACAGATCAAATTCACAGAGTGAGTTTTGGCGGAGGGGTAGAAAGTCTTATCGGGGTACAAAAGCATGTGGACGTCAATCTGAGCTGGTGTCTGTCGAGTAAGAAACGCCAAAATTCGCCGCGCAAGTGTCCAGACGTCGAACGCTGTGCCACAGTGGAACCGGTGGACAACCGTGTCATCCACTCCACAGTGGGTGCAGGCGAGGTGGATGCGGTGCAGACGATCTCGGTTAACTTGTTTGCCATTCACGGTGATGTGCCACGCTGATTCAACGTCTGATTCGAGAAAACACGCATGGATCGCCTTCCATATGTGTCGCCACACGTACTGTGGATACTTACGTTCGATGGGGTTGGACGGGCGGCACTGTTATAACAATTCGGAGACTGTTTTCGTGAGGTACAAACGTGTAAGTGGTAAGGACCGGTAGACATAACTGAACTCCAGGAAAAATCGTTGGATGTAATAAAAGGGTGTTGGAATGGTCGATACCAGTACTGGTACGGACAAGGAGGCCGGCGCAGAGTTGTGAAGCAAGAGGCTAGTAAGGCTCTGCGAGCAACGATGCCAAAGTTTTAGTTGGGAGCTGACGTAAAGTGCCTTGACACGAGTCGGCACGTGGATGAGTCCCACCCCGCCACGATCTCGTGGCAGTGCAAGGGATTCATATTGCACCTTGAATAACATCCCCGAACTGACGAAGGAGCCGAAAGCCATCAACAGTCGTAGGGCCAGGAGATTTGGGACTGGTAGTACTTGAGCCACGCGTGGTATACGGGAAGCATGATACATGTTCACGTATTGCGCGCGTTGGATAACTTCGAGAGCTCGTAGCCGGTTGTCTGCGAGATTTGATCTGATTGTCTGTAGCAAGCGTCTACCATTGATAGTCGCTGAGCGGCGCAGATCTGCTGCGAAATCAAGTCCAAGACATCGTATGTTGGCGGCGACATTAAGGGGGGCAACGCATCTCTCCGGCAGCTACTCAGGCACCACACATGCCCCCTCCTCACAGCTTTACTTCTGTCAGTATCTCGTCTCCTACCTTTCAAACTTTACAGAAGCTCTCCTGCGAACCTGGCAGTACAACTTTGAGGACGGGACCTGAACCGTGCTTGGGTAGCTCAGTAGGTAGAGCATTTGGCCGCGAAAAGCAAAAGTCCCGAGTTCGAGTCTCGGTCCAGCACACAATTTTAATCTGCCAGGAATTTTCATATCAGAGCACACTCCGAAGCAGAGTGAAACTCCCATTCTAAAAACGCCTTTGTTTTAATTATATCCAGCCGAAATCCTGTATCTCGTCAGTGACACCTTTCCCCTGTTTCTTGGTAATACAAAATATGCCGCTCTTGTTTGAAATTTCTCGACGTACTACGTTCATAGTATCTGATAATGTTCCCAAACCGCGTAGCATTACCCCAAAACGAGATGGACAAGCGCAGTGTAGGCTCTCGCTGCAGCAGATCTTTCACATTTTCTAAGTATCCTGACAGTAAAGAACAGTCTTTGGTTTCCCTTCCACACAACATTTTCTACGTGTTCTTACAATTTAAGTTGTTCGTAATTGTAATTCGTAAGTATTTAGTTGAATTTGGGGCTGTTAGATTTGTCTGATTTATCGTGTAACCGAAGTTTAGTGGTTACCTTTTAGCACTCATGTGGATGCCGTCATAATTTTTATTATTTAAGGTCAACTGCTAATTTCCGCATCATACAGATATCTTTTGCAAATCGTTTTGCAATTTGTTTTCCTCTCCTGATGACTGCTAGACCATAAACGACAGCGTCATCTGCTAGCAACCTTATACGGCTGCTCAGATTGTCTCCTAAATCGTTTATATACATAAGGAACAATACGTTGTGGAATGCCATAAATCACTTCCACAGTTTTACGATACGGCAAATTTTAATCTCTTTGTACTATGTTGTACACATGAATGAGAAACAGGCTTATGTCAAACTAATAGGTGAAAATCTAAATATGCGCTCCTTATGAGAGTTTGCCATCACTTCTAAAATAGGGTATCCCTATACGGCAAGAACCCGGACAGATTTCAGGTTGGTAAACAGACACAGAAAGGCACCCCACCAACCCGCATCAGAAGCACTATGAACGGCAGATCTCAGCTCGTTGGCATACACACCCCGCTACTGTCAACAAAAGAAAACTCAGTAACTGACTGGCATGGATCTACCATATCGGGATGACGCATTCCTAGTACTTTTAACGCACAAATTAGTCCTGTGTTGATATCCATCTGTGACATTTAGGAGCAATCTGAGATGGGCTGAAACTGCAGTCAGTCCCGCTGTGTAGCACTGGACATGCGTCTACCTAATCTGGATTGGCAGGCCAGGATATCATGGATAGATTTGTCAGAGGGTCTATTGCAACACGGACATTTGTCGTAAATCAGGAACTCGGCCTCCTGTAGAGCGCACTGGAACGAGGAGAAAGAGGGAACCCACAGCAGCATATTCGTAACACTAATGCACTCCCAGCTGCTTCAGTGTTCATAAATCGTTAAATAAAGTTTTCTCAGAACCAAATAATATTACTTGTTAAAACTTCAATGCTTCTACCACACTCGACGGGACACATAGGACTAAAGGATACTGGAAATGAACCTAAATAATATAAAGATGTTATTGGGTTATGAAAAGTAGAACTGAAGGAAGGGGATCAGCTATAACTGGTCAAGTATTACTAATACAGAGGTTCTGATAAAGGTAGGTACTGAAGTTGGGGTTCATAACTAGCAGGATCAGATCGTTGTTGGAGAAATAGTATCACAACAGCAAAAATAGTATGAAATGTCTATATAATGTACTTGTGGAAAGAAGTACAAACTACTTCAATGCCCTTCCATCTGATAAAGTTGTTGAAGATCTTTATGGGCAGTTAAAAGAACTGTTCACGTTATGGGACAGTAGTGAGTGTGCTGAATGCTAAAAAGAGAAGAAAGTAGAGAAATGACTTCTCAGTACGGAACTTCGTATTCGGGACTGTAGAGCATTTGTACTAGTGGAGTTCGCTGATAAGATCGATTTTGCAGTTTACATATTTTCAAGAAAAATACAGCCAGAAAATCCAAATGGAAAAGACCAAAAGGAATTATAGATTGACCCATGCTGCCGAATTGTACATTGTCTGTCGGTGTTCAACTAGTTTACGATCTCAAATGACCACAGGCTAATAAGATGGAAAACAGGATTACACACTGCCACGCGGAGTGGCCGAATGGTCACAGACTGCCAGAGTTTCGAGTCGTCCCTCTGACATGTGTGTGTGTGTGTGTGTGTGTGTGTGTGTGTGTGTGTTGTTCTTAGCTTGAGTTAGTTTAAGTAGTGTGTAAGTCTAGGGACCGGTGACCTCAGCTGTTTGGTCCCTCAGGAATTCACACACATTTGAACATTTGATTACGCACCGAGTAAGGAAAGTCATCCATCCAGACCATAACAAAACCACAAACTCCGTTCATTCAAGAAAGTCAATTAGAAAATAGGAGGAAGATCAATTGCAATAACAAATGGGTTTAAGGCTCTACATAATAAAATTATCGGCAAGCCTTTGAGATTTTATTTCTTCTCACTGAATTTCAGCACCCTTTCCTTAGTTTCCTTTAATGCTTGCTCATTTTACGGAATGTAAATCAGGAAGATGAGCCACGACCCTGTCACATTCTCCTCAAAATTAATTCCTCCCATTCATTTCTGGCTCTTGTGAGTACAGTCTTGTTTCTATAGCAGTTACAGGTAACCTTCACTTCCAACATTTTAAATCTGAAAACTACAGAATCACAAAGAGTGTCTTCCAGGGTACATTTCAAAACGTTGTTTCTAAATGTGCCATTGCTATAAGTGTGGGATTATCTTACTTCAGTCCTAAGTCGCAGGATCGATATTGCGCTCACGTGTTCCTACATTTCTCTGACTCCCCCTCCACCACCACCATATTGTTTTACATTTATGTTGGCTTCTACTACATTATTAGGCCCATTTTCATTCTGTTGCTCTTGCTACATCTTCCGCGGAAATAACATGTGGAATGTTTCAGAAAGATTTAATACTGAAGCAGATACATAGCACGTTACGAAAGCATCGCAAATAGTTTTGCAAGTGGCAGAGGAGACTGCGGCAGCATTTTGCACTTATGTCACGCGTTATATTATCGTGACAGGGCTCTGGAAACAACCATGAACAGATATTAAATTCCTCACGTCCTCCATTTCCATGTTTATAGCCATAGTTCCTCATAAAACTGGAAGTAGACATGCGATGCAAAAGAGAGAACTGAAAGACGTTCGGACTCATGAGGGGAATGTGAAAGGTGTAATATCGTCTACACATATATGCAAAATCGTTCTGTGGGCCGAGGAATGTATTTTACACAGACTAACGGCTCATATGACATGGCGAACAAAAGTTGCTCTAAATTCCTTCCTAAATTCTTAAGGTTGTTGTATCTAAGGTGAAATTGTTGCCATAGCTCTATTATTATCAATTTACTTACAACAGAGAAGAATCTGTTTTCCATCATAATCACATTTAACTTCAGCGGGAAACTGCCAGTTTCGGCCCTACCACACCAAATGAACCAATATGTCAATGGCTACATAAATTACTGAAAAATATTTCCATTTGACTTGCGAAATGCTGTTATTTTCAGAAATAGAAGAATTAGTGCGAACTTTGTGGTAACAGCATCACGTGCAATGAATATTCAGACGTGGAATTCTATTTCTTTTTCCAGCGCACCTAAGTTCATAAAATCATAACTTGTGTGCAATAATTATTGTTGGCTGACCACTCAACTCGCCATTTTCAGGTACCAACTTAAGTATCCACTTCAGCAATGATGAATCTTCCACGTCGAATATCTTTGAGACGGAACACTGCTTCCTGGGTCGCTCCAGGAATTAAGGTGATATTGCACTCAGTTTAAACACGGTCGATTACTTTCCACAGCTCTTGCTGTTCTGTGTAAATGAGTTAATGCTTCGTATGGACGGAAGATTCAGCTCTATCTTAGAGAGCGAACAGTGGTAAAACATTCAACTCGTATTCGAAAGGACATCGGTTCAAGTACCAGTCCGCTCGTCCGTATTTAAGTTTCCAGTGATTTCCCTGGATCTCTTAAGGCCTTTTCATATGAAGAGGGCCGCAAATGATTCCTTTCTCCTTTCATAGTCAACCCGAACTACCATTCCATCTTCATTAATCTACTTTCCTTGTTCCTGAAATTTTCCTATCCTTGTATATTAAAAGTAAGATGAACATTCGGTGCCAACGATGTTAAGTAAAAAGTACAATAATTTTGCTGTAGATAGAATTAAATGTTATTTCTCGTATTTCAATTAGTGGTGGGAATGTACCTATTGCTGATTTTGGTTGCATACCAGACTGTTATCGCTTTAGTGCGTACACAATACAGACTTTTAGTAGCTATATTACAGCGAAATGAACGTGCTCCTGTTTTAGGGTTGAACAGCAAACAGACTGTCTCGGCCCGAAATTTCTTGTACTTTGGACTGGATTTTCGTTGTACTTATTAACAGAAGTGGATGATCCACAGCTTTTCCAGCATTCTGGAACTTCGTAGACTACCTTTCGCCACTAATAATTGTTTATTTTGAACCTGTTTTCGGCATATTTCGTCATCATCTGGTGACGCCTAATACTAGTGGAAATGAATGCTGTTTACCTAGTTTATCTGTTTCTCAACTTTAATATGGAATGGTTCTATCAAGAAATAAGGAATGAATCCATTAACATCACTCTTCACGACTGAATTTGATAAAGAGGCAAACGCTAAAGACACAATCTGGAACCCGAAGGGCACATCTAAACACTTCACTGAAAGCCTGGAACATGCACAGATAGTATTTCAGGGCGGCTACAATTAAATTTTACCTATTATAATTAAATTTTTGCTACTAAAACAGGGTCCCCAAGAAAAACAAGTGATCTCAGAATAATTGAACTATGTGGAACATTTGTAAGGACAAATTTAAGAGGAAAAACGAATAAACCAATGAAATAAAATAGAAAAAAATATTTTCCCCTTGAGGGTGTGACATTCCTTAACTGCGTTGAGGGAGTGATATTTGTTAATAGCGTTCCATATTTACGTTCTACGTCACAAATGTTGCTCGATGTGACGACCATCCGCATACACGACAGTGCTTCACAGGACTAGAGATTGGTCAACTATTGCCCGCAACAGTCGTGACACCGCTAATGTACTGCTTGAAGATCGAATATTGCGTCCAACGTTCTAAGCCAGGACAAATGTAAATTCTTCAACAATAATTTGTGGCGCAATTGGCCGTCGGCCTCTTCAAGGAGCAGTTCCCAAATCGCCATTTCGCCATTTACTTCGAGGTTTCGAATCATGTACTTCAACCCTCAGTGCGGAAACACGAGCTCTCAGTACTCCTTTACTGCGTCGATAAAAACGAAAACAAAAGCAAAAAAGAAAAAAAAATAGTTTTACGAGCAATGTCCTGTTCCTACTGGCCAGGGCCATGTAGACTGAAATTGTAATGCATACTGGTACTTGTGTTTTAATACTTCGTCGCCATACCATTACCGGCGCCTAAGTGCAAGTCATGACGTTTACACCACTAACAACACAGATTCTACAGCACACAGTCTGAACAGCAACTAACCGTAGCAAACGTGTGTTGCAACCATTCGAGGTCACAGAATCCTCTGTCCTCGTCCGTGTGTCCGCAGCGGAGAGCAGGGGCTGCAGCCAGAGGGCGCCCTCCCCTCCTCCCGCAGACAGTGGAATTTATCTGCGCAGCCATCTGGTGAAATGATTAGCCATTTAAGTCACTTTTTTCTTCCGCGTCCCCGCAGTATCCCGCGTTCCTGGACGTCGTCCAGAACCCCCCTCCCCCTTCCCCAAAAACACTGGCTGCTCCTGGAGTGCCGACTTCCCAGCAGCACAAGCAAGCCTCTGCCAGCACAATTCGTGCTGACCTCGCGACAAAAATATTAGTTTGTCACGTCTGCTATGGAGTAAAATGGGTTTCAAATTAAGCTCTGACTTGGAGCTAGAATGCCAAACAAGTATTATTAGTCTCAAAATTCCAACGACCTTACGGTCTCGCTAAAAATTTTCCTTTCTTCTTACATTTAGTCTCCTCGTAATGACAGAGCGCAGGGAGTATTACCGGGATTGGTACTGAAAAGGAGCTGCTTTCGATGAAAATTTGTTCCTTTTGTGTTGGTAGGCTTTGGGAAATAACGTCTTCACTGGTCATCTGGGCTGAATTCGAAGTGGGTCTCATCACTGAAACTAGTTCTACGCCAGTCAATGAGAGGGCGTATCTGGAGACGCCTCTGACAAAGGTGGGATACCAACGTGACTGGGGTCCACCATACGGCCCGGCAACCAGAATAATGTTTTGGGGTGTCATATCCATTCCTACCAGTACCACTTTGATTTTCACCCGCGGCACACTTATAGCTCAATGGTACGTCGACAGACGTCCCATTTTGGTGCAATTCATGACAGCCATCGTTGCCTTACATTTCAGCAAGAGAATGGTCATCGCACAGGACAAGGTTTTACACTGATTGTCATCGTGCTTCCCAAACTGTACCTTGAACGGAAAGATCTCTGGGTCTCTCCCCAACAGAGAACGTTTGGAGCATTCTGTTCGGGGCCCTCCAACTAGCTCGTGATTTTAATGATCTAACGAGCCAGTTGCATAGAATTTAGCAAGATATCCCTCAGGAGAACACCCAATTACTCTGTCAATCAGTACCAAGTCAGACGTGGACTAACGCGTTGTTGACTTGAACAATTTGTGAAACTCTTTCTTTGCAATGTGTCATCCAATTTTTCTGAAGTTGCAATCGTTTATTTGTCTCTACCTGTACATTACGTCTACTGATTTGCGTCCCATTCGGATATCTCCTTCGTGATGCAACGCGTTTTTTGTATCAGAGTAATTGTAATGAATCTTTATTTTGGGAGCCATCTCACGATTCCCACATATGTGGTCAAGAATTTATTATATGATAATTTAAGTATGTTGTGTCAAGGAGCATTTCGTTTCCCTTCTTGATGTTATTGAAGAAGCACACGAAATAGTTATATGTTTCCATAATTTTGTGATTGTTGGTATGAATATTGTTTAGGAGATAGATATAGTTCTACTGAAAGATTATTTAGAATGAGCTTTCTGACACGCATTGGACTGCTGCGTGATTTATTTAATATCCATTGCATATGCAGCGCACTGCAAAAGAAGCATGATTTATTTCAGGTGGACGTGGAGAAAAGCGTCTCATTACAGGTGCCAGTGCAGAGCATGGCGGATTATCCACTGTGGAGGTAAGGATTAACAGGAGGACCTTGACAAAACATTGTTTCATGTGTTTAAGAAATGGTAGTCAGTTATCCATCTTCGTATAATTTTCAAAGATGCATCAGTAACTAACTGTCTGTAGTTGTCCTATATGATACTAAACGTTACAAAGGCCTGGTTGGCGAAAAGCAAATTTTTTAGTAATGTATTTCACAATTAATTGCGTCACATGTTAGTATTAAAGCTAAGAAAAAGATTGCAAATTACCGTTTTCAATTTAAATTAATACAATTTCACAGAACAGACAAACTCCTACTAAGCTGTTCAGCACTGGCTTGAGTATGGTACGTATGACAGGAAAGAATATTGTTGTTGTGGCCTTCAGTCCTGAGGTTCTTCTAATGGAGTTCTTAGTGCTACTCTATCCTGCGAAAGACACTTCATCTCCTAGTAATTATTGACACCTAAATCTTTTCAACCTGCTTACTGCGTATACCTTTCGGTCTCCGTCTACAATTTTGATCCCACACACATCCCTCCAACAATAGTCTTGTAATCCCCTGACGACGCACAATGTATCCTTTCAAGCGATCACGCATTTTCGTGAAATCGGGCCTCAGATTTTTATTTTTTCTTCAGTTCTATTCAGTACCTCCACATTAGTTATATTATGTACCCATCCAATCTTCAACTCCTTCCGTCGCAACAAATTCCAGGATTCTGTTCTCTTCTTGTCTGAACTGTTTGTCGTCCATAGCAAAGAACAGAGATCATTAATAAAAAAAAATTTAAAAAAATTACATAACACCAAAATACAGACGGACACACACACACAGCACCAAAAAATATATATTACACCAAAACACACACACACACATACACAGGACAAAAACAAAAATAAATAAATAAATACAATAAAATTAAATTAAATTAATACGACACCAAAAAACACTCTCTCACACACACACACACACACACACAAATGCATACACGAACAGACCACAGATACTTCAATAGTTACACTCATAAGTTTGGCAGTAATATTCGATCTTTGGCAAAAACATTTGACAGTCGGCAACAGAAACCAAAACATTGCATTAAAACAAGCGCTCAGTGCATAGTGCTGTGGAATGCGGGAAAAAACAGCAAATTGGCGCTCATAGGAAGAAGAACAACACCAAAAATGCAACAGGAGCGTAATATGTAAGAAACTGTCTACGCAACCTGTAAGTACAGTTCAAAACATTACTACTTAATAGGAAATATCAACCACCAGAACTGTTTATAACCTATAGGCACAGTGACAAAAATGTAAATAAAATAGCTAACATATGTACATATTCCAGGCCACTGATGATGCCTTGCAGAAAATAAAGGCGAAACGCGTATGGCACTAAAATTGTGTTTTATTCAGTTGCTGTCAGACGGTCCATAAGTGAAAATTATCAATATACCGTAGTATGTTTCGTGTGAAACTACGGGTACTAACTTTCTATTCACGCTTGCTAGGTCAAATCACAGTCCACACTACATTTAGAGCATTTTATTTATACGAATGTTAGGTGTTACTTTCAGAGAGTAGCATTGTCGCGTTGCATTTTAGTAAGTTGCACCGTAAGTCATTTCACAGAAGTTAGAATCTAAACATTATATTGCAGGCACGTAATGTATTATAGTCACAATTAGGACTATCCTATAAGTGTGAACATTACACGCAATACGTTTGCAGGCATATGTGTGTGATACTAAACAATGCACTAAAATACGTAAACGCAGCTATTATAGTGTAAACGCACTGACTGGCACAGTGACAGGACCTAGATAAGGATTGTCGTTTCTTCTATGTATACAGATTGTAGTTTCATATCCCTAAGAAGAGACACATGTAACAGTACTGCTTATACACATGTTTTCGTAGGAGTGTGTACCATTATTCAGCGACAGTATTTTATAGGAGCAAGCGCTGAACACCCATATCAAACCACATTCCACGAGCGACACGAATTCCGGGAGCTTTGACGACAGTGCTGTGCAGATAGCGGGTCGTGTCGCGTATCGGCTCTGAGTGTGATAGCGACTGCACTTGCTACTCGTTAATAGCTAACGCTCCGCCATTAAACGATATACCTGTGAGATACAGTTTATCGGCGGCTGTCTGCGTAAATAAAAATCAGCCCAAAAAGCAGAGACGCCAGAGTGCGATATGACCGCTCTCTATCGGCGCTAGCTATCTGCATTCCTCCATTACAGACACTGCCGCTGCAAATGGGCTTACAGCCGCCCAGCCACGTGCCCTAATGACTTCCTCGGCAGTTGTTGTACCATCTCTATGATAGCGGGAGAAAGCGACGCAAATGGGCCGGCCTGCGACCTCCTTTTGTGGATGAAGGAGCTAACGTGTTGTAATTGCGTGGTAGCCGCCAACCAGGTGGGGCTTGGCTCAGTACTTATTCTCGTCTCGTAGGGAGCAAGTGTTGAAATTTTTCCAGTGTGCAGCGATCCAGCCAGATTGCGCAAACGTGTCCGATAGACGAATAAATGTAGAATAGAGAAAAGTCACACACGGCTAAATCTGTATTACAGTGAGGGTGAGGGTGTAAAAGGCATTTTACACTGATTTTTGAAAGATATTCAGTACCAGCCTTTTGCAGTATGCGCAAATGCTTTATCGTGGTGCAGCATCCAGCCTGTTTTACGGATACACTATGTGATCAATAGAATCGGGACACCCGGCTGAAAATGACTTGCAAGTTCGTGGCGCACTCGATCTGTAATGCTGGAAATAAGTATGCTGTTGGCCCACCCTGAGCTTTGAATATAGTTTCCACTATCGGAGGCACACGTTCAGTCAGGTGCTGGCAGGTTTTCTCGGGAATGGTAGCCCTTCCTTCATAGTGTTCTGCACTGAGGAGAGGTGTCGCTGTTGGTCAGTGGGGCCTGGCACGCAGTCTGCGTTCCGAAACATCCCGAAGGTGTTCTATAGGATTCAGGTCAGGATTCTGTGCAGGCCAGTCCATTACAGGAATGTTATTGTGGTGTAGCCACTCTGCCACAGGTCGTGCATTATGAACAGGTGCTCGACCGTGTTGAAAGATGCAGTCGCCGTCCACCAATTGCTCTTCAACAGTGGGAAGCAAGAAGGTACTTAAAAGTTCAATGTAGGCCAGTGCTGTGATAATGCCACTCAAAACAACAAGGGGTGCACAATTAAAACACGCCGCGCGGGATTAGCCGAGCGGTCTCAGGCGCTGCAGTCATGGACTTTGCGGCTGGTCCGGCGGAGGTTCGAGACCTTCCTCGGGCATGGGTGTGTGTGTTTGTCATTAGGATACTTTAGGTTAAGTAGTGTGTAAGCTTAGGGGCTGATGACTTGAGTAGTTAAGTTCCAAAAGATTTCACACACATCTGAACAATTAAAAGACGACCACACCATAACATCACCACCTCTGAATTTTACTGTACAGACGCTAGCAGATGACGTTCACCGGGAATTCGCCGTACCCATACCCTGCCATCGGATCGCCACATTGTGTAATGTGATTCGTCGCTTCACACAACGTTTTTCCACTATTCAATCCTCCAATGTTTACGCTCTTTACACAAAGTGAGACGATGTTTGGCTTTTACCGGCGTGATGTGTGGCTTATGAGCAGCCGATCGACCATAAAATTCAAATTTTCTCACCTCCCACCTAGCTGTCATAGTCCTTGCGGTGCATCCAGATGCAGTTTGGAATTCCTGTGCGATGGGTTGGTTGCGACCCTCTTCAACTGTCGGCGGTCTCTGTTAGTTAACAGACGAGATCGGTCTGTACGCTTTTGTGCTATACATTATCTTCATATTTCCACTTCACTATCACGTCGGAAACAGTGGACCTAGGGATATTTAGGAGTGTGTAAATCTTACGTACAGACGTTTGACGCAAGTGACACACCCAATCACTTGAATTCATTCGATGTCTGTGAGTTCTGCGGAGTCCCCCCCCCCCCCCCCCATTCTGCTCTCTCACGATGTCTAATGAGTCCTGAGGTCGCTGATATGGAGTACGTGGCAGTAAGTGGCAGCACAATGCACCTAATTTGAAAAACATATGGTTTTGGGCGTGACCGGATATTTGTGATCACATACTGTATGTGGCCTGTTGTGCCTAATATGCCAAGGATATCCCTGTAGTATTGTCCAGCTACTGATGTGCGCGCAGGCACAACATGCTGATAAACAATTCCATGAGTGTCAAAGAACGAGTTCATCATGGCTTTCTCAGAAGAATCAAGTACTTATACTTTTTTGGGGTGGTTGCTTACTAAAGAGACTGAGGTTTGCTATGTGGTCTCAGCATCGGAATTATGTGTCCAAGTTTACTCAGTTGTGATTACCTTCAAAACGAACTCAGAATCTTCCGCTAGCAACAACTTCGACTGTGTGCAGCCCTGCGCGAAAATGTCGTTTTGTTCAGGAAGAAGAAGTCTTGGAACCCAAAGCGCACATATGCATTTCATGTGCACATTTTCTGTCACCAACTTGTGGGAGACACCTAAAGAACTTTTAAATTTTCATATAGTGCTCATTATGTTATTCGTCAATCGTTCTTACAATGAAAGCAGCGGTGTTGTTGCCATCCATAAGATCAATGATGGGAGAGCCGGATCCACCTTACTTTGGATCTTGTATATTTTCTGCAAGAAGTTAACCAATCTATCTTTCCCTCCCCTACTCAGGTGTAGGCCATGTTTACAATATCCTCATCTCTCACTTGTAGCAACAGCGCTGCACCCATAACTTAATGAGATTTTATTTCAGTCAGCAGTATCCTGTTCAACTTAGTGTTCACATGGCTCACAGCAGTGTATACCCAAGGCTGGTCATGGTGCTGTAGGACCTCCACATAACACACATTTGTGTGTGTAGTTGCTATTCCTATCTCTACCAGGTCATCCCTAATGCTGTAACTTCTGTCGGTAGCCAGACTGTTCCCTGTTACACCTACTATAATAATCGGTTCCCCTTTCTTTAAAACCCTTGTACAAATGTCCCAGATAACTCAATATGTTACTAAACTGAGATCCATACTCTTCAGTTAAGTTTGTTGAGATTTTATTACAATCAATAGAGTTTTTTTCATTTTAAATATTTTATGGGGAGTATTACTTCTACTAATGTAATGAGGGTGATATTCATATTACTGAAGCTACTTTTAACGACTGGTTGAGATATAAAAGAAAAAAAAGACTTTCTATACGTCTCCTGTAACATTGATTTGCCTGCAGCTGAAGATTTGTTGAGATGAAAGCAGAATTTCAAAGCCACATATTGTTCATCGTACGTTACCTCCACTGTTGCGGTAGGCGAAACTGTACATGTCTCAACCTGCCTGCCTCTCACTGGCGGGAACCAGGTAGGCCAACAATGAAACTAGTATGGCGTCTTCGTTAGACATCAAGATATCAGAAAATCGCAAGGTTAAATTGCAGCGCGAGAAATAATGGCCGTCTTACTTACACCCTGCCATCGGCTGCAAGTGATATACCCCAGTTAATCCATTACGGCGCAAGGAGTGCAGACGTCCAGCAGCTGGCGGCGGATTTTATACCTTGCAGGATGGTATGATTATTCACTGGGTCATCGTGCACTGAATTAGTGAGGGTTAACTGTACTGTTGCCCTTTCTATCCGTGACAGCAAAATAATCGATAGCCTTGTAGCTTGCGACAAAGTTGTAAGATTAACTGAACACACCCTTCACATTGGTTCAGGTCACCAAATTACAAAAAATCCATTTCCTACATATGCTTTGACGTTTCGCGCATCAGCACATCATCAAAAACAGATTCGATGTAAAATATGGTGTAAGGTGATGACCAACACTGTTAGAGACAGTACTGGAAGCGAAATTTCTGTCCAGTATTTTTCTGATTTTCCGATGCTGGACTTCGTTCAAAACGCATTCCCTATAGAGATTCCCTTTAGTTGTCAAGGAGTATTGCTGCAATACTCGGCTGTTGATCGAACCTATCAGTAACAAATCTGCCAACACGCCTCTAAATTGCTTTGATGTCTTCACTGAATCCGAACAGGAGGGGATCCCATAGACTTGAGCAGTGCTCAAGAATGTCTCATACAATTGTTCTGTAAGTGATACTCTTTGTAAACAAGCTACATTTTTCCATAACTCTCTTAATAAACTGAAGTTGACTATTCACACATAAGTACAACCGATCTTACATACTCGTTCCTTTTTCATGTCGTTTTGTAATGTAACACCTAAACATTAACACTTGACTGTACAAGCAGGAAATTACTAATACTATATTCGATCATTACAGGATATTTTCCATAATCATATGCGACAACTCATATCTTCTCCATACTTAGAGGAAGCTGTGATTCATCACAGCAAATAAAATTCTCTCCTTGTCAACCTGACACCTCCTACAGTTGCTCAACAACGATACTTTCCGTTTCGTCCGCTGCTCGTACTCAAATGGCTAGTGTTGCTACCTCTGAATCATGGTGTCCCGAGTTCGATTCCGTGCCGGGATGGGGATTTTCTCTGCCCAGAGACTGAGTGTTTGTGTTGTCCTCATCATTTCATCATCATAATCATCATTTGTTACGGTGGCTAGATTGGACTAAAAAAAAAGAAAATGGACTGTGAAAAAATTAGGTCTTTTTACGGGAGATGATGACAGCTCAGTCGAGCGCCCACAAACTAAACATCATCATCATCACTTTCCGTTTCCTATGTCATCACCGAACAGTCGCAGATCTCTTCTCACCTTATCCTACGGATGGTTTATTGGCATAGAGAGGAAGAGCGCTCCTACCACACGTCAGTCGTTACCAAATGGCTCTAAGCACTATGGGTCTTAGCATCTGAGTTCATCAGTCCCTTAGACTTAGAATTACTTAAACCTAACTAACCTAAAGACATCACACACATCCATGCCCGAGGCAGGATTCGAACCTGCGACCGTAGCAGCAGCGCGGTTCCGGACTGAAGAGCCTAGAACCGCTCGGCCAGCACGACCGGCTCCTATCGTTACCCTTGTCTGTGATGAACATTCTTCGTTGAAGGCAACGTAGTAGGTGCTGGTATACAAACAGGGTGATTGCAATTAAAGTTAACCTTTCAAAACACCGCAGAAACAACACAACAGGTCAGAATGATGTCAAATTGCAACGGAATATTATAGAATAAGGGAGAAAACGTATGGCAGAAGAAAAAAAAATAGTGTGAAAATTGATCAATTTATGGCGCTCTATGTGCCAGAATACGTAAATAAGAACACCTATCGTGCGCACGACATGGCTGTGGGACTATCTGAAAGATGTTGTGCTCAGTGTTCCGATTGCAAAATTAGCAGAAATGGAGGCACGCATTGCGCAACACATTCTGAATGTGATCCACTTCGATCAGTTGTGGACCATGCTCTTTCTCGATTTAAACTTGTTGCAGAAAACGGTGCACTGCATATTGAACCTGTTTTGCGCCAGTCACATTGAAATTAATAATCCAATTTGATTTTGATTGACGCGGTTTTTGGTATCAGGACACTTAAAAATCGATGTGATTGATGATTTTTATGCGGTTTTTGGTCTCAGGACAATTAAAAACCTATGTCAGTGATGCTTTTTATGCGGTTTTTGGCCTCGGGACAGTTAAAAACTGATTTTTCCCATTCAATGTGATATGACGTGGATGGGCTTACGTAACTAACAGCATCACACATGTACACCCATGCACACTGAGTGGTACAGTTTGTTTAACGTCAAACGTACACCTTAGGCATTGTTGTATGATCTATGTGTCATTTGTAGTTGACTACTATTAAATTATTTGTCTTAGAGCGCCATCTATTGCTACATTTTGTAACTATTTATTTTTCTTCTGCTATAGGTTTTCCCCTTTCTCTCATAATATATCGTTGCAATTCGACGTCATTCTGACCAGTGGTGTTATTTCTACAGCGGTATAAAGTCTATCTCCGCTGTATCAGAGAATCTGTTTGTATGCTCGGACTATCGTTAAAACACGCTGGCGGAAAAACACAACGCTAAAAGTAATTATTGTAGAGTAATGAAATTTCGGCAATACATTTTTCTAGGTTACATATTTAAGTAATTAACTTTGGAAGATCACATGTTAATGGAAACACAAGGGAATTCCATCTTAAATTTGAAATTCTGATACATTAATAACCAACCTACCCGCCACATTGTTGAGTGCAAGGATACAAACGTGCATGTATTGTGTTGCGCAAGTGTCAGATGTCGGTCTGTGGGATGGAGTTTAATACCAGTTGCACTTGGTCGATCAATAAAGGAACAGTTAATACTGAATGTGGAAGACACTGGAGTGGTCGTTCGATGATGTCTCATATGCGCTCCACTGGAGACAGCTCTGTTGATAGAGCAGCCAAGGTAACATGTCGACAGTCTGTAGAGCATATTGGGTTACAACAGCGGTACATGGGCCAGCGTTATCCTGTTCGAAAAACCCCAGATCGTTTTTAATGAATGGCAGCGCAAAAGTCGGATCACCAGACGGACGTGCAAATTTGTATTCAGGCTGGGATAACCGCGAGGGTGCTTATGCTGTCATACGAAATCACACCCTAGAGCGTAACTCCAGGAGTAGGACCAGAGCGTCTAGCATGCAGACGTGTTCGTTGCAGACCCTCAACTGTCCTCCTTCTAGCAGACAAACGGCCCTCACTGACACTAAGGCAGAACCAACTGTCATCAGAAGACGCAAAAGACGCCCACCCAGCTCTCCCACGAGCTCTCGCTTGATACCACTGAAGCCCCAAATGACTGTGGTTTGGCGCCAGGCGAACGCACACTGCAAGGCGTGTGGCTAATAGCTATTCTTAAACTAACCGATTTTTAACAGTAATTGTGTCTCTGTGGACCAAACTGCTCAGATTGCTACCGCACATGTAGTAGAGAGCGCCATAGCCATACGCCGAACTCGATGGTCTTCCCCCTCTTCAGAGCTACGCAGCATCCGGAGCCCAGTTCATGCTACCGTACGTACTCGTGACCCCGCTGCCAGCAACCATGTGCAGTAGCTACATTCCTTCCAAGTCCTTCTGCAATATCGCAGGAGGAACATCGAGCATCTCGTAGCTCTATTACACGACCCCAAGGTCTGTGAGGTTTTGGTAAAAGCGTCTTGGTCGCCTTAGAGGCGTTCTTGACAAACATGAGCTCACCAGATACTATTTCATAGGTAAATAGCGCTCACGACCGTTACAGCGTGTATTTAAAACAGACCCATCTTCTTTTTTAAAAAATTGTGGTGTCCCTAAGCTGTCACACTACGTAATCTAACTTAAGCTAACCTACGATAAGGGTGACACAAACACACACACACACACACACACACACACACACACACACACACATGCCCGAGGGAGGACGCGAACCTCCGACGAGGCGAGCCGCGCGGACCGTGACAAGGCGCCCAAGACCACGCGGCTACCCGGCGCGGCACAGACTGGATGTACATCTCCATAGTTGTTGGTGTTGTGAGTATTTTTCCTTTAGTGTAGTGTCTCGATATTTTCCTCCTCAGTCGGTCGTTTCCATGCGGTGCACAACGACCTCCTCTGTGGTGTCTACTTCAGCAGAACAACAGCTACAGCACTGGCCATTAAAATTGCTACACCACGAAGATGACGTGCTACAGACGCGAAATTTCACCGACAGGAAGAAGATGCTTGATATGCAAATTATTAGCTTTTCAGAGCATTCACACAAGGTTGGCGCCAGTGGCGACACCAAAATGCTGACATGAGGAAAGTTTCCAAACGATTTCTCATACACAAACAGCAGTTGACCGGCGTTGCCTGGTGAAACGTTGTTGTGATGCCTCGTGTAAAGAGGAGAAATGCGTACCATCACGTTTCTGACTTTGATAAAGGTCGTATTGTAGCCTATCGTGATTGTGGTTTATCGTATTGCGACATTGCTGTTCGCGTTGGTCGAGATCCAATGGCTGTTAGGAGAATATGGAATCGGTGGTTTCAGGAGGGTAATACGGAACGCCGTGCTGGATCCCAACGGCCTCGTATCACTAGCAGCTGAGATGACAGGCATCTTATCCGCATGGCTGTAACGGATCGTGCAGCCACGTTTCGGTCCTTGAATCAACTCATAGGGACGTTTGCAAGACAACAACCACCTGCTCGAACAGTTCGACGACATTTGCAGCAGCATGGGCTAGCAGCTCGGAGACCATGGCTGCGGTTACCCTTGACGCTGCAGCACAGACAGGAGCGCCTGCGATGGTGTACTCAGCGACGAACCTGGGTGCACGAATGGCAAAACGTCAATTTTTCGGATTAATCCAGGTTCTGTTTACAGCCTCATGATGGTCGCATCCGTGTTCGGCGACATCGCGATGAACGCACATTGGAAGCGTGTATTCGTCATCTCCATAGTGGCGTATCACCCGGCGTGATGGTATGGGGTGCCATTGGTTACACGTCTCGGTCATCTCTTGTTCGCATTGACGGCACTTTGAACAGTGGACGTTACATTTCAGATATGTTACGACCCGTGGCTCTACCCTCCATTCGATCCCTGCGAAACCCTACATTTCAGCAGGATAATGCACGACCACATGTTGCAGGTCCTGTACGGGCCTTTCTGGATACAGAAAATGTTCGACTGCTGCCCTGGCCAGCACATTCTCCAGATCTCTCATCAACTGAAAACGTCTAGTCAATGGTGGCCGAGCAACTGGCTCTTCACAATACTCCACTCACTACTCTTGATGAACTGTTGTATCGTGTTGAAGCTGCATGGGCAGCTGTACCTGTACATGCCATCGAAGCTCTGTTTGACTCAATGCCCATGCGTATCAAGGCCGTTATTACGGCCAGAGGTAGTTGTTCTGGGTACTGATTTCTCAGGATCTATGCACCGAAATTGCTTGAGATTGTAATCACATGTCAGTCCTAGTATAACATATTTTTCCAATGAATACCCGTTTATCATCTTGATTTCTTCTTGGTGTAGTAATTTTAATGGCCAGTAGTGTACAAGAACATCTTTGATTATTCCTGTCTTTTAGCTCCCACACAGTGTCCGATCACAATGGCTCGTTGTAACACAAAGATATCGTAACAGATGACCAAACATCCTGTTCATTCTAGTGTTTTCCTCATATTCCTTTCCTGAAAAGTTCTTCACAGACGTTCCTCAGTTCATACCTTTCGACTTATTTGTTGTCTTGTATACAGTAATAAACTTCACCAGACTGTACGAATGAGAAGAGAAAAATATTGATGAGTGCGATATTTACATGGCAGCGTCTTCGTTATATATTTCGTTAACGCAACCAAGTGTGTTCGATGAAGCCAACCGAACGCATATCCTATTAGGACTGTTGCAGTCCGATTCCTCGATAGGCAGAGCCGGCTGGCGGGGTCGTTTGTGTGCGCATGAACTAGGGCTTCGCGTAGGCAATTCGTTGGGGTTTCTAATGAACGGCGTACATGCGGGCTTGAGGATAATGCGGGCATACAGTGGAGTAACGAACAAGTTGGCGCGTAAGCAGCTGCTGCAGTGAATGCCTGCCAGATCTGTGGGCAGCGTCGGCTCCATGAGGTGAGCAGCACACACTCTCAGTGGTGCGTCTTTACGACAGGATTTTGTGCGCATAAGTGGCATTAAATTACTGTACTTACTACCGAAAAGTTTCGTAAGGACGTGGTGTGGCTCTGAGTTTCTCAAAATTTTAATATTTTTCTTGCTTACATTGTTTTAGATCGTCAACGAACGAGCTTCCCGACAGATCTGTTCTGAAAATGTTCATCATTATGCTGCTTTGATGCGTTTTTGGTAAAGGACGTAAGCACAAAATACTTAATTCGTTACTACCTTTTGTCGCATTACGCTAACAATTAATGCAGCCGTTCATGAGCTTCTCCACCCCACCCCCCCTCCTAACACCACACAACATTTTACTAAAAGCATTTAATTTTTAGATCCTCAAATTTCTCAGTTAACTGTCGGAATATACGGTAACATGAAAGAAGGGGCTTCTAACGTGGTCGGCAGTTCTAGAACATTACAAGACGTGTCGACCACAGGATACTTCTCTGTGTTTTGCCCTAGAAGTAGCCCACATCCTTGGGTTTGTGATTGGAATGGCTGAAGAGATTACAAGGATGCAGATTTGTGAAAGCTTGATGCTATTACAGATCTCAAATTTTAGGACAAATGGTTTTCCAATAAAGAATTTCTCTGAACTTGAGTATCTTGGAAGTTTTTCACCGATGTAAAAAATATTATTATTCTATTATTACGTATTTACTATCATTATTAGAGTAGTAGCCATCTTTCCCACGCTGAATGTGGGGGTGACAACGTGTATTGTAATGGGGGATTTGGGAGAGGACAGGTGTGGAAGGACATTATAACAAATGGTTCAAATGGCTCTGAGAGCTATGGGACTGAGGTCATCATTCCCCTAGAACTTAGAACTACTTAAACCTAACTAACCTAAGGACATCATACACATCCATGCCCGAGGCAGGATTCGAACCTGCGACCGTAGCGGTCGGGCGGTTCCCGACTGAAGAGCCTAGAACCGCTCGGCTAACATCGGGCGGCTGACATTATAACAACAAACTGTATCCTTCAACAACGGAAACGTGCAACATGCCTGTTCTCGCATAAAACACATTGTTTGAAGAGATTAGAATGGGTGCAGATTAATGCCATCAAAAGACGCTGGCAGAGGTTCGTCTGCGTCCTCATTATCAGACATCAATCGCAACACATGATTTTTGGTTTTATCTTACAAAACAAATCTCCAACAGAAAGTGACATATGACTATCTTACTTTCAACACCACGTCATCCAGCTCTTCCTGGTCACACTATATTTTCGAGAATATCCACACACGTACGAGAGGACACTAAATACAGTGTGTCCCCCCTTCACCATTTTGGTGTCCTCCGAAAACAGGTGTCCCATGTCTGAGTTGGTACCTTACGACGGAACCACAAGTAAGGGCGAAGCAGCCTGAAACAGCGATGAATGATAGACGCCGTCACAGAAAAGTCCTCAGGAGTTTCCGTACGCCACAAGTGCCCGGAGATTACTTATGTCGGGTCACAGCGCCTTTCTGTCCACTCTCTAATTATCGGTTAAGACGACAGCGTCGTCTCACTTCAGATCCAGCAGCACGAGTACAGTCATAAATCAGAACTGCTTCTAATTTCATAGTCAGTTGTACATTGAGAAAAGACCGCCAACCTACACTTTATCAAGTGACAAGGTCTATGTTGAATGCCAGTAACAATTACACACATACATTCTTGTGGACACTGATTGTTTCCAAGGTAAGTGTTGCAGATTGTTCCAGCTTTAATAAAGGGATCTAACATTTTATGTGTGTTATAGTGTCTGCCCTACCTCCTCCACAAGTAAATCTGTGCTTTCTATGACCCATTACAGTGACGGCGCCAATGACTCAAATGGTTTTCGGTACAGCACTGCATTCTTTACGACGGCTTGAACTCGGATGTGGTCGCTTTCGGTGAGGCGTTTTGATGTGGAGTAATGACAGCCCAGTCTTCTTCCAGAGCTGAAGATGGAGAAGCTAGTTATTTTGGACGCTGTGGTCTGGAACTAATTCCCAAAGGAATTCTATTCCGTTCAGGTACGGACTATGGGCAGGCTAGTGTACTTCAGGAGTATTATTATCCACAAAGCATAGTCTCACAGAATCTGCTTTGTGGCAGGGTGCGGCCGCGCGGAGTGGCCGCGCGATTTGAGGCACCACGTCACGGACTGCGCAGTCCCTCCCGCCGGAGGTTCTAGTCCTCCCTCGGGCATGAGTGTGTGCGTTGTTCTTAGCATAAATTAGTTTAAGTAAGTTTAAGTAGTGTGAAAGTCTAGGGACCGATGACCTCAACAGTTTGTTCCCTTATGAATTCACACACGTTAGAAAATGGCAAGAACTGCGTAGCGAGTTGAAAGTTCAAAGAAACATGAGAGGTGATAAAACAGCTAAGAATAAATGATACAAGGAGAACAAACTTACAGCTGATAATCCTAGATAGATGAAAGACATACTACGAAGAGTTTTTAAAGATGATCGGTCCCAATTTCAGGATATATGCTCCTTTCCAGGCAACGAACATGAGACAGAAATCCAAGAGATAACAACAGCGAAAGTACAGGTTACAGTTAAGGAATTCGAAAGTGGCAAAGTACCAGGACATAAAGCTGTGTATATAGGGTAGTTGAAGGCCCGGCCAAACGCGTTATTTGAACATCTTGCAAACCAATTTAACAACGCTATTAGTGGAGAGGAAATTCCTGCCGAGTTCAGAGAATGGTAGAACAAGAACATATTTAAGAGGGAAGCAAGGATGGCTCGGTGAATTATCGAGGTATCACAGTTCTGAGTTTTATATGGAGACTACGATAAGATCCTTAAAACTAGAATTGTGAGAGAAACTGAGGAATGATTTTCGGGCTAGAAGATCTTATGTTGATAATATCTGTAGCATTAGATAGGTGACTGACGAGAGAATGGCACATAATTTGCAGATACACGAGGTTCCTACAGAATTGCAGGAGGTCTGTGACGGTGTGCCACTTTCTAGGATATGGGAAGCAATAGGTAACCAGAACATTCCTAAATGTTATGTACAAGCCGTTAGAAAGCGGCGTTAAGATAATATTTGTATTAAAGTTGAGAAAGTACTATCTTATACTCTTAAGGTTAGTAAAGGACTGAGACAAGGATCCGCTTAGCATCTACCGTCTTTAAAATATTTTTAAACGAAGCACTGAAAAATTGTAAAAGAAGTGCAAAATCGAAGGGTTAGGGTAGGTGATGTCATGCTGTTCTAGCTAAATGTCATCGACGGTTATGTAATTTTTGCCGGTGAAAGAGACGACATGTCTTATATATAAAGCAAGCTTAAAAAAAGATTGTGAGCACTGGGGGACACAAATCAGCACGACTGAATACTTGCTTGTTGGACGTACAGATAGGGATCTTGCGATCGATGATGGATGTATAGTAAAGTGTAGTCGACAACGTAAATATTTATGGAAAATCATTTCTGATCAATGTCGAAGCAACAAGGAAATAAAGAACATAATATGAAAGGGAAGGGGGCAGTTAAACAGTTACACTCCATTATTTGGAATGAAACTACATCAGAAAATTTGAAATCTACACGAAACTATAATTGAGAGCATTGCTCTGTAGGGCGCTGAACTGAGGGAATTATCCACGGTCAATGAGAAGAAATTAGAGGCAACGGAAAGGGAGTTTTTGAGACCAAGTTGCCAAGTAGACAAAATAACAAATGAAATTCCATTAGAAAAGAAAAGAAATGTGTTACAAACGTTATTATAGACACATTGACAATAAATGGCTAACATGGTGTGGACATCTTATCCCATTAGCGCCGGAATTAATTTTCGTGATTTTTTTTTAAACATGCGTTATTATCTCTGTAAAAGGCATAAATTACACAATAGAGTTGTTTGGACGAGAGTCTTTACCGCCATTAGCGAGATATTTGATGTTGCCACATGGCAACGCTAGGCGCTTTCACTGCCTAAACTTATATGGATTACAACTTCAACTAAAATAAGTAGGTTATTGAAATTTCTTATTACATATACAAGTTTTGTGCAAATTTATTATTCAGTCTTCATCATACAGTTGATACCTTATAACACAGTACAATTAATAATCAAAAATCAAATCTTGAACTCAGCATTATTTTACATGAAATGGAATAAACAGTCAATACACAATCCCACACTACACTTTGAACACATTGTTCTCACACTAGATTTACAGCCCTTATGTACACACCTTTTCTTCTTCTTTCCTTCTGTGTGCTGGACGAGGTGGTCAGTCTTATCAAACCTAATTGATATGCGGCTGTCGGAACATGTCCTTGATGCAGATGGTCTCCCGGCTCCTTTGGCAAAGCTTGGTGTCTTTGCAAGTACACTGTTGCTACTTCTCTCTTGAAATCAAGCTGAGAAATAGTTTGGTTTCTTGATTTATTATACAACATCCAACTGTTTTGTAGGGTGACATCTAACATGCATGTAAAGAGACACGAGTACCATTTCTTGCTTCTTATTGCAATGCGATAGCATGGATTCTCATACATCTGATCAGTACCTCCCATATATGTATTATATTTGGCTACCAGTTTTGGTCTGGGAATCTTTATATTCCGCTTTTTTAGTTGCGAGAATCTCTTGACTTGGCCAACTTCTTGTGCACCACATGAAGAAGAGATCATTGTGACAACTGAGTTGTCCAGCCACCGCACATACAATAATCCATCATTCTTCTCTATTGCTGTCTCAAAATATCCCCGATCTTTCTTGAAAAATAATTTTGGGGCTCAACATACACATCACCTTCAATATAGTCATTATAAAGAATCTCCAGCACCTCAGCAAGCGAGAAACCTCTTCTAAGACAAAAAAGAGAAAATTCGTCCTTTTACTGAGTACAAGCGCCTAGCGTTGCCATATGGCAACACCGACGTTCAAACGGTCTACATGAACTTAATTTATTTCACAGCAAGCAGTAACCTACAAAGAATATATATGTGAGTATTTAAAGCACAACCATACTAAAAAACCAAATTATATATCGTAAGTTACTGTGTAAAACATACTCGCACTTATACTCGATTTTTCTTCGTCATTCAGCAAACAACGACTTCCAACACTGCTTACGCCTCAGAATTTAAACGTAATGTTAAAACCGTTGCATTATAGTGATCTTTACAGTCTTGCAGAACGGAATCCAGTGCTGCCAACACTCTCGCTTCGTTGATGTAGTGGAATCAACGATTTTAAGAAAGTGTTACAATCGTTGTCATATGGCAACGCACGGCGCTAATGGGTTAGATTACTAAAGGAAAGATGGCCTTCTAAAATAAGGCACTGGTGACCTCCGCGACACAGAAAAAGAGGAAGACCCTGGCTACATTGGAATGACGCAGTGAGGCATTCGATGCAGGACAGAGCAGTGCAAGAAGAGAAAAGGCAAAATAGAAGAAAATGGAAACTTGGATGAGAGAGACGCCGCATTATCTAGAAAACTCTCAGAAAGAAGAAGAGAAGAACATTCATGTGGATGACGCTGAAGTAAATGTGCGGATAGCGCTCTCGACGCTAATAGCGAAATTAAGTCCACAAAACACCTGTTTCGTGCAGCTATCATTTCTTGAAGCTATCACGGACTGCAGAAAGAAATGCTCGTATGTGTGAGGTGTCTGCCATTTTGTTTGCTGTAAGAAAAATAAAATAAAAGTCTCATGGTATACAGGTGCCACTATTTCCTTCCTTCTTTTCGGGTTCGATCTAAATTCTTAAAGATCTGTATAACTATCTCACTAAGACAATATGTTGCCTTGATATTTAACAGAATTGATTAGCTCTGTTATTAAATAGTCGATCTAAATTTTGCTACTCATATCTGCTATCCCTTGAAAGTCATGACTTTAACATCGTTATTGAGATTATCATATTACAAAGCTGTGCTGTAACATTTAGACGTTGAGTGAGTTATTGTAATTCATATTCAAAGTCAGCCTGATCACCTTCATGCAATGTGGTATGCACGATATTATTACTGATGCAGCCGAATGCTGCGATAAATTGTTAATCGCCCTTGCTTACAATTACACTTCAATTTCAAATAAAATTTGTAATAAACCTTGTATGAAAATGTTTCACCGTCTGCTAAAATTTCAATAAACCTTTATCCCCCCCACACTGAAACGGATATTTGTAATCGGAGAATCCGTTATACGTATATGTGGTTCCGTACACTTCGCAATCAATATTTTTGGAACAAGATACACTTCATAACCGCTGCTTCCCTTTCATGCCCTCGACTCTTATACCTGCCATCTGGTTTTCGTACAAACTGTAAATAGCCTTTCTCTCCCTGTATTTGACCCCTGCCATCTTCAGAATTTGAAGAGACTTACTTTCAGTATCAAATACATTTATAAATTATGCAGAGTACCTTGTTTTTTTGTGTGCACATAATCTGATGCAAAAGTATTACATTTTTAATTACTGTGGGCGTTTTGAATGACAACTATAAATATGCAAACTGATTTGCTGAAATAACTCTCGTAATTTAAGCATTATAAATATTACATAAATATATTTGCTGAGGATTCATAATATCGTAAAATTCTTGGGAAGGCTTCATTTCTGTTATTACGTGTATGTTTACTAAAATTACACTACTGCTATATCAACCTTTTAATCATTTTCAAGTAACTGCTGCAAGCTATATATCACAAGCTTGAACATACCGCTAACTTAGTACGTACATGTTTTACAGCGCTGTCACAAAAATATTGATTAGAGGAAACAAAGAAGTTACTTGCATATTCCTATCACAGCAGCAGTGATCACTAAATGGAGAAAAAACGATGCGAGCCTTTAGTACTCTTGTCAGCCACATACATAATGTACATAAAGTATAAAAATGCTCAATTTGTACTAGAACGTATCGTAACATACACAAATAAATGTAATAATCTGCCCTAAATTTATCGTTATGTGACACACGCGATAAGGACTTATTAAATAAAACTCGTGCCCATGGCATTAGTCAATAAAGAGCAACGCACTGGTCAAAAACGAGCGGGAGAGAGCTCCAGCGAAATCACGGCATCTCCAAAGACACACGCAGGCACCGTTAAGAATACTCTGCGGTGCTAATCTTGTGGTAACGGCAAACAGAGGTCAATAAGGCTTTATTACAGTGGTAGAAAAAACTGGCAAGAAATGCATTCATCCATTAATTAGCAAATACCTTCAGCGCTACATGTTTGTGAAGAAAACATATACAATAAGAAGGAATAGTTACAAAGCGATTTCGTATTACATATTTAAGAATAGGTAGCTTTGAGGGATGAAGTAGGTAAAAAGACGAGGGCTAGTAGAACTCCTTGGGTAACAGAAGAAATAATGAACTTAAGTGATGAAAGGAGAAAATATAAAAATGCAGTAAATGAAGCAGGCAAAAAGGAATACAAACGTCTCAAAAATGAGATTGACAGGAAGTGCAAAATGGCTAAGCAGGGATGGCTAGAGGACAAATGTAAGGATGTAGAGGCTTACCTCACTAGGGGTAAGATAGATACTGCCTACAGGAAAATTAAAGAAACCTTTGGAGAAAAGAGAACCACTTGTATTAATATCAAGAGATCAGATGGAAACCCAGTTCTAAGCAAAGAAGGGAAAGCAGAAAGGTGGAAGGAGTATATTGAGGGTCTATACAAGGGCGATGTTCTTGAGGACAATATTATGGAAATGGAAGAGGATGTAGATGAAGATGAAATGGGAGATATGATACTGCGTGAAGAGTTTGACAGTGCATCGTAAGACCTAAGTCGAAACAAGGCCCCGGGAGTAGACAACATTCCACTAGAACTACTGACAACTTTGGGAGAGCCAGACCTGACAAAACTCTACCATCTGGCGAGCAAAATGTATGAGATAGGCGAAATACCCTCAGACTTCAAGAGGAATATAATGATTGCAATCCCAAAGAAAGTAGGTGTTGACAGATGTGAAAATTACCAAACTATCAGTTTAATAAATCACGACTGCAAAATACTAACACGAATTCTTTACAGACGAATGGAGACACTGGTAGAAGCTGGCCTCGGGGAAGATCAGTTTGGATTCCGTAGAAATATTGGAACACGTGAGGCAACACTGACCCTACGACGTATCTCAGAAGCTAGATTAAGAAAAGGCAAACCTACGTTTCTACCTAGGAAGGTAGGGCAGAGGGTGTGTTACTGTGAACAGTTCAGGTGTACATGCCGACGTCGCAAGCTGAATATGAACAGATAGAGAAAGTGTATGAGAATATTGAAAGGATAATGCAGTATGTAAAGGGGGACGAAAATCTAATAGTCATGGGCGACTGGAATGCAGTTGTAGGGGAAGGAGTAGAAGAAAAGCTTACAGGAGAATATGGGCATGGGACACGGAATGAAAGAGGAGAAAGACTAATTGAGTTGTGTAACAAGTTTCAGCTAGTAATAGCGAATACCCTGTTCAAGAATCACAAGAGGAGGAGGTACACTTGGAAAAGGCCGGGAGATACGGGAAGATTTCAATTAGATTACATCATGGTCAGACAGAGATTCCGAAATCAGATACTGGATTGTAAGGCGTACACAGGAGTAGATATAGACTCAGATCACAATATAGTAGTGATGAAGAGTAGGCTGAAGTTCAAGACATTAGTCAGGAAGAATCAATACGCAAAGAAGTGGGATACGGAAGTACTAAGGAATGACGAGATGCGTTTGAAGGTCTCTAACGCTATAGATACAGCAGTAAGGAATAGCGCAGTAGGCAGCACAGTTGAAGAGGAATGGACATCTCTAAAAAGGGCCATCACAGAAGTTCGGAAGGAAAACATAGGTACAAAGAAGGTAGCTGCGAAGGAACCATGGGTAACGGAAGAAATACTTCAGTTGATTGATGAAAGGAGGAAGTACAAACATGTTCCGGGAAAATCAGGAATACAGAAATACAAGTCGCTGAGGAATGAAATAAAGAGGAAGTGAAGGGAAGCTAAGACGAAATGGCTGCAGCAAAAATGTGAAAACATCGAAAAAGATATGATTGTCGGAAGGACAGACTCAGCATACAGGAAAGTCACCTTTGGTGACATTAAAAGCAACGGTGGTAACATTAAAGAGTGCAACGGGAATTCCACTGTTAAATGCAGAGGAGAGAGCAGATAGGTGGAAAGAATACATTGAAAGCCTCTATGAGGGTGAAGATTTGTCTGATGTGATAGAAGAAGAAACAGGAGTCGATTTAGAAGAGATAGGAGATCCAGTATTAGAATCGGAATTTAAAAGAGCTTTGGAGGACTTACGGTCAAATAAGGCAGAAGGGATAGATAACATTCCATCAGAATTTCTAAAATCATTGGGGGAAGTGGCAACAAAACGACTATTCACGTTGGTGTGTAGAATATATGAGTCTGGCTATATATCATCTGACTTTCGGAAAAGCATCATCCACACAATTCCGAAGACGGTAAGATGCTGACAAGTGCGAGAATTATCGCACAATCAGCTTAACAGCTCATGCATCGAAGCTGCTCACAAGAATAATATACAGAAGAATAGAAAAGAAAATTGAGTATGCGCTAGGTGACGATCAGTTTGGCTTTAGGAAAAGTAAAGGGACGAGAGAGGCAATTCTGACGTTACGGCTAATAATGGAAGCAAGGCTAACGAAAAATCAAGTCACTTTCATAGGTTTTGTCGACCTGGAAAAAGCGTTCGACAATATAAAATGGTGCAAGCTGTTGGAGATTGTGAAAAAAATAGGGGTAAGCTATAGGGAGAGACGGGTCATATACAATATGTCCAACAACCAATAGGGAATAATAAGAGTGGACGATCAAGAACGAAGTGCTCGTATTAAGAAGGGTGTAAGACAAGGTTGTAGCCTTTCGCCCTACTCTTCAATCTGTACATCGAGGAAGCAATGATGGAAATAAAAGAAAGGTTCAGGAGTGGAATTAAAATACAAGGTGAAAGGATATCAATGATACGATTCGCTGATGACATTGCTATCCTGAGTGAAAGTGAAGAAGAATTGAACGATCTGCTGAACGGAATGAACAGTCTAATGAGTACATGGTATGGTTTGAGAGTAAATCGGAGAAAGACGAAGGTAATGAGAAGTAGTAGAAATGAGAACAGCGAGAAACTTAACATCAGTATTAATGGTCACGAAGTCAATGAAGTTAAGGAATTCTGCTATCTAGGCAGTAAAATAACCAATGACGGACGGAGCAAGGAGGACATCAAAAGCAAACTCGCTATGGCAAAAAAGGCATTTCTGAAGTCTACTAATATCAAATACCGGCCTTAATTTGAGGAAGAAATTTCTGAGGATGTACGTTTGGAGTACAGCATTGTATGGTAGTGAAGCATGGACTGTGGGAAAACAGGAACAGAAGATAATCCAAGCATTTGAGATGTGTTGCTATAGACGAATGTTGAAAATTAGGTGGACTGATAAGGTAAGGAATGAGGAGGTTCTACGCAGAATCGGAGAGGAAAGGAATATGTGGAAAACACTGATAAGGAGAAGGGGCAGGATGATAGGACATCTACTAAGACATGAGGGAATGGCTTCCATGGTACTAGAGGGAGCTGTAGAGGGCAAAAAATGTAGAGGAAGACAGAGATTGGAATACGTCAAGCAAATAATTGAGGACGTAGGTTGCAAGTGCTACTCTGAGATGAAGAGGTTAGCACAGGAAAGGAATTCGTGGCGGGCCGCATCAAACCAGTCAGTAGACTGCTGACCAAAAAAAAAAAAAAAAAAAAAAAGAAAGCTTTTGACAATGTTGACTGGAATACTCTCAAATTCTGAAGGTGGGAGGGGTAAAATACAGGGAGGGGAAGGCTATTTACAGTTTGTACAGAAACCAGATGGCAGTTACAAGAGTCGAGGTACATGAGAGGGAAGCAGTGGTTGGGAAGGGAGTGAGACAGGGTTTTAACCTTTCCCCAATGTTATTCAATCGTTATATTCAGCAAGCAGTGAAGGAAACAAAAGAAAAATTCGGAGTAGGTATTCAAATACATGGAGAAGTAACAAAAACTTTGAGGTTTACCGATGACATTGTAATTCTGTCAGAGACAGCAAAGGACTTGGAAGAGCAGTTGAACGGAATAGATAGTGTCTTGTAAGGAGGATATAAGATGAACATAAACAAAAGCAAAACGAGAATAATTGAATGTAGTCGAATTAAGTCGGGTGATGCTGAGGGAATTAGATTAGGAAATGAGACACTTAAAGTAGTAATGGAGTTTTGCTATTTGGGGAGCAAAATAACTGATGATGGTCGAACTAGAGAGGATATAAAATGTAGACTGGCAATGGCAAGGAAATCGTTTCTCAAGAAGACAAATTTGTTAACATCGAATATATATTTAAGTGTCAGGATGTCATTTCTGAAAGTACTTGTATGGAGTGTAGCCATGTATGGAAATGAAACATGGACGATAAATAGTTTGGTCAAGAAGAGAATAGAAGCTTTCGAAATGTGGTGCTACAGAAGAATGCTGATGATTAGATGGGTAGATCACATAACTAATGAGGAGGTATTGAATAGGATTGGGGAGAAGAGGAGTTTGTGGCACAACTTGACTAGAAGAGGGGATCGGTTGGTAGGACATGTTCTGAGGCATCAAGGGATCACCAATTTAGTATTAGAGGGCAGCGTGGAGGGTAAAAGTCATGGAGGGAGACCAAGAGATGAATACACTAAGCAGACTCAAAAGGATGTAGGTTGCAGTAGGTACTGGGAGATGAAGAAGATTGCACAGGATAGAGTAGCATGGAAAGCTGCATCAAACCATTCACAGGACTGAAGACCACAACAACAACAACATTTATCTGATAATTACACAATTGCCGTCTGTCCCGTCACAGCGATGCCATGCAGTGCAAATGCACTCTTCAGTGTCAGACACGTAAGGATAACCATAATATTATTATTACAACCACATAAAAGTAACATATTTCACTTACGAGGGTCACTGAATAAGTATTGGAATAATTTTTTCTGAAAGCTGGTTGGTAGCGCAATACACTTTAGAGTTCATCGTTGCACTATGATGGAGGGCATCAAACAGAAACCACCTTAAGAGTCCCTGCAAACAGTCGCCGTGCTTTTACCGTCTGAGGGTGTGACTTCAAACTTATTCTTCGAAGGCGAGGTGGTGTGGCGCTACCCCAAGCACTGCCGTTTTGTTTCCGATTCGAAGCTATGAACCCCTGTTTCATCGTCTGTGATGATACTACATAATATATTGTTGTGATCAGCCTCGTAGTGCGTAGGCAATTCGGCACAGACAGTCTTTCGATGTGCTATATGGTCTTCCGTAAGGGGCGAGGAACGCAGCGGGCACACACCTTTGAGGACCCCAACTGTGGGACGAGTGTGTCAGCACTACCAGCAGAGACGTGCAGCTCAGGAGCGACGCCCGTCGACCACTTCGAATGATAAGAGTTCACAGATTCCAGCAGAGTAGCACTAACAGCACTTGGAGATCGGACTGGTTTTGTGACCTTTTTGGGATGGTGACAAACGCCTCGGCCAACGACTCACCGTGCGACTCACTGTGCTTTTGTTCACTGCCACATCTCCGTAGACGTAGTGCCTCTGAATATCTGCGATGGAACACAATGACAACTCTCTGCTTGGAACGCACATCAGTTACACACGCCGTTTTCAAGGCTACGTATAACGACGCCACCTATCGAAACCTCATGAAACTATAGATGCTTTGTTTATGACATTACGCACAAAAGAGCTCCACACTGTATTCCCCATCCTGCGGGTTATATGTCATGTCCTTTGCAGGATTACTATAGTTTTACTCATGCTCAGCAGTGTAGACCAGATTTTTTACTTTAATATTGATGGTTACCCTTATATGCCTGTCACACAGTAATATATTTCCTCTGTTTAACGTCCTTGTGTCATGACATTTGCCTGAGCTCACATTTTATCTGATATATTCACCACTTGTTCATGAAGTACATTACATGTATTTATGATTTCACCTTTGTATCTGACACTGGGGTCGCTGCTGCGTTTCGCCTGACTATTACTGAAATAGCTGATAGCTTGGGAGTACGAAAACATTTTGTAACCTTTCCTTGTTATTATATATACCTTAATAACCGTCTACGGCTGAAGGTATTTGCTAATTTAATGGATAAATGTGTTGCCTGACGGTGATTTCTACCACTTTTAATAATGTTTGCTTGACTCGGTTTCCTATTATCATAAGATTTGCATCTAAGACTGTAAGTTCAAAAATGGTTCAAATGGCTCTGAGCACTATGGGACTTAACTGGGGTCATCAGTCACCTAGAACTTAGAACTACTTAAACCTAACCAACCGAAGGACATCACACACATGCATGCCCGAGGCAGGATTCGAACCTGCGACCGTAGCGGTGGCGCGGTTCCAGACTGTAGCGCCTAGAACCGCACGGCCACTCCGGCCGGCTAAGAGTGTAAGTATCTATGCGTCTTAAATGTAGCCTTTCGAGATGTAAATTCGCTCTTGCTCTTTCCCGTCGTTTTCTGACCACTACGTTGTTCGTTGCTGGCATATTCAGTTAGTATGAGTTTATTTCCTGTGTTCTTATCCTGTCTATCAAATAACGGTATGTTTAGTGAATAATGCTGTATTTATATGTGTGTTTTACGACGCGTTCTCGTAACATACTCAGACATTCCATACTTTATTTAAATGATGTATGTGTCGAGCATTACTGTCTTATGGCATTTTTATTCCTTTTACTCATGACAAATGTTGTGATCGTAGCGTGTGAGTAATTTTATGAATGTTCCATCAATATTTTCGTGATCGCACTGTAAGACACGTATCTATTATGTTAGCGGTATGTTTAACCTTGTATACATATTGTTTGCAGCTGGTATCTCACTTACGAATTACCAAAAGATAAAAACTGCGATAGTGGATATTTAATACACGTACAGGTAATGGCGAAAAGAAGTCTTTTATAGAATTAATATTAAAGGCACCTGGGGTTTTAACTGATACGATAAATACGTTGTTTTCTAGACAGTAAAACATTTATTAAGAGACGGATGAAACTATTAACCGCTAGTTTGTTTTCTTTTCCGGTTTCCAGACGTCTTGTTGTGTGTGAAGATTTCAATTTTCTGTAGCAGAGCTATTACTTCGTCTTCAAGCGTGGTAGTTCAATGTTTATACCAATATCTGCGACTGAAACTTTCTGACCGAAATTGTTTGCTACGAAGGAACTCAAACCCGGAAATTTTGCCTTTCGAGGTCAACTGGTCTACCAATTGAGTTAATCAGACGCAACATCGTAGCGGTTCCATATGGTGCTTCTACTTCGTATCAAAATAGTTCTCTGTCTGCCGTATATGCTAGCATTAGTAGCTATCACTATTAATCTTACATATTTTTGACTTACTGTGCTGTTGGCTTTCATAATTGACCTTATGCATGAATTTGTTGTGTACCTTGATGTTTTTCGATAAACTAACATTCACTTTCTCACTGCATATTTTCAGCTTCATTCTGTATTGTTTCTAAGAAGGGTACGCCAACACATTATTTTTAATTTGTTGTGTTTGCTGATCATCATCAGCTGTTAACTGTATGTTTTCATTTTAAGGCGGAACTCAAACGTATTTCCTCTCCTTCATCTATTACATAAATACCATATGCTCCTTAATTAATGGCCTAGGAGTGTATCTATTCCCTCACTGCGGCTAAAGCTACTGAAAGAAAATAGATGGCACAGAGCGATGGGAAATATTAATGTCGGTTGGAGCAAAGGCATGACAGTGGTATAGATATTTTATAGCAGTGACACAACGCTACAACGAGTCGCCAGTATCGCAATCTGATTTGGACGAATGTCTGCTACTGCGGCACTGCATGCTATAACCAGATATAAAGTCAGAGAAAAATTATTACATTTCATGCGGAGATATTCGACCTGTTCAAAAGATTTATCTCTGTGCGGTCTTCAGACTAAAAGCCTTAATGCAACCATGAGGATGATTAAAAGAGCCATGTTGTGTATTCGTGAAAGCTTTCTGAACAGATATCACTGTAGAGTGAAACTGATATGACTCTCGTCTACTTTCTACAGCATGTCCTTTTACTTGGTCTAGATGTCCGCTGTTTATCAAGAACGTTATTTTGTTGGATAATTTCGATTATTTACGGAAAATTGATGATCGATATCATAAATTATCGATAGCTTTCTGAGGGTTCATTGAGGTATCATTGCTAGAAAAATGTTAAGGGAAGAAGGGACATTTGCAGGTATTAATATGTAAGATTCATAGCGACAAAGCTTTACGTGACAACTTTGTTTCATATTATGGGAATCATGCAATTCGTCTTTACTCAGACATTCACTACAGGTCAAGCGCCCATGTTCAAGTCACGGATGTACATTACACGGTCTAAACAAAGGTCTCTTGGCATTGAGTACATAGGTATTACTAGGTATTGCCAGTTGCTGCACCTGTCACTTATGCATGCACTTTATTTTTGAGTAATCAGTCTTCTGACTGCCCACCGGTGTGGCCGTGCGGTTCTAAGCGCGTCAGTTTGGAACCGCGTGACCGCTACGGTCGCAGGTTCGAATCCTGCCTCGGGCATGGATGTGTGTGATGTCCTTAGGTTAGTTAGGTTTAAGTAGTTCTAAGTTCTAGGGGACTGATGACCTCAGTAGTTAAGTCCCATAGTGCTCAGAGCCATTTGCACCATTTAGTCTTCTGACTCGTTTTCTGCTGCCTGTCACGAATTCATCTCCTGTGTCAAACTCTTTATGTCAGTGTAGCACTTGTAACCAATGTCCTCAATTACTTTTACTTGCTGGATGTATTCCAGTGTCTATATGCCACTAAAAATTTTGCCCTCTACAGCTCCCTCCATACTATGGAAATCATTCCCTGACGTCTTAACAGATGCCCTATCATCCTGTCCCTTTTCCTTGTGAGTGTTTTCAAAATATCGCTTTCCTCTCCAATTCTGCGGGAAACCTCTTCATTCCTTCTCTTATCAATCCATCTAATTTTCGATATTCTTCTGTTGCACCACACTTAAAATGTTTCTATTCTCTTTTCTCCGGTTTCCTCAGCGTCCATGTCTCATTTCCATGCAATGCAGTGCTCCAAACGTATATTCTCAAAAATTGTTCCTCAAATTAATGACCATGTTTGATACCAGCAGACTTCTCTCGGCCAGTAATGTCCATTCTGCTAGTACTGGTCTCCTTTTTATGTCTCCGAACTCCGTCGGACGTGGGTGATTTTGCTGCCTAGTTAGCAGATTCCTTAACTTCATCTAATCCGTGATCACCAACAACGATGTTAAGATTCTCGCTTTTCTCATGTCTGCTACATTTCATTACTTTCGTGTTTCTTCGATTTATTCTAGATCCATATTCTACACTCAATAGGCTGTTCATTCCATTCAACAGCTCCTGTAATTCATCTTCACATTCACTGAGGATAACTATGCCATCAGCGAATATTAACATTAATATCCTTTCATCCTGAATTTTAATTCCGCTTTGAACCTTTCTTATATTTCCGTCACTGCACGCCTTATTTTAAACATTTTTCATCTGTCGCTAAATCTATCAATCGACAGTCCATTTTAGCGTTCATCTTAATGACTGACAAAAGTCGTATCCTAAATCATTTAGATCAGACAGCATGTTCAGCACTGCAGTAAGTTATCAATTGATGTGCTCAGTGACTGGTGGAAAAACGTTTAAAATAATGTATGCAGGTATAAGTGGCAGATACAATAACTGATGGTACTTATGTATTCAATGTGAAGGAAATTTCATATACCTCAATGTAAAGTACGCCAATGAACGTGGTCGGTTGATCATTACTGATTGTCTATGAGTAAATACGCATTGCAGTAATTTCTAGCGGTTTCCATGATGCTGCTATCTATGTACATTGTAGGTGTAGACACAGTTTACAGGAAATGTTATTTTGATTGATCGCCTGTTACGTCTCAGCACAACAAAGTAAATGCATCAGCAGGAGTGGACGACTGAATCCTAAAATTTGTTTAGAAGACTGGGAGAGAGGTTGACGTATATTTGATATAAACCTCATTCTCTAGAGTGCCCTATCCTAGGCTGTATTGTTTTGGGTCCCTCTGAACTAGGCTGACGGAAACGAACGACGACATTTGCAGAGGTAAATAACGCTATTTTGGGTGAATGTAGCAACTGCTATTCAACGTAGATTGCTCGAAATTTCCGATATGTCCATTTTTTATGACGCACAGGAATCACGAGAATAAGGTAAGAGACAATGCTCCATGCCTATGGAGGTGCACAAACATATTGTTAAGAGATCCATACGCTAGTCGGTCGGTGGCGGGAAACGACGTTACGCACCAATGAAAGGCTAAATCCCAAAATTTCTGAGTCGCGAATTTCTAGACGAATGAAGATGCACATTTTTCTTCGTGCAGAAATCTTGTGCAGTGATTCCGGAGGTACAATTATAGTCAAGCATATCGCCTTAAGCCCCATTTATGAACAGTTTGAGAGGAAAGAGAAAATTATTTGGGTGTAGTCTGTTTTGTCCGTCAGTCACATTAGGATGGCTTATGAAGTACTGATGGAGATTTAGATATTAGCTTCGATGTTTACATACAGTTTCCGTTGTAAAGTGCTTGATTTCGTTGAAACCTTTCAAGAGAGTATTTGGGCTGAATGCTTTTAAGAAACCAATATTCTAGATTTTTGTAGTATAACCATATCCAGAACAAAGATTAAGATTGTTTGCCATCATATTTGCTTTCTTTAAAAATTTGAAAAATCTTAAGGCGCTATCAAGAGCTCTGGCAAGATACATTAATTTTTCTCAACTGTTTCTTGCTGTTTATTTTCACAATTGTCACATTTTTTGAATGATGTGATCTGTCTCCAAACTGAAATGTTAGTGAAAGTGTCTGCGATGTGCGGTATACGTTCTTGAGCACAGAATTCCACAGTTTCAATTTCAAACGGTGTCATGATCTGTAACTCACATTTGATGAAGTGAACTCAGCAGCATGCGAATAATTGTTCTGCGTGCGATATGATGGTGAGCCATGGTTGAGGGTGTCACTCTTTGTCGTTGTAGGAAAAATGATTAAATGAAAAAAAGAGACCTACAATCTCCCGTTTGTAGTTGTACATTATTAATGATTGCTTCAGTTTGTCGATACCAACTATTAATACGCACTGTTTACACAACACTTACTCGAAAATAATTTCTTCCATTATCGTTTCCTTTACTTATTTTAGTTCAAAACTCGCTATTATAATCCGCCCTTGATATTCTAACCCAGATGCTAAATATATCTGTATATTTACACAAACTTCCACGTCATTCGTCGTCATTCCCTTCACTGCTAGCCGGCCGGAGTGGCCGAGCTGTTCTAGGTGCTCCGGTCTGGAACCGCGAGACCGCTACGGTCGCAGGTTCGAATCCTGCCTCGGGCATGGATGTGTGTGATGTCCTTAGGTTAGTTAGGTTTAAGTAGTTCTAAGTTCTAGGGGACTGATGACCTCAGATGTTAAGTCCCATAGTGCTCAGAGCCATTTCAACCGTTTTTCAACCTTCACTGCCACTGTCTCACTCAACAACACTGCTCTTCCGTTCCTTTGGTTGGGCGCATCCACCTGCCACCTGCCTCAGAAGCTTTGCCTGCATAAGCAGCCCGTAATGTTTAACAGCAGCATAAGGTACATCTTTTATGTGATCATGTCCGCCCCCGGTGAGCTGAGTGGTCAGCGCGACAGAATGCCAATCCTAAGGGCCCGGGTTCGATTCCCGGCTGGGTCGGAGATTTTCTCCGCTCAGAGACTAGGTGTTGTGTTATCCTAATCACCAACATTTCGTCCCCATCGACCCGCAAGTCACCGAAGTGGCGTCAAATCGAAAGACTTGCACCGGGCGAAAGGTCTACGCAACGGGAGGCCCTAGTCACACGACATTCACATTCATATGTAATCATGGAAGATGTGCAATACGCTTGTGTTTATTACGACACATTTATGATCAAACAACTTCAACAGAAGGGGCACAGAGTCCAGAGGCGAATTTAAATATTCATATACAGATAAAGAATTTTAATTATCCACGCATTAATAAAAGTGTGAGAAGACATCTCCGGTTTCCGAGGGTAGATACCCTACTTCTTACACACACACAAAAAAAAAGATTATTTCTTTAAACCTAACATCTCAGTTTTTAAAGAAACCGAAATCTTAATCCCCGACCTTACATCGATGCTTCATCCATCCCTGTAATCAAGAATCTCGACTACTTTTGCCTGTTTCAGAGATCGATACTGGCAAGATATAGCCTCAGGAATTTCAAGACGATCTTGTCTTCCCTATCTAATGGCTTCTGGACCGTTAGAGGAAATTGGGGTTCACACGAAACGATGTTGGTTCCTCTAGAGGATGTTCGGTCTCTAGAAAATTGATTACGCGAGACAACAATACAAATTTCTTAGTTCTATAAGAAAGAGGGATGAAGATAAGACTGAGTTCACCATAGGAATTTGACAAAGCACTGGAAGACCGAAGTTGGAACAAAACATTTGAAGGAGATTATATCCCCTCATAATGATTAATGTTCTTGTGAGAAGCAATCACGAAAAAATTGTTAGACCTGGTAAGGACGATATATGAGACAGGAGAAACCCCTCCCACTTCAAGAGGACTGTACCTATCCTAATATCAAAGAACGAAGGTACTGACAGGTATGAATATTTCCAAAAAATCAAACTGCAACATACAGATACGAATTATTTAGAGAAGAATGGAACGAAGCCGCATGCCAAAATACCTGTTATTGTTCCAGTTGAACGTAGGAACATGCGAGTCAATAATAAGCCTATGAATTATCTGAGATCGAAGAAACGCAAATCCACATTTATAGAATTTTAAGATTTAGAAAAATCGTTGGGCAGTCTTTACAGAAATAAGCTGTTTGCAATTCTGAAGTTGTTGGTGATAAAATACAATCGCAAGAGTCGGACGTGAAAGAGCTTCAGTAATTATACTAGTGAGACAAGTCTTACCAAATCCTGCAGGTTATTCAGTCTGAATAAGGATTACAGGGAACCGACACGTATGGGGAATTATGTTTCATGTAGCAGAAATAAAGACATCCAGGTTCTCCGATGACGTTGTTGTTGTGGCAGAGACAGAAACATACTTGGAAGTTGAGCTGAATGAAGCAGATAGTGTCTTGATCCTAAGGTAAATGACAACAGACGCAAAAGAAGGGTGTAGTTGTGTAAAATAAGTAGAAATTGATGCAATTTGATAGATATTTGGAAACAAAGTCAACTGACGCTGTCATAAGTAGAGAAGATATAAAATTCAGACGCAATAATAAGGGACGATTTAACAAAAGATGTATGTTAACGTTGCAGTTCGATGTAAGAGCTTGGAAGACTTTTGTGGAAGTATTTGCCTTCTATGGAAATGAAACATGAACAATAGGAAGTAGAGACACGTGACATTACAGAGAATACTGAAGGCAGATGGATAGGATAAGAATAAAGATACAGAACGAGTCGCTGACAGACTTAAGGGCACAATTTCACTAAAATAAGATCTACCTCAATCGGGACCATTCTGAGGCATCAAGGAAAAGTTAATTTGTCAATGCAAGAAAGTGAGGGGAGAGAGTGGAACAAATTGATGGCGAAGGCTCCACTATGATTAGCAGTTTCAAATTTATATGAGCTACAATGAAAACACGAAATGAGCGTATAGCACTGATGGCTGGGAGTCCCCAGCTGGGGAGGTTCGGCCACCAAGTTGAAGGTCTTTTCAGCTGACGCCATGTTTTCGTATTTCCGTGCCGATGATGATGAAAACAACACAACACCCAGTCGCCGAATGGAGAAAATCTCCGAACCAGACTAGAGTCGAACTCGGACCCGCTGCATAGTAGTCAGAGAGCTGACCACTTTTTTTCTTTTATTCTACGTTTAGATCGTTATCGTGTTTGGCACTGGACGTCACATGATACCTGTTCAAGATGACGAATGCTTCACTCAGACTTTTTTTTGCGTAGGGCAGCCAGCCCTCTGACAGAACACACTGAGCTATCGTGCCGATATTTTTCAGCTAGGGAGACGGACTGGCTGTAATCAACATCTTAGAATAACGAAGCAGTGACCTTAGAATTTGTTGACGCCACAAGTCCGACTCTACATATTCATTCTTCAGCGCGAGACACATTTCCCAACGATGGATGACTTGGTAGAGGCCTTATTGTCTTAAAATCTGCAATTTGCTTGTTCCACTCTCTGAAGGGAAAACTGTTATACGAGCCGATTATGAAAATCTCCTGACGATGTTATGGGAGGCTAAGACGTATCGTCACGGGGGGCTGTCCAAGAGGTTGCTTCTGCTAGTTAACGCCCACCTCGTTCCACATGTGGTACAGTGACATGTACGGCTCCTTCATCTAGGGATCACAATCGACAAGCCTGGCGTTCTTGCGTGGTGGTTAAGTGGCCAAGGAAGGCATCTGGAATGACGTGATATAGCTGCTACGTTGGCACTACTGCCTGGATTCGGCAGGTTTATTAACTGGGTGACCAGATAAGGAACACTGAGGATGGAGGGTTTTCTCACTAATGTGATCACCGCCTGTATTCCAAAAGACATGATCATTGGCTTGCGAAAGAAGGGCGAAAGCAGTTTCGAAACATCTTAGCTTCTAAATTGTTCGAGTGCCGCCGAGCTTAAACTATACCATGCATGGCTAAATTGCGCTCTTCAAAACCAGGGGCGAGGCAACTGTGGTTCATTCACCACGAGTCATAGTTGAAGGACGAAATTTTAAACATTGTTACTGGCAGAAATCCAGTAACCATGCGTTAACGTAATTACAGAAGGATGTACCCGTGGTCTAGGGGTAGCGTCTTTGATTCATAATCAAAACGTCCTCAGTCCCGGGTTCGATCCCCGCCACTGCCTAAATTTTGATAAATAATCAGCATTGGCGGCCGAAGACTTCCGGCATAAGAAGTCAGCCTCATTCTGCCAACGGTCTTGTCAAAGACGGCGGAGGAGCGGATAGAGGTTCAGGGCACTCTCTTGTCCTAGGGGTGGGAAATTGCCCCTAAAGGCGGAAGAATCAGCAATTATCAACGACATGAGGATGCAGAAGGCAATGGAAACCACTGCATTAAAGACACGTAACGTGTATCCACAGGACATGTGGCCTGTATTTGAAGAAGTGTCATGTTGATCTCTCCATCGGCAAAAGATTCCGGAATAGTCCCCCATTCGGATCTCCGGGAGGGGACTGCCAAGGGGGAGGTTACCATGAGAAAAAGATTGAATAATCAACGAAAGGTTAACGTACTACGAGTCGGGGCGTGGAATGTCAGAAGCTTGAACGTGGTAGGATAACTAGAAAATCTGAAAAGAGAAATGCAAAGGCTCAATCTAGATATAGTAGGGGTCAGTGAAGTGAAGTGGAAGGAAGACAAGGATTTCTGGTCAGATGAGTATCTGGTAATATCAACAGCAGCAGAAAATGGTATAACAGGTGTAGGATTCGTTACGAATAGGAAGGTAGGGCAGAGGGCGTGTTACTGTGAACAGTTCAGTGACCAGGTTGTTCTAATCAGAATCGACAGCGGACCAACACCGACAACGATAGTTCAGGTATACATGCCGACGTCGCAAGCTGAAGATGAACAGATAGAGAAAGTGTATGAGGATATTGAAAGGGTAATGCAGTATGTAAAGGGGGACGAAAATCTAATAGTCATGGGCGACTGGAATGCAGTTGTAGGGGAAGGAGTAGAAGAATAGGTTACAGGAGAATATGGGCTTGGGACAAGGAATGAAAGAGGAGAAAGACTAATTGAGTTCTGTAACAAGTTTCAGCTAGTAATAGCGAATACCCTGTTCAAGAATCACAAGAGGAGGAGGTATACTTGGAAAAGGCCGGGAGATACGGGAAGATTTCAATTAGATTACATCATGGTCAGACAGAGATTCCGAAATCAGATACTGGATTGTAAGGCGTACCCAGGAGCAGATATAGACTCAGATCACAATATAGTAGTGATGAAGAGTAGGCTGAAGTTCAAGACATTAGTCAGGAAGAATCAATACGCAAAGAAGTGGGATACAGAAGTACTAAGGAATGACGAGATACGTTTGAAGTTCTCTAACGCTATAGTTACAGCAATAAGGAATAGCGCAGTAGGCAGCACAGTTGAAGAGGAATGGACATCTCTAAAAAGGGCCATCACAGAAGTTGGGAAGGAAAATATATAGGTACAAAGAAGGTAGCTGCGAAGAAACCATGGGTAACAGAAGAAATACTTCAGTTGATTGATGAAAGGAGGAAGTACAAACATGTTCCGGGAAAATCAGGAATACAGAAATACAAGTCGCTGAGGAATGTAATAAATAGGAAGTTCAGGGAAGCTAAGACGAAAAGACTGCAGGAAAAATGTGAAGACATCGAAAAAGATATGATTGTCGGAAGGACAGACTCAGCATACAGGAAAGTCTAAACAACCTTTGGTGACATTAAAAGCAACGGCGGTAACGTTAAGAGTGCAAAGGGAATTCCACTGTTAAATGCAGAGGAGAGAGCAGATAGGTGGAAAGAATACATTGAAAGCTTCTATGAGGGTGAAGATTTGTCTGATGTGATAGAAGAAGAAACAGGAGTCGATTTAGAAGAGATAGGGGATCCAATATTAGAATCGGAATTTAAAAGAGTTTTGGAGGACTTACGGTCAAATAAGGCAGAAGGGATAGATAACATTCCATCAGAATTTCTAAAATCATTGGGGGAAGTGGCAACAAAACGACTATTCACGTTGGTGTGTAGAATATATGAGTCTGGCTATATATCATCTGACTTTCGGAAAAGCATCATCCACACAATTCCGAAGACGGCAAGATGATGACAAGTGCGAGAATTATCGCACAATCAGCTTAACAGCTCATGCATCGAAGCTGCTTACAAGAATAATATACAGAAGAATGTTGTTGTTGTTGTTGTGGTCTTCAGTCCTGAGACTGGTTTGATGCAGCTCTCCATGCTACTCTATCCTGTGCAAGCTTCTTCATCTCCCAGTACCTACTGCAACCTACATCCTTCTGAATCTGCTTAGTGTATTGATCTCTTGGTCTCCCTCTACGATTTTTACCCTCCACGCTGCCCTCCAATGCTAAATTTGTGATCCCTTGATGCCTCAAAACATGTCCTACCAACCGATCCCTTCTTCTAGTCAAGTTGTGCCACAAACTTCTCTTCTCCCCAATCCTATTCAATACCTCCTCATTAGTTACGTGATCTACCCACCTTATCTTCAGCATTCTTCTGTAGCACCACATTTCGAAAGCTTCTATTCGATTCTTGTCCAAACTGGTTATCGTCCATGTTTCACTTCCATACATGGCTACACTCCATACAAATACTTTCAGAAACGACTTCCTGACACCTAAATCTATACTCGATGTTAACAAATTTCTCTTCTTCAGAAACGCTTTCCTTGCCATTGCCAGTCTACATTTTATATCCTCTCTACTTCGACCATCATCGGTTATTTTACTCCCTAAATAGCAAAACTCCTTTACTACTTTAAGTGTCTCATTTCCTAATCTAATTCCCTCAGCATCACCCGACTTAATTTGACTACATTCCATTATCCTCGTTTTGCTTTTGTTGATGTTCATCTTATATCCTCCTTTCAGGACACTGTCCATTCCGTTCAACTGCTCTTCCAAGTCCTTTGCTGTCTCTGACAGAATTACAATGTCATCGGCGAACCTCAAAGTTTTTACTTCTTCTCCATGAATTTTAATACCTACTCCGAATTTTTCTTTTGTTTCCTTTACTGCTTGCTCAATATACAGATTGAATAACATCGGGGAGAGGCTACAACCCTGTCTCACTCCCTTCCCAACCACTGCTTCCCTTTCATGCCCCTCGACTCTAATAACTGCCATCTGGTTTCTGTACAAATTGTAAATAGCCCTTCGTTCCCTGTATTTTACCCCTGCCACCTTCAGAATTTGAAAGAGAATATTCCAGTCAACATTGTCGAAAGCTTTCTCTAAGTCTACAAATGCCAGAAACGTAGGTTTGCCTTTTCTTAATCTTTCTTCCAAGATAAGTCGTAAGGTCAGTATCGCCTCGCGTGTTCCAACATTTCTACGGAATCCAAACTGATCATCCCCGAGGTCGGCTTCTACCAGTTTTGCCATTCGTCTGTAAAGAATTCGCGTTAGTATTTTGCAGCTGTGACTTATTAAACTCATAGTTCGGTAATTTTCACATCTGTCAACACCTGCTTTCTTTGGGATTGGAATTATTATATTCTTCTTGAAGTCTGAGGGTATTTCGCCTGTCTCGTACATCTTGCTCACCAGATGGTAGAGTTTTGTCAGGACTGGCTCTCCCGAAGCCATCAGTAGTTCTAATGGAATGTTGTCTACTCCCGGGGCCTTGTTTCGACTCAGGTCTTTCAGTGCTCTGTCAAACTCTTCACGCAGTATCTTATCTCCCATTTCATCTTCATTTACATCCTCTTCCATTTCCATAATATTTTCCTCAAGTACATCTCCCTGGTATAAACCCTCTATATACTCCTTCCACCTTTCTGCCTTCCCTTCTTTGTTTAGAACTGGGTTTCCATCTGAGCTCTTGATATTCATACAAGTGGTTCTCTTCTCTCCAAAGGTCTCTTTAATTTTCCTGTAGGCAGTATCTATCTTACCCCTAGTGAGACAAGCCTCTACATCCTTACATTTGTCCTCTAGCCATCCCTGCTTAGCCATTTTGCACTTCCTGTCGATTTCATTTTTGAGACGTTTGTATTCCTTTTTGCCTGCTCCATTTACTGCATTTTTATATTTTCTCCTTTCATCAATTAAATTCAATATTTCTTCTGTTACCCAAGGATTTCTATTAGCCCTCGTCTTTTTACCTACTTGATCGTCTGCTGCCTTCACCACTTCATCCCTCAGAGCTACCCATTCTTCTTCTACTGTATTTCTTTCCCCCATTCCTGTCAGTTGTCCCCTTATGCTCTCCCTGAAACTCTCTACAACCTCTGGTTCTTTCAGTTTATCCAGATCCCATCTCCTTAAATTCCCACCTTTTTGCAGTTTCTTCAGTTTCAATCTGCAGTTCATAACCAATAGATTGTGGTCAGAATCCACATCTGCCCCTGGAAATGTCTTACAATTTAAAACCTGGTTCCTAAATCTCTGTCTTACCATTATATAATCTATCTGAAACCTGTCAGTATCTCCAGGCTTCTTCCATGTATACAGCCTCCTTTCATGATTCTTGAACCAAGTGTTAGCTATGATTAAGTTATGCTCTGTGCAAAATTCTACAAGGCGGCTTCCTCTTTCATTCCTTCCCCCCAATCCATATTCACCTACTATGTTTCCTTCTCTCCCTTTTCCTACTGACGAATTCCAGTCGCCCATGACTATTAAATTTTCGTCTCCCTTCACTACCTGAATAATTTCTTTTATCTCGTCATACATTTCATCTATTTCTTCATCATCTGCAGAGCTAGTTGGCATATAAACTTGTACTACTGTAGTAGGCATGGGCTTCGTGTCTATCTTGGCCACAATAATGCGTTCACTATGCTGTTTGTAGTAGCTAACCCGCACTCCTATTCTTTTATTCATTATTAAACCTACTCCTGCATTACCCCTATTTGATTTTGTATTTATAACCCTGTAATCACCTGACCAAAAGTCCTGTTCCTCCTGCCACCGAACTTCACTAATTCCCACTATATCTAACTTTAACCTATCCATTTCCCTTTTTAAATTTTCTAACCTACCTGCCCGATTAAGTGATCTGACATTCCACGCTCCGATCCGTAGAACGCCAGTTTTCTTTCTCCTGATAACAACGTCCTCTTGAGTAGTCCCCGCCCGGAGATCCGAATGGGGGACTATTTTACCTCCGGAATATTTTACCCAAGAGGACGCCATCATCATTTAATCATACAGTAGAGCTGCATGTCCTCGGGAAAAATTACGGCTGTAGTTTCCCCTTGCTTTCAGCCGTTCGCAGTACCAGCACAGCAAGGCCGTTTTGGTTAATGTTACAAGGCCAGATCAGTCAATCATCCAGACTGTTGCCCCTGCAACTACTGAAAAGGCTGCTGCCCCTCTTCAGGAACCACATGTTTGTCTGGCCTCTCAACAGATGCCCCTCCGTTGTGGTTGCACCTACGGTATGGCCATCTGTATCGCTGAGGCACGCAAGCCTCCCCACCAACGGCAAGGTCCATGGTTCATGGGGGGTACAGAAGAATAGAAAATAAAATTGAGTATGCGCTAGGTGACGATCAGTTTGGCTTTAGGAAAAGTAAAGGGACGAGAGAGGCAATTCTGACGTTACGGCTAATAATGGAAGCAAAGCTAAAGAAAAATCAAGACACTTTCATAGGTTTTGTCGACCTGGAAAAAGCGTTCGACAATATAAAATGGTGCAAGCTGTTGGAAATTGTGAAAAAAGTAGGGATAAGCTATAGGGAATAATAAGAGTGGACGATCAAGAACGAAGTGCTCGTATTAAGAAGGGTGTAAGACAAGGCTGTAGCCTTTCGACCCTACTCTTCAATCTGTACATCGAGGAAGCAATAATGGAAATAAAAGAAAGGTTCAGGAGTGGAATTAAAATACAAGGTGAAAGGATATCAATGATACGATTCGCTGATGACATTGCTATCTTGAATGAAAGTGAAGAAGAATTAAATGATCACGGAGAAAGACGAAGGTAATGAGAAGTAGTAAAAATGAGAACAGCGAGAAACTTAACATCAGGATTGATGGTCACGAAGTCAATGAAGTTAAGGAATTCTGCTACCTAGGCAGTAAAATAACCAATGACGGACGGAGCAAGGAGGACATCAAAAGCAAACTCGCTATGGCAAAAAAGGCATTTCTGAAGTCTACTAATATCAAATACCGGCCTTAATTTGAGGAAGAAATTTCTGAGCATGTACGTCTGGAGTACAGCATTGTATGGTAGTGAAACATGGACTGTGGGAAAACCGGAACAGAAGAGAATCCAAGCATTTGAGATGTGGTGCTATAGACGAATGTTGAAAATTAGGTGGACTGATAAGGTAAGGAATGAGAAGGTTCTACGCAGAATCGGAGAGGAAAGGAATATGTGGAAAACACTGATAAGGAGAAGGGACAGCATGATAGGACATCTGCTAAGACATGAGGGAATGACTTCCATGGTACTAGAGGGAGCTGTAGAGAGCAAAAACTGTAGAGGAAGACAGAGATTGGAATACGTCAAGCAAATAATTGAGGACGTAAGTTGCAAGTGCTACTCTGAGATGAAGAGATTAGCACAGGAAAGGAATTCGTGGCGGGCCGCATCAAACCAGTCAGTAGACCGATGACAAAAAAAAAAAAAAAAAAAAAAAATGAATAGCCACCTCGGTTGCATAAAATTGTTGTCAAATTGACCATGGTTTCGACAGCTCTAAGGCAGTCTTCGTCAGAGGAAAAATTAAGTAGACTTGACTTACTTGACTTAATTCCTTTGGCCCCTATGGGGGCATAGGGCATCCAGGAGAACTCGCCATCCGTCTCTGTCTGGCCATTTGCCTCAATTCTGCCCAGATCTTGCCAACTCTTTTTGCTTCCCATTCCACTGTCTTCTTCCATGTGTCCCTTATCTTCCTCTCTTCCTTGTTCCCTGGGGCTTCCATTCCAATGCTTTTTTCTCGATGGCTCCATCTGGTTTCCTCAAGGTGTGCCCCCAACCAGCCCCACTTTCTCTCTCGTATCTGGTCTTCTATAGGTATCTGGTTTGTTATTCACCAGAGCTCCTCATTACATATTTTTTCTGGCCACCAGATATTCATGATGCGTCGAAGACATCTATTTATGAAGCTTTCTAACTGGGATGTTATGTATTTATCCATTTTCCAGCTTTCACTAGCGTACAGAAGGACAGCCTTCACATTTGTATTAAAATTACGGATTTTTGTTTTGTATGTGATATTTCTACTTTTCCATATTGGATACAATTGTATGAAGACAGCATTTGCCTTTTTAATGCGGTTTTTCACATCATCTCCAGCTCCACCATCTTCCGCCACTATACTACCTAGATACAGGAATGAGTTGACAGTCTCCAATCGCTGCTCATCTATTAACAGTGGCACCTCCATGTTCCCTGAATTTACTCTCATTTCCTTTGTTTTGCCTGTATTTATCTTGAGGCCAGCAGAGTCTGCTTCTTCTTTCAACAAGTTTAATTTAGCTTGCATATCAGTTAGCCTTGGAGCTAATAAAACTATATCATCTGCAAAATCCAAACCCTCCAGACGTTCTTGGATCCCCCACTGGATTCCTCGTCTCCTGCCTGCTATGACTCTTCTCATAACAGAGTCCAGAATGAGTAGAAAAAGTGTTGGTGACAAAATGCAACCCTGCTGGACTCCAGTTGTTATAATTATGGGCTCTGTCATATTTCCCTTGTGGTGTACGCAGCATTTGTAGCCATCATATAGATCTTTTATGTTGTTTAAGATCTTCTGTGGTATGCCATACTTCCGCAATACCTGCCAGAGCACTTTATGTTTCACGGAATCGAAGGCCTTTTGAAATGTAATGAATGCGTGGTACATGATTGCTTGGAATTCTTTGCTTTGCTCTAAAATGATCCTAAGAGTGTTAATAAGATCAACACAACTGCGTTGTGCCCTAAAACCGGCTTGTTCTTTACGCAGTCGCTTTTCAAGGGATTCTTTAATTCTGTTTAAAATAATTCTGGTGAGGCCCTTACTGTGCACTGACAACAACGTAATACCTCGCCAGTTGTTACAGTCTGACAAATTTCCCTAATTTGGGAGCTTCACCACCAAACCATTTTTCCACTCCTTTGGAGATTTCTCTTCAAGCCAAATATGCTTCAGCAAAGGATGGAGCATTTTAACAGTACTATCAATATCGGCTTTTAAGAGCTCCGGTGCTATGTTGTCTAGGCCAGGAGCCTTTGTATTTTTTAGTGTTTTCAGGGCAATCCTAATTTCGTCCATTGTGGGGCACTGCAAATTTATATCTTGATCTTCTTCTACTTCCTCTGGAACATCTCTTACCTGTTCCTCTTGGTTGTCTTCACAATTTAACAGTTCCTTGAAGTGCTCCTCCCATCTCTGTAGCTGTGCCTGTGGAGTTGTAAGCATCACCCCATCCTTGTTCTTAACTGGTCCTTCATGTCTGAAGTTCTTCATTGACAACCGTTTGGTAATGTTGTAGAGCTCTTTCATATTTCCTTGTCGTGCTGCCTCTTCCGCTAATTTTGCTTGCTCATCTACCCATTTCCTTTTATCTCGACGTATCAATGTTTCCAATTCTTTGTTCGCCTCCATGTATTCTTTATGCACTTCGCTCTTCTGCGATCTTGTCTTACAGAAATTTAACTTAAGTTTTAGTTCTTTCCTGTGGCTGATTTCATTCCACGTAGCATCGGAGATCCATTCCTTCCTCTGATGTGCCTTAAATCCTAAGATTTTTTCTCCCACATCTAAATAACTGTTTTTGATTTTTTGCCAGAATGTTTCAATTCCCTCTTCCATAAAGTTTTCTTCAGAGAGGACCAGGAATCTGTTTTGTAGTTCAAGCGCAAATGTTTCTTTGATATGTTAGTCTTTTAAACTTGCCACATCTATTTTCTTGCACCTATGATTGAGCTTGGTTCTATCTGCCACTATCTTCAGTCTCAATTCTGCCAAAACTAGGTGGTGGTCACTTCCAACGTCTGCCCCTCTTCTATTTCTGACATTTAACAGAGAGTGTCGGAACTTGCGGCTTATGACTATGTGGTCTATTTGATTTTCGGTAACGTGGTCTGGAGAAACCCACGTTATCTAATGGCAGTTACGATGTGGAAACAACGAGCCTCCAATGACTAGGTCATGTTCAGCGCATATATCTATCAACATTTCACCCTTTACACTCCTGATCCCCATGCCATGCACGCCCATGATATTTTCAAGCCCTTCATTTTCTGAACCAACTTTTGCGTTCAAGTCACCCATTAAAATTTTTATGTCCCTAGACTTTGTTTGTCTAAGGACTCCGTTAAGCTCTGTATAAAATGCGTCTTTTAATTCTCCTTTAGCTATTTCAGTAGGCGCATAGCATTGAATTACAGAGGCATATCGCACATTTGTTTTAAAGCGTGAGGTTATTATCCGTTCTGAGACTGGTTTCCACTCCAGTAAGCTCTTCTTGCTGCTTTTAGATAGTAAGAGCCCTACACCATTCCTATGCATCGCGTCCTCACCTATCTGACCCGCATACAGCAACACTCCACCATTTTGTGTTTGGAATTCCCCAGATTCTGGCCACCTTACTTCACTTAGTCCCAGTATATCTAGTCGATAGTTCTCCATCTCTTTTTCAACCTGTCTTAGCCTCCCTTCCTCTCTCAACGTCCTTACATTCCAAAAACCGATGCGGGTTTTCCTTTTCAGGCCAAAGGTCATATCCTTAAGATCCATCCGGCTGTTTCTCGTTTTAGTTTCTGTAATATGTGTTTTTTGGTGGTGAGGGTTATCAGCCCACAGCCCCCGAGTGTCCTGGTGGGGCTGCCACCTCATGGTCTGGACACCTGCCAATTTCAGGGCCTTACCCCTTAGATAGCTTGCCTTCACCTCGACTACAGGACGCTATCCATCCCTTCGCAGTAAGGCCTATGTGCATCAACGTTGTCCTGGTTTCCAAGGATCTTCAGCTATCCACATTAGGGGAATGTGTCTGCTGCCACACAATCCCAAGGAGGAAAAGGAAAGGAAGGGAATGTATAGGATGGGACAAACAGAATAGGATAGGACACTAGACGGGACGTTGTGAGACACACTTTGTCTGGATCCTCTATGGAGACCTGTCTGCCTTGGGAGGCCCTGCTGGTAGTTACACCACCGCCGGCATAGCCCTCCATTTCATTGAATCACACAAACCCCTCGCCCACACGTACAGTGTTTCGTTAAGGCGGTGTCTCCTGAGGGAAAAAAAATTACATAGAATGACTTGTAATCATACCATGGGTGATTATATGTTATTCTATGTAATTTTTACTGTGATGAAGACCGCCTTAGTGCTGTCGAAACCAAAGTCAATTTGACAATAATTTTATGCAACCGAGGTGGCTATGCATACATTCCGTTATAGTTGTAGGAACAAAAGGCGGGCGTGCAGATGTGCACGGGCGAATGGACGTGCAAGTATTGAACAACAGACCGCCCAGATGAACCAGGGGGGCCGGCCGCGGTGGTCTAGTGGTTCTAGGCGCGCAGTCCGGAACCGCGGGACTGCTACGGTCGCAGGTTCGAATCCTGCCTCGGGCATGGATGTGTGTGATGTCCTCAGGTTAGTTAGGTTTAAGTAGTTCTAAGTTCTAGGGGACTGATGACCACAGATGTTAAGTCCCATAATGCTCAGAACCATTTTGAACCAGGGGGCTACCACCGCTATCTCCTCATCTAATGTACAGTTAACGTTGCTGCGTATGGGCTTCCGAACCTACGCTTACGGCTTTTTTATTATTGTTTGGTTATTTATTAGAAACTTTAAAGTCTTATCGTATGGGTGTGTTGACTGATTATCCGACTTGCACTGGTGATGTTGCTATTTTGATTTCTGTTGCTTTAACGTTAAATTTTAATGGTTGAAATTCAAAGTTGGCGCAGGCTGGAATTTGCACGCCAGTACTTCACCTGCATGTCGGATGAGTTACGACATGTTTTATTTTCAGATAAATAACGGTTTATGATCCACTGAACAGATGGCTGTCAGCGTGTACTGCGCCCAAAGTATGGAATTAAAAACCGCGTAATAGTCGTCAGAAGGGACGTGTAGTCGCGGCATTCGCTGGGTAGTCATTCTGGGAGGCGCAATTAACCAACAAAAGAATGCCGTGCCGTGCACGGCTCGCGTTTATCCCATTTATTGTTTGTCATCTTCTATTACGATACTGCCGCCTCGTTTTCTTATTCCATTTACTGGCATCACTAACTTCCTGCCTTACTTGCCCCTGAGCGGCAGCAGCACCGCGCATCCATAAGTGCACTGTCGTACCATCTCTGGAGTGACCGATAGTATTTCAGGGTCGTCGTGTGTGTAACGGACCAGCAGTGCAGTCGGGACGCAACAGCAGTGAAGTCGGGGACGGAGCGCTGGTGAGGCGCAGACAGCCAGTGCTCACCGACCCCTGGCGACACACATGAACTGTCCGACGGAGGGAGATTGGAGCGGGACGACCGTTGGTCGATCGTTCGGTTGGTCATCTCATCGGCCGACGTATATTTGGTCCTTTCATCATTTCCAGGCCTGAGGAGTCGGTCGGTTGGCGCGTAGCACTGAGGAATTCTCCGCGGGACGTTGTTTGGCCAGGGCCACTGGCAGTCTCTATTCGGTGATGGAGTGTGTGGGGCTGTTCCCATTGCTACGAGGTGCGTGGCTCACTGACCCTGGACAAGAAAGTTGAGTTTTGATTTAATGTACCAGCAAGTCAGGACTGTTCACATTGTGTCGTTTGGAGTTCGTTGTCGGCTGTTAGGACGTTTCCGCGAGGAACAAAGTGGTTTTCAAGTTGGAAAATTCTAGCCACCCTCCGGTGGAGTTTCACTGTATTTGGCTATTTGAATTGAAATGCACCAGCGGAATATTCTGCCTTGAAGCCGTTAACGTTCCGGTTACCTGCCCTGGCCGTTGACGTAAATTTCAGGCAGTGTAGTTTCCCCTTCGTGTTCTTGCTGTCCAGCACGGTGTGTAGTTTGACAGCTCCATGTATGATTGGTTGTGGGCGCCAATATCTTCTACGTTGTTCCGTTGAACTTCCTGTTGTGCCCTGGTCAGGTGAAGTGGAAGTTATCTTGCCCGTGGGTCCGTTGACTGTCGTTCGATTGGATTTGTCGTCGGATCGTGAATGGTTGGCCCGACTGCCTGTCTCACCTAAGCGAGCGTTTGTGTTTGAATTCCAGACCGACCCTCGAATATCTGAGCGCCCTTGGGTGTACTGCCCTTTTTTTTATTTGTTCTTGTTATTTGTACTTGTACGGCTTCTAGCCGATTTTCTTTTTAAATTAAAGTTGTTTTTCCCCTAAGGCGTAAGATTCTTTAGGCCTTCAGCCGAATTTAAAGAACTGTTTCACATAAGACCTTTTGGCATTTTAAAGGTTTTAATGTTATTGAACTTCAAGTGTTGGACCTTCAGCGGATTTTTAGTTTGTTTTGCTCTTAAAGCCTCAGCCTATATTAAAGAACTGTTTCACGTAAGGCTATGGTATTTTAAGAAAATTTGTAACCTCCCCACAAAATAAAATAAATAATATGAATAATATTCTAATTTAGTGTAATTTCCCCACAACCTAACAACAGTAAAAAATATAATTATGTCGTTCACATTCAGTGTAACGTCCCAACAAAAAATAAATTCAGTAACCTGGTAATAATACAATGTAACTAACCTCTCAATTAAATTGTCACACACTTATAACTTTTCAATAATTGACTGTGGATTTAACCTGGTAAATTCTGGACGTCAGCAGTGCTGCGACATGCCCCTGAAAGATCATTCTGAATAAAAAAGAGAAAAATTCTTACCTCAATGAAGTCACCGGATAACGCATATATATCTGCTCTTACAATAAATTTTTCTGGCACAGCCCTGTGCAATGCTGGCCGATAGATTTGTCATTTTATGAAAGGAAATAACTGATTTTTCTTTTGCTATAATCGGGATGATCATGGTGTAGCCTCCCCACAAAATAAAATAAATAATATGAATATGAATAATATTCTAATTTAGTGTAACTTGCCCACAACCTCTCAACAGTAAAAATATAATTATGTCGTTCACATTCAGTGTAACATCCCAACAAAAAATAAAATCAGTAACCTGGTAATAATGCAATGTAACTAACCACTCAATTAAATTGTCACACACTTATAACTTTTCAATAATTGACTGTGAATTTAACCTGGTAAATTTTGGACGTCAGCAGTGCTGCGTCATGGCCCTGAAAGCTCATTCTGAATAAAAAAGAGAAAAATTCTTACCTCAATGAAGTCGCCCGATAACGCATATATACCTGCTCTTACAATATTTTTTTCTGGACAGCCCTGTGCAATGCTGCCCGATAAATTTGTCATTTATGAAAGGGAACAACTGATTTTTCTTTTGCAATAATCGGGATGATCATGGATTGGAGAAATTAGTAAATTCTTTAAATTGAAATGAATGGTTGTTAAAAGTTATTTTTTATGAGAAAGATTATTATTAGGACATTTTTGAAACATTTACATGGGACTTGAGATAACAATACTACACATGAGTGAGGCTCCTTTTTACCTTACACAATAATGCTCAGGCTCCGGCATCGATGCACCACGACCGGCCCAGCCAACACGACACACCAGGCCAGACTACTCGTTAGCAACAACTTACTACTACAGCTACACAGTTCCTACTGCAGTCAACACTGCTCTCTGGTCTGAGATTCTCTTGTATCTTGCATATCGCTGGCAGCGCGTGAGCAATACATCGAAATTACATCTGCTCGGACCTCTTACATAACCCTCGACTGGGGGGGGGGGAGGGGGGGGCGGGGGGCAAAAATTTGGCAGCGATGGTGAGTCAATTGGACTTGCCATGAACAACAATTTTTTCTAAAATGTATTAGGTTACTAAGACTACAGTCACAGAGTACATACATTATTGATAAGTACAGAACGTATTAAGTAATGAAATAGAGTGCACACGCTCAGAATATATCAAGAAATGACAAAAAGTACACGCAATGAGTACAAAACATATTAACAAATGACTAAGTGCACACGCACTGTAGAAGTCTTTAGCATATTTACAACATATCATGGAGTGAAATAAAGTGCACATGCACTGTAGAAGTCTTTAGCATATTTAGGACGACTGATCATATTAACAAATGAAATGAAGTGCACACGCACTGTAAAAGTCTTTAGCATATTACAAGGACTGATTACCCTAAAAATGAAATAAAGTGCACACGCACTGTAGAAGTCTTTAGCATATTACAACATATCATGGAGTGAAATAAAGTTGACACGCACTGTAAAAATCTTTAGCATTTTACAAGAACTAGGAAAGGAATGGGAAGCATTGCATCATGGTTGTAGCACAGTAGGTTGCACGTAGTTGCACCAAAAGTCCATATCTTTCTACAGAACCACAACACCAAGTGAGACAATCTGAAGTTCTCTTCCCTGAAGTATCAATCAGTGTAGCCAAGACACTGAAATGTTATATTAATATTCAATGTTATCATTTTGGTAGTACAATAGGTACACCAAACAGTAGGACAATAATAACATCTCCATCGCTCAAGGTGGTGGACAGCATGATGTGTCAACACCACATTTTTGTAGAACCCATACTCTTTCACCAACGTAGAATTAGTGCAAAAACCAAATATAGTGCTCCATGATCATGAGGATCGACAGTACAAACGGATATTGCAGTAATTTCTGGTAATTAGGTCAGAAGGTGAAGGACATTAAGTCTTAGCTAGTCATCATAGAGAATTACACTAGTCTATCAACCGATTTGAGTAATTGTTGGCACTCATTGCCTAGTTACTAAACATTTCTGTACTATGTATGGAGTATTACAGAACATTATTCATAAGTCATCTGATTACAGTAAATATTGGCACTCATTGGCCAGTTACAAATCATTTTATGCATTATTCAGAAGTCATCATTCAAAGCAAGAGTTAATTAATGGCATAGCATTTATACATAAGTCATCATATTACAGTAAACAGTGGCATTCATTGGCCATTTACTAAACATGTAGCAAGTATTGAATATTACAAAACACTTTTCATAACTCATCTGATTGCGGTAATTATTGGCACTCACTGGCCAGTTACAAACTATTTTTATGCATTATTCAGAAGTCCTCATTCAAAACACGAGCTAATGAGTGTAGCATCAAGCTACTGGTATTCATATATGATATCATGTAAGTGACATAAGACAAATTTAAAATATAAGACATTGGAACTATTATTCAAAGTCTGTATTACAATAACACATAGACATAATGGAATCAATACATCAGAGAAATTTGCGTTACATTTAGGACTAGAAATATATCTTAAACTGGTAGCATTATTTGGTTGTATACCGGTAAAAGCTGGGACTGGTAATAGATTTTTTTGTGCTAGCAATGCATTGCGTTGAGATCGGTAATTAATTGCTGGGGCATGAAAATATTTGCTTTTGACTTATTGCTGGAAATAAGGATTAATAACGTCATTCGTCATGAGTCAGCTGTAGCAAGGTTATGAAACAAGTAGAGTATATGTGATCACATTCATGAATGTTACACACAAATGGATAAAAAAAATGCAAGTACTAGAACAGGTTTAATGACTAACTGCTTATAGCACATTAATTACCTGAATAGCTTCTCCTGGAAAAAATACAAAATGAATTATTGAGCTGAAAAAAGAAATGCATATTATGCTGAAAACTAGTGAACTTCGAATTAACAGGTAATGAAACGTGTAGTCAATATGTATGTACTCTAGCTGTCTTTTCCAAAACATTCAGTCATTATACCATGCAACATTAGACATACTGTCAAAAGGAACTGCAACAAATACTTAAATAACTACATAGCATTTCTTAACTAACAGTAAATATATAAACGTCATCATTATCATCATCTGCAAAGAAAAACTTCATTATTCATATTAGCATATTCTTCATATAATTATTCATCATCATTTATTATCATCTGCAAAATATAGACACTTCATTATTCACATTCACATTACCATTTACTTCGTACAACTATTCATAGTATAGAGTTTCTTATTTCTAGCATATTTCATCACTAAAACTAAGATGTGTAGTTCTGTCTGACAGCCTGCATCAATCGCCTCGTATTCTGAAAGAAAAATAATTAGTCAAGACTGCCATCATACGATATGTATAGTATATTCTGGTTAATGCTTGTTAACTGTGATCCATTTACTCTTCATGACAAGATATTGCAATTTCTTTCGTTCATTCCGATGGTAAAATTCCCATTTAATAGTAATCAACTGTGGTTTGTTTAATTTATTTCTTTTACACGTTATTGCTTTCTGAAAATGATGAATAAGTATTAATATCTTGCATTTAAATCATATACCCATAAAATAAAAACTTGTTTCTAGTGATACAACTAAGCATACAGCATAGCATGACAGAAAACGAAATATGTCCAAAACATAGACAGTTTTCAAGTGCAAAAGATGTACACACAGTATCACAATGTAGTGGCAAAAAGTGTAGAATAGTCAAGATATTGAGATATCATGAGAAAAAATGTCAAAGTGAACTGGTGTTTGTTATATCTTAAAGATTACATAGTGCATACAGACAAAAATTCTAATTTCGATAGGAAAACAATCATACATACACAAAAAATGGAAAATGTGCACGGTCTAATATATAACGACAAGAAAGGCGACCTGCTAACCTTACCTTGCCGGGCACTTGCCAAGAAAAAAATACGATCATAATCAGGAAGTAGTAACATAAATATAAGGAAATGGCATTACAGTGTGATAAATCATAAAGTATGTTCATACAATAAAGGGTTTAATATTGGAGACATGGTGATTGCCTTTACTTTTTCTGGTTCTCAGAGTTTCGACGTGTACTACATTGGGGTGAGGAATGCTGCGAATTCTGTATGGACCTGCGTACATAAGCTCAAATTTACTGCATCTACTCTTTCCTCTGTTGGATAAATAGTGTGTACGTACTAATATCTTCTGCCCAACGTGAAAGTCACGGCGTGTACAAACCTGTTTTTGGTGTCTCCTCCGGCGCTCTGCGGCACGTTTGATGTTGTTGAGCGCAATGTCAATTATTTCATGGTGTCGTAGTCGACGAGAGGTAGGAAAGGATACTAATTCTTTAAATTTGTTATGTGGTTCAACATATTTCAATATAACAGTCGGAGATAGCTTAGTAGATTCATTTGGTGTGGAGTAAATTACATCCTGGAAACAGAGTATGTGTGTGTCCCAATCAATATGTTTTTTATGACAGTATATTCTACATAGTTTAATAATTAGACGTTCACAAGGGTTCGAAGAAGCGTGATACTTGGATATATAGATCGGAGAAATGTTTCTTGTTCGTAACATACGTGTCCATATAGCAGATCGAAACTGTGGTCCATTGTCGGAAATTACTTTCAATACATGCCCTACATGAAATAAAAAATGTTTTATAAATGCATTGGAAACAGATATAGCAGTAGCTTTGCGTAACGGAGTGAAGGTAACAAATTTCGAAGTGAGTTCAACAGCGACAAAGATGTAATAAAAACCTCTATTCGATCTGGGAATCGGACCAAAAATGTCTACAGCGACCATGTGTCTCAATTTAACAGGCACAATGGGATGTAACGGAGGAATATGTGAAGTCGTGTCTTAGCTTTCTGGCAGATTTTACATGACGCTAAAACTCGTCGAATACGTTTCTCCATGTTGGCAAAATAACAGTTCTGTCTCAGTATAAGAAAACATTTTCTGGCTCCATAATGTGCGTAACTTAAATGAGTATACCAAATTAATGTGTTAACAAGCTCGTCAGGAATGCATAGTAACCAATTGTTGCTGTCAGGGTGAGAGCGGCTAAACAGAATATTATTGCGTACAGTATAATGGTAACATTATTCTTATCTTGCCAAAGGCGTTTAATTTATTTCCAAACGTTGTCTTTGCACTGCTCCTGTACTATGTCTCGTAATGACGACGAAATGAAATTTTCAAATGTGACTTGTTGAATATACATGACGCTAAAATTTGCTTGGCAGGAGTTGGTTGCGATGTCTTGCTGATTGTTGCTGAGAGAACGGGATAGTGCTTCTGCTACAACAATTTGTGTACCGGGAATGTGAACAATTGTAAAATTTATCTCCTGTAAATAAAGTTTCCATCTGCTTAATCTGTCATGTGTAAATTTTCCTGAAAGTAAAAACTGAATAGCTCTATAATCTGTGTAAACGGTCGTATGTCTTCCATAAAGAAAATGCCTAAATCTCGTAAATGCCCATACAACACATAATGTTTCAAGCTCTGTAACAGAATAATTGCGTTCAGAAGGTGACAGAATGTGACTCGCGAAGGCGATGTTTTTAATTACTGTAGTACCGTCTTCTTCAATTTCCTGAAAAATGTGTACGCCTAAAGCGGTGTTAGAACTGTCGGTGGCAATGGAAAACTTTCTAGTAAGATCTGTGTTTATAAAAGTGGTGCATTCAACAAAGCATGTTTCAGATTAACAAATTCAGAATGTGCTTGGCTATCCCAGGACCAAATAGTGTTTTTACCCGTCAATTGGCATAATCTAGGGGTGTCTAAAGCAGAGTGATGAAGAAATTTACGAAAAAAATTAATTAAACCCAAAAAGCTGCGTAGTTGTTTCTTCGTCGTAGGTACAGTAATGTCACGTAAAGCTTGAAGTTTTTCCGGGTCAGGCGCAATGCCTTCTGCTGAAATTAAGAAATTTTATGGAAGTTTTGCCAAAGTGCGATTTGCTAAGATTAACTGTGAGTCCTTGTGCACGAAAAGTTTGTAACAGTTGTTCAATAATCAGATTGTGTTCAGACCAGTTAGCTTCTGCGATAAGGATGTCGTCTACGTATGGCGTGATTCTGTCTTTAAGTTCTGTCGGAAGTATAGTATTCAAACCGCGAATAAATGCAGCTGAAGAAATTGCTAAACCGAACGGTAATTTACAAAATTGATAACAGTCACCAAAACAGAGAAATGCTGTGTACTTTCTGCAGTTCGGATGGAGCTGAATTTGCCAAAATCCCTATTTTAAATGTAATGTGGAATAAATAGCATTACCATGAAATTTCTGTAGAAGTTCTTCTAGTGTCTGTGGGCGATCTGTTTCATTAATAATAATGTCGTTGATGTGACGCGAATCAAGTACGAGGCGAAGTGAGCAATCCTTTTTCTTAACAATATGTACGGACTAACTGCCGGTTCAATAATTCCTTCTGAACTTGATCTCTGTGAATGACTGGAATGGGATAATGTTTGGCTTTAAACGTGTCATGCTGTTTAACTTGAAATTCATACATAAAACCGGACATAGTACCAGGGACATTGTCAAAAACTGGAGCTTGCTGTAAAAGAATATTGCGTAGTTGAGTACTTTCGTCGTCTGTATTTGCACTGCTTTGTTTTACTTTATCAGAAATCATTTGCTTAACGTCATAGTCGGCTTCGTCTGGTGTATTGTAGTTGTGAACATACGTATCTGTGAACAATGTGGAATGACAGTTTATGTTACGTGGTGCAGAAATGACCTCTGTCTGATTAATTATTTGTTCTTCTGCAGATAAAGAGTGCCGAAATTCTAATGCCTGTTGTACATTTTCATCGTTTAACATTAAATAGGAATTTTGAAAGTCAATAATTGCGTCGTATTGTACCAAAAAATTCGTACCTAGAATAACGTCTGTTGTCAATAAGGGAACAATCCAAAAATTTGAGTGGAACGTATGACCTGAAATACAAAATGATAAGTGTGTGTGTAACTTTACATCTACTCCTTTACCAGATACTGCTCCTTTTACTTTAGTTTTGCCTAATGGTAACGTAGGATAAATATTCTCTTTGTTACATTCGTTGAAGGTTTCTTCATTTATAACTGACATGGGTGATCCAGAATCGATTACTGCTGAAAATGTGTATGATCAAATCTATACTTCAACGACAGGGTGAGAAATGGTTTATTTTTTTGTTTAACTGGTTTTTCATGCAAAAGCGTGTCTCGGATGTCGTCAAAAGTAATAACATTTTCGTGAATAAGATTCTTTGTGTCAAAAGTATTGCTTGCGTTGCTGGAAGATGCAACCTGTACTGTATCTAGTCAAATTATTTCTGACGTGCTGTTATTTGCGGGAGGATGCTGTGGCATCTCGACTATTTGTACTGTTCTGTTATTTCGTCCTGACGTATTACGTTCTGGATGATACCTACTGTCTGGTTCATTCATGATAATCTTTTGTTGTGGTTGATTATGCTGCTGGAAAGACGGACTGTTATTAAACGTACGCTGAAAATTGTGCTCATTACTTTTACGTCTGTCATGATAGTCATTGCTATACGGCGCGTTACGATAGGAATTGAAATGATGTGTTTTCTGTACGTACTGATTTCCTTGTTGCGGTGCGTTACTATTTGGTGGAGCCGACGCTATGCGTGTAGGCGGCGAAACATTAAAGCAAGGTTGACCTTGCACATTACATTGTTGGTTAGGTATGCAAACTGGCTGGTTTTGTTGCTGTTGTGGGAAAAGCCTCTATTGTTGCCTAAGTGTATCTGCGATTGCTGAAAATTTTGTACATACTGATGATTAAACTTTTTTGCTGGTACTAAAGTTCTCGTGTTTGTCATTTCTGGACCGTATAATGATAAGTGTCACTTTCAGGTAAAACTTGCCGTATCAGGTTTTCTTTAGTCATTTCTAATCCTAGATAGATCGATAGTTGAAGAGCTGTTTTGATAGATATAAGGGATAGTAAAAGAGAAGGCAGCAGTGCACAAAACTAAAGATGAAATAGCACTACTACGGCTCGGGGCCGTGTGCACGCTACGGCACATATTCATCGAAGTGTAATGAATCCCCTGAGGTCAATTACGCGCTGCAAATAAATTTTAGTTTCTGCGTTACAGGCAATGGCGGTGAAAATTCAAAAGTAAATTGTCGTATCCAATCCAATTCTAGTTTCTGTATTACAGGCCAAGCTGGTGTAAGTACAAAAATAAATTGTCGTATCCAGTCAAAAGGGTGAATCTGTGTTCTGTCATTCTTAAATTTCCCAACGGATAGAAAGTGCTTGTAATCAAAATTATCGTCTCTGAATGTGTGAACAGGTTCAGGATTTTATAAGAATCTATTTGTCTGTGTCTGTTCGGATTCAAAGTCACGTAGTCTTTGTAAATTACCTAAGTTACACTGGCTGTGTGAGTGTGACAAATGTTCGGGATGTGGCATATGCTGTGACGCGGTAGAAGCTGAAACATTTTTCAATTCTGTCACTTTAAACCGTTCGTCAATTTGGCTGTTCTGTTGTTCACATTTCTTATCGACTTTCGCTTCCAGAGTGCGTGAAAGTTCTGCTGACATTAATTTAAACTCGTTGCGTAACTGTGTTGCATTTTCAGGACATTGTTTAGCGACTGCAATAATTTCATCTCTAAGTAATTTCGTTGTGGCTACATGTGTATTACTTAATTCTTCACTACTGTTCCTAGCACAAGCCTTACTTTCCTCACGTAATTGTTCTTTAGTATCATGACGTTGCACGTCAACGGCTGTAGTCTGTTCACTAAGTTGTTTGTTCTGTTCATTAAAGTTGTCGTGCTTTTCATTCGACTGTTTGAAACTTTGGTTAAGTTGTTCGTGCGATTGATTAAATTGTTTATAACTGTTGTCTTGTTTTTCATTAAGTTGTTTGAAACTGTAGTTTTTCATTCCATTGTTTGAGATTTTCATTACGTTGTTTGTATGATTCATTAAGTTTGTCCTGTTTTTCACTAGCCGGCCGAAGTGGCCGTGCGGTTAAAGGCGCTGCAGTCTGGAACCGCAAGACCGCTACGGTCGCAGGTTCGAATCCTGCCTCGGGCATGGATGTTTGTGATGTCCTTAGGTTAGTTAGGTTTAATTAGTTCTAAGTTCTAGGGGACTAATGACCTCAGCAGTTGAGTCCCATAGTGCTCAGAGCCATTTGAACCATTTTTGTTTTTCACTAAGTTGTTTGTACGATTCATTAAGTCGTTTGAAATTTTCATTAAGTTGTAGCAATACTGCCATAACTTGATCCATTCCAAAATTAGCGACTCTATTTTCTATGCTGTGTGTTGGTGTATCTGCATTTGTCACGTTTTGTGTAACCATTTGGTCATTCTCTGATTCTTGAGAAGGTTCGCCAATTGGATATGCACTGTTGGTCACTACAACGGAATGAAATAAATCTGACATATTTTGAGTACATTGTTCACCTTCGTTAGAAACAATTATCTGTTCGTTACGTAAGTTTTGAAAATTAGGTGTATCAAACTGAGCAGCGTTCATTCTAACGGAACGTGCCGCGTCATCATTTGCCGTTAAATTAAGTGTGGACATAAATGAGTTTGTTTGCTCATCATCTGGAATAAAATCATTACAAGTGATCGGCACGCACTGATTATCAGTAATCAGAGGATTATCGCTATTACACTGAGTGTGTCAAGTATTATCGGTCAAATTATTCGAGTCAGCTTTTTCACTCATTGCACATCGCGATGTACTGTTAACAGTTTTTCGCGGCATTTTCACAAATCAAAATTAAGCACAAAATCAATCAAAGTCAAAGCAAAATGGAACAAATACAATTACAACACAGAGCAATAAATTGCCGATGACCTGTGAAAGAAAGAGTGACAAGTTAGTAAATGCGTTGCGCCAGATGCAAACTCCATTTAAAATTAAGTAAACAAGAGCAGGTATATAACTAACTACTTCTAAGAAATTCACAAAAATACGATACTGTCCGGTTGTCGACAAGTGTAACATCCCCACAAAATAAAAATAATATAATATATATGAATAATATTCACATTTAGTGTAACCTCAATACAGAAAAATTGCTAAACCTCTCAACAGTAAAATATATAATAATGTCGTTCACATTCAGTGTAACGTCCCAACAAAATAATTTCCGTAGCCTGGTAATAATACAATGTAACTAACCTCTCAATTAAATTGTCGCACACTTATAACTTTTCAGTAATTGACTGTGAATTTAACCTGGTAAATTTTGGACGTCAGCAGTGCCGCGTCATGGCCCTGAAAGATCATTCTGAATAAAAAAGTGAAAAATTCTTGCCTCAATGAAGTCGCCAGATAACTCATATATACCTGATCTTACAATAATTTTTTCTGGACAGCCCTGTGCAATGCTGGCCGATAGATTTGTCATTTATGAAAGGAAACAACTGATTTTTCTTTTGCAATAATCGGGTTGATCATGGATTGGAGAAATTAGTAAATTCTTTAAATTGAAATGAATGGTTGTTAAAAGTTATTTTTTATGAGAAAGATTATTATTAGGACATTTTTAAAACATTTACATGGGACTTGAGATAACAATACTACATATGCGCGAGGCTGCTTTTTACCTTATACAATAATGCTCAGGCTCCGGCGTCGCTGCACTGCGACCGGGCCAGCCAACACGATACACCAGACCAGACCAGAGCAGACTCCAGACTAGCAACAACTTACTGCTACAGCTACACAGTTCCTACTGCAGTCAACACTGCTCTCTGGTCTGAGATTCTCTTATACCTTGCATATCGCAGGCAGCGCGTGAGCAATACATCGAAATTACATCTGCTCGGACCTCTTACAAATTAATATTATGGAGTTTTAAGTGTTAGGCCTTCAGCCGATTTGAATTTAACTTGTCTGCTCTTGAAGTGTCTGATTCTTTGGGCCTTCAGCCTAACTAAAGACCTGTTTTAAGATAAGGCTTCGCCTTTTAAATTTCTGGTTTTTTGAGTTTTGCCTAATTAAGGACTATTTTACGTAAGGCCTTTGTTCTCTTTTTTTTAAAAAAAATTAATGTTGTTTAGCGATAAGTGTTGGGCTTTCATCCGATTTTGAATTCAAATTGTTTTCTCTGAAAATCTCAGATTCTTTGGGCTTACAGCCTAAATAAAGAACTGTTGTAAGATAGCTTGCCTTTTAAATTTCTGATTGTGCTTGCGTTTTAAGTTATTGGCCTTCAGCCATTTTTAAATTAAAGTGGATTTCAGCCGGTAATTAAGTCCCAAAGATTACAGCTGTTTGTTAAAGGAGAAGAATTTTTCTTGGGCTCTTGTAATGTTTGATCAAATAATAAAGTTGTACGTTCGAGTGTAACTGACAGCCCCTTATTTTGGCCCTTTTCCACAATTTAAATTACCTGTCCTGTACTGTGGGTTTAGCAAGGCGTCTCATATACATCTACCCATGGGGACCGTGCCCATCCCTACATGGAATTTGCTTTTCCTAGGCACTATGGCAACTGCGAGCAGGACACTGCAATGATTCACACAGCTCACAGTATATGCGCGTTGTTCGAAGAGCACTACGATGTGTTCACCTTCTCCTCTTGCCAAAGATTACCTTCGGATTAAAACCCAATCGATAATCTCGATTGGGCTGTTCGTAAGATGCATCCTCAACCGAGGAACCTATCGCAGCTGGCCTCGGTACTGGATTCTGCTGGCTCCACATCCCTGTCGGCACCTTCCAGATACTCATATTGGTTCTCTTCCAGCACGTCTCGCAGCGATCACGCGGCAAATTGTGGTCTCACTAATGCGACTAGCCACTGTATCTTTTTACATGTTGTTAACTAGTCATTGGCTTATTTTCACTTTCTGCAGTATCATCACGGTTGCAGTACGGCTGTCTACGAGCATCACGAAATGCAGGAGGGTCTGCAGCGAACTGACGCATGGTGCAGGGAATGGCAATTGAATCTCAATGTAGACAAGTGTATTGTGCTGCGAATACATAGAAAGCTAGATTCCTTATCATTTAGCTACAAAATAGCGGGTCAGCAACTAGAAGCAGTTAATTCCATAAATTATTTGGGAGTACGCCCTAGGAGTGATTTAAAATGGAATGATCATATAAAGTTGATTGTCGGTAAAGCAGATGCCACACTGAGATTCATTGGAAGTATCCTAAGGAAATGCAATCCGAAAACAAAGGAAGTAGGTTATAGTACGCTTGTTCGCCCACTGCTTGAATACTGCTCAGTAGTGTGGGATCCGTACCAGATAGGGTTGATAGAAGAGATAGAGAAGATCCAACGGAGAGCAGCGCGCTTTGTTACAGGATCATTTAGTAATCGCGAAAGCGTTACGGAGATGATAGATAAACTCCAGTGGAAGACTCTGCAGGAGAGACGCTCAGTAGCTCGGTACGGGATTTTGTTAAAGTTTCGAGAACATACCTTCACCGAGAAGTCAAGCAGTATATTGCTCCCTCCTACTTATATCTCGCGAAGAGATCATGAGGATAAAATCAGAGAGATCAGAGCCCACACAGAAGCATACAGACAATCCTTCTTTCCACGAACAATACGATACTGGAATAGAAGGGAGAATCGGTAGAGGTACTTAGGGTACCCTCCGCCACACACCGTCAGGTGGCTTGCGGAGTATGGATGTAGATGTAGAAGTATCCATTTCACTGGGATTCCCGGTTCTTCGCAATTCATACTTGTTTTACTGCATTGGAAGCTTCTGTACCACGTGATCACCGTGTCGAATGGCGGTGCATAGTTGCCGTACTTGTCCATCAAGCGAGCATGATTTTGGCACCTTCGTTCTCCTTCAAATTTGAAAAATGAATTACTGGACGATACCTCACTTCAAAAATGAACTGCAGCTTGTTATTTTAGATCGTCTACCAGTGTGCTACGCTTCACTTTTGCAAGTATACCATTAAAATATTTGAGCATCCTTCGTGAGTCGATTTACTCGTTTACAGAAAACTTCTAGTATATATCTGAAAGTTTCACATTCGTCAACATATGTTTTAACAGGGAAAGGGAAAATGCTGGAGTGACGCTGCCGATGTGGCAGATAAGTGTGTAGAACAACAGGTGCTGTTGCAACGTTCACCTGTATACCTAGGCCCTCTTTATGACATTTTCAAAAGACGGATTCTATTAAAAAGAATGTCATTTGCCCTTTCAGAAATCCGAGTCCTACATTTTTTGAAGAAGAGCTTCCTTGTAGAAGCGAATACGAGGGGGTTATACGGCTTTATTCGTATTTTTTTCTGTTCGCTGGAATAAAAAGAATTCGGTGAATTCGCAACAGAGGTGAATGCGAGACAACAACTCGGCCTGGTCGTTCCACTGCAAAATAGCGCTGGCTGCGCTGTGTCCTAAACCCGCAGTTTAATTCCGGGGGCTGCTAGATTCATTCACGAAAAAAAACGAGAGACGGAAAGAAGCGAAAAAAAGAGTTGAAAGCGCGTGTCACGTATTAACAACAGAGGTAAAAAAAATATACGGATCCATCTGGGCACAAAGAGACCATTTTTCCATCGTGTACATCGTCCCTTGACATAAATGGAAGATTCTCTTAATGAAGTAAAAATTGAGCCCGTGATCTCTGTCGCCACAGAGACAGATTACTTACAATTCTCGCACGATTTACTGCATTCGCAGCCACAGCATGCCGATACAATTTTGTACCCATCCTCGTCTATGGCTGCATGATTATTTCGTACGAAAAAAAGGAATCGAAGGCTTCACACCAACCAGGACATATGCACTGGGACATATGCACTGGGACTATATGGATTGTCGTTAAGCATTTAAGGCTATCTAATACTTATTCCGAATTAACTAATGGTTGTAGGGGAATTCAGATCGTGTAACAGATGATTAACGGTTCGTTCTGTTTGAATCTCACAATAATGTCTGCGTATTTTAAGTATATCTGCCGTTGCCGATCAAGAAGATTAGGAAAGTGGCATTCTTTGAAAATGAAGCGTGTATTATGTAGCTAACAACCAGTCGATTGTCGGCCGTGTCCTCTGATTTTACGTAACTCAGTCTGTGCTTTTAAGAAGCGCCAAACTGCAGGCGACAAATTGCGTACAGTCGCCTCAAGTTTCTTATTTAACAATGATTATAAAACTTGATTTTGTGATCAGTTGGGCTTCTATTTGTTTGTTACATAGAACATTGTCGTTATAATGCTCCAAATATAGTCAAAACTTAAATACTGTACAACGGGAGCTATTGCTCCGTTTCATCGGCCGCTGGTCGCGAAATCGTTCGCTGTGGCTAGCGCCTGCTCAGCGGTGGCGCGTGACCTTGGCTGTGGCACAAGTTTTAAATTTTAACCTTCGGAAAAGCTATCAGGGTACACAAAAGATTCACCCCAGCACTTACTGGAGTATTTTATTGTATTTACTATTGTTATTAACGTTCCATCTCAACTGAACCGTGTGCGTACTAAATGGATTGTCATTAAGAATTTAAGGCGATCGATTATTTATTCCAAAGTAACTGATAGATGTAGGGGCCTCATCGTAACACTTCCTCCCTACTACAAGAACACTGCTTTAATCATAGTACTGTCTACCTTCAATATCGTGTCGACACTGTGAACACGTTCATCCGTTGAGCAAGCAGAGTTGATATTGCGCAGAAATAGAAACTGTCTCTTTCCTTATTTAGAATGACCAGGCGTTAGGGATGGCTCGTATTGCTGAAAACATCGGTTTTCGACTATATCAATTCTTTTCCAGGCCAGCTTAACCCGAGTGTTAAACCCACACAAAATATCCGTTTTCTGAAATATTCCAGTTTCGGGTTTTATTCCAATTATTTTCTGTAATTGTCGTAGAACTCAAACAAAGAGTGATAAAGTTTGACTGTATGAGTTTCAAAATATATATAATCAACATATTAAATTAAGAAAACGAAATAAAATAAAACGCATTGCGTCCACCATTCGAAGCTTTTCTATGGAAAAGTGGTAAGTGGTTGTATGCCACAAAAACCACCATTATTCCCCTATTGACTCTAAGCTTATGAATCTCTTCTCAAAAACATGATGTAATCGGGGATCAAACTATTATTTGGGCATTACGAATAGTCGGCGCTAAAGGGTGAAACTGAGATTGGAGAAATTCGTTCTTAACGGCATATTATATAGACACAGGCAACAAAATTAGCAACTTTCTATTTTTGTTGTGTACTATGAATGAATTGGCAAGTTTTTATTTTATTCCTGGTACCATAATGTTCTTTTATTATTTCATACAAATGGCAGACAAATCGTAAAATTTTTAAAGAAATGAATTATTATACCTCACTGGTACGCCACTTTAAAAGAATAGTTCCTGACTATGATTGATGACATTCTGGAATACAATGAATATGCGGCCACGATAACGAGAAACCACCGTACGGAGTAGACGGCACAAATCTTGCACACTGCATGTACTAGAGTGCCTTAAGCTACGACTTTCGGCAATGGGGACATTATTGTCTCAGCAATGCTCTACCAGTTCTTATGCCAAGTGTTTGTTGCTCGTTTCACTCGTCATTGACATTAAAAGTTCTAATCACGTTCCCCATTTCCATTTTTCAAATCAACGCAAATTTCGCGAAAGAATTATTTTTTAAGAGAATTGTTGGTTTAAAAACGAAAACCTTTAGCACGACTGCTACGGGTAACTAGTACTTCGATATTTACTCAGATATTAGTAAAAAATTGAAAACACCTGCTACAGCCGAAACCAGAAAAATACTGAAAAATATCGGTTATTCAGAACTAAAATACCGATGTCTGTTTTAGCCGGTCAGTTTTTCCCATCCCTACCAGACTTCTCGATTTCGCCTGGAGAGTTCCGATTTTTTGAGTCCAGTCCCCTTGTCTCCATCGGGTTCTTTCGTGACGCCCAAATGCTGCGGCTCTTTGAAATCAAATGAAATTATCCTTCATGTGAGGTTTCATCAAGTAATTATTTATATTTTTTGAGAGTGTAAAAGTTTCTACAGCGGCAAAGTTCCCGAGGTGGTAGTGCGGACCAAAACAAGAAAAAAATGTCTGGTCAACGTTGTCTGTAAACTGCGTACCTTAGTAGTTATGAGCACGTGCTTAGTAGAAGAGATGCTCATAGCTCTTAAGGTATGCACTTTTGAGGTCCACGTTTACTGGGCTTTTCCTCTTGCTTTGCTCCATACTACCACCTCTGAAAGTTTGTCGGCAGAGTTATGATATACAATGCGTAGCGATAAATTTGGTCTGTAAAACGAACCTTGCGGTATATGAGTTACAATCAGTTTCAACACAGATTAATTCATGTAACAACGATTCATGAATCATTATGGTAAGATTCCTGCTGCAACATTATATTCTTCGTGGAGATGGTGTAATTTATGCAGTCAAAGAAATATGAGAGATCGCCACTCACTGCTGTGCCACCGCTCTCGGTAGCGTTGTTTCATCTACGTCAACGTTTCTGTTGATGTTGCTGATTTTAAATAAATAGAGGAAAGCGGATGGAGAGAAACTAAACCGACAGTGAAAATATCTCATTTACTTTGCCGTAATTTCAATTTGTAAGCGTTTCCTGAAAGCCAGCGGAGAGCTGGGGAGTAAAGAGGTAGGGTTTCGTCCCGACAGTACGAGAAAAAAGAGCAGTCGCCCGTGGAAGGCTTTAGTGTTGCGTCCCTTTTATTTCGGCACCGTCACCAGGGCGGATGGAGTCGGCACAGACGGCCGCTTCGCTGCAATTACTGCTCAGCGGTTTTTCCGGCGCCCACGGTCGGCGGCGCGGGGGGTGGCGCTACAAGGGGAGGAAGCGGCGGTCGGAGCCGTTGCCGCACCGAGGAAGACGCGGACCGTATCTCCGCGAACAGGACAAGGCAGCTAATCACCTGCCGCGAGGGCGCCGGCGAGGTGCGCGGTAATTTCCATGAGAATTGCAGCCTATAAAGCCCGACGTCTGGGAACGAGGTGCTTGGAGATCCTCATTGATCCGCTCGTTTTCGAAATCTCTATGTTCGCACGTTGTCAAAATTTAGTAAGAAACACACCTCCCTTTCCCTCCCCCCCCCCCCCCAAGGTGAAATTCCAGAATCGTTTTAATTCAGTTGTGGACTATGACGAGAGTAATGAGGAGTACCGGAAATGAGGTTTTCTATATACTTCACACCAAAATTGGTAACCATGAAGTAGACGAATTGAAGGAAATATTTTTCCGTTATAGGCTTACTTTAGCTAAAATATCGTTCCAAAATAGACGTACAACTTACTAATAATACCTTTGCTCTTGTTTACACATTCTACAAACCATTACTTTTCTTCTGTTGTTAGCGGAAAGTCTTGTTTGCACATTCCTCTTTGGCAAATTTTTAACGCACATTTTTGCTATGCATCGGTGCTTTTTTTCTGACTACTTCACAAGCGAAACAGCACTGTACTTTCGTGTGCACAGCACTGAGCCCAGTGTTCGTGTTTATCCATTTGCAGAATGAGATTTTCACTCTGCAGCGGAGTGTGCGCTGATATGAAACTTCCTGGCAGATTAAAACTGTGTGCCCGACCGAGACTCGAACTCGGGACCCTTGCCTTCCGCGGGCAAGTGCTCCACCAACTGAGCCACCGAAGCACGACTCACGCCTGGGGGATGTTTCCAGAATTTCGGTGGCTCAGTTGGTGGAGCTCTTGCCCGCGAAAGGCAAGGGTCCCGAGTTCGAGTCTCGGTCGGGCACACAGTTTTAATCTGCCAGGAAGTTTCATATCAGCGCACACTCCGCTGCAGAGTGAAAATCTCATTCTGGAAACATCCCCCAGGCTGTGGCTAAGCCATGTCTCCGCAATATCCTTTCTTTCAGGAGTGCTAGTTCTGCAAGGTTCGCAGGAGAGCTTCTGTAAAGTTTGGAAGGTAGGAGACGAGGTACTGGCAGAAGTAAAGCTGTGAGTACCGGGCGTGAGTCGTGCTTCGGTGGCTCAGTTGGTGGAGCACTTGCCCGCGAAAGGCAAGGGTCCCGAGTTCGAGTCTCGGTCGGGCACACAGTTTTAATCTGCCAGGAAGTTTTTGACCATTTGCTTTGTTTTATTTGTGGGTTGTGAATTTTGCCCACCTGTGAAAGAGACAGAGAGAGAGAGAGAGAGAGAGAGAGGATATTTGCCTGGCAAGATATAACCATTACGCTCTCTGTTATATCCAACCGGGCAATCTACGCATTTCACACGGCATTCACTGTGACAAACATTCTATAAGTTGCGTCTGATATAGAATGTGACCTTTAGAAATTACTATATATAAACTCTGCACAAAAACCAAAGTTTATATACGTTCATGACGAGTTCAGTATGAAAATCACACTAGAGGTAGATAGATTAAATCTGTGAACGCTAGGAGCAATTCTCCCGAAATGGGTGAGAGAGGGTGAGAATGAGAAACTTTATAAAATACAAATAATGCAAGTATTGCAAAACGCACTTTTCATTCATTTATCATTAATTATTCAACAACGTGACAGAGCTTACCCTTTTTTAGATTACATCAAGCTTTGACATCAAAAGCGATGATACACATGACAAAGTAAATCCGATAAACTGTGGGTGTTTAGTTTTCATGTGGCACTGGGTTTTATGATTTGGCAGAGTGCGCTGGAGCCATCCGGCTAGGAACCACTTGTTACCCAGCCACCAGGGAGGCGCCCACAGGGGATAAACTTAACATGAGGTCTAAAGACTCTCGGAAGGGCAATGCCATGTGGGGACCAGTCACGTGCACTGGCGGTCGCCATGCCATTGCTACTAAGTGTTCGTTGCTAATGCAGAGTGGCACGCTACCTTTCCCAAAATACTGCTGAGGCAACAAGCAGACAGGCGTTTCTGAATAGCCTTAGCAGAGTATACTAAAGAGAAAACTGGCACAGTGAGAAACCTACGCGTTTTCTGCGTGTGGTGCCCTGTACAGTTAAAATATCTTTACGTGGTGCTTGCTGGTCGTACTCCGGATGCTGGTTGTAGGAGAACAGTAGTGGGTGAAAATAGAGGAAGATAAGACCTCCTTTACCTGGTCAGAGGACAAAATTCGTGGTTGGGAATGGAATGTGAGCTACTTTTCAGGGAGCCCATGTGCCTGCAGAGAATGTTAGGAAAAAGGATGAGTGGACAGTGCTAAAACGATGAGGTTGACGGGGGAGAGGGGTGGGGGGGGGGGCGGATTAGGATGTCGATTTCCAAGAAAAGACGGTGCAGCAGCTACTGACATCGCAGAAACGTTTGTCAACAGTGAGATATTGTAGCTACATGTTTTAATGCTTTGTCAGCTTGGGAAAACAAGAGATTGGGAAACTTTTTCGGAGGAGAGAGGACAAGTTTTGTTACAGGCTTCCTATTGGAAGAATGGTTAACAAGCATTGTGATTGGAAGCCCAGCTTTTTTTGGGTGGGTGGGGGGGGGGCTCCCATAGAATTGGGAGCAGAGAGGATTTTTGAGACACTTAACCTTTGGCTTCGACACGTGGAAGTTTCAGGACAATTGACAGAGAAACTTTTGGCTTTGACTGGCAATTTTGACTTGAGGTCGAGACTTTTTGGAGGCATCAAGATAGTGATGAACACATTCCTCATCTTTACATAAGGCTTACTTTAACCAATAACACTTATGTGCCAAGTTGAAGGATGCAGTCTACGTTGCAGCTGGGAGGACACATGGTAAGTTCTTGCCACCAAGACGAATGGGAGATGATGCAGGCGTGTTTACAAAATTTAATGGGATCTTGCTTTAAAACTTCACCGAGTGGTATGTGGCTCACTAATGATTCAGGCTCTGTGTGGTCTTGCCTGTGATGTTGTTAACCAACAGCAGATCGGAGCAACCACCATGTCCTTGTCGGAATTGTGTATTTACATGTTTGCTGGATGAATTGTGAATTAATAATAAACCCAACCTTTGCGGGCTTTGTCATGCTGCAGTCGCATCTGACTGAGCTTCTATAGATATTTTACGTTTCAATTTCCTTTTATTCCCGAACATCCGAAAGTAGTGCTGTGCTGTTACGAGACTACTCTTTTGTCCTTGATTTAAGTGATGATTATAATAAATTTGGATTACTGTAACTAGATGAAGCCCAATACCATCTTCCTACTACTGGTTTTCGTAAGGACCATAGTCAGGATACCTTTGCTAGGACCATTAATTTTCTAACTTTTCTGTTGGGCAAAAGCTTTTCATTTCACCCCTGGGTCAGCGTGCAGATATCAGCATCTCGACAGGGTTTAATTGACGTAGATCATAGCTGCAGCTAATAACAGGCTATGTGCTCAATGGGACTGTACAAGAGCAATACAATGTGGCTCGACTTGTTGAGAAATGAGAAGGAAGTGTAACTGGGAGATGTTGGGTGCATGTGCAATGCTCTTTGGGAGAGAGAAAGTGACAATATACATTTTACGGATAATTTAGAATGCTGACGGAAGGAAAGTGTTTCATTTTTTATTTCAGTGCACTGGGGTGCAGAGGTCAACGTCGCTTCTTCAGGAGGCGGACAGCGAATATACCTTCTTTATTGTTGGACACAGTTAGCATGCGTGAGAACTTGTTTTCCGATTACGATGTGATAATAGTTACTTAATCTGTGATGCGAGATACTGACACACTTGGACACTGAGGACTCGATGTAGCAGACGTAGCGCCTTGTCTGGCGGCGACCAACATAGTACTGGCATGGTAACATAGGAGTATACATATGTAGCAGATGTAATGCAAACTAGCGTTCACGGTTCTAAGAGTCACACGACCTGGCTCCGTATCCAAGGTCTTTAATGCACACCTGCGCCATTGTGCTCTACTAGGAGGTAAGTTGGTTTGAATCCTAGCCTTAGATGAAATTATCACTGTTAGTATTTTGGCCTGCAAGAGAAGGACAAGTGGTGCCGTAATATTGCTGGTCAACAGACTTTGCGCCAAAGCTCTAGATTAAATTCCAGACCTCTCAACATTGTCTCTTAAAGTGAGAGAACGGGACGTTGTTGATGGTTATCTGTCTGTCGGATGGCAAAGTTAAGCCTGGAAGTCCCTTAGTGCTATTCGACAGAAGTAAGCTGCGTGCCAGAAAACTGTTTCATCCTCTCCCTTCTCTCATCACAATCATACAACGCAGATGTAACAACACATATCCATTACAAACACACTCAAGAAACACACATAAGACACAGCAATCACATATCCGCAAGGAAAAGTCCCCTTGTTGACAAAGAACAAAAAGCCTTTCTGACTAAGTGGCTGAACTTACTCCAGGGTTCCCTGCAGAAAATAATGCCATATGATTAGTTAAAACTTTCGGGCTGAGAGACCGTGGTCGATCTACAAAACTTCTTCTTCCTAATGTTTCGTTGCCAACTGCGGATCACATCTTCCGAGGTGAGTCCACGACTGGCTGCAGGCCGTGGAGGTCCCGTTTATATAGGGCGCATAGAGGGGGCACCACCATACGTTAAGTGGGGCCGACTGTAAGTCTGACTACCGTCATTATTCTTGATTGAAGATAATCGATTGTCACTTCGTTGGTGCAAAGTCGACCACCATATCTTGTCTCACTTTAAGCCTTCCGTTTTTCTATTAAAATTATCGTGGTGTTTTTGAATCTCTATAGCTTCCTTATACATGCGTGCGTAATAATGTGATATCCTGGCTAGCATGCTCGTCTCACTAAATTTTATTCCATGATTACCGTCTGTCGGTATGTATTAGTCGGCAGTTCCTTTTGTCTTCAGTTAAGCGGGTACTGACACTTCTTTTCGTTGTTCCAATACAAACCTTACCACAGCTACATGTCATTTTATATAGCCCAGGAGTTGGTAAGGGGTGTAGTGCGTCTTCCGCTGATCTTAAATACTCAATAACCTTCTTGGTGGGTCTAAAGATTGTTTCAACTTGAAACTCATCCAGAACTTTCCCAATACGGTCTGTAACATGGCTCATAAATGGAAGAAAACTTTTCCAGCTGACAGTTGTTGTTGCTGGATGTTGTCAGACACATTTCTTCTGGGAAGAAGTGCTCGATGTATCTCATTGACAACGTATCAGTTTTTCTCAAAATTCGTTCACAAACGGTTTAGTTCATCTTACAAACGAACTGCAAATCTTGCAAAAAAATTGTGTCGTTGGACTAATACTTTTACTATCAGACTGCAGCACCTGCTGTTCACAAAATTCAATCAATAGATTAGCATCAGATGGACTCATAGGGCTTTCCATGGTCACTCCTTCGGCATGTTCATAAAACTCATTATCATACTGGAAATAAGTTGTCTACAGGCAATGTCGAAACAGGGCTACTGTATCAGCGGGAAACATATGAGCTATATTTCAAAGAGCTTTGTCAACAGGAACCGTGGTAAACAGCGATACCTCATCAAAACTAACAAGCACATCACCTGGACTGACATTTTTCAATAAATTACACTGAATTTTTAATGTGATAGTCCGTTTAACCAATATGGTGTTGTAGCAAGGAGGTGAGATGTCTGGCCATCTCTTGAGTCGGCGATCCAATAGCACCCACTATCGGTCTCAATGGGACATTAGACTTATGTATCTTCGGTAGCCTATATAATTTAGGAGGTTAAGCTACCGTTTTACATAGATATAATCTACTATGGAGAAATTGAGCAATGGACAATTAATTTTTTTGATGTATCAGTAATCAAACGGGCACATGGGAGTCTAGGGCATGAAATGTGTAGAATTGTTGTACACACCGACGGTTACCTCCATAAGGATTCGAACCTTCATCCCATGCAGAACAGAGGTGTCATTAAAAAGTCGGTGGACAAAACTAATGAGATCTGTAAGCCAGTTTACTTGCAAGATGAACTAAATCATTTGCGAACGGCTTTTAAGAAAAGTGTCTGACAACATCCAGCAACAACTACCAGATTTTAATAGAATAGAAGAAGGCTTCAAGTAAGACAAGATATGTCGGTCCACCTTGCACCAGCGATGTGACAATCGATTACCTTCAATTGAGAATAACGACATTAGTTAGAGATAGACTTATAATCGGCTCCACGTGACGTATGGTGTTGTCCTCTAAGCGCTCTGTATAAATGGGACCTTCAAGGTCTGGCAGCCAGTCGTTGACTCACCTCGGAAGATGTTGTCCACAATTGGCAACGAAACGTCAGGTAGAAGTTCTATAGATAGACCACGGCCTCTCAGCTCGGAAGTTTCAACTAATGAAGACGCCGGCCGTGAAAGCCTACACGTTATGGCTGCCACATCATGACTCCTCTGTCTCACTACCTGTGCCATGTTGCATTAGGAGGCTATAGTGAAGTAACAGTAGAGCGAGAGTACAAGTTTACCCTGCAAGACAATATGGTGATTGAGGCTTTCCTGGAATACTAGTGGAACAAATGGGTCTCGGGTAAATCGTCAGACATTGTGGTAAAGTACCCAAAATATTTCACCGGATCATCTCACCGACATCTTCAGGGGCGACAACTGGCACCACATTGCTGAGCTATGACTCCATATAAATAACGCCTTGAGTGGGAAACGCACATTAATGAAGGTAGGGGGTTAGGTGGGCGACATCGAAGAATTTATGTTCGGTGGAGAGGACGATCACCATGTCATTTGTCAGACGACGAGCTAAGAAATTTGACACAAGTGTAAATGCTGTGCTGTGTCGCCACGTAATAAAAGTTTCGCTGAGAACCAGTTCTGCAAAATAAGGCTTACCCGACGAAGCAAAAAGAGATAACAAAGAGGCTAGCCCATGCAAAGAAGACATGGCTGGCCAAAATAAGGCTGCTGCTATTGATAGGCCTTGATGAAGAAAAATTTTCAAAATCTATGTTAGGAGAACAGCGCTGTGTGGAAGTGAATAATGCACTGTGCAAGCCCCGGAAAGAAGATCGAAGCGTTTGCGATGTGGTGTAACAGAAGGAATATGTGGGTTAGGTGCATTGGTAAGACAAGCAATGAGGAGGTTCTCTGCAGAAACGCCAGGGAAAGGAACATGTAGGAAACTCAAACAAGGGACTGGAATATAGTTTATACGTTAAGACTTCAGGTATTGGAAAATATCCAACAAAGATTTGCAGACGTCTTGTGTACGTGCCAGTCCGATACGAAAAGGTTGGCAATAAAGACGTTATGGCTGGTCACATCGGGTCAGAAAACGCCATTACCGCAACCCCGTACCCGTGTGTACTGCACAATACAGTAGTCGGCACGCGATACCTGTCCGGCTGGCCTGCTACCGTCGGCAGTACGCCATCTCCAGCCATTGTCACCCATGTGTCGCCAGTTACGCAGAGCATATCCGTATCACTCCCAGTTATCAAATACGAAACTTTTTGGGGAGATGAACTCCAGTCATAATTCACCATTAAGATCAAATTCTGAAAATGTCATTTAGTACTGATCTCTAAACTGTCTCTAAGCCAAGTAGGTTTTAGAGCTCTTACGTCATTTTTGTAGGAGGTGGTGAACTTGATCTTTATATCTGATACGACTCAAATGGAAATGAAAACTACGATTCAATATAATTTTCCAAAGACTACAGATAGTGAAAAGCGATGTGATACGCAATTTTAAGATGTCCCGCAGGTTCCTCGCCGAGAGTTGTATTTTAGTAACCAATGCAAAAATTTTCATTGCGTTCAATAGTTTTGGTTAAATGGCATCGTAAGTCTGAAGTAGTTTCCTGGAAGGGAAAAATCGCCCATTTCAAAAAATTTAATATAACATTTCCGCTAATTTATAATTTTGTCGTGCTTAATGACACTATAGCCACATACCTAAATTTCATATTTTTCACATGTTTCTATTCATTTTCACCTTAGCTCAATAATAACCGTGTTGGAGGTGGTAATATTTCATTGACCATATGTTAAGATTTCTTGGCCGGCCGCGGTGGTCTAGCGGTTCTAGGCGCTCAGTCCGGAACCGCGCGACTGCTACGGTCGCAGGTTCGAATCCTGCCTCGGGCATGGATGTGTGTGTTGTCCTTAGGTTGGTTAGGTTTAAGTAGTTCTAAGTTCTAGGGGACTGATGACCACAGATGTTAAGTCCCATAGTGCTCAGAGCCATTTGAACCATTTTTTTAAGATTTCTTGTCCTCCTATTTAGTGATAGTACACTTGGAGGAATAAATGCCATATGACTGTCCGCAAGCTGTTATTAATATCATTTTGATAGAAGGTCGGTACATGGGGACAAAAGGACTAATAACATGAGTTGTATTGGTCCTACTAAACCCTCACAGGGGCCAACAAGTATCAACTCTGTGAAACAGATGAATTCAAGTTTTTGATTAACATGCTTTGAACTCGGAATGGTAGTTGGAGGTAGATGTATGGGTCATTCCTTCTCGCCAATTATTAGGGAGTTCAATAGTCCGACATCCATAGTGTCAAGAGTGTGCCGAGAATACGAAATTTCAGGCATTTCCTCTCACCTTAGACAAGGCAGTGGCCGACGGCCTTCACTTAATAAGTGGGAGAGGTATCGTTTGCGTAGATTTGTCAGTGCTAACAGGCAAGGTCCATTTCTTGAAATATTCGCAGAAATCAATGTGGGACGTACGGTGAACATATCCGTTACGATAGTGCGACAGACTTTGGCATTAATGCACACAAACAGTATGACATCGCCTGCAGTGCCTCTTTTTGGTTCGTGATCATATCGGTTGGATCGCAGACGACAGGAAAACTGAGTTCTGGTCAGATGAGTTCCGATTTCATTTGGTAAGAGCTGGTGGTAGGGTTCGAAAGTGGCCTGGAATCCATGTAGCCATGGACCCACGTTATCATCAGTGTCATCAAGGCACTGTGAAAGCAGTCGGTGGCTCCAAAATGATGTTCGTTTGTTTACATGTAATGGACTGGGTCGTCTGGTCCATGTTAACAAATGAAATGAAATGAAATGTCGTGTGGCTAGAGCCTCCCGTCGGGTAGACCGGTCGCCTGATGCAAGTTACTTTACTTGACGCCACTTCGGCGACCTGCTTGTCGACGGGGGTGAGATGATGATGAACACAACACATCACCCAGTCCCTGAGCGGAGAAAAACTCAGACCCAGTCGGGAATCGAACCCGGGCCCCTTTTCATGGCATTCTGCTGCGCTGACCACTCACCTATCGAGGTGCACATGTGAACAAAAAAATCGAGTGGAAACAGTTATGTTCGGCTACTCGGAGACGACTGTCAGCCATTCATAGACCTTATGTTCTCAAAATGCGATGAATTTTTATGGATGACAGTACGTCTTGTCACTGGGTGGAAATTGTCCGAGATTTGTTTGAAGTACATTTTGGACTGTTCGAGCGAATTATTTGGCAACTCATGTCAACAAATATGAATCCCATCGAAAATTTATGGGACATAACCAAGAGGTTAGTTCGTGGACAAAACGCTGCACCGGTGACACTTCCGCAGCTATGGACGACTGTAGTGGCAGTACGGCTCTATATTTTTTTTGCAGAGGACTTCCAAAGCCTTACTGAGTTCACGCCATGTCGAGTTGCTGTAATACGCCAGACAGAAGGAGGTCCTACTCGATAATAGGAAGTATACCACGACTTTTGTCACCTCTTGTATGTTCAATTCTTTCTCTTTCTTAGATATTTCCTACAAACGAATTTAAATTGCTGGCCTGTTTTGAGTCAGTGAGTCAAAGGCTTTTTTGTAAGTCTAGGAACAGTGAAAGGAACAGCTTAACTCTCTCCATGGCGTTATGATGTGCCCGATACGGGTTTGGTGTGATCGATGTTATTGAAATCAAAATGGATTTACATGGATAACGGTATTTTACTCTATACAGGTTACGACGACTGTTCAAGTTATCTTTGCTGACTTGCGGTGAGCAGCGTAGCTAATACAGTCTTCCAACGTGACGCTTGTGAGCGTGGGGTTGATCTGCTATTCTGTTATTCTGCGCAACGGCTTAATCTGAGATGTATCCTTTACCCTGTGGCTCCTGCAAGATGCAATTTCCACCCCCACACTACTACAGTAGTCAGACCGACGCTCCTAATGTTCTAAAGAGAAATGTCTGAAAAACTTTCAGCAATAAATATCTTCTGGAGTTGTCTGCTGTAAGGAAATGACACAAAAATTCACAAAATTTCTTACGTAACTAGTGGGATACTTGGGTACTGGAGTAGTGCTAGTTGGTGTAAGAAAAACATGAAACTAACGAAAATTATTAATTATTTTGCAAAAATTCTGACAAATCACTATGGCACTTTTAGTTATGAATTGAACAAGTTACATCCTGGTTCTTTTTGGAATGTGAAGTTACCTCTCAAGGATAGGATTCGCTAATGAAATTTCTATACAAAGTTTAAGATTGTTACTGACTTGGCAGAATGGCTGAGAGGCGCGTCTACTCAACTCGAATAATTATCCTTTAGAATGTTGCTAGGTACGGTCGGCGCTGTCGCGTACTAAATGCAGTGAAGTGTACTGTTGTGGAGAAAATATGGGGCTCGCAATAGCTGTAGCGCACAACACTGTAAGCTGCGATGACTGCTGTCTACGCCGCTCGCTGCTGACAAATAAGATAGCTCTCGTTCTATCTGGATTGACCTTCGCCAATCAATCTCTCCCTACGCCTTGATGAAGTCAAGGATTCCTATTCGCCCCTAGTCTAACTATTGACGTGGTACACCTGTCAGATAACCAGTCCACCGCGATGCCACTCAAAAATTCGCTCGCAAGCGTTTAACTGTAACTCTGTCCGTTCACACCGCACAATAAGTGTGTCGGCCAACACAGTGAACAACCCTTAATCACAAGGACTCAACATAGAGTCGCACTTCGATTCGCTTTCGACAGAGGTGCTCTCCCAGTGAAGTAGTGAGGAGAGACTTGTTCCTCGCTCTTTTGAGTACACGTACGAGCGTGCAAGCTCTCGTTATGTGTTCTCGCTCCAAGAGCGACAACGGAACGGCGCCTCTCCACGCCAGACATGAAGGGGTATATCTTTCGGTCTCTTCCATTACTCCTTCATCTCTAGGCGTCAGAAATATCGTCTGCCAATCAGCGTTGCTCTTCTATAACGGGAGAATGACGTTTCGTTTAAGGCGACCAACCCGGAAATCTGTAGTATCGGCGTTTGGCGTTTGCTGTCTCCTTGTGAAAATCTCTGAAACTGCGTGCTATGTGTAAAGAATGCGTAGGTTGGACGCTCCCACACAATGTAGCGGAAATTGCTTTTAAGCCGAACACGGGGTCGTTCCCCCTTTCACTTGGGCACATGCTGTCTGCTCCACGGGCGGCCGAGGTTGACTCGTCCTCTGAAGGGACCAGCCTCCCGGTGTGTGGTCTGCCTCTCTCGAACTGAAAGCTCCTGTGACCGTCGTGTCTGGAATGTATGTGTGTACGCCAGCCTCGAGTATTTCAACCCCAGCGCGCACTTGATATTTGCATATCGTTATTTGAATTCATACAACACTGACTTTATCTTATCGAGTTCAGGTTCGAATGAAGCGTCTTGATGTTCGGAATACGATTGTGAGGGCGGAATATGTAAGCAATGAAGGTCAGGAGACCACGACGTCTTACACGCTCCAGCAACAGAGCTTAGGAAATAACCTTCCAGTCTAATTCGACAATTTCAAAAATAAAAAAAAAATTCACTGAGCGTTCATCCGCTATTCACGTCACGATATCTGCATTTTATCTGTTCTATTATTTACAGTAAAAGTGGACAAACTCTAGATGGATTTGACAACTGCAAATCAAGTTCTATGAGAACTTCAATTTTCCATTTGCTGCCGTCGAATTATTCCCGTCACGGGAGGGAAATATTAAATTTTCCACACGGCATCCATTCGTCCCTCCTCCGTCGTCACCAAATCCTCACCACTGGCCTATCCGATCCAGAAATCAACGCCTAAAAAAAAAAGAAAAAAAAAAAAAAGGAAACAGAAAAAGCGGAGGTTCCTCATCTTTCTTTATCACCGTAATAACGGTGCGACAGCTCGGGAAATGTGCATAAAAATTAATGGCTGGGCGCACGGAACCGTGCGGGTGACCGCAGTGAAATGTTTATGAAGGCTGGACGCGAGTGCGGCCGGTCCTGGCCGCCCCCAGCCCGCCGCCGGCACGCAGCTGACGAATCGCAGGACGCACCGCTGCGTGCGGTGCAGGGGCCACGCTGGAGAACGCACGGCCGATTTACGCCATTCCCATACAAGCCTGCTGGGCAGTATCTGGCCTTCCGTGCTCCTCTGTCCCTGTCACAGGATGGCGCTCCTCTCTTCATCGCTCATCACATCTTTCATTCCCCTCTGCTGAACTTCACTGTCGATTTTTTGGCTCGAATGGCCACTGCTCTCAGCTTAGTGGAGCTGGGAATGTATCAAGTGGCCAGAAGATAGCTAGAATAGCTTGATGTACGTTCTAAAAACGACTACTTGCCATCATTTTGGAAGAACGTTGTAATGTTACTATTTTGCCTGATGTTTGAACCGTGGATTTATTTTCAAAGAATATTCGTAAGAATTTATTTTATTTACTAGCGATTCATCAAGAACATTAGCACATTTAATCACACTATGTGAGCGTGGAAATAGTTGCCAGGGAGTAACTGATGAAACCATAAACAATTGCTTTTTAACAAATGATAATTTATTCACTTTAATGGTGCCTAAAGCTTTTCTTTATAGAAACAGATTTAAAATTATAACCAGAAAGCTCCCTCTAATTATTAAGTTACAATTTATTCACAGGCAGAAAGAAACAAAATTTTGACTGTATGAGCTTTCGGGCTGAGAACCTTGCCCCTGCCTTTCGACACGGCCGTAGTTACGACCGCTCACAACAACCTTTGAACACACCAGATTACTTTAAACTAAACGTTTTTACAATTCACACAAGCACACAAACTATGCACCCTGTAGGAGGGATGGAAATGGTACAAAACACTAAAATTAAAAAATTAACATTGTCACCGAAGGTGCAACTTGATTTTAAATTCTAAGAAAAGTCTTACGGTGGAAGGGTGGCAACTTTATATACTAAAATGACCATTTAAATAAAAGCTCATGAAATGCAATCTTATATAAAATTATACAGGGTTGGCCAAACAAGTTAACATACTCTACAGTACACCGTTTCCGCCTCTCAAGATGATAGGCAAGATCAAAACATATTTCAGGATTTAGGCCGTTACACTCCAAGCAATAAATTCGTTAACACGCCGAATCCGACAAACATGACAGAGGCAGCTCCGAACGACAGACAGAAACTAACTGCCTAACAAATGCGGAAGAGAGACTGACGAGCAAGCTGGGGACAAGAGACCGACCAAGGAAAACAAGTAGAATTTAACAAGAGTAATGACACAACATATAATCAATCACTTAACTTCTAATAAACGACGATTTCTCGAGAAGACCTGGCACTGCACCCCCAGATCGCTCTCACGAACCGTCCGCTGCCAGCCGCTACAACGGACGCAGCAAGGCGCACCGATCTCCCGTCTTTCCTGGTCCGCACCAACCGACCGACTGCCCGTTGCTCCGTCCGCGACTGCTGCTCCGTCTCGACTGCTCTGCTGGTGCGTCTCCCACTCACTTCTAGGCACACGACGGCGGAAATACTGGCTCGGACCCAACCATGCAGAGGAAACACGCCCACTGGCTAAGCGTGATCCCGGCACCAGGAAAGGATCGAGCCAAGCTCCACAAAATGGTAACTGAAGGGGCCCAGAAGCACTCGGAGAACCAGTTACACCACGACGTCGCAGTTCGCCCCGGCCAGACCGATGTTGTGGGTTGACTCCTGTTGCTCTCGTGTCGACCGCGAAGCCACTACCCCTCGCTATACGGCGCGGCCCACTGGACTCACGTGGCGACCTCACATGGGCCGACGCTCAAGCCGGACAAGTCATCTTGTGTCTCAGTGCGCGACTGACCAACCGGTCGATCCCACCGCCAATGACCATTGCCTGAACAAACTCGAGCAGACTGGCGGCCTAACGCACAGACTCAGATGCAGGAACTAAGCCCCGACCGGGCGACCATTTGCTGAGTTCTCTTACTGGTGGAGTGGAAAGACTATCATTTATCCGGCTTAAAAGATTGATCCGAATGAAAGACATACTAGCACCCCGGACGAAAGACAGACTAGCAGGCTGGGGACGAGAGACTGACCCTAGACTCACTCCAGACTCAACAGACTGATCGACTGGCGAGCTCATAGCGCCCCTTAAAAGCACTTGAACAGGCAACCTTTCCCCTTTCCCAGCAGGGGGACAACCCAAGGCTGCGATTGCCACAGCGGCGCCACCGCCAGAAACGGAGGGCGACTGCTTCACACTACGCGCAGCGGCGCACTCTTCAAAACAGCAATTTTTACCACGGCTCAGTGTGATCTGCAGAAAATTATTCCATTACCAACTGACGCACCGACCACGGAATTTGTCAGCATTCCTTTCTGAAGCAAAAAAGTGAAACGCTCAGAAGCAATGGTCTGCTCCACGCCGTGATGGTGGAGGTGCAAAACAGTCTAACCTTAATAAGTGATTTAAGCAGCTGACAGGGGGCGTGCACGCAGGCCCTACAGCGCGGTGGGACAGGTAAGTGTTACGCAGCGCTCAGTCAATACGGAGCCGTCATATGAAGTGGAAACGTGTAATCAAGTGCCACTATGCATCGCAGACAGCACGGCATGTAATATCGGCGAGTGAGTGCGTTCTAACGGGATAGAATGATTGGTTCCCGGTAGGAGGGTATGTCGTTCCGTGACAATACGCCTCGTACAGTGCACGCTGCTTCAACAGTGAGGTCTATAAAGAACCAATCGAGTGATGAGGATCGTACACAGCGGCTAAAAATGGACGACACAAGATGACCACAGCGCGAAATGCCATTGCCTATAGCATGCGATCCCAGGTCCTAATCTTTATCTTCGTTGACGCATTATGGATCATGGGACGACGGCTGGCATGAACTTCTTGATGCAATAACTTACCAACAGCCGTATGTATTGTAGAAATTTATTTTATTTTATGAACTTCTATGTGCTACCAGTTTCGGCATTACATTGATACCATCTTCCGGCCCCACTCATCATAGTCGTAAAATTGCTATACATGGAAGGAGCCATATAACTGGATCCGTGAATCAAATCGTCCTGCAACAGCTCTGTGTCTATGTCGCCTGGCCACCAAGAGCTGTTGTAGGACGATTTGATTCACGGATCCAGTTATATGGCTCCTTCGGTGTATAGCGATTTTACAACTATGACGAGTGGGGCCTGAAGATGACATCAATGTAATGCCGAAACTGGTAGCACATAGAAGTTCATAAAATAAAATAAATTACTACAATACATACGGATGTTGGTAAATTATTGCATCAAGAAGTCCTAGTCTTTAGGTCCATCTGAACAGCAGATTGTTCCACGCATTATATTTCAGCATGACAACGCCCGACCGGTGGTGGCGAGGAATATGCAAGCCTTCTTCGAACAACGACGGTTACCATAACTTCGCTGTCCTGCCCGTTCGCCTGACATTTCACCCATCGAATTTGTCTGGGATATAGTCAATCGGCGACTTGTTCGTTGAGGCCCTCCTGCAGCCACAGTTGATGCTTTGTCGATGCGCCTACAAATCGCGTGGCAGAATATTCCGCAGCACTACATTCAGGCGCTGTTTGATTCCATGCCACAGCATATAGCGGCTCTGATTGCAGCACGTGGTCGCGCTGCTCCATACTCGGTACTCCACTTCACAGTGCATGTACAGGTCTATAATGCTAACAATTTGTGTAGTATCATGTCCCTAATCCCGGAAATAAATTTCATTGTGATCTTCGTCTTCGTCTTCGTCTTGGTGTTTCACTTTTTCCAAACAGTAGCGTATATTTACGGAAAAGGTATACAGCCGAAACTAGTACAGAACATAGCACGGCTAACTAAGCAATAAATGACCGTTCCAAACACTGAAAGGGGCAAGTCTGCGACCTACACTTCGTGATGAAAAGTACCCGACTCCTACTGCTGGACATTAACACATGATTGTCCACCCCTTGTCTTCATTATGACTTTAACTACAATAATGGTTCAAATGGCTCTAAGAACTACAGGACTTCACATCTGAGGTCAATAGCCCCCTAGACTTAGAACTACATAAACCTAACTAACCTAGGACATCATACACATACATGCCCGAGGCAGAATTCGAATCAGTGACCATAGCAGCAGCGCGGTTCTGAACTGAAGCGCCTAGAACAGCTCGCCCACAGCGGACGGCTAGCTTTAACTATGCTGGTGACACATTCAATAAAGCATCTGTATTTTTTCTGAAGAGTGGCAGCCCATTCTTCCTCAAGAGTGGAGACCAGGGAAGTTACCGATGTTGGTCTTCAAGTCGAAGTTCTAATTCATCCATTGTGATCAAGTTATTATCCACAAACCATTGCCTCACAGACGTTGCTTTGTGACGGTGCATTGTCTTGCTGATATAACAAATCATCATCTCCGAACGGTTACTCTACTGTGCGCAGTACGGTATGCCGTGAAATGCGTTCATATAACTCCGCATTTAGCGCATTTTTAACCACAATAAGGGGAACCTAACGTAACCTTGAAGGAAAACGACGTACCGTAAGACCACTTCATCCATAATTCCCTGTTGGCAGTACACACGATGGCAGTAACATTCGCTAGACATCTACCAAACCCAAAACTTTCCATTGCATTGCCACCGAGTATAGCGTGATCGTCACTTGAAAATACTTCTTTCTACTCAGTGCTTAGTGGCGCCGCTCTTTGGACATCCTCAATCGTCACTTGGCTTGACGACAGACATGTGTTCCTTATAAGGAGCCGTAAATTCATCTAACTACCTGGGAATTACAATTACGATCAACTTAAATTGGAAGGAGTACATAGAAAATATTGTGGGGAAGGCTAACCAAAGACTGCGTTTTATTGGAAGAACACTTAGGGAATGTAACAGATATACTAGGAGACTGCCTACACTATGCTGGTCCGTCTTCTTTTAGAATACTGCTGCGCGGTGGGGGATCTTTACCAGATAGGGCTGACGGAGTACATCGTGAAAGTTCAAAGAAGTTTTGATTATCGTGAAATAGGGGAGAGAGAGTCACTGACTTGGTACAGGATTACGAATGGACATCATTAAAACAAAAGCGTTTCTCGTTGCGGAGCAATCTTCTCACAAAATTTCAGTCACCAACTTTCTCCTCCGAATGTGAATGGATTTTGTTGACACCGACCCACATAGGAAGAACTGATCACCTTGATAAAATAAGGGAAATCTGAGTTCGTACGCAAAGATATATTCGTTCGTTCTTTCCGCGCGCTATACGAGATTGGAATAATAGAGAATTATGACACTTAATTGTTATTTGCAGAATATCCACGTAAAATAAATGTGTGTGTAGAAAATGGTGTGTGCCGTGTGCAGTGGGAGGCCTCATACGTCCAGATACGACTCTTGTTGGTGACACGTAAGTTGAAAGGGTACACTACCGCCCGACATTGAAAATAGGTACGAAATACTTCGATATTTTTGTCAGAACAACACATTTTTTTGTAAAGTAACTCAATTTCAATTAATACAGCGAAGCCGGATGCCAATGTGGGAAAGAATGACAATTTATTTATTTAATTGATCACATGTGCACTCCCTCAAAATAAATCCCTACATCCAGTTTGGTGAGATCTGTGAAATGAATGAATGTATGGTCGTCTGCTAACCACAGATAGTGAATGGGAATATATGATCATCTTTGAGTCGATCCTTTGGCTACCTTTGGTGGGACCAAAGAGATGAAAATTTTACCAGAGCTTTGAGCGCCTGAAATGTGGCTGACCAATAAGGTAGCAAGGTGCTTCTCCCACTTCGACAGAGGTGCGAGAGAACCGGAATACGGCCATGTTTCAGCACTCTGCCGCTGGACCTTCTGCTGTAAAGACCTGTTTTTTGTTGTGCTCCGTAATGAAAGAGTGGAGGCATGGTATGGATGTGGAATATTTAAGAGTAGTTAGAATTAATAATTTCTCTTCCTCAGGAACTTTTGTGGGGAGAATTAAATGCGAGGCAGGTAATTTTAAGGGGATTGTAGTAAACCAACGGTCACAAGGAGACCACGTGTAGTTATAAGTTGAGATACTTCCGTGTGCTTAATTTAAGCTGAAATAACTAGCGTGTGTACGATAAGCTGAAATATTTAAGAAATAGCGTGTGTATCATAAGTTGAAATATTTAAGAAATATCATTCCGTGTGACGCTAAATTTAAACTCTGAGAGAGAATCAAGGTGAGTCGGCCGTCTTTCCAGCAACGCCACTTGGCTTGCATTGCACAGGAAGACGTGCGTTTATCTCCAGAGTTCACAGTAGGAAAGTAGAATTACAAAGTGGGGCAGTGTCGTGTGAAACTGGGATAAAGATTGATTGAAGTGGGAAAGCGGAAAGTGATGATGTTGTAACAGTTCTTTGTGTAGTATTCCATATTGTTGTGTTGTGTATGTCATGTAATTTGGGTATGTGTGTTTTGTATGGGAGTAGCAAGGTAGTTTCGAAAGATTTGTGGGTTATGCTTGTTCCTTCTGTATCGCTCGATCTGGAGGAAAGTTTCGTGAGGATGATTGTGAGAGTCGAAGTGTGAGGTATAATAAAAGATCCACCATCCTATCCAGGAAGTGCACTGTTGCGGTAAATGGATTACGAGACCATAGTATAGAGGTTCACTAATGTAAAGCCATGCCCATTGGGCGGAAATTCTCATATGATATTGTCGTAGGTTGTAGAATTTGTGTGTTTAGGAATAAATCAGCTAGTGAAAAGAAAGAGATTGGTGGCCTTTTTCATTAAATTGTCTGTTGCCATAATGTCCCGAATTTATATAAAAGCCGTTAAATCAAAGACAAAAAGTAAATGTGGTATTGCCAATGCGTAGTGTACAAACAGAGTTCTATAAATCACTGATAGTCAGATGCGTGTTTCCGTTGCGTGTTATTCATACAGGAGGATAATTTGTAATTAAATAGTAAGATACGAGAATTCATGTTGCTCGATAAATTAAGGAAGAATCCACTCGCTTGGCAAGCCACTCATCTTGCAGGCCTGACTGCTTGATGCCACAGTATGAGAAAGGCAAGTGGGTGCCTCTCATAATTTCGACCCTGCCAGGATTATTTCTTGTTAGGATATTTTGTTGCCAGGATTCCGTTTTTGTCACGATAATTTTGTTGCCAGGATCATTTTTTGTTAGGATATTTTGTTGTTAGGGTTTGCTGTTAATTTTTTTTGTTTTTTGATGGAATATATTGTGATAGCGCTAAGAAGTAAAATTTTTTCTGTTTGCAATTTCTTTCTGGATTGGTGAGGATCTTTTATTTATTTTTTTATGTAATTAATTGCTATATCGTCCAAGGCTAGAAGATCGTGGTATAATTTTTTTTGCGTAATGTCCGTAGTAACTAGGTCGCAGTCTAAAAGTGTAGTCACCATGGAGAATAGCAGTGCAGCAGGAAGTAGCTGTTGACCATGGGTTAATGAGCGAGAAAGACAAACACTCCGAAGGGGCTGCATTGTTCAGTGGACCGCAGCTGGGTGTTCCTTTATGCGGTGGGCTTTGTCCACCAACGCGGGCTTTTCCCGACGACGCGCGCGAGCCGGGACTCAGCCAGGTGTGCAGTGAAAGTGCAGCTACCCTTAGCGAAGCTACGGTTTCTCAGGCGAACGAGGTGAGCGCGTCGAAAGTAGGAAATAACGATGTGATACTACAGTTGTTACAGAGGATAGAAAGAGATAATAAGGAGAGAGATAGGGAGAATAAGGGAAGATTTGAAGCAACTAACGAAAGATTAGAAGCAATGAATAGAGATATTAACGAAAGATTAGATAGAGATAATAAGGAGAGAGATAGGGAGAATAAGGAACGATTTGAAGCAACTAAGGAAAAATTGGAAGCAAATAACGAAAGATTAGAAGCAATCAATAGAGATAATAAGGAGAGAGATAGGGAGAATAAGGAACGATTTGAAGCAACTAAGGAAAAATTGGAAGCAAATAAGGAAAAATTGGAGGCAATGGATAAGGGAAATAAAGAGGCAATGAAGAAGCTACACACAGTTATCGATGAGCGTCTGTCCGCAGTTAATAATCGGATAGATGAAGGGGAGAAGAATCTGGGTGCGGTGAAGCAAGTATGTGATGCCGTGAAAGAAAAAGCCAATAAGCTGGAGGTACGAATAAGTGCAATAGAGAGCGATATTACAGAACGTAGGGACGTGTTGCCGGATGAGCGAATCAAAGAGATAGTGGAGGACTTACTTGCAGATAAACAAGGGGTATTAGACAGCGTGGAAGCTCAAGTCACGCGGCAGGAAATGGCGCTAAATAAACACAGGGACGAAGTTACGGAGGTAGTGGCCAGAATGAATACGATTAGCGCAGATGTAGAAAAGATCAGTATAAGAGGCGAAACGGGCTCTGACAGTACGCAGCGAGAGGTTTATGCCGACCAGGAGGAGATACAATCACTATTACAGTTTAAAGAGGCACAATTAGAAACAAATAGGAAACATAGGGAAGAATTAGCACAGTTGCAATTAGCGTGCAGAAGCGAAGGTGAAACACCACCAGGTAGACTGCAGAGGGAGAGTGAGATAAATTCAGAAAACGAAAATAGGCAGAAAGAGGAAGACGAACTCAGAGAGTTGGAAGAACGGCTGTGTCGGATAAAACAGGTGGCAAACCCAACTGGGTATAGTCCAAGGTCGGAAAACATAAATGCGGAAGAAGAATGTAGGAGGCACTTCGTGTCGGTACAAACGTACACTTGCTTTCCGCATCCTGATAATTACCAACATCCATGCCTGTGGCTGTCTCAATTTCAAGATTCATTACCTTCATCGTGGGGACCGCTCCTCAAAATGAAGTTTGTGTGTAACCATTTGAGGGACGAGGCTAGAGCAAAAATGCAGGAAGTTATTAAAGACTGTAGTAGCTACAAGATGTTTTGTGACAAGTTTTTAAATGAATTCTGGTCGAAAAGTAAGCAGGACCAGGTTAAGCAAAGCATATTGATGATGCCAAATTGTAACGAAGGTGGAATAAGAGATCCAGTGTCGTGCTATCAGGAAATGCTGAGACGAAACAGGTATTTGGATGTGCCATACGAAACTGGGGAGCTCATTAGGATCTGTATAACGAAGTTGCCAGTGAGATTGCGCAGAGATATAGTGATAGCAGGCAGAGGCTTGAACGATTCTGCGTCATTTCAGCACTTCTTACAGGAACTGGGTAATGAGAGCAACATTGTGAACGGCGACATGACTCATAGGTCAGACAGAGTTGAGGATAGGAACGGTAGAAACTATCAGAATGACAGGAGAGCATGGAATCAGAGGAATGACGGAAATGGAAGATGGCGAGGAAATAGGGGGCAGAATTCATGGGGAAATCGACCAGCAAACCGGGAAAATAGAAGATGGGACAGATATGGAAGAGGAAGGGAAAATGAAAATGATGGGCGAAGAGAGGATAGGCAGTTATTGGGTTCACGACAGGACAATCATTGTCACAATGACGGAGGGACAAGAAGGTGACTACTTGATAGACGGGTACAAACCAGGACTATTAATGATATAAATATTAGGTATATCGATTACGGAAAACTAAGGGAGAATCTGTTAGAGGAGGTAGGAGATGTGGGGAGTGAAGTCCACCCAATAATTAGCGTAGAAATAAATAATATAATCGTACCTTGTGTCATCGACACGGGCAGTGTAATGAGTGTTTTGAGGGAAGATGTGTTTAAGTGTTGTAGTCTAACAAAACCATGGCCAACGTTGCCATTGCAAAGGACAACAGTGAGAGGGGCAATTACAGGAAAGGGAATTGAGGTGAAGTTACAAGCGCAGGTAGACTTTGTGTGCCAGGCGAAGAGGTTTAGTACAGTGTTCATGATTGTGTCATCTCTAACTGTTGAAGGGATATTAGGCGTTAATTTTTTGAACCAATATAAAGCAGTCGTTAACATGAGAAATGGTTCGATGGAGTTGAAACGAGATTCGGAGGAAATTACATTAAGATGCGACGATTGCTTACATGGTAAAGATAACGCACACTTAGCATTATGTCTGGCGGTAAAGTCCGGTAGACAGGCACAGAATACGGGGTTCGAACAAGAGAAGAAGGAAATTCATAAATGTTTGGAGGAGGAGGTCAGGGAGAAAATCTGGCATTTACGAGGGACCACGGTTTACGGGGAATTGCAGAAAATTTTATACGAGAATAGAAAGGTATTTAAACATGCTGCGGGTACAATAAGAAATTTTGTGTATAGATTCAAAGTTAAGCCACATAAACAGTTTAGGGCCCAAGTGTACCCGATACCTGTTGTATACAAAGAAAGAGTGGAAGCTGAGATCGAAGGCATGCTACAACAAGGGATTATCGAACCAGCATCCAGTCCGTACAACAGCCCTTTAGTTTGTGTTGAAAAAAAGGATGGGTCAATTAGATTAGTTTTGGACGCAAGAAGGATTAATAAGATAATAGAGCCAGAGACAGATCGGCCGCTGACACTTGACGAATTGCTACAAAAGTTCCACGGGATCAGAGTTCTCAGCTCAGTCGATTTGAGAATGAGTTTCTGGCAGGTGGAGTTAGATAGGGGGTGTAGAAAATACACTGCTTTCTTGTGCTACGGGAAATCGTATCAATTCCGGAAACTACCATTTGGGTTAAATGTATCATCCGCGGCATTTATCAGAGCGCTAAATACTGTCATTCCTAATGAAATAAAAGATAAGGTAACACAGTACGTGGATGATGTCCTGATAGCCGAAAGAAACTGGGAAGACCACAATAGAACGTTAGGCATATTGCTCGGTGCACTGGAGAGACATGGGGTGACCGTGAATTTGGGAAAATCAGAATTTGGACGAAAAGAAATCGAGTTTCTAGGTCACATTGTGACGCCAGAGGGAATAAGACCAAATCCAGACAAACTCGAAGCAATCAGAGATTTTCCGGTGCCGAGAACAAAACGTCAGCTACGGGGTTATTTAGGATTAATCAATTTTTACAGGAGGTTCATTAAGATTGGGGGTGCAGCGACACCTAGACTATGTCAGCTGACTGGAAAGAAAACGGTATGGAATTGGGACCCTGTCGCGCAGGAAGAATATGAGGCGTTAAAGAAGGCACTGCTATCGGCACCTCTTCTCGGGCATCCAGACCTAGAGAAAGAGTTTTGTATGGCCACGGACAGTTCCCGTAGTGGACTTGGGGTAACATTGTTCCAAGAGCAAGAGCAAGGAGGAGAAGTAATACAACAACCTATTGCATTTGCGAGCCGAGTGCTTAGCAAAGCTGAGAGAAATTACACGGTAACTGAGCTTGAAGCATTGGCAATAGTATGGGGTTTTAGTAAGTTTAGATACTATTTGTATGGAAGGCATACTAAAATATATACTGACCACAAGTCACTACAGTTTCTGATGTCGGCCAAACTTAACCATAGACGACTCGCTAGGTGGGCACTCTATTTACAGGAGTTTCAGTTTTCGGTCACGTATATTCCTGGGCCACAGAATATAGTGGCAGATGCGTTGTCAAGGAATCCAGTAGGTCACGGTCAATGCTTTGATGAGGAGGTAAACGAGAACAGATATGATATATTGTATATGCAGGGCGTGCCGTTCGAGAAATACATAGGGGTGGTACTCACAAATATCGCGAAAGAGCAGGATAAAGACGCGTCATGGAGAATGGTGAAGGACAGAGTTAGAGCGAACTTAGATGCCAATATAGCGCGCTTTTATACAATTCAGAACGGGGTCCTTTTCTACCGTAGAAATCCGAACACACAAGACTGGGTGTTGTGTATACCAAATGAAATAGTCAACAAGTTGATCTGGTACACGCACCTAAGTTACGGGCATTACGGGGCAAGGAAATGCTGTAAGAAGTTAAGGGAATCAGTTTATTTCATTAGTATGGAGAGGAGGATCAAGAACGTGCTTGGTAGTTGCAAATTGTGCCAGAAGGCAAAATCGTTAACTATTTCATGCAAAGCACCGCTTTTTCCGATAGTGCCAGGTAGACTGAGGGAATTCGGAGCAACAGATTTGTTTGGCCCGCTACCTAAGTCAGTGCAGGGATATAAATATGTTTTAGTAGCAGTGGAATTGGTGTCAAAGTATGTGACTTTTACTGCATTGAAACGTGCGACGGGAAGGACAGTAGCAGCAGCGATCGTTAAAAACTTTTTGCGAGAAGTAGGGACTGTAGAAAAGTTCATTGCTGACAATGGACCGCAATATAGATCCAGACAATGGCTAACCACACTGAAGAGAAGAAGGATAAAACCGGTGTTCATATCCCGATACCATGCTGCAAGTAACCCCAGTGAAAGAGTGGTAAAAGAACTGGGAAAATTGTGTAAGATCTATTGCCATAGGCAACACAGAAGTTGGAGTATTTTTCTCAAAGATTTTCAGGACATCCTCAATGAGCTACCACATGGAGCAACTGGTTTATCACCAATTACGGTACTAAAGAATGAACCACCACCAGATCGAGTCAGGGAGCTGGTAGATTTTCCGCGATCAGGAAAGCAGAGGCACACAGAAATTGTCAAGGTTGCGATAGAGCGTATTAAAAAAGCAGCTAGGATAGGCAGGAGAAGCAGAAAGGAAAGATCCGTAAGATCGAATTGGCAGTAGGAGACAAGGTTCTAATTAAAACTCATCGATTATCAAAGAAGCACAGATTCCTAACTAGCAAATTTTTTACTGTGTATAGTGGACCATTCAGAGTGAGGCGGATTGTACATGAAAATGCTGTACTGATTGAGACGATCAAGGGAAAACAATCTCGTGGGCTTCATCACATTTCTAACATCAAATTATGGAAAAGTTAAGGATAGATCTAAAGTAGGCAATTTATGGTAGATAGTCAGTGTATTTATTTGTGGTGTGTAACGTTGTGCAGGGTCAAATCGAACATAAGAATTTTCAGGCGGGATGTCAGGAAGTATGACGGAATAGACTGGTCGAATGAGTCATGAACAGGAGTCGACAGAGTGGTGTATGTACGTATTTTTTGTCGTATGAATAAGGATCAAGCAGAAACGACGTGATGATTAATGAGTAGTTAAAGATGGTAGATAGAGAAGCGACGTGATAAATAGTAGTGGATAAAGGTGGTATATGAGGAGAAAAGCGACGTGAAGCAGTGTGATTAATAAAGAGAGATTCGACGTGATGAAACAGTGGTAAATAAAGGTGAGTAGAATTAATAATGTGGAGATGTCTTAGATGTATGTTACAGAGAGGCCTGTGTATGCTGCGATAGAGATTGATGCCAATGGCGAAGGAAGACCAGGAAATGATGGAGTAATGGACGGACGGAGAGCCGAAATACGAGTGAAGAGATGAGGACAACTGCACAATGTGAAAGGACATAAAGGGAGTATGAGATCCAGATGGTGAACGTTGTGGAATACTGACGTAAGATGTAATATAAGTGTAGATCTAATTCTTAGCATAAAATTTGCGATTTGGCAAAAATAATATTTTTTGTTGTTGTTGAAGCCTGGTACCAGTATAAAAAATCAAAACGGTACCAAGAATGTGTACAGTTATTTTGCAGGTTGATTAATTTGTGTATTTTTTGTTCTTAGATGAAATGTCGCAATTCTAAGTTGGTGTTTAGCAGAATGATTAATGGGTAAAGCGAATGCGGAGGTAAGCCGATGGAGAGAGGTGCCAGAGTGAAAGGACGAATTCGGAGACTGGGAAGCTATTTCCGAAGCAGCTTCATGTGTTATGTGGTTGAGTATAAGGGAGCAAAGGTATGGTATGTTGTAGTGAGTGTGGTGGTGTTAAGGTTAGCTGACTTCTAGACCTATTCTGTTAGTGTATTAATGGATTGAATGAGAGGGAAAATGTGATGTCTGGTGAGTGAGAGTCGTAGAGTAGTGTGATCAATGCGCACACTCCTGTAAAGGGGATGCTACCGATCTGTAACTAAAACATTATTATGTATTGTTTGATTGGGATGAACCTCGATGGCAGGTCAGGATCAGACATCATGTGGATGGTTCATACGTGTCCTAGAAATGTTGTTATATATAATAAAAAGGTGAAATATATAGAAAGATACTAATTTCAGTCTGTCACAAGCACAAAGGTGCATTGTATGTTGTAGATTTAGAGTCATCAGTTTCTAAAATGTTTGTTGTGTTAGGATGTTAAAGTAGTTTACTATTTAATAACATGTGGTAGGTAATTGTGAGCTGTGTAGATTATTTCTTATTTTTTTTGTTAGAACACTTTCAAGGGGTATTAATTTTCAGTCTGTCACAAGCACAAAGGTTCACTGTATATTGTAGTTTAGAATAAACTGTTTCTAATATTTTCGCTGTGATAGAATGTTAGAGTAGCCTACTATTTGATATTGTAATTATGAGCAGTATAGATTGCTTATTATTCCTTTTGTTTTATTTTTTACACTTTCATGTTTTGTATGAGGGACAACAGGTACAATGAATAGCACGAGTGTGGGCTGTCTATAGAAAAGAGATAAATGTTGATGTTGTATGTGTAGAAAACTATGGTGTATAATTTTATGTTTTTTAGAACAAAGATTCTTTTATTACCAATGTATCTAATAGATCATACATGTAATCAATGAGTATTTAAATAATGTAAGAATATCCTTTTGTCTGTAATGTTGCGAGATGCACGGAAGGCTCTGACTGATTGGGTGTCGTAACGCCCATACCGCTAGCGGGCCGAGCTGGCGTTGCCATGGCGACAGGCAACAGAGCCGCGGCACTCCCCACTCCACTGTTGGACGAGGTACACTCCACGCGCCCGCTACAGCAGGTCAATGGCCTGGGGCGACACGCGCGTACCACTGGCCATTCATAAGTTCCGCCACCCTTACGACTGGGGAAGGTATCCCGCGGAGGCAACAGCGGGTGGTTTCTTCTGCTCAACGGCGCGCGCAGCGGCGCCACAGCAGAATGGACGAAGCGCGGCAGAGCCCGGCGAGCATTTGTTACCAGCAACTATTAACTAGTACTGGACTGTGGAGCCGTGAAACAAGATGACTGCGACTTTCCATAATGTGGAAAGTGAAGGACTGGTGTTTCCACGTTGTGAGTGGTGGAAAAGATTTTGTCTTTAGCAGACAGGACGATCGTTTTGTTTTGTCTCGACCACTGGATGGTGGGATCCATAAACTTTTGACAGTGACTTGTTAAGTGTGCTTTGTGAATTGCATGTGGGACACTTGGTATACTTAGAGGACAGTTGTCGTTTGGTGAACAATTATTGTATGAAGGCAAGAAACTAGAGTGGGACATTGACATTTGCGTCTGTAGTAGGAGACATTTCTTGAAGTGGCGCGGGAATAAGTGCTGTTTGTTGAAAGTTACGACTTTTAATTACACCATGAACTGAAAGGACAGAACCGTGGGTAATAGTAGTTGTAGGGCCATTTTTTGGACGAACAGATTCGTGTGGATGGTACTCTGAGAGTGACTGTGACATTTGTGTTTAATGAGAGATACAGTTTACTGTTCAGTGCGTGTTCAAAATGCCGATTTGAGTGACTCAAATACTTTCGTCCGGGTAACCATGGGAGAGCTTTGACACCGAGACAGTGGTTCTAGGAAAACTATCAGCAACTTTTTGACCTCAAGAAAATCACAGAATGAAATGTTTCCGTGTGACTCGCAAGATAGGGAATAATGTATTTGTACTTGTAATTGTGTAAATTTTTTATATGTTTCATTCCTGAAGGGACAGCAAGTTTAATTGTATTTCATTATCATTTGTGTTTAGAATAGTTAGTGTTTGTTTTTTTGGTTTGTTCTGGGTTATCAAGTTCACGTAGCATGTTTATTAGAATATTTGGCACAATGATGCTTTAACTATTAGCCAGTGGCGTAATACTAACGTAGCAGCTCTTGTAGCAGTGATCAGTAAGGTTGTCACAGGGGAGAAGAGTTTGCATTGCACAACAAATATCGGAATTAATTGATGCATTTTGATGTCGTGCATAGTAATAATCTTGTTGGTGTGTTGACTGAAGCCACTTATTTTATTATCACAGTGGTGATATTTCACATTAAAGTGTAACGAAGGCTAGTCGAAATGCAAGTTCTTGTCGCCTAAATGTGTGACAACAGAGAAATAAGCAGTAGAGTAAGATAAGAGAGCTACTGGTGGATTCAAGCACTTATTGCTAAACTATTTACTGCGTGTATTGATCAAGGTTGATGGACTGACTAGCTCAGCAGCAGGTATTTGTACTGATGGATAAGGATAAGGTTAAACTCACTGTCGAGTAGTTGTGGCAATTGCTTAGGTGATGATAGTTAATGAGGTATGACATGATGTCTTAGACGAACTATCTTACGTAACCAGTATGTAACTTGTGGTATATTTCATTGTTTTTCTTCTCAGTTTTATTTCTCTGTAGGTTTGAGGTATATTTTAGAGTAATGGTATGGAGCCTGACATTCTACGTGTAACTAGTGTACGCAATGTTTTTCTTTTGTTGATTTTGTTTTGTATTTAGACTTTGCTGTGTAAAGGTTTTTACAGCGCAATTTATGAATGTCACATTACTTGCTCTGTGTTTGGATGGTGAGCTATTTAAAATTTCACGAGTACAATTAGTATTTTTTTATTTGTTTTAGAACTATTGAAATTTGGATTACTCATAAAAATAACGAAGATCCCAGTAACTAAAGCAAATTTTTTATCTCAACATTATTTTTTTAGTTGTATGATGTGAGGTTTTATTTGTCATGTGGATTGTTATAAATTTGTATGTGTACGTTACTCCGGATTGTGGAGAGTACAATAATTTGGTAAAGTAACAATATTTGGTCGTCTATTTGAGGTCACCAGGGGCTAAGGTCTCCTCCTGGGTATTTTGATGACTTGCTATGTTTGTTCTAATATAGTTTTCTTAAAAAAATGTTCGGAACTACCCTCGCATTGCAAGGATAGTACCGTGCCATTTTTTTCTGCATGGGTAGCCGGTGGTGAAAGGGTACAGTACCGCCCGACATTGAAAATAGGTAAGAAATACTTCGATATTTTTGTCAGAACAACACATTTTTTTGTAAAGTAACTCAATTTCAATTAATACAGCGAAGCCGGATACCAATGTGGGAAAGAATGACAATTTATTTATTTAATTGATCACATGTGCACTCCCTCAAAATAAATCCCTACATCCAGTTTGGTGAGATCTGTGAAATGAATGAATGTATGGTCGTCTGCTAACCACAGATAGTGAATGGGAATATATGATCATCTTTGAGTCGATCCTTTGGCTACCTTTGGTGGGACCAAAGAGATGAAAATTTTACCAGAGCTTTGAGCGCCTGAAATGTGGCTGACCAATAAGGTAGCAAGGTGCTTCTCCCACTTCGACAGAGGTGCGAGAGAACCGGAATACGGCCATGTTTCAGCACTCTGCCGCTGGACCTTCTGCTGTAAAGACCTGTTTTTTGTTGTGCTCCGTAATGAAAGAGTGGAGGCATGGTATGGATGTGGAATATTTAAGAGTAGTTAGAATTAATAATTTCTCTTCCTCAGGAACTTTTGTGGGGAGAATTAAATGCGAGGCAGGTAATTTTAAGGGGATTGTAGTAAACCAACGGTCACAATGAGACCACGTGTAGTTATAAGTTGAGATACTTCCGTGTGCTTAATTTAAGCTGAAATAACTAGCGTGTGTACGATAAGCTGAAATATTTAAGAAATAGCGTGTGTATCATAAGTTGAAATATTTAAGAAATATCATTCCGTGTGACGCTAAATTTAAACTCTGAGAGAGAATCAAGGTGAGTCGGCCGTCTTTCCAGCAACGCCACTTGGCTTGCATTGCACAGGAAGACGTGCGTTTATCTCCAGAGTTCACAGTAGGAAAGTAGAATTACAAAGTGGGGCAGTGTCGTGTGAAACTGGGATAAAGATTGATTGAAGTGGGAAAGCGGAAAGTGATGATGTTGTAACAGTTCTTTGTGTAGTATTTCATATTGTTGTGTTGTGTATGTCATGTAATTTGGGTATTTGTGTTTTGTATGGGAGTAGCAAGGTAGTTTCGAAAGATTTGTGGGTTATGCTTGTTCCTTCTGTATCGCTCGATCTGGAGGAAAGTTTCGTGAGGATGATTGTGAGAGTCGAAGTGTGAGGTATAATAAAAGATCCACCATCCTATCCAGGAAGTGCACTGTTGCGGTAAATAGATTACGAGACCATAGTATAGAGGTTCACTAATGTAGAGCCATGCCCATTGGGCGGAAATTCTCATATGATATTGTCGTAGGTTGTAGAATTTGTGTGTTTAGGAATAAATCAGCTAGTGAAAAGAAAGAGATTGGTGGCCTTTTTCATTAAATTGTATGTTGCCATAATGTCCCGAATTTATATAAAAGCCGTTAAATCAAAGACAAAAAGTAAATGTGGTATTGCCAGTGCGTAGTGTACAAACAGAGTTCTATAAATCACTGATAGTCAGATGCGTGTTTCCGTTGCGTGTTATTCATACAGGAGGATAATTTGTAATTAAATAGTAAGATACGAGAATTCATGTTGCTCGATAAATTAAGGAAGAATCCACTCGCTTGGCAAGCCACTCATCTTGCAGGCCTGACTGCTTGATGCCACAGTATGAGAAAGGCAGGTGGGTGCCTCTCAACGTAAACATCCTTTCTGATCACCTGCATCCCTTTATGTTCATTGTGCATTCCGCCGTACTTGCGCAATATCTGCAAGACAATGCGACGCCCGGCATCTCCAGAATTGCTACAGAGTGGTTCCAGGAACACTTTTCTGAGTTCAAACACTTCCACTGGCCACCAAACTCTCCAGACATGAACACTATTGAGCATATCTGGGATGCCTTGCAACGTGCTGTACAGAAGAGATCTACACTTCCTCGTACTCTTATGGATTTATGGACCGCCCTGCCAGAATTCATGGTTTCAGTTCCCTCCAGTACTACTTCAAACATTAATCGAGTCCATGCCACATCGTGTTGCGTCCTTTCGAGAGCTCTGTACGATATTAGGCTGGTGAGGCAGGTGTACCAGTTTCTTTGTCTCTTCAGTGTATATTCAAGAGTCAATCAAGATATTATTGAAAGCAACTGTTTCGAAATGAAGCAACCTTAGAGATCATATGACCACACTTTGCCTACCATCGTCTCCCTAAAAATTATGTCCTTGATGTTGAGTGAAATCCTACAGGAAGTATATGCAAGAATGAGAAAGAATTTGATACTTTAGGTGCTAATATTTTGCCGGAAATTAGAGATAAGACTGTTGAACACTTATCTTATGAGAAACGAGACACTTATTTGGAAGAAAGTGAATGCGACAGCAAAGGAAGAGATTGTTTCTGAGGTGGGAGTAATTTTTCAGAATTGCATCGATTACGAAGAGGAGAAATGTTACAGATTTGAAGGTAAATGTTGAGCTGTCAGAGATGATTACAGGTTGTGTTGCTTAAACGCCAACACCTAGAATTAGCACATTTCTATCGTAAAGTAATTGATCACGTAAATGTTCCAGGAAGGAAATGGCTTCAAACAATTTCAAGAGGATCTCTACTGAAGTCAACTGAAAGTTTTACGGAGGAATGAAAATTTCAACAAACCTTTTTGTAATTTTAAAGGACATTAAAAATTAGAAGTATCGAGGAATGGAGCACTTTGCTGCGAAGTGTTTCGCAAAGGCATGCACTATCATCACACTGAAAGCTATCAACAAGGAAAAAAATGCTAATTTTTTATTATTATTTTTATTTTTTTTATTTTTTATTTTTTGATTAAAAAATGCGAAGATCATAAGCGAACTAAGAGTTAACAAAGACAAAATCTGAAGAAATGAGAAAAGTTGTAAAATAATTTTCGAAAATAAGAAACCTGTTAATGATGTTAAAAAGTTTAAAACGACATTAATGGTTTTTTTTCTGTACTACAGGTCCGTGTAGTCTAAGCCTGTGTCACACTCTCTCCCACAAAAAAAGACAGTGCCTTCCGAGATGGTGGGAAATGTTGACGTCCTCCAGGAGCTTCACAGTAGAATTTCATTGACCATAGAAAGGAATAGTCTAACTAATATAAAACTTAGTAATAATAATACATTAAAATATGCAAAATCTCGATTACATTCATACGTGCATATGAACTAAACTTGGATGTGCCCTATGCATATAAGCTTCACTGCATTGCGGCTTCGCGAGATGGTACATGTTGACGTCATAGTTCACAACGCATGACCCCTACTGTGTGTTAGTACCCCTCGCCCTGTCCATAATTCTCGAAACGTTGTAAGTTGGGGAGAGATCCAGTGACCTTGCTGGTCTAGGCAGGGTTTGGCAAGCACAAAGAAACGCAGGAGAAACTCTCTCCTTGTGCGGGTAGGCGTTATCTTGCTTAACAGGAAGCTCAGATTGCTTTCCCCTGAAGTACAAGAATATGGGGCCTAGAATATCGTCAACATACCGCTGTGTACAAAGAATGTCACGGATGACAAAGAAAGTGTCATGCTATGAAATGAAATGGTTGTAGGGCCATGTGGTGGGCGACAGTCAGGTTGATATCCCACCGCTATCCGGGGTGTCTCCAGACATGTTTTCAGCCCAAAATGTTATTGACTGGGATGGAATTGTTTTCATGAATCATTCCCGTTTCGAATTGAATCCCTATGACCAGCGGAGACGTGTCTGGATACACTACAATCATTGGCATGCCTTTTCATAGCTTGACCCTTTTGGTTGTCATCTGCGGCACTGTTACAGCACAGCTGTACGTCGACGTCACCTTTTATTGCCCTTCCGGGCAATCCCTCTTGGCTTAATTTCAGCAAAATGATACCTGCCAGCACACTGCGAGAGTTTCTAACATTTGTGTGGTCACCAAATCCTATTTAGGCGAGCAAGGCTGCTAGATCTCTTCCCAATTGAAAATATTTAGAGCATTATGAGCAGGACCCTTCCATCAGCTCCGGATTTCCACTACCTCACTCATTAATAGCACAGAATTTTACTCGATGTCCCTCAGAACGACATCCGACAACTTTGTCAATCAATTCCAAGCTGAATAACTGTCTGCACAAGGGTCAGAGGTGAACCGCCACGTTATTGAAATTTGTGAAGCTCATCGATCCCCATGAATCAGTTTAACATCACAACTATCGTCCAAATAGTTTCTTAATTAACGTGCAGAAATAAATTTGAAATGACAGTAGGCAGTGCTCATTCTCAACTCTGACTGATGGTCTTCATATTTTGCTGGAAGTATACTCTGCAGTGACTTTGTGCAGGGCGTGAGATGCTGAGTATCTGAGAGCATCACATTTGGTTTCATTTTTATGTCTCTGTGTCTCGCAGACAAGGGGGACGTAAGAGTTCGGATTCCATAGAAGATCACCTGACGTCAGCGTTCCTCTTGAAGATTGGTGTGTATAAGTAGTATTTTATCGGGCAGATAGTATTCATCTGCGTACACTAACTGGCATGTAATACTAGATTTATCTGCAAAGCCTCATTGAATTCTATTATAGTCGTCACAGCGTATGATTCTCATTCAGGTACCAGCTATTGGTAATTTGTGACTACACTGTTGGTCAAAAGAAGAAATGAATTGGATTGAGTTCATCAGTGATGTTATGATATAGCATTAGAGAAAGACGGTGATGCGTACCCAAAAACTGGATAATACGATGGCCACAACCAGCCCAGAACATTGCTCTTAGCAAAATAAAATACATTTGTAAAAGTAGTGCAGTTGAAGCGCACTAATAATGTCCGCGGTTTGGCACATGTTGCTCTTCACCTGTTTCAAGAGACCTAGTTACAGACAGATCGTGGAGGCTTAATGTAGACACTCCGTAGGGACGATTCTGTCGAGTAGCTTTTCCCCTTGACACTATGTACTCAATGACAAAGGTACCAACGGCAACGAGATCGAGATCAATATCAACTACGTCGCCCACTTTGTTATACCAAATCTGACGTCACAAGCTACACACTTTCTTGACTGGTCACATCTGCCAGTCTATTGTTATCAGTATGGCGTAAGACGACATTGGCTACGGACTTGCATTGAGTGTTCTACTAATCCTGGGCACCTAAATGTTTGTTGTTCCATAAGTCAAAGTTACGACATACATTACGATTTAGGACTTGTCAGCGTAACAAACATAGAACACTTAGATACAAGTAAACCCAAAATAAGAACTATATGACTGCGTGCTGCCCACTAATATTTTATTGTCATTACTAATTATCTCTACCTAAGAATTTTTCTGTGGTGTCGGGGTATTTAAGTAGAATCCTCTTTAAACAACGTTTGGAAACCATTCTGCTTGAATGTCAGACATTTTATCTCCATGAGTAAACTTTTAAAAAGAGTTTTATAGCCGCATATTTCATCTCTTTCGCGCCAAAGATAGAGTCATTACACAGTAATGCAGATCGCTTATCCTCCTCATGTTGTATCTGTGTTAACTTCGAAGCTAGATTGTTGATAACAAACTTCATATGTGAATAGATGTACTGTGAGGCTGTGGTTAATATTCCCAGATGGTCTAAACACTGAATACAATAGCAACAAAGGGGTTCGAAACAATGATTACGTAAGAAGAAACTTAGTAAGGACGTGACCCGGCCTAATCACCTTCAATAACAGCTGCCTGGGAAGCCTGCAAATAGGACTTCAATTGTTTTTGAAGTTTGTTCTTATTGGGTTTCAAATTGGTGTCTGACGACTGCTTACGGATTGGTTTTGTGTAGTTCTCTATACTGTTCAGTACAAACGTTCCGTTGCAATAAACAGCGCAATGTCAATCGTAACTAGTCGAATAACAATCGTTTTATATGAAGTGATGCTTTCCTCAGAAAGTTGATTGTCTGATAGTACTGCAAAGGCTGCAGGTGTCTGTTTGGAACGCAATACACAGGGTGTTAAAAGAGAGTATATTGTGAGAGGTAATAATGTGGAAAAAAACAAAAAAAAGTGTCCAGTAAACATAGGCTGTAAAACAGATACCTCAAGAGCTATGAGACTTGTCCATGTCCAATTCTGCGAATCACGTCTCTTCTACTGGCAGCCTCTTTGCTATTACGGGTGACCTACGAAATGCAGTAGACGAATGACAAGTAGTATTATGTTACTGTGAAACAGCAGAACTTCTAATGTAATCTGCTTGCTATTACATACGACGTGCAACTATGAGCCGTCGCTAAAGGAGGTGATCGCTATGTTGTCCATTCATGTTACAGCATGCTTCTGTCTCATGTCTTGGGAACCACGCATCTCTGAAAACTTCTGGTTGGTAACGGATGAGTTATCAGTCACTGATGACACGTCCATGTAACGTTCGCAAATCATTACTGGGCTTTGCTCTCATCAAAGATTTCAGGTGTCCCCACAACCAAAAATCCAAGATACTGGGATCGGGAGACCTAGCTGACCAGCGTTCTGTATCTCCCAGAGTAATCCATTGCGCACTGTGTGTCTGTGTGAGATGCCCTCGGATATTTCGGAGAAAATGGGCTGGTGTGTCTTCATGCATGAGCCACGTCTCCAGCCCTTGTTGGAATGGTGTCTCCTCCATCAGGATAGGCAATTCGTCTGGTATGTACTGACGATACAAAAAAATGGTTCAAATGGCTCTGAGCACTATGGGACTCAACATCTTAGGTCATAAGTCCCCTAGAACTTAGAACTACTTAAACCCAACTAACCTAAGGACATCACACACACCCATGCCCGAGGCAGGATTCGAACCTGCGACCGTAGCAGTCCCGCGGTTCCGGACTGCAGCGCCAGAACCGCTAGACCACCGCGGCCGGCCTACTGACGATACATTGCAACAGTCAGCCAGTTTTGCAGTATGTTCGTATTTCACTTCTGAAAATATGGAGTACTTTTTTTAACGTCCTGTATAGCCGAGTCACTACAGCGGTGATATGTCCGTGGTAGCATACTGGTAGGTCGCTTTCACGCTAGTTGCACAGTACAGCGATATACCAGGACGTAACAGTAGCCTAACGAACTTACAGGTCGTCTTTTACAGCGTCCCCACTTGGAGAGAAGGAGAAAATAAGCCAACCAGTTGCAAATGAAGGTTTGGTGGAACCCTTGACCCAGGTTTCAATAATGTAACATTTTTCTTCTTTAGTAGGTGTAATGGATCTTGTGGCATACCATGCTTATTATGTGCACTGGGTGATGCCAAACGCCCATTCTGACAGGTGTACAGTAACTTTTTCAGGTATTTGGACCAATACGCTTTGCATCAGGACTGTACAGCTACATTGTAAACTTATTTTAGGGATTTATTCTATTACACTTTGCACCAGTATTTCGCAGCACTTTTGTAGCAATTGAATGTTCGAAAACATATTTTCTAGTTCTTCCTAATGCAGGTAACTATGAATTGAACTGTTTCCTGAGTAATCCGCACTCGCTTTCTTGATTAACGTAGGATTTACAAGCAGCTTATCATCAATTTACGAAGTAAACAGCCTATAAAATGTAATGAAACGATTGTTGTGCTTTGATGAGCAACTATAGTATGCGAAGCTCTAGAAGACAAAAACGTTTCTCACTGCCGAGTAGTTGACGTGACATCCTGTGTAATAGTGTGAGGCTTTATGTCCTATCTGTTGTTTTAATCTCACGGATAAATTCCGGAATGGAAATTCGTATGCGTAATTAGATCAAATGGAAAACAGGCTACCGGCAACGGACCGTATTTGTGCAACCACGTTTTTGTGCCGGGCAGCGATAAGCAGAGGGAGCGTAAGCGCATTGCAACACGGAATTTACGGAATTAAGTTGCAAAGCGGGGGCTTTTATCTGCCGTCGCAGCGGCATCACGCGAGCGGCTCGCAGCAGCCCGCCAGAGATCGGGGCGGCTCGGTCGAAGCCGGCAAACAAGCGAGGGACACATTCCGCGGCAAGCTACTCGCGTTCGTCTGTAATGAGTCGCTAATGGTAAGCCGGCTTCTCGCTGCTATCTCGTCCGTCCATCGCGCCGGTGGACACTCTATCGATCGCAATTAAAGGTGCGTGCTAGCTCTGCGTCGGCCGACCCCGTCACAGGGCAGTGCTAACACGAGGCTTGTGTCAGCGGAAGCTGCTCTGCGGGTAGTGGCGAACACGGAGTACGACGCAGTGTTGTAACAACGAGCAGATTACAACTTCGCATCCTGTAACACCTCTCTTGTCACTTACTGGGTTTCCTACTCACCTGATCAAGAATATTAAGTCCATCTCGGTGCGGGCGTAGGTTGTGACGGCGGAAGATAATTGCAGTGACGGCAGCTGCTCATATTTCGTGGCTGGGGATCAAATGCACGAACTGGTAGTACATTCTGTACATTCTTAGCTGATGCAGTCTCCAATTTCCTCACCCAGGGAAAGTTTATCTTTTACATCACTAAATTATTTTTTATATCCGCCACCATCATTATTGTTATTATTGTCATTATTATTAGTACTGTTACTATTATCATTATTAGTGGCAACAGCAGCAGTAACAGAAATAATGTCTGAGCTGTGGTCAATTTACTTTAAGCTTCACAATCATTACATTAATCTACTCAAATCACTTACTTCAGTTAATCAGAAGCCCAAAAAATTGTTTAAGGCAAAGAGCGAACACGTAAATATAAATACAGGATTAATTAGAAAATGACCACAGAAATAAATGCTCAGTGTCGGTAGTATTAGGCGCTTAAGCAGACCACCCAGAGGAGGTGAATTTTGAATTAAATTATTTACTTCACAAAACATTGATTACAAAATCAGTGTTACAGACCATTAGATGGAAGGGCTGGGGCTGAGGAGGTAGGCGTAATACAACAGCTCTAAGCATAATTTTACTAGTCCGCTTCCGGTAGCTGAGTGGTCAGCGCGACATAATGTCAATCCTAAGGGCCTGCTCAGGGACTGGGTGTTGTGTTGTCCTTATCATCATCATTTTATCACCATCGACGCGGAAGTCGCCGAAGTGGCGTCAAATCGAAAGGCTTGCACCCGGCGAACGGTCTACCCGTTGGCAGGCCCTAGTCACACATGACACACAGAATGATTTTACTGTAATGCCCATCCAAACATTTAAGAACAACACAAAAAACTTATTTAGAAAAAAAACTTTGCAATTAAGCTTTAATGCTTAATCATGACCAAGAAAACTTTACAGCCAGAAGTGAATATAACACCTGAATTCATCCTCTCAAAATTACTGCCGTTCGTCATTCGTCTATCATTGCTCAATGCAAAGTGTTAAAAAACAAAACTCATCTGGGCGGGTCACGAAAGTAACCATCTAAATACAGTGCATATGAATAGGTTGATAAGCTTCCGGACTCCACCTCCCGCAGAGTTCTCTGAGCCACATAAATCACGCCCGGTATTCAGACCCCTTGGTGACGACCGTTCCAATCACCACAACTCACTATAGTCCAACAGGTTAATGATCGGTACTATCCTCGGTGTCACCGATATCGACCAAAGGCGTCTTCTCTGCGGAACACGTCGTGCAGCAGGAGACGCAGTCTGGGGCTCCGCTCCTCCGTCTCGCTCCCTGGCTGCAACCGTTCTTCCTGCAGCTGGCTCCAGCCGCAGAGGGCGACACCTGAGTGGTGTTGGTCGCGCCACGCTGTAGTACTGGCGCGGACGGGTTGCGCGCGGCATTCAAAGGCATCGGACATGTGGCGGTGATACCATCGGCACAATTACAAACAGGAACACATGGAATTGAATCATTACAACACTGTATTCAACAAATGATACTAGTTGCGGAAGCAACCAGATACTGCTCCTCACTGAACGCCAACACCGGCGTCTGAGATGAGCTTTACACAACAGTTTAGAACAGTATGGACAGGGATTTCTAAAACATAAATTAACGAAAACAATTACCACTCATGAAATATTTAAGTAAACTGGTGGGTTAATATCAAATGGCCTTTCAAATGAACCCATCCGAGCTCGGGGGGTGGGGGATGTGACTTCCAATCAACAAACTGGCAAACAGTTAGCATCACTTAATCACTTAAATGTGATAAAATAAATGTGGATTGCAGACATTACCATGAGCTTAAACAATCTATGAAACAAATGAAACGTTAAAACGAGCCGTCAAGTACCGGCTCAGATCTGAGATTTTAAACAGCAGAGCTAAATGTTAGCCTCTCTGTTCTCAAACAAATTACGAGTAGGAACAGTCGTGAATTAAAAGAGCCAGTATATGCTCCAAATTACCAACAGATAAAGACGCACGCTGCTTGCCACTGCTACTTCACAATACTAAAAGCACAATAAAATTGTTCAAAACCGTTAACGATGTGGAAGCAGCATAATAAGGTGTCATAACATTACACAGGCGCACGTTTTCATACATTAGGTTAAAGGATAGCACCATTCCCAAACAGTTCAAATTCAAATCGCTCTGAGCACTATGGGACTTAACTTCTGAGGTCATCAGTCCCCTAGAACTGAGAACTACTTAAACCTAACTAACCTAAGGACATCACACACATCCATGCCCGAGGCAGGATTCGAACCTGTGATCGTAGTGGTCGCCAGGTTCCAGACTGTAGTGCCTAGAACCGCTCGGCCACTCCGGCCGGCTCCAAACAGTTATTCCATGACGAAGGCAAGAAATATGTAAACCTGTCGATGCTCACCGTTTACGAAATGCAGCCTCCACGAACATATCCGTATACATCCACTGCGAGTGCTGTACAACACTAAATACAGTATTTACCAGACGCCCACAGACATCCAATTTAAGTCTAAACCACTCCTTTTAATTTTGATTGTTAACGCCATCGCAAACCGTAGCTATACCGGCTAACCCCATCTAAAGTTAAATGTGGCAATGGATACACAGCACACCGTACCCCAGTACAGGCCTTACACCACAACGAGCCCAGTACAACTACATCCACTTCAAGCATTCAAGACTGGTTAACACTTTAGTCAAGTCATAAAGCAGAGCATGCCAATAGATCGTCCCAATGCCGGGCAGCGTATCAACTTTTACCGATGGCATCTACATCTATATATACATGAATACACTTCAAATAACATTTAAGTGCCTGGCAGAGGGTTCATCGAACCAGCTTCTCCGCGTGGGATTAGCCGAGCGGTCTACGGCGCTGCAGTCATGGACTGTGTGGCTGATCCCGCAGAGGATTTGAGTCCTCCCTCGGGCATGGGTGTGTGTGTTTGTCCTTAGAATAATTTAGGTAAAGTAGTGTGTAAGATTAGGGACTGATGACCTTAGCAGTTAAGTCCCATAAGATTTCACACACATTTGAAAATTTTTTGAACCACCTTCACAATTCTCTATTATTCCAATCTCGTACAGCGCGGAAAGAACGAACACCTATATCTTTCCGTACGAGCTCTGATTTCCCATATTTTATCGTGGTGATCCTTTCTCCCTATGTAGATTGGTGTCAACAAAATATTTTCACACTCGGAGGAGAAAGTTGGTGATTGGAATTTCGTGAGAAGATTCCGTCGCAACGAATAACGCCTTTCTTTTAATGATGTCCATCCCCAAACCTGTATCATTTCTGTGACACTCTTTTACATATTTCCCGATAATACAAAACGTACTGCCCTTCTTTGAACTTTTTCCATGTACTCCGTTGGCCCTATCTGGTAGGAATCCCACACCACGCAGAAGTATTCTAAAAGAAGACGGACAAGTGTTGTGTAGGCTGTCTCCTTAGTAGATCTGTTACATTTTCTAAGTGTCTTGCCAATAAAACGCAGTCTTTGGTTAGCCTTCCCCACAACATTTTCTATGTGTTCCTTCAAATTTAAGTTGTTCGTAATTTTAATACCTAGGTATTTACGTGTATTTACGGCTTTTGGATTAGACTGATTTATCGTGTGACCGAAGTTTAACGAATTCATTTTAGCACGACATGCCGCTTGTGTGGTACACTGTCAAAAGCCTTCCGGAAACCCAGAAATACGGAATCAATCTGAAATCCCTTGTCAATAGCACTCAACACTTCATGCGAGTAAAGAGATAGTTGTGTTTCAGAAAATGATGTTTTCTAAATCCGTGTTGACTATGTGTCAGTAGACCGTCTTCTCCGAGGTAATTTATGATGTTTGAACACAATATACGTTCCGAAATCCTGCTGCATGTTGACGTTAGTTGGTCATCAGTGTACTGACTGGTTTGATGCGGCCCGCCACGAATTCCGTTCCTGTGCTAACCTCTTCATCTCAGAGTAGCACTTGCAACCTACGTCCTCAATTTTTTGCTTGACGTATTCCAATCTCTGTCTTCCTCTACAGTTTTTGCCCTCTACAGCTCCCTCTAGTACCATGGAAGTCATTCCCTCATGTCTTAGCAGATGTCCTATCATGCTGTCCCTTCTCCTTGTCAGTGTTTTCCACATATTCCTTTCCTCTCCGATTCTGCGTAGAACCTCCTCATTCCTTACCTTATCAGTCCACCTAATTTTCAACATTCGTCTATAGCACCACATCTCAAATGCTTCGATTCTCTTCTGTTCAGGTTTTCCCACAGTCCATGTTTCACTACCATACAATGCTGTACTCCAGACGTACATCCACAGAAATTTCTTCCTCAAATTAAGGTCGGTATTTGATATTAGTAGACTTCTCTTGGCCAGAAATTCCTTTTTTGCCATAGCGAGTGTGCTTTTGAAGTCCTCCTTGCTCCGTCCGTCATTGGTTATTTTACTACCTAGGTAGCAGAATTCCTTAACTTCATTGACTTCGTGACCATCAATCCTGATGTTAAGTTTCTCGCTGTTCTCATTTTTACTACTTCTCATTACCTTCGTCTTTCTCCGATTTACTCTCAAACCATACTGTGTACTCATTAGACTGTTCATTCCGTTCAGCAGATCATTTAATTCTTCTTCACTTTCACTCAGGATAGCAATGTCATCAGCGAATCGTATCATTGATATCCTTTCACCTTGTATTTTAATTCCACTCCTGAACCTTCCTTTTATTTCCATCATTGCTTCCTCGATGTACAGATTGAAGAGTAGGGGCGAAAGGCTACAGCCTTGTCTTACACCCTTCTTAATACGAGCACTTCGTTCCTGATCGTCTATTCTTATTATTCCCTCTTGGTTGTTGTACATATTGTATATGACCCGTCTCTCCCTATAGCTTACCCCTACTTTTTTCAGAATCTCGAACAGCTTGCACCATTTTATATTGTCGAACGCTTTTTCCAGGTCGACAAATCCTATGAAAATGTCTTGATTTTTCTTTAGCCTTGCTTCCATTACTAGCCGTAACGTCAGAATTGCCTCTCTCGTCCCTTTACTTTTCCTAAAGCCAAACTGATCGTCACCTAGCGCATTCTCAGTTTTCTTTTCCATTCTTCTGTATATTATTCTTGTAAGCAGCTTCGATGCATGAGCTGTTAAACTGATTGTGCGATAATTCTCGCACTTGTCAGCTCTTGCCGTTTTCGGAATTGTGTGGATGATGCTTTTCCGAAAGTCAGATGGTATGTCACCAGACTCACATATTCTACATACCAGCGTGAATAATCGTTTTGTTGCCACTTCCCCCAATGATTTTAGAAATTCTGATGGAATGTTATCTATCCCTTCTGCCTTATTTGACCGTAAGTCCTCCAAAACTCTTTTAAATTCCGATTCTAATACTGGATCCCCTATCTCTTCTAAATCGACTCCTGTTTTTTCTTCTATCACATCAGACAAATCTTCACCCTCATAGAGGCTTTCAATGTATTCTTTCCACCTATCTGCTCTCTCCTCTGCATTTAACAGTGGAATTCCCGTTGCACTCTTTAATGTTACCACCGTTGCTTTTAATCTCACCTAAGGTTGTTTTGACTTTCCTGTATGCTGAGTCTGTCCTTCCGACAATCATATCTTTTTCGATGTCTTCACATTTTTCCTGCAGCCTTTCCGTCTTAGCTTCCCTGCACTTCCTAATTATTTCATTCCTCAGCGACTTGTATTTCTGTATTCCTGATTTTCCCGGAACATGTTTGTACTTCCTCCGTTCATCACTCAACTGAAGTATTTCTTCTGTTACCCATGGTTTCTTCGCAGCTACCTTCTTTGTACCCATGTTTTCCTTTCTGTCATGGCCCTTTTTAGAGATGTCCATTACTCTTCAACTGTGCTGCCTACTGTGCTATTCCTTATTGCTGTATCTATAGCGTTAGAGAACTTCAAACGTATCTCGTCATTCCTTAGTACTTCCGATTCCCACTTCTTTGCGTATTGATTCTTCCTGACTAATGTCTTGAACTTCAGCCTACTCTTCATCACTACTATATTGTGATCTGAGTCTATATCTGCTCCTGGGTACGCCTTACAATCCAGTATCTGATTTTGGAATCTCTGTCGGACCATGATGTAGTCTAGAATGAGATTTTCACTCTGCAGCGGAGTGTGCGCTGATACGAAACTTCCTGGCAGATGAAAACTGTGTGCCCGAACGAGACTCGAACTCGGGAACTTTGCCTTTCGCGGGCAAGTGCTCTACCAACTGTGCTACCGAAGCACGACTCAAGCCCGGTACTCACAGCTTTACTTCTGCGAGTACCTCGTCTCCTACCTTCCAAACTTTACAGAAGCTCTCCTGCGAACCTTGCAGAACTAGCACTCCTGAAAGAAAGCTTCTGTAAAGTTTGGAAGGTAGGAGACGAGGTACTTGCAGAAGTAAATCTGTGAGTACCGGGCGTGAGTAGTGCTTCGGTAGCTCAGTTGGTAGAGCACTTGCCCGCGAAAGGCAAAGGTCCCGAGTTCGAGTCTCGGTCGGGCACACAGTTTTAATCTGCCACGAAGTTTCATGATGTAATCTAATTGCAATCTTCCCGTATCTCCCGGCCTTTTCCAAGTATACCTCCTTCTCTTGTGATTCTTGAACAGGGTATTCGCTATTACTAGCTGAAACTTGTTACAGCACTCAGTTAGTCTTTCTCCTCTTTCATTCCTTGTCCCAAGCCCATATTCTCCTGTAACCTTTTCTTCTACTCCTTCCCCTACAACTGCATTCCAGTCGCCCATGACTATTAGATTTTCGTCCCCCTTTACATACTGCATTACCCTTTAAGTGTCCTCATACACTTTCTCTATCTGTTCATCTTCAGCTTGCGACGTCGGCATGTATACCTGAACTATCGTTGTCGGTGTTGGTCTGCTGTCGATTCTGATTAGAACAACCCGGTCACTGAACTGTTCACAGTAACACACCCTCTGCCCTACCTTCCTATTCATAACGAATCCTACACATGTTATACCATTTTCTGCTGCTGTTGATATTACCCGATAGTCATCTGACCAGAAATCCTTGTCTTCCTTACACTTCACTTCACTGACCCCTACTATATCTAGATTGAGCCTTTGCATTTCCCTTTTCAGATTTTCTAGTTTCCCTACCACGTTCAAGCTTCTGACATTCCACGCCCCGACTCGTAGAACGTTATCCTTTCGTTGATTATTCAGCCTTTTTCTCATGGTAACCTCCCCCTTCGCAGTCCCCTCCCGGAGATCCGAATGGGGGACTATTCCTGAATCTTTTGCCAATGGAGAGATCATCATGACACTTCTTCAATTACAGGCCACATGTCCTGTGGATACACGTTACGTGTCTTTTTTTTAATGCAGTGGTTTCCATTGCCGTCTGCATCCTCATGTCATTGATCATTGCTGATTCTTCCGCCTTTAGGGGGAATTTCCCACCCCTAGGAGAAGAGAGTGCCCTGAACCTCTATCCGCTCCTCCGCACTCTTTGACAAGGCCGTTGGCAGAATGAGGCTGACTTCTTATGCCGGAAGCCTTCGGCCGCCAATGCTGATTATTTATCAAAATTTAGGCAGTGGCGGGGTTCGAACCCGGGACCGAAGACCTTTTGATTATGAATCAAAGACGCTACCCCTAGAGCACGGGTACAAAACGTTAATGATATGGGGCTGTAATTAACTGGGTTACTCCTACTACTTTTCTTGAATATTGGTGTGACCTGTGAAACTTTCCAGTCTTTGGGTACGGACCTTTCGTAGAGCGAACGGTTGTATATGATCGTTAAGTTTGGAGATATTGCATCAGCATACTCTGAAAGGAACCTAAATGGTATACAGTCTGGACCAGAAGATTTGACTTTATTAAGTGATTTAAGTTGCTTCACTATTCTGAGGATATCTACTTCTACGTTATTCACGTTGGCAGCTGTTCTTGATTGGTATTCTGGAATATTTACTTCGTCGTCTTTTGCGAAGGTATTTCGGAAGGCTGTGTTTAGTAACGCTGCTTTTACAGCACTGTCTTCTATAGTATCTCCATTGCTATCGCGGAGAAAAGGCATTGATTCTATCTTGCCGCTAACATACTTCACATACGACCAGAATCTCTTTGGATTTTCTGCCAGGTTTCGAAACAATGTTTCGTTGTGGAAACTGCTATAAACATCTCGCATTGAATTGCGCACTCAATTTTGAGCTCCAATAAGAGATCGCCAATCTTGGAGATTTTGCGTCTGTTTAAATTTGGCTTGTTTTTTTTTTCGTTGTTTCTGCAACAGTGTTCTGACGCGTTTTATGCACCAAGGAGGATCAGCTCCGTTAATCTCTTAACTGCTACCTATAATATTTCTCTGAATTCATGCCACATCTCGTCTGCACTTACGTTCATTTGGAAGGGATGTAGATTGTCCCTCAGTAAGGTGTCAAGTGAATTTTTATTACAGGGCCTCCACCAGCGTGAAGAGGCCCCTGCCGACAAGAAGGGTCCAAGGATTCGTGAGGTCGTCTCCATACCCGTTGTACACGTCTATCAGCTCGCTACAATTTAAAACGAGTCTCAGCCGACCAGGCAACAGGTTTCCAATTATCAAAAGCCCAGTGTCGATGTTGACATTACCAGGCGAGGCATAATGGTTAGCACGATGACACTCGTTAATGGCCCAGCATTGAAATCTGCAGCAATTTGCAGAACGGTTGCACTTGTGTCACGTTGAACAATTCTCTTCAGTCGTCGTTAGCCCCGTTCTTGCAGGATCTTTTCCGCCAGAAGTGATACCGGAGATTCGATGTTTTAATGGATCCCTGCTATACACGGTACACTCGTGAAACGATAGTACAGGAAAATACCCACTTCATCGCTACCTCGGAGATGCTATGTCCCACAGTTCATGCGCCGACTGTAACACCACGTTCAAACTCACTTAAATCGTATAACCCACCATTGTAGCAGCAGTAACTGATCTAACAACAGCACTAGACACTTGTTCTGTTATACTATATAGGTGTTGCCGACCGCAGCGCCGTGTTCGGCCTGTTTACGTATATCTGTATTTGAATACGCATGTCTATACAAGTTTCTTTGGAGCTTCAGTGTGTGACGTCCTAGCTGCCTTCCAGGGTTAACTTCTTAAACAATAAGTAAAAACATAAACACCCTTTCTGAAATGAAGCAAATAATTTGTAGGGTGTTCTGTTTCTTTTTTTTTTTAGATTTACTCCTCCCTGTTTTCTCATTTCCTTTTCGCGAAACACAAATTCACTGGTCATTTTTGTTGTTCTTTTTTGTTTTCCATTATTTTTTTTCTTATTACTCTCACTGTGGGAATCAGATCATTCTATTCTTCTAGCGCTTTATCTAGTTCTGGTAAACAATTTCCATATCCACTTTTTAATTTGTTTACATCGGCAAGAGTTCTGGAGGTCAGTACATCAGCTCCATTGTTTATGACTTTAACAACCTCGCCAGCATAAATGAACTCAGGAAGGTTGTGACAACTAGTTTGTCATACAGGGAGAGAAAACAGTCAACTTCTTTCCTTGCATTTTACCTTTCCGTACTAGGAACAAGCAAGTGCTTATGATTATTTTATGCCCATATTGTAAACCTATGCCAGTGTTTTATAAGTTTCGCTAACATAAAGAACAGTTTTTCGTGAGGACACTACCAGATTTGAATCGATAACTGTCGTCAAGCTTTTAAGGTTTGAGACACATCACAAAAAACCATACTTTCCTATTGTGGTCTGATGGACTTTCGAGTTATCAAAATGACATAACCTTTAGATTCCCAGTAAGTTTTGTGTTTGTTGGCTTCATATCACAGACAAATGCTGTCGCGTTAAACTCAGCATTTTGTATTACTTGAATCGTTTTAGTCAGCGAGTCCAAAGAGCCGACTGTGTAAACCTTGCAATAAATGCTCTGCATCCACTTTCCTTCGAAACTTCTGATGACCGTAACTGGAATATCGTTGTGTGGTTCTCCTCTAATTTCCTCTGTCTGTTCAAAATGTGAAGGATATTTCTGTATGTCCCTGACAAAAAATAATCCTATTTAAGTAGGCAATGTAAGGTCGCAGCCTCTGCAACATCTTCATATGACCATTTACCCCACTGTCTTTTAAACTCACTTTTTGTTCATAGTCAGAAAAGGATTCTTGCACCACTTTTTGAACACGTTTTATTTCACTAACTCAGCGCTACAACGAATGAGGCGGTCTTGTAGATCTGCTTTCGTTTGCCCTAGGTTTTTCATTGTTGGCGTAAGCAGGTGTTGCCGCATCATAGCAGTGTTTGTTTTCGCGGTTAATGTTTTGCCTAATAGTCATTTCATCTTTAGCTGGTAATACATTTCCCTGTAAAATATCTTCTATTTCTTTATGGTAGCTTCTTCTTTGTGCTCGAATATCTCCCTCATTATTAGGCTTGTCACTACTTCTTAAATCAGCGCCGGAGGATAGTAGATATAGAGTTGAAACAACATCAATATTCAACTATCGTTTTGAAGGAATATTCAAGAGTTCACTTTTTAAATCCGTTCTTAACCCAAATCAGAAAAATGTATTGAGCAGACAAGGGCATTTTCGACTAAAAATGAATCTGCACTTTTACAAGCAATTAACTATTTTCGTTTCGTCTCATTCTTCTAAGGGAATAAATGAATCTTAACTCACCGCTTACCTGTCTGCTGTAGTTAGTATCTCTGGCTTTCACGTAACAAACCAGTTTCACTGTAAAAATCCCTCAATATACTGATAATTACTGCGTAGCTCTGTTCTCAGATGCCAGTCACTAATAAGGTTTCTCGCTCTCGTAAATGACCTTGTTTTCGCCCGTAAACGCAATTTAAACGCAATTCGCTATGACAGTTGCGATCTGTTCGACGCTGGTTTGGCTTACTGTGATGTCAGTGGCGCGACTTCTTACTGCACATACAACCCGTTACCCCTACTATGCATTCCAGTATACGTAGGCAGGGCACTCCACGTATCTGAGAATTTGGACGAGATAACTCGCTAACGGGACAGAATCTGTACCAGATGAGGGCATCTAACAACTCCACTAATCAATGCTATGCCGAATAACTGCTTGCATAGGGGCCAGAGGTCGACCAACGCATTACTGACGTGCCCTGTTTGTGACGTTCTTTCTCTTGGAAACTCACCTATTTTTTTCTGAAATTGTAACTATTTCTTTGTTCCTACGTGTATATCACATCTAGCGACTTCCGTACAATTAGGATAATTCCTTCGTAGTGCCTTTTTTCCTGTCACATAATGTATACAAGGGTAACGGTCCATGTTCAGGGATATGACAGGAACGATCTTTCGAAGCGAACGCATAACATAACAGCCACGATCACTCCTTCCGTAGAAGAGATGTGTTCTACAATATCGGAGATGATTAAGTGCTTATAGCTCTCAACGTACGCGTTTTAGAGACTACATTACTGGCCATTGAAATTGCTACACCACGAAGATGACGTGCTGCAGACGCGAAATTTAACCGACAGGAAGAAGATGCTGTGATATGCAAATGATTAGCTTTTCAGAGATTTCACACAAAGTTGGCGCCGGTGAGGACACCTACAACGTGCTGACATGAGGAAAGTTTCCAACAAATTTCTCATACACAAACAGCAGTTGACCGGCGTTGCCTGGTGAAACATGTAAGGAGGAGAAATGCGTACCATCACGTTTCCGACTTTGAAAAAGGTCGGATTCTAGCCTATCGCGATTGCGGTTTATCGTATCGCGACATTGCTGCTCGCGTTGGTCGAGATCCAATGACTGTTAGCAGAATATGGAATCGGTGGATTCAGGAGCGTAATACGGAACGCCGTGCTGGATCCCAACGGCCTCGTATCACTAGCAGTCGACATGACAGGCAGCAACGTCTCGATCCCTGAGTCCACAGATGGGGACGTTTGCAAGACAACAACCATCTGCACGAACAGTTCGACAATGTTTGCAGCAGCATGGACTATCAGCTCGGAGACCATGGCTGCGGTTACCCTTGACGCTGCATCACAGACAGGAGCGCCTGCGATGGTGTACTCAAAGACGAACCTGGGTGCACGAATGGCAAAACGTCGTTTTTTCGGATGAATCCAGGTTCTGTTTACAGCATCATGATGGTCGCATCAGTGTTTTCGACATCGCGGTGAACGCACATTGGAAGCGTGTATTCGTCATCGCCATACTGGCGTATCACCCGGCGTAATGGTATGGAGTGCCATTGGTTACACGTCTCGGTCACCTCTTGTTCGCATTGACGGCACTTTGAACAGTAGACGTTCCATTTCAGATGTGTTACGACCCGTGGCTCTATCCTACATTTCAGCAAGACAATGCGCCACCGCATGTTGCAAGTCCTGTACGGGCCTTTCTGCATACAGAAAATGTTCGACCGCTGCCCTGGCCAGCACATCCTCCAGTTCTCTCACCAACTGAAAACGTCTGATCAATTGTGGCTGAGCAACTGGCTCGTCACAATACGTCTGTCACTACTCTTGATGAACTGTTGTATCGAGTTGAAGCTGCATGGCCATCCAATCTCTGACTCAATGCCCAGGCGTATCAAGGCCGTTATTACGGCCAGAGGTGGTTGTTCTGGGTACTGATTTCTCAAGATCTATGCACCCAAATTGGGTGAAAATATAATCACACGTCAGTTCTAGTATAATATATCTGTCCAATGAATATCCGATTATCATCTGTGTTTCTTCTTGGTGTAGCAATTTTAATGGCCAGTAGTGTATGTTTCTAGATATTTTTACTTTAAATGATTGTTCCTGTCATGTCACCGATATTGACCAAGACTTCTGGGATAGCCTGAAGCAGGGTAACATTCTTCCAACTGACCAGCAACACATCGTAGCGTGACCATTTCTACATAAATATTCGACTTCACATCACACTTTTATTAATTGATGAATATCTAAAATTTTAGTAAAAGTAAACAAATCCAAATTTATATGCAGACGTCCGAAAGGGAATAACATCTGTAAAAGAAGGAAATTACATAGAATTAAAATTCTAGGTGCACGGATATTAATGGCATCATTCATTAGTAACATTGCCATTCTCAGCGAGAGTGAGGATGAATAGTACCGTCTTTTGAATGGCATGAACAGTCTAATGAGTATAGAATACGGACTGAGAGTAAAATGAAGGAAGAAAAAAGTAATAATCAGTATCATAAATGAGATTAGTGAAAAGCTTAACAAAATTCGGGATCTTAAAGAATATGAGACGAAGGAATTCCACTGGGTTGCAAGTAAAATAAAGAATGATGAACGAATCCAGGGATTCAGAGAAAGCACACAAGCACAGTCAAGACGGCATTTCTGTGCAAAAGAGGTCTACTAGCATAAAAATCGTGATTAAATTCCGTGAGAAGTTTCTTAGTCAACATTTCGAGCAAAGTATTATTTCGAAACCGCTAACGCATGCCTTGACTTGGAGGCAAGCCGGGTCGAATCCTAGTGGTTAACGAAATGTTTACTGTTTATACTTGGCTGGCAAGGAGAGGTTAGGTGGTGGCGTGAATTTTCTGAACATCAGTCTCTGGGCCAATGTACTGAGTTAAGTGAGCGAGTGTGACCCTGTTGATAGTGATCCGTCAGTCGGATGGGGGAGCTCAAGTCGGCTGCTAAATGGTTCAAATGGCTCTGAGCACTATCCGACTTAACTTCTGAGGTCATCAGTCACCTAGAACTTAGAACTAATTAAACCTAACTAACCTAAGGACATCACACACATCCATGCCCGAGGAAGGATTTGAACCGGCGACCGTAGCGGTCGCTCGGCTCCAGACTGTAGCGCCCAGAACCGCACGGCCACTCCGGCCAGCAAAGTCGGAGGCGCCCTTGGTACTTTTCCGAGAGTAGTAGGCTATGTGCGGGCACTGGGTTCCTCCTTCTTCCTTCTCTCATCATCTGCAGCGCGAACATGAGGCTACACCACATAGACACACCCATTACAGCACATAAACGTAAGAGATACACTCATACAGGTGCCTATGTGCGCGAAGGAGAGGAGAAACCTTTCCAGTTAAACGGCTGAACCTGGCATTCGGGGTCTTCCAGCCACTCGCACCGTACTTTAGTTTGAAAAGTGATACTATAGGAGGATGTTGAAAATTAGGTGGACTGATAAGAAGACAGGATGCTCTCCGCAGATTCGGTGAGGAGCGGGACACGCGGGAAACTTTGAGAAGAAGAAGGGAAAGGATGGTAGCACGTGTGTTGGGATGTTACTGAATGATTGATACCACACGGAGGTGCAGGCAAGACACACTAGAATCCAACAAATAAATATGGACGTCGGCAGCAAGTGGTACTCTGAGATGAAACGTTGGCGCAGGAGAGGAAGTGGTGGGCCGCATCAGACCAATCAGACGACTGAGGAAGAGATACATAAATTAAAAAAATTTAAAATATTTATGTACTGTTGGCACCCGGCAGTGGCTTTTCCCCAGTAGAGCAGCCAGAATTTCGCCCTCGAAGTAAGTGTTTGGTAACCCAGGGAAGCGCGGCCCCGCTGGCGACGGCGGGCGCACCACTGTGCCGGCGGCGGCAGGGAAGCGCGCAGTCCCATTACTGGCGGCAGTAGGCAGCGGTCGCGGCCGCTCTTTACTCATTCTTGGGCCCCGGGCACGCGACGGGCAGGGCGCTCTCGTTGAATTATGCAGCCGCCATTACCGGCCGCGGACCACTGGCTGCGTGCGGGTGAGCCGGGATTACGTTCGGCGGCCAGGCGTCGCCACCGGCTGGGCCGTTCCTGCTCTGGAGCTTCATCTCGGCAGGCGCTAATAGTATGCTTTGCGAGGACTCCCTGCAAACCACTGACCGCAAAACGTAACGTGTTCTCTAGTGAGTGACAAATCACACCATCAGCTGCTCTGTAAACTTTATTAAAAAGCGTTACTTACTACTTTCGGCACTGGTCAAAATCGGTAGCGTTCTCGCTTCCCACGCCCGGGTTCCCTGGTTCGATTCCCGGCGGGGTCAGGGATTTTCTCTGCCTCGTGATGGCTGGGTGTTGTGTGCCGTCCTTAGGTTAGTTAGGTTTAAGTAGTTCTAAGTTGTAGGGGACTTATGACCACAGCAGTTGAGTCCCATAGTGCTCAGAGCCATTTGAACCATTTTGAACTGGTCAAAATTTCGCTCTCCGATATATTACACTTAGTTGGCATATTATTTTCCTAAGCTCACAAACATCATTATTAATATTATTATTTATATTATTCTGTTTCCCATTTGAGGCAGTGTGAACTGTTTATGTGACACTCGTAAATATTGTCAAAAAAAAAATCTATGAAATAAGAAGACGCTAGAGTGGGAAATTATGCAAATGGAAATCAGGAGACGTTGAAAAATTTATAAATGACAGTGCTGGTAAACCTCTACGTTATTTGATTTTCAAACAGCTGAGCAAAACTGAACGTACTCAGACATTTCTCTCCGTACCTATTCTGATCAACACTAAAGTGACACACAATATTTTTAGCGCAACGCAATGTGACTTTCAATAATCCCCATAAAACAATGGCCCTGACTAACAATAACGTATATATTTCACGAATCACATACCACACAAAAATCTTCGTTACTCGAACTACTGCAACACAGCGAGCGCCAATGCTGCCAGCTAAACAAAAGATTCAAACTACTGAACGCACTAACTACTGATAGGCGCAGTTAGCAAATGAAAGATTTTGGTAGAGAACAATTAATCTATTTACCTTAATAGTGTTCACAAGTCAGTTCATGACATCCAGTCTTACAAATTTCCTTTTTCTGACGGACACACGTCCATATCGTCCGCTCTGAAAACTCTGCCATCTCTCTCCCCACATCCACCACTACTGGAGGCTCACCTCCAACTGTCCAACGCTACACGCTGTTCACATCCAGCTGCCCTACACTACAACAGAGAATATTCCAACAATGCAAAACAGCCACACACTGCACACAGCACAGTCAGTGATTTTCATACAGAGCGCTACGTGGCGTTACAAACATAAAAATCTAAACAGCCAACTTACAACGTGAGGTACACATACAGAGAAGCAAATGATGACAATTTCAGAAAATTGGATGATATAATCAAACGAAAGAGCTTTACAAATTGAGCAAGTCAATAAGCGCGTTGGTCCACCTCTGCCCCTTATGCAAGCAGTTATTCCGCTTGACAATGACGAACGGAATTGCTGGACCTCCTTGTGAGCGACATTCGGCCAAACGCTGTCTAACTGGAGTGTTAGAACGTCAAAAATCAGAGCCCCGCCTTTAACGCTCCAAACATTCCCAATTGGGGACGGATCCTCCTGGTCTACGTAGAATTTGGCAACCGCGAAGACAAGCAGTAGAACCTCTCTCCATGTGAGGGCACGCATTCTCTTGCTGAATTGTAAGCCCGAGATGGTTTGCCATGAAGGGTAGTGAAACGAGGCGTAGAATATCGTCGACGTACCGCTGTGCAGTAAGGGTGCTGCGGATGACACCAAAAGTGGCAGCCCAGACCATCACTCCTAGTTGTGGGACCTTATGGCGGGCGAAAGATTTATACCGCAGCGCTGACCAGCACATCTGCAGACGCGTCTTCGCTGGTCACAGGGGCTCATTTGAAGACACTTATACTCCAGCCAATGACATTTCAGGCCCAAGATGTGTCTGGACAGGGCCCAGACAGCGGTGGTATACCAACCCGACTGTAGCCCGCTATAAGGCGGGAGAACCATGACTCATGGTCTGGAGTGCCATTTCTTTTCGTAGCAGGAACCGTTTGGTTGTCATCCATGGCATACTCAGGGCAATGTGGTACGTCGACGATATTCTACGCCCCAGTCTGTTGTTCTCGTGACAAACTATTCTTAGATTATATTTCAGCAAGATAATGCCTACCCGCATACAGCGAGATCTTCCACTGTCTTCTCCAGCAAGCTCGCCGGATCTCTCTCCACTTGAGAACATTTGGAGCATTATGGGCAGTGCCCTCCAGACAGCTCGGAATTTTGACGATCTCACTCGTCAATTCGACAGAATCTAGCACCATATCCAACCAACTCTGTCAATCAATGACAGGCCGAATAACTGCTTGTATAAGGGCCAAAGGTGGGCCAACGCGTTACTGACATGCTCAACTTGTCAAGCCCTTTCTCTTCAATACCTCATCCAATTCTTGTGAAATTGTAATCATTTGATTTTTTGTGTATGTACATCGTATCTTCCGATTTCCGTCCTATTCACATAATTCGTTCGTGGTGCGTTGTTTCTTTCTGTCTGAGAGTGTATAGAGGAGGAATGGTCCATATTCAGGGATGTGACAGGGACGATTATTCCAAGAAAACGCATAACATAATAGCTACTAGCACTTGTTCAGCGGAAGAGATGTGTTTCACAGAGTAGGAGATGGACAAGTGCGTATAGCTCTTAGCTATGCTATTTAGAGCCCTTATCTACAAGACATTTTCCTTCGGATTATTGTTCCTGTCATATAAATGAATATTTGTAAATGGTTTGAGACACCCTGAAGCAGGGTGGCATATTTTTCTAATTCACCAACAGTATATTGATTGCAACGTGACAATTTCTTAATTAACAATCAACGTCACTTCCCACTTCTATTAATCGATGAATAAATAAAACTTTAGTATAAGTAAACAAATGCACCGTGAACTCATCCAGATCTGAAAGGGAAAAGCACCCTTGTAACAAGGAAATCAGCGTCATTAGTGTTAGAATATAACGTAGAAGCGACAGTAGTGGATCTGAGACTGACAACGTTCAGTGATCCGGTACTGCTGCAGAACTACTGAAACAAATAACAACTGAATAAGAAAACTGTCGAACAAGTCATGTTTTAACAAAGGTGTGAAGATAGTGAAATGATATAGTGCAAACAGCGTTAGGATTCTATGATAGCATTTGGTGCCGAAAACAAACTGGGAAAAACAAATAATAAAAGGAAATTTCATTTTCTCGTTATAAACGAGGCGAATGTCTGGGGTGATGGAGACGCCACGAGTTGCGCTTAAGAAATCAGATATTCGAATACAGAATGCTGTAGTACTGCTAACGTAATAAGAATCTGTAACAATACAGAATTCGCAGATAAAATGATACCAGAAATATTTCACAAGGGTCCAAACATTGTATTAACTAAATTTTACCACGCACCACAGGAATAAGATTTTTCTAATGCAATCTACGTTTCCTGGGAAGAATGAGAACGAGTTTTTGATACTGTGGCATATCAGTTCAGCACGTTGTCTGACGTAAAACTCGTTACGCGTGCCGCCCGATCAACGTCTACTGTGCAGAACATGACAAACAAAGCAAAGTACCTCTTCGAACGCAAGAACGCGGCGTTGGCTCAACTTTTGATGAGCCATTCAGGCAGCCTCTATCTCCGCCACCTGCCGGGTCAAGGGAAGGTCGTTGCAGATCGCTGCCCGCTTTACCGTCCATAAAACGACGCCGACAAACGTTACGCCGGCCGACGGCACCCAGCGCGCTACAAATTTTGTTACCCGTAAAGATTGCTGAACTTGCGGTTTCGCTTCCGGGGTATTGGTGGCTTTCTAGAGATTGTCGCCCTGCTCGCTATGACGTCGGCTGTGTAGCTAGGCTGTTACTCGCAGCTACAAAGAAAAAATTCTTATGAGTTTTCACCTTACGGCATGCCGTTACCTACCACTGCCTCTCGTGTCTTGTCGTCTTCCTTTTGGCTAGTGAGAGTGTGTCTACGACTCCCGTACAATTCACGGGCACGTAAAAATTTACCCCACAAACACTAACACCTACATGGCGTTATTCTACTCAATTTTCGCTTAAAACACGCTTGCTGCAATGAACTACTATAAACTGACGGAACTCCAATAAGTACATTCTTCAGAAGTGGTCTTTTCCTGATCACTCCTGCCTCAGAGTTTAGGAAAAAGTACTATAAAATTTCTGCTTTTAATTGGCTAGACGTACGAGACATAGACTATATGAAATACCATTCTTATCTCTGAGCATATTTTAATACAGGAATGCTTAAAATGCACAAAACCTTAAACTTAGATACCTAGAAACAATAATTTACTGAGATATACTTTATAGGATCTGATGAGGAATGATTAATATTTACCAATATGTCAAGAATGGAATGATTATCCGAAGCAAAAAAAAGTTTGCTAACGTTGGGTCCAAAATGTATATCTTATGAGGTATTAGCACTTCTTCACCTTCGATACCATGAAAAAAATGTCCTCTATTACAAGCTCTTGAGAACTGAGAGAATATGTTTAGTAGAGAAAATGTATTTCTCAGAAGCGAAGGTGAAGGATTTCTCATCGCTCCTAAGGGATTGCATTTTAGAGCTCATGTTTACAAGATTTTTTTGACTCTGAAATTGTTTTGGAAACATGTGGTAAGGTCTTATGGGACCAAACTGCTGAAGTCATCGGTCCCTAAGCTTACACACTACTTAGTGTATTTCGAACTAACTTACGCTAAGGACAACACACACCCATTCCGGATGGAGGACTCTAACCACCGACGGGGGAAGCCACGCCGACCGTGACAAGGAACCTCAGATCACGCGGGTACCATGCGCGGCTGTGCACTCCGAGTATTGTGAAAAAATTAATTTGCAAAAATTCTCCTTATTAAAAAGGAATGAAATAAAAAGTAGCCTGACGAAGGGTAACATTAAATAATTAGGTAATAAGGGGTAGAGGGTTGTAAATGTAGAAAACCAATTACATTTGGCAAAAAAAGTTATAGTGAGCCTTAGACAATACATTACGTACAATCCAAATCACTACTCAGTTTTGCAGCTTAGCTTATTTTATTTGCAGACATCATTAATACAATTTTCTTTTTCTGTGCCAGTAAAATATAGGTAGACCCATGTAGAACAAGACAAATATTGCACCCAGATGGGACCTTAATAGTTCTCTTTAAATTTTCGCTCGCAGAAGAGACATTCAGTATCGTCTACGGGCACTGTAGAGGGTAATGAGAGTTCATTTCAGCCCATACATCAGGATGTGTCGATTCATCATCACCACTGCAATTTTTTGGAAAGTTTTTGTTTGAAATGTTTTCAGGTTCTTGCATTTTAGGTTTTCACAATTGCAAACATTTCTCCCTTTGCGCTGTTTCGTAACTCATAGTTCGAGCTATAGTTGACTTCAGTATTTAGAATATAAGTAATGTGCAATTTTCTACACCTGTTGGAGGTCTTCTTTTTCGTTGACGGTGATATCTCCAAGGTAGAACAAAATGACTGAGTGCATAAGAACACTTAGATAAGATAATGTTTTCCAAATTGTCGAGACAACATCTGAAAGATTTGATGCAATTGCTCTTTGTTCCTCTATCATCAAAGAAAATGTAACAAATTAAATAACGGCCAATGAACAATACATTAATACGCTTTCAACGTACTCAGAAATTTCATTCAATCTGAAGACTGGGTTGATGCAGTTTTCCACGCTACTATATCCTGTGGAAGTCTCTTCACCCACAAATAATTATTGCAACCTACATGCATTTGAAAGTGCTTGCTGTATTAGTTCTTGGTCCGCCTCTACAATTTTTACACCCCCCCCCCTCCCCAAACCCTTTCCTATACTTCCCTCCAATACTAAACTGACGAGTTCTTGAGTTTCAAAATGTTTTCCCCTGTTAGTCAAATGATGCCTTAAACCTCTTTCCTCCTCAATTCTATTGAGTACCTCCTAATTGATTACGCCCTCTATCCAACTGATCTTCAGGTTTCTTCTGTAACACCACGTTTCAAAAGATTCTGTTTTCTTGTTGTCTGAACAGCTTATCGTGCACGTTTCACGGCCGTACTTAGCTAAATTCCAAACAAATACCGTCTAGAAATACTTTCAAACACATAAATTTATGTTCTAAGTCAAGAAATTTCTCTTTTTCAGAAGTTGCTTTATTTCAGTTAATAGTGTTAATTTAGTGTTCTCTCTATTTGACGGCCGTTGTGGCCGAGTGGTTCTAGGCGTTTCAGTCTAGAACCGCGCGACCGCTACAGTCGCAGGTACGAATCCTACCTCGGGCATGGATGTGTGTGCTGTTCTTAGTTTAGTTAGGTTTAAGTTGTTCTAAGTTCCAGGTGACTGGTGACCTCAGAAGTTAAGTCGCATAGTGCTCAAAGCCATTTGAACCATTTGAACCACTCTATTTGGACCATCATAAATCTTTTATTGACCGCTGCGAGTAATTAGCCGTGCGGTCTAAGACGCTGCAATGATGGACTATGCGGCTGGTCCTGGCGGATGTTCGAGTCCTCCCTCGGGCATGGGTGTGTGTGTTTGTCCTTAGGATAATTTAGGTTAAGCAGTGTGTAAGCTTAGGGACTGATGACCTTAGCAGTTTAGTCCCATAAGATTTCACATACATTTTTTTTTATTGACCAAATAGCAAAACTTATCAAACACTTTCAGCGCCTCATTTCCTAATCTAATTCGCTCAGCATCGCCTGATTTAATTCGGCTATTTCCACGATTATTATTTTGCTTTTGTTGATTTTCATTCTCCTTTCAAAACAGTGTCCATTCCGTTCAACTACACTTCCGGGTCCTCTACTGTTACTGACAGATTTTCAGTGTAATTCATACACTTCAAATTTTTTATTATTTGTACCTGAAATTAAATTCCTTGAAATTTTTCTTTGGTTTCCTTTACTGTTTGTACAACGTACAAATTGAATAACATCAGGGATAGGCCACAGCCCTATCTCTCTCGCTTCTCAACCTCTCCTTTTCATGCTCTTCAACTCATATAGCTCCCGTCTGGTTCTTGCACAAGATGTATATAACCTTTCGCTCCCCGTATTTAACCTACACTACCTTCAGGCTTTGAAGGAGTGTATGTCAGTGAATATTCTCTCAGTGAATATTTTCTCCAAGTTTACAAATGCTATGAACACAGCATTGCCTTTCCTTGACCTATAGTCCGCCTCCGTAGCACAGCAGTAGCGTTACCGCCTACCACCCAAGTGGGCCCGGGTTCGATTACCGGCAGGAGACTGGGTGTTGTGTGCCCATCATAATTGACACGCAAGTTGCCGCCGAACCCCGAAGAGGATATACCGGCCAATAAATGCCATGTGATCATTTCCTTGACCTATAGCCAAAGGTAAGTCATAAGGTTGGTACTGCTTTATGTGTTCCATTATTTCTCCAGAAAACACATTGATCTTCGTCGAGATCTATGCTACCAGTGTTTCCATTCTTCTGTAAATAATTCCTGTCACTTCTTTGCCACCATGAATTATTAAACTTATAGATCGGTGATATTCACACCTTTCAGCACTTAATATCTTTGGAATAGGAGTTATTACAATCTTCTTAAATTCTGGGGATATTTCGCTTATATCTTGCACACTAGGTGAAACAGTTTTCTCAGGCTAGGTCTCCCAGGGATATCAGCGTTTCTGGGGGATGTCATCAACTCAAGAGGCCTTGCTCCAAATTACCTCTTTCAGCGATGTGTCAAATTTCTCTCGCATTAGCAGATGTCCTGTTTCATCTTCATGTACTTCCTTGCCTTCATTTCCTTTCTATAAAACCTCTGGGCCCAGGTTCGATTCCCGGCCGGGTCGAAGATTTTCTCCGCTCGGCGACTGGGTGTTGTGTTGTCCTCATCATCACTTAATCCTCATCATCGGCCGCAAGTCGGCCAATGTGGCGCCGACTGAAATAATATTTGCACTTGGCGGCCGAAACCGAACGGGACATCCCAGCCAACAGCGCCATACGATTATTTCATTGACTACCTGAGTTACCGTCCCAGGGTGTTGACGTGACACCCCTAAGTTACAAATAAAGCGGGAAGTGTATCTAAAGGGGCCCCTCAAACGTTTAATAATAATGTCAAGCCACCAAAAGATTGACTGAGGGCGCATGTCGACGTATTGTCAACTATTCAGAATTTTGATGAACAGTGTTGATGGCCGAAAAATTTTATCAGTACTGCCAATTAATGTGTCTGTCCATATTTGCATTTGTATGTAGACAGAGATTCATTAATCAGCCACACGGTGTTAGTGCTCACTGTCTGTGTGTTCAGTTCGTCCTTCTTTCTTTCGTACGTGTTCACAGTTCACTGCTCAACTTTCAAAAATTAAGAAAGAAATGATGGCCGAATTTATCGAGTGATGCAAAAAAAAGGCTTTAACATAAATTGTCAAAGGAATATATGGACAAAAATAGAAAAAATATGCCACGTATGAAGAGTTACTGAACAAACACCACAGTTTAGTCAGTGTATTTACGGTTTTAGAAGAGTTTTTGGTTTCTATATTAATTTGAAAACGACGTATTAATTTGTTATATTACTCATGAATGTGGAAACACGCTTCTACTTCGAAAAGTACATCGTATACAGTATTTGTTAGTAAGAGGTCTGGGAGATGTAAGTCAGTCTCACCAACTATCGCAAATGATAAAAGAACCAAAGCAACTGTACACCTACCTAATATCGTTCAAAAATGGTTCAAATGGCTCTGAGCACTATGGGACTCAACTTCTGAGGTCATCAGTCCCCTAGAACTTAGAACTACTTGAACCTAACTAACCTAAGGACATCACACACATCCATGCCCGAGGCAGCATTCGAACCTGCGACCGTAGCGGTCACGCGGTTCCAGACTGTAGCGCCTAGAACCGCACGGCCACTCCGGCCGGCCCTAATATCGTGTAGGGCCCGAGCGATCACACAGATCTGCCGCAACATGACGTGGCGTGGACTCGACTAATGTCTGAATTAGCGCTGGAGGGAATTGACGCCATGAATCCTTCAGGGTTGTCGTAATTCCGTAAGAGTATGACGGGGTTGGAGATCTCTTCTGAACAGCATGGTGCAAGGCACCCCAGATATGCTCAATAATGCTCATGTCTGGGGAATTTGGTGATCAGCAAAAGTGTTTAAACTCAGAAGAGTGTTCCTGGAGCCACTCTGCACCAATCCTGTATGTGTGGGATGTCACATTCTCCTGCTGGAATTGCCCAAGTCCGTCGGAATGCACAGTGGATATGAGTGGATGCAGGTGATCAAGCAGGATGCTTACGTACGTGTCACGTATAGGAGTCGTATCTAGTCGTATCAGGGGTCCCATTTCACTCCAACAGCACGCGCCCCACACCATTACAGAGCCTCCACCAGCTTGAACAGTTCCCTGCTGACATGCAGGATCCATGGTTTCATGAGGTTGTCTCCATACCCGTACACGTCTATCCGCTATATACAATTTGAAACGACACTCGTCCGACCAGTCAATATGTTTCCAGTCATCAACAGTTCAATGTCGGTGTTCACGTTCCCCGGCGAGGCGTAATGCTTGGTTTCGCGGAGTCATCAAAGGTACACGAGTAGCTTTTCGGCTCTGAAAGCCCATAGCGATGATGTTTCGTTGAATGGCTCGCTCGCTCGCTGACGCTTGTTGATGGCCCAACATCTAAATTTGCAAACAATTCGCAGAACGGTTGCACTTCTGTCACGTTGGACGGTTCTCTTCGCTCGTCGTTGGACTCGTTCTTGCGGGATGTTTTTCCGGCCGCAGCAATGTCGGAGTCTGATGTTTTACCGGATTCCTGATGTTCACGATACAGTCGTGAAATGGTCGTACGGAAAATTCCACACTTCATCGCTACGTCGGGTACGCTGTGTCCCGTTGCTTGTGCGCCGATTAAAACGCCACGTTCTAATTCATTTAAATCTTGATAACCTGCCAATCCAGTTCAGTAAACGATCCAACAACTGCGTCAGACACTTGTCTGATACAGCCGTTGGCAAGCGCAGCTCCGTATTCCGCCTGTTTGCATATCTCTGTATCTGAAAAAACGGCATGCCTATACGTTTCCTTGGCGGTTCAGTGTATTTAACCGGTATGGATCCTTTCAGGGCAGATATAATGGCGTCACAGATTTCCGTAAGCTGCTCCTCTACTTTCTGATGGCCTTATCCCGTGTCATCACGGGGCCGGCGTTTTAATCGGGTTTTGGCACTGTTAGTGGTTGAGGGTGGCTGGTCACCCTTCCTGTCGCCACACCACACGAAGCGTATTCATCTTTCGGCAGGCGTAGTGCTAGGCTTGTTTCATAAATCTTAACGATGAAAGTAACGTTCGTATGACGCGTCACTGACAATCAACATATCTCGATAAAACTGGGACCATACGTAGAAAGAATAGATATTGTACAGTGCAAAAGATAACCAAAAGAAATACGCCGTGAGAGGAAAAGAAATGAAACATTTAATCACAAACAATAATTACGCGGAGGTCATCGCGATTTATGATGGACATCGACACATTATCAAAAGTGGGACATCGATCTTAAAAGGGTATGTGATTATCACAAGCGGTAGAGTATGCTCTGTCACATGCTTCCATGTTGCCACAAGCTTGGTAAGGATTTACTGTGGTAGGGCGTTTCATTCTTCCTCCAGCGTCGTTGACAGTTTCTGGTCATCATCGGTGCATATGAACATGGTGCCACACGTCTCCACAACGAATGCAACCTACGCTCGGTGCGATTAAAGTAGTGGGTACGAGCTAAACAAAAGTGGTTGCAGTTCCATAAGCTGTTTCACGTGCACAATTTAGTGGTTATCTGCTGCTGTAGTTGACCGTGGTGCACCGCCATCTCCATTTCTGGCAGCGGTATCTGTGGTTCGAAACGCTCTCCCTTCAACGTGGAACAACGCGGCGAGCAAAACCAGACCCCTGGGATACACTCGTCACACTTCCAGTTTCACGTTGACTTTTGCCCAATGGTTCAAATAGCGCTGAGCACTATGGGACTTAACATCTGAGGTCATCCGTCCACTAGCACTTAGAACTACTTAAACCTAACTAACCTAAAGACATCACACACATCTATGCCCGAGGCAGGATTCGAACCTGCGACCGTAGCGGTCACGCGGTTCCAGACTGAAGCGCCTAGAACCGCTCGGCGACACCGAAGTCATATAAATGTTGTCTCCTAGCCATGTTGTAATGAAGAACACTACGGCAGTGCACTGTAACTGCTCACTGATTGACATACACTTTCTTCTGCCCGCCTCGTTTTGCGGGGCCAGCCACATTTGCCCTGTAATCATGCTGACGTCACGCCATACCACGTCCAACTTTCTGTGCTCAACAGAGAGACCTCTAGCAACCTCCTCGCTCAATTTAATCCACTCCCACAGAGTCTCCAATACTTTATGTCTGTAATACTGTATGTCTCGTCCTTGAGTTTTGCACAGCAGTGTGTATATTTACATGTGCGTGAATGTGTAATTTAGCTTCGATGGGCAGAATGCTGGCCAAATACATTGAAGCTTTGCTACCAAATCAATATGATGACAAATCCAAATATAGAAATGGTGCGGCATGTCTGCCGCGCTTTGTTCGCTCATTTTGAATTGCTGAGCACTAGCGGCGCTTCGGTACAGGCGAAGTACAAATGCGGCCAGACGTCACCGAAAGGCAGTAATTACCCCACGTGGCTGAATGGAGCGTTGATTATGATTAGCCTTGACAGAACGCGGCGCTGGGGCTGGCAGAAGCGCGAACGGCGCCGCCGTGTCTCCATCAGCGCTTCACAACTCTTGCTAACGGTGTAGGTTTTCAGAACATGCTTTTAGTTCCGCAGATTGCTTCATTTGTTCCGTAACAATGAAAGAGTTAGCCTTTTTTAGTTACTACGTTAGGTAATATAGTTTTCTCTTTGTGGTTTCAGTTCCATGAGCTCCTGTAACCTGGTCTGCGACTGCACTGGATCCGATCCCTTCTGATACTTCTCCAGAGACTCAGGTGAGCAGTAACTCGAATTATGTCTGCTGTTAGCAGTCTAGATTATTAATTCAGTATTCTTGCATGAGTAGTCAGCCTGGCACTCAGCCATATACGGCCACAACTGGGTTTCAATTAGCAAATTTTTCACTTCACTGGACTACCAACAGCTTACTTAAGCTTCAGTGCACAGTACTACAGTGAAAAGTACACCGAAAAGAAATCCGTAATGGCCTTAGACTATTATGAATATATTCTGTGTTTCGTAGCTCTTTATGATCTTACTACGGAAGTGTCAACCGTACAACAGATGGTATAACCTTAATTACAGAAATTCTCTGCCTCGTGATGACTGGGTGTTGTGTGCTGTCCTTATGTTAGTTAGGTTTAAGTAGTTCTAAGTTCTAGGGGACTCATGACCATAGATGTTAAGTCCCAGAGTCACACAAGTCCCATAGTGCTCAGAGCCATTTTTTTTTAATTACAGAAAACTTTGTTTGAAGTAGGCACAACGCTATGATATTACATTTTTAATAAAATAACGACAAATGATATTTGTGAAATTATGAAACTCGCCCAGATTGTAATAGTAAATAAGGGAATTGGAATAATAAGGAAAGTGCGCATATAACACATTGCCCCTTACTTTCTAATAAGTACGAAATTTTAACTCTATAAAGGAAAACAAGAGACTTATCACAATAGATGTTCTTCACTATAACTGCTGCTAAATACTGAAACTAAGGGAAGAATAAGAGTTTAAATCCTGTTCTGTACGAATGAAGTAAACCACTTATAAATACTAGGGACTGAGACACACGAATTAAAATAATTAAAAAATTTCTTAAATACATAATTTTCGTTAATTCATTTTTCTTACTTGGGGCACCTGAAAATAGCTTGGTGTGTAAGGTCTCTTCTGATTATTTTTCGAGACAATGGATATCTCTTCAAATGAACTTCTTTAATCGGACCTCAAAAACATTTATTCACCGTTGAAATGGTTCGTACTCGACTGTTTATGTGTATTTAAAGAACACGGAACCTTTCACCATATCAAGACGCAGTATAGCTGAGAATGACTTTCGAAATAAAATAAAACAAACATTGAGAAGTATCACTACAAAATTATTACACATTAAAAATAAATTTACAATCAGACTTACATTAAGCAAAATATAAATGATACTGGGGGTGTGCCGTATAACTCTACCATAAGGTCTTCGCTCGCTTGTAAAACTAAAAGTTTCCGTCGATACGATCGTTTACAGTACTTAATTTTTAAGTGATAAATTATTTATTTATTTTTCACGTTTTGGGTATTTTGTTCATAATATTCGCTCTTCCCACACATGAGCTTTTAAACACCGATACCGAGTTTACTTAGGTAAAACTAATGTTTACGCCTGCAAAATAAGGTACAAGGGTGTGGAATGTATTACTAGGAATGAAAGTGAAGTGACGATTTCCCAGATGGCCACGCCCATGGTATTAAATTCAGTAGTGAGAGGCCAGTGGTGAAAACTGTGTCGACCATCATTAGAGTTTGAGTGATAATAACGATGTTAATCGCAACATGTATAAATAACTTCGTATGTAACGGTGGTAGCTATCAACTGCTGTTCACGGTCGATACACATAAAAACAAGAAGGCTAAATCGATAGGGTTTAAAACTGCCGAAGGCTTGTAAAATTCGGGTACTACGCGTAAAGAGTCTGAATTATTTGGTATTGTTTGAGACAACCATACGCGATTAGAAATCAGGGTCAATTACATTATTTACATTTGTAAACATTTATTTTCAAAAAAATGGTTCAAATGGCTCTGAGCACTATGGGACTTAACATCTATGGTCATCAGTCCCCTAGAACTTAGAACTACTTAAACCTAACTAACCTAAGGACAGCACACAACACCCAGCCATCACGAGGCAGAGAAAATCCCTGACCCCGCCGGGAATCGAACCCGGGAACCCGGGCGTGGGAAGCGAGAACGCTACCGCACGACTAAAACATTTATTTTCACTCAGGGTAGTCGAACGCACAAGTCATATTGTCGAAAACAACAGAGGCAAGGTAAGATTCATTGAACGAATTTTGAGTAACTTCAATTGAATTCAATGAATAGCTTATGTACTATTTCGCTTTAGTACTGTATCGGGAGTCCTCTCCAAGCAAACTCATCAGAAGGGGTAGCAAAATCCTGTTATGCTTATCTCTTCGTCTGTAACTATTCTTACAGTCGCAGCTAACTACTAATAAGTGGTAAAAGGCGTAGATTGTTTTTGAATCTCGATATTCGCATGCATCGGAAAGTGCAAACTGTTCCTACTCTCACTCGAAATGCAGTAAAAGGCAGATTGCTCAGTTGGCCCTGAGGTTTCTATAACAGTGTATCGTAGGTTGGAGTACTCTGTAGCATCACCTCCTTGACCATGACATGCATTTTCGCTCAGTCATTCAGATTTAGCACGCTACGGATGCACGGATGCACGCAATTGTCTCCGTACTGTGATACAGAGGCGAGCGCTTCTTTGTGCGTTTATGCATCGGAGCAATCCACAGATGTGCTGCTACATTTGTTACCGGTAGGTCTTAACAACATGTAACACTTAAGTTCTACGTAGATGCTTCGGGAACTGAAAGGGGAATCCCTGGAGGGAAGGCGACATTCTCTTCGATTACTTAGAGGATGCAGTCATTAAGGCAGGTTGCTAAAAGTTCTCTTCTATGAGCCGGCCGGAGTAGCCAAGTGGTTCTAGGCGCTATAGTCTGGAACCGCGCAACCGCTACGGTCGCAGGTTCGAATCCTGCCTCGGGCATTGATGTGTGTGATGTCCTTACGTTAGTTAGGTTTAAGTAGTTCTAAATTCTAGGGGACTGATGACCTCAGATGTTAAGTCCCATAGTGCTCAGAGCCATTTCAACCATTTTTCTCTTCTATGGAGGAGTTCTTTTTCTAATCAAAATAGAATTGAAGCCGCTGAGGAATTTATTTATTAAAGTAAGAAAGAGCCTTCTCCGTTCGGGAACTTATTACTTTTGTACAAAGTAAAAATCTTGGTGGTTTTTTCCTAAAAGTTCAAAACGTTCGTCAAATTTTCCGGTAGTAATTATAAAAATGTAGTTCTAAATACGTTTCTGTGTCAGTTACGGGTTTAAATGTAGCCCAATACCAGTTATTTTTCTCGTGCCGAAGAGAAGTGGTCTTGCTGTGGCGTTCCTGCTTCCTACGCGCGGGGTCCCGGGTTCGATTCCCGACGGGGTCAGGGGTTTTCCCTGCCTCGAGATGAGTGGGTGTTGTTGTGCCGTCTTCATCGTCATCATTCATCCCCATTACGGTCGGAGGAAGACAATGGAAAACCACCTCCGCTAGGACCTTGTCTAGTCGGCGGTGCGGGTTTCCCGCATCGTCCCCTACGCTCCTTGGAGTGTGGGACCTTATCGTCATCATCAGAAGTCGGTGCTGAAATTTCATGTCGGCATCAACGTCCAGAATACGAATACATACAGCATCATAAATACTCAAACGTGGTCAGCATCTGCTGTTTCCCACGTTTAAATGTGATATGGTTACAAATTAACAAGTTCATAAACTGGGAGCTTATCTTCGGGCTCCCCCTCCAGTATAATGTCGTCAGGGTGGGATCCTTGACGTGCTCCCACGGGTGAGATCACCTCTGACTAATACGTCCGGTAGTTAATTAGCTAGTTATTCACAAGTTTCATAGATCAATTTAATGATTCTTTAATGGAAAATCAGTGTAATGAGTCAGTTAGCTGTTATATACGTATGTTTAGTGGTAACACAAATGAATACGTTCTGGAATAGAAGGTGCCGTCCAGGAGAAATGATTTTAGTTAGATTTTAAACTTGCTTCTCACCTGTCGGACATTTATGTTATTGGGCAAATGCATTTTTAAATCCTTTCTGAGCCACGGACAACTTTAATAATGGTTAACACACATCATCTTTTCCTGTAGTGTTAAGGTGTGAACACCACTATCGAAGGGGGACGGGTAGACTGTTGGGTCCTGCCTACTCGTCGAGTAGGGGGTACCTAAGAAATCTGCTCTTTCGGGTCCCTAGACAAAAACTTAAGCAAAGCGTATTAATACATTTTTGTTACTATAAAGTCAATGACAATACTTAACTTTGAAAAATTTACAGTGGGATGTCGCAAGCAATGGGCGACATGGAACATAATCAATCTCTTCAGCATATACAATTCCTAATACAAATGAAACAATACACATCATATGTCACTGCTTTAGACCTGGTAGATAGGCTAGATTTCAACTAGCTGCGACCAGGCGGCGCGGTGGTTATGTTCTCTTCGCCTAGAGGCCGGTGCTTTCTCGTTGTCGTCCTAGAGAGTTTGTTGTATAGGACTGAACAAAAAGTGTTTCCTCAAAATTTTGGGATGGTCCATTTTCGGACAAGCACAAAATCACTCTTTGTAAAACATCATTAGCAATCTCTTCTGCTGTTTTCTCTTTAGTGGTATTTATTACATCACTAGTATCGTATGCAAAAAGTACCAATTCTGTTTGTCGAATGTTAAGTGGAAGGGAAATCGCATATAAAAGGGATAGGATTGTATCAAAAATTGTCTTCTCCCTAGAGCGGATTTTCCTCTTTGCCCCCCCCCCCCGCCCCCACCCCTCCCGCCACCCGAGCCCCTTCACCCATCTTTGCCTCTTTCCTTCCATCATCCCTCCCTACCAGGCCCTCTCTGGCGCGCCCCTGCCCATCTCTTCCCTCTCTTCCCCTTCCTCCCTTCTTCCCTTCTCCCTCATCTCCTTGCGCCTGGCAGATCCTCCGTTTTGGTGATCGTCAGTGTGCCACGCCAGTGTCGTGTTTAGTGCTGTTTCTCCTGTGCGTCGAGAGGCGTGATTTTAATTGTATGCTGGCCGTGTACTTAGTGTTACTGTCAGTGTTTGTTGTGTGCTACGCCATCCATCGATACTTTTATGCTCCGGTGATACTGCGCCTTGTGTTCTTTTAACTGTCCCTGTGTGTGGTTTTTTGTGTGTGCTACTTTTTTACGGTTTTTATCTCCATTTTACAGTCGCTCCTTTTTTGTTTACTGTCTTCCATGATTTTCCCCCTTTTCTGTATCTATGTTCACCATGTTTTCGCCTTTGTTATTTTTAAATGTCTTTTATTGTTTGTTCTATGTCTTTCGGCTGAAGAGCAGCGCATATGCTGCTGCCAGCCCGCCCCGATAGGGAATTGAAGTACAAAAACCAAAAATTGAATCTGTGGGGCTCCCTTTTTGATTCCTCCCGATCCACAAAAATTTTTTACCTTTCCAACATTCTTTCAATTAACCAGAACATGTGTGTAAAGCCTTCAACTCCATGAAGCTTTGGTTTTTCTACGCGTGTAACACGAACTACATAATCAAACGCCCTGGAAAGATCGCAAAAATTACCAATTTCTGAAACTGAGAAGGAACCACGAACCTAAGAAATCAGTTTTGCTGCCGGAGCAGCTTGCCGCTCCAGGGCGATTGCAGGTAGGCACCCCGCTCGGCGGCCGCCCGCCCCCTGCTGGAGCCGTCCTTGGCGTCGCGACGCCGGCCGGCCCTCCAGCTCGGTTCACCTCGGCAGACCATATATCGTGGCGCGCCGCTGCGACAGGTCACGCGACGCCCCATTGTTGCCTGCACAACGCTCGTTACTTGGAGAGGTTGTTCAAGAAGCCGTAATCAACAGTGACTTACGAGCTTACTAGAGATGTTGTTACTCAGATACAATCTCCCCATTTCCGGCAAATCTCAGCTACAGCGGAGTATGTTGGACGCTCTCACACTGTACACAAAGGGCAATAATTCTCAATACAACACGTAGGCTCTGAAGTAGTGGCGTCTCCATTCAGATAATTCCTTAGTGTACACACCGCAGTGTCTGACAAGACGCGAGAAAATTATTCCGATGCTAATTTTCATGTAGCAGAATTTTATGACTTGCCAACAATGCCTTACAAGTCTACTGTAGGCTCTTCTAGGAAATATTGTATGCTTTCGGATGCTAACTTGGTAACCAAGAGCACGGATGAAATCGAGATTCCACAAATTAGCTTCTGACTTTATAACTGTGATGGCCTCCAGGCAGATCAAAATTCCCCTGATACCGGATCTCCTTGATTTATTCACGTACTGTTCTCACGCCAGCCATCTGGCAAGTACGCTACAGCTTGAACTATTGTAGCTACATTTGGCCACAAAAAGGAGGCTGATGTTTTAGCTACTTGTGTTGAGCATGCTCACGTGACAATGTCCTCTTACCACGTGCAACATCCCCTTTCTTCTGGTGCGAGCACAGCAGACTGCGTTTCCGTCTACTCGACTCGTCTAGGTTCAAATTTTAACGTTCACGTAAGCGTGTTGATACATTCTTACGGAAGTAGAACAAGTGGCAGTATAATGCTGATTTGTGACGTTCTGTGGTGGTAAACTTCAGAAACACGAACCTTAATATTGTTTGACACGGTACCGAAATCGACTTCACTATTAACTAACGTAGTAATGGATCCAGCTGAAAGTAATATGTGGTTCGCATAATAAAATTACCAATAAATGAAGAGATTCTGTTGTTACCTTATTGGTAGTTAAGGCTACTACTTGATTTCTACGATATTTTTGAACGTATATCCTACATAAATACAAAAATAACGCTGAAAAGAGGAAAAAATCCCTAAAATACCTACTTACGTTACAATACTACACATTCGGCAAATATGATGAAAACGGAATAACACGTTGATAAAAACGTAGATGAAAGTTGCTTTCCGTTCCAGTATCATTTTTCAAACGAAACTGCAGTCATGAAAATATCCCAAATTTCTCGAACCCCTGAATTTATAAAATCTCACGTGATGTTTGTAAGCAATTTTACAGTGGACGAAATATTAGGAACTTCTCTAGTAGATTTAAAGAACACAAGCGGAACGATGAAACTAATCAGTTCACATTTTACATAGATTTAAATAACCATGAGCACAAATCAGAAGAAATACAAAATACAATGAAAGTTCTACATTGCATGTCCAAAGGAACCATAATGAATAACCTGCAAAAACCCGATATTTATATAAACACAGATGCATAGCTGGAAAAAATTTTTAATGCACAAACGGTACTAAAACAAGCAATTTATATAGAACTTCGTTGACTTCCTAAAAGTAAGGGGACAAATTCCAGCCCTCAGGACGCCAAGAAATAGATCGAAACAGTGGAATTTCAACAAAAATTATGGCTTTGCACAGTACGCCAAAACATCAAACTATATGGTTATCGAACTCCAGCTGTTTCAATGTGCCGGCTAAGTCTGGTCGTATTTAATTTCTTGCTTAATTACTACATGGCTGCTATGAAACGTCACGAGAACATAAAATGAAAGTATTTTTCGATTCTGCTCGCACATGAGGCTTATTTTTCGGATATTGATATAATGTACAAAGCCAGACATAACTAAATAATTCTTTATCACTCACAGATCGGTGACTATTCTTATCTAATTACAACATGGCGGAAGATCCGGATGACATGAATCTGCAGGCATGTCGAAGTACCATGCTCTGAGATCGGAGCTCTACACATGGAGTTAAAACAGAACGGAGTTGTCATTACATCAGCAACTTGAAGCCGACGTTCACCATCTTATGCAGCCCAAAGACGTTAAGTTCACAGCATTTATACCTCCATGTGTCACTGCGGTGATACTTCCCCGTGACGTCACTCTGATCCCGTGCCCACCTTCGACCGTGTTCGTGTCCCAAAAAGCATCTGGTGCTTTGATTGTGTGGACACGTTGTTGTTTCATCAGAAAGGCAAACGCGTCATTTAGGATGTACTAATCTATCCGATCGTAAGCTAAAGATTGAACGAATCACATTCATTCGTAAGTGAAGCGGTTCAAGTAATATTCCCTTTTGTATATACGAATTACGCTTGCGCTGTTTACTTTTATTGTAATAGTTTTATTTCTGTCACTTGACGTTTGATTTCCTATCAACCGCCACGCAGTTCTATTTCGTTGACATTCCAATAATCGTTCACTGTGTTGACATGCACAAGATATGATAACGTGCCTTTCTTCCTTCCTCATTGCACACGTTTATGGGCTAAGATAGAACACGAACGTTTCTTGCAAACTTGAACATTAAGACTGTTGTCCGAACGAGTTGGGAGCTGAAAATGTAACGAACAAGAAGCAGTACCAGTAAGCAAACAAGTATTGGATTTGGAGTTCAGCTTCCTTTGCTATCGACACAAATGCAGTAGAAGTGGAAGTAAATGCATTACGAAAGCATCCTTTTCACATCACATCCTTCTCTTCTTGATTATTCGAAACATACCAACTAAAAACCAGTTATGTTAACCAGATGAACTGTGTCGTATTACTAAAGAAAATACGCATTCAAGAACAGAAACACGTTCTAAATTACCTTCTTGACACTATTTTATTCACGTAAGAACTGTAATTTTAGTACTTAAAACAGCTGTTGCGTGCACACGACAGGAATAAAGAAGAAGAAGTAGTCGTAAAAAGTCATTTCTTTTTACCTCTATGGATCTACATCCAGGTATTACAGATATCACTGGAACACATAGTATAATACGAACTTTGTATGTAGGTATTGTCATTGAAATTCCGCGAAAATGAATTGTAAATTCACTGTAAACGTGTATGTATCACTGCAGTGGGTCATGCTGTCAAAATAATGTAAGTGCAAATAAAAAGGTACACACAATACATATTCCGACAAGCCTCAACGGCAGCGAAACTGAAAAATAGTCTCAGCAGGTACTTCGTGGCAATTGAAAGGTAAGAATCTACAAAATTAAAACTAAGCCATCAATCTTTTATTATTATAATTTGGTATATGAAAGCTGTGTACTGTAGACTGCAGAATTACTTGAAAATGGCGTATTGCCGAAACGAGACTTATCGTATGTAAAAGACGAGCTAAAAAGATAAATATGCCTCACCGAACAGAACCCGGCCGGAGTGGCCGAGCGGTTCTAGGCGCTACAATCTGGAACTGCACGACCGCTGCGGTCGCAGGTTCGAATCCTGCCTCGGGGATGGATGTGTGTGATGCCTTGGGTTAGTTAGGTTTAAGTAGTTCTAAGTTCTGGGGGCTGATGACCTCGGAAGTTAAGTCCCATAGTGCTCAGAGCCATTTGAATTTGAACTAAACAGAAAATTGCTTAATTTGTCACAAAGGGGCCGGAGAGAACTTTATCACAATTAGTAAAATCATCCTTTTCTGCTGTTTGTTCGAAAGTTGAAGGAAGGATTTCCTTATATTCAATATTATGACTGTTACAGACGCAACGCATTATGTATGTTTCTATTAATTTCATCATCAGGAACAATTATATGTCACTGTTACTTCTGTTCTTTCTTTTAAAAAGCAGTAATAAAAGCTAGTAATCAGCCAGTATGAGACATAGTTAGTCAATGACACGACAGAGATTTATGCATATTTTTCATGAAGAGACAAGTCTTCGAAGGGGCGTAAAACATAAGGACTACCACCAGATCACCGAATAGCTCCCGTGGGTGTCCGGCAGCCTGTAATGCCATACGATCATTTGGTGAAGAGATATTGGATAAGGTACGGCAAAACAAGAAAGGTGGAGCCAACGTCTCTATTAAAATCGCCACACGTTGTTCCTTCGAAGGGTAACACACTGCACGTTCCAGCTACTACGAGAAACGCGCATCAAGTTGCGTGTCCCGTCCGCCCCCGTGAATCACCCAACGTACTTGATTCCACCTACGTCTGGATTTAGCGCTATAATTGGCCGTGAGGAGGCATCGTGATCGCACATACCGGACCGCTGAATGCCCATCATTCATATGCAATCACACGAACTGCGAGAGACCCCGTACGCATTCAATTAAACTGCGGCGCGCAGCTAGAATCCAGAAGCGATTGTTCATGTATTCCTCCCGGTCCGTTTCCGGTGGGCTGAATCGACGAAAATTAGTCGGACGGGTAAACCTCTGGTGGCGGTATGCTCGCTGATCGCCGTATTCAGTTCGTATTTAGCACAAAGCCCGTGCGGCTATTGAGTTAATGCGTTCCTCAGGCGTGTAGTGTTACGCACAGCACGGCAGTGCCACAGATCGTACCAGATGATTCACATATAAAAGACACATAAGAAGCAGAAAAGAAAGTATGGAAAAGAAAGAAAGAATCTGTTGAATGACGACGAATTACGCTTTCGGAAAGATAAAGGCAGACAGTACACAGTTCCGGCCGATAGTTTTGGTAATAGTACCAAGATAATTGTACCAAGACCAAAAAAGATCTAGACATATTCATAGGAACTGTCATCTTCGAAAAGGCGATCGACAATGTAAAATGGTCCAAAATGTTAGAAACTCTGAGAAAAATGGTAGTAAGCTCTAAGGAAAGAAGTGTGAAATACAATATGTGCAAGAAACAAGAGAGAACAATGGTAATGAAAGACCAAGAACGAAATGTTTCCGGGCCTACTGTTCAGTACATGCGTTGAAGAAGTAATCACAGAAGTAAATCACAGGTTCAGGAGTAGGATTAAAATTCAGCGAGAAAGGATACTAATGACAGTATTCGCTAATGATACTGCTATCCTCAGGGAATATGAGAAAGAGACGCGTGATCTATAGGCTGGTACAATCACTTCAATGAGTATAGAATATGCAGAGGGTTAAACGGAAGAAAGACCAAAGTGGCGGAAATGAGATTAGCGATAAACTTAAACGAAATTGGAAACTTCGAACTACATAAAATTATGGAATTGTGGTACGTTGTAAGCAAAATAGCACGTGACAAACGAAGTCAGGAAGACAGAAAGAAAGACGAGCAGAGGTGAAGAGTGTGGTATAGATACCCACGATGCCGCAGCGTAGCTGCAAGCCAGTAGGTTTGCACTACGAGAGCGGACGACCCACGCCGACCACAGTGCCCTCTAGCAGACGCTGTGAAGCTCTACGAGCGACGCTCCACTTTCGCCCCAGTTCATCAAGAGCAGACGGCCGAGATCCATCGATTAGTGTCCATGCAGGTCACTTGGTGTCGTGTGGTGGCTATTTTGACTACGTATCCTGGTTGCCCGTTGTTACATATATAAATGTGCTATTTATGAAGGTTTTGCCTGGTACTACTTGAGTCCAGTTCTGTCAATGTGTGTGGCCTTGCGGCTGTCACTATTCCAAACTGATTGCAGAATCTAAAGGTATAGAGTTTCTTCTGATATACGAATTGTACTTGCTCTTGAGACTTTCTATCTGGACCACGGCTTCGCACCTACGTGCTCAACTGCACCAAGTTATGTATTCAAGTGTATAACTCGGGTTGGACTATAGTAAAACCACTTTTACTTTACTTGCAGTACCGAAAGCTTTATCTCACCTGCTCCTACTCGCTTCCTACATTCGACCAATGTTACAGATTCCAGGAGCAGACCAACGCGCCACCTTCCAGGCAGGATAAAGAAAGAGGACACTCCTGGCCGTCAGAAGTTTACTGGTAACAAACATCGTCCTTAATCAGAAATTCCTGAAATATGCGTTTGTACTGTGGGGTAACCTGAAAGGAAGAGAATCGAAGCTTTTCAGATGTGACGCTACAGGAGGATGCTGAAAATTACGTGGACTGACAATTGTGCAGTGCGCCCGCGTTTGATTTCGCGTAATTCCCGCGGATTTGGAATCCCTCCGTCCACAAGAGTGCATGGAGCGTTATTGTTGCCGGTAGAGTGCAGGTCGGAGAGGAATGTAGTTAACGGCTACGGCGACCTGGAGAAAGTGGGACTGACATTGACGGCCAGGAGCGCAAGCGAGGCGGCGTGTTGTGGCGAAGCGTCTGTCTTGGTCTGTTGGCAAGAGCGGTGCCTTTGTTCACTGCGGGTTTGGTGGGGCCGAGTGTTGGTCACAGCCGTGAACATAGTCCTTAAAAGCTACTTCGGCAGGACGCACAGTATTCGGCGTGTCCTCTGCTACTGAAGTCGCAATCAGTTTGTGTCCCTAGTGGTACCGGGTTGGAGGCCTGTGTGACTTTTGCAAGTACTGGACGCTGTGGCGTCTGCTGGATATATCGATGGGTTTCCGACTACGAGTAATCTTCGATACATACAGGGCTATTACAAAAGATTGAAGCGATTTCATAAATTCACTGTAGCTCCATTCATTGACATATGGTCACGACACACTACAGATACGTAGAAAAACTCATAAAGTTTTGTTCGGGTGAAGCCGCACTTCAGGTTTCTGCCGCCAGAGAGCTCGAGAGCGCAGTGAGACAAAATGGCGACAGGAGCCGAGAAAGCGTATGTCGTGCTTGAAATGCACTCACATCAGTCAGTCATAACAGTGCAACGACACTTCAGGACGAAGTTCAACAAAGATCCACCAACTGCTAACTCCATTCGGCGATGGTATGCGCAGTTTAAAGCCTCTGGATGCCTCTGTAAGGGGAAATCAACGGGTTGCACCAGCTCATGGAAGACGATGCGTTCAGTGCGAAACTTGTTTTCAGTGATGAAGCAACATTTTTTCTTAATGGTGAAGCGAACAGACACAATGTGCGAATCTGGGTGGTAGAGAATCCTCACGCAATCATGCAGCAAATTCGCAATTCACCAAAAGTTAACGTGTTTTGTGCAATCTCACGATTTAAAGTTTACAGCAACTTTTTCTTCTGCGAAAAAAACGTTACAGGACACGTGTATCTGGACATGCTGGAAAATTGGCTCATGCCACAACTGGAGACCGACAGCGCCGACTTCATCTTTCAACAGGATGGTGCTCCACCGCACTTCCATCATGATGTTCGGCATTTCTTAAACAGGAGATTGGAAAACCGATGGATCGGTCGTGCTGGAGATCATGATCAGCAATTCATGTCATGGCCTCCACGCTCTCCCGACTTAACCCCATGCGATTTCTTTCTGTGGGGTTATGTGAAAGATTCAGTGTTTAAACCTCCTCTACCAAGAAACGTGCCAGAACTGCAAGCTCATTGATGGGGACATGGTGCGCCGAGTGTGGGAGGAACTTGATTATCAGCTTGATGTCTGCCGAATCACTAAAGGGGCACATATGGAACATTTGTGAATGCCTAAAAAAACTTTTTGAGTTTTTGTGTGTGTGTGCAAAGCATTGTGAAAATATCTCAAATAATAAAGTTATTGTAGAGCTGTGAAATCGCTTCAATCATTTGTAATAACCCTGTACTTCTCTCGGCACCCTCTAAGCAAACGTTTGTCAATGGGCGCTGGATTGTACAAGAAATCACGGTGAGCATCCGATTAGTGTGCAGGTCACTTGGTGCGTGGTGCCTGTTTTGACTCCATAATCTGGTTGCCCGTTGTTATGTATATAAATGTGTTATTTATGAAAGTTTTCCTGACACTACTTGAGTACAGTTCTGTCAGTGTGTGTGGGCTTGTGGCTGTCACTTATCCAAACTGATTTTAGAATCTAAAGGTATAGAGTTTCTACTGATTTACGAATAGGACTTTATAGTCAGTAAAAATTGTGTAATCTAGCTACCTTATTTCTGAGGCGTATCGATGGTTACCTGTTGGCTCGTATCACGAGCTCGAGCTGTTTACTAAATTGTTTGCATCTACAAAAAAAAAAAAAAAAAAATACTGCATTTGTAGTATGTTAATTTTTACTATATAATTAACGAGTTGTCTCTGTGTGACAGGATAGGTGATTGTATCTCTTGTTAATTCTGATCTTGTTAAAGATGCCTGAGTAACATGACTGAAATTTTTAATGAGGGTTTCTAGTACTGTGGTAGCGACAACCCCCGTCCTATGTTAGTAGAGAAGGGGGAATTATTGCTACTGGCTTCACCTCTGCCACTGCCATCATAAATGTGAACCACCTTTGTCAGTCATTTTGGCTATTTCGATGGCATTGGCTTTTGATAATTACTTGCAATAGCCGATGCTTGATATTTGTGACATAATCATTTGATCATATGTTTTGCTGCTGGTGATGTAAATGTACTTTTTCTTACTTCATTTAATGTTCTTCACAAAAAGGAAGTAATTTTATACTGTTGACCTTTTGAGGTGTTTGCCATCAGTTGGTTATTGAAATTTAGTCTGTTCAGTTAATGTTATTCTTGGATGTTTGCTTTTAAAAATAAATTCATTTGTGTTTTTAGAAACGTTAATAAATTCATTATGGCTCAGTACCTTTCCACTCAACACCAGCTCCTTACCGCATTTCAGTAAGTTAACAAATGCAAACTGGTACAAGGCTTTATAGATCTTTATGCGATAAGAGCCAAAAAACAGTCGATTTATTTTATCTGCAGTGTCGCTAATGATTTTTTCATTTTTTCAAACCATTTAACATTACTCAGAACCTCTTCTTCTTCTTTTTGCGTTACGGGACGACACGGAATATTACAAGGAGTCCATTACCTGTTCTCGAATCCCAGACAGAGAAGGAGTTACGATGTGCTTTTTGCGGAACACGGCGATGATTTCCCATGGTGGTCACACTTTGCCCACCGGAAGGTCCACAACGAATATGTCTGTAGTCATGTTAACAGTCCAACATCCAAAAAAAAAAAAAAAAAATGGTTCAAATGGATCTGAGCACTATGTGCCTTAACATCTGAGGTCATCAGTCCCCTAGAACTTAGAATTACTTATACCTAACTAACCTAAGGACATCACAGACATCCAGGCCCGAGGTAAGATTCAAACCTGCGACCGTAGCAGCCGCGCGGTTCCGGACTGAAGCGCCTAGAACCGCTCGGCCACCGAGCCCGGCTTGTCACATCCAAATGCTCCAAGATCTGTACGTGAGGCATAAGTCGATCAGGTAGTCAAATGGCCCCTTTAAAACTCATATATCCTACCATGCCCAGTAACGACCCTAAAGACGAACAATACTAATGCTCTCTGGTATCCGGTCTGCCTGATACAGAGAATAGCAACTCTAATCACCTGCACACCAACCAGACGTGTGTGCGTCTACGAAGTTCCACTGACATCCGAACATGTCTTGTGCTGCTTCACGTTCTTTGTCAGGCAGCAATTAAACCTTTACTGGAAACGTAAGGTTGTTGACCTCTATGAGTGAAATGGTTCAAATGGCTCTGAGCACTATGGGACTTAACATCTGTGGTCATCAGTCCCCTAGAACTTAGAACTACTTAAACCTAAGGACATCACACACATCCATGCCCGAGGCAGGATTCGAACCTGCGACCGTAGCGGTCTCTATGAGTGAGACGTGTCCTTTAATCAATGTCATACGTATATTGAATAGTTTCCTGACGATGAACTAATTTCCGAATTTCATACCGATCTGTATTACAAAACAATAATATATTAGTATACATAATTGTGTCTGTTATCAACGTTCTAAACAACTTTATTTTAAAAAGAACGATTTGCACGTCGAGGACACTATGTAGATTCCTTCTAAGCTTATTTCAGAGACGAAGTAGTAAGATAAGCACAATGTTTGCTGAAACACCATTTTGAAGACCGAACTTGACATGGACAATATGAAAGTGTCATGAGTTTTTCTCAATCTGCAAATTTTTGCGCTTGACATATTCCAAGCACATTTGGACTGAGGTGGCGCAAGTTTAGCACACTCGTAATGGGTAGGACAACGATTCAGATCTCCTTCCGATTGAACCTGACTTACGTCTAGCGAGATTTATCTCAGTTGCTTCAGGCAAATGCCGAAATAGTTCCTTTGAGTGGGCACGGTTGATTTCTTTCCCAATCTTTTCCTAAGCAGAGCTTGTGCTCCAACAGTTGTCTACAGCACATTAAACTCTGATCGTCCTTCTTTATGTCTAGCTGTAGGGTGATTATTGCTAAGACTGTTTTATATTACGCACGCAGCGGGCACGTTCCCCAGCGTTAGTATAATAACTTCCCTAGCATATACAGTAATTAATGTCAATGTCTCGGCCCATTACCGGAACAGAATAACATGCTCATAATTGAGGATTTGCCAAAGCCTTATGTTACTCTTAGTTGATAATTTGCATCCTTATATACCTTGATGGTGATGTTGCTCGTATTGCGTCGGATGTAAAGAGAATGTTAGCGGCATGTATTTAGTGGAAGCATTTTCTTCATTCTCTTCTTCCTAGAACCCACCCAGTGATAACAGACGGCAATGTCACTAATCATGAGATATTACAGGAGCGTCTATGACAGTCCTCCTAAAATTACAACAAATAACGGATTTTACAAGTGCAGTAAATACGATTCTAAATGTTACAAAGAGTATTAACAAACAACACATTAGCCCACTACTGATCACTTAGGCGTAAGTCTCAACTCGATCTAATTCTATTTGAGGGGTGGTGGCTTGCAGGGTGTCGTTCACGAAGTAGAAATTCATATACCACTGGAGAGATCTCAGTGACACTCGTGTACAACTAGCAGATAACTCACTCACAATTCGCAGAGAACTCACTCACAACTCGTAGGGAACTCTTATAACTCGCAGCCAACACCTGTCGTAGAGCTGTGTAGTCCCATAAGTACACGACGAACAGGACAGAAGGATATTGTCACGCTCCTCTTCAATGCACGTGACTGGCATTGGGAAGCAGAGCGACATCTTTGGCGCCCTATTGCAGTGTTGGTGCTATCTGTGAGCCTGGCTGAAACTGTGTTGTGATTACATTGTTTACGTCGACCGAGTAGGAAATCTAGCAAATGGCTGCAAGGCGGTAGGTCGCAGTGCCCCTTCACTATAGGACAAATGTCCTCATTACACTTTTAACATGGAAATACCGTCTGCATATGTCTCTGAACAGCTGAGATCTAGTCAGCGTTGCCTGTGAACTAGGAGCTAAAAGTTACAGAGCTCGAGGCAACGTTCATAGTCTCCCTCAAACAACGTCACGCCTTTACTCGCACCTTTGCATTGCTACGCATTGGCAGTTCATTTTAAGTTACTTTATTCCTGTAAATTCGAGTCTGACTTTTTCTGTTTCAAATTGAACGTAATTGTAGCCAAATTGTCGCTGGTATACCTGTTTTCCTAATTCCCCTAAAAATAATTGAGGACTATGCAAAATTCAAAGTTTGTTCTTTCATGTGCTTTTCTATCATTTTTTTCGTTTTTCTCACTCTTTTATTTTATATTTTCTCAGTTCATTAATATTGTTCAGCAAAGTCTTCCTCAATGCTGTAAATAGTTTCATAGGAAATTTTGAAAATTCATCTGAATGCGATAACTTTGTACCTTTGTAACTGCTATGTTGTTTTGAGTTTGCTCTACATTATTATGTTTTTCTTATTCTTGTTGAACTGGAAACCAGATGAAGCTTTGCACAAATGTGTTGAACAGCGACTGTGTTATGCCATCGATCGCAACACGTCACTCTTTTCACTTCTGAGGGCCTGGTGAGTGCGTAAAGGTGCCAAGTATGAGAGTGACTGTGAGAGATTTCTCCCGTTTCCGTGCAGCCCGCTTAACAGAACTTTCATGCATTTCGTCCTTCATGACAATTCTTGGCCAAACACAGCAGAGGCAATGAGAAGGCTCGAACAGTGTTTTTAATGGGAAGTGTTTGATCACCGCACCATACAGCCCTGATTTGGCTCCCTAAGATTTTTATCTCTGGTCGCGATCGCTATGAGGACGACATTTCGGCCAAGAGAACAAGTCCAGGTTATCAGCCTAGAGAATTGGCAGTAAGCGAAGACGACTGCCTTCTATGGCGAGGATACTGGAAAGTTGCTACAATGCTAAGACGTCTCAGTCGGAGTCGCGACTATATAGACCAGTAGCTGGAAGGTGTGGCTAACTATTAGGAAATAATGTGGTCTCCATTTCGCGACAGATCGGACCTTACTTTCCGAATAGCTCCCATTTTAAGATAGTTATCGCACTGTATGACTAGCGTCTGAGCTCCATCCTCATACTAAAGTGTTGCTTGAGTGTTAACTAGCCCTGTACTGACATTTTCACAGCATCCTCTGACAAAGTGGTTCTGTAAATGCAAAGACAAAAGACAGTCGCTAGGTGCTAGATTAGGGGTTATACGGAGGACATTTGTTCCGAATCGCATGAAGCGACTAGATCATGAATATGTTGAGGGTGCAAAAAAGGTTCTCTACTGAACAGGGCATGCCTTTCGTTTGGATTACATGGCGCGATTTCTTTAAGAATTCACAATACATTTCTGCACTTACTGTGATACGCAGAGGCAAATTATCAATAGGCACAGCACCCTGCTTATCTCAAAATACTGAACACATTGTTTTTCGTGTTTAAAATAGTTGGTGGAACTTCAGTTTCTTAAGGGATCTTGAATGACTCCATTCCAGGGGCTGTTGTTGAGAGCCCAGAATGACATGAGCAACCCTTCTTATGTCGTCATTGAGTTTGGTTTAAAATCAGTTTGCATTCGAGTCAGTACCTTTAGCTCCTATTTCTAGTAGAATGATTAATGCAGGTGTTTTATTAAAGTTAGGATATTTCTTATTTGGGTTTAAAGTTTAGTTATTTTTAATTATGTTTAGAATTGTCTGTTAAGTCACTGCACTGGGTAAACCATTGGTTTTGGGAAATCAGCTCTCTTGGAACGCAGTACGCTTACGCTTCCGATATTGCAAACGTTATGTCACAGTTTCATACAGAACACTTCATGAAAATTGAGCAAAGGCATGAATTAAATTGTGTAGCTTCTGTCTTCTCGAATTCTTTTTATGACTTTGTGCAATAGGTCATCAGCAATGATGAATGGTCGCTCACTTCGTTTTTCATCAAGCATATTTGTGCAGCCATCGTTAAATGCTCTAGTCTCCACCAGTTTCTAATCATTCCAGCGCTCATAACGTTTCCTCCGTATACTTCACTAACCTGCCGACGAATTTCGGCAGCTACTTCGTCACTGTGTTTATCTGACGAATAACAGTGCGTATTTCACAATCTGCCGTATTTTCATTTGGCTGAATCATTTTAAACACGTATAAATAAACGTCCATGACAGCGAAAGGTACCCCAGTGGCGCCTGCGATAACCAACAGGTGAAGCTACTTCGCGAGCATGCACAGCGCGGCAACCGCAAAGCCCCAACGGCCGTTTTTCAAAACGGTGCGTACTTTATAAAGGCGCCTCGTAGCACTGAGTTATCTTCATTACTGTTCCTTTTCCAAGAAACATGTTTCGTTGTAGCTATACGCGAGTTCGGTACAAGGCTAGGAAAAAAAAAGCAAAATGACGTGATTCAGCTGCAGCTCTGCAGATTTCTAGCTTGTTGCTTTTGCCGTTGCTCGCCGGTTCCGCTCTCCTGTGCTATCCGACGCAGGCGCGTAAAGCTTCGAAACCCGATTTCTCTAAAAAGCTGAAAAAGTGTGTCTTAGTAGGTCAGTGTTCGTTACACTGATATATTTACAACGGTCGTGCGAAAGATGTGCAAAATGAGACCCGTTGTGTGTACGCTTCACGAGTTAGTTATTTAAATTAGTTCTTTGCAGTGTCTCCTCTAATTTTTTAAATAATTCTCTTTTATGACTTACTGGTAAAAGTACGCTAAAATTTTGCACATTACACATTGAAAGGCGGCAGTCTCGTGACGAGTGCGTTTCATATATCGTGCATCCGCGCTATACGTAAGTCACTTGGCTGTTCATAGCCTATCGGTCACTAGTTGTGGTTGTTTGAATGAGCCGAACGTCTTTGCCAAACAGGAGAGAGCAGAGATCTCTTATTGCAACGCCAGATCTTTGAGCGGGTTCGGATAATCTGAATGCTGGTTTCGTCATGTAGTTTGAAACACAAAGCGACTTTCGTATAGACACATCACCGGGGCTGAACGCTGGATCAGAAGTATGTAGACACTAATCGTACCTATCTGATGTACGCCCAGCAGCTTGCAACATAAAGTTGAGATCGCAGCGAGCTTCAGAGGTGCATTCACATGTTTGGAAACTATAACCGTATGGAAATCAGCTGAAATATTGCCCTTCTCACGTTGCCTTTTAGATGTGGACTTGTCGAGTATTATGCTGGATCTTTGTTCGCGTTTTCAATTGCCTTAGAACACGAGGTAATAGTGTCTGAGTTAACCATTTGTAAATTCATGATACTTTTTACACTCGCAAGTATATTACTGAACAGTTTATGAAGTTGTATTTATATAGTTTTCTGGTACAATCTTCGACAGCAATGTTAAATGTATTGTCTCAATGTCTGCTCGTGGCGCCGGCCGAAGTGGCCGCGCGGTTCTGGCGCTGCAGTCTGGAACCGCGAGACCGCTACGGTCGCAGGTTCGAATCCTGCCTCGGGCATGGATGTGTGTGATGTCCTTAGGTTAGTTAGGTTTAACTAGTTCTAAGTTCTAGGGGACTAATGACCTCAGCAGTTGAGTCCCATAGTGCTCAGAGCCATCTGAACCATCATCTGCTCGTGGCCAAACGAGTAACTTTCGTGTCATATCTATTCATGATTTATATTGGGTTATTCATAAATTTGGATTTCGTGAATTACTTGTCTTACATCTTTCTTTTGCTCACAAATTCCACCATGAGTATGCTGTCTCCATGTTTGAATGCCTAGTATTTGTTTCTTAAGAAACGTGCTCCGTCCACTTCTGAAACTAGTTAAGTACTAGACTCTGCATGCTTCCAGTGCCTGCATTTACTTTCCGTAATTATTTTCAGGAATCCGATTAACCTAGCGCTGGTGTACATCTGCGGTTTATACGGCAGTAGAGACGGCGTCATTGTAAAATATGAGGTTCATTCAAATGAAAGGTGGTCAGTGCGCCTCCCTTTGCCTTACACGTAAAGGTGGCACCACGTAACTGCGGGTATGGTGACGCCATCTATTGGTAGAGAGACTGACGCTTGTGCACCGTTTGATGTTGCATAGCGCCAGTATGGTTTCACGCCGAAGAAATCGTGGTCATACAAGGTATCGTCCACTAGCGAACATGCAGGCGAATAGGCAGGAATAACGAGGAGTGATTCGATTTTTGGCGGCGGAGGGAGTTGGAGGCGTGAAGTGTATCAACGGATGAAGGCTCTGTACGGTGAGTACAGTCTGAGTTGTTCAAGTGTTGTGGAATGGTGCAAACAACTCCTTGAGGGGCCCGAGTCACTAGAAAACGATACTCGTCTTGGACAGACTTATCGTGTCATCAAACCGGAAATGGTTGCGGACGTGAATGCTTTAGTCTTAGAGAACCGCAGAATCACCGTTGACGAGATCCATCGGTTACCACCCACACCATAATGCATCAACATTTGAAATTACGAAATATCTGTGCCCAGTGGGTTCCCCACCAACTGACCGTCGAACAGCGCAATACTCGCATGGCGCTATCTTTGAGTCATCTGTAACGTTACCACAGGGAGGAATGCAGCTTTCTGTCGCGTACTGTCACAGGAGACGAAACATGATTTCACCACATCAGCTTATTGTTTTCAGGTTATTGGGTAGTGTAGGCAACAGACGGCAAAGAATTTTTCCTCGCGGAAATCGAGCCGGTAAGGCTCGGGTGATATTAAGTTTGCAGTTAATGTTTTATTGGGAGCCTGAATTAATTCTCTCTGCTGACGAAGGGCTGACAGTAGCTGTACTGGTGCGAACAACGACATGAGACCTGTTTGACAGTATAAACATTAGGCTTTTAGATCTGCGTGTGACTTTCGAGTGGAGTAGAAATAATATACTGGATTAAGGGCTTGAACGTGTCGGGTTCTATACCTAAAAAATAGCATTTTCAAAAAATGTTATTTTTCTGCTTTCTTTTCAATAAATTTCTGCGGAAAGTCATCGTTCGGTAGTAGCAACGTATGCAGAACACTCTCTGTCGTAAACAATATGCAGTCGTTGGTTTCGACGGTTCAAAGATAACGATTTTGAAGTGAGTGACAAAATGTACGCTGGTTGGCGTGGAGAACCATGAACTGTAGAAATAGGAGCGAACGGGACCGTGAATTCTGAGCCCTATGTAACGCAATTACTCAGTGTGAACAGCGCACTCGAAAAAAAAAAAAAGAATCCAACCAACATATTCATCAAGCACCGAGATCTCGGGTGTGTTTCGTTTCATGCAGCATGACCTTTCTGAACAACAAATCTTTTAGTGATCTCCAAAACTGGCACCGTGAGAGGATCACTTCAAAAGAAAAAACAGAAATTTTTTCTTGCTGAATCCATTAGTTACCCGAAATGCTGGAAGATGCTGTAACTCCAAAGGACACTACTTTCAATGAATTATGTTACAAAATTCTATTAAAATAAACATGTGTTTTCTGTGGGACAAACAGCGAGAATTGTTTCAGGAGCCCTATAGTCCAGGAGCCAAACGTGTTACTTCCGAGAAACCACCGGCCTTTTGTTAGGCGTTCCTTAACTTTTGTTACCTCTGAAACATTAAATGGAGGTCTAATTGTCTTATTACAGAATAAGATACAGTTTGAGGGTGAATATATCAGTACGTAAATCGGATTCGTCATCTTGTATCAAAGCGAAAGAATTGAGCGGCTTACAACAGGCTAGTATTGATTGTCACTGTTCTACAGAGTAAAGAAAAATTCGCGCACTCGGACCTCGCAGCGCGATTACACTGGCAATACAAAAATCTGTCACAAGATTTGTCCTGCGCATATTTCGGGCAGTAAGTGGCCGTTAAAGATTGGCAAACGGGCAACACGTTAATTACTTGCACGGTAAGTACCTCTGTCAAGGTATAAGAGTAGTGCTGTGCATTTGGTGCAGTGGATAGTGTTGTGGGTTAGCTCGCTGGAGGTCGAGGGCGTCTTTATCCTGCCCGCATCTCGTGGTCGTGCGGTAGCGTTCTCGCTTCTCACGCCCGGGTTCCCGGGTTCGATTCCCGGCGGGGTCAGGGATTTTCTCTGCCTCGTGATGGCTGGGTGTTGTGTGTTGTCCTTAGGTTAGTTAGGTTTAAGTAGTTCTAAGTTCTAGGGGACTGATGGCCATAGATGTTACGTCCCATAGTGCTCAGAGCCATTTGAACCATTTGAACGTCTTTATCCTCATACTGCGATCACAGTGGATCTTCTACAAAACATTTACAGTTTTTACTACGAACACAAAAATGGATATACTATCGTTTTCATTGGTCAACTGTTAAAGAAACCTTTTTCCTACCATCGACGCCAACTGTTTCATACCACTGCATCAACCAACTTCTAAACTCGTTTTGTGTGTACCCTCCCCCAATGATCCCATCGATTAATTCCATCTATTATCCTAGCCATGTTCAGGTCCATTACATTTGCTAGGGCCTTCGATCACCAGTGGGCTATCAGCGTGCTTTGCAAATAACTTCGTTGGGGCCACTTGAGGAGGGTACCCTGAAAACAGGTTTGGAGTGTCGTAGATGCAGTGGAGCAAAACAATTCGTGTCCACGACGTGCAAAAGGCTTCTTTAAAAGCTGACCAATGAAATGATTCTATTTCCATTTCTCTCTTCATTGTACATAATGTTTTGTAGAGGATCCACTGTAATCGCTATATGACTATTAAGACCCAAGAGGAGAAGAAAAAGAATGTTCACTCTGTGTGCATACCGGGTGGAATCATTTCAGGAGTGGAAAGGGTCATTCCGGATGCCAAGAAGAGCACAGGGTTCAGTCAACCGCAGGATGTGGCTCACATAAACACCGACTATGTATGTCGCTTTCAATATTCTCTCTGGTTTGAAGTGGTTAACTGAAGCGGTACAGGCTGCCAGTCTTGCTTGTGAGGTGAAAGTAGAGCCTACCATTTGCAGCACAGTCGACAGGACCGATTGAGGACCTTCGATGTAGAGCTGATGGTTCTGCGACCGTGTGGGCTGCAGATTACTGTACGTGCACAGTAGGTTGGTGGGGTTGCGGTTTCCGCTGCGTAGGTCAGGAGTCCACTAAACGCAGGAGGCGGCTACACGGGTAGCAGAGGCTGTGTGGCGTGGACTGGGCGAAACACAAAAAGGGGTTCAGTCTTAAAGGGTGCAGTTGTAACACAGGAAGAACGTATGTACAGGAACCATCGATATAACAGCTGAAACTTGTAGTAGCTGTGTTGGGAAAGCACCAGAGCTCCATGCGCTGATAGGAATCACTAATGCTCAAATCCTTATAGGCACTGAAAGCTGGCTAAAGCCAGTGGTAAGTTCAGCAGAAGTTTTTGCGAAGAGCCTAACGGTATTCCGAAAGGATAGGTTAAACACAGTCGGCGGTGGCGTGTTTTTTGCTGCTAAAAGTAGTTTATCATGCTACGAAATAAGACAGTATGGGCAGAGGTCCTTCTTGGCAACTGGAATAAAATAACTGGATACTTTACCAGACCTGCCAACTCAGATGATACAGCTGCTGAAAGAAAACTTGAGCTTAATTTTAAAAAAACCTTGAGTTTTATTTCAAAACACATACCCGACTCATACAATTATAGTTCGTGAAAGTATATGTTTATATCAGTATGTATGCATAAAACATCATCCGAAACTATGCTCAACGCATTCTCTGAAAGTTATTTCGAGCTGTTAGCTCATGAGTCCAAGCGAATAGTAAAAGTTGTGAAAACACACTTGATATCTTAGCACAAAACAATCCTGAGCTAATAACGAGCATCAAAACGGTACAGGGATTTGTGAACATAGGGTTCTCGAAGGGAGATTGAATATAATATCTCCAAAAACTTTCAAAAGTATACGAAAAATATACCTGTTCCAAAAAGCAGATAAAAATTCACTTGACGCCTAACTGAGAGACAACCTCCACTCCTTCCAAATCAACAGTGTAAGTGTAGACCAGATTCGACTTGAATACAAAGAAATAGTATCGACAGCAGTTGAGAGATTTATACAAAAATATTTAAAAACGAAGGAGCTGATCCCTCCTCATACACAAAACGGGCCAGAGCACTGTTGGGGAAACAACAAAGAAAGCATGAAAATTGAAACGAACGTACAATCCTCAAGATTGGCAACCTTTTACACAATCTCGAAATTTAGCCTGGACTTCAATGCGAGATGCTTACAACGGTTTTCACAACGAAACTTTGTCTCGCAACCTGTTAGAAAATCCAGTGAAATTGTGGTTGTATGTAAAATATGCTAGCGGCAAGGCACAGTCAATGGCTTGTATGTGCGATAGTAATGGAAATATTATTGATGACAGTGCTGCCAAAGCAGAGTTACTAAACACAGCCTGTCGAAATTTCTTCACCAAAGAATACAAAGTAAATATTCCAGAATTCGAATGAGGAACGGCTGCCAACATGAGTAACTTAGTAGATATCCTCGGTGTAGTGAAGCTACCTGTACTTCTATAACTTAATAAAAGGAAGTCTTCTGTCGCCGACTGCATAGCAATTAGGTTCCTTGCGGAGAATGCCGATATGATAGCTTCATACTTAACAATCATGTAAATCGCTCTCTAGACGAAAGATCCGTACCCAAAGACTGGAAAGTTGCACAGTTCACTCCGGTATTCAAGGAAGGTAGTAGGAGTAATCCACTAAACATATACTGTATTCGAACGTTATGAGATACCTCGGAGACAACGTTCTATTGACAGAAAGTCAACAAGGATTTAGAAAACATCGTTCTTGTGAAACACAACTATCTCCTTACTCGCACGAATTGTTGAGTGCTAGTGACAAGAGATTTCACATTGATTCCGTATTTCTAGATTGCAGAAGGCTTTTGACACTGTACCACAGAAGCGGCTTGTCTTGAAATTGCGTGCTTATGGAATATCATCTCTCTTATGTGACTGGATTCGTGATTTCCTGTCAGAGAGATCACCGTTCGTAGTAATCAGCGGAAATCCATCGAGTAAAACAGAAGTGATATCTGGCGTTCCCCAAGTTATTGTTATAGGCCCACAGCTGTTCCTTATCTATATAAACGACTTACGAGACGATCTGAGCAGACGTCTGAGGTTCTTTGCAGATGATTCTGTCGTATGTCGTATACCAAACTCACCAGAGGTGGAAAACAAATTGCAAAATGATTTAAAAAAAGGTATCTGTATGGTGCGAAAGTTGGCAATTGACAATAAATAATGAAAAGTGTGTGGTAATCCACATGAGTTCTAAAAGTAATCATTTAAATTTCTGTTACACTATAAAATATTGTAATCTAAAGGCCGTACATTCAACTAAATGCCTTGAATTAGTTACGAACAATTTAAATTTAAAGAATATAGAAAATGTCATGGGGAAGGCAAACCAAAGACAGTGTTTTATTGTCAGGACACACAGGAAACGTAACAGATCTACTAAAGAGACAGTCTACGCTGCTCTGGTCCGTCTTCTTTTGGGGTACTGTTGCGCGGTGAGGGATTCTTATCAGATGGGATTAACGGAGTACATCGAGAAAGTTCAACAAACACCATCACGTTTTTTATTATCGTGAAATAGTTGAGAGAGTTTCACAGATATATTAGAGAATCTGGGATGGACACCATTAAAACAAAGGCGTTTCTCCTTGTGACGAAACCGTTTCGCGAAATTACCAACTTTCTCCTCCAAATGCAAAAATATTTTTTTGACGCTGACCTACATATGGAGGAACGATCATCATAATAAAATAAGGGAAATCAGAGCTCGCGCGAAAAGATATAGGTGTTAGTTTCTTCCGCGCGTTGTTCGAAAAAAAAAGAAGGTTCAAATGGCTTTGAGCACTATGGGACTTAACATCTGAGGTCATCAGTCCCCTAGAACTTAAAACTACTTAAACCTAACTAACCTAAGGACATCACACACATCCATTCCCGAGGCAGGTTTCGAACCTGCGACCATAGCGGTCGCGCGGTTCCAGACTGAAGCGCCTAGAACAGCTCGGCCACACTTGCCGGCGCGCTGTTTGAAAGTGGAATAATAGAGAATATTATCGTGGAAGTAATTCGATGAATCCTCTGCCACGATTTTCGGAGTGTTTATGTAAATGTAGATCTACCGTACCACACAGACTACTTTTAGCAAATAAAAACAAGTAAGCCTCAATCCAGAATAGAATCCTCCCACTCTTGCATGCTAATCCAAATCACTGTCCACTGTACCAACTGGACAGCACTGCTCTGTCTAATGACAGAAATAGTTATCGTGCAAGTGGTTACAGTGCTGCCAGATTTCCAGTCTTTAACGTCCATTTTCTGGCCGAAATATGCGCAGGAGGAAATTTTGTGAGGCACATTCTTCTCTTGCCAGTACACGAGGAATTGCGTTGCTAAGTCTGAGTGTACGAGTTTATCTTCACCGTATACAATGGGCGATCAAAGAGGTTCCGTAGGCCGTACAATCAACAATCGGTGTGCCATATGGCAAAATTGCCGTGAACATTCAGCCAATCATCATACAGCGGACGTAGCAGGTTGAAGATATCCGTTTAGTAAAACACCGTATCCTGCTGCGTGAAGAGGTTCGCAACTGCGTGTTCCACATGCTCGTCCGACAGGAATCGTTGACCGTAAACATCTGTCTTAAGAGACAGAAGGTGTGGTAAACTCTTGAGAAGAGCTCAGGACTATAGGGCAAGTGCTCGAGTGTCTCCTGCTTGAGATGGCGTAACTATGCGTTACGACGTTTGAGATATGAGCACTTGCGTTGCCACGAAGTAGCAACAGCCCTTGCCGCAGTTTTCGGAGATGAGTTCCACAGTGAGATTCCTTGAAATCCATAAGCAACAGGCACAGATAATCAAGGAACAGTATGAGCATCACCATTGCAAATATCTTATTTGGACGAGGGGACGATGGACGACACCACAGCATAGTCACTGCGGTTCACTCCGTTTCCTGGTGGTGGCAGCAGTTTTCGATGCCTGCAACATTGCCCTCAAGGAAGGTGTTGCATTCAATATATAAATGCGTTATATGTTTTACATCTACGTCTACATGGAAACTGTGGAAAGCACATTTAAGTACCTGGCAGAGGGTTGATCGAACCACCAACCTCTGTTATTCCAGTCTCGTACAGCGCACGGAAAAAACGAACACCTATGTCTTTCAGTGCAAGGTATGATTTCCCTTATTATATTATTGTGATCGTTTCTTCCTATGTAGGCCGGCGTCAACAAAATAGTAACACGTTCGTTGGAGAAAGTTGGTGATTGAAATTTCGTGACAATATTCCGCCGCAACGAAAAAGCCTTCTATTAAGGATGTTCACCTCAAATCATATATGACTTCAATGACGCTCTGTCCCCATTTCGCGACAGTACAAAACGTGCTGCCCCTCTTTGAACTTTCTCGATGTACTTCGTCAATCCTATATGGCAAGGACGCCACAGCGCGCAGCTGTATTCTGAAGGAGGGCGGACAAGCGTAGTGTAGGCAGTATCTTTAGTAGATCTGTTACATTTTCCAAGTGGCTTGCCAATAAAACACAGTCGCTGATTAGCCACCCCATCAACATTTTTTACGTGTTTCTTCAACTTTAAATTGTTAGTAATTGTAAAATCTAGGTGTTTTATTGAATTTACAGCCCTTAGATTTCAGTGTTTTACCGTGTAATCAAAGTTTCTTTTAGCACTCATGTGGATGACCTCAGACTTTTCGTTATTCAGGGTTAACTGCTAATTTTCGCAACATACAGATATATTTTCTGAACAGTTTTACAACTCGTCTTGATCTTCTGATGACTTAACTTGTCGATAAACGACAGCGTCATCGGCAAACAACCTAAGATGACTACTCAGATTGTTCCCTAAATCGTTTATGCAGATGAGGAGCAACAAAGGACGTATAACACTTGTTTTAGGCAAACAACCATCGTCTTTGCTTTTAGTTTGGCATTTGACGTCCGGGGTATCCACTGGCGGCAGACTATTGGGTAGCCTGTTTCCTGCCGTATAATATGTTACACGTCATCGAAGTGGACATAGAGGTCCTTTACTAGCATTAGAATGGTAATGTGCTGGTCCGCTATAATCGCATAATCAGCCATGAGCGTGTTGTCTGTAATATGTGAGGCTCTGGTCTCCCAGATACACTGGCGTCTTGTATCCAATGGCGACCAGTGCGCAGTTTGATGCATCTGTTCATGACGGTGGTTTTCGACAGGCGTGCTGCCACATACACATTCTTCAATCTGCAATGGATATCAGTCTCTGTCATCATCGGCCAAGGAAACAATAACGGAATGTTGTTACGGTTTGGACGCATTTGGCAATAACGTCGTCACAGTTCACGTTTCCTCATTTACAGCACGCACGTCGGGAAGGAAAGAATACCACAGTAGTTCCTTGTCTATGTGTTGGTGCTTATATACCCACCCTGCAGTAGCGCAGGTTTGCGTATACCTTGCACCAGCGCCCTTAAACGGAAACTTTTTGACAAATCCAGAAGTATTTTAAAAGCACGCCTCTTATTTGCGAACAGGTACACTGTATCTCGCTCAAGAACTGGAGATGGTGACGTAACGCCACTGGCAGCATGGTAGATAAATGAAGCATCCGATACGTGGAAAGTGCTTTTCCTCCGGCACGGCGCATCGCGTGCAGCGGTGGTGGTAGTGGAGCCGGCCTATCCCTTGTAATCGCAGGGCAATTCCGACGAGGGCCAACTTCTCGGAAACTGCGAATTACGTGAGAACTCTGGGTTCTCTGCCACCCCCTCCCCCTTACCCAATCCCCCACTGCCCCTCATACAAAGTGCTCGTCGAACAACTTGGGTGTAGCTAACCATTTCAGTCCGGAATGACTTGGAAAGAGCGAATCCACTGGTGAATCGAATTTTCAGAGAGTTAAAATTAATTTCTTTGTTATTCGATCATGAATATTTAAGGCGATGGTTATGTCGTGATTACAGTACGTCAGCGGAAGTTGCGTGCAACGGATCCACGATGGATTCAGTAGCACGTAACGATTTGTACTGTGTCGAGCTGAATATAGGAATGTGCTTATGCTCAGATCCAGCGTAAGTAATTTAAAAGAAATCTCTACGTACGAAAACTTCTCGATATTCAAACCGCGTCAGATCGGAGTTAAAACTCAGGCTTTAAACGTTCATAATCTTCGTCAGTAGATGATTGTGTACCGAGAGCAAAGTCAGCTTCATTTAGAGCGGCCTTCAGCTTGTCACTGGTAGGGTAACGTCGCTTGTAATTCATTTATTGGCGATGTGGCGTCACCTGGATGGTGGGATTCGCATACGATAACGGTGGAAATCGGCAGTCTGGCAATAAGGCCCACGTCTCAGAACTTGAACTTCTCTATAAAGGAAGCAGATCTACCACGCGTCAGACAGTCGTCTCCTGACGATGAAGTTGGTGTTACTCTTGGAAACCCCAAGATTTAACTCCGATGTGACGCATTCTGTGTATCGAAAAAGTTTTGCATAAGGATGCCGCCGCGAAAAATTCAATTTCATTTCCTCATGTAGCATAAGTCGATAGTTTAGTGATCAAGACCAAAGTTCATGAGATACTTATACGATATATATGAATCATACTGTCACGTATAGCACATTCTCTTGAATACTAGTCAAGAAATAAGCAATGAGGAAGCAGTAGCATAGTACTCAACTTCGCGATGCGACATTAAAGTGAGAAATTACCATAGCATAATTGGCTAAAGATTTTCTTTTGTTAACCTCTTTCTCTCCTGTTGTATCGCTGGATGTTGTGGTGTTAATTATACTCATAATACTCTTAACCTCCCAACGAGCCACTAAAAGGTGAAGTCAGAGGAAGCAGACTGGTACATGCTAAGAGACATTGAAGAAATAATCCAAATTAGGGGTTGACGACGATCGCAATAATTCATTTATTTAGCAGCTGACGCGTATAGTATTAATGTCATGCATGTGTGTTGAATTTTTAATATGTCTGTATTGCTCAAAGAACCGATGGAATATACCATAAATGTTCTATTTATTTATTTATATATGCATTATTGCACCTGTGAAGATTGAGACGTTGACACCCCTCTCTTAAATCTAACATCCTTAATGAGCCAACAATAGAATATGCAAAGTACATGAGCATTATATAACGATAGTAATAATAATAATAACAATATATACAGTATGAATCTATGGAATTTTGTTAAATGTCAGTCTAAAAAAATGTTGATAATCAGTTTTCTCATTACGTTCCTAATGAATGAGAGTAATGGTACCTTACAGCAAAGAATGCAGCAGAAGGGATCAAGTCTGGAGAAGTTGATTCCTCAGAGGACGAGCGAGCTATAGTAGGTTAAGATAGGGAAATGAGATGAATGTAAGACAGGAATAGGTAAGGGAGAAGAACATTGAATGTTCACAGTGTGACAAAGATGTTGTGTCATTGTTAGATACAGGTTTACAGCTGAGATATGAGGCAAGGGAAACTAACCAGATGGTAACAAATAAAGCTTTAATCTTCTCTTGACTGCCTGGATGAGATGCAGCTTACTGCGTAGGTTGTCCCACGATCATACTGTGGAGATGCAGAAGGCGATGGAGAAAGATTTAATTACTGAGTGAAGGTTTTCACGACCGAATGTCTTAGCTGTTGATAAATCGTCTGAACTGTGATCTATGAATACACTGCTCAATGAACGTACTGATATAAAAATTAGTTGTAGCAGAGCATGCTATTGACTGGGGATGTTATGAAATAAAGTTTTGGGACACTAACGTTTTGTCTACAATGACGGCTATACAGAGAATCCTTAGAAGTATATGAAGATGACGATAGGCGGAAGTGGTGGTGGAACATTCGAAAAAACAGTTTGTTTATCATCAGCACAAAGACTTGCATTTAAACAAAACCCAAATAAGAGAGGAATCCTCAGTTAGCCTTACAAGTTTATTATCACAATGATAATAATCCCAATGCACAAACCTTAAAAAAACTTAAGGTAGCAGTAGTTACATAGTTGCTTCAAGAACTTACAAAAATTAAAACTCTCATTTACTTGGCAACACCAAAATTGAAAGAGTTAGCCTTGAAATCGTAGTTGTATAACATGTCACACGTTCTTTTTAAAACAACGTCAATATTAAAATCTATCACTGATGATTTCAAAGTCAGATCGACAGTTACATAAAACCAAAATGTAACCACAAGATGGGCGCTCTACTTGAAATGGGGGCTCACAAAATATGTAAGAGTCCAATCAAGGACTACGAAAACACTAACCGGTAATCACAATAGTTTCCCAAAAAACCCATAGCAACGACCATACAAGAGGCGAAGCAAATTAACACAGAATCTCTCACTATAAAAAATGTGTTTGAATACCTAAGGGACCCAACTGCTGAGGTCATCGGTTCCTAAACTTACACACTACTTAAACTAACTTATGCTAAGAACAACACAGACAGCCATGACCGACGTAGGACTCGAACCTCCGGCGGGAGCGGCCTCACAGTCAGTGACATGGTGCCTCAAACCACGCGGCCACTCCGCGCGACTCTCTCACTATCAATTAGTATGAAAGAATAATCATTTCTACGAAACACCTTTTAACTTAGCCAGAACGAAGCACAACAAATATTGGTAACCCAATGCGGCTTAGTACGCAACCGGTTTCTAGCGAGCCAAAAATCCTATACTCTTGAAAACCTGACGGATCAGATGACGCCTGAAAATCATATGCTCACCGGAAAATCCGGTGATAGGTCACACGTCCCTCTGGGATCGAAACACGTGGCAAACTGTGTCGGCACGACGCAGGTCGTCCACCACATGTTTTCTTATAGGCAGTCGCAGGCGGTGCCTCCGAAGCCGTCCACGGAGCGCCCTCTCACCAGTTGCGGCCGGCGTCAACACTTCACCACGGGAGCGCACAGGCCACGCCGGAGACGTTGGGCAGGTGTTCAGATCGGCTCACAGACGTGACAAAACTGAATCGTGACAATAAACATGGGGATAATTGTAACAGAAAAAGAGAAGTCATGCAACTTAGTGACACAATACAGTTGCTCCACGGAATCGATAGATAAGTTTATCTTTAACACATGACAAAGGCAGTTAAGTCTGAAAAGGGTTATCTCTGCATATCAAATCTAAACTTCGATCAGACGCATTTTTCATAGTATTCACGCAACTCTCCGACGTCTGACCGATCAGTCGGCAATATTTAGTGGAACCTCGAGCACCTCTGAAGACCTCCAGTACGTCCAGCGCAGCTATGGATCAAACATAGGGAACGGAAAATCTTCATAAGCAAGACCGTACAAACAGAAATAAAGGGTTAGTGTTATACGAAGTTCTTCGTCTGTCCTCATTCATTGTTTTCACCAGCGGTTGTAGGTGATACCTACACGACGATGTCTTTATATTTATTGGTACTCCCGGACTTCATCCGTTAATTAAATGTGCAGGGACGATCAATAAGCTCCCGTTCGAAGGCCGTACTGTCTAGAATCGGTATCCATGCAGGCAAGATCGCTGTGAGCATCGAGGTAATCATCCCAGCAACGCTTCGGTTGAAGATGCCCGTTAGGTAAAACATCATGTCGTGCTGCATGAAGAAGCTGTACAGCCTCATCCGACAGGAATCGTCGACTCTTCACGGCATCTTTTTAATGTCTCTGAGCACTATGGGACTTAACATCTCAGTCATCAGTCCCTTAGAACTTAGAACTCCTTAAGCCTAACCAACCTAAGGACATCACACACATCCATGCCCGAGACAGGATTCGAACCTGCGACAGTAGCGGTCGCTCGGCTCCAGACTGTAGCGCCTAGAACCGCTCGGCCACTCCGGTCGGCGTGGTTTCTGAAGCCGGCAAACAACCTGTGGCGTGTTTGGTTTGATTGCATGTTGTTTTCAATAAAACTAGTTACTTATTATTAATCTAACATGAGATTTTATTTCATCACTGCTATTATCGGCTAATGATCGTTATTTTGTTAAAGAAATCTCCACCTGGGAACGTGTAGCAATGTTGGCTGTCAAGCAGTGTAAATAGCACTAAGTTCATGCACATAAGTAGTCATATATAACCAGCAAACAAGCTAAATGAATGATAAGTAATCTGAATTAAACAAGAGTAATGATTTTTAGTAATTTTCAGTGCTGTTGTATCTTAGTCTCTTTACTAATTGCAGATCGTTTATCGAATTTAACGCTACCTTTATTCGAGGTGGCAACACATTTCTTTGAGCTAAGTGAACAGTTTTGTCACACAATACCATACGCACACAACACTAATGTATTCTTCCTGTCAAAATATTTCATAAAAGTAGTTACGAAAATACCAAGCTTCACATATCAGCAGATAAGAATTTATATCGCATAAGCTGCTGTTTGCATTCATAGAAGTTCAGTGTATTCACAGTCTAACTGGAATGTACTGCCTCAGAGTGGGTTCTGGGCCACCGGTACACAATTATTAACGCAATTATGACCAATAACATTTATATCTGAATAGAAAATCAATTTAAAACTGCCGCTGCAATGTTTCACTAAGATGGCATCTAATAAAAGACAATCACTTATCGATTCTGCTTCAACCCCGGTGTAACTGCTAACAAATAGTAGTTATTAAACCTTTTTGTACCTTCATTATATGCAGCAAAATTTGAAAATATTTATTATTGTTAATTGCTTATTATTCAGAATTTACCAATAAATTGGACTGTAGATGAGTAGCGCTAATGGCTGCGTTCCTTTGTAGCTGTGAAGAAAACTTAACATTTATATAGGACGAAAACATAACAGTACACAGAAGAATATAAAAGGCAACTGAGGACTTATTGCCTGACAACTGTACTGGTTTAGGAAAGGTAAAGGCACCAGAGAGACAGTTCTGACGTTGCGGTTGGTAATGGAAGCAAGACTGCAGAAAAATCGCGACAGGTGTATCGGGTTTGTCGACTTGGAAAAAGCGCTCGACAGTGTTCAATGGGGGAGCATATTCGCAATTCTGAGGAAAAATAGAGGTAAACTGTAGGGACTTGCGGATGATGTACAATACGTACAAGAAACAAGAGCTAACAATGACTGGGAAACCGAGAAAGAAATCTTCGCATCAAATAAGGTGTAAGGCAGGAATGTAATCTCTAGACCCTACTGTTCTATCTATTCATCGGAGAAGCAATGAGGGAAATAAAAGTAAGGTTCAAGAACGGGATTATAATTCAGGGTGAAAGGATGTTAATGTTATGATCCGCTGATGACATTCCTATCTTCAGTGAAAATGTAGAAGAATTATCGGATGTGTTGAATGGAACGAACAGTCTAACGAGTACAGAATATGGCTTGAGAGCAAGCCGAAGAAAGACGAAAGCAATGAGAAGCAGCAGAAATTAGGCGGGCGAGAAACTTAATATGACAATTGGGGACTACCTTGGCAGCAAAATAATCCACGGTAGATGCAGGAGGAACAAGACTTTTGGTCAGGTGATTACAGGGTTATAAATAGAAAATCAAATAGGGGTAATGCAGGAGTAGGTTTAATAATGAATAAAAAAATAGGAGTGCGGGTTAGCTACTACAAACAGCATAGTGAACGCATTATTGTGGCCAAGATAGACACAAAGCCCATGCCTACTACAGTAGTACAAGTTTATATGCCAACTAGCTCTGCAGATGATGAAGAAATTGATGAAATGTATGACGAGATAAAAGAAATTATTCAGGTAGTGAAGGGACACGAAAATTTAATAGTCATGGGGGACTGGAATTCGTCAGTAGGAAAAGGGAGACAAGGAAACATAGTAGGTGAATATGGATTGGGGGGAAGAAATGAAAGAGGAAGCCGCCTAGTAGAATTTTGCACAGAGCATAATTTAATCATAGCTAACACTTGGTTCAAGAATCATAAAAGAAGGTTGTATACCTGGAAGAATCCTGGAGATACTAATAGGTATCAGATAGATTATATAATGGTAAGACAGAGATTTAGGAACCAGGTTTTAAATTGTAAGACATTTCCAGGGGCAGATGTGGATTCTGACCACAATCTATTGGTTATGAACTGCAGGTTGAAACTGAAGAAACTGCAAAAAGGTGGGAATTTAAGGAGATGGGACCTGGATAAACTGAAAGAACCAGAGGTTGTACAGAGATTCAGGGAGAGCATAAGGGAACAATTGACAGGAACGGGAGAAAGAAATACAGTAGAAGAACAATGGGTAGCTCTGAGGAATGAAGTGGTGAAGGCAGCAGAGGATCAAGTAGGTAAAAAGACGAGGGCTAATAGAAATCCTTGGGTAACAGAAGAAATATTGAATTTAATTGATGAAAGGAGAAAATATAAAAATGCAGTAAATGAAGCAGGCAAAAGGGAATACAAACGTCTCAAAAATGAGATCGACAGAAAGTGCAAAATGGCTAAGCAGGGATGGCTAGAGGACAAATGTAAGGATGTAGCGGCTTGTCTCACTAGGGGTAAGATAGATACTGCCTACAGGAAAATTAAAGAGACCTTTGGAGAGAAGAGAACCACTTGTATGAATATCAAGAGCGCAGATGGCAACCCAGTTCTAAGCAAAGAAGGGAAGGCAGAAAGGTGGAAGGAGTATATAGAGGGTTTATACAAGGGCGATGTACTGGAGAACAATATTATGGAAATGGAAGAGGATGTAGATGAAGATGAAATGGGAGATAAGATACTGCGTGAAGAGTTTGACAGAGCACTGAAAGACCTGAGTCGAAACAAGGCCCCGGGAGTAGACAACATTCCATTAGAACTACTGATGGCCTTGGGAGAGCCAGTCATGACAAAACTCTACCATCTGGTGAGCAAGATGTATGAGACAGGCGAAATACCCACAGACTTCAAGAAGAATATAATAATTCCAATACCAAAGAAAGCAGGTGTTGACAGATGTGAAAATTACCGAACTATCACTTTAATAAGTCACAGCTGCAAAATACTAACGCGAATTCTTTACAGACGAATGGAAAAACTGGTAGAAGCGGACCTCGGGGAAGATCAGTTTGGATTCCGTAGAAATGTTGGAACACGTGAGGCAATACTAACGTTACGACTTATCTTAGAAGAAAGATTAAGAAAAGGCAAACCTACGTTTCTAGCATTTGTAGACTTAGAGAAAGCTTTTGACAACGTTAACTGGAATACTCTCTTTCAAATTCTGAAGGTGGCAGGGGTAAAATACAGGGAGCGAAAGGCTATTTACAATTTGTACAGAAACCAGATGGCAGTTATAAGAGTCGAGGGGCATGAAAGGGAAGCAGTGGTTGGGAAAGGAGTGAGACAGGGTTGTAGCCTCTCCCCGATGTTATTCAATCTGTATATTGAGCAAGCAGTAGAGGAAACAAAAGAAAAATTCGGAGTAGGTATTAAAATTCATGGAGAAGAAGTAAAAACTTTGAGGTTCGCCGATGACATTGTAATTCTGTCAGAGACAGCAAAGGACTTGGAAGAGCAGTTGAACGGAATGGACAGTGTCTTGAAAGGGGGATATAAGATGAACATCAACAAAAGCAAAACGAGGATAATGGAATGTAGTCAAATTAAATCGGGTGATGCTGAGGGGATTAAACTAGGAAATGAGACACTTAAAGTAGTAAAGGAGTTTTGCTATTTAGGGAGTAAAATAACTAATGATGGTCGAAGTAGAGAGGATATAAAATGTAGACTGGCAATGGCAAGGAAATCGTTTCTCAAGAAGAGAAATTTGTTAACATCAAGTATAGATTTAAGTGTCAGGAAGTCATTTCTGAAAGTATTTGTATGGAGTGTAGCCATGTATGGAAGTGAAACATGGACGATAACTAGTTTGGACAAGAAGAGAATAGAAGCTTTCGAAATATGGTGCTACAGAAGAATGCTGAAGATAAGATGGGTAGATCACGTAACTAATGAGGCGGTATTGAATAGGATTGGGGAGAAGAGAAGTTTGTGGCACAACTTGACTAGAAGAAGGGATCGGTTGGTAGGACATGTTTTGAGGCATCAAGGGATCACAAATTTAGCATTGGAGGGCAGCGTGGAGGGTAAAAATCGTAGAGGGAGACCAAGAGATGAATACACTAAGCAGATTCAGAAGGATGTTGGTTGCAGTAGGTACTGGGAGATGAAGAAGCTTGCACAGGATAGAGTAGCATGGAGAGCTGCATCAAACCAGTCTCAGGACTGAAGACCACAACAGATGCAGCAAGGAGAACGTAAGAAGCACGATAGTGAGAGGCAAAAAGGGCATTCCTAGCCAAGAGAAATCTTTTAGTACCAAACACAGATCTTAATTTGAGACAGATGTTTCTGAAACTGTAGGTTTGGAGCACAGTATCATTTGATAGTGAAACATAGATTGTGCTAAAACCTGAACAGAAGAGAACCGAAGCATTTGTAACGTAATGGTACATACAAATGTTCAAAATAAAGTGGACTGGTAAGGAAATGAATGAGTAGCGTTTGTCCAGAATCTGAGAGGAAAGGAATATTTGGAAAAACTGACAAGAAGAATGGACAGGATGATAAGACAATAAAATAATAATAAAAATAATAATAACTCCCAGACACTTTTGCGTCAGTGTAAGAGTCGCTTTTGCGTTAGTATCTTGACGATGGAGATAAAACTGCATTAAAATTCATTGTGTTCAGTGCTAAATGTTTAGCACTGTACACATCAGTTATGCTACATAAAATCGGACCAGGAGATGCTTAAATGGAAAAAAGCCTTACACGAAGTAATAAACATGCTGCAATATGAAACTCGCAAAACTATGGATAAAAGCTGTCCGCAAGATTTACTCTAAAAATTGGATACAAATTCCCTTCACACTGAAACGTCCCCTTAGAAAAATTATACATGACTGTGCTTAAACTGACACACAATATTTTTTTTTAGCGCAACGCAATCTGACTTTCAGTAATCCCTACAAGAGAATGGCCCTGACTAAATTAACCTATACGTTTCACAAATCACTTAACTCACAAAAATCTTCGTTACTCGAACTACTGCAATACAGCGAGCGCCACTACAGCCAGGTAAATAAAAGATTCAAACTACAGAAGGCACTAACTACTGATAGGCATAGTTAGCAAATGAAAGATTTTAATAGAGAACAAACAATGTATTTACCTTAATAGTCATAATATATATAGCAGTTCATGACATCCATTCTTAAAAATGTACTGTTTCTGGACACACCTCCAGATTATCCATTCTCAAAAATCCGCCATCTCACTTCTCCGCATCCAGCACTGCTCGCGGGTCGCCTCCAACTGCGCAACGCAACGCGCTGTTAACAGCCAACTGCCCAACACTACAATGGCGAATATTACTCCAACAATGCAAACTAGCCACAGACTGCACACAGCACAGCCAGTGATTTTCATACAGAGCACTACGTGGCGTTACCAATAAGAAAACCTAAATAGCCTACTTACATAGCCTCCATGCTCCCCACAAAAAATTTTACAAACTGTTTTGGGCACTGGCCTATACATATTTGTTAAAATTTTTTCACAATTACAATAACAAAGAAATCAAATGCACACACTTATTGATACAATGTTGGTCAAAAGCTAAAATTTTCTCACAGTCCATAAAGACAGTCCTGATCGTTCATCACAGTAAAATAGCAGTGTTTTTCTCAAAGTCTGAGCAGTAAAAGAAAATGCACACGGAAGTAGTGGATTTCCATGCAGTCTTGAAGAAGTAGTGTTGTCCTTCCAACGGAAAGACAGTGCTGACTCTCAACATGCAGACAGCTAATGGGCCACAACAGAGCAAACCCACAGCGGAGTCAGTCAAAGTTTTGAAGAATATTGGTAGGTAGGTCATCAAAGAGCAGACCCATTGTAGTCCTGGTAAATGGTATTGTATTGGTGGGCCACTAGAGGTGCAGACCCACTGCAGTCCTTGTAGAAATAATGGTGAGTCATCAAAGGTGTAGACCCAGTGTAGTCCTTGTAGAGAGGGCCAGCAGCCATCTGCTGCGACTGTGCAGGTGCACATTCACCATCGAAGAGTCTTGCGGACAGCATAGCAAGTCCATAAACCACTACTTGTGCAATCAGAAAGTTTCTGAAATTGTCCATAGAACCAGTAATGCTGTTAATCAGTCCCTTGCTGAATTATTAACACACGTCCAAACACTAGCAGTCCCAACTTCTCACATATTTTGCATATACTATGACCATCAGACATTTGATGAAATGTGTCAATTACAATTTTATAACATGAGAACACAATAACAAAGGTACAAAATACATTATTAAAGAACATAACAATACAGATAAATTTGTAGTAGTACAGGCTTTACAAAAGAACAGAAATAAACAGATACACCAGTGTTACAGGAATTATGACATATGTGAATATATAAAATAATGAGAATAGTTTTCGAAACATTAATTTCACACATGAGCATTAAAACAGAACAGAATAAATAATGTCTAAACATCTTTACAAAGAAAATAACATAGTATTTGAAAAATTCTACGACATAAATCTTATTAGCTAAACACATAAAGACAGGAAAAAGACAAATACACAAGGATACATAAACACATAGCGGAATAATACAAAAGGAAAGACAGGGTTCGTTTTGAGGGGTAACATTTGGTACTGCAGACCAACCCAAAACTTCATTCCATAGATCTTTCATCTTATTTCAACATTTGTTTCCACCAAAAAAATCCAATCCAAGCTTGCTTTCCGTATTTATATGTTCACATATTTCTTACCTCATTATTTATTTTCCATTATCTTACCTCATCATTTATTTCCAAGAAAATCCTACCTAAACCTGTTGTCCTTAAACCCTACTTTTTTGTTCATATCCTCTTTCAAAATACTTTTTGGCCAAACCATTTTCTTATAGCTTCTCAATGCATTTCTTCCAATTCATCATAACTCGTTCTCTTATATAGCCTACCCCATCTTAAGATAACTTAAATCTACAGAGCTCAGATGTATACTAAGGAACGAGGCAATGCAGCAGTACAAAATAATTAACACAAACAGCAATGACAAAAAATGCAAATTGGCAAAGCAAGCAGCAATATATATATATATATATATATATATATATATATATATATATATATATATATATATATATATATATATATATATATATATAAGTTAGCATAGCAAATGCAACATTATCACTAAGCAACAAGAAAAATAAATCAGTAGTAAATCTGGCTTAACAGAGTAATACAAACTGAAATTTAGTAGCCCTATGCCTGGCAAACAGCAGCAGCAAATGCAATAACTTATACCTAAACATGACGAAGCTCATGAAGAAAAAAATATTACAGTAAAAACAACTATGCGGATAAGGGAAATGTCTATTCACATCTTAATGTCTATGTAATTAAAGTGGTGCACCACAAGTTATTCTACGAGAAATATTACCAAGTAGTTGGAAAGAAAGTTATGTAAGCAAGTCCTGTGAAGGGGAAATGTCTTTTTGTGCTCCTACTTTTTTTTTTTAAGTAGACCATAAAGTTATTATTTACTGGATCTGTAGGCATAAAGTATCTGTATTAGTACATCCATTAAATTTTGTTGTAACCAATGCTGCAGTGCTGCTAGAAACTAGATATTAAACAAAATAGGCAAAGCAAGGCGTGAAACGTCATTCACTAGCCATATGGCGTTTCATAATGCAGTAAGCAATCTTTCAACTAGCAAGACAATAGACGTGAAATGTTTCTCATCATTTCATTTCAGTAAATATCATAAATTAAGAGCTCCACAGTGTAATCATATGTTTTTAAGTTTGGGCGTGTCGTATTTGCGATGCTTTCTACAAAGAAATGTCAATAGCGAGGATAATGGCCTCTTTTTTTTCCACCTGTGCCTCTGAAAGGCACACACTAATGGCTTTTTTCCAGGTGACTGTCGCACAGCTGGGTGCTTACAGTGACCTACCTTCCTTACTGAAATACTTACGACACCAGTTTGCACTACAGTGACAGTCTGATATAAAAAATTTTACAGGTCGAGAATTTGCGTTGCAAATGTATAGAAACAAAATCCTATAAATAAAACAGTGTGCAAAAAATTTTCGACTTCATTGTGATACATTCACGCATTTACACACATTTTATAACTCTTAAAGTACGATTCTCAGCTTATTGATCATAAACATATCTCAACAGCATAATACACATCGTCATCGTAATAATAACATCACAACAGATCAATCACATTCAGAATCGTCGCAGCTTCTTTCAATAATTTCAAGACCTCCAATAAAGTCATCTACCTCAAACGTACTTCAAAAATCATGATCCCCTACCAAATACATCATTCAAAGCTCTCATAGAATCACAATGGTTCCGAATAAATATGAACAGTTCACAAAGTTCAGACAAAATACAGTTTCATAAGTGTGAAGTTATTCAATTGTGTAATTACGTAAACATCTGTCACTGATGTAGTAAAATAAATGTTTGTCTCTCCCAGTCAAATGATCAGATAGCTGTGAAATTTATGTGTTAGAGAAATATGGTACCGATGTGCAAAGTTGTATAAGCAAATACCATATTAACTAGGGCTCCTTGTGCTTGCCAAACACATGGTACACAATGTAAGCGTGTACGCCCCTGAGGATTAATGTAATTATACCCTCAGGTGTTACAGATTACAGCAATGGAATGAAATGTATCACAGAAAACCTTTGTATCTTTGTAATTCCAAAATCTTTAAAAATAAATGTTTTAAGTACAAAATTAATCACTCAAATACGTGTACTGTAGCGCTAAACTGTGCGTCTTGTTGTAAGATAATCTCTGTGGAAGTGTCGTAGTTATCGTCCTCTGTAAGCAAAGTTCTGCTGAAATCAATGTACTTACCTCATCATAAACGAAAGTGAAATGCTTTGCGTATAGATATCGTAGTTATTACGTACCTTACCGTGATGAAGAAAGTACTATAATGTAACGTATTGTTGTGCTACGAAAAAGGCTGTCTCATTGTAGCTATACCACAAAAGTTACTACAAAAACATGTTTTACTTTCCAGAAGAATTCAGAAAAACTGTGCAGATATAAAACAGAAACACCGCAAAAGCAACATTGTAAATGGCCACTCATTAGTAGCGTCGTGATAAAATCGTGTAGCTGTCACATAAACTAACCACTGTGTCATCTGGTATCTCACAGAAAGTACTTTAAATCCAGAATGTATTTTCAAGTAAACCAAAATGTTGCATTAAAATCTCATTAGCAGTGCCAGTATACATTCTAAGTATTTAAGCCTGATAGTCGTTACGTAATCGTGCAACTAACAAGCAAGAATGTACAAATAACAACACTGTGTCGTCTGTTCACTATAACAATGCATTCGTAATTTCTGTTTAAAAACGTTCCCTAGGTTCTAGGCTGGACAGTTAACTTCAAAACATTGTTGCATGTTAACAGTTTCTCAGCGTGACAAATTGTACTAGTAGCGTGAAGTGAAAAGTTTTATAGCAAAGTCTAAGTTAAAAAACAGATTATATTTCAATAAACGGTTTTACATATGAAATGTGGTCTAAACCTTTACTCTTCCTAGTACGCAGAGTTTCAACTTCAATGCAATTATCATGTGGTATACGTCGGATTCTGTAAGGTCCATTGTAAACTAGAAAGAATTTGTGACTCAAGTGTTTCTTCTTATGTGACAATGAATGAGCTTTAATGAGAACTTTCTGACCAATATATAATTTCTTTGCATTTGCTTTACCGTGTAGTTTTCTCCTTTTGTCTGCTGCAGATATTATATTTTTAATATCCAAATCAATTATGTCTTTGTGTCGAAGTTTACGTGTATTCTGAAAAGGTTCAAGCTCTCTGATTCTGTCCGGTGGTTCTTCATTCTTCAGTACAAGAATAGGTGGTAAAGCAGTGGAGTCATGAGGCATTTCATTCAGCACGATTTGAAATCAGTGTAAATATCTGTCCCAAAACTGATGCTTTCTGTGACAATAAAGTCTTCAAATCTTATTGATTTCTTTCATAATCCGTTCAGACGGGTTACAATGTGGTGAGTACAATGAAATAAAAACAGGTTTGATTTTATGGTTCCGAAGCATGCATGACCAAACAGCAGATCTGAATTGTGATCCGTTATCTGAAATGACTTTACTAACGTGTCCAACTTCACGTAAGAAATTTTTAACAAAGGCTTTGGATACAGACCGTCCAGTGGCTTTACGTAACGGAGTGAAAGAAACAAATTTTGAAGTAAGTTCAACATCAACTAGAACGTACGAAAATCCATTAGATGTTCTGACAAGGGGTCCCAAGAGATCAACAGCAGCAAATTCTTTTAATTTAGAAGGAATGATAGGAAACAACGGAGCACGATGTGAGACAGTAGATGGTTTAGCCTTTTGACAAAGTTCACAAATAGACAAGACTCTTCGAATTCTCTTTTCCATATCGTTAAAATAACAAGTCATCCGAAGAATATGATAATATTTTCATGGAACAAAATGTGCATACCAAATTAGCTTATTAACAAAATCGTCAGGAATGCAAAGTACCCATAGCTTGTCATCAACAGTGCAGCGTTTGAACAGTATGTTGTTTCTAACCAGATAATAATTCCGAATCTGTGCGTGTGTCTTTTCATGCCATTTACTTTTCATGTCTTTCCAAATCGGATCTTTATCTTGTTCATGAGCAATGTCCTTGAAAGATGTGGTGATGAAGTTTTCAAAGGCGACTTTCTGAATGTAAAGAACACTGAAATTTTTCTCGAGGTTGCCTTCTGTGCTCCCTTTCCCAAGCCCAGCTGGTGCGCTTGACAGTGCGTCCGCAACAAAGTTCTCCTTGCCATAAATGTAGACTATTGTGAAGTGGAATTCTTGCAGAAACAATGCCCAACGTTTTAACCTATCATGATTTAATTTTGAAGACATAAGAAATTGTAATGCACGATGATCACTTTATACTTTTACGTGCTTACCAGAAAGAAAGAAACGGAATTTGTTAAATTCCCAAACGATAGCTAAAGCTTCTAATTCAGTAACGGAATAATTTTTTTTCAGATTTTGTTAGCACTCGGCTAGCAAAAGCAATGTTTTTCTGAACAGTAGTGTCATTTTCTATGGCTTTTTGAAATAAATGGGCAGCAAGACCGACTTTAGAAGAATCCGTGCTAAGGTAGAAATCTTGTGACAGATCTGGATGAGCTAGTATTGGCGCGTTAAGTAACGCTTCTTTCAAAGAATTGAATTCCAACTGTGCTTGTTCCAAATAGTATTTTTTCCAGTGCAAGAACAAAGTTTTGGTGTAACTAGAATTTCCATGTTCAGAAAACGACGGTAAAAATTTACGAGATCTAGAAAACTGCGGACTTGTTTTTTTGTGGATGGAACTGAAATGGCTCTGATTGCTTCAAACTTTCCAGGATCCGGCTGAATGCCTTCAGAAGAAATAATATGTCCCAAAAACTTCACCTTTGTCCTACCGAATTCTGACTTTTCCAAGTTAACTGTAATTCCAGATTCTGCAAAAATATGTAACACGCTGTTGAGGATGCGATTGTGTTTTCCCATGAGGCTTCTGCTATCAGAATATCGTCCACATATAAGGTGAAGTTTTAAGTACTCAGGTAACATGCAATTTAGCCCGCGAATGAATGCTGCCGAAGAAATGTTCAAACCAAAAGGGAGATTCCGAAACTGATAACAAACGCCGAAACAAAGGAAAGCTGTGTATTTTCTACGTTCTGGATGAAGTTCGATCTGATAAAAGCTGGATCTGAGATCAATAGAAGACAAACTTTCACACCATTAAAATTTTGAAGAAGTTCTTCCAACGTTTGTGGCCTGTCTGTTTCAGGAATGATGATAGTATTGAGTTGTCTCGAATCTAAGACAAGCCTGATCGATCCATTTTCTTCTCAACAACATGTACTGGATTGTTGTATGAGCTTACTGCAGGCTCAATAATGCCCTCATTAAGCATAGATTGTATTTCTGTTCTAACACGGTCACTATAATGCGCCGGAATTACGTATGGTCTAACACAAAATTTAGTATGCTCACGAACACGAAATTGGTATTGAAACCCCTTGATTGTTGCTGTTTTGTCAGTAAAAACCGTGGAATGTGCTTGTAAAATCTCAAAAAGGTCTTGCCTATCAGTATCATTACAATTCTCAATTTTTTGAATTTTATTCTGAATTAACTCATTAGTATCAAATGCGCCGTCGATATCATCCCTGTCAGTACTTGGAGAGTGATTTTTAGTGTCAATTTCCGTCTAAAATTCCGAACTGTTGTCTAACAGGAGGTAAAGCCGATTAATTTCTTCGTCATGGTTTGAGAGCCAATCTTCAAATTTCAAAGCTATTGACTTACCTTCTTTCTCTAAACTTACTTCAGCATCGTGAAAGTTTAAGATTGCTTTGTATTCATTCAAAAAGTATACTCCCAATATAATTTCCGTCGATAATAAAGGAACAATAAGAAAGTTCATAGAGAAGGTGTGGCTTTGACAAAAGAATTCTAAGTTGGTTTGTTGTCGTGCATCTACACTTTTTCCAAAGATTGCACCTTGTAATTTAATCTTATGTAAAGGAAGTGTGGAGCAATCGTTCGATTTGTTGCATTTGCTAAAGGCTGTTTCACTAATTACTGAAATAGGACTGCCAGAGGCAAGTACTGCCGTAAATTTTACGTCATTTACTGTAATGTGAATCACAGGATATGCAATGTTGTTATCTTTGACGTCGTGTTCCTGGAGTAAGATGTCCCTAATGTCTTCCATTTTTACGTAATTACTAGCTATGGCAGCTGCGTCGTCACTTTCATAAGTACGTTTTGTGGCTGCCAGCGGTATGAGTCATTGCCTATTGTCTCTTTGTTGCGATTTGGAGACCTAACTTCTACAAATTCACCTTGTCGAGAGGGCCCTGCCCTGTTTGAATCCCGCCAGTTCTGATGCAATTCAGGTCTGTCGTTACGATCATATCGTCTGTCGTCATGTCGGTAGATTCCATAGTTTCTTTCTTGTCGGTCACTTGGTGGAGAATTTCTCCCGGAATCGTAAATGCGCGCTGGACCGTTGCGTCTGAAGTTATTCTGTCTCCCTTGATAATAATTATTTTGGTTCCCATATTGTCTGTTTCTCTGATTGTCTCTGTGATAGTCATTACTGAGGAGAGGTGATCTTTCCCTGTAATTATTACTACTCTGCCAACGGTTGTCATATTGGTGGTGTCTGTTTTGGTCATGATTTACGTTGTAAGAATAGCCTTGTCGTGTCCATTTATTATTTCTGTCATCGCGCAATTGTGACAGATGTGACCTGTAATTGTTGTGTTCCTGTTTTCGCGTTCTGCGATTGTCAGTGTCAATTTCTAATTCTTATAAGAGTCCCAGAAAAGCTTCAATGTCGTCTTTGCAACGTCCTGCCAAAATAGTATGTCGTAAATGTTCAGGTAATTTGATTAAGCAAATGCGGATGAGTTCTGAGGGGCTGTATGGGTTTGACAGGTACTGATTCTTGTGCAACATGTCTTCAAAATATTTCACAAAACTGGAAAATTCAGATTGTTCGAAATGCTTCATCATTACGATGCTATGTTTTACTCGGTCTTGTGTAGCTTGAGACCAATATGCTGAGAGGAAGGCATGATAAAATTCTCCTTCACTGTGACAATCGTGAATGACCGATCACATTCTTTCAGCTGGTTCATTCTCTAAGTAGCCACACATAAATTCTAATCTGTGCTCTAATGACCAGTTGGGAGGAAAACAATGAGAGAATTGATGGAGCCACGCTTGTGGATGAATGTCGTTGCCAGAATTCTTAAATGTTTTGAATTTACGTGTAGTAATGAACAGCTTATAGTCAAAATCATCGTGTCGGCGAGTAGCACATCGGTCATTGTTACGTCGTGTCGGCGGTTCCATCTCAAAATTCGGTGCATTTTGCCAATTTCTTTCATAATTTCCGAAATGTCCTGTGTTATTATTTTGTGGCTTTGCCGTATTTCTAAGTCCCTCTCCCCGTGTTGGAGCGCGAGTGTCCTCTGAAATATGTAATTTTTGTATTACTTGTGCCAACTGATCTTGTACTTCCCGGATTTCTCTTTGGTGTTGCGTATTAATTTGATTCTGATTTTGTTTGAATTTCTTAATTTGTTCATACTCTTCTGTGTCAGTGATGGCTACAGGTCTTGTGTCATTCAGATCATCATCTACCTTTGCAGATAAGTTAGTGAACTGATCCGAAAGTTCGGCTACTTTCTCCGATAGTGTACTTATTTCCTCAGTGTGTTTTTCAGAACCAAATTTCAGAGTGTCGATTTGTGTTGAAATCGTATCTACTGTGTCCTTTAAGTTTTCCTGAGTTTTTGCAAGTTGCGTAACCAAATCGGTAGATGCAACTGAGTCAATTTTAGCTTGCAAGGTCTCATGATTTTGGTGAACAATAGTTTGCAGTTCTTTTATGACTAATTCGTTATTCTGTAATGTATTTTCATGCCGCGAAAAAATAGGTTGGAAATGCTCACAAATTAGTGTTTTTATGTCATTACAGACTTTTTGACATTTCGATTCTATTTTATGTAACTCAGTAGTTAAATCTTCACGTGTTTGTTCAAGCGTATGTTCCACTGAGTCTAACTATTGAAGCTTTTGTTCCATTGTGTCTAACTGTTGCTGTGTTTGTCTCTGATTTTGTTTCATTTGTTGCATTAATTGCAATAATAACGTATTAGTGTCTGGAATCTGTTCCTCTGTGCTTTTCGGCAGTGCATTTGCACTGGCAACATTCACATTTTGACAAGTAGAAAATGTGTCGTGACTTATCTGAGATAACGGTGAGGACGCAAAACCTGAATCTACAGTATTTGCAAGATTGTGTCCTGTCATTTCGGATTTCTGAGGCGAGCTGTTGCCGACCGATCGATCGATAATGCTTCCCTGTTCACTAATTGTTTCACTGCCTACACCATTATTTGCAGCCCGCTCCATTTCCCTATGCACAATTACCAAATTACTACTTTCAAGATTAGTAAATTCATTACTCGGTGGCGCTAACACACTGCTTTCGTCTTCACTGTCATTTCTCAGTTTCCTTTGGAGCCTAGTATTACGTTTTTCACACGCCATTATTGTCACAATATTTCACACGACAACACAGAAAACCACAATTTGAAGCGCAAAATAAGAAAACACATTAACATAGCATTGAAAATAATATCCCATTAATTGCAAGCGCAGCTGCGAAATACTTGGTGCAAATCTACATGCATGCCAAAACTGTTTTACTGTACAAGAATGAAAAACTACAACTACAAAGGAAATTCTCTCTACAATTACATGCTAGCAATAAACAAAGGCTGCACTAATTACACAAACTACAAGAAAAAATCAAAAGATTCCAGTGAGAGATCCTGGCAGGGTCGCCATATGAAACGTCCCCTTAGAACAATTATACAGGACTGTGCGTAAACTGACACACAATATTTTTTTTTAGCGCAACGCAATCTGACTTTCAGTAATCCCTACAAGAGAATGGCCCTGAATAAATTAACCTATACATTTCACAAATCACTTAACTCACAAAAATCTTCGTTACTCGAACTACTGCAATACAGCGAGCGCCACTACAGCCAGGTAAATAAAAGATTCAAACTACAGAAGGCACTAACTACTGATAGGCATAGTTAGCAAATGAAAGATTTTAATAGAGAACAAAGAATGTATTTACCTTAATAGTCATATACAGCAGTTCGTGACATCCATTCTTAAAAATGTACTGTTTCTGATGGACACACCTCCAGATTATCCTTTCTCAAAAATCCGCCATCTCACTTCCCCACATCCACCACTGCTGGCGGATCGCCTCCAACTGCGCAACGCTACGCGCTGTTAACAGCCAACTGCCCAACACTACAATGGCGAATATTACTCCCACAATGCAAACTAGCCACAGACTGCACACAGCACAGCCAGTGAATTTCATACAGAGCGCTACGTGGCGTTACCAATAAGAAAACCTAAATAGCCTACTTACAACACCCCATTAATAAGCATCATAAACAACTAAATTCAAGAAATAACATCAACAATACTTATTCAGAGGAGCTTTCTTGAGAAAAGAACCATATACAGTTGCTCATGTGAAGCAATGCACAATTACCGATATAGATATACGAGACTTGGCACATTGAACCTCATTTGAGATGAGCATTGTGTATTTCAAGTCTTTTTAGACATGGTTAAGCAGATTCAAAATTATGCACGTAAAGAACTCACGAGACAACGAATTTTACTACAAATAAATGTGTAGAGATGGTGCCATTAATTCGTAGCTCTTGTGAAAGTAAAGTTTCGTGTTATCCTCACATCATGATACAAACTTTCTAAAGTAAAGATCACATAAAAAATTTTCCTTGTTTACAAACTACCAGTTTCGACAACAGCCTGGTCTCGGAGTAAGAAAATTTTTGCCAAATAAAACGGATTTCTTTATATGATAAAGTTCAGTCCCAACACCAGCTTTGTCTAATGGCGATCAATCGGTTTTCATGAAAGAACTGCTAGGATACCGCACTTTTCATTTAGAGGCTACAAAGCACAGAGATGTCATTCAGTCGATGTCAGACATTCATATAAAACAGTGAAAATGATCAAATATGAATGGATTACTATTTCCACAGTTTTGTAGCTGTCTTCAGGGACCTCAAGATGAAAATGGACTGCTTAGTGGCAAAAATCTTATAGTTGACATATCAGTATCTGGAAATATAGGAATGAATAATTTTTTAATGTTACTTTCGAGACAGCGTCTAACAAAATGAAAGTATCTTTAGGATAAAGATCCGTGTCAATTGGTCAGAACCGTGCTACAGTAGTTTGAGGAGCGTGATAGTAAACTCACGTTCCTATCTTGGTCACCCAATTCGCCTATATCAATCCCATTGAAGATTCTGGGACGCTGTCGGGCTCCCTCTTAGCATTTGCAAACCACTAGTTTACCAACATTTGCAGATATTAATTCATTGCTATTGTTAGACACTTGGACTAGGCATTATGATATCCCTGTGTTTAAGAGGACGACAAGACTGTCGATATAATTCACATTCCACCCGGAACAACCAGTGTGACTCTCCATAAAGACGTTTTTCGATTGTAGAAAGCATTTTTAAGAAATCGTCGGACAATATAATTTCCGATTGTTCCGTGTGAGCCGGCCGGGTTGGCCGAGCGGTTCTAGGCGCTTCAGTCTGCAACCACGCGACCGCTACGGTCGCAGTTTCGAATTCTGCCTTGGGCATGGATGTGTGTGATGTCCTTAGTTAGATTTAAGTAGTTCTAAGTTCTAGGGGAATGATGACCTTAGATGTTAAGTCCCATAGTGGTCAGAGACATTTGAACCTTTTTTTTTTTTTTTTTTTTTCGGTGTCATTTCAAGTTTATCAAGAGAACAGTATTCTTAAATCTGAGTAAGTTTTGCATGATCAGTTTTCACCTGCGTATTTTACGAAATGATTTAAATATGATAGGTATGTAGCATTATAATCACAGCAACGGCCAGGACCATTCCTTACTCCAACGCACTAATAATTACTTCGACGTGCCTGAAAGCATTAATTTTTGTTTCTTCAGATGTGCCAAGCGATTGTTTCATTATTACTGACGTATACGACACTCAAAAATTATCATAACAACTGTGCTACAGCAAGGGAATTTTTAAAGTACCATGTATCTGTAAGAAATATTTCATTTCAATAAAGTAAACTCACGAGTAGTGGAAGTCGTCTCTAATGCAACATCAGTCACTGCCTTGATCTGTTTTCCTCTCTTACTCACCTATGTAAGAAATCATCTGTCCATGCGGACTAAACTGCCTCTTGTTCACAGTACTTATGATAAGCAAATTTTTGGAGGTTCAGTCGCTTCATGTTCGCTTGTGCTACTCCGAATATTTGAACAACGTGGCGCTATGCTCTCTTCTCACAGCCGATCGCGCGCTTGGAGGGAAGGGCTGTACAAACAGCTGTCATAAGCGGTTTCTCGTGCAGCAAAAAACAGTAACTTCAACAGTTAAAAAACACTTGCAGTGCATCTTAAACCTCTCACTTTATAGCTGAACGCATACCTGCAAGACTCTTTGCGTTACACAAAAAGGACGTCGCTTTGCCCAGGACCACTACAGAATCAAAGTGTGTATAATATCATTTGTGAGGAGAGATACTGATTGTAATGATACATGGGTGGTGTGGGCAGAAGTTGCTGATCGCGACCGGATGAAAAAATTAGGTAAGAATATTTTCGTAAGTATACGGTGCCGGTTCCAATATGGGTCTAGCATCTCGCTTCTATGTTTTTGACATATTTTCGTCATACATTCGACGATTCAGTCCACTCCAATTATTCGATGACACAAATTGTTGAAATGAGAGATAATATGTTTCTAATTAATCTCTCGCTCCTTGAAATCCATCGTAGGGTATGTTTCATTGTTACGTGTTCTGTGGTGCTGTCATGAGGATGACACATTATTCGTCTGTAATTTTGGATTTGTACCCGTTCTTCGACGTCGTAACGTTTTTGCATTTCATGTTAACCTTCAAAGTTATTTCTCACGTGGTAGGAAGATGTCTCATCTACGACCCAGTTAATAGAAGGGAATCTAACAACTAGAATCAATACGGCCGCGGTGTTCGGCGGCGGTGTTTGTAGAGACGTGCCGCGATAGAGCGTCGACAAAGCGCGCTTTGCGGCAGAGTGGCTTACTGTTAGCCCTCAGCGAGCAGAGCGCCACTGCTCGCTTAAGCGGCTCGCAGCCCTGTGTGTAAGCGCTCGCGAGTGTGTGTGTGTGTGTGTGTGTGTGTGTGTGTGTGTGTGTGTGTCTGTACGTCGGGTAGGGGAGTGAGGGGGGGAGAAGGGGGGGGGGGGCTTGGCAGCTGCCGCTGCGAGGCACATTGACAGCCCGTCACGTGGGTTGTCGATCGCGACTGCAGACACGAGGTGGCACACGATAGCGCCGCGTGTGCGGTTGCACTCGTGGTCGAACTGCTTTCTGACAGGCTGCATCTCACACTGTGCTCTGATCACTCGCCAGCAGTCAGCATTCCTGCAGCTATCTCAAAATAGCGCGGCATCGCACTCCATCCACATGTACGAAGTGTGAAAAAATAAGGGTCCGAAGAACAGGTCGCGTATTATTTATTAATAGCGATGTTTTTCTAGATTCAGATCAAGCATCATGTGTGGTGGTATAGTGCTAAAGCGTTGACTGCAAACTGAAAGGTCACGGGATTGAATTCCGGTCGAACCACGGTATGTTTCCGCCTGGCTTTAGCTCTGAACGATTTTACAAACTACAACGTAGAAGCTAATAAAGGCGGTGATCCAATAAGTGCAGAATTTGTTTCTTTAGTTCCATTCGATGACTGGGATAGCCAAGTTCGATAATGCGCCTCTTTCGGGATTCGGAGATAAATATCCAGCTGGTTTTCACGTCCCGCCTCAGATTCGCGATGCGTGGAACTTGCATCAATGGTAACTAGGTACCTCGCCGAACGAATCAAGTTAGTTTCTACGCGAGCTGTTCGGATGCGCCGTACGTGTAATTCAAGTGAACACACGTTCGAAGGGTGGTTGGGGTGGTATTATCGAGTGAAATTCATACGGGCTTACATGGGACCTGAGGTACTAATTGAAGCACCATGACAGGTTTGGACTTCTTGAATATCAATGGGAACCACCTGCATTCTTTCATGCTAGTTGTCTTCCCCAACAATAATGCCATCTTCCAGCAGGGTAACTCCATTGGCCAGAACTGTACTACAGTGGTCTGTGGTGCATGATATTAAACTCACGCTGATGTGAATCCGATCGAGACATCCGGAAGGCTTCAGCCACCAGCTTCGCTCTCACAAACCACCAACCCGTAAATTGCGGCAATTGCTTGACAAGTGTGTAGACATCGTGCCACATACCTCTGCAATGTGTACGACGCACTTACGGCTCTTTATTGATTCCCAAAGATGGTTAACATCCTATTAAGCAGTTGGTCATTATCTGATTCCTCAACTCCCACCAGCGTATTTCATGAGAAAATATTTCACAGGTCAGCGGCCAGATGTCACTGCGTAACGAGCACAATATTTCGGCAAGACAGCACGTTGCAATCTTCACGTCTGGTGAAGAACTGATTGCGAAGGAGCTGAAGTATGGCTTATACAGTTTGGTCAGAAACAGTCTGTACGGCAATAGCATGGTAGGTTATGCTGAGAAGTATCCAATAAGAAAAAAATTCGATACGTTGCGCCATTTCCGAGTTAATTAGCACGTTTAGTTAGTCAATCAGGCCGTTGCGTAAGCACATTCAAGCGACCTACCAGATACAATGTGTGTCAGTTTTCTCGTAACGTAGATGACAGCGCACGAGACTGCTCAGCGTTTGGCATAGGTTCGTTCCTTACTAACATTTCATGTCCAATCGCTCTTTTATTCGCTTTTTGAAAACCAAACGAAGAACACGTTTGACGACACCGATCTCGGCCAACATAATTAAATATTTAATCCTCATTTACTCACATCATGGTCAAGTATCTTGCACATGAACTATATGAGTACTGTATTGGCTAATAAAAGTTCAGGGGCTGACATAGTTGTTTTCAAGTAGAGAAATTGTTTTGCAGATATTATTAAACATTAATCTGTTTCAGACTTTCATCGTAACAATACACATACATCTTTATCCACTTAGCTATGTGAGAGTAAAACGCATATGGTTGGTGAAAAATGCAATCGTTCTTCTTTCACAGAACTCGTCGCCTACGACAGACAAACGTCGTTATTTTCAGTTCATTGCAGGCTCCGCTTCAAAAGTTTTATAAAGTGCGTGATCTAACGTAAATAGCCCAAACTATTGACTAGTTCCGTTTACAAACTTTCGGGAGGACATAGTTTCTTCTTGCTGATAGGATGATTAATCTCTGTGTAATATTGGTGGTATGTCGGGAAATAACTGCTCTGATCCCCTGACTGACCCCAAACATCATCTAAACGCACCAAGAAGAGGGAAGCCTACGAACAGATATCATGGATTAAATCATAAATTCGTCTCAGTTTTATGCGGAGCAAGGGCACGATAAACCCGCCGGTGGGTAAATTTATGGTCCCTCAACTGACTTTTCGAGGGAAGTGGGTTATGTGAGAACAACATCTTCTCCCTCCCATTTTTTCATCCCTCCATTATTCACTATGAACTGGCAGAACACATTTCTTCCTTGAATTTTAGAAAGTTGAAGTTAAGGTACCCGCAATAGAGGAACTAAGTTTCTAAAAGACGACCACTCAATAAAATTCGAAACCGCAAACACTTACTGAAGATATGAGGAATAATAAACAGCACTAAAATAGTCACAAACAGCAATAAAATAATTAATGGACGGTGTGTGATATTCTAAGAAACGATGCAAACATTAAGGAGAATGTCCAGAAAGGTAGACAGAGAAACTTAACCGAGCAAGGTGGCGAGGTGGTTAGCACGCTTGACTCACATTCGGAAGGACGACTGTTCGAACCCGCCTCCGGCCATCCTGATTTAGGTATTCTGTGATTTCCCTAAATTCGATTCAAGCAAATGCCGGGGTGATTCCCTTGAAAGGACAAGGCCGACTTCCTTCCCCATCATTCCCTAATCCGATGGGACCGATGATCTCGCTGTTTTGTCTCCTACCCCAAATCAATCAACCAACCAAATGCTTTGCAACAGAAATGGTCACAAAAGCGAGAAGGGATAGATTTTGAAAGAACGTTTCCTTTGGTATCTTCATGGTATCGACTGATCGAGGGCAATTCATGTAGTGATTTTCTTTGGATAAAAGAAGAAAAAGAAAGAAAAAGAACCTGTTGTTGTCCTTTAAATTGGAGAGTCCCATAAAACGCCATTATCCAGAATGAGATATTCACTCTGCAGCGGAGTGTGCGCTGATATGAAACTTCCTGGGGTTCGAGTCTCGGTCCGGCACACAGTTTTAATCTCGCAGGAAGTTTCAAACGCCAATATGTTTCTTCGTGTTTTTAGACTCGATTAAAACATCAGAAACAAAATTTCGTATGTCCTCTGAAGCAGTCTCGATGTCTAGGACCACTTCTTTGCAGCGTGAGTCACTGCCGTGTCGTGAGGTCCAGGATCGGATCGTTGGTAGCTTGTTCAAACAACATCAAAAGGGAAACCAGTCTATTATTACCTATTTGACTACACCTCAGGGTGAGGGCGGCGTCTTACAGTAGCGACCTGATGGATACTACGATGTATAACTGAGCTGGCGGCGCTGATGACTTCCAAGTTACCTGCAAGGGATGTCCGCTTCTGTCAGAAGCCCAGTCGGTGACGGCATGTGGCAGGCACGGAAGGATGGGTGGCTCTGATCCTCGGATCTCGTTCCACCGCCCTCCAGGGCACAAATCTGGCAGCTGCTTGGAATGTGCCTGGAGACTACCAGCCAGTGGAGAAGTATCGTATCCAAGGAGGAAGATTGGGCACTAGCAGAATGCTTGATGTTGAAGTCCACACCTGTATGGCTACGTTCTGACCCATATCGTACGGTCATCGGCTTACAACCGCATTCGGTACATAGATTCCGTATTTTGGGGAGAGGCAAAGCCTTCTCTCGCACTGCAAGAGTCCTGTTTAACCTCTACGATCGCAATATTACAGTGCCTGGCCTAATCTGCCAAGTGCTGTCTGAATACCAGCCACGCTGCAGTCGACTTGCCAGTACATAAGCGCCATTCGACAGCCTTCTACTGACGTGCCGAACTTCTAGTTTCTGTTTCAACGCACAAAAAAAAAGTAGTGGAGTAGTTACTTCAAAATTGTTTAAATGGCTCTAAGCACTATGGGACTTAACATCGAGGTCATCAGTCCCCTAGTCTTAGAACTACTTAAATCTAACTAACATAAGAACATCAGACACATCCATGCCTGAGGCAGGATTCGAACCTGCGACCGTAACAGCAGTGCGACTCCGGACTGAAGTGCCTAGAACCGCTCAGTCACAGCGGCCGGCTAGTAGTTCGTCGCCCTGAGACTCTTAAGAGACATACCCAACGCGTAAATATGGGCGTAAATATGTCAGCCATAGTTCTCAATCTATAGAACTTTGCCTCCGTTTACTGCCTTATGGATTATTCTTTCTTATGGCCATTTTTATGAGGAATAAGAGATGCTTTCACTTACTCCTGTCGAGAAGATATTAATGTTAGTATTGACATTTTTATAATTTGTCACTTTTTTGTCACAAGCACATTTAAAAGAGCTAAGCTTGAGACGATAATCTAGATCTCGATTTACTATTCAGGAAATTTGGACGTCACTCTATCAGAATAAAGGCAAACAGAAGTATTGTTATCAGCAGCATAATATTTGAATGTTACGACAACTTGATCTTATACGTGTACCTCCTATTATTTCTTGTGTAATGATTCTACAAGTTTGTTGGTACCCCCTGCCACCCCCCCCCCTCCTTTCAATCCCATTTACGCTAATCTTTTCGTATCTGCCTAACTACAGCTCTCTACCACACCTGTCATCGGCTGTAATTTGTTTTACATCTTCTACTCTCCGTCTGCCAATGTAAATGTCTACATCTCACTTCCAGAGGCATGTTAACTGTTAAAGAAGCCGTATAAGCCGTCCGAGTACTCTGTCCCTTCTTCTGGTAAGGGTCTTCAATATATGTCTTTCCTTATATACGCAGCCTGACAAAACAGTGAAGGCTGTTAATGTAAATTCGTACACGTACACACCATCGGTGGATAAGTAAACGATGAGAGTTTCATTCCTCTGTGACACGTAGAAAGACCAGCGTCCATTAGTGGCACTCGTGTTTAGTTTCGTCACAAGGCCTCGCAGGGTATATTAGGGACGTGACAGCGTCAGAGTTGTGATCACGGTGAATGCGAACTCCTGTGAGATAGCGTTATCATGTCCCGACAGTGTTTGAATAGGGGCCCCAATGTGGTTTTCCATTTCTTCGTGTGGTCGAATCTTTCAATATCCAGATGTGTGGGCCATTCGGATGTAACAGAAGCGTATTTTTGGAGTGCGTGGGAAGGTGAAGGCGGTCATGCTTGTCAAGGTTCTGGTCGACGACCACGAGGGAGGATCGACGAACTGTGCACCAAGCACGTCGATACCTCGCCACATCGGCACCTGCCATCTGAGAACAGGTGACGGTCGCCTTGCAACAGTCTGCGTAATCCCGCGCCAGTGATCGAGGACCAACAACAGCAGGATTAGAGAATTACCGTTTCACGCGTAAGATTCTGCTAACACCTTTATACAAACGGCTGCTTTAGGAGTGTTCCGGGAAGCGCGGACGGTTGATAAATGGCGTCGCGTTTTGTCTAACGATGACTTGTGCTACTGAACTAGGCTGGAAGACAGTTTGTCAGCGACTAAAGCGGCGACCTCGCAAGAGGTTTAATTCTGTCAAATGTGTTCGAGAGGCACAGATTTACGGCGTGACTTCAAGTCACGGCTATTACTGACTGAGGGAATCCTAATGGTACACCGGTATATCACGGACATCCTGCATCCTCATATGTTACCCTTCAAGCTGACATTTTCCTACACGACAATGTTTGTGCACACACGACACGTGCGTCTGTGAACTGTCTCCAAGACGTTGAGGTACTCTAATCAGCAAAATCGCGAGATATATTCTCGAAAGACCATGTTTGGGAGCAGTTCGGACGTCAGCTCTGCCATAACGCCGGCCTCGAGAACATACTCGACCAGGTACAACAGTAGTGGACCACCATTACTTCATCTTTATGTACTCTTCGGTAGCGCCATATTTGAAATGCTTACATTCTCCGACTTCCGTTGGTTCACATTTTAATATAATACCAAGCTATGGCTGCCTGGTTGATTTTTATTTGAGGAGGGGGGGGGGGGGGTCCAACAGCGAGGCATTTGCCTCAAGCGATTTAGGGAAACACGGAGAACCTAAATCAGGATTGAAGGACGCGGGTTTGAACCTTCGTCCCCCCGAATGCGAGTCCAGTGTGCTAACCAATGCGCCACGTCGCTCGGTACCAAGCTATGTTTCAGATGTATGTTACAGGGAACATCCATGTACATTCACGACACAGGTACACCAGTTTTACTGTCAGTAGCTTTCTTTGCATGTTTCAATGTTTTCCTGACTTCAGTAACTTCGCCTGTGTTATGTTTACGCTTTAAGGCCTATTCTGTATAAAGTGCACTCTTCAGCCCTCTCCATTCATCTAAACAGCAGGGCGAAATGGCATGCAAAATAAAAGCCATCCTGTCGTATGTCTCAATGAATTGTCCAACGTAACATTTATGTCGGTTATTAGAGGATTACGATGATCTCAAAAGACTTATTAAACAATCTTGTGAGAATTTTTGATATTTGTTGTATTCCGTAAAATAACAAAATAGAAACGGAAATAATTAAAAGATACTGCCCTTTATGTCACATATTTTGGCACACGAAAACTCAGTGATCAAAACCTGTAGGGTACTTTCTATAGAACTACAGCCATGAAATTTGGTATGAAACAAGGTTTCACAGTAAAGGCAAAGGAACAAAAATTCCAAGAAGTTTAAATTGTAATTGCATCACATAAAAACACCTTCGTGCCATTATAACTTACATTATATTCATCATCTGTCAAACGCATAATAGAAAAATAATGACGCAACCAGACATATATTGTAAGTAGTAGTGATTTAATAACTAATAAAAATATTTTATTAAATCTTCTCTCCTTAGATATATAAACTAAAGGCCCCTGAACGCTTGTTTTTCTATGTCCGGGCTCGTCTAAGGAATTAGAAATCTGACAGAGGTACACGAACTCCTGCTATCTTTGCGTCTCTAAAGATTGGCAGGTTTTTTTGCGATTTTTGTTTACTACCTGTTCTGAGATGACGGAACATTATAGATGCTGGCCAAAAGCCAGAAAGTTTGAAATGGAACAAGGAGAATCCGAATTGGAAATATTTTGTTGAATTTGCAGGTTCCTACAAGTCACTTGCATTCGCCGAGGTGTTTGGTGGGTATCAGAGAATTAGCCAATGTCCAGTTTCATCTACATCTACATCTACATACATACTCCGCAATCCACCATACGGTGCGTGGCGGAGGGTACCTCGTACCACAACTAGCATCGTCTCTCCCTGTTCCACTCCAAAATAGAACGAGGGAAAAATGACTGCGTATATGCCCCTGTACGGGCCCTAATCTGTCTTATCTTACCTTTGTGGTCTTTCCGCGAAATGTAAATTAGCGGCAGTAAAATTGTACTGCAGTCAGCCTCAAATGCTGGTTCTCTAAATTTCCTCAGTAGCAATTCACGAACAGAACGCCTCCTTTCCTCCAGAGTCTCCCACCCGAGTTCCTGAAGCACTGGCGTAACACTCGCGTGATGATCAAACCTATCAGTAACAAATCTAGCAGCACAGCAAGTGGGACGAGGAAATCTTTTGAAGGGTTCCAGTTTCGAGATTTGCCTTACAACTAAGGACAGGATCGGTTTGTTGTCGGGTAAGTATTATACGAGTGATGAATACGTAGACATACGTGAACGTTCATCAGTTTTACATGTACAGAGACAGTAGACAGTATAATAGCACATACTGTATTAAGGTGTTAGGAAACAGCTCGCATAATGTCAGAGGGAGCTGCAGAAGGTAAAAATTATGGAGAAAGTCATAGGTTGGGGTACATCCAACGGGCTTTGTCGGTATCCACTGTAGAGTGTGTGCGGCGTGCTGTAAGCATTTATTAAATAATATTAAACACGCTGCCAACGCGAACAAGGTGATCCCCTTCAGGTCTCACCTTCCAGCGTGCTGGCTCGGGTGGGGCATGTATCTATTTGGAAGACGGTGGGAAGGAATTTCCAGTTTTAGTCTTTGCCTTGTAGCTAATGATGTATCCCGGAAAACTATGGTCCAAAACAGGTGATTGGACTTCCCCTTCTTTTTCACATTCCTACCTCGTAGATCTCAGATGCATTTAAAGAGGAATTCACGAAACCTATTTAGTTTCTCGTTTCCAATCTCAGTGTCAAGGAAGATCACTGTGGATGTCTAGTATCGTTTCGGCCAAATACCAGAGAACAGGGGATGAGGCGGAGGAATACCCAAAAAAGAAATTGTCTCTTGCCGTCTAATGCTTCACATCATGAATTTTTCCTGGCCACATTGGCTGTACCCACAAGACCTACGAATTCTTTGTTTGTTATGGTGTCCAGCTATTTTTTTCTTATTTTTCTGTTGTAGTAAGTGCGAGTATGTGAATTATTCCAATGAAGATCTCTGGTTTCGTTGTGTTCATATGATTTGCTTTCTTGGTCTGGAGATCTTGAAGATTGTTTGACAGCTAGTTGTGCTAGTTCATGTAGCGTTACTTAGGGAGGATGGAGATGGTTGAACTAATGAACCTTCGAACATCAAGCACGAAAGTATACTCTTTGCTGTGTAATTTGTGAAAGTGGAATAAAGCCATACATTTCGCCAAACTTAATAGCTGACGATATAGCAGAAAGGTCTTACGTACGTAAGAATCTCAGTCGTAAACTCAGATTCAGCGGAAACTCAATGCACAGAAATAAACGACCACCATAACCTCGTATTCAAATCCATTTGCAATACATGAAGCGAATAGAGCCTTAGCTGACATAAACTTCGAAATGCCTCAGGTGAAGACGACAGCCATCTACAATTAATAAAAAATTAAGATAATATACAAGAGTATGGTTGCCAGGATTTCTTAGCCCCATCCAAATTCTGGTATTACGCCACAGCTTCAGATGAATGTTGTAAGTTAGGTGGACTATTAGGTAAGGATTGAGGAGGTTCTGACCAGAATCGGAGTGGAAAGGAAAATGTTGAAAACACTGGTAAGGAGAAGGGAACGGATGATAGCACATCTGTTAAGACATGAGGGAATTACTTCCAGGGTACTCGAGGGAGCTTTAGAGGGCAAAAACTGTAGAGGAAGACCGAAATTGAAATACATCCAAGAAATTGCTGAGCTCTTAGCTTGCAAGTGCTACTTTGAGATGAGTAGGTTATCACAGGAGAGGAATTCTTGTCGGGCAGCATCAAACAAGCCATAAGACTAATAACCAAAAAACAATTACGCCACATCGACCTATTACAGCAAAAATTATTGCCGTTCTCAAACCTGATATACAGAACTACAGACTTGAGAACTACCGTCCCACATCGGTACTTAGTGCTACCTACATGCTGCTGGAGAGGATACTGCATAAAAGAATAACCCAGAAAATACCGAATTCTGTACCTCTTGAGCAAGCTGTTTTACGATCTCATAGAAGCTGCATCGATCAGGTTTTGGCTCTTACAACATTCATTTGTGGCAATATGCGAAAGAAAACTCCAAGTAGCAGTTGCACCTGTAGATCTTAAGGCAGTGTGCGACACAGTTTGGAGAATGATATAATTTACAAATTTCTGCGCGTTGTTCCATGTGGAAGACTGGCATGGCTGAAAACTGAGATGGTAAGCGGTACACAATTCGACGTTACTGTTGAACACACAACAAGCAAAAGAAGGAAACTCAGTAATGGCCTTCCACAGAGTACCGCTCTAGCACCGCTGCTATTTAGCATGTGTATGCCTGGTTTGGATATGCTTATGACTGGGCACTGGTCACACAGCATAAAGACGTGGAGGAAACTAACGGAAGCTACTTGCTTTCCCTTGAACAATAAAATGTAGATAAAAAGCCGGTGATTTATGTTAAGAACCATTTATACTCCCATAATATGATATCGATGTATCTGGGCGTAACATTGGATACGACCCCAGTTACAAACAGCACTCGACAAAACAACAGCTAAATTTTTAACCAGAAACAAAATAATTCAGAAGTTATGTGCTATAACGTGGGCCACTACGGTATCCAGTCTACGTGCGTCTGCTCCGGGACTGATTTACTCGTCGGCTAAATGACGCTCACACGAAGTACATCAATATGGAATTGAATAGAACGATGAGAATGGTAGATGGAATAGTAAAAGGTACACCTGTCCATTGGCTACCTGCACTTACATTCCACCCCCTCACTTGTACAGGCGGCATACATTAGTTACAGAGTACAAAAAATATAAAACAACGCCCAGTTCCCTACTCATTCCTTCTCTGAAGATGTAAAAATCAACAGACTTCGGCCATGAAATCCTCCAATTATTACTCCTATTGTCTTGCTGCAAGATGACTTCGGCGCGGTAGCACATTGGCGTAGAGAGTGGAAAACGGCTTTATTGACACATCCTAGAGGCATATCCGACAAACCGCCGTGTTTTTATCTTCCCAGGAGAGTATGGGAGCGGGCTGAATAGGATGAGAACGAACCACGGAAGATGTGCGGTCTCCCTATAGAAATGGCTCTCCCTGAGTGCGACTGCAATGCTTAAAAGACAAATTACCAACGTCGAGATATGTTCTGTTAGAAAGTACCGTGGCCAGACTGCTGACCTGCTGAATGTGACAGAAGGCAGTATCGACTGTATCAGTAATCTGATCACATGTTTGTAACTTGCACCTTATTTTGTTACACACTAAGACTAGCGTATGTATATTTATATGTATACAGGGTGTTACAAAAAGGTACGGCCAAACTTTCAGGAAACATTCCTCAGACACAAATAAAGAAAAGATGTTATGTGGATACGTGTCCGGAAACGCTTAAATTCCATGTTAGACCTCATTTTAGTTTCTTCACCTACGCTCAATGGTGCACGTTATCATGATTTCATACGGGATACTCTACCTGTGCTGCTAGAACATGTGCCTTTACAAGTACGACACAACATGTGGTTTATGCACGATGGAGCTCCTGCACATTTCAGTCGAAGTGTCCGTACGCTTCTCAACAACAGATTCGGTGATCCATGGAATGGTAGAGACGGACCATTTCCATGGCCTCCACGCTCTCCTGACCTCAACCCTCTTGACTTTCATTTATGGGGGCATTTGAAAGCTCTTGTCTACGCAACCCCGGTACCAAATGTAGAGATTCTTCGTGCACGTTTTGTGGACGGCTGTGATACAATACGCCATTCTCCAGGGTTGCATCAGCGCATCAGGGATTCCATGCAACGGAGGGTGGATGCATGTATCCTCGCTAACGGAGGACATTTTGAACATTTCCTGTAACAGTGTTTGAAGTCACGCTGGTACGTTCTGTTGCTGTGTGTTTCCATTCCATGATTAATGTGATTTGCAGAGAAGTAATAAAATGAGCTCTAACATGGAAAGTAAGCGTCTCCGGACACAAGTCCACATAACATATTTTCTTTCTTTGTGTGTGAGGAATGTTTCCTGAAAGTTTGGCCGTATCTTTTTGTAACACCCTGTATTTATATCTTCAGTTATACTTTTGATAATATTTCTGTTTACATATTTGTAATCTGTCTGAAACAATTACTTGTATTCTTGATACGCGCTTTTGTGCGTCCTTTGTAAATTTTGATTTGTGCCATACGCTAAATGAAATTCTCAAAGAAGCCACATTGTAAAACTGGATTACAAACAGTAAGTAATATTACACTTACATGCCTACTGTATTGTCACATACTTGTGTGTATAATGTCCCGTGTTCGGTTGGCAACTTCTTCAGTTATTATGCTTCAGAGATTAGTTTTATCAACATTTCTGTGAGATAATCTCGTGCCAGAATTCATTCTCTTTGATGGGAACCATTACGAAGCCCTCCCTCTGTATCTTTACGACTAACATATTTAAACCATCAACCCCTCTTCGCACCCGCTCCTTCCTACCGCTAATATACAACTGGTTCTGCGTTTTCGCACGTTAATGCCTTTTTGATTTGGTTTAACAGCATTTAAAATGAATGTTATTTGTTCCTGAACTTTTTTTTCTTGTTTCGCATTTTGTCATACCGTATAATAACTTTAAAAGCGTTCTGATAACCTACGTTGGCTTTTTATGCGCGTAAACCTCGTAAACCAGGAAAAAGGCAATATAAATCTACAAACAAATAAACACGTTACAGTGTAATCACGTAATTGACTGATGCCATACGAGATCCAAATGAACAAAGGTACTTAAACAATTAATTGCTCGACTAACTGTGATGGACACGGAAAGTGGTTTAAATAAGTTCCCCGAATGAATCATTACAGTATTTTAATGTAACACTATTAATTAACGTAGATAAATCACAATCTCGCTTGCTTTAGACAGATGCAGGATATGACTGCCTGTTATTACTTTACGGTATGAGTGTTCATAAATCGGTCTGGTAAATGCATATCCCAGTTCCATGTGAGGAACGCAGCAGCCATTCTCAGGGTAAGAAGGAACGGAAGGAAGTGAAAAATAATATTTAGGGTTTAGGACTCCGCCGCTATTATATATGGAGCACAGGTTAGGATTGGAAAATGACGGTGAAAGGAAATCAACCGTGTTGTTTTGAAGGAACCACCCTGGAATTCGCAGATTTGTCTCTTTAGTGAAACCATGTGAAACACAAATCTGGATTGCCGGACGGGGATCCAAACCGTCGTCTCTCGAAATACGAGTCTGTTGCCCTGTCCACATCTCAGGTGGAATGGTCGTAGGGGGCACGGCAGTAAGGCATATACACTGATAAGCCAGAACATTTTGACCACCTACCTAATAGCCGGTATGTCCACCTTTGTCACGGGTAAGAGCAGCGACGTGCCGTGACATGGATGAATGAGGCCTGGGCAGGTCGCTTTACACATCACCACATCTGCTCACACAAGTCACCTAATTCACATGAATTCTGGGGTGGGCGGCGATATGCTCTGACGCCTGACGCCACTTTCAATCACTTCACAGATGTTATAGATCGGATTAAAGTTCTAGTGAGTTGGAGGGCCAGCAAAATGCCACTGCCGTCGGGAAACATGATCGTCATGAAGCGATATAAATGGTCTGTAACCAGTATACGACACTCCTTCGCCGTCATGGTGCCTTGCACCAGCTCCACTGGACCCATAGATGTCGCCGTGAAGATTCCCCAGAGTATCTGTCAGGGAGCTGTTCTCATGGCATGCTGAAGAATGTGTCGGGGTTCATTAGCCCCTCAATACTGCCTGCGCCGATGGTTACGTGGCAATTTCAGTCGCAGTCACCGATGTTCTAGGGTCACCATTGGCAGAGGGACGAGTCATCGGCGACGAAGACTCATCGTTAGGAGTGTTCGGTGCACTGAACCTTCAGACACACTTGCACCCGCCCGACACTAAAATCTGATGGTAGTTTCGTCACAGACCATCTCCTGTCCTGTTTTACCAGTAATCTGTAATGAGCGTTGGCCGCCGAATCCCATGACGTCTAGACGTGGTCTAAACCGCGTTTTGCCAATTGTTGAAGACACTCCTCGAACACCCAACAAGTTGTGCGGTGTCCAAAATCCTCGTGCCTAGCCTCTGGGCCATTACAATATGCCCCTCGGTCAAACTCAGACCGCGCACCTTTCCCTTTCTACACACGGACAGCAAGCCCACTAGCAGTACGTGCACGTGACTTTGCTGTCGGTTAAGCGGATTTGTATCGATTGTAGATCACTGGTGAAAGTAGGCTGTTTAGGTTTTTATATTGGTAACGCCACGTAGCGCTCTGTATGAAAATCACTGGCTGTGCTGTGTGCAGTCTGTGGCTGGGTGGCATTGTTGTAATATTCGCTATTGTAGTGTTGGGCAGTTGGCTGTTAACAGCGCGTAGCGTTGCGCAGTTGGAGGTGAGTCGCCAGCAGTGGTGGATGTGGGGAGAGAAATGGCGGAATTTTGAGAGCGGATGATCTGGACGTGTGTCCATCAGAAACAGTACATTTGTAAGAATGGATGCCATGAACTGCTATATATGTTATGACTTTTGAACACTATTAAGGTAAATACATTGTTTGTCCTCTATCAAAATCTTTCATTTGCTAACTATGCCTATTAGTAGTTAGTGCCTTCTGTAGTTTGAATTTTTTATTTAGCTGGCAGCAGTGGCGCTCGCTGTATTACAGCAGTTCAAGTAACGAAGATTTTTGTGAGGTAAGTGATTTGCGAAAGGTATAGGTTAATTGAGTCAGGGTCATTCTTTTGTAGAGATTATTGAAAGTGAGATTGCGTTGCGCTAAAAATATTGTGTGTCAGTTTAAGCACAGTCGTTTATAATTTTTCTAAGGGGAAGTTTCACTGGTAATGATGTTCTTGTTGATCAGCGTAGTTTCGCATTACCGAGTAGCCTAATACAAAATCTAGGTTTTCTTACTATCCTTAAATCAGTTACGACGAACGCTAGGTTCGTTCCTTCCAGAAAGTTGTAGGCAACCGGCTATTCTTGACGCCATCGAAAATTTACAAAAGAATCACGGCTTTAGAAGAATGAAGGGAGGCGTCATTCCTGTTCTCAGACTGCTTCTTTGTAAACACCTATCCCTCTTACGTCTTCCTCTTGTTCTCCGCCAGCTCTTTAACATGTCTACTCATCCTTCTAATATTCCAACTGGATCTTAAAACATATTTACATCAGTGCTGCTGGTAAACTAAAATCTTCTCTCCCTAACGTTTCATCCAGAACTAGGCAGGACATCTTCAGAGGCGTTGCTCCTCCGTTGAGTCTTGCCGAGACACAACGGGGACCAACGCCTCAGAAAATGTCCAGCGCTGTTGAGAACAAAACGTTAGGGACAGAAGAGTTTCATGGACCACAAACTTATTCGCCGAAAGGTTTACCAGAAACAATGTCGTCCGGTCGTGAAAGCCTTCATTCTACCGTTTTTACATTTGTCTTATTGCGTGGATCTCGGAAAGACTGCTCTCTGTGCTGAGGAAAAAAATGGAACACGTATGTTTAACTTAATATTATTGCCGTCTGATAAAATGACGTGACAATACGAAAGACTGTTGAGCTACAAAGCTAGTCCTCTAGTCCCTGTTATCAATTAGCAGTCATTGATCGAAAACATTATATTTAAGAATTTCTATTCCTCTCTCTCTCTCTCTCTCTCTCTCTCTCTCTCTCTCTCTATATATATATATATATATATATATATATATATATATATATATATATATATATATATATATATATATATATTACCGCTGGATATATTTCGTAAACCACATTAAATACTGACGAATCGATTACACAGACCGAACGTGAGGAGAGGGCTAGTGTAATTGGTTAATACAAACCATAAAAAAATGCACGGAAGTATGTTTTTTAACACAAACCTACGTTTTTTTAAATGGAACCCCGTTAGTTTTGTTAGCACATCTGAACATATAAACAAATACGTAATCAGCGCCGTTTGTTGCATTGTAAAATGTTAATTACATCCGGAGATATTGTAAACTAAAGTTGACGCTTGAGTACCACTCCTCCGCTGTTGGATCGTGTGTATCGGAGAGCACCGAATTACGTAGGGATCCAAAGGGAACGGTGATGGACCTTAGGTACAGAAGAGACTGGAACAGCACATTACGTCCACATGCTAACACCTTTTTATTGGTCTTTTTCACTGACGCACATGTACATTACCATGAGGGGTGAGGTACACGTTCGACTGGCGTTTCATAGGACGTGGAGGACGCATAAATTGGCTAGCCCGTTCTCCTGATCTTACACCTCTGGACTTCTTTCTGTGGGGTACGTTAAAGGAGAATGTGTACCGTGGTGTGCCTACAACCCCAGAGGATATGAAACAACGTATTGTGGCAGCCTGCGGCGACATTACACCAGATGTACTGCGGCGTGTACGACATTCATTACGCCAGAGATTGCAATTGTGTGCAGCAAATGATGGCCACCACATTGAACATCTATTGGCCTGACATATCGGGACACACTCTATTCCACTCCGTAATTGAAAACGGAAACCACGTGTGTACGTGTACCTCACCCCTCATGATAATCTACATGTGCGTCAGTGAAAAAGACCAATAAAAAGGTGTTAGCATGTGGACGTAATGTGCTGTTCCAGTCTCTTCTGTACCTAAGGTCCATCACCGTTCCCTTTGGATCCCTACGTAATTCGGTGCTCTCCGATACACACGATCCAACAGCGGAGGAGTGGTACTCAAGCGTCAACTTTAGTTTACAATATCTCCGGATGTAATTAACATTTTACAATGCAACAAACGTCACTGATTACGTATTAGTTTATATGTTTAGATGTGCTAACAAAACTAACGGGTTTCCATTTGAAAAAGAAAACATAGGTTTGTGATAAAAAACATACTTCCGTGCATTTTTTTATGGTTTGTATTAACCAATCACACTAGCCCCTCTCCTCACGTTCGGTCTGTGGAATAGATTCGTCAGTATTTGATGTGGTTTACGAAATATATCCAGCGGTAACATTAGGTGACTCACCCCATATAAAGACTTAGTACGCTCTGGCAGGTCACTTGCGTACCCACGTCCTATACAAAACTCCCTGTAAGCTTGGTAGACGTTGTTTTTCGTCTTAGTTTGATAATATCAGTTTTCACTATTTTTAGGAGAAGAGAAACGTTGTTAGATGGCCGGAGTGGCCGTGCGGTTCTAGGCGCTACAGTCTAGAACCGCGTGATCGCTACGGTCGCAGGTTCGAATCCTGCCTCGGGCATGGATGTGTGTGATGTCCTTAGGTTAGTTAGGTTGAAATAGTTCTAAGTCTTGCGGTCTGATGACCTCAGATGTTAAGACCCATAGTGCTTAGAGCCATTTGAACCTGACCAATGTAACTGTTGCGAATCGAAATTCGGAGAGATGCTCTATCCACCGATTTATGTCAAATTTAAAATGGCTCTAAGCACTATGGGACTTAACTTCTGAGGTCATCAGTCCCCTAGAACGTAGAACTACTTAAACCTAACTAACCTAAGGACATCACAAACACCCATGCCCGAGGCAGGATTCAAACCTGCGACCGCAGCGGTCGCGTGGTTCCAGACTGTAGCGCCTAGAACCGCTCGGCCACTCCGGCCGGCGCGTGCTGACATGCATGAAACAAAATAGGTAAGGAGTTATTGTGATTGGGCGTAGCATTCCTCCACCAGCGAGCTGAGAATTGCTAGATAGACGTTACATGCTGTAACACGTCTCCCAAACGCATTCCACGCGTGTTAGATGGAATTTAAGTCGTGGGAATGGGCACACTAGTCCATTTACCGAAAATCCTCACTTTCCATATCCTCTAGTTCCAAGAGCTCCTCCACCTGAGCTATTCGATGGTGCCGCGCGTTATCCCCATAAAATGAAATTACGCCCACTGCACCTCTGAAAAAGCCGCGCATGGGGAAGTAGTTGTGGAGCAAGAGACTTGAGCAGGTGCGTGGGTTAGTGAAGAGTTTGTACCGCAACACGTGGACTCTTGGAGTTAAGTAGCTTCCTGTTTATATGTGCTAGCAGTTGTGTTGTATAAAGAACTACTACCAAAAAACATCCTCTCCTCTGATTCCTACTGTACAACACGACAGTGTCGATGAGGACACAAAATGCAAGTTGCCCAAACAGGCATCAACTAAAGAGACTTGCACCAGACGGTCCGGCCTAGCCACACGCATATAATCGTAAAAAGCTTGACTGGTAAGTGAAACGAGTTGAAATAATTAAACGGCAGTATGCCGATGCAACATTATACATCCCCACACCATAACATATGGACCACGAAAACGATCATGTTGAACAAAGTTCCTGGTTTTTCAGATGTTCCGTCTTCTCGCCTAATGATAACATGTAATGCACTGAGGAACACTGTCGAACATAATTGTTTTGGTGATCCAGGAGCTATGATGTGGGGACCCACGTCACAAGGGCGTATTGACCTCCAAATCTTTTAACTTCGAACACTCACCGGGCAACTTTATTGTGACACTGTACTTCTTACCCATCCGCATCTTTACTCAGGTGCATTCGCTAGTGACATTTTCATGGATGATGATAGTCGGCCACTTCGAGCAGCGCAGGTGGAGAAGTTTTTGAGCGAGAGTATATTCAGAACAGCCTGGTCTGCCCGTTCTCCCGACTTAAACCCCATTGTGGAAGGACATCAATATACACTAAGCAACATCCAACTACGCTCGTGGAAGAATTGAATGCCATATCGCAAGAACCGTTTACCTTACTTGTGGTCTGCATGGGAGCACGTATTGCATGTATTGCTGTCTTGGTGAGCACACGCCCCCTTAAGAACTATTTCCCACCTTTTCTAATATCAGGGGGATATTCGTGACTTGCGATCATTTCACTGCAAAAACTCTCTTAATAGGTGCCACTCCTGTTCGTTTCATTTTACTGTATTGCAGCAGTTTTTCTTTTCTAAATACGACTAACGATTCATCGAGGTACATTGTAGTGTATAGAACTGGGGACCTAGAAACGACGGAAAGACTTCGTCCTCGCCGTAGCCCGCAGTGGTACACAACCCCACAACAGGCAACAGCAGCCCAGCCCACTCACCCCACTGCCGCCGCCCCACACCGAACCCAGGGTTATTGTGTGGTTCGTTCCCCCCCCCCCTCACGGCCGGGAACGTCTCACACCAGACGAGTGAAACCCCAATCTTTGAGTGGTGCAGTAATTATGGTGTACTTGTACGTGGAGAAAGTGTTTGGGCAGCAAACTCCGACATAGTGTAAAGGCGGAATAAAGGAACCAGCCCGCATTCACCGAGGCAGATGTAAAACCGCCTTAAAAACGATCCACAGACTGGCCGGCACACCGAACCTCGACACTAATTCGCCGGAAGGATTCGTGCCCTAAACTGGTGCGCCTTCCTGCCTGGAAGGCAGTGTGTTAGACCGCACGGCTAACCGGGCGGTCTTCGAGGTACGTATATTACTTGGTAGTTTTATCGTCGTTAAGTCTTGCACACCACTGGATCAGTCACGGAAACAATACTTTCAGAAAATGTAGCACATTGCGCAGAGTTTGCTTTCGCAACCTTTAGGCTACAATCCAGAAACAAAATTATAATCGTACTAGCAGTTCGATCCTCCATAGATCACATGGTAAACATTGTTGGTGTGACGTATTTCAAATCCAAAAATGTTTCACGTAGCTCTTTAAACAAAATAAGTTTATATTACTGTACAGCCACTGGCAAGTAAAATTACACAACCTCGAAGAATAAAAAAAAAAATACCTACTATCTGTATACAGCATTTTAGGGAGAACACATTACACCTGGTGAAGATTTCGGGATACACAGGGTGTGAAATTTAGTACAATTAAATAGTTTGGTAGTCATCACAGAAACATTCTGTTTGGGTTTTCCTTTTAACAGCCTGCTAGTAAACGACGTTTTGGTATGACTTTAGCCCTTACATCCCCAGGTTAACCCGGATCACTTGACACAGTATGTTAGACACACTATTTGCAAGCAACTAGTGATTTTTGAGAGGCACAGAAGGCAATTAGGTCAACAGAATTATCCATGTAATTAAACATCATATGGCTAATGTTATACAGAACTTAATTTATAAGTCAGATCGTAATTTCTATGTGAGACTTGTTTAACCGCAAGGGAATGACGTTATAACTCACAAAAATAAAACAAGCTGCTTTATCTGAAGGTGGAGCACTTGTATGGACAGATTGGGAGAGTTTCGTGTTAATCAGGCAAGTGTCACTGATTTTCCAATTTTATTAAATAACACATCGCCTGAGAAAGAAACTGAAGTACCAAGAACGTTACGACAGAAGGAAATCTAACTGCAAAGGTTAACAGGGTAAGTAATATTACTTCAATAATTACAAAATGAAGTGATATTACTTTAGTAACCACGAAATCTGACAAACTTTCAAAGAAATTGGGAGTATGAGCTCACTTATAAGTGTAATGTCGTCTGGACGTATGCACTGACTAGAATGGAGTGGTGTGGATGGCATAACGCGGTTGACACCTCTCCTGAAGCAGGCTAGCACACAGTTGTCGCAACTAGTCTTTAATACGCTATCTACTTACACTGGGATGGAACTAGCGTACAAGCGGAACGCATGCAACTTCTTTCGGTGACAGACCTGGAATATCCCGGTATATTGCTGCCCACAGGAGTACTTTAGTATCACTAAGACAGTTCACTGAGACACCTACCATCACGAGTATTGTCCTCTTAAGATGTGGGACCATGTTACTGTCGCGTGAGAGGTAACAGATGGGGGTACAAGATGTCCATAACTACTAATAGCTGTGGCATGACGTCGTATTCTATGACTCCCCATGCAATGTGGCCAGGAATAACACAGGTGTACGTAGGGAGAATGGCACCTCTCTTTAGGTCGCTGCCATACACGACGACAGTGGTCGTATAGTGTGGTGCACCAGCGCGATTCCTCCCGAGCGCAGTGCGACGCCGCCAATCACTCCACCTTTCCCAACGCTGCCGTTTATGTTCTGGCACTGACGGCAGCCTGAGCAAGGAACGGTTATTCTGCAGTCCAGGTGCTGATAGTCTCTCCGTGGTGGACCTTGGGTCCGGAGTACGTTGCGCAGGCTGCAGCGTGACCGAGGATTTCCGATACGGCAGAGCCCTCAGATGTCAGCAACATAGCTGTAACACTCGACACTAGCGCGGTGGCCATCAGACCCAGAAACGCGACACGCAGCGGCCGGGACGTACCGCATCGCTATACAGCTAAAGGCCGACTGTCCTCCACGGCCATCCGGAGACGCTTCCTGTCGAAGTTCTCAACTTGTCACGTGCTGGTAGTGTTCAGTTACGTTCACTTACTGGCTTGCAGCGAGTCCTGTGCTCCCGCCAGCGACTCAGAAATTTTTGTACATCTGCACTGGATTTGTCAACCCAGTCACGCCAACAAACACACATATTATCCGTTTCATGATTAACCTTCGGATTATTTAAATCAGACTATTTCAGCCTGTACTTATTGTGTTAGTAATTGGAAACTTTCAGCTTACTTTCTCTAATGGTCAATGTTTGAGATGTTTTTTGTTGTTATTTCTCACATCACTTCCTTATTGCATTCATTTCATGCACGTACAACAAAATCCTTCTTAATCGTGACTGTTGGCTCTTAACTTACCTTAAATGGTTTCTCTGTTCTGGAGACAGAATATTTCGACTAGCGATTCATTTATCACAGCTGCAGATGTTCTTTTCAAGGACTGGTCAATTCAAGATTGCAATTAATTTAAATTCCTTTTTTTAAAACCCTATTAAGAGCCTTACGTGCCAATTTGCTCTTAAAACCAAGGGACAGTAATGTTTTTTTAATTATTCCAAAGCCAAAGTTGTTCAATTAAGAAATATTATATTTATAATATAATTAAGAAGTATTATATTTACAACTTATTTCATGCATGTGGTTCAAAATGGCTCTGAGCACTATGGGACTTAACTTCTCAGGTCATCAGTCCCCTAGAACTTAGAACTAGGTAAACCTAACTTGGGTGTTGTGTGATGTCCTTAGGATAGTTAGGTTTAAGTAGTTCTAAGTTCTACGGGACTGATGACCATAGATGTTAAGTCCCATAGTGCTCAGAGCCATTTGAACCATTTAAACCTAATTAACCGAAGGACATCACACACATCCATGCCCGAGGCAGGATTCGAACCTGCGACCGTAGTGGTCTCGTGGTTCCAGACTGTAGCGCCTAGAACCGCTCGTCCACCCGGGCCGGCTCATGCATGTGGCTTGGGGCCTTTGATCAGTGGCTTAAGCTGATTATTCGGAAAAAAGTATTGCTATTTCTAATTCTTTGACGTGGTTAATATTGTATTTCTTTTGTTAGTGTAATGTGTTCTGTAAAAAAATGTGAACAGTCAAAAGATTATCATGGGTTCGCCTGTCCATGTGTCCTTTTCCGATTGTGATGGTAGTCACGCGAATAAACACACACACACATCCATCACGATAGTTCCCAAGCCACATGCACGAAATAAGGACCTTTGGGACCTTTGATCAATGGCTTAAACCGATTATTCGGATAAAAAATGTCTGTGTGTGTGTGTGTGTGTCTGTGTGTGTGTGTGTGTGTGTGTGTGTGTGTTTGTGTGAAGGTTAATCATATAACAGATAATATTACCTATTTCTGGAGAGATATATGATACTTCGCGGAAAATATTGACATATGCTTGTACATAAGAGCGTAGGCTAAAGAAACTTAACTCAGGACATAAGCTGCTAGCACGAACCGCTCCAGTAAGATGATGTCGGGAAGTCACAAACACTCCTGACAAATATTATGCGTGTGCGTAACAGCAACAAGCCCCCACGGGTAAGTGCTGCTCCAAACAGCGGACCCGAGACTCGTAAGACTAACAGCTGTTAACAAAACCCATTCAAGTGAAACATGAGCTAAAAGATACAAGTTAAGAACGTGTAATTTGCCCACGCCTTAATAACTTAAAGGCATAAAACCTGCAGATCTGCCACAACAATCAAACAGTAGCGTTACTGAAAATTGCACACAGCAAATACCGCTAAATGACATAAAACTGTAAAATGATATGTAATAAAAGCCTCCCAACAATACAACTGAACTGAATGGAATGTCAAATCAGCCGTCTAATTTCGAAACTTTTATTATTTGGCTGCCAGTTTCTGCGATTTACTACGTCATTTTCAGGTCGCTGAATGAAGTGCAGGAAGATTCCATCTCGGCTCTGGTCAATGTGGAATCTTCCTACGAGTCAGTGAAGAGCCTTAAGACACCGTATTAAATCGTAGAAACTGGTTTGGATATTAGACGGCTGAAAGGTGTTTGGCTTGACATCCTGTAGCAATCAGCCGACAACCATTTCTGAAAACATGGACATACAGGGACTTGAATTGAATAGGGAGAAATAATTAATCCCAGAACATACTTGAAAAATAGTGACTATTGCACCTAGGCTACACAGCCAGTTACTTGTCTGCACCAAACTGAACTCTCTGTGAGAAACAGGCGCTTACTTGTAGAATGTTTTAGCTAACTGCTACCATTTACAAGTAAGGCTCTCTTATATGCCACTTACATTCCAGAAAAACGTAAAACATAATTTGAACGCTATACATTAAATCTACAAAGTACCTTCAATTATTAAAAATATTAAACAATAACTCCAGGAAAATATTCCAAGACGTTAAAAACAGCCACTTAATAAACCAGATTTAGCACAGCGCTTATGATCCGTTTAACAGCACTAAATACCCGATTTCATTAAACACTAGGGCAACGACAAGTGCCCTGATGGCTCGAAGGAAAATAACACTAATTTGAAAGCCACCCGATTGAAGGTACGAGACAGCTTATGGCGGAAACAACTAATAGTAAGAAAAATCATCATGTAGCACTTATAATGGCAAGCTGCCATCGCTAAGCGTGCGGAACAGGTAATAAACATTAAATGGATCAAACTCAAGTAATCAGTTTAGGTTAGTAATAATTACAATAGGTGAAACAAATATTTTTTTCTTTGAATCCACAAAGCGAGATCTACGGAGGTGGGCTTATCTAAGTAGGTGCGGTATCGACCATTGCTACACCAAGAAGATGTCAATCCCTAATTTCAGCGTAGTGCAGAACGCCAGTTTCCGAACGCACACAGCATGGACATAAAGAAAGACAATTCAGCTGAAGTACACTGAAGGACGTGAGGGAAACTTCAATGCAGCCACCAACGGTACACTCGCAACCAACAGCTCTCCATACAAACAAAGCCAACGGCTGAAAGTAATTCCTGCCACCTAGCGGGTCGCCAGCAAATGAAGAGGGAAGAAAAGGTGAAATGAAGCCACCAGAGCTCAACCTCCCGCACTCCAACCGGAAGAAATCCCCTTTCTTTTCTTTCCAAGAGGAAATCTAACCAGCCTGCTTCACCTGGCTAATATGAACCTCAAAAGTTTTACCAGTAGCGAGATCAGGATGAAGTAAATTAACTGGGCTCTAGACCCTAAACGTAGAACTAGGACCAAGAATTCGCGGAGCACGTTTCCCTGTAATACCGCTATACTGTGCGTCACCCACATTGAAATTTAGGGTGAAAACTTTTTCCTTCGTGACGCCTCGAACGGTTTACCTTTCCTGATTATAGCGTCTCTCTTGACGACGACGGGCTAACTCAATATTCTTCTTAACACTGTCCCAATTCTGTCAAATGACTTCAGAGGTAATACACTCTGGCCCCAACATCACTTTATGTAAACTGAAGGGGAATCACCAATGTCGACTGCAGCAAGACGTTAGGCGGAATCAGCGGAGACGAGCGAAAATCAGTCCCGGACCGGGACTCGAAACCGGGATCTTCTGTTTACAAGGCAGGTGCGGGAACCACTGCGCCATCCGGGACACAGCGTTAGCGCCACTGCACGGACTATCTCGAGACGCCTCAGTTCCTGTCCATTATTCTCCCCTTCGCTACTCAGAGATTCCCACAGGAGGTCGGATGTATTTGTGCGTTCGTGATGAAAGAGGTTGATCTATTGCCTAGCTAGGCTTATCAATTATGTGAATGCGTGGTGTCTGGTCGTTTGGGAATCTCTGAGTAGCGAAGGGGATCATAATGGACAGGAACAATTGATAGGTAGCGCTCAGTCCGCGTGTGGATTAGCCGTGAGGCGTGCCGAGGTAGTCCGTACAGTTGCGGTAACACTGTGTCCCGGATGGCTCACTAGTTACAACACCTGCTTAGTAAACAGGAGATCCCGGGTTCGAATCCCGGCCCGGTTCACATTTTCACTCGTCGCCGCTGATTCCGCTTAAATGTCCCACTGTGGCTGACAGCAGTATTCCCGCTTCAATTTACATATAATTTTCACAGCTTCGGATTCTGCGTGATGTCTGTTCTTCCGGATGTAGCTGTCCGAAAGAACAGACACCATGCATTCATGCTGATAGTCCTTCATAGTCCACAAGTTGGTCAGATGAGAATTTAGAGATTTAAGGAAAGGTAAGTGCCATCAGATTGTTCTAGACGCCTCATGCTGCCCGGAATTAAAGACCAAATTGATCCAAGGTAGTGAAGTATCCCATTTAATCTGAGCCTTAGCATGGCAAACGACCAAGGCGCCCTTCAAATTCCTATTGAATAGGTCTGAAAAGAGACGCTTAGGATAACAGAAGGCGGTTGTAAAATGTGTAATAGAGCTACACCATTATTTCACCTCTTAGTGTGGGAAAGGGGGCCCTCATAATCATTAAATAATTTAGCCGTGGGACTTTGTTTCCCTTCGAACTGCCTTACGTGAGCTGGCGTAGGGCTTACTCATCTTACAGCGATCGCACTCGCCTACCAAACAACGACTGTCTTTGTATAATGAACTCCAGCTGAGGTGACGACTCACCTTAGGTAAGGTATCATAAAGGCCGAAGCGCCCACCCAACATTGAATTATGAAAATAAAAAAAAGTGGAGAACACAAGCTCGATAAGTAAACGAATTTTATGTTCAGCCACTCTGCTGAATTCCCCTTTTTTAATAAACAAACGGGAAACAGATCTCCAGCCAACAAACCCTCCCTAACAGGTGCTAAACAAGGAATCTGATATTGTTTAAGCCTGAGATCGGTAAAGAGCTGAGGTATCTCGATTCAAACAGTACAAACAGGAGAATCTCCCGAAAAACAGCAGCCCTCCCTGAAGTTCTTCATGAAACATGCGACTAAAAGCATCTGCAAACCGATTGTCAGCCCATTTAATATGACAAACCCTGAAACGGGAGGCAGATATACGGACAGCCGACCAGTCTTTCCTAGGATGCGCTAAAACAAAACTCTAGATTTGGTTTTCGGTCTATAAACCAGATTCTTTGTGCTTGAGATAAAATTTAAATTTGTCAAGAGCAAATAAGACAAGGAAGCCCTCACACTCGTAAAACGAGTATTTAATGTCGGGACCTACCAACCGCCTCGAGGCAAAACCTACAGGACGCCTCTCTCCAGAATCTTCCTGTAAAAGAACTGCAACGACTCCGACATTCGAAGCATCAATCTAATCTACGAGCCTCTACCGAAAATCTGTAATGGCCTGTACAGGAGGGTTAGTGAGAGCAGTCTTGATATCTTCAAAATCACATTGCAGCCCTCCCTGAAGTTCTTCATGAAACATGCGACTAAACGCATCTGCAACCCGATTGTCAGCCCATTTAGTATGACAAACCCTGAAACATGAGGCAGATATACGGACAGCCGACCAGTCTTTCCTAGGATGCGCTAAAACCAAAGATTTGGTTTTCGGTCTATAAAACAGATTCTTTGTGCTTGAGATAAAATTTAAATTTGTCAAGAGCAAATAAGACAAGGAAGCCCTCACACTCGTAAACCGAGTATTTAATGTCGGGACCTAACAACCGCCTCGAGGCAAAACCTACAGGACGCCTCTCTCCAGAATCTTCCTGTAAAAGAACTGCAACGACTCCGATATTCGAAGCATCAATCTAATCTACGAGCCTCTATCTGAAATCTGTAATGGCCTGTACAGGAGGGTTAGTGAGAGCAGTCTTGATATCTTCAAAATCACATTGCTGACTCTCTCTCCAAAATAAATTTTCTCCTTTTTTACGAGGTTTGTTGAAGGGGACAATAAGAACAAATCGAGGGACAGACTTCCTAAAGTAATTGGCCATACCGATAAATCTCGCCACCCATTTCTCATTCTTGAGAGGAGAAAACTTTCCTACTTCGAAAGTACGTCCTTGATCAATCCTAATATTGTCCTTGGAAACCGGGTGACCCAAAAAAGAAATCTGCTGCTTAGTAACTTCCCGAGTTAGAGTCTCGGTCCGGTACACAGTTTTAATCTGCCAGGAAGTTTCATATCAGCACACACTCCGCTGCAGAGTGAAAATCTCATTATGGTAACTTCACATGATTTAACCGTTAATCCTGCCGAACGGAACCTCGTTTATAGTACCTGCTCAAGATGTGAAATGTGTTCCTGGGGGGAGCAACTATAAACAACAACCATCAAGATAATTAAATACACAAACGAACTTAAGAATCTCTAGAACGTGATCTAACAGACGTGAAATCACAGCAGCCCCGGTAGCCAGTCCAAATGTTACGTGATTAAATTCATACATAATCCAATCCATACAAAACGCGGTAACTTGTTTGGATTCCTCACTCAGTGGTATCTGGTATTAGGCCTGATATAAATCGGGTACCGAGTAGTAGCAAGCACCTGCAAACCAAATTATGGGGATCAGGAAAAGGGACTGACTACAAAATTATTTTCGTATTAAGAACTCTATATTCAACAACTGGCCTATATTCCTAGCCCTGCCCCTAAGGTACCAAGAATATCTGTGAAGCATACAGAGAAGTTGCGGTGTTTGTGTTGTCCTCATCATGTCATCATCATCATTATCATTCGTGATAATGGCTAGACTGGACTGTGTACAAAATTAGGGTGTGAAAAAATAGAGACTTTGAACGGGCTCTGATGATCGCATAGTTGAGTGCCTCACAAACCAAACGTCATCCAAGTTGCGGGTCTAATAACTCCATTCTGCATCATATCGTCAGTTTTCTGCCTCAATATTCTCATCTTAGGAGGCGAAAGAGGATAAGGACCATGACACACCGGAATATCATCGACCAAATGGATTCGGTATTGAGTACCCACTTGATTAGTACGTATTTTGGGAAACTGTTGTAAGATACCCTTTAACTGTTTAGCCTGGACAGCATCAAGGCGACGAGTTCCGACTGAGCTTTGCTTAAGGAATTAATGTTGCTAATGAGATGACAAGAACAAAGGGAAACTTTCTCAGATGCACAAAATGTAGCGAAAAAGGTAATACTAACAAAGTCTAGAACCAAACCAGTCCGTTGAGTGGAATCCCACCCACGGAAAAGAAGATGACGGACACGTTTTTAACTATAATGAGCTTAGTAGGCCAAGAAAAATTGCAGATGAAGAAACTCCTCTGCACCTCACGCACCAGAGACATCTCTTACCCGTTGGCGACACGACGTCTCTCTGAGGAGGGGCGTGTGGAAGGCAGCTTACACAAACTCCGAAACTCGAGATACCAACGATGGTCAAGCAAGGAAGCTGATCTTCCCAAGTCCAGAAGACCACAAACGGGTTCTCGGTTGAGACGAGCACAAAGATACGGAAGAGCACGTCCCCAACAAACGGGAGGCGTACTGACAAATGTTTTAGCCTGCAACCAGTGGCGTCCGCTGCTAGGCCCTAGCCCAAGTATAACTGGGACACACACCAGATGGTTATGTGCACCACACCGAAAACAGAGTTGAGCAACTAGTGAATTAAAGTGTTACTGATGATAATTATCCTTAGAAACAGAAGGAACAGATTGAAAGCCCCTACATGGTTCCGATCACTCATCGGCAAATTTAAGTGCTTCAGTAGAAATGAGTAATGCATTCATCTCAGAAAAGGCAGAAGGTATGTGAGCAAATATTAAACGCGAACGATCCTCCGGTTTCAGCCCTTCCAAAATATTCAAGAGATTATCTCAATCAGGGGCATTTATGTTCAAGACAATTACAGCCATACGAACCCGCTCATTACAATGGCTTACTGTCCACTAGATGTTTGTACCTGCCAATACTACGCCCTCCTAAGCTCGTTACGAATGCGTGTGGCAAATTTCTTTCTATTATTCAAGCTCTCAGCTGGGCCACGCCACCCAGACTTCGAAGTATGTCAGACAACAAACCCCTCAACTATCCTTTTGACAATGTGTAGAACAAAGGAAGTACCATGGAATGCGAAACTTACAAAGCACCGATATGAAGCGCAGAGTTGAGAAATAGCAACAACACTTCATGAACTTGATTTAATCGATCAAGTCAGCAAACACATAATCAGGTTGGGCAACTTGGCAAAGCAATCAAAGACATTCCGATGCATTGAGTCTCTAAATACCTCAAACCATGTGACTCATTAACAGCCAAATTACCATCTTCCAACTTCATTACGTAAAGCCAAACAACCACTACTAATCTGGAAATCTTTCACCCTATCAATTCACTGGCTAATTTTCTCCTTTTCTGATGAGTAAGCTCAAGGTAATATAAATCATCAAGGCGGTTACTCCAGTGGAACAAATGCGCTTGAAATCTACAGATTTCAGAATGAGATTTCCACTCTGCAGCGGAGTGTGCGCATTTATGAAACTTCCTGGCAGATTAAAACTGTGTACCGAACCGAGACTCGAACTCGGGACCTTTGCAAATGAACCACCTTCAAACTGTCTCTCTACCGTTCCCCTCTCGAACGGTGGGCGGGAAAAACAAGCACTTAAATTTTTCTGTACGAGCCCTGGTTTCTCTTATTTTATCGTGGTGATCACTTCTTCCTATGTAGATGGGTGCCAGGAGACTGTTTTCGCAATCGGATGAGATCACTGGTGATTGAAATTTGTCCGCAGCTCGTGGTCGTGCGGTAGTGTTCTCGCTTCCCGCGCCCTCGTTCCCGGGTTCGATTCCCGGCGGGATTTTCTCTGCCTTGTGATGACTGGGTGTTGTGTGATGTCCTTAGGTTAGTTAGGTTTAAGTAGTTCTAAGTTCTAGGGGACTGATGACCATAGCTGTTAAGTCCCATAGTGCTCAGAGCCATTTGAACCATTTTTGATTGAAATTTCATGATAATATCCCGTCGCAAAGAAAAAATGCCTTTGCTTTAATGATTGCCACTGCAATTCAGATATCATATCTGTGGCATTATCTCCCCTATTTCACGGTAATACAAAACGAGCCGCCGTCCTCTGAACTTTATCGATGTTATCCGTCAGTCCCACCTAATGCGGATCCCACAACGCACAACAATACTCCAGAATATGGCGAACAAATTTAGTGTAAGCAGTCTCTTTAGTAGGTCTGTTTCACCTTCTATGTGTTCTGCCAATGAATCGGAGTCTTTGATTTGCTCTAGCCACAACATTATCTATGTGATCGTTCCAGTTTAGGTTATTTCCTTAACAGGAAGGCTCCTCAGCGTGAGTTCACATTTGATGTGCTCACGTTTGAGGTAAGATAGGCCGAAGGGGCCTCTGGAATCCATAGAAATTTGTTCTCCGTCACAGTGAAAATAGTTTTTAGTATAAGAATTAAAATCTCGCATTTTTCAAAGAAAATGATGCAGAAGGGTTACACAGTTCTTTCCCCCCTTCCTCTTAGACAGAACGTAACCACACTCTGCCACATCCCCTTACACAAGACGGCAAAGGAAAAGGGCATGATAATCACATCATCTTTCGTCTGACAGTTCACATTTATCTACAGAACACAATAAACTAACAAACAGAATACAATATTAACCATATCAAAGAATGAGCAACAAGATTTTATTTCCTTTTACAAATAATCGGCTTAAGCACCGGATCAAAGGCCGCAAGCCACAAGCAAGAAATCAGTAATAAATAGAAAACTGTAAGATAATAAGGTAAGACATTCCTTAATGAAAGCAGTTTGGGTTTGGAGTAATTAAAAGAATTACTCTTTCAAAACGTTAAGAAAAAATCGCCACTTATGGCTCTTAAGAGAGTTATAAGAAGAAAATTAAATTAATTTCAGTCTTAATCACACTAGCCTTTGCCACGAACATCTGCAGCTGAGGTCAATAAATCACAAATCCAAACGTCCAGACTTCAGAACAGACCAACCACGAAAGTTGAGTGCCAACGGTTACTACCCAGCAAGATTTTGTTTTACGTGCATGAAATGAATACAATAAGAAAGTTATGGCAAAATAATTAGGAGAACATCTCAAACATTTACCGCTAGAGAAAGTAAGATCAAGTTATCCAACAACTTGGGCAATAAGTACAGGCTGAAATAGTCTGATTTAGAAAATCTGAAGGTTAAAACGGATAATATCACCGTTTTCAGAAGAAACGTAAAATGTTTGGAGGAAGATATTAACATACGCTTGTAAATAAGAGCGTAGGCTAAAGAAACTCAACTTAAGTAATACGCTGCTAGCGCTAACCGCTCCGCTAAGGTAATGCTGGGCAGTCACAAAAACTCACGAAAAACATGACAGCTGCACGTCCTCGCGGTCAAGCGCTGCTCCTAACGGCGGAGCGGCAACTCGTAAAACTAAGAGCTGTTAACAAATGCTATTCAAGTGGAACATGAGCTAGAAGATACAAGTTAAGTAAATTGTAATTCGCCAATGCCTTAATGACATAAAACCATCAAATCTGCTATAATAATCAAACAGCAATGTTATTCGAAATTGCACAGAGAAAACACCGCTTAGTAACATATAAAGGGAAAATCATTTTATAATAAACGTTCCCCCCAAAACATCTGAACCGAATAGGGTGAAATCATTAATCTCAGAAGTTGCTTGAAGCAGAAAAACAGTGAATTAGTCACCTAGGCTGAACAGCCAGCCGCGCGGTCTAGGGCGTCTCGTCACGGTCCGCGCGGCTCCCCCCGTTGGAGGTTCGAGTCCTGCCACGGGCATTGATAAACTTAGGAACCGATGACCTCAGCAGTTTGGTCCCATAAGTCCTTACCACAAATTTCCATTTTCCTAAACAGCCAGAGACTTGTTTGCACCGAACTGAAATTTCTGTTGGAAAACAGGGCATTACCTATAGAAGGTGGTACTTAATCGCTATCGTTCAGAAGTAAGGCTCTCTTCAGTGGCACGTAGATTTCAGAAAGACGCAAAAAACTATACATTAGTTCAACAAATTTTCATTAAATAATTGAAACATTAAACAGTGAAACTAAGAAAATGCCACAACGTGTTAAAACAAGATTTACCACAGGGCTTGTGGAAAGTTTAACAGCACTAAATACCAAATTTCGTTAAACGCTAGGGTAACGACAAGTGCTCTGACTGCTCACACTGATTTGAAAGTCTCCAGATTTAAGGTACCACACGGCTTGTGACGGAAACAAGTAACAGTAAGGCGGCGCACACGGTTAGCCGTGTGCCGGTGTACCGCCCAGTCTGTGGATGGTTTTTAAGGCGGTTGTAAGAGGTCCGAGCAGATATAATTTCGATGTATTGCTCATGCGCTGCCTGCGATATGCAGAATCTCTGACCAGAGAGCAGTGTTGACTGCAGTAGGAACTGTGTAGCTGTAGCAGTAAGTTGTTGCTATCGAGTAGTCTGGTCTGGTGTATCGTGTTGGCTGGCCCGGTCGCGGTGCAGCGATGCCGGAGCCTGAGTATGTAGTAATGTTGTCTCAAATCTCATGTAAATGTTTTAAAAATCTCGTAATAATAATCTTTCTCATAAAAAGTAACTTTTAACTATCATTCATTTCAATTTAAAGAATTTACTAATTTCTCCCATCCATGATCATCCCGATTATTGCAATAGAAAAATCAGTTGCTTTCTTTCATAAATGACAGATGGGTCGGCCAGCATTGCACGAAGCTGTGCCGGAAATATTTATTGCAAGAGCAGATATATCCGGCGACTTTATTGAGGTAAGAATTTTTCCTTTTTTTATTCAGAATGATCTTTCAGGGCCATGACGCAGCACTGCTGTCGTCCAAAATGTACCAGGTTAAATTCACAGTGTATTATTAAAAAGTCATAAGTGAACGACAATTTAATTGAGAGGTTAGTTACATTGTTTTATTACCAGGTTACTGAATTTATTTTTTTATTGGGACGTTACACTGAATGTGAACGACATAATTATAATTTTACTGTTGAGAGGTTTAGGAATTTTTCTGTTTTGAGGTTACGCTAAATGTAAATGAATTTTGTGGCGAGGTTACACTGTGAAAGAATTTTGTTTTGGAGGTTACAGTAAATTAGAATCATATTATATTTATTTTATTTAATATTTTGTGGGGAGGTTACACGCTTTTCCATTTGCCTCGGCGAATGCGGGCTGGTTCACCTTATCCTGCCTCAGTTACACTATGCCGGCGATTGCCGCGCAAACACGTTCCCGGGAGGAGGGAGGGGGGATTCCACTGGGGGCCGAATCGCACAATGACCCAGTGGACTTCTGTAGCCAGTTGTTGTGGGGTAGTGCACCACTGAGGGCTACGGTGGGGCCGGCCGCTGGTGGCCGAGCGGTTCTGGCGCTACAGTCTGGAACCGCGCGACCGCTACGGTCGCAGGTTCGAATCCTGCCTCGGGCATGGATGTGTGTGTTGTCCTTAGGTTAGTTAGGTTTAAGTAGTTCTAAGTTCTAGGGGACTTATGACCTCAGCAGTTGAGTCCCATAGTGCTCAGAGCCATTTGAACCATTTTTGCTACGGTGGGGACGAAGCCTCCCCATCGTTTCTAGGTCCCCGGTTCCATAAAATACAACAGTATGCAAAACTTAAAGTAGTTATAAAGGCGGGCAGCGACTGTTACACGTGCTGAACTAGCACTAACCATTGAATGGATCAAACTCAGTCAAACCAGCTGTCATTAGCAATAATTACAACGGGTGAAAAATTTTTTTGAGATCTATGAAACGAAAGTTGCGGAGGCGATCACAAATTTCAGCCCAGTGTAAAATGCAGGAACGGAAAAGCGCATTTCATGGACGGAAGGGAAGACAGCTGAAGCACCCTGAAGGCCATGGTGAAAACGTCGATGCAGCCACCAACGGCACACTAGCAACCAACCTGTCTCTGCACAAACACAGCCAGCGACCCACATTGACGACGAGCCGACCACTGTTCGTGTTGCCCTTTCCGCCACTTACCCACACACTCCACCCTCGACACGCTCCGGCATGTTTTCAAGACCGCGCGCCAACGATAACACACAGGAAGCTAAGGGTAATTTGTGCCAACTAGCGAGTCGACAGCAAATAAAGAGGGAAGAAACGATGAAATGAAATCATCTCGTCTGACTGACCTTTCGGTCCTGGTTTACATCACGGTCATGAGGCACTGTCATTTCAATGGAATCAAACATGATGAAACTTCCAAGACTCTTAGAAAGGACTAAGTATACAATATTTTGAATGGGACCTACATCCAGAAAGCGTTTCCCTGCTACATCCGTTTAAAATCCATTTGCTGTGTTGGTATGTAACAGTGTAGCCATGATGGTGTGGGCTTACGTCGGATTGGCTGATGTAGTTTGACGTCTGTCCTACCTCTCTGTCCTGGTCCGAGCGTCATTTTCGTCTCTGTCAGTGTTGGACCAACATGGGTGAGTACACGTTTGAATACTACCCGATTAGGACACACGTGGGCATACCGGCATGGTCCAGTCGCAAGGCCTCCACGACCACCGAATTTGACACCACTCGACCTTTCCCTCTGGGATCAAATGAAGAAGTTTGTTTATGAGACACCTTTAGGAAAAGAAGAAGATTTGGTGGCACGAGGACAGATTCCAGAGACACCAGTTTTGATAGAGCGTACTGAAACATTTTTAGGTACAATGAGTTCTACGAAATTGGTGGTCGCCACATCAAACCTCACTTGCAGTGGATCAGAGTTCTAACCTTCTTTTGAAAATGACAAAAATGGTTTAATTGCAAAATGGGTGATGTACCGGTTCAGGTTTGAAAATGTAGTTGTGGAGGTCGTCGTGTTATCAACGGGTTTTCAGGTGGTTGTAGCGTGGAAACAGTAGTTTTTCAGGGTTATATTCCAATTCAAAATATTGTATACTCAGTACCCCCAACAACTCCTAGAAGTTTGTAAGCGGAATCTTAGAGCACTCTTCATATATAGTCCAAAGCGGGTGATTTGTCTACCTGTTCTAATGCAATTGTCCCCTACTGCAGCACTCTGCAAAACCATCAAGGAGACTGTTGCGAATCGAAATTCGGAGAAATGCTCTATCCACCGATTTATGTCAAATTTGAAATGGCTCTAAGCACTATGGGACTTAACTTCTGAGGTCATCAGTCCCCTAGAACGTAGAACTACTTAAACCTAACCTAAGGACATCACACACATCCATTCCTGAGGCAGGATTCGAACCTGCGACCGTAGTGGTCGCGCGATTCCAGACTTTAGCGCCTAGAACCGCTCGGCCACACCGGCCGGCCTTGTAAAAGCACTGCAGCGGCTTCGACATTTGAAGCATCAAACAAGCAGCCTCTTCCGAAAAGCTGCAATGGCCTATACAGGAGGATTAGTGAGAGCAGTCTTGATAGCTTTAAAATCACGTTGCTGACTCTCTCTCCAAAACAAATTCTCTCCTTTTTTTACGAAGTTTGTTAAGGAGGGCAATAAGAAGAGCAAAAAGGGGGACAGACTTTATGTCATTTTTATGTATTTCATGTACTTTTCGCGCAGTAATCTTACAAAATTCCGGAGGTAAATATTCATAACCCAGAACGTCCATGGGAAATATCAAGGATTCTGCTGATGGCGACTCGATTTTTCTTTCCTTCACAGTGGCTTTTCGTGCTGCAGCTAAAACGTAATTATCGTCTGACGTATTTAGCACCTAACGTGACACCCCACTGCGTCTTGCAGACACACGCTGACGGCGGCTAACTGGATTAGTGCCGGATCGTAGGTCTGCTTCCGTCAGCCCATGGCACAAACCACAGCATCTGCCCTTGCAGATGTACCTACGATATTCCGGGAAGGCAGCCAGGTCTGCACGCCACGGTCGAGCGGACGGCGGGCCAAGTTATAACGAGAAGGGTGGAGGCGGCCGGCGTCTAATTGAAACCGCACCGGACCCGGCGCTAGGTGGGCGGCGCCGTCGCCGTCGCCGTCGCCGCCGGCTGCGGCCGCGACCGCAGGGTAGCGGCGCGCCCGAACGGTCGCGCCCCGCTGCCGACCGCCGGCCAGGTGTCCAGGAATTTTAACGAGGGCGGGGGCGGTGCGGCGCGGCGCGGCACGAGGACGGGCGCGCAACGAAACGGACTCGCCCAAGACCGGCTCGTCGGCTGCCGGCTGACATTTGGGTCTTCGCGTTTTGTGCTCGAGAACAAAAGCGCGCGATTCACTGTGCCCGCGGCTATGCGGCCAAAGGGACGGATTTCATTAGTCGCCGCTTCGGGCCTCTGTCCCTCCGTGGCCCGGGAACAATGCCCCCCTCTGCGACTCTTGTAACAAGCATTCAGATTGCCTACTAGCCGGCTTGCGAGTACCTTTTATTAATAAACGAATGGAATTCTTTGTCTTCGGTAATGACATTTATTCTTTGAGATTAATAGCCAGTATCGTGCTAAACGTTTTGGCACACATTTCCACAAGCTTCTTTTGTCTCTTTTTCGTACTGCGTACCCAAATGGACGTTTGACGTTCGTACTACAGGATTATACAGAAAGGTAAAGCTCTCTTAACAGCATAGTGCATTACTAGGCATGATACGTGTTGCCGGCGTTAACCTATTGACTTCCTCCAATCTTCCAACTGACTTACATATCCTGTTTTCTGGAGACCTGCAGTTTTACATAGAGTTCAAGTTACGATACCACTCGGCATGAGTTCATATATTACAACACAGCCAGATGTGAGGGAAGTGATAAACCACAGATAAAATAAAAGCCCTTGGCCTAACTGGAGACCGTAGCCCGCACTTTTGGATTTTCACAGATAGTCTGATCCAAATGGTGTCGGGGAATGAAGACTCCTACGCCATCTGTTGGTGTTCTGTTAAGTCTGTACATTGTGCTGCCCTCTGCAGCGGATATATTTCAACGGCAACTGTAAAATAGACGTGTGAGAATAAAGGTGTGTGTGAGCAGAAGTTTACTGTGTCCTTGATTTCACTAGTGTGTAGCAACAGATGGTATATTTGTTGACTGGAAAAAGACGTCGACTTATATGATTAGAGACTGTCACAAAGCCATTAAAATGTAGATTGACAAGACAGGCAAAGGAAATTTGCTATTAAGAATTGGCGAGGAAGAAACTAGTGTTGGAAGGGCTATTAGCGTAGTTTCTCATCGAAACTTTTCATTATTTATATTGTGACGTGCACTGCACTATGAGCCTAAGTGGCCACTAGCCGCCTAGGTTGGCGATGCTCCTTCCGTATTGTGTTTGCGACCTTCTGTACGAGCTCGGGGCTCCAAAAGAAAACGTGCACGAAGAGCATTGCGGCCGCGTGTGCCACGAATCGGAAGTTGTTTCTGGCCATCGGGATACTGCCGGGCGCTTCGAATTGGCAGTCTGCTTCCTGTAGTACCTGCACTCCGTATAGTGGTGGATACCTGTAGTACGTGCAGTCTGTAGATGACAATATACTGCACGTGAAATTACGACGCCAGATATGCTGTTCGCTCTGCTACTACTTGTGAAACGTGGTACAGTAACATATAATAGAGTAAGGGTGGAGTGACTGACAGTTTAGTGACATTCATTCCATTCACTTTTAATACACACAATTTCATATAGCAAGAGGTTTCGGGAAAGCCTCATACAGATAGCAAACCGTTAGAAAACAATCGTTTACAGAAAACAGTGACCAACAGTTATAAATCAGGACAATAGCAAAACTAATTAAAATTTCGATAACAAGTGACTCTTATCCCATGTATAAGACTTAGGTGAGAAGTGAGTATCAGACTTGGAAATACATTAATGAAGAATCACGACTGACGTAACATCTTTTAAAAGAACGGTGAGAAGTCAGTAAATCAAAACCCAAAACCACCTATCTCATAACAGATTAGTCACTTTTACCAAATTCACAAATTAAGTAACCTAACCGTAAGCACTATCTCTCTCTCTGTGCAACCACATAGATTTTTAAGATAAAAACAGATAATGTATGACGTTGTAATATTGTTACTTTAATTTTGCTATGAAGAAAGCGGTACTGATGGACAATGAAACCGTGAGCTGTCTGGGGAAGTTAATCTTGCATTACTAAGCAACTGTTTCACGACTGGGTAACTATTCTAGGTTTACCACATTACCAATCAGACTAACATTGATTATAATCTTTTACAGTCATACAACAACCGGTAATATATATATATATATATATATATATATATATATATATATATATATATATATATATATAAGGAGAATTTAAATAAAACGAAAGAAATCAGTTTATATTTGGAAATTTATTTTTAAGATTGATCATCGAAATTTCAGCATATTATACGTGAGTTATAACTGAGCTGGTGCCTTATTTACGATTGTGAAAATGTGAGATTGGAATCTTACGGAACACATAAAATATGGAGCCAAGATTGGGAGACTGGATACAACACTGCATTCATAAAACAACACACAAAGAACATTGAAACACATGCAAGAGAAAGTTAACCACAACCAACAGATTCAAATTTTCACCCAAAGAAATTACTTTCGTAGCACAATCCTGTCCGTCATGTAATTACCACACACTGGTATACTAAATTCATATTAACTCTTTGTCAAATCTTCCCAAGAAGAATAGCTGAGGGCTACTTTGATGATTCCACCACATGCTTCACGTGGTCAACTTGGTTTACAGAAAGCGTATAACTCCACAATAATTTAGATAATAAAAATAAATTAGATTGAAAAGCAAATTACAAAAGAAAAACCTCGAACTGGTTACTAACGTCTTACTGTTAACCTGACGGGTCAAACAGTTATATAAGCACGTGGTACTGGTCTCGCAAAGTACATCCCACGTGGGTTGAACATAAAGAAAAGTTGCTATATTCAAAATATTGTCAAGACGAGACGTTATAATCACACAAGTATTTGCATTTAAGATTGATCTTAGTTAGAGTTACTGATCAACACGTGGTTCCACTTAACTCACAAAGTAGTAACAAAGCAACTCCCGGAAAATAATATGAACCTCACACGAGAATTACACTACGCTGCAATTTAAGATAACCTTAGATATTTTAGAGCTAACCCGAAATAAAGGTGATTAAATTCTCAGTTAGGCTGAACTTAACAAATCCATTGTCCTACGGATTTAGCAGACACGCGCTTAGCCGGAGATCTTACCATTTCAGACGCTCGCCACCGCCAGACTGCAACTGCCTACTACTGGACTGCAACTGCCTACTGCCCAGCGTGCTTCCTGAGAGTCGCTCACAAAGACAAACGGAAGGGACCAGAGGGGCAGCTTCCTATACCAACCTGACAACGGACGGACCGGACCATACTAAGAATAGAAACCTCTCTGCTTTTAGGAACCGTAGCTACCTGTTCCGACGTTGGTCCTACTGTTCTCTAGCAGACAGCCTTGTCTGCTACCCTCAAGCATGCAACTACAAACACATTTGATCATTCATCCTCTCACACAGAAGGGAAGGGGGATGACAGTATCTTATCATATACAGTATATAAAAGAAAGCGGATGTAGGTTCCGTATGAGACTGTGTGACATGAATTACATATAAACTGTGTTTTAAAGTGTAGTAGTGTGACAGATCGTTCTTGTTTACGTGTAAAAGTAACACGTTCCACTACTCAGTCTCCTCCCAGATAGTCAGAAACGCCATAGTAAATTTAGAAGAGGAATTTATTCCATAAAAGGCAACAAATTTGAGAAATTAAACATGAAAGGAATCCAACAGAGACCTTTCAACGTCTATAACACTTTCAAATTTTCTTTAAAAAAATGTGACAATTACTGCTTCTAACCAGAACAGGACCATGTGAGAAGAAATTAATCCTGACTAACAAATTTAGGCTAACAGGTATTCAGACAATCAGCAACAGACAATATTTGACAGAAACCACAATCAGAACCCAAATACTTACTATCAAATATTTAACTTCATAAGAAGTACTTCGTTCCCTGATTCGTCACTCGGTTTGGATCCCTGACGGGTGCGCCTTTACGTCTAGTCCTTTGGGACCCACCTCAGAGCTCCGCTCAAAATACCGAACGCAACATGTTAGATCGCAGCTGAAATGGGCCAATGTTATCTGTATTATATGAAAGTACAAAACAAATTAGTCATCAATTAACGCCACATTGAAGGTGAAAGAGAAATGGAAATCGTGGTGGTGTGGCCACCCGTACACAGTACCTCAATACCACGATTCAGATGCAATAAAGAAGCCGGATTTCCTGTCTGACTGGATATTTCACAAGCTATATATTGTCATCCACAGTCTTCTTCTGACAGACATGCAGCGTGGAGCAGATATCCTTCTCTTCCCATGGACACTACAGACTGTCAGTTTGTCGCGCCGGTCAAGATCCCGACGGCCAGAAAAAACTTTCGCCTCCTTGCACACGCGACCGTCACACACCACTTGCTCATTACGTTTGTGATTCCTGCGCTCGGCCAGGTAAACCACTCATAGGCATCGAGTTCTCAAGCACAGTCGGGAGGAAATATAGCCAACGTAGGCGGCTAGTGGTAACATGGGCTACGGTACCGTAAACGGCATAATACTGACATATACTGTCCAGTCACATCATTGTGAGCGCCACCAATGTTCGACGTCATCGTGCGATAACCGCTCACAAATGGGATATTGCAGCACTAGTACTGGAGGTTGTATACAGCTGGTGCGATTTATTTGATCTTGAAACTGTAATAATCCTGTGCGGCTGGTCCCGGCGGAGGTTCGAGTCATCCTTCGGGCATGGGTGTGTGTGTTTTTGCTTAGGATAATTTAGGTTAAGTAGTGTGTAAGCTTAGGGACTGATGACCTTAGCAGTTAAGTCGCATAAGATTTCACACACATTTGAACATTTTTGAATCTTTGAGACCACCTCGATCGGGCTTCTCGCGACCTGGACGCTCAACCAGTACTGCAAAAGGAGATTATTCTGGTTTCGGACAGCTGATTAAATTAATGTGACTGGGCCGTATACCAACAGCTAAAGTAATAGAAAAAGTTCAGAACTTAAAAGTAGCAGGAATAAAGACAAAGACAATTAATTATGTGTAATATGGTAGTCAGGGAGAGGAAGGATAAGGCAACGATTGTGGATGGGGCCGTAATCAGCTACCGTTGGCTACAGTAAACACATACACTTTATTTGAGGAAATAATTTTCAACAATCATTTTAAAGGAATTTGCTACACCGATGGCTGAAGGCCTTACTAAGAAAAAATTCAAATTATTTGTCGGCTGAAGGTCACAAGCAACTTCAGAATACTCAGCAACTGAAGGCCTGAATTACAGGTGAGGAAGGCAGTTACACGTTAACAAAATGGTTCAAATGACTCTGAGCACTATGGGACTTAACATCTGTGGTCATCAGTCCCCTAGAACTTAGAATTACTTAAACCTAACTAACCTAAGGACATCACATACATCCATGCTCCATGCAGGATTCGAACCTGCGACCGTTGCGGTCGTGCGGCTCCAGACTGAAGCGCATAGAACCGCTCGGTCACACCGGCCGGCCACACGATGACAAATACTGAGATACTTTCTTCTTAAACAATCAAAACTGTAATAAGCTATAGTAACGACTGAAGGTCTTATTAAGAAATAACTGCAAATTATTTGTCGGCTGACTGCCACAAGCAATGTTACACACAATCACGGGTGAAAGCCCGATCAAGAAAAAATCAAAATTATTCGTCGACTGAAGGCCACAGGCAATTCCAGAATAATCAATGGCTGAAAGCCTGAATTACAATTGAGGACAGCAATTATAAGTTAAAAAATACTAAAAACTTTTTTAACAATCTTAACAAACTGTAACAAGCTATAGTGGCGGCTGAAGGCCTTATTTAGTCAAAATGAAAACTATTTGTCGGGTGAAGGCCACAAGCAGTGTTACAAACAATTAACGGCTGAAGGCCTGAATTTCAAGTGGGGAAGGCACTTACACGTTAAAACATTAAGGCAAATTTTAAACAATTATGACAACTTGACCACGTAAGACAGTGTGATCCACAGACAGTGCTCCATGGATCGACCTGAGGAAGGTCACTACAGCTGTGTAATTGGTGACACTGGCAGCCAAGAGTAATATTCACCTAAGGAAGGCAACTCAAACTAGAGACGGTATAAACGCCAATCAACCCTCTTACCAAATCCACCTAACGCCAGATAACCAGTACAACGAAGGAATAATTCAGGCGAGGGTGAACTAACAGACAGCACTGCGTCTCCAAAATCCGGTGTTTAAAACACCAAAAGGCAGAAGGAACCAAAATAACCAAGGTACACGAGGAAACCAATTATTCATATCCCAATCAAGGAAGCTGTCAAATTACACGCTATGCTGGACAGCATTGGCAAGATGAGGAAAAGTACATTGCTGCAAAAAATGGCTCTGAGCACTATGCGACTTAACTTCTCAGGTCATCAGTCGCCTAGAACTTAGAACTAATTAAACCTAACTAACCTAAGGACACCACACACATCCATGCCCGAGGCAGGATTCGAGCCTGCGACCGTAGCGGTCGCTCGGCTCCAGACTGCAGTGCCTAGAACCGCACGGCTACACTGCAGCAAATTACGCTAACGTCCAGGGCAGGTAACTGGGGCGTTAGCGGCCTCTAGGTAGTAAGCTACCGCTGGTTGCACTTCACCAATAATTACGCCAAATTCAAACTAATATCGAGCAGTAGAAGGCGGCTAGTAGCTTCCTCCAACCTGACAGACTCCACTTGTTACGGATGGTCTCACCAACCCTGGGAGCAGCAACACGCAAACAACAGTGAGATCTCAAACAGTGGTTTCTCTACTGCATAAGACTTACTCAGCTTCAAACGTACTGGGTTCGGTCATCGGCCACTGCCCCTCGATCCGACAGTGCCTTCACGCCGCCAGCGGTCCCAGCCTGTCCTGGCACTGCAGATCACCTCGCTGTTCCGTATGAAGCCAAACTGCTTCAAACACGACGAGCCGGAGATGCAAGCGGTCGCACCAAAGATAGTACCACAGTACTGGCTATCGATAACCACTGCTGCCGCCACTCGTGGACAATCAATACTACCAAACTCAGGGGCTCATTCATAAGAAGGAAACGAGACACCACTACCGCTATCACAAGACGCCAAGTTATGAAATGCAGGAACGCGAGCCGCACGCGGCTCAGTATGGGGCTTATGCACCTACTCACCTATAACATCTTTATTGTTTTTTTCATCACCGGAGATTACTGTTCAACTGAACTGAATAAATTTGCTGTTTGACCATAAGCTCAAGTTTTCGGTAAGCCATACACTTCTACGTCCGCTTCCGTAGGTGAGTGGTCGGTGTAGTTGGCTGTCATGCGGAGGACGTGGATTCGATTCTCCGCACAGCGAAGGACTGTTCGTCGGTAGGAGGACTGGTAAGGGGTGCTCCCAGTTTCGTGATGCCTATGGAGAAGCTACTCGACCGAACAGTAGCGGCTCCTCTACCTGGAAAGTCTGCAAAATGGCCGAGATAGTGGTGTGCTGATCGCATGCCCTCTACATAAAGCCGCAAGGCAGAGAATGGCACAGCGGCTTGTGGACCTCAACTGGGCCTTGACGGCCTTGACGACGCGCTCGTTATACACCCATACACATTGCCATTTTTTCCTTTTATGTAAATTTGTATGTGTTGTGTAATACAACTGCTTAATGAATGCTAACCAACGAAGAAATGTACAATGTAAAGCCTGGTTACGCAACGAGCAGCAAAAATTCAGAAGATTATGACAGATTTGATGTGATGTTATGCGTAAAACATCCTTAGTCATACATCCTTGGAATGTCTAGAGTCTTAGTAATAAGCCCCTTGGGCATTTCGCTTCAGAGACAACAGACTTAGTGCTAATGCGTTATATGTGTAGCTTAGTGATAATGCGTTACATGCATGCGGCGTTATGGTTCAAATGGCTCTGAGCACTATGGGACTCAACTGCTGAGGTCATTAGTCCCCTAGAACTTAGAACTAGTTAAACCTAACTAACCTAAGGACATCACAAACATCCATGCCCGAGGCAGGATTCGAACCTGCGACCGTAGCGGTCTTGCGGTTCCAGACTGCAGCGCCTTTAACCGCACGGCCACTTCGGCCGGCTACATGCGGCGTTACTAACAAGGGAACCTCCCCATCGCACCCACCTCAGATTTAGTTATAAGTTGGCACAGTGGATAGGCCTTGAAAAACTGAACACAGATCAATCGAGAAAACAGGAAGAAGTTGTGTGGAACTATGAAAAAAATTAGTAATATATAAAAACTGAGTAGTCCATGCGAAGATATGCAACATCAAGAAGACCGGAGTTTAGGAGCGCCGTGGTCCCGTGGTTAGCGAAAGCAGCTACGGAACGAGAGGACCTAGGTTCAAGTCTTCCCTCGACTGAAAAGTTTAATTTTTTATTTTCAGTTTATGTGACAAACTCTTATGTTTTCATCACTTTTTTGGGAATGATTATCACATCCACAAGAAAACCTAAATCGGGCAAGGTAGATGAATCTTTTTACCCATTCGCCAAGTGTACAAGTTAGGTCGGTCGACAACATATTCCTGTCATGTGACGCACATGCCGTCACCATTGTCATATAGAATATTTCAGACGTGTTTTCTCGTGGAGGAATCGGTTGACCTATGACCTTGCGATCAAATGTTTTCGGTTCCCATTGGACAGGCACGTCCTTTCGTCTACTAATCGCACGGTTTTGCGGTGCGGTCGCAAAACACAGACACTAAACATATTGCAGTGAACAGAGACGTCAGTGAACGAACGGACACATCATAACTTTGGGAAAATAAAGAAAGTAAAATTTTCAGTTGAGGGAACGCTTGAACCAAGGACCTGTCGTTCCGCAGCTACTCACGCTAACCACGGGACCACGGCGCTCCTGAGCTCACATACCCCCTGATGTTGCCTATCTTGTGCATGGACTACTCAGTACGTATACTTTTCCTAATTTCTTTCACTGTTCCACACAACTTCCTCCTATTTTCTCGATTGATATGTGTTCAGTTTTTCAAGGCCTATCCACTGTGCCAACTTATAACTAAATCTGAGGGAGGTGCGATGGGGAGGTTCCCTTGTAAGAATGGTACATTTTAAAAGTTTCTAGGAGTGTTGCAGTTGTGCAGTGTGTAGGTGAATACATTTCGATAAGTATTACCTTGCAATAATATGTGATGCTCTCTGTAATATTTTTGCACGTGAAGAACCACGTTCTATAAGGCGGTTTATATAATAATTGTAACCCCTGTTGTTTGTTCTCCTTTGGGGCAGACGACAGTAAAGAAGTTCAAATTCATAACCGAAGTCTATCTTCTTTAATAACAATTAAGTAATACAGATACGCATTATACACTGCAATTTTTAACCTCCATCACAGCTGTCCACGAGCACCTACACAAAATATTTTACATTTTGTCAATTTGATCATACGGTGACCTCATGTGCAGGCCCTAAAATGCAGGGAACATATTCCATCAACTCAAAATGAGATGCAGCGTTCATAGTTGCACTTACGTAATTTAATTATAAATTTCATGGACGAAACTATTTTATTAATTTCTAGCCTTTTTTCATCTTGAAAAGCACATGAACTAGACTGCTAGTTTTCGGTAAAAATCGTAAATATGCTCTTACGAGATATTAGCATTCTATTTCATGTCCTTTCGAAGACTGTCAGTGGACGAAAAGTGTCAAAATACTGATAAAATTATGTTGTTCAGACCAGCTTATAATTCGATGGTATGTGTGCAACGTAAGTTTTCACACATTCCAGCGAAATATTACACTCAATACATAATGGGAGAGATGATATATTTTTGCTGATGTATTGGTCACAAATATTTGAGGACTACTTCCATCATATTTGTTACAGTTTAACATAAATTTGATCATCAAAAGTACTGTGTGAGCCACACCCGCAGCCGATAGAGAATGGAGTCACTAGTTTCTCGGGAAATGGCATCATGAACTACGAATCAGGATAACTAAAATAGTTATGCAAGTATCGCAGTGATCAAAGATGACACAGAGTACCGCAAAAAATACTTCACGAGCTGAATATCACGGCCTGGCCCTAAGAATGGCACGTCACTACCGCACAAAACGCAGCCCGTGGAAACAAGGATAGATTCTGGGTCGATAGCGGAAAACGAGGTAGGTGTGAACGTAACACCTACCAGTGCGTGAGCCCAAATCAGTACCTATAAACAAAACCGAGAATTGTAAACCATATCGAGGGTCGGCGTAATTACGATTTCAATAACGAAATAAAACACATGGAGCTCCACATGGAGCGAGAATTTATTTGTATTAGAATGCTAACTGCATTCTTCCAAGTGACATTTTCCACAATCCCTGTGGTTACGGCTTCCAGATGCGGACCTAGCAGAATGAATATCTCTACGACTCTATACGAATGGAATCGCGGCAAGTCAGGTCATCCCTTTAAATATCGTTCGACGATACATGCTTTGATTGGATACTGACGGGAATGGAAACTGTTGCAGAATGGAGCACGAATTCGATATTTATCGAAGTTTGCAGAGACGTTCATCACGACTACAGTCAGTGGTCGGCGCAACAAGTGCCCTGCGTAGTCATTCCATTGTCTCTGTTACCATAGCTAGCATTTCACTAATCTCATTTGAAGTGAGATTGTAGGAAATGTGAGGGGCCTGCTTATACTTTGCCACATCAAAGCAGAACACTGAAATTGTGTAGTTGTCCACCCACCTGATCTCTTCAGTAGACGTCCAGTCATAGAAGATGCAGAGCTAGGTCGTGGATCCGCGTTTACTGATGTGAGGCTGTAAGAAACAGTTTAGTGTGTAGACTAGGCGCTCTAGAATACTGAAATACACAGCCGAATAAAAAACGAGGATGCCATCGGCTTTTTTAATGAACACACAAATCATGGCGAAGACAAAGCCGCAAACTGCTAACAAGACATTTCAGAAACTTAACGTCAACAAAGTCACACGTGATACAGTTCACGTATGCTACACTTATGATCCAGCTACATTAGAAACATTGTTGAAATTACAATCATAAATAATTTATGTATTTTCTACTTCGATCTCCTTTGAATTTACAAATAAATGAAAATTATAGATTTGGCGCACTGGTTCGTATTGTGGCAGACAGTCGGATTATCCGGCAAGTTCTGAAGGAATCGGTACCTACTGTACCATATATTGTCTGCGCCTCAATTCCGCTCTTACGTCACACATCAGCTGATACAGTCTCAGCTAAATTATGGAATAAACTCGCGGCCGATTATCCGGATAGTTCACGGCTTTATTCCATTTGGAACTGATGTCCGTCATCAAAATCAATTTAAGGTGTGACCCTCACGGCACGAATATTCGTCCGGGCACGGAATAAAACAGCCTCTGAACGCTACCTTAAAGAATTTCTTCCTACGCCTGAAAACATCATGGCAAAGACCAGTGGCTGGAGGCTTTTATGAAGCTATACACCTTTCTATCGCATCCCAGACATGACGTGTGACTGACAAGTAAGGTGACCAGTCAGATCAGTCTGCGATCCATCCATTCCTCAAGGCAGTTGCTGTGGGAAATGCAGTGTGGTTGGTGTATTGTCATACTGGAATATGTCATTTGGCACTCTGGTCGTGATGAACATGACAACACCGTTTACCAGTCTTGCCACATGCTGGTGAGCATGTCGTTCAGCAGTTATCAAATCGGTTTGCTGTTTTATACCCATGCTATGATTCTGGGAGAGTTGTGTCTAAAGAATCACTGTTTCATGTCACCACGTAATCTATGGGCACATTGGCGTCTATCTGACTGCCATAATCGCCATGCCACTCAGTGGTCCATTTGACTCTGTTGTCGGTGGTATGCTGACAGAGTCTGAACGATGCGTGGCAGCAGGCCACTTCACCCAGCTCCCATTAACCGATTCGAGGCGGTTCATCGTAACCCTACACCAGTAAACTCTGCTTTCATTTCTGCTGTTGACATACGTGCATTCGGCAGAACGAGTTTAATAACCTTTCGAATCTCCCTTATTGCAGTCCATCTGAAAGGATTATTGTCACCTCCTCTTGCCTGATTACACCTCATCTCGCTCATTCTACAGTCGTTAGACCACAGCCAACCGTGAGATTCGTCAGTTTGAGGATACCATTTCTCTTACGCCAATGATATGCACCTACTCACACTCTGAAAGCTGACGATAATCTGCACTTGCATGTGGTCCGAGGATATTGTGTTGCGATTTCCCGAGGAAAGATATACCAACGTTAGACACACACAATAACCAGCAGAGACAACTTTTAAACACTAGGAATGGAATTTTCGTAGTCTGAAAATGCTGAAATCGACCTGATATAAGGATGAAACAACTTATCTCGAAGACGTTGAAATATACGCCTATCACTGTGTTGCATTCGCTCAAGGTGTTCATGGTGTAACATTATCCATCCTCGTCACTGTAATTCCTTACAAGGTAGGCAAAAATGGCCTTACACAACAGCAACACAATAAATTTAAATTGCTTCTTTCCACTTCTACTCATAAAATCTTAATTAGAAAAAGTCTTATAATTATTTTGACGAATGTAGCAACCAGTCGCGGAAACAATTTATTTATCTTTTTGCAAATCGATTTCGACTGAGGGGTTTCCACGCACAGTTTGGAACCCTATATCAGCAGATGGTTGTAATTTGCGCCAGAAAAGCTCGAAAGTCGACCGAATAATATGCATGGCAAATAATAACTCAACCGATGGCGAGAGCTGAATTAAAATTACGGATACATTACTTTTCAGCACACCCTTGTACATCAGTTATACTATATGAAAAAAGAAAAAGATACTTGCGACGTTTCTATGTGTCATATGCGACAGAGACGACATTTATAATATTCTTTTGTGAGATGCTGTTGCGCGTGAGATATGTGAAGGCGTGCACCACTCTTCAAAGAGGAACCAACAGGAGAAATCACCATCAGATATAGTACTATGTACCAACAGCCATCTAAAGAACTGCAGTTTGTATTTCATGTTTAAGGATTCAATGTATACTTCACAGTGCTGCATATAGCAGAAAACAGTAGGGAACAAATGCTGTGCAAGAGAATCACGTCCGTTGCCAGAGCAACTCTTTTGGAATGTAACTATCTAGTAATGCTGACGTCTAGGCTAAGAAAAGCTCTGTTAAAGAAAGAACCTGCTGCCCCTTTTAGACGTCATTGATACATACTGGCATTTATCAAACGGACGAAAACAACTAGACGACTGTAAGCGCTACTGCGGTGTATCAGATCCCACATGTTGTGTAGAATGGACAAAATAAAACGAGTCCTGAAACTATCTAGTAATGCTGACGTCTAGGCTAAGAAAAGCTCTGTTAAAGAAAGAACCTGCTGCCCCTTTTAGACGTCATTGATACATACTGGCATTTATCAAACGGACGAAAACAACTAGACGACTGTAAGCGCTACTGCGGTGTATCAGATCCCACATGTTGTGTAGAATGGACAAAATAAAACGAGTCCTGAAAATATTTCGTGCACCTTGAAGTAGGCAAACCCCTCCTTACATCTTTCGCTGCCAGGTGGATGATGTAAAGTAGGGTTGCCTATCTTAAGACTCATGAAATACACTAACTGCCAAAAAATGTGAAGCACTTAGAAAGGTGCGAGGAAAGAAACTAAACCACATGAGTTCACAGGATGTGTCACGTTATTTCACGGATTACAAAACAGAGTAAAATTTACAAAGAACTTGGCAGTATGGGCCCACGTATCAATATGACGTGGCACCACCTCTGGCCTGGATGCATGCTATGATTCGGCTGGGAATGGTGTCATAAAGCTGTAGTATCTTCTCTTAAGGCAAGATGGCCCACAAGTGTTGCCATTGGTCCTACATGTTGTTGATACTGGAACTGGGACAAAGAGATCTGACACATGTTCGGTGGGACAGGTCTGGGCACCACTGCAGTATCTCAACGTCACACAGACAGTTCATAGAGGCACGTTCCATTTGTGGACGAGCTTTGATCTGTTGAAAAGTGACATCGTGATAGTGTCGCGTGAGAAGTAGCACAGGAGGGTGGAGAATGTCTGTTACTGTAACATTGTGGCATCAGAGATCCCTTATTTACCGGAAGTCATACACGATAGCTACCCACACCGTGAATCCAAGCCAGGAGTAACAGCGCTGTGGCTCTCCAAACTACTGTAACAATACGACCTCTCCCCAGTTCTCCCCGTAGTCACCGGCGATTATCTTCCGGGATACTGCGGAACTGTGATTCATCACTAAACATAATGTGACGCCAAACATCAGCCGTCCATGCTTCCAGGTTGTGGCACGATTCACAAGGCAATGTGTGCTGTGGCTGTAACGGCAGCCCAATCGTGGGACAGTAATTTAGTAGTTCAGCTGTCACTAGTCCAATGGTGCGGGGCAACAGTATGTTGCTGTGAGTCCATTACACGTCGCTCTTAGCGGAACAAAATCGACGGATGTAAAGGTAAAAATGTTCAAACGTGTGTGAAATCTTATGGGACATAACTGCTAAGGTCATCAGTCCCTATGCTTTCACACTACTTAACCTAAATTATCCTAAGGACAAACACATTCACACATGCCCGAGGGAGGACTCGAACCTCCGCCGGGACCAGCCGCATGTAAACGTAAGTTCCGGAGTACCACAGTGAAGTGTGATAGGACGTTACTATTAACAATAAATATAACTGATCTAGCAGAAAGCATCGGATGCTCTCTAAAGATGTACGCAGAAGATGCGGTTATCTATAACAAGGTTGTAACTCCAGAAGATAGTAATCATTTGCAGAATGAATTCCAGAGAATTGATGAACGGTGCACGCTCTGGTAGTACAGGCTGAACATAAATAAATGTAACACATTGCCATAACACAGGAAAAGAAGTCCGCTATTGTTTAGCAGGAAACAGTATCTGCTGTAAACTACCTAGAATTAACTATTCAGGTCGATTAAGTAGAATGACCACGTAAAGCAAATAGTGAGAAAAGTAGAGGCCAGACTCAAATTCATAGGAAGAATCTTAATGAAATGTAATTCATCCACGAAGGATGTGTCTTATAAGGCGCTTGTTCAGCCGATTCTTAAGTATTGTTCATCAACGTGGGATTTCTACCAGATAGGACTGCTCGAAGAGATAAGGAAGATTCAATGAAGAGCGGCACATTTCTTCACGGGATCGTTTAGGCGGCACGAGAGCGTTGCGGACATGCTCAGCAAACTACATGGCAGACGTTACAAGAGAGGGGTGGTGCATCACGGAGAGATTTAGTATTGGAATTGCGAGAGAGCATTTCCTGGAGAGAGTCGGACAACATACTACTTCCCCCCACATACAGTCATGCGTAATGACCATGAGGAGAAAATTCTAGAAATTAGAGCTACAAGGCTTACCGACAAACATTCTTCCCACGCCCTATTAGCGAGTGGAACAGATTTGGAAGGCTCAGGTAGTGATACAAAAAGTAACCTCCACCCACACCACTGGGAGGCTTGTGGGGTACGATGTAGATGCAGATGTACATGCAGATGGCAAGCGCTGATGTGAAGGGGTTACGGCAAGTGCTTGGGGCACAGTACTGCAATGAACCCTAATGGTGATCAGACATGGTCGGTCGACGCCCTCACGGGGAGCGTACCTGCCTTCACTTATCCGTGAAGTCCAGTATCCGAACGCTGTCACTTTCGAAGGCCCCAAATATAGGGATATGGCACGGTTCGACCACCTGTCCAAATGGAGACACACTATGAGACCATTTACAATCTCCGGTACTGGTAATGCTCATGCGAGAATGTGTCAATCTCGGTGTCTTTCGCAGTAATCAATCAACAACTGACGATACCTAAAACATTCTCGGTTTTCTTGCCGCGTCAATTCGGGATAAAATTTCGAGCATTCGACGATTGCCTCCATCGTCATCGTCAGGAGCAACTGACTCGGCGATTACGTACTGCTGTCGCAGACGGTGTCAATGTGTGGGTTGGTGGCGCCACCGCTTCCGTTGGAAGGTAAACCTTGGAAGGAATGTGTCTGGTGCTACTCTGCATCGAGCGCTCGTTTCCATGGACCGCACAGATAGTAGCCGCTATCACGGTTAAAGTTCTTCTCGCTCATTCTTATTTCAACAGAATCCTTATTAACAGAATCCCAGTATGTGTTGGCATGGGACAGAATTTCTATTTCATCGAACAGTATTTTATGTTTGTTCGTGAGGCTGTTCCCCGCAATTACCCATTTCTCCAGTTCTCTATTTTTAATATGGTGATGGTGTTCTGCCCAGCGGTCGGAAACGGTACGAATGATCTGACCTATATTATTGCTTGCACACTGACAGGGGATATTATAAATTCCACGGATCCTGAGGCCGAAACTGTCCTTAAATGCGCACATCATCTCCTTCATTTTCTTAGGAGAACGAAAATTCGGTCTTATAACCCGTCTACATAGGGCTCTTCCTATTTTGCTGGATATATCGCCACAAAAAGGAAGAACCGCAATCGATGTTTCATCCTGTGAGTGTGCAGCATTTTCACGTTTCCTTTTTTTGGAAACGCTGGCTTTATATAGCGTGCACCATAGCCATTCTTTCGGAACACGTATTTCAGATGGTTAATTTCTATATTTTGCTTATTTTTTTCATAGTTCCACAAAACTTCTTCCTGTTTTCTCGATTGATCTGTGTTCAGTTTTTCAAGGCCTATCCACTGTGCCAACTTATAACTGAATCTGAGGGGGGTGCGATGGGGAGGTTCCCTTGTAAGATGGGCAGTCTCCCTTCCTTCTACATCTCGACAGTGAACCGGATGTTCAGATGATGCTGTTCATGTGTTCCATGAATTCGTCGAGAGCTTCGGCGCCGTGTGGCCAGACCATAAATGTATCGTCAATATAACGATAAAATGAGGATGGATGGAGGGGAGCCGAATTTAATGGACGTTCCTCAAAATTAGCCATTGATGGAGACAACGGAGAGCCGATCGCCATACCGCCTGTCATTTCATACAAGAAGTAGGTGGTCGTCATCACATGCCAGAACAACTTTATAGTTTCAGGATGAAAAAGATCCGCCAGCATTTTCAAAGTGTCCTCCACAGGATGTTCATTGAGAAAATCAAACAGATTAGAGTTGGTCCAAATGACATTTTAGTCAGCCTGGATGTGGTATCGCTGTTCACGAAGGTCTGCTGCTCCTGACGATGACGATGGAGGCTATCGTCGAAAGCTCGAGATTTTATCCCGAATTCATGCGACAAGAAAACGGAGAATGTTTCAAAGATAAGTGCCGTTGCGAAAGACTTCGTTCTCAAACAACAACTGACGAAATATGCTCCTGTTTGACCCCACATTGCCTGGTAAGAAAACGGAACGCGCTAAAGCGCTCTCGTGGTAGTCCTACCTCTCACAGGCAACTGCAGCTCCAATCATTTAAGTACCCACTGATGGTGTTTACGTGTACGAATTTACATTAGCAACCGACTACGTTTCTGAGTGCTTCTCATTTTTCGTTAGGCAGTGTACTTTTCGGGCCAGTATTATTTTGCCACCCTCTACAAACAAGTCATCAATAATTCAATAATGAACGCTCAAATATTACATTCATTCATACAGTGCAGCAGCTACCATCGGCGATTTCGGCAACATCACGGTTTACAAGAGGTAAATGATGTGGTGCGGCGTAATGGTCAACATACTCGAATCAGTTTCTTCGTTTCCTTCCTCTGCTTTAGTATCATACAGAGATACTCAAATAACAGAGCGAGGCAGCAGAGACACCTTAATTGATCTTGATGTATGTAAAACTACATTTCAGCACAGCTAACCGTAAGAAAACGCCCATAGGAGAAACAGGTTCGTGTTGATCACAGCATCTAATTGGTATACAGTCTGGACCAGAAGTCTTCCTTTTATTAAGTGATTTAAGTTGCTTCACTACTCCGAGGATACTTACTTTTACGTTACTCATGTTGGCATCTGTTCTCGACTAGAATTCTGGAACATTTACTTCGTCTTCTTTTGTGAAGCCATTTCGGAAGACTGTGTTTAATAACTCTTCTTTGGCAGCACTGTCTTCGATAGTATTTCCATTGCTATCGCACAGAGAAGGCACTGATTGTTTCTTGCCGCTAACATACTTCACTTACGACCAAAATCTCTTTGGATAAGCTGCCAGGTTTTGAGACAAAGTTTCGTTGTGGAAACTGTTATAAGCATATCGCATTGAAGTCCGCTCTCGATTTCGAGCCTATGTAAAAGGACGCCAATCTTGGGGATTTTGCGTCTGTTTAAATTTAGCGTGTTTGTTTGCTGTTTCTGCAACAGTTTTTTAACCCGTTTTGTGCACCAAGGAAGATCAGCTCCGTCGTTTGTTAATTTATTTGGTATAAAGCTCTAAATTGCTACATATACTATTTATTTGAATTCAAGCCACATCTGGTCTACACTTATATTTAATTTAGAATGAGTGGAGATTGTCTCTCAGGAAGACGTGAAGTAAATTTTTATCTGCTTTTTTGAGTATGTATATTTTTCGCTTATTTTTTGAGGATTTGGGGATTACAATATTCAGTCTCGTTACGACAACCCTGTCTTCACTAATCCCTGTATCGGTTATTAACTCAGGATTATTTGTTGCTAAGAGGTCAAGCGTGTTTTCACAACCGTTTACTATTCGCGTGGTTCATGAACTAACTGCTCGAAATAATTTTCAGAGGATGCGTTCAGGACAATTTCGGATGATATTTTATGCTTACCTCCGGAATTAAACATGTATTTTCGCCAACATACCGAGGGTAATTTTTTCCACACGCACGAACATTCGCTAACATACTGCAGTGGTGCACCGTGTCAAATTTATGTATACTAGGTCGATCAGTAATAACGGTCATCAACGAAAGTAGCAAGTAACAATGGCCGTGTAACGAGTGAGTGTCTCGAGAAGACGGGGAATGCACGGTAAATGTCTTGTAGTTAATTTTAAAGTTTTCCTGCAGCCAGAGAATCTTTTGTTAGAGTCTGCCAGTGATAATACAAATACTTATTAGAAAATCACGTTACTCTTTCAAACCACTCGTAGCTACTGTTGCACAGTTACTACCCAGTCCAGTGATTTGATGAAATGTGTGTTCTCCCGATTGATATTTTAGCATTGGAATTATTGGATCTTGGCGGTGGTATGGTAGTTCGCAGTATGCCTTGTAACACTCAAATTTTATGGGTGGAATGATATTCTATCACCTTCCTACTGTGTGTGTGTGTGTGTGTGTGTGTGTGTGTGTGTGTGTGTGTGTGCGTGTGTGTGTGTTTGAGCGTGGGTGTGTGTGTGTGGCTGGGTAGGTGGGTGTGCAGGAACGGAAGTGCACTCTGAAGGTCTATAAGGAAGAACGGAGGAAAGAAAATAAATTTGGCAGTCATATAAAATTTATAAGTGATGATGACATCTGAACTGATTTGAAATTAGAGTGAGTCTTTACGGACGCGGAGCATCATCGTTGTTTGGTAAAAACATTTTGACGAGAGTCGTAGATATGGCGGAGAACGGTAGCTTCTCAGCCAACGAGATATATTCATTTAATTAGAACACGAGCTTATGTTTTGAATGACAGAAAATAGGTGTAACGTTTCCTAATCAGAGTTGTAGAGTTGTGCAGGCCTTGCGAAGTGACCTAAACACGCGAGAGTTGCCTAAAAAAATTATGTCTCACGAACTACGGAGACGCTTCTTGATTACTATGATTAATCGTGAACCTTTTAGACAAGGTTGTTCCTTGCGTCGGGAACTAAGGGTTTGCTTAACTATCCCATCTAGGACGGTAGTGAATCTGTGACCAATACACTCAGCTTCAAAAGGCCTCCGCATCGATGGAGACACAAAAACACTTAATCCAGTTTTGTCATGTGTTGTAGGAGTCCGTGTTTTTTTACCAAAAATATGTTGTTGTTGACGTACAGCAACCAGCCGTAGTCTTGTTCTAGGTTTTGCTGTCATCTCTTTTCTGGATATAAGGATGAGATCGAAGACGAAATTCGCTGCCTAACGTTTCGTCTTCCTATGCTGGAGACATCACCAGAGGCTTTAACAAGTCAGAAAGATGTTGCAGTCTCATACAAGCTGAGCAAGGCTCAACGATCGGTTCGTGACATCATCAGACCGCGGGGTAAAATCGTGGAGTAGCACCGACATATGTTACATGCATTTCAGTGGGAAAGAGTTGGCGCTGTTCTTTTTTTTTTTAATGAGCACTAAATCCCGCTTGTCGAATGTAAATCCGTCTCTTTTTCTGTTGTTTTTGTGTTTTAGAATTTCTGTGACCTTTGTGTTCATCCTAGCGTAACAATGGTTAGATCTTCCTACACCCACAGTGTCTGAGAAACCAATTTCTTGGTTCATGAGAAAGAAAAAATAAACATTTACTAAATTTTCAGAGTAATATAAATTTTGTTGTTAAGTTCGCCATGGAGAAAGAGAAAGAAGGTAATATTTCGTTATTGGATGTACAGAGGGAGCATAAAGTCTGCAGAAAGCCCACTAACGAGTAGATACCTCAACAAAAATATGCGTCTCCATCCCAAGCATAAAACAAAAGTTATCAAAATATTGGTGGACCGACTTAAGAGAATCTGTAGAGGACGAGTTCCATTTTTAAGAACTCCTTTCAGAAATAGCGGCTACTCGGATACCTTCCGTTTGTTAAAACGGCCACCTATCACATCAGCAGAATATTCAGAGAACACGGCGTTGATACAGTGTTTAAACCAACAAGAAGAGTGTGTGAATATTTGAACGTTGAATGGACCTACGCCCGTCGCTTGTCACAGCAGGGGTATAGAAAATCCTTTGCCTTTACCGTCAACTGTACACAGGAACTACAAAAAGAAGTATTAATATCAACCTTAAGAAACACAGTAGCAATTGTCGCCTAGGTAAGACGGACAAATCAGCGGTAGCAGATCAAGCACTGGGACCGTGAAACCGGAAAATTCGTGTCTCTGACACTACTGTCTTATGAAGATCTAACCATTACTGTACTAAGATGTACAGAAATTCAAAAGCACAGAAACCACTTTAACCCAAACGGACTGAAATTACACAAGTAGGCCAATTCTCTCCCACTGCAAGCTCCAAAATATGTTTGAGGAAGAAATCTCTAAGAATATATGTTTCGAGCACGGGACTGGATGGTAATGAAACGTGGACCATGGAAAAACCGGAAAAGAAGACAATCGATGTGTTTGAAATGTAGTACTACAGAATAACGTTAAAAATGAGGTGGATTGATGATGAATGAGGAGTCTCATAGCAGGGTCACCGAAGAAAATAATAAATGGACAAGAAGAAGGGCTGGACATTAGTGCATCTGTTAAGGCATAGGGAATAATTTCATGTATTGAAACGAAGCACTGTGATGACGTCACGAACTGACCATTGTGTGGATACATACGCATTTTAACAGTACCCAACATTCAGCACTTACATGCATGCACTGCAGCCTGTAGCGCAAAATGTGCCTCATCACTGATAGAATACTGCCCTGCCATTCAAATTTGATACATGTCAGAAACCGAAGAGCAAATACAGAATGCTACTGTGGATCATGAGGTTTCATTTGCTGCACCGTCTGGTTCTTGTACGAATTCCAGTGTAAAATAGACTGTAGAACTTTCCTTACTGTTCACCACGGAATTGAAACTTGTCATTACTATTACAGCGCCACCTACCACAAAGCGAAGAAAGCGGTCCAACTAAAACATTCAAATTTCTTTACGTACTACACGAATCTGTAATAAAAAATGGGGATTCCTATTTTTAAAAAACGCAGTTTATATCCGTTTGACCCATGGTAGCACCATCTAGTGGGCCAACCATAGCGCCATCTGGTTTCCCCCTTCAAGCTATATAAGTTTCGTTCTTTGTAGTTTTTTCGTTTGACGCTTATTTCGTGAGATATTTGGTCTGGTAACGATCAATGGACCACCCTGTATTTAACAATCACGTTATGGCATGTGAAACAAGAGCGTGGATGTCTAACGTCATAAAAACAGTGAAAGTCGGCAGATTTGTACATGGTGGCCACAAAAGGAACCAATTAGTTACCCAGGGTAAATCGGTTCCGCATTAACGCCTTAGCAAGTCTATCAAGCTTCTCTGCCTTACCATAATTATAGCCAACGCCAGATCTCAGTGAATATCAGCATTGTAATCATAACCACCAGATAGCGTGTAACACATATTGAATTTCAAGGGTTCGTAATAATAATTATCGGGAATATATAGCGCTGTATAATACCAGAAAGTTAAGGATATTTAGCTCTAGACGACAGCTGTTAAATACCTTTTTTCAGTTTCAAAAATGAGGGTACAATTGCTGTGATGTGATCTAAAGTGCCTCGTAGGATTCATCGGAAAGTTTTTTAACGACATTTAGTGTTCGGCGAATTGCTGCTTGCCATTCGTTGGAAAGAGAGAGATGCAAATGGAAATGCAAGCCCACACCACAATTATTACAACTTATACTTATGTCTACATTTGGTAAGTTGTTAGATACTTCAATCACAAATATAATTTGTGTGTCTCGTTCATCAAATACGCTGTTCTCTGTGTAGGATGCATTCGACACATTCATCTCTTATATAACCAGAGTTTAGACATGAAGTGCTAGGCGTGATGAAGATTGTCCTTGACACTATAAGTGACTAACCAACATGCGCTCCAGAAGACCAAAATAATTTTGTTTTTGAGCCACCGGTCTTCTGAGCGATTCGATGCAAGCCGCCACTACTTGCCGTTTGCCACTTTAAAAGTCAACGCTCTCATTTGTTCGATGTATCATAGATTCTGTCTACCACTGTAGTTTTTACCATCTCTCTCTAGTATTTCTCGATGTATTTACAGATACCCTATGATCCTGTCCCTTCTTCTTGCAAGTGTTTTCCACATTTCCCTTCCATTATTGATTCTGCAGATAACGTCACCAATTTTCATCGATCTTTATCAGTCCTCGAGCCGAGTAAAGGTCTTTCAGCAGATACTTGGAAGATTCTGTGACGAGCAAGGCTGAGTGCCCCTGTAGGGTTCATCTACATGTGTCAGGGATGCACCCACGTTATAGGCTGTTATCCGAAAGGCTCGCTCTGTGCATTCTGCACGCAGACTTTCTTCGCTTAGCTCACTCTCGAGATACTCCAGATAAGCAATCCTAGTGACCAAGTGCCCTCACAGTCGCAGACTTTGGACCGGCCCCATAACGCAGTGGAGCTCGTAGTTCACAAGCTACGCCTTTATTGATCTTCCTCATGGCGAACACTGTTACACCACGCAGTACGGACTGCCGATGGTCCGCTGTTCCAGAGGGCGGGTCACACCGCTGACCGGCCGGTTTAGCATTAGATTAGCATAGATTAGTACGTAGGTCACGTGTCGCCAGAGGTCAAGACAATAATCACATGCCGCTACGACGCTGGATGTCGAATAACACGGAACTCCAATTCCCGTTAAGTAGGCCTCAAGTCTGTTTTCTTCCGTTATTATAAACACTTTTGATCTGCAATATTGGTTTTAACGATACACTCTCTGGAGTACTGTAGGCAGTAGGAATAACTTGAAGGAAGCTGAAAGGTATCTACAAATTCCACAGAAATCAGACATATTATAGGATTCGAAAGGCATGCAAACGGATCATTAAACCAAGGCTAAATACACTAATGGCCATTAAAATTACTGCACCACGAAGATGACGCGCTACAGACGCGAAATTTAACCGACAGGAAGAAGACGCTGTGATATGCAAATGATTAGCTTTTCAGAGCATTCACACAAGGTTGGCGCCGGTGGCGACACCTACAACGTGCTGACATGAGGAAAGTTTCCAACGGATTTCTCATACACAAACAGCAGTTGACCGGCGTTGCCTGGTGGAACGTTGTTGTGATGCGTCGTGTAAGGAGGAGAAATGTGTACCATCACGTTTCCGACTTTGATATACGTCGGATTGTAGCCTACCGCGATTGCGGTTTATCGTATAACGACATTGCTGCTCGCGTTGGTCGAGATCCAATGACAGTTAGCAGAATATGGAATCGGTGGGTTCAGGAGGGTAATATGGAACGCTGTGCTGGATCCCAACGGCCTCGTATCACTAGCAGTCGAGATGAAAGGTTTCTTATCCGCATGGCTGGAACGGATCGTGCAGACACGTCTCGATCCGTGAGTCAACAGATGCGGACGTTTGCAAGACAACAACCATCTGCACGAACAGCTCGACGATGTTTGCATCGGCATGGACTATCAGCTCGGAGACCATGGCTGCGGTTACACTTGATGCTGCATCACAGACAGGAGCGCCTACAATGGTGTACTCACCGACGAACCTGGGTGCACGAATGGCAAAACGTCATTTTTTTCGGATGAATCCAGGTTCTTTTTACAGCATCATGATAGTCGCATCCGTGTTTGGCGACATCGTGGTGAACGCAAATTCGAAGCGTGTATTTGTCATCGCCATACTGGCGTATCACCCGGCGTGATGGTATGGGTGCCACTGGTTACACGTCTCGGTCACCTCTTGTTCGCATTGACGGCACTTTGAATAGTGGACGTTACATTTCAGATGTGTTACGACCCGTGGCTCTACCCTTCATTCGATCCCAGCGAAACCCTTCATTTCAGTAGGATAATGCACGACCGCATGTTGTACGTCCTGTACGGGCCTTTCTGGATACAGAAAATGTTCGACTGCTGCCCTGGCCAGCACATTCTCCAGATCTCTCAACAATTGAAAACGTCTGGTAAATGATGGGCGAGGAACTGGCTCGTCACATTACGCCAGTCACTACTCTTGATGAAATGTGGTATCGTGTTGAAGCTGCATGGGCAGCTGTACCTGTACACGCCATCCAATCTCTGTTTGACTCAATGCGCAGGCGTATCAAGGCCGTTATTCTGGGTACCGATTTCTCGGGATCTATGCACCCAAATTGCGTGAAAATGTAACACATGTCAGTTCTAGTATAATATATTTGTCCAATGAAGGTCCGTTTTTCATCTGCATTTCCTTTTGGTGTAGCAGTTTTAATGACCAGTAGTGTATGAAAAACCTAGTGAGCAGAAACAAAAAACGCAGAAGACATCGTAATTTTCTCACAAACGTCAAAGGATGTGGAAGATCAGTTGAAAAAAGAAAAGCCGTAAGGTGAATACCAAACCACGTAAAACAAGGCAAATGTAGAATGGCAGAATCATATCAGGCGATGCTGAGGGAATTAGATTATGAAATGAGATGCGAGTATTAAAACTGGTAGAAGAGTTTTGTTATTTGGGGAACCAAAAACTTACGATGGAAGAAGTAGAGAGGGTGTAAAATACAGACTGGCAACAGGAAAAAAAGCACTTCTGCAAAAGAGAAATTTGTAAACTTCGGATTTAAATAATGACGTTAGACTTCTCCAGTAGCACAAGAGTCTGAAATGTAGTGTTGTACATAAATGAAACGTCGACGATAAACAGTACAGAGAAGAAATAGACGGCTTTAGAAATTCAACGCAACAGAAAAATTTTGAGGATTAGTTGGCTCGATCGCTTAACTTATGAAGATGATATTGTTGTCGTTTTCAGCCCAGAGACTGGTTTGATGCAAGTCTCTGTGCTACTCTATCTTGTGCAGGCTTCTTAACATACGAGTAGATGCTCATCCTACAACCTTCTGTTTAGTGTATTATGCCTTGGTATCTCTCTACGATTATTACCCTCCGCGCTTGCCTCCAGCACTACTTTGATGATCCCTTGATGCCTCAGAACCTGTCCTACCAACCGATCCCTTCTTTTAGCCAAGCTGTACCACAAATTCCTCTTCTCCCCAGTTCTATTCAGTACCTCCTCAATACTTACATGATCTACCAATCTAATCTTCAACATTCTTCTGTAGCACCACATTTCGAAAGTTTATATTCTTTTCTTGTTTAAACTATTTAACATTTACGTTTCACTTCCAAATATGACTACATTCAATACAAATACTTTCAGAAAAGACTTCTTGACACTTAAATCTAAACTCGATGTTAGCTATTCCTCTTCTTCAGAAACGCTTTCCTTGCCATTGTCAGTCTACATTTTATATCCCCTCTACTTCGGCCATCATCAGTTATTTTGTTCCCCAAATAGCAAAACACATCTACTACTTTAAGCAGTTAATTTCCTAATCTAAGTCCCTCAGCGTCACCTGATTTTATTCGACTACTTACATTATCCTCATTTTGCATTTATTGATGTTCATCCTATATCCTACTTTCAAGACACTGTACATTCCGTTCAGCTGCTCTTCCACGTCCTTCGCTGTCTCTGACAAAATTTTCAATGTCTTCGGCAAACCTCAAAGTTTTTATTTCTTCTCCATGGATTCTAATACCTACACTGAATTTTTCTTTTGTTTCATTCATTGCTTGTTCAATATACAGGTTGAATAACATCTGGGAGAGGCTACAACCCTGTCTCACCCCCTTCCCAACCACTGCTTCCCTTTCATGTCCCTCGACTCTTACAACTGCCATCTGCTTTCTGTACAAATTGTAAATAGCCTTTCGCTCCCTGTATTTTACCCCTGCCACCTTCAGAATTTGAAAGAGAGTATTCCAGTCAACTTTGTCACAAGCTTTCTCTAAGTCTACAAATGCTAGAAACGCAGATTTGGCTTTCCTTAATTTATCTTCTAAGATATGTTGTAGCTTCAGTATTGCCTCACGTGTGTCAACTTTCTACGGAATCCAAGCTGATCTTCCCGCAGTTCGCCTCCTACCAGTTTTTCCATTCATCAGTAAAGAATTCGTGTTAGTATTTTGCAGCTGTGGCTTATTAAACTGATAGTTCGGTAATTTCACACCTGTTAACACTTGCTTTCTTTGGGATTGGAGTTATTATATTCTTCTTGAAGTCTGAGGGTATTTCGCCTGTCTCATACATCTTGCTTACCAGATGGTAGAGCTTAGTCGGGGCTGGCTCTCCCAAGGTTATCAGTAGTTCTAATAAATGTTGTCTACTCCCGTTGCTTTGTTTCGACTTAGGTCTTTCACTGCTCTGTAAAATTCTTTATGCATTATCATATCCATTATTTCATCTTCATCTATGTCCTCTTCCATTTCCATAATATTGCCCTGAAGTACATCGTCCTTGTATATACCCTCTATATACTCCTTCCACCTTTCTGCCTTCCCTTGTTTGCTTGGAACTGGTTTTCCGTGTAAGCTCTTGATATTCATACAAGTGGTTCTCTTTCCTCCAAAGGTCTCTTTAATTTTCCTGCAAGCAATATCTATTTTACATTTGTCGTATTGCCATCCCTGCTTAGCCTTTCTGCACTCCTTGTCGATCTAATTTTTGAGGCGTTGCATTCCTTGTCTCCTGCTTCATTTAATGCATTTTTATATTTTCTCCTCTCATCAGTTAAATTCAATATCTCTTCTGTTACTCAAGAATTTCTACTAGCCCTCGTCTTTTTACCAACTTGGTCCTCTGCTGTCTTCACTATTTCATCTCTCAAAGTTATTCATTCTTCTTCTACTGTATTTCTTTCCCCATTTTTGTTAATCGTTCCCTAATACCCTCTCTGAAACTCTGTACAACCTCTTGTTTTTTCAGTTTATCCGTGTCCCATCTACTTATTTTCCCATCTTTTTGCATTTTCTTCAGTTTCAATCTACAGTTCATAGCCAACATGTTGTGGTCAGAGTTCACGTCTGCTCCTGGAAATGACTTACGATTTAAAACCTGATTCCAAAGTCTCTGTCTTACTATTATATAAACTATCTGACACCTTCCAGTGTCTCCGGGCCTCTTCCTCGTGTACTACCTTCTTTCATGATTCTTACACCAAGTGTTAGCTAGCATTAAGTTATGCTCTGTGCCAAATTCTACCAGGCGGCTTCCTCTTCCATTCCTTACCCCCATTCCATATTCACCTACTACTTTTCCTTGTCTTACATTTCCTACTATCGAATTCCAGTTCCCCATTAGTATTAAATTTTCGTCTCCTTTCGCTATCGGAATAATTTCTTTTATCTGATCATGCATCTCTTCAATTTCTACGGCATCTGCGGAGCTAGTTGGCACATAAAGTTGTAGTATTTTGGTAGGCGTGAGCTTCATGTTTATCTTTGTTATAATACTGCGTTCACTGTGCTGTTTATTGTAGCTTACCCGCGCTCCTATTTTTTTATTCAATAGTAAACTTACTCCTGCAAAACCCCTATTTGATTTTGTATTTATAACCCTGTATTCACCTGACCAGAAGTCTAGTTCCTCCTGCCACCGAACTTCACTAGTTCCCACAATATCTAGCTATAACCTATCGATTTCTCTTTTTAAATTTCCTAATCTACCTGCCCGATTAAGGGATGAAGATGTACTAAACTGAATTAAGGGTAAAATAAATGTATGGCACAACTTGACGAAATGAAGGGATCGGTTGGCAGGCTGCATTCCGAGACATCAAAGGAATAATCAGATTAACAACGAAAGTGTGTACAGGAGTACAAATCGCTTAGATTAAGACGTGAATACAGTAAGTAAGTTAAAGTGGATGCAGATTAGAGCAGCTACATTGAGATGAACAGGATGGCGCAAGGGAGACTAACGTACAGATACGCCTAATGGCAGTCTACGGAATAAAGAAAACAACAACAACAGTATTATCATCTGCAGCTGCTTTAATACAATTCAAAGGAACCTACCTACCCCCTGTCTCCCCAATTTACGTCCGTCTTTCCCTCTCTCACTCTCTCTGTCTCTCTCTCTCTCTGTCCACTCCTTCTGCCAGGCTATAGAAGGCAGATCAAAGTAATTTTGAGGGTGTAAATGTAATTATTGTCTAAGTCTGAATGTGTCATACAGAACATAAAATTCCTTTGAAGCACTTTACGTAGTTTTCCCTGTTCATCACTTCATAAATTGCCACCGTGACACGTGCTGTATATGTTTGCTCCTATTTCTAGGTAAATATTGAGGGAATGCTTAACTTGTTTTGAAAAACTTGCTACTCTCTTGTTATGTATCATTGATGTTGTGTCGATTCCCTAAGGTCTCGACACAATGAGTGGCTAGGTGCACGCGAAACTAACGCAGACGGGCGTAAATTCTGAAACAGGAGACTGGATGAAAACTATAAAGAAAAGAAGAGAGATTTTAATATACTTAACTTTAATGTAGTCTTGTTCTTGTTGAAATACATCTCTTGCATAGTAGTAAGCGATTAGCACAGATACAACTGGCGCCTTGCTAGGTAGTAGCGATGGACTAGCTGAAGGCTATTTAATCTGTCTCTCGGCAAATGAGAGGAAGACGTGGTAGGTCTAGTCGCAAGCTATGTCGTCCGTACAACTGGGGCGAGGTCAAGTCCGTGTCTTGTGACCTGCCATGTGGTGGCGCTAGGATTGCGATTACACAGTGGCGACACGCGGGTCCGACATGTACTACAGGACCGCGGCCGATTTAAGTTACCACCTAGCAAGTGTGGTGTCTAGCGGTGACACCACATTCCTCCCCCGCAAATCGGCGAACGGTCGTGAGATAAGGCTTCCGCCCGCCGTGGGGAGGACCCCATGTTGACGTATGCGATGAGGTGGGGAGCCTAACAACAGGCGAGGCTGTGCCACCCGCACCCGGCCATTCGGTCCGAGGGGAGCTAGGAAACGCCTGCAAACCTAGTCCAGGGTGCACGTCAACATGAGGTGTATGCGCACGTAATGAGACAGAAGGGTCGACCTCCATGTGGTCGGAGCACCCGACGGGCGAAGACGACATCTGGTCCGGAGCGGGCAAGAGGTCCATGGCGGAGGACGGCTGGTCACGGGAAGCAAGCGGCGGCGCGTGACCCAGGGAGGCGCGAGGCGGCTGCAGCGAAGCGTCCGCTGCTGGCGGCGCCGGCGGCGGCTGCGGCGGCGCGACGCCATGAGGCAAAATGGAAGGCATCGTCGGTAACACCTGGGGATGAGGCGAGCCAGTAGATGGGTCCCCAGGGCGCGGACCCGACGGCGCCGTCGCTGAAAGCAGACGGGGAGCGGCAGAACCCAGGCGACGACAGAGGCGCAGCTGATTGAGATGCCGACGCACCTCACCAGAGGCCCCCAAAACCAAATACATCGCGCGGCCGAGGCAGCGAAGAATGCGCCCTGCGAGCCAACGCTGTGAACCGCGATAGTTGCGATAATAGACAACGTCGCCAGGAGCAAAAGCAGGAGACTGCCGCTGCACAGGAACCTGATGTGGCGGATGCAGCAAAGACATCAGAGTTCGATGAGGACGACCATGGAGCAATTCAGCCGGCGAGCGACCATCGCGAGGCTGAGAGCGATATGAAGACAAAAAGAGCAACAAAGCGTCCTCTCGAGAATGCGACTCTTTCAATTTCAACATCTGGGACTTGAAAGTCCGGACCAATCGTTCAGCGGCACCGTTTGACTGAGGCGAAAACGGCGCGGATGTCAGATGTTGAATACCATTGGCCTTGCAGAATGACTGAAATTCTGCGGACATGAATTGTGGGCCATTGTCGGAAACAATAGTCTGCGGAAGACCTTCAATGCAAAAGATAGCAGACAAGGCTTGGATTGTGGCAGAAGACGTCGTGGAAGACATCCGGACAACAAAAGGAAAATTACTAAAAGCATCGACCACAACCAACCATCGAGCATTCCAGAAGGGACCAGCAAAATCGATGTGCAAGCGTTGCCAAGGGGAAGTGGCTTTCGGCCAAGCAAAGAATTTCCGCGGCGGTGCGGATTGGTGTTCGGCACACGCCACGCAAGAGGAGCACATATTCGTAATCGCAGCATCGATTCCGAACCAAGTACAGTGCTGACGAGCAAGTTGTTTCGTTCGCACTATACCCCAATGTCCTTGGTGAAGAAGCTTTAAGACAGAGGACTGTAACGAACGTGGGACTACGACTCGGGATTGATCATTATCGGAACGCAACAACAAAACACCACGTCGTACAAAAAGTCTCTCCTTGTGAGCAAAAAAACGGCGAACCAAAGGATCCTCGATCCGTGACTTTGACAAGGGCCATTGCGTAGCAACAAAACGCAAAACGGGAGCAAGGACAGGGTCAGCAGCTGTAGCAGTAGCTACACGACGAAAATCAATCGGAAACGATGCGACCACGTCATCGGTTTCCGAATCAATGAACATGCAAGCAAGTTCGGAAGAATCGAATGCTTTATCCTCAGCAACAGGCAAACGGGACAACGCATCAGCGTTTCCGTGCTTAGCAGTGGACCGATACAAGATATCGTAGCGGTACTGCGAGAGAAAAAGTGACCATCGAATGAATTTCTGCGCTGTACGTGGAGGTACAGGCTTGTTCGGATGAAAAAGTGATGTCAACGGTTTGTGGTCCGTGATGATGGTAAAGTGACGACCATACAAGAAGTCATGAAACTTTGTTACCCCAAACACAAGAGCCAAATCTTCCTTCTCTATTTGTGAATAATTTCTTTGCGCAGATGAGAGCAATTTTGACGCAAAGGCAATAGGGCGATCATGCGAACCATCTTTGTGCGCAAGCACCGCACCGATCCCGAAATCCGATGCATCAACCATCAACAAAAGGGGTTTTCGGGGATCGAATGGCGTAAGGCAAGTATTGGAAAGTAACGCCGATTTCAACTGGCGAAAGGCGCGTTCGCATTCCGTCGTCCAGACGAACGGAACACCTTTACGGCGTAAGCGATGAAGCGGAGCTGAAATGGAAGAAGCATTGCGCACAAACCTATGATAATAAGTGACCTTACCCAGCACACTCTGTAGCTGTTTTAAGTTCTGCGGTGACGGCAAGTCCTGAATGGCACGAAGGCGCTCTGGACTCGGATGTATACCCTGGGCATTTATGACATGCCCCAGGGACGGTAAGGCACGAGCAAAAAACACACATGTGTCCTTCCTCAAGCGAAGCCCATTCTGACGCAAGACCTGAAAGAATGTCCGGAGATTCTGCAAATGTTCGGCTTCTGTCTTTCCTGAGATCACAATATCGTCCAGATAGTTCGCAGCAGTAGGGACCGACGCACAAATAGTTTGTAAATATTGCTGAAATAAAGCAGGGGCGGATGCACACCCGAACGGCAGTCTTTTGAAGCGATACAAGCCAAGATGCGTGTTTACCACTAAGACGCGCTGGGATTCTTCGTCCACAGGTATTTGCAAGTACGCATCTGCTAGGTCCAATTTTGAAAAATATTTTCCCGGGCACAGTTTGTCAAAAAGATCTTCCGGGCGGGGCAAAGGAAAAGTAGCAGTCACAAGTTGCGGATTCACAGTTGCCTTGAAGTCCACGCAAAGTCTCAGTTTTCCGGAAGGTTTTGGCAAAATGACTAAGGGTGAGGCCCAGAGAGAAGCCTGCACACGTTCAATTACACCTTGAGATTCTAACTCGGCCAATGTTCGTGCGACCTCATCACGCAATGCGTGGGGAACATTGCGCGGTCTGAAAAATTTCGGTTGCGCGTTGTCTTTCAGTTCCAAATGCGCTTCATAGTTCTTAGCGCAACCAAGGCCCGGTGCAAAAATGTCTGCAAATTCTTCACAAAGACTAGAAACACTGGCGGAAGGCACAGTCTGATTCACTGATAGGACCTGATTCACTATAGACAAATTAAACAATTGAAACAAATCTAAACCAAACAAGTTCACGGCACTAGAGGAACGAAGAACATAAAAGGACACAAGTTTTGTCTGTCCCTTGTATGTGGCAAGAAGGCTGCACTGTCCTAACACAGGTATATGCTGTCCTGAGTAACTAGTTAACGTAACATTTGCGGCACGCAATGGCGGGGCGCCCAGTTGTTTGTACGTGTCGTGATTGAGCAATGAAACTGCAGCTCCGGTATCGAGCTGGAATGGTATCACTTTTCCTGCAAAGTCTAAGTCCACAAAAAGTTTATTGTCTTGTTGACGACAAGAGCGACTGTCTCGTGCAATTTGAACTGATACAGGTCCAGAAGCACTTGCAACTTTACGGGATTGCCGGCGACGTCGACGCACACTTTGGGTGGGACGAACACAGTCACTGTTAGCTAAAGTGTCACTGGACGGGTGGGAATGTACTACATGAATGTCCATGGGTGAAGGTCCACGAGCCTGATTGTCCTGGGTTCGATTCCGGCGCGAAGCAAAGGGCCTGGAATTTGTGTGATTGTCTGACCTAAGCTTTTTCTGGCAAACACTTTGTACATGTCCTTTCTTTTGACAGTAAAAGCAAATAGCTTGGCGTGACGGGCAATTTTCACGCGAATGTCTAGTTGCACACCGCGGGCAAGATTTCACTGCATTTGCTTGCTTACGCGGCGCACGTGGTTGCAAGCTAGGCGGCCGCAGCGAAGTCGGGCGCGAGGGCCGCTGAGCGTCCCGTGCAGCGGGCCGGGCGGGCCGATTAATGTGACACACTGCAGGCGAAGGTTCAAATGATTCCTGAGCAAAGTCAAGTGTGTCTTGCCTGTCCAATATGTCTATCACTTGTTGCAGGGAGGGATTAACTAGCTTCAAAATCTGTTCCCTTATGCGAACATCAGAAACGTTCTGTGCAATTGCATCACGCACCATAGTATCTGAATATGGGAGGCCACATTCACAGGCAAACGCGCAGTCTCTAGTAAGGCCTTGCAAAGTTGCTACCCACTCCCTATTAGTCTGACCGGCCGTACGTTTTGTACGAAAAAACGTATACCGTTTTGCAACAACATTAACTGTTTCTTTGAAATAGGCATCTAAAGCAGACAAAATTTCCTCGTAGGTCAGAGTTGCTACGTCGCGTCGGGGAAACAATTTCACTATCACACGGTAGGTAGACACACCGACACAAGAAAGCAAAAACGGCTGCCGCTCTTTACCTTGAATTCCATAAGCAGTGAGGTGGAAGTTGAACTGATCGGCCCACTCAGTCCAGCTTTCGGTTGTGGCCTCAAAGGGCCTAAATGGCGGTGCGACAGCGTTGTGTGGCTGCGGTAGCGAAGAAGCGGCTGCCGCCGCATCGGTTTGCAGCGCACGTTGACCCTGGACGAGCTGTCCAAGGGCTTCCAATAACGCCTGCGTCTGCTGATTCTGCAAGCGAAAAAATTCGGACAGTACATCTGGAGAATGCGGCGAAGCCATGACACAAACAAATTAGAGCAAGTATAACACAAAGACTGCAACGTGGGCGCGGCACCACTCCTCGGCGCCAAAATATTGTTGTGTCGATTCCCTAAGGTCTCGACACAATGAGTGGCTAGGTGCACGCGAAACTAACGCAGACGGGCGTAAATTCTGAAACAGGAGACTGGATGAAAACTATAAAGAAAAGAAGAGAGATTTTAATATACTTAACTTTAATGTAGTCTTGTTCTTGTTGAAATACATCTCTTGCATAGTAGTAAGCGATTAGCACAGATACAACTGGCGCCTTGCTAGGTAGTAGCGATGGACTAGCTGAAGGCTATTTAATCTGTCTCTCGGCAAATGAGAGGAAGACGTGGTAGGTCTAGTCGCAAGCTATGTCGTCCGTACAACTGGGGCGAGGTCAAGTCCGTGTCTTGTGACCTGCCATGTGGTGGCGCTAGGATTGCGATTACACAGTGGCGACACGCGGGTCCGACATGTACTACAGGACCGCGGCCGATTTAAGTTACCACCTAGCAAGTGTGGTGTCTAGCGGTGACACCACAATTGATGTCTGAAGAAACGCGTAACAAAATCGATTTGAAACGTAATTCGTAACTTGTTTTTTCTTGACGACAGTGATAATATCAGAAGCTGAGTAAGTTCTCCTCCAGTTGTTATCATCAAGGTGTAATAAACAGTTTATTATCTTGACACTTTACTCTCATAGTGTAAGTATTAATGGATTTTTATACTCTCGATACCTCTTAAAAGGCGACACAGCGTTGTGTCAGCTATAATTTCAAGTTTTATCAGCGAAATGGAAGGAAATGGCCTGTCGCCCGATGATCTTATAGCTGTTCTTCTGATCTCCATAAAATATTCAGTGGCGACAAACTGAAAGGTAGATGGAGGCGCCAAGCTTCAAAACAAAAGAGGGCGTGCCTTCAGCTAACCGTAGTGAGTGCTGTGCTGGAGCCGTAAGTACCCCTTAGACGACTCATCCATCTCCATTTTCTGTGAAGAACAAATAATTCGACAGCACTTCCAGATGCGTCACCACTAACACATTCGCCTGAATTAAAGCACACAGTATGTAATATATAGCTGTTTTCGAACACAGAGTCAAGTAGTACCGGATGCATCCATCAGATCTTCGTAACGTGGATGAAACGGAAAAATACTATTATAATATATAATATTTTACTTATTTTACTAATTTAAGAAATTTAGTTTTGAAACTGTCATCATAAATCCAATCCGTACATCGACAAGATGAAATTAGAAAATTTGGTATATATTGAAGATGATGCAACTCATTTATAGCTACTATGGGATTTTTGTAACGGAACATAGACACGATTTCTGTTACGCGCGGTCAACACGAGCCTGTGTGTAAGGAAAGGGAAAAACTTCCACTTGTTAGTATTGTTGGCAAAAACCGCCTACCGACTTAGAATAACTTCACATGGTCTTATTTTTAAAGAGTCTTAAACGAATTTTTGCTATATAAGCTTGTGGAAAGTAATATTTATCGCTCATGTGGAAACCAAAGGCGATTGCACACATAGCAGCAGACGCCAATCCTAGCGGAGATGTGCGTGTCGTAGGGATCATGATCATTCCTCCCTCCAAGCTCATATTTTTACATACATTGACTTCCATATTTCTCAGTTAACTTTGAGAGAATAAAAGAGCATGGAAACTAAGTCTCGTAAATAGCAATGGATTCGAGAAAACTGCTATATATATTTAACAAAAGATATACTCAATTCTTTTTAGAACGTGGAGAGGCCTGTATCGTGACGGCATGCGGAGAATATTCCAGATCGACAACTGCGCCCATTCATTTGCTGGCTGTACACAGTGCTGGCAACAAATCCTTCACGGTTTGAGAGTCCTCAGGCAGCGCCGCCAACCAGAGGAAAGACCGACGCTCGGAACGAAGGGAAATGGCAGATAAACAGAATTCACCTCATTTACTGCCTCATGTAATAATAGTCTATATGCTGTGTTCGCAATCGTAGTGCTAAGTGGAAGACCAGTGATACGTGTACACCTCGATATTTTGATCCTTATTGAGAAACATTGTTGTTGCTTTAGTTCGTAATTTCTTAGCATGACAGACGAACTTCTCAAATTTACGGAAGAAAGCTTTTCGAAAAGGAGGAGGAAGATTAGGGTTTAACATCGCGTCGGCAAGAGGGCGTGAGAGACGGAGTACACGTTCGAAATCTTTGGATGTTGGGGAAGGAAATCGTGCGTGTTCTTTCAAAGGAACCACCAATCATTTGCCTGAAGCGGTTTTCGGAAATCAAACAATCCTAAACCTGGATGACCAGATGCGGATTCGAAGAGCATTTCCCCGAATGCTGGCCCTGTGTCGTGTCCACAGCGCCACCTCGCTCAGTGAGGCCTTTTGTCCACTGTATTCCTCAAGTTGCAAAGTTGTTGGAACTTAAGCGAAATCAATGTTCTTAGCAAGATGAACAAAAATTATTATCACTTTGAAACATTTTATACATTTTGATGTCACTTTTAATATTATCACAGGCGTATGTGGCATGTTAAATGTGGAAGTGAGAGGAAGTTGGATTCGGGAGAGTGGAGACTGTGACAAATTAAACACTCATCCTCTTCTCGGGCTTTGCGTGTGTTTAACAGACTGCTACAGCTTCTTTACTGAACAGGAACTGGAAAAGCCTTCCTGCTGTAGGACCAGAGTTCACTGTCACCAAAATTCTCTACATAACGTGGAATTGAGGTACCTATCTCCTGCACAGTACCTACTGTGTGTGTTTATTTTTTCTCTTACTGTAAGTTTGCAGATTATTGCTCTCTATGTTCTTCTGCCCAAGGCCCTCCACATCATTTGCAGCTTTTTCTTCAGCTTAAAGCCTTACCACATAATGTAATCTTCTCTTTACGCACTTCTTTCTGGGAAATGGGATTATGAGATTACAGAGTTTTTTTCCCTCTTTTGGATGAAAGGCTCTCGATTAAATCGTCGCGTTAAAGTGTGATAAAACACGAAACTTTCAACAACAGCTTTCATCTTTGTCATCAGTCTGAAACTGGTCGTCATGAAACCGACTAGCCCCCCACTTCTATGCTACGGGGTCGACATAGTGCTTAAACGGTGTCCTCTACATCCATAGGTTACGTCCGCGTTCGCTACGGAACGTCGCTCGTAAGGGCACTACATGATGTGTTCCTGTGTGATCTCTCTTCGTTAACTCCGCCATCAACACCACCCCCAGCCCCTTCCCATTTCATGCATTGCTAAGTCCATAATAGGTGACTTTTAAAGTTGTTATGGTGTACTCTAATTTCAACAGCTTAAATAATCACATAGCCCCACACTTCAAAAAATTACGTCGCCAAATACATCGTAGCTGTACGCAGCATACTAACGATGATAGGTGTTTTATGTTAGTCCAATCCGCGCGACTTTTTGATTTTTATATTGGTAAACAGGTCTGAAAATTATCCATTTATCTTTACCCATATCGAATATTTAGTGTTTTGTAAGCTGTCAAAACGTCACATGTGTTTTGTAGTGTCTGCGGCAATTTATTTTGTACAAAAACTGGATCATGAAAGTTGTAGTTTCCTGTAAGTAGGGAATAAAGTGTTTTGTAAGCTGTCAAAACGTCACATGTGTTTTGTAGTGTCTGCGGCAATTTATTTTGTACAAAAACTGGATCATGAAAGTTGTAGTTTCCTGTAAGTAGGGAATAACGTGCAGCAAAGTCTTAAATATGTTATATATTACTTTTGGCGATTACGCCATGAGAAAAAATGGTTTGCGAGTCACATAAATGTTTCCATATACATTGTCCTCTGTCACCAATAAAAGTATCCTTAATTATACACATAACACCCTGAATAAATGTCAGATGTTTAGCAGTTTGAGACAGTTCATTGCTGCTCAGCTGCTCGACAGTAGCCCTCAGCCTGGTGCCAAATTTCTCTTTGTTACTGGACCCTTTTTGCACTGTCATCAAACAGCAAGTCTCTGTCCCGCGCTGCTCTGATGACTGTGGTGTCTCAGTGATACCAGGCGGCACCACAGTACGGCGTTGGCGTGGCAATTGTTGGGCGCCAAGATCCACCACACCACGGTGATCCAATGCTTCGCGTAGTAGGTTGATCTTGAAGTTTTGGCCAAAAACTACACTGTGGCGTTGCCTCAGCCATCCTATTCACCAAATTAAACTCCATGTGACGTTTTTTCTGTTCCTGAAAGCAGATAAAAATTGCCCTCGTCTTACAAGCACAGATAAAATTAAAAACGTATCGCTGAGGGAACCGAAAGCTATTCAAAGGTCAAGTTCGAGAAGTGTTCCTGTCACTGTAAAAAGCGCTGGTATAACTGTGTTATACATAACGGGGACTATTTTGGAGGAGACAAAATTTATGTAGAACAGTCGTGCTGAAGCGTGGCCCTATAGCGATTCCCCTCCAGCTAGCGCTTCTCAGTCCAACTCAGCTTTCCTGCTGCCGTTGGGGCAGTCGACGAGAGGGTGGAGCACCGTATCTGCCACTGTTGCCTCTAGGCACAGGCTCTCGCACCTTCACACTCGCCGTCCTGCTTCGGACAGTCAATGGTTCGCACGCTCACGGCAATTCCGATTTACTCTCAAACGTCATACTGTTGCTAAGATTGCCATTTCGTTATTACTGTGGCTACCTTCATGGTTTTTATTTTGATTATAACTATGCCTATTGTGGAAGTGTGGCTTTGTACACAGTCCTCATCCAAAACCATAAGTTTAATGTTTTTCATACATTTTTTCCTTCATTATAGAGCCAAGTAACAGACAGGCATAACCCTCAAGATGCTTTAGTCGATAAGTATGTAGCATGTGGTTTGAGTGGAGAGGTGTTTCCCCTGGGGGGTCGTGCAGATATGTGGCTCAGTTTAACAGTTTTTTTTGTTTTGTGCCAAAATTTTCATTTAACAGAACTTAAACTACTTTCAATACAATATACATAATTTTCTGTACCTCGAAAGAACTTGGGCGAAAATGACGATCCACAAAATATCCTTTTAACAAAATAACAGATACAGAACAAAATAACAGATACACAACAGAATCATTCTGGCCATATATCGGGCCACCAGATAACAATGTACACCTTATAAAGTCAGACACTCTGCCGTAATCAGAAACGACTATAGAAAAATTACAAAAATATGGAAACACAAGAAACTCAACACATTACCATGCCTAGTGTAGTGTAGGGGACACGTAGGCATTCAAAACAGATTCACGTCGCCTTGGAATGAATAAATACAGGACCTGTGTGGTTTCAAGGGAATATTATACCATTCTTCCTCTAAAACAGTGACAACTTCATGTAATGGTTATGGAAGTGGATAGGGATTACATACCCTTCTGTCCAAAGTGTTGATCTGGTGACTGACGCCCAAAAGATATGCGACCATCCAGCCTCGTTCTCACAAAGCTGCGGAAAACAACATATTCTCTGGAGAACATATATATCGTGGGATTGTGACTGACCTGCTAAAATGGTCACACAATCCTCAGCAGCAATTCAACTTGCAGAGCCACCATGGCGCCCCTGTAATATCACGATATGCGGTCTAAATCATTAGCGAACACCGGCCGTGTTTCGCTTTTGGGACGAAAACGCGACTGGAAATTGAAAACAGTGTGCAACAAGATTCCTCCGACTTAATGACACTTTCAATTGCTTTGTAGTTCGGGTTTTATGGCTTCGGTACCATCTTGTCCTGTTACAAGCATTTGTGTCACTGATGAATGGCCATGGAATTCCAGTTCGTCCGTCAGTTTTCTAGTTATGGAGTTCCTTTCGTGTTCTTTTGTCCTGACATTGTTTGCAACTACTTCTGCACCTGTAGTCTTCTTACTTCCCGTCACAGTCCTCTAGTGACCGTTTCACATGTGCACTCTACACACACTTTAGACCGCGTCGTGACTTAGTGGATGACGTTTCTCCTTTTTCCCTGTGTGAGGTACAAAATCTTCGGTACGATGCCTCTTGTAACATCAAAAACTTGCCTCTGTACGTTACAGTAACACCCACCATACGAGCACCAACAACTTGCTTCAGTTCCAGTTCCAGTTCACTCGCTACTACACAGAACACCGTTGGACCACGACTGACACTTGAACAAACGCTGTTCGTCATTAAGTAGAATAGCGCAGCCTGCAGGGTGGCTAGCATCAGCATTAATGTACACGCATGCGATTCTCACGTCGTGTGCATATTTTAGTCCAACTCTTGTAACTTGTTTAGGATCAGAAATATAGTCCCCAGCTACATGTTGTTCTACTGTTACCTTCGACACCCAACAACTAAAAGACCAGCTACCAACATCACAGCCAAGCTGCCCATGCTTATATCTAAATAACTTGTTGTACAGTGATGGGACGTAAGTCATATGATACCTACTAATGTCTCTTCGGATTTCCTTTTGCTCGGCACAGTGCACCAACTCGATGTGGCATGGACTCAATAAGTCATTGGAAGAGCCCTGCAAAATGGTTCAGATGGCTCTAGGTACTATGGGACTTAACATCTGAGGTTTTCAGGCCCCTAGACTTAGAACTACTTAAATCTAAGTAACCTAAGGACATCACACACATGCCCGAGGCAGGATTCGAACCTGCGAACGTAGCAGCAGCACGGTTCCGGGCTGAAGCGCCTAGAACCGCTCGGTCACAGCGGCCGGCAAACCCCGGCAGCAATACTGATGCATGATTGCTATAAAGCCATCCATAATTAAAAAAGTGCTATCGGAGAAGGATTTTGTCCGATAAATTACCTCTCTATTACGCCCCAAAAATAATATTTGGGATTTGTGCCAGCCGATCTGTATGGCAAAACTATTCGCTCGAATTTTCCAGAACGTTCTTCAAACTAACTGCTAACAATTGCGACATGGCTCATTGTCATCCACTCAAATTACATTGTTGTTTGGTAGTACGACGACCATAAATGGCTGCAAATGATTTCCTAGTAGCCGATCATCAATATAAACCCAGTCCACACCATGGTGGAGACACCACCACCTTGCACGGTGACTTGTTGGCAAATTGGGTGCCGGCCGCGGTGGTCTCGCGGTACTAGGCGCGCAGTCCGGAACCGTGCGACTGCTACGGTCGCAGGTTCGAATCCTGCCTCGGGCATGGATGTGTGTGCTGTCCTTGTGTTAGTTAGGTTTAAGTAGTTCTAAGTTCTAGGGGACTGATGACCACAGCAGTTGAGTCCCATAGTCCTCAGAGCCAGCGAGCAAATTGGGTCCTAGGGTTCGTACAGTCTGCACCGCACTCGAACCCTGCCACCAGCTCTTAACAACTCAAATTGTGATTCATCTGGTCGGGCCACGGTTTTCCAGTCGTCTACCGATTGGTTGCGAACCAAGGAGCGGCGCTGCACCGCTGTTAGAAAATGCACCCGCGCCCCATTAACGCCGAATCTTACCACACTGTCCTACAGACAAGTTCGTCACACGTCCCGCACTGATATCAGCTCTTATTTCATGTGGTGTTTCTTATCTGTTAGCACTGACAACTCTATGCAAACGCCGCTGCACTCGGTCGTCAAGAGAAGTCCATCGGCCACTGCATTGTCTGTGGTGAGAGGTAATGTCTCAAATTTGGTACACTGTCGACACTGTAGAGATTGGTATGTTGAATTTCCTATCGAATTCCGATATTTAATGTAACATTTGTCGAGGTCCAACTACTATTTCACATTAAAAGTCTGTTAATTCCCATTATGCGGCCATAATCACGCAGGAAACCTCTTTGCATAAATCACCTGAACACTAATCATAGCTATGACAATGCACTGCCCTTTTATGCTGCCGCCATCTGTTTACGTCGATATCGCTATTCAATGACTTTTGTCACCTAAGTGTTCGAAACGTATGGGAGAATTTGTTTCTTATACGACATTTCGTCCACATGACGTTGTAACAAAACAGAATCTTAATAGATGAGAATGAGTTACTGGTTAAATTACAAGAATTCAAGTAAACAGTCAACTCTTAAAACCTCTGAATGGAAAACTGATTCACGCTCATGGTGAACACAGTTAACTTCTGTTTAGCTTGCTTAATTACCCCCAATGCGAGTACTGGCACAATTATAAATGCTGCACTCTCCGCATGCCAAAATTACAAGCAAACAGGTACACAGCACTGACAGACTTTAATTGGCTGTGCACAAACCACGTTCACATGTAACACAATGCACTGATTCATTTTCAAAGCCACGAAGCTGTCGCCATTGGTTACAAAAGCACTCATGTAGTGCTTCTTATTACGAACGGAAGCCTTTAATCCGCCTAAAGACAGTAACTACTCCGCCAGTTTGTTGTGCACATGAAAACCCTGTCCGTAATGGAAGTCGTCTCGACCAGCAACTGTCCTGCAAAAGCCATTTCTTGAAGCCTCTCAGAGTTGATTCACTCAAGACGTGTTGCTTCATGCCACCCCCTCAAATAACCACACCACCGTCAGTCTTGTCTCATAAACATTCACAGCCTCGGGCTTCTTTCCCTGCCTATTCCAAGCACAGTCTGAACCGCCAACCTTGGCATCGATAGTTCCCAGGAAAACCTTCAGGTACCGATTACGGACATGGTGGTCGCTTCCAGGAGATGTTGCTCGTTCAAATGGCGCCAGCTGACTCCCCTCAGTTGTCTGCCCAGTTCCCAGCTCGGCCGTGACGCCTTTCACTTCTATCACGTGATCAGCCCCCTTTATCCTCTCGTGGCACAAGTATGACACATGACTCCAAAGGAATATCTGGAAGAGGAGTAAATCGGCCATGCCACTCCACATGCCAGAAATTAAAAAATGACTCACGAGAAACAGTCCAAACCAACCTAAATGCTTGAGTCTCACTGCATCATATGTGGTATGCTTACAATTGTAAAGCGTCCATGTTTAACGGACCTCACATGAACTGTATCCATAACAACAGTAAGATACAGTATGAGATCCTCAGAAAATAATAATTACATTATATCAACAAAAGGCAATTGCGGTTAATCTCATGTACCCGAAAACTAACAAAACAATCTCTACCAATATATGGACAGTGGCATGAAACAAAAAAGTTAAAGCGACACGCATTCTGCAGACAAACCGAACAGGTGGCTAATGATAATGCAAAACTCCCATTAAAAAGAGAACAGTGAGGCCAGAACAATACATTACACCTTTTAGCGTAAATAAGGCCAGGACTGAGGGTAAGTGGCTGCACGTCATTAGCAGGGCTAGGCTGCGACCCAGAAAGAAAAGTAAAAACGTTTATTCATTCTAGTGACATGCCGATTGGCAGAAGCCGTACTTGGCAACGCAGACGCGACACAATGGGGAGATCCCCATTATATATAAGCATTTTGAGACCTAAAATCAAACCCCTCTCTCTCTCTCTCTCTCTCTCTCTCTCTCTCTCTCTCTCCTTCTCTCGTCTCGCGGGGAACTGCACAAGTGTGTGGAAATAAATGAAGGCATTGAGAGTTTGCTTTCTGCAAACTGAGGATGATACACTTCATGTATCATGGCGACAGACAGCAAAGGGGTAGTTAAATATTTATGTGGGCAAAGAAATTGCGCACATCGCTCCAACCCATAGCGAGTGTGCCATAGCCATTATTTCGACTAGGGAAAGATTAACGTTCTATGGAACACAGGAAAGTAGCGACCGAGTGAATTCAGTCAAGGCCAGAGTAGGGAATTAGCGTTTCAGATCCAGCACAGAGACAATGCGATTGCAGATGCTATTTGGTAAAGTACCATTGCGCATCAAACCACATTAAATGTGGAGCCTAGATTTTGCTCACTCTAACTTGCGTATGCTTCGACCATTGAATATCAAAGGCTAGGATTGTAAGCTATGCTCACAATGAGTACATGAGAGTTTTTCATTGGTTCAAAAAGTAAATTTATTCTCCATGAACTCAGTACATTGACCAGCTATGACAATGTAGATTTAAATGAACTGATGAGGATTTTAATATTGATTCTTTCCTGTGATAAAAAATTTCATGGGTAGAGATAAGGATTTTAATAATCGTCATTTCAATATGTCCAAGAATTAAATATTTTGTTATTGATTATCAAAAGTAATTGAACATGATTGTTGTTTATCACTTGACCCATAAAAGCAACAGTTGATAAATTATATGTAGAATAAAAAAGGGAATAGCTATTTTGTCTTTCTAGAATAGACCACAAACTTTCACTTTTATTAATTCATGCTTTCTAGGTACTTGACAGCAGCATTTCTAATGATTTTTGTTACAATCCACACCTGATGTTAGCTGCCATACAGGGCCAGGGTCATATTTATTTGGACTGCCTGTTTTGTCACCTTGGGCTTGAGAAGACAGTTCAGATGTTTTGTCCGTTTGCGCGCGAAGTGGTAGGCTAAGTTTGCACACTTTAGTACACTCACTGTGCGGTTACAGAGGTAGGATGTACGACACCATGAGCAACAGATCAGAGACATTTCAGCGACGACGTACTAGTGAAAGAGTGTGCCACAGTATTTTATATTTTTTTTATTTTAGATTTCCAGAACTGAATGTCTGTTTCTTGAATTATACAATGAAACCTACTCTGAGTTGTGTCGAAAGCGATCATCATGCTATGCCAAGCCAGGTGTTCCAGAGGCGTTCAACAAGGAAGTATTGCAACCTACGTTTTCTCTCAGCATATTTCGAAAATTGCGGAATTTGTTGTGGAACCTCGTCGAATATTCTCACTTCAGTCCCTATGTTTTCATGAAGTTTCGATTGTCTCCAAAGTGGCGTCTGTGACTGAGATGCTTTCCAGGCAGAAATCTGTCATTGAATTTCTTTTGACGGAAAACCAGAGCGTGGCAGATATTTATAGGCTCTTCCAGAACGTCTACAGAGACGTGGGAGTGAACAAAAGCATTGTGAGTCGTTAGAGGAGGCATATATTTCCTTCGCAACAAGGTCACGTAAAGCTTTCCGATCCCCGGCATACTGACCGAAACTGAAGAAACGACTTCAGCGCGTCTGTCGTCATAAAAATTCTAACGGACTTCTCCATGACAACGCAGGGCGTCACACAAGTCTACGCACACGAGAGGAACTGACGAAACTGCACTGACTGTTCTTCCTCATCCACCCCACAACCCGGATCCCGCACTTCCCGATTTCCGTCTGTTTGGTCCAGTGAAAGATGCGCTCTGTGAGAAGCAGTACGTGTATGATGGGGAGGTTATTGATGCAGCAAGATGTCGACTCCGACTTCGACCACTACAGACGGACCACGCGGGAATATAGGCCTTTCCATTAAGGTGGCAAAAGACTTTCGAACTGAATGGTGATTATGTTGGTATACAGGGTTTTGTAGCCAAGAGCGGGAAATAATAAGGACGTATTGGAACCCTGAAAAAAAAAATCTGCTTTCTCAACCAAAATGGCTTTCATTATTTATTGAACGCCCTTCGTACCATCAAAATCGACCTGATGCAGACGAATAAACAAAATTATTTCTAAAAATCATACTCCTGTCATTTTTCTACACGATTCATACACTCATAGCAGATGAGAAGACGTAAAAGCGGAGTTAGGACTAAATATGGGCACCCCACGCCCAAAGAGTATGGAATGTGCTGCATTCTAGTTTTCAGGAATGTAAATGGTACCATTTGCTGATAGAAGATACCAATGAACAGTTGGAAACCTACTGCGGATACAGCTTCGGTTATTGTGTGATCTGCTGGTTGTTCTAGAACGCAAACATTTGGCAGGTATTTTAAAAGTTTCCTTTTTATGTCGTTATGGTTAGTTTAAAGGAAGTTCACTGTGGTATCCGAAACCAGAATCTTGAACTAGTTTTAGAAATGTCTTTAGTCACACATGTCTTCAGTTACGTTTTGCTTAGGTGGGCCCTCGTTTAATCAACGAGATATTACAGGGCGCCTTCAGGTGAAGCTTCTCTGTTCGACATATATATCCTGTCCCAACACTAAGACCTAAACCTGCACACGGGGACGCAAAGCAGCAAGCAACGGCTTTCTCACTGGACCCATACAAGGGTCAGTTCAGCAAATCGCTTGACAAAAGTGCTGTCAATAAGTGGTATAAAATAATAATTAAAGGTCGTTGAGTTTTTCTGAGGCTAGACAGAGTGTAGTGGGTAGTGAATGAGAGGACCAAGGGCCTTCAGAAAACGAAATTCTGTGAAAGAAACGATCCCATCCTTAATCAGATTCTTTCGACCCTCTCCTTGTGGACAGCGATGATGACCTAATTGTTAACGCTGAATATACACGAGCAATGCTACCGGCACCTTTGGTGATGAAAAGATCTTTCAAGACATTTGTGGGAAAGTGTGGCTAAAATGTGTCATGTGGCAATCGTGGATGAAGAATGCGCTGAGAATTATGCAATTAATATTTGATTCTATTGTCATTTAGAATTCTTAAATAAACAAACTCCTCTTTGTATACTGCCCTACTGTCTTATAATGTTATATTCAGCTTTATTAAAACGTTTTAAAACATTTTTGTGTGTTTTTCGGATAGGGCCCATATTTGCACCCGATTATGATTCATCGTTTTCGAGTATAAATAATTCATATTAAACATTGTTTTGCCTCCTGTCACTTAATGAAATTGTTATGGTTGTTACTGAAGGTAAGAAATCTAGACTTTTCTCAAAAGAAAGTACCATTACGTCAAAAGCAATGGAGGATGTCCATATTTACACCTTTCGCTTTGTAATTAATCAGTACGATAGTGATCTGCTTATTAACTCTTAACGGTAAACTATCCATCCTTTACAATCAGTAATATTAGTTTTTTAAGTAGTTCACCAAATTTATTGGCTTTCAAATGGCTCTGAGCACTATGCGACTTAACCTCTGAGGTCATCAGTCGCCTAGAACTTAGAACTAATCAAACCTAACTAACCTAAGGACATCACACACATCCATGCCCGAGGCAGGATTCGAACCTGCGACCGTAGCGGTCGCTCGGTTGCAGACTGTAGCGACCAAATTTATTCTTGGAAGGAGATATACGCAGTATAAATAATCACAGTACCCCTCTAGACGACGCTGGAAAGAGACGTTACTACGAAAATACAGACGTCAGTTTTAAGGAGCTGCCATCACATGGTATCCGACTTCTTCGTCGGGTGGCAGCAGGCGTGGGCCGGAGGCTGGCGAGGTCGCAAAGAAAGGAGACCAGTCGTCACGCGTCGGCGTTCCACAAAGGGGCGAGACGAGTGCGCAGGTAACAAGGCCGTGCACGAGTCAAAGGGCTGGCTGAGGCAGCGGCTGAGAGCCCAGGGCCGCCTCGAGAGACAGTTTCCGTCGCTTTGCCGCTCGCCGAGCTCCGCTGCCACTCGCAGTTCCTCTCACGTGGCCGACGTCGCGCCCCGCCACAGAGCCCAGGGATGAACTTCATCGCCACCGAGGGCGTCCACACGAATTTATCCCCAGTGGGGCATAATGTTCAAATCAACATTTTTCTTTTTTTTTTTTTTGTAACTAATGGCTTGAGTCTGGGAACAAATCGTGCCTCAGGCACTAACTTTGACAGGATGTGTAGAAAACTAATTGTGTCAGAAACGACTGAAAATTATCCACCTAGTACTTGTAAAGTAGTTTTCTCCGATACGTAAACAGCACACGAATTTGAGTATAGTTGGCGATGTTTTGATATTATTAATATGAATATTGATGCTACATCTTTTTATTCGAGCCGGCCGGAGTGGCCGAGTGGTTCTAGGAGCTACAGTCTGGAGCTGCGCGACAGCTACGGTCGCAGGTTCGAATCCTGCCTCGGGCATGGATGTGTGTGATGTCCTTAGGTTAGTTAGGTTTAAGTAGTTCTAAGTTCTAGGGGACGGATGACCTCAGATGTTAAGTCCCATAGTGCTCAGAGCCATTTGAACCATTTTTTTTATTCAACCATCTGAAATTATGTAATCATATGATTATATCCGGCGTATCAGCGAGTCTGATCAGTCAGAACATTATGATCACTGACTTGCTATCGATATAAACCCGTCCATGCGATAGCAGAGTGACCTAACGATGAATGACTGGGAAACAGACACACGCACGGGGCATGCAGTATCAGTGAGCGTGCAGTCCGTGTGTAGAAAGGGAATGGCACGTGATCTACCTGAGTTTGACCGAGGGTAGATTGTGATGGCCCAGAGGGTTGGCACGAGCATTTCGGAAACTGTAAGACTTGTCGGGTTTCCAGGAGTGTTGTGGTGAGTTTCTTCGACAAGTGGTGAAACCACATCCAGGTGTCGTGGAATTGGGCGGTCACTCCTCATTACAGATGTCGGACGTCGTAGGCTGTGCGGACGGGTAAAACAAGACAGGCGGCAAACTGTGGCGTAACTGACATCAGACTTTAATGCTGGACAGAGTACAAGTGTGTCTGAAAACTTAGTGCACCGAACACTCATACCGATATGCCTCGGCAGGCACGCGTGTACCTATGTTAACAACACTATATCCGCAACTACGACTGAAGTAGCAAGTGACCATCGACACTGAACGTTGGTGCATGGACTGATGAATCCCGATACCGTCTTTATCATGCCGATGGCATGACACGAATCCTTCGTCTTCGAGAGGAGCAATTGCTTGACACCTGTACTGCGAGACAAACACGATCTCGAGGCGGCTTCATTATGCTCTGGGGAACATTCGTGGGAATCCATGGGTACACAGGACTTCCCAAGGAGTGTCGTACACTGGTTGCAAGCCATCTACACCACTTGATGATGATCATGTTTCCCGACAGCAGAGGCATTTTTCAACAAGATAGTGCGCCATGTCACAAGGCAGGAGTGTAATTGGTTCGAGGAACACAGTGGCGGCTTCCAATTGATGTGCTGGTACCCAGCTCACCATATCTGAACACGACCGAAAACATCTGGGATGTTATGGAATGTGGCGTCGGAACGCATTGTCCCTTGCCCGGAATTTACGGGAATTAGGTGACTTGTATGGGCAGATGTGATGTCAACTCCCTACAGCGACCAATGAAGTCATCATTGCTTCTACGCTACAGCCCATCGCCGCTGATATCCGTGCCACCGGTGGACATACTGGCTACTGTGTAGGTCGATATAACGCTCTAGCTGATCTGTGTAGGTAGAAAACATTCAGAGAAAAGTAAGCTGACATAGAAAACCTGTAATATCAAAATTCACAATGACTGACAAAATACTGTTGGATAGAACAAAAATAGCTAACGAAACTGGCTAGTGCAAGTGCTACTCTGGGGAGTTGGGTTGTTTTGGGGAAAGCGACCAAACAGCGAGGTCATCGGTCTCCTTGGATTAGGGAAGGACAAGAAAGGAAGTCGGCCGTGCCCTTTCGAAGGAACCATCCCGGCATTTGCCTGGAGCGATTTAGGGAAATCACGGAAAACCTAAATCAGGATGGCCGGACGAAAATGGCAGTTTAATTTTCGAAGAAGTCGAGAAAAAAAGAATAAACTTATAAAATCAGGGTAAGTGTGAGTAGGGCTCAGGTTCGAGTTTTGCATACAAACTGAATTATGTTTCTGTATAGTTCATCCATTCCGGAAATCAACAATTTCGTCGAATTTTGCCTATTATCGATATTAATACTGAAAAAGTCTAAAATATGTGACATAAATAGCAGTATCTTTTAACGGCATCAACTTAGAAGCTTAAATGCTTTAAAGGAGCCGTGGACCTCAGTATGTGACAGAAATTTCAACTTCAGATGGCTACCTGTTCCTGAGAGAAGGAGCTGAACAGAAGGAAGTACTGAAAGACTGGAAGACAGACTGACTGTCAGATCACAAATAACACAATTTTCTTTTTTTAGGTGTGAGACGATTAGAGATCAACAATGTTAGGGTTTTTCCTCTACTTTACCGTGAAAGCATGTTGCTTGCTAGATGTTATGACTTAATGTCAACGGGAAGGACCCTACGGGTTTTGATGAGTGAGATCACGAATATCAAGGTATGTGACATAAATAGCCGTATATTTTGATTGCATTGGGTCTAAGTTTCATACAACGCCAATGAACCACAGACCTTAGTAAGCGCCATAAATTTCAATTTGATACGTCTATAGTTTCTCAGAGAAAGGGGTCTTAACAGACTTACAGAGAGAAAGACAGTCGGGCAACGAAGGTTCACAATGGTTCAAATGGCTCTGAGCACTATGGGACTTAACTTCTGAGGTCATCAGTCCCCTAGAACTCAGAACTACTTAAACCTTACTAACCTAAGGACATCACACACATCCATGCCCGAGGTAGGATTCGAACCTGCGACCGTAGCGGTCGCGCGGTTCCAGACTGTAGCGCCTAGAGCTGCTCGGACACCTCGGCCGGCGGCTACGAAGAACATAAGATTTTTTTTCGTTAGTATGTAACTACAAATTAACAATTTTCGGACTTTCCTTCCTTTAGCTGTACTGTGAAACCTTGCTTCTGGCCAAATTTCATGATTCTAGGCCGAGAGGAAATTCCTTACATGTTTTGATAGTATGTTTGGGACCATATAAATATGTTTTATAAATTGCCATATAATTTCTTTGCATTGATTTGAAAGCTTCAAGATTTTGCACCTCTAACAGACCATAGACTTTAGTTCCTGGCATAAATTTTGAGTTGATACGTTTGCCGTCCCTGAAAAAAAAAAGTGTTTTCTTATTTTGGACACACTGTCAGACAGACAGATGGATCTTCAGTTCGTCACATTAATGTGCAGTTAGGCCCTTTGAACGGCAGAATTTGTAACTCAGTGATCGCATTTGGTATTTTGTTGCATTCCACAGAGTTTAGATACCTCTATTATATGAAAAGTATATCTTTTCTGCCTGCAAATGTCACACTTTTTTTTAACTGGTGTATTCAACTCCCAAGATTAAGAATAAATGTACGCACCCACTGTAGTACATCACGGTGTTCTCCACAAAGCACTGTAGTAGTTCAGCAGTGTAAAACTGAACGTATATTCGGCAAGTAATCACTGACGTTCTTCGTCCATAAACAAATGGTAAGGTACTGTCGTGAAGCAGCTGTGCGGAAAAGGATGGTACTCTCTTTACGGGGATTGGTTGGCTGGTGGCTTGAACTTACAGGTATACTGCTCTCATGTTTAATGTACGAGGTTCTGGGAGCTCTGGAACATCCACTTGAATAGCAATCTAGGAAATGATAATACAGTCCGAAGAAACTCTTTAATCTTAATACACGGCACCTAAACAAGTAAGGTGAGGTATCTTGTATTTAAGAACTGTTTGTGGCGAATGACAAATGTGATTACAATTTTGCAGATTTGTAAATTTCTTTTTAACTGTAGATTCAAGGCCCCAGAAATAGAGAGCAAGACAATATTAAAATGAAAAGCTTTTAACGTAGATTACTTGGATGTACATGTTACCCATAATTTCTGATATTACGGATTCCACTATTAGAAAAACAGTTGAATTTATCCCAATTAACCATGACGACTACCTAATACAAAATCTTTACATCTCTTTTTGTTGTGGTCTTCAGTCCGAAGACTGATTTTATGCAGGTCTCCATGCTACTACATTCTGTGCAAATCTCTTCATCTCCGAGTAACTACTGAAACTTACATCCTTCGTAATCTGTTTACTGTATTCATCTCCTGGTCTTCCTCTATCGTTTCTACACTTCCCTCCAGTACCATATTGGTGCTTGAGTGATGTCTTACAATGTGTCCTATCAACCGATCCCTTCATCATCATTTTTTTGCAGCACCACATTTCAAAAGTTTCTATTCTCTTCTTGTTTACACTTTTATCGTCCACGTCTCACTTAAATACATCACTCCATGGCAATACTTTTAGAGAAGCCTTCCTAACACCTAAGTCTACATTCGATGTAAAAAAAATCTCTTTCTCAGAAATGCTTTACACCTAGAGAGGTCAAATTGGATGCCAAATTTTAGCCGTAAAATGTAATGCTTTGGAATTAAAAAACACTCATGAATAATGAAATTCGTGAAACACTGATGAAAGAATTAGACACTGTGAAAGGGAGATATTTTGTTGTAATTTAATAAAAGAATTACCTGGTGTTCTTCATAAGAGCGTCTCGTCGAACAACTAATAAAGCTACAGATTTAATGGCGGAGAAGTTTAGAATATTACACATGGGAAAGCCTAAAAGAGCAGGCAAACTTTGCAAATTAACAGTACACGTACCAACTTCATCAAAGTAGATAAATTAAAACAAGCGATAACTAATTTATAAATAAGACAAAAAGTGGTGAGCCATTTGTTTAGTATCTTGTTTGTCCATATTTGGAAATAAATACAGCACTGATCCGGCCTTACACTGATCCGACGTTTGTTATTGGCGTAAAAAACACGCCGATGCCGACCAGAAGCGACTCATATGGTTTCCATAACATTTACATCAGGCAAATTTGGTCGCCGAGACATCAACGTAAGTTCACTATAATGCTCCTCAAACCGTTGTAGCACGGTTCTGGCTCAGAGACATGACAGTTACACTGCTGAAAGAAGACGTCGCCGTCGGGGAAGCATGAAGCCGTCCAGGTAGTTCCCAGCTGTCAGCAAGTGCAGGAGACTGTCTCACATAGCATAATACTGCTCCCAACAGCCTGCGTCCGCGGCGAGCTGCACGTTTCGAGCCGACGTTCACCTCGATGACGGCGTTTGTGAGGACGACCAGCGACCTAGTGTAACAACCTTGTGATTCACACGAAGAGCTGACACGTTTCCATTGAGCGACGGTCGAATCTCGATGATCCCGTGTCCACTGCAATCGTAATGACGATTTGGTTGGGTCAACATCTGAACACGTACGGGTGGTCTGCTGCTGAGCTCAATGTTTAACAATGTACGATGAAAGGTGTGCTCCGAAACACTTGTGCGTGCAACAGCATTATGCTCTTTCGGCAGAGAGGCTTCAGATCAACATCTGTCCTACTTTACAGAAGGACCAGCCTCCGAACCCCACGTACTGTAAAGAGTTATATACGTCCAATCATTTAGCGTCCGGTGGTGGTTTCAATGTCCTTCTACGTCTTTCCGTACATGCTCACGACAATAGCATGTGAACATTCATTCTACTTCGCCGTTTTCTAGATACTCGTCATAGTCGCTTATCTCAATGGATTTCCTCATTTGCAGCCCTTATCTTCGCTAGCGTCATCCCCCGTCCGTATCTGCTCCGCTTACATACTTTCGTTGCTGCGTCACGTACGCGCCACCAGGCGGCATCCAGCGCCACGGTAGGCAGTGGCCATAATGTTTTGGGCTGTCAGAGTATCATTTTGCTCTCCTGGAATGAACAGATATGGCTATTGATCCAGTTCCTACGAGCACATCAAAACAGCTCGTGAATATAAGTAGGACTAACTGGGCGCTGACAGTACAATTTGTGCAATTGACTCAACGTAATGATTCCAAGTATTGCCTGCAACATAATAAACCTCAATAAAACGCTCGTCACTCATGTAATTTTACGAATCACATAACTTAAAAAAGTGTAGAAAGACAAGTGAAAACCAAATAAAGCATGATTTACTAGGGAATTTTTGAAAAACTATCACCAGCAATCGACATACACCAAGCAGGTCGTAACAACTCCTCTGTGGAAGCTTAGGCTGTTGTATCAGTGAGCGTATTTGTTGCTTGGTTATTGACTTTCTTGTACGAAAAAGTTCGAGCTTTTCGCACCAAACTGTGCAGCTGGCTATGGCTAACAAGGTGTGAGGCTTGACAGCGGGCAAGTTAGCTCGAAACAGGTAAGCCGGCCAGAGTGGCCGAGCTGTTCTAGGCGCTGCAGTCTGGAACCGTGTGACCGCTACGGTCGCAGGTTCGAATCCTCCCTCGGGCATGGATGTGTGTGTTGTCCTTAGGTTAGTTAGGTTTAAGTAGTTCTAAGTTCTAGGGGACTGATGACCTCAGATGTTAAGTCCCTTAGTGCTCAGAGCCATTTTTGAACCGAAACAGGTAACAGCTGCAGCAGTGAACTGTGTATTCATTCTTCTGAAACGGACAAAACAAATTTATCAAATATTCCTCAATATTATAAGTTTACGGAACCATCATCCTGAAGGTATGCCCCGAGTCAGTAAGCATTAGACGAGATAGGAGAATACGATTACAATAAGAACATCCTCTACGCGCAAGTAAGGTAAATGCTAGTTTGGTGGCAGCCCTGAAGTAGGAAATGACAGCCGCCGACTGAGGTACTACTGACGGACATCAAATAGTACATGCTAAGAGAAAGAATGGCACTTGCTACAAACAATGCAAGAAACCTACACTAGGGCATAGCAATCGAAGGCATGGAGCACTTTACGTGAGATTTAAACATGGAAATCAAACACAAGCTGCTACTGGTGGATACGTCACATAAAAAAGCATCGTGTGATACATAATTGATGATAGCTGATCACTCGGTGCAATTAAGATGACATTTCAAGTCTTTCCACGGTCATACAACGGCTTACGATGCGTGATTCCAACAAGTACAGCGGAAAATGTTTTAATAGCTCAAGCGGACCAATACTACGTCCACGTAGCGCAACGTGCATGTAATCAAGAATTCGGAAAGCAAGAAACTTTGAGGAACTGGCAGATTCCATCATAAATTGCCAAAGCCAACGCTCACCATTAACATTAGCACCTTTCTGAGAAAACAAAACAATTCTCTGCAACAGTTAATACGACAACAGAGTAAGAGGCTAGGCTGGTCGAATCCACATCAGTGACTGACAGCAAAGAACCTTTGGCTAGGCCGCCACTGCCTCTGTGCACGGGTCTGCACAGCCAGGGAAAACATGCCGCGGCAAGCCGGCTCACCAACAGCACCCGGCGCCTCCAGCCAGGCACTTCAGCTTCCTCTCCCAGCCAAACAGCACACAGCAGAAAATCTGAGTCCGACCGTGCACCGCCTCGCCGGACGGCGCGGTCTCGTTAGAGGCAACGACCAAAGACATGTAAAGCAGGGCCGCGGCTATCGATATTTGAAGTGCTCGACCGAAAACTTGTGCATATAATGCTCAATGACAATATGCAGCTAGTGCTTTATCTATGGCGTATTTCTGTCATGATGTTACAGGCAGCTCTTAAGGAAAGCACTTAAGAGCCCATGTTTCCTGGACAGTTTTTCTAATTTTTATTTTGACTGGTGCCACAGACGTGGCAAGTTTCTTGATTGATGCCGCAACCGTTTGAGTGTAATAATTTTTATTTCACTCTGATACGATTCAGATTTCTGCTGAAATCTGGACTGTGTGGAAATAAAATAAAAATTTATTACATTCAAATGTTGACAGGATCTTTCATTTTTTTCTTTTGGTGGATACTACCGTCTCCCAAAACATGAAAATGAAATATCTTCAGTAGGAGAGGTCCACTGTCAAGTGCGCAGTAGCAGAAAGATTCTCGTTTATAGCTTTCGACTCTGTCGTTCTCCGGGCCAGGCTCTATTACCTCCAATTCATTCATTTACTTTTCTGCATCCTCCGTGAAATTATATAACATCGTCACACAATAACCTTGTATATTTACATAGATATGTGGCTCTAAGTAATACTTTCGGCAACTATGTCATAGTGATTATCCCAAATAGAAACGTTGTGAGTTGCCTTAGCTACGTGAGTTGCTTTAGCCACATTTCCAGATTGTGCTGTAACTTCCCTGCAACTCTTCTTCGGACGCCCCTGAGGTTTTCGTGAATGACCCTGCACATTACATTATCAATAATAAATTGCACCAAACATTGTCAGTATCCGTTCAAGAAGCATAAACTTTGCTATACAGAGTGCCTCCGTACGTAGTGTTTCATTTCCTTATAGCAGCAATGTAGGATGGACTTCATGGTTCTTAGTGCCACACTTGTAATTTTCCTATGTAAATACTTATAAATGACTAAGAAACCTCATGATGGGCTGAAGACTGAAGCCAACTGTAAATAAAGAATTAGCTACCAGCAACTCTTCGCGATTGAACTATGACATTTTGTAATTAATGTTTTTCCTCATCCTACCTGCTGTGAATAAGACAGGCGAGACACCTAACCAACGCCAGACATTTCAGGGGAGAAACCAGAGTCCGTCCAATAAAACAGAGGTCAGCTGCCCGAGATGCTGAGGACCACGGCTGCATGGAGCCACGATATTTTGCAAACAAGTGATTCCACCATAGGAGGAACGCCATGGATGAGACTAACACACATCCAGTGCAAGTTCTGTCTGCCATTAGAGGCATTTGTAGTATATAAAATAGAGGCACTTTTCTAAGACAGATCTGAGAAAGGTAGTTAGCAGCTATAGGAGTAATTTGCTGTAACGAAGGAATGCTTTCTTCGCAAGTGTGTTAGCGTGTGTGTGTGTGTGTGTGTGTGTGTGTGTGTGTGTGTGTGTGTGTAGGTCGTTTAATGTACGAAAATGGATGGGTACACATCTACGAAAGTGGATGCTACATAATTGAATTGATGGGAAGAATAACCTTGTCACTGTAAAACTTCACTAGTGTTCGACATTGCGTAGAGATTCTGATGCGAGTCTGCACCAGAGTTTGCTACAGCTCGGAGACCTTTTGCAAAGTTCGTTTTCAGCAGAATGATTGTGAGCGGATCGTGGCCACATTTTTACGTAAAGCAATGGCCTCAGCCGAAACACAAGCAATGCCTGCTGCTTCTGCGGCCGGAGTTGCTGCCGCCCACATTCAGCACGCAGTCAGCCATGCTGCCTGCTGACCCATATCCCCTTAGCAACCAACATCCACTTCAACACTCCCATCTCAGTCTGTCTGTAATTGTTTAGGTTTTCTCTAACAATAACTAACCCTGGAAAACAATCTTCAGAATTTTCATAAACGTAACGTGCACACTATAGTTTCATTTCTTCCATAATGGGAAGACATCAATTGTTTTGTTATTATATTTTGTAGATATTAACAAATTTATCTGCCGCAGTCCAAAGCCAAATATTTTATGCCAATAAAACAGTGTATTGTACTCTCACACATCTAACACCTATACAGGGTGTTACAAAAAGGTACGGCCAAACTTTCAGGAAACATTCCTCAAACACAAAGAAAGAAAATATGTTATGTGGACATGTGTCCGGAAACGCTTACTTACCATGTTAGAGCTCATTTTATTACTTCTCTTCAAATCACATTAATCATGGAATGGAAACACACAGCAACAGAACGTACCAGCGTGACTTCAAACACTTTGTTACAGCAAATGTTCAAAATGTCCTCCGTTAGCGAGGATACATGCATCCACCCTCCGTCGCATGGAATCCCTGATGCGCTGATGCAGCCCTGGAGAATGGCGTATTGTATCACAGCTGTCCACAATACGAGCACGAAGAGTCTCTACATTTGGTACCGGGGTTGCGTAGACAAGAGCTTTCAAATGCATCCATAAACGAAAGTCAAGAGGGTTGAGGTCAGGAGAGCGTGGAGGCCATGGAATTGGTCCGCCTCTACCAATCCATCGGTCACCGAATCTGTTGTTGAGAAGCATATGAACACTTCGACTGAAATGTGCAGGAGCTCCATCGTGCAAGAACCACATGTTGTGTCGTACTTGTAAAGGCACATGTTCTAGCAGCACAGAGTATCCCGTATGAAATCATGATAACGTGCTCCATTGAGGATAGGTGGAAGAGCATGGGGCCCAATCAAGACATCACCAACAATGCCTGCCCAAACGTTCACAGAAAATATGTGTTGATGACGTGATTGCACAATTGCGTGCGGATTCTCGTTAGCCCACACATGTTGATTGTGAAAATTTACAATTTGATCACGTTACTGACGAAACTAAAATGAGCTGTAACATCGAACTTAAGCGTTTCCGGACACATGTCCACATAACATCTTTTCTTTGTGTGTGAGGAAAGTTTCCTGAAAGTTTGGCCGTACCTTTTTGTAACACCCTGTATTTAATACTGACCTCCACATGCCACACACATGTGCAATTGGTTTAGTGGTTATAAATGTATCAGACTTTAAACCCGCCAGGATAGCCGAGAGCGCTAACGCGTTGCTTCCTGGACTCGGGTAGGCGCGCTGGCCCCGGATCGAATCCACCCGGCAGTTGCTGGCTAGCCTGGATGTGGTTTTTAGGCGGTTTTCCACATCCTCCTAGGTGAATGCCGGGGTGGTCCCCACGTTCCGCCTCAATTACACGACTTGCAAACATTTGAAACACATTCACATTATTTCACGATTTACACACGACGCAGACAGCTGCAGGGATACTAATTCCGTCTCAGGGTGTATGGGGTGGCGGCAGGAAGGGCATCCGGCCACCCCTTCAAGTTAACCATGCCACATCCGTTTTTAACCCTGCCGTCCCTGCGCACAGTGCCGGATATAGGCGGTAGCAAAAGAAAGAAAGAAATGTATCATACTTTAATTAATTCTAGTAATGTATATTTTAATTCGAGCAAATTCACCCGATAAGGGATTTTCTTTTTATTCTCTTCCCAACATTTCCTCACAACTTTCTTGATCTACTGTCCGCCAGCTTCGCTGGGTGGTAACGTGCTCCCTTCCGATGCAAGTGTGCCCGGGATAGATTTCCGGCCGGATCGCAGATTTTCTCCACTCGGAGACTGGATGTTGTGTTGTTCTTATAATTATTTCACCCTCATTACCAGCACGCGAGTCGCCCAACGTGGCGTCGACTGAAATAAAACATGCACTTTACCGCCGAATTTACCCGGAATGGGGCCTCACGGCCAACGGTGCCCTACGGTCATTTCATTCTTTTCTTGATCTACGTCCTATACCTATATCCTTTTATGCAATCCCATTTACCCCATTTTCAGATCATTGTGCACATTGATCGTCACAAATAGTATTCTCCATAAAAAATTACTTATTTGTTTACATTTGCGCTAAACCATTTAAAATTTGGCTGCATCTTTCCGCGTTTTCTATGTCGCCACTTCCGGCAATTGTTTAATATCAGTTTGATAAGGCTTATTTCGCTCATTTTGTTTGGGTTAAACGTTTTTTTCGCTCTCCTTACGTTTTCCTCAGTTCCGTTTGCATCCCGCTGTCTCCATCCTTCCTAGGAGTTTGTAATAGCATTACGGAAACACCCTCTGTTATTACGTCCTGCCCCGGTGAGGCCACTTTTCTCTTGCAGGACCGAAGAAATCGTTTATAAGCAACACTAGACAATAGCGCGCTACCTCAATCAGTGAATTTAGTTGACTTATATGAAGAAATGAGGGCACAAGGTGGTGGAACGAAGATACGTGAATAAAACTGCTCAACTGCGATCCTTCCTACCTGAGCTTATAGGCACAATACAAGCGTATATTAACGTATTCTAGTAACAACTGATTTTCATCTTATTCCTGAATATTTTTAATCCTCTGATTAAGGATTTTACTAATAGAACTGGATGACGGGTGAATCTCATAATTATGAAAGCAAAACCTTCTATCCCCGTCCACTTAAATAAAAGGAAAATTAATTTTTACATCAGTCACTGCATTCTGCAAAATAAAAACTACATTCTGTTTTGAGCAGTTATCATGGTAGTTTTCTCTGAATTGATTCAGTATGTCGGAGTTTGGGAACGTATGCTTTAGCGGTAAGAGTTGCTTATATGGTTAGTACTCACAGACTACATAAAATATCTTTTTCGCAGGGCGGTCAGTGTCTTCTGATAAAGTTTGCTGGGATTTAATCGTTCCTTTTTCCACAAGGATAGCGGAATTTATAGCTTTACATACGACGTCTAGGATCATTAAGCACGTGCAATAAATTTTCTGTGCTTCTACCCACCCTGGTAGTTGGGTCATTTTCTTCTCAGAATGTTCCGCGATGTTAGTCTCACAGTATACTGCGCTAAAATTCGAGGCCTCATTCTTTACCTTCAATTTTGTTGAACTGTGGTGAAAAGAAATTTTCTAAGGAACACATTAATAACAACAGGTACGCTCGAGATGTATTTGTGTTATAACAGTATCATTTTGAAGGTCAAATGACGAATGTTAAACGCAACCGTAGTCTTTCCAGATGGGAAACAACAGACTACAAACCTTTATCAACACACAAGTAAGAAAAGCTTCAGTGTCTGTTCACTGTTGCATTGCATGGATTTATTGGTTGACAATTCAGGTATCTAAGGCAATGGTTGTACCATAGAAAAGGTCTAGCGGTGATTTTGTACTGTTTTTGCTATGATTGAAGGGTAGGCAACATTCAGAGGTGGCAGTGCGGACGCAAACAAAACAAAAACAAAAAAAATCTAGTGTTTGTGAGCTCTGAAATGCATACCTTAAGAGCTGTGGCTACTTGTTCAATAGAAGTGTTTCACAGTAGTGATGATAAAGCAAGTGTTAACTGGTGCTTAAGAGGTACGGCCACCTGATCAGTAGAAGTGATTCACAGTATCGAAAATGAATAAGTGCTCGGAACTCTGAATGTAAGCACTTTAGAGCGTATATTTTCTGCACATTTTTTTTCTAGGTTTGGTCCATACTATCTCCACCTAAAATATGGGATGAGAAAGACCTAGCAGTAGATGAAGCCCACTATGCGGGGTACGGTATTAGAAAGATTTTCGCTTATAACTTTCAACTCGGAAATTTTCGGAACGAGGTTCCTTAGCTGAAATTGATACATTTACCGCCTCCATCATCCCTGAAAGTTTGTAACATGGTGCCAGAATTACCCTTCATATGGTACTGTAAAGCAAAAGAGCAGAACTGTTTACCTCTGTTGTTCGATATAATGGATTTTTGTGCCATAAAATGTATATAGCATAATCTTGTGCAGTAAATCTACCTTGAATGTAACAAGTGGCCGCAAGAGAGGACTCTAAGCGTTGAGAGTATCAGACGAAAACTCCACTGTGAAATGTGAATTGGAATTGCCTTTGAAAATTTTGCTGCTCTAAGACGATAGCGAAGTTTAACGTAAGGGAAAAATTTGCCGAGATGAAACTATGGAGGAGATGAAACTTCCTGGCAGATTAAAACTGTGTGCCCGACCGAGACTCGAACTGGGGACCTTTGCCTTTCGCGGGCAAGTGCTCTACCATCTGAGCTACCGAAGCACGACGCACGCCCGGTACTCACAGCTTTACTTCTGCCAGTAGAGCACTTGCCCGCGAAAGGCAAAGGTCCCGAGTTCGAGTCTCGGTCGGGCACACAGTTTTAATCTGCCAGGAAGTTTCATATCAGCGCACACTCCGCTGCAGAGTGAAAATCTCATTATGAAGGAGATATCGGATATTCTTCACGACTGTAGGTATGCTTATTCATGGCGTTTAGACGTGGACTCCACCATCAAAGAGGGAGAAATCTGTGGCTGGATAAAAGTTTCCTTTCATCCAGCAGACTAAGGTTCTAACCCGTCATAGTAGTATATGGGAAAGACACAGATATAAACTGTGATTTTATGCAGTAAAACCAATTTAGTTTCTTGTCAGTAGTCATATCAATGCTACTCAGATAGGCATAACTCGGCTCCATTTACTAACTGTAAAATCGGTAATAGACGTTTGTAGATTACGTATAAGCCTTTAGGAAACGCGTTTAGTGTGCATTGAGAAAACGCTTTGATAATGCAGTCTGGGTTGCCGTCTTTGTAAAAACATCAAGCGGGTCATGCCTGTGGCTGTGACACAAATCCGTTACCTAGCGAAGGTAACAGGCTTTGTGTACACCCTTCGCTTTGTTAGCTCCAACCTGTCTAGTACTTTGAGCTCCACAAGTGTCACATTCCTCAGAAATGAACTGATGTCGTAGAAAGTTTTTCAAATGTACACAGTCGCTACTTATTCTTTCCAGAGGATGTGCGTCGATTCCAAGTTAATATAACAACAACAAAATAGTAACAGTTTCGATCCGGTAACCATAATTTCAAATGATGCAGCGATTGCTGTAGCAGATATATCAAATATATGTTGACGAAGTCCTATGTTTGATCTGACGGGGAACAGTACGTTCAATAGTTTGTGTTTGTAAGCTACAAGGAATCCCCTCCAGACCACATCTGCCGAGTATTGAAATATGATTTCTGTGAAAGAGATGAAATTCTTTTGCATCCGTGATCCAAGAGAAGAGTAAATTTCTAGCTCAGAATAAAAGCTCTTTGAACTACATTCTCGTCCGCCCTTTTCTTTTTTTTCTGTGTGTCTTTGACGTCTCTTAGAAACTTTCTCATTAGAAGCTTCCTCATTATCTTCGGAGAAAGATGTGAAATCCAGCATAGAAATGCGCTCCAGTGTTCTCCTTGTAATAAATGTGACCTTTACACCTCGCTGCAAGTAATTATACTCTAGTTTCATTACTGACACTCTATTCTCTCTCCCTCGTCACAAGCTAACGTACATTTCCTCGTGGTAAGAATAATGTAAAGGTCATAGGACGGAACAATACGTTCGTAAATGTACAAGGCCCTACACAGATTTACCAGAGAAAATGTACGAAATGATCCGTCTCAGCACACAATCAATAGGTGTAACCTGTATACAACGTTTCATTCTTATGAAAGGAGCTTAGGCCTTCCCTGAATTCCCAAACGACGTTCTTCATGATGATTACTGAATTTTACGCTCCAAACAAGAAGTATATATTGGCATTTTCTAAGTACTGACAGATTTATTCCATCAAACGAATTATGTATTACAATTTACCATACATTCAAGTTCTAAGATAGTTATTTAAGTAAAGCTCATACAAAACCTGGCGTGGTATCAGAACACTTTTAGTTGCACTGAGACGGAGGTGCACATTGGAAGTGTTACGAGGTGATCGAAGATACAGGTTAACATCAGTTGGACAAGAACGAGGAATGGTACCGTATACCAGGTTATTGATAGTGTCGTCAGGGCTGCCATCATAAACGATTCAAGGAAAACAACGAAAATCTGGAAATAGTTGGGAAAGGGAATAAATATATGAATCTTGCAGCATTCAATCATGAGCTAAGCGTCGTTATTCTTACTCATGGGTACTTTTGGTGGCACTGACAAAATTTTTTCGTGGGTCCAGTTTACAGTCGTTTCATTAACCCAGATAACCCTGACGTCCTTCTGGAAGGATGACGTCACTCACTGTTGAAATTATTTTTTTTGCGAATAACGCATTATTGCAACGGACTGTGACGCATTGTTATATGAAGTATTCAGAGTCAGTTGCGCGCTGCGACACTCAGTTTGACGCTGTTGTTCATAGTGAGTGAGAAACTGTGTCTTGAAAATAGGGCCGATTTTACCATGGGCGAACTGACTGACCTTGTCATCGATGGATATGAATATTTTTTTCATATTGCGTCAATAATTCTGAAACTTGTCAAATAATATCTTCAAGGATTAACCTATATTATTTATGTGTTCATATTACGATCCAAAGTTTTCGTCAGTTGTAATTCAATAATGTTTTCAACCGTCCTTCCAGAAGGACGTCAGGGTAACATGTTGTCATTTTGTATTCACAGAAAACGATGTACACTGATGGAACTTTTGGACATGTTAGAATCAAAATATGAGGAAATACCTAATAATGGTGTGAATATAACATTACACCCTCCTCTAAATTCAACTGATGAAGTAACAGATGAAGATTGGGGTGCTGAAGAAAATCCAAGTGTAGATAAATTACCAGCAAGTCAGCTCATTGCTACTGCGCTTTGTCATTTGGCCTTTTCTACCAATGGTAATGCTGTGAATGCAACAAGGAAACAATCCTTTACCTCTGAGTTGTTCCAGGACCCTCGAGCAGTCTGAAAACGTAACAATAACAACCACAAACAAACCAGCAAGGCTATCGAACAATAAAGTTCTAAACCTCAAGAAATATAACAGGAAAAGTGGTGAAATAGTTAATCCAACACTTGTATGGCCTCTAATGTTCACAGTTGCAACGAAGAAAGGTCGAACACCACTTGAAAACACCACTTGAATATTTCTAACTGTTTTTTGATAACGAAGTGCTTCAAATGATGGTTACTTACATAAATCAGTACGCAGCCAAGAGAAATAGACTAGGTGATTGTTCAGAAGATGAGACGTTGGTGTTTATTGCAATACTTCTGCTAAGTGGATATGTAACAGTATCACGCAGAAAGATATACTGGAAATCAGATAAAGACAGTCACAACGACCTCGCAACAAATGCCATGTCCTGAGATCCATTTGACTTCATATTGTCCAATTTGCATGTATGCAACAATGACAATTCAGATAAATCAGACCGTTTTGGGAAAATCCGCCCATTACTGTGTATGCTGAAGGATAGATTCAAACAATTTACGCCTCACGTGCGGCATCATTCTGTCGATGAATCGACGGTCCCATACTTCAGAAGTCACGGGTGCAAAAAATTCATAAAAGGGAAACCAATCCGATGCGGATTCAAATTCTGGTGTGGAGGCACAAGTAGTGGATATATTATTTGGCTCGAACCCTACTAGGTAGCTGGCACATGTAGTAAAGATTATGATCGAAAGGTATGGGGTACGGTGTGGTAATGACTTATGCTGACCAGTTACTTCCACACGTTCCATATCGAATATACTTTGATAACCTCTTTACTAGCGTTGAACTACTACATGACCTAAAAGAGAGGGGCGTGTTAGCAACATTAACAATAAGAGGAAACAGAGTAAGGAATTGTACTCTTATCATCTGTAGATTGTCCGCAGCTCGTGGTCTTGCGGTAGCGTTCTCGCTTCCCGCGCTCGGGGTCCGGGTTCGATTCCCGGCGGGGTCAGGGATTTTTCCTGCCTCGAGATGACTGGGTGTTGTGTCGTCTTCATCATCATCATCATCGTTAATTCCCAGTACGGTCGGAAGAAGGCAATGGCAAACAACTTCCGCTAGGACCTTGCCTAGTCGGCAGCGCGGGCCTCCCGCATCGATCCCTGCGCTCCCAAGAGTATGGGACCTCGTCAATCAGTCATCTGTAGATAAAATTATAGAAGAAAATAGAGGATCATATGAAGTTTGTTCTGACTCAGCGTACGGGATTTCCATTGTACGTTGGAATGATAAGTGTTGTTACTGTAGCCACCAACTTTGACAGAGTGCAACCACTACGCTCTGGAGCAAGATTTCCCAGAGAACAAAAGAAAAGGATTATCGTGCCTCAACCTAACTTATTACACTCCTACAGGACTCATATGCGAGGCATAGATCGAGCTGACCAAAATGTATCCCTATATAGATGTTCTATAAGAGGGAAAAAAGTGGTATTTCCCGATCATTGCACATTTTATAGACATTGCAGAGCAAAATGCCTAGGATCTTTACAAGCACAACGAAGAACTCATATATCATCTGACATTTCGTCGTCAAATTGTCACTGCAATTCTTGAAAGTAACAAAAGAATCACTATCAGCAGAGGACGTCCTAGTAAGAGAGCAAAACTAGATTATAGATTTGATGGAAGAGAACATTAAGTAGCTGAATTACCAACGGACGAGATAACAAAAAAGAAGAAGCAGCTGAAATGTCGAAGTAGCCACAAAAAAAAACTACTAATATGTGCATAAAATGTGACGAACCACTTCATGTTTGTTGCTTCTTGTCTTATCATACTAATGCATAAAATATGTGTATAGGTTATTTTCTTTGTTTTTTTGTATTTATTAGCTGTTTTAGCCCATAATTCAAATTTATTTATGTTTATTAGATAGTATAAAAACCAAAAGAAGTTAATTGTGCAATATCATCTACTTTAAAAAAAAGTTCCCTTATTGTCCTGACGTCCTTCTGGAAGGACGCCCCTTTTTGGAAATACTCAAAATGGTTTTTACTTTCTTCCTTACAACCTTGTGAATGAATGTAGATAAGATATAAATCAATTTTGAATAACAAATAATTCAGGACTAACTGGGTTAAGCTCTTAATACCATTCTGGCTCATCGATATACATGATAGTAGCTCTATATCAGGGAGCATATTAAAAGTCAGATGCAATAAATTGTGGCACCTGGCCTTAAACAAGTGATTACATTGCACAAATCATTCACAAAATCAATTAACTAAAATTAGGTCTGTCTAAAAATGTAATAGTTACGGATTCGAATTATATTTGCGTATAAGGAATCAGGCTTCAGGACGCCACTTGTACGCTTTGGACCCTTTTTCTGTCGTTTTTTACTGAGTAGAAGGAACGAGCATCGAATGACTTCTCAATAACAGAGTGATCTTCAGGCACTCATGAAATTACAGGACTATTAAGCAGTGACTACTATCATCTCTTTCTCGCTTTCAGGTGCCTTGGGTAAACACCATTACGATCAGGATACTCCACATAGTAGTCGTTGTAGAAACGTAGAGTGTGTAATAAGTAGAGATCATCAGTGATCGGAGCTGAAGGCTACAGACTTTTCCCTTCATTTCTCATTCCCTTTAGTCATTTGTTAATATTATCATTTAAACAGTGCTGCTCTATTGCGGTGAGGCTGTCATCGTAGCGGTGTCTACGAATAGATTCTTGTGAGTTCAAATACTCTTTATACATAATATTTTCTTCAGAACTGCATGTAGCATGTCTGGAACGTGAATTTTTCTTCAGTGTTAGCCATAAACTTGTGGGGAACAATTACTATTAACTAATGTGCTCTGTCAAGGTTAAAACTTCTCGCCACTTCACGATAACGGCCAGCCATTCTTCCAGTTCAGAAATTGTAACTGCGAAGCACCGTAACTGCAAACGGCATGTATTATCAGCTTCCCGTGTCCTCTACGTTCACTCTGAAAAGTACCACGCAGGTTCTATGATGTACACATTCAGCGTGGCTAGTAGCTCTGGTAGACAGTAGCTTTGGGTATCTAGTTCCCATGGAACACGAGAAGAGGAAAAGCAAAGTAAGAAAATGTATTGTACGACATAATAATACTAAGTTAAACTTTTTTTCCGTTCAGCATTAGAAATAAAATTTCATGCACATCCATTAACCAACAACAGTTTCACTGCCTTGTTCAGAACATGTCTCAGAAGCACTATTTCAATAAAATATCGGAATCGGCGCAGTTTTCTAAGATTTGTGACCCTCATACCACTTTCAGTTTTGAGTGCTCTTTTCATAGACGCTTTGGAATTTTCGTGTTGCCTCATTGCCTCGTTTCCAGTGCTAACCATGCAGTGACTGATACCTGGTACCAAGGAAGTCAGGATTGGGTTGCGATTGTAGACCGGGCCGTAATTAATTACTGTTGGTTAGTTTATTTTTGAGTCACGTACACTTTATTTGGAAACAACAACAAATAAAAGGAGACAATAAATTAATAAGTGTTTCACGAGCGGAGCCCTGAATAGCAATCTTTTAAGAACGAGTTAACTTCTTCAACTTGCAATTACAGTTATTAAAATATTTTTAAAAGAACAATCATCAAAATCTCACTGCCAGAATACAATTGTCTAATTAAAATTTTAAGACAAGTAACACCCACGGCTAAAGGCCTTAATGACAACAAATTCAAACTAATTTTCGGCTGAAGGCCCCAACAGTATTAATTTAAAAACTTGTAACGCTGCGCTTGTTGGTGCGACACACGATACTCCTTAAAGCCTGTACTATGGTAAGTTGACGGACTTCACCTTCCGAGAAAGGATTTTTGTATTGATATTGACCGCGTGTACCTGAATGGAGGCAAATCAGACTTACACCCATTCTGTAATAACAATGATACGTCGAGCAAGTCCGAAATGCAACTACACATCAGGACGGACAAGAAACAACACAGAAGATGCTACCAATTTGTCAATAATACGGTCGCCAGCCTAATTAGGCATTAACTGAGTTTCTTCCCTGTACAAGATGATGTACGTCCATGCAAAACAACACGTAATAACACTGCATAATATGGAAAATTTTAGAACCAGAAAATCTACTGGACTGATAATTTCACTTTTTTTACTAATATGGATAAACCATAAATACATAACATTGTACTATAATGTTTACTACAAAACTTCGTACTGTCTATTGATCTGATTAAAATCGTTCATAGGTTACACTAGAAATAGCACTTTCGAAACACACACACAATGTAAATTTTGATAAAGGTAAAACACTGATAAATTTTGGTTTTTATATTGACTTTAACTTTGCTGGTCAAATCAGTTCAGTACACTTCAGAATTCAAATGAATAAGAAAAAAAAAGGGGGGGGGGGACCTTGAAACTGTTATGATCACTGTATTAAAACAATTAATTATTGAAATCATTATGCACTCAAGATTTCCAATATATGAGTTACTACTATTTTTATCTTATTTCCTGCTCATTTAAATACCATTATATCTGCCTCAAAATAGTTAATCTTCATTTCTAAATCGATATCAAAATTATCTTCCAACTTTGTCAGACCTTTGTTATTCGTCTATTAGTTCATTAACAAAAAAAGTTCTTTAAACATCATCCTAAGATAGCTAGGTCTGCAGGTAATTATTATTAACACAAACTTTAATTTTTCATCTCGGGACACTCGGATTGCACAACATGTGGAAAGGACCCTGTCTAGGTTAATTGTGAGGATAATTAAATGATAGGACAGTTCTGGTAAAATTTAAGTTGTTATTGAACAGTATGGAACAAAACTAACACTGGTCCACACGAATACAGTACTAAAAGTTTGAACCTGTTCGTATCGATGCGGCGGTGGGCGGGCGGCGAGATGGCGAGCACAGAGCACACATACAACGACAGCAATGGCGCTTGATGTATCGGCACTTTACTTCTTCTTAGCGTCGCAATACTTTTCCATTTAGTGCCTATGGAATTTTGCCATGCTGTATAGGCGGTAAAACGGCATATCCGAGGCTCAATGAAACCACGTCTTCCAGGAGAGCCTCCTCGATCCAGGACGTGTTGCTCAGACCAATGCCCAACTCCGACTACTACTGCTGAGCCCGTTATACCGTGCAGCGCCCGTGTGCATTTTCCCGCGCTCGCCTGCCATCCACTTTTTACCGCTCCCTTACAGACAGGGTATTAACCAGAGGTTTTGCATTCTACATATCCTAATACATTGCCTACGTATGGACCAGACGCACAATTACAACTTTAACATCTTACAACAGTTTCAACATTTCTTACATTTCAATTCTGTTACAATATTGTTTGACATTTGACATAAACATTAATATTCACATCGAAATTTGTTTACAGTTTTCTTAACACAATGACATGAAAAAAAAAATGAAATCAGAACATCTATTACACTAATTTATTGAAAATCAGAAGAAAAAAATTATTTATATGTACAATAGTATAACGTCGTTGTTGTTACAAACTGTTTCACGGCTGAAAGCCTGAACAGCAATCCATTAAGAACCAGTTAACTTCTTCAACTTGCAATTACAGTTATTAAAATATATTTAAAGAATAATCATCAAAATATCACTGTTAGAACACAATTGTCTAATTAAAATTTTAAGACAAGTTACACTCAAGCTGAAGGCTTTAATGACAACAAATTCAAATTACTTCTCGGCTGAAGGCTCCAGTTATAATAATATAAAACTGTTTCACGGCTGAAGACTTGAAGGATTGGCTAGGAATCCTATTAACAAACGGTTAAACGTCTTGAAACTAGAATTAACAGTCATTAAACTACTTTTTAAAATAAAACAATCATCAAATCTCACCAAACTAAGGGGAAAGAGGAGGGGGGGGGGGGGGGGGGCGCAAACGTTGCAAGGATCGACCTGGGAAAGTACCTCAAAACTTCACAAGCAATGAGACAGGCAGCCGAGAGTTGCATTCACCTCACGAAATTGTAACTCAGACTAGTGACAGTTTAAACGCTTGACCAATAATCATTTGCCGAATCTACCTAACGTGCGATGACCAATGCAACGATGGAATAACACACCCAAGCCGGAACCGGCGGTTAGCACTACGTCTTCACACTCTGGTGTTTAGAGCATCCAGAAGCAGAAAGGAACCACTACTATCAGAGTAGGAGAAAAAAAAAAGGCCCACAAATCAAGGAATCTGTCGAACTGCACGCCCTACCGCGCAGCAGGACAAGGCGAGGAAAAGTACACTGCTGTAACATTCACTAACCTCCAGGGCAGGTAACTGGGGCGTTAGCGGCCACTAGGCAGGAAAAATACCACAGGTTGAACTTCGCAAATAAATACATATAGAATGCAACAATTAATAATAAGAAGTGGAGGAAGGCTAATTAGATTCGCCTTCCCCAAACGCTCCACTCGGTGCTCTTCGTCTCGGCGACACTGCGAGCAGCAACATGCAAACAAATGGCGAGCTCTCACAATGGTGGAGGTTTCACTACTTGAACTAAGGCCACTCAACATAAACTCCCTGGGTCCGGTTGACAATGAGGTTGTACCCCTCGCGACTACAGCCCTTCGTGCCACCAGTGGTCCCGCCGTGTCCTGGTGCTGCGCGGACGTGGCTGCTCGTTGTCCCCAACCGAACTCCGACTCACACGACGCGGAAACACCCTAACGTCGCCCCAAAGATAGTACCACCGTTACTAGATATCCCCAACCGCCGCTGCTGCCACTAGCGGACAGACAACGCTTGCAATCGGAGGATCGCCAATGAACACAAGGAGAAGCAGACAACCGTAACTCTAGCAACTAAACGATGCCAACATAGCAACGGCTGCAACGCGGGCCGCAGCGCGGCTCAGCGACTGTTCACAATCCGAAAATAGTGCTTTTTCTTTTTTGAAGGAGATAGACTGGAGACGGGTACCCAGCCTATCTTTAACGCTGTTTTTTGAAACCAAGAACGGCTAGCGGAGTAGCAAGTAACCGAAATTGAAATGCGCGTAATAAATTCACTGCTTTCTTGGATTAAAAAATACATTTCATTTACGAACGTTACAAAAATCTGATGGACCAGCGATGTTCTCGAAAATGATGTCGTGAAAAGCACGGAACCCAAAAGATGTTTTATACGTCAATGAGACGCAATGAAACAGCAGCCTTGCATGTTATTTCCCTCTCGATTCCCTTTCCGCTGCGATTGTTTCTACACTTTAAGATTATTTGAATTTAAAACCAGCTTCCTGCGTCAAGGTCCTAAATTATGTAATTTCTATACACGGTATCTCAAATATTAATGCAGTGCAATGCAGGTCTTTACCTTTACGTAAAAAGCGTCGGGTGGGTGTCTTATGGGTTATTCTGGAACGAAGAGCAATGAAATAGTAAACCAGAAGCGACGTTTATAGAAAACGAAGTAAGGGGAGTTCTAAATCATTTTGCTAGTGACCTTGAAATGCCTGAATACGATTGGTCAGATATCTGTTGGCCGCTATCGCTATTAGGCAATATTTTGTCCATAGAACTTTGCAGTGTTTGATATGGGTAGAAACTACACTGTCTGAAGTACGAGTGCATGCTGAAAACTGACGCTTCCGAATTTATTTTTCACGAAACTCTTAAAGCTTTTTAAATGAAACAAACTTTATTAATATTCTACAACTTTATTCTTGATGTCTACATATTTATTTCTGAACGTAGTCAGCCTGGCAACGAACACATTTCTCCTAGCGAGATAATATTGATGACATTGTAAAATCTTTGACTTTGTTGACGGAGCCACAATCTCACCTATTCTGGCACCACTTTATCGCTATGAAGTCCTCCGAAGGTGTTCTTTCAGTTTTGGAAACAGATGAAAATTGGATGGGGGCAAGTTGGGAAGTATGGAGGATAATCGATGACAGTGAATTCATTGCGTCGAATTATTCCAAATGTCGCCGCGCTCGTGTTTGGCCTGGCATTATCATCCCGAATGAGTGGGTGTTCCACTCTGCGTATGTTATCTTTGGAATTCTAATCTCGATTACAGCACGTTCTTTCTTACGCACAACGTAGTGACGTTACACACGACCATTTTACACGCTACAATTCGGAGCCCTCCAGCGTTAGAGAACTGCCAATATCTAGACACGTAGAACAAGGGTGCAATATGTTAATGAAGTTAATTTTATTAAAAATGCTATTAAAAATGTTTTTCAATGAAAAATTAGAGGGAATTACTTTGAGCATACCCTCGTAAATTAGTGAGCAAATTATGGCTGAGTTTCCGTGGAAATTATCTGTTAATTAAATAAAGCAAACACACACACACACACACACACACACACATTAACTCAAAAAGTCCCCATTTTGTGATGGCTATTGTACTGGAAAAATGTTGGTTATACTGGAAAAATGTAGATTACAGAAACTAAATTAACAAGGAGAACAATACGGAGAAAAACTAAAAACGATACAATTTTTGATACAGTACAAACTCTCCGGGGATTGATAGATACATTATGGATATAGATACATGAAAGGCATTAAAGGAGTAACTTTCAGATATTTTTTCCTTCGAAATAGCCTGCATAACTATTGAAATAATTACTGAAAGAACTAAATGATCTGATTTATTTTTGTCTTCTGATTGCAAGTCATATTTCATGGAATATTGCTAAGCCACTTGAAAATTTACATGAAGTCGGCAACGTAGAGTGATGAATATAATTCAAGAAATCGAGACTATAATCATTCGTTTAAACATCAAGATAGTATTCTCAATGAACAAACAAAGTACAAAAGAGTTTTGAGAACGTTTGACATAATACTCCTAACCTGATACTCGTTCCTGTAGTGACTCTTATGTTTTATGCTATGACAGGCAAGGGAAAATCGTTTTTGTATTTCTTACAGTAGATATCAGTTATGGAACATTGCACTAATAATAGGTTTAGAACCGAGAAGTTCGACTTCACACAGTGACCACGGCACTTTGGTAGCTCCCAGTACGCACGAGATGTATCATGTGCACTATACGGCGTGGGCTAGGATGTATAATCAACAAGGGGTATGGGAGAAACGATCATTCGAAGCAAAAACATCTAGTAAATACGGGCTCTGAAATTCGTACCTTAAGAGTTATCAGCACTTCTTCATCTTCAATACTGTGAAACAAATCTCTTCTACTGCAAGCTCTTTGCTTTCCCTGTCTTAGGACGGGGTAGTATGGCTGAAAAGAAGGAAAAGTGTCGAATAAACGTGGGACCTAATGCGCATACCGTAAGAGGTATGAGCACTTGTGCATTTTCGCTAATGTGAAATACATCCATTTGACTGTACAGGTGTTCATAGCTCTTGAGGTACGTCCTTTAGAGCCCATATTGACTTTTTTCTACTTTTGGTTCATAGAACCTACTTCCAAAATATGTAAAGAAAGATCTCTTTATTGGCTACCTGGGTTGAATCTACGCTTGATCGGTACGATGAAGGGTTCTTGGTTATGGGCGGAAGGCGGGAAAGCCATTAAAAATCAGTTGTTAACATCTGAAATGAAGAAAACACTGTTGACATGGGCCGAAATATAAAAATAATGGACATGCACTAACTCATACGTGTCATGAGTCACATTTAATGCTCAAGGTTACAGAGCAATGGTTCTCAGGCGGAACACCCGTGAAGCAATGACAGCTGATCATTTTGAACAACGTGTAAAATACACTCCCCAAAAAAAAGTGTGGGGTTTCTTCACTGCAAATGATGGCACGAAGGATTCAACCGAATACATGGAAATCCTTGGGCGCATCGGTGTGCCATTCCTATTGACCTTTTCATATGGTGGAGGAACATTCCCAAGTGATCTGGTCCCTTATCACACTTCCATTCAAGACGTTCATGAAAGAAAACAACATTCACGTATTTCAGTAAATTGGTATTTCACTAGATTTACATCCAGCGAGAAGTTATGGAGTATAGTGAAAAAGAGTCTTGATAAAATCGACTATTCAATCAAAGAATGCATGTTTGCAGATGTGGTAAAACTTCGATTGCATGACAACAAGATGTGAAACATTTGCTCTGAATCTGGTAAAAAAAAATTTCCACGACGTGTTCAGATGCTCATTAAAGCGATTGTCCCATTTAATTAGCACAGTATTGTGGATCATGATTATATTTATTTTTCGATGTATTGTAATCTAATTGTTCACATGGATGTGAAAATGTCCGAAACCGCTAAAAGGCCGTTAAGTATATTGATTAGCCGTATCAGTATAAAGCACCGTTCCTCGAGAGATTTAATGGAAGGTAAGACGTTGCGGTACGTAGCGCGGCAAGGAAACTTTACGAGTGTAATAGAAACGAATGAGGCATCATTCTAGTGACGATAAGAATTGAAAATACGTAAACCCACTGACATTAGCGATTGGTGAAAGGGCATGATGTTACGATCTAGTCCCTGGTAGCCGGCCTCTGTGGCCGAGCTGTTCTAGGCGCTTCAGTCTGGAACCGCGCGACCGATACGGTTGCAGGTTCAAATCCTGCCTCGGGCATGGATGTGTGTGATGTCTTTAAGTTAGTTACGTTCAAGCAGTTCTAGGTTCTAGGGGACTGATAATCTCAGATGTTAAGCACTATGCTCAGAGCCATTTTTTGGTCCTTGGTAACTATTATCTCGGGAACAGCGAATCTGGAGTTCCGTTGTGTTTCTGCCGTGAGCAACTATGGGAAGTGCTGGTAGGACAAGGAATCCACGAGAATGTGGCAGGCTCCTGGTCGTCCACGCCTCATCATATCACTCGGTCTGAGTCTTGACCACTGTGTGAAGCAGCATAGGCGGCGATCTGTTGCGGATTTGACGACAGAGAAAAATGCCGGGACCATCGGCAATCTACCGTGGGTCAATGGAAACGTGCCGCCTTGCCGGATGAATGAATTTTCTTGTTACACCAGGACGAAGGTCTTGTACGGCTGCGCCGTAATTCAGGTGAAAGGCTGCCTGAAACATACTCACAGCCACTTGGCCTTCCATGTCCGCTGTGAATTATGTAAACATTGTTGTGGACCACATACATCCATCTACGCCTAATGTCTTCGCGGACAGCCATTGCATCTTCCTTCCGAATGACTGCCCATGTTACGATGGCAGAACCAAGCTACACTTTGAACAGCGTGACAGCGAACTCATGTTGATGGATCCCGAAACGAATTTGCATCTGGACCCGATGGACTACATCTGGAACGCTATCGAGCGCCACCTCTGGAACACAAACCAGTGACTCGCAATTTATGTGAAGTGTGTGACCCGTGAGTTGACTTCTGGTGCCAAATACCTCCAAAAATCGAGGGCTTGTCGAATCCATACCACGCAGAAGCAGGTAGCCAAAATCTGTTAGTTTATTAGTATCTATTATCGAACATAGTGACAGGCTTTTGCAGCCACTACAACTGCCGTGGCAGTGTTTGCGAGCAGAAAATTGGTAAGAGAATAAAATTTTAGTACAATATTGAAGTTATGTGGAAGATTTTATCTGCGTAGGTGAATGGTAAGATAAATGTGAATAGCTTTTAGTGGTCACAGACTCCTTTTCTTGACGTGCGTACATCACAAATACTTTGTTTGTGCTAAACTAAACAAAGATAGGAATTTGGGAGCTCATGCTTCTGCTTTGTTGAGTTTAAAATGTATACTCTAACTCAAAAAAGCACCACGAAGGAATCATTCGAATGGGACGGAAATCGGTAGATGACATATAAACGTGCAGACTACAGTTTCAAAATGTTGGATGATGCATTCAAGAGGAAAGGCTTCAAAACTTGCACATATCAATACTGCGTTAGTCCACCTGTGGCATATATGCAAGCACTTATTCGGTATGGCATTGAGTCATAGAGCTGTCGGATGTCATCCTGAGGGCTACCATGCCATATTCTGTCCAATTATCACGTTGGATCGTCAAAACCCGGAGCTTGTGGCATGACCCTACCGATAATGCTACAAACATGGGGAGAGATCCGACGGCGTTACTGGCCTCAGTATGGTGTGGCAAGTACATAGGAAGGCATAAGAAACTCTTGCATTATGCGAGCGGAAAATACATTTCTTAAACGTATGCTCAGTATAGCTTGCCATGAAGGGCAACAAAATAGGGAGTAGAACATCGTCGACGTACTGCTGTTCTGTAAGGGTGTCGCTGATGGCAACCAAAGGGGACCTGCTACGAAATCTAATGGCACCTCAGAAGATCGTTGAAGTTAATATCACACCACTCTCTGTGGAGCCTCCAGACACGTTTTCGCTGATTATCGGGACTCACTTCTAAGCGAGCTTCATCACTGAACACAGTTCTACTCCAGTCAGATTCCAACTAGGAGTGATGATGGTCTAGGCTGCCGTTTCTTTACATAGCAGGACCCGTTTGGTGTTCATCCACGGCATCCTTACACACAACGGTTCGTTGATGGTATTCTTCAACCCGTCTAGTTTTAATTGCCCTTTGCGGCAAGCAATCTTAGACCTGCGTTTCAGCAAGATTGTGGCCGCCCACATATGGCGAGTTTCTACTGCTTGTCTTTTTGCTTAGCTCTGAAACTGTTGTCTTACCGGCTGACAAAGGTAATGCTACAGTTGTTGTCTCCCATAAGGACTACACTGATAAGATGCAGAGCCTGCTAAATGACGATTCCTACCGGAAGATCAGCGTTGACCCTACAAAGAATGTGGAGAACAAGACGAGGTCGCTTCTCAAGGACGCAGATTTACCGGAGGGTGACGCTAAGAAATTGTTACCCCAAGCTCCGGTACCGCCTAGACTATATGGACTCCCGAAGGTTCACAAAGAGGGGGGGTACCATTACGCCACATTGTCTGCAACATCAGGGCACCTACATATTTGTTGGCCAAATACCTGACGAGAATATTAAGTCCGTATGTGGATAAATGCCCTCATCACATCCGTAATTCCGTGGATTTTGTTAAACGCCTTGATAGCTTCAGGTTGGATGAGTCAGATATCATGGTGAGTTTTGACGTCGTCTGCTTGTTTACGAGGGTACCCCTGCGATGGTCACTAGAATTGATTAGTCAGAAGTTTGACGAGAAGACCACTGAACTTTTTGGGCATGTCTTGACTTCCACGTATTTTCTTTTTAATGGAGAATACTACGAAGAAAAGGAGGGAGTCCCCATGGGTAGCCCACTCTCACCGGTGGTAGCGAATTTGTACATAGAGAACTCCGAGGAGCAAGCCCAGTCGTCATCCGAATAGAAACCTACTTGCTTTTTCCGTTACGTGGATGACACGTTCGTCATCTGGAAACATGGTATGGATAAACTCCTTGACTTTCTTACACATCTAAACTCCATACACCCCAACATCAAATTCACTATGGAGACTGAAACGGAGGGTAAATTACCTTTCCTTGACGTCTTGGTCAAGAGAAGGGCTGACGGCACCCTAGGTCATGGGGTGTATCGGAAGACAACGCACACTGATCTGTATTTGCACGCAGACAGCTGCCACCACCCTTCACAGGGCGCGCACTATCTCTGACGCAGAGAGTCTAAACCAGGAATTGGAACATCTGAGAACTGTATTTCGAAAAAATGGGTACTCAGAGTGGCAGATTCAACGTGCTCTCCGCCCAACCACTACAGCACAACCTGTGGAGATGGATGAAATCTCGATGGAGGAGGAAGGCACTGCGTTTATTCCATATACAGGCGCACTCTCGGGGAAAATCGCATGCATTTTGAAGAAACACCGGGTCGGAACTGTCTTTTGTCCTCGTGCTCTGGTAGGGAGCGCCAAAGATGACCTCGGTTTGAGGAAGGCCGGCGTGTACCAGATTCCGTGTCAATGTGGCAAGTCGTATATTGGTCAGACGATGCGTACCGTCGAGGATCGATGCCGTGAACACCAGAGGCATACTCGACTGATGTATCCGAGCAAGTCGGCGGTCGCTGAACATTGTTTGTCTGAAAATCACGCTATGGATTATGAACGCACGAGGATTCTGGTACAGACGTCGAGATACTGGGACAGCGTTGTTAGAGAGGCCATCGAAATTCGCACCAATGACGACCTCATAAACCGTGACTGTGGCTATAATCTTAGCAAGGCTTGGGAACCAGCGATTGGGTTAATCAAGAGGAAATCGAGCAAACGTATAGTTGTGACGACCACAGCGGACAGAGCCATCACACAGACGTCATCTCAGACGCCGTCGCAATCTGTTCCACCGCGCGACCGTGGCGCGGGGTGCGGACGGCGGAGGGAGCGCGCCGCGGCCGGAGGGTATTTAAATCGGCCGCCGCCGCGACTGAACCCAGTTCCCTCTGAGCAGCCATAGCGTACGGATCTCCGTACCGGCACGTTCACAGTAGCTCAGTCCGTCAATTCCCCTTATGACGGCGACATGTATGATCGCCGAAATATTGTGCCCGTTGGACACTGTAGACCGGCAGTACACCCGTGCATATTTTGATTATCAAATACGCCGGGAGAAACTCAAGAATTACTCTTTTCCAGTCTTCTACTGTGCTGTGGCGTCACTTAGCACACCATCTCAAGCGCCGGTTAACATTGTCTGAAAAACGTACGGGTTGTTGGAGCGTCTGGGCCATTGCTCCCCATTCATTTTAACTTCCTACACGCTGTCATTTGCTAGACGTAGGTCAAATGTGACTCCTTCCACTGATTATCTGTGACTTTTTCAACCATCCCCCGTAATGCTCGACGGTCACTCTGTATTAGTACATGAGTTGTACCTAGACCTGGTTTATGCCATGGTTGTTTCTTCGCGTTTCCACTTCACAGTCACGTTACCAACCTTAGAACCGGTAGCTTTAGAAAACTTAAACTGTCTCTGGTGGATCTGTTACCCAGGTGGTATCCAATACCCTGTCCACATTCGCTACTGAGCTCTCCTAACAGCCCCATTCTGCTGATACTGCCTCTTTACTGACTACAGAATACTCCTTGCCTCCTTTTCTACCTGGAAAAGTGCATGATGGACAGAGTGCTGTCTTGTAAATTATTTATGCACATCAGGTTTCACTTAAAGTCCATCTTCACAGAGCTGTACATGCGAACGAAACAAAAAGAGAGCGGTGAATAGCGAATCAAAATAAAAATTCCCATAGTGAAAACCCAATCGAAAACTTAGGTATTTTTTTATTTATTCATTATTACAGTGGCTGTATCACATGAAATTTATACCCTTAGACGTGAATCAACATCATTGTTGAGTCATACACTTACGAAATATATAACATAGGTATTAAGTACTACAGCAATGATTACATGAAAAACAAGTGAAATACTGACACCGCAACATGTAAGTGGAATCCAAGAGGTAACCATGCTACACCAAACTTCGTAAAACGAAAGACACTATAAGGGCAAAGACACTATAAGGGCAATGTAAGCTGCAACGTAATGTCGAATCTTAAGAAGTATAAAACAATGAAAATTTAATTATGATGAACACAAGGATGAATACATACAGCATTTCTTTTCACGTAAACAACGACCGATACTTCAGGTTCAAATGAATCCAAGTAACACAAAAATATCTACTGCCTGAAACTAAATTACATGTGTCAGAAGTATAATGAATAGAACCAGACTTCCATATCACACCATAAAATAATTACGTGTAGACACCTGGATTGGAGAAATACTCGTAAATTGTTTATATATTCTGCGTAGAGAAATACAGTCTAAAATATGAATAAGGTCTGTACATCATGACCCATTTTTGCCTATATTACGAAAATCTCAGACGAGTATGAAGTCCAAAAAACATACACCAGATCTAATAATTTACCAGGTAAACGAACCCAGAAATGCAGATAAATATAAAGTCATGTATCCATCAAACTGATAACCAGCATACGAATAGGCGGGGTGGAGTTGAGCTTAGGCTAGTTGTACTATCCGTAATCCTAAAAGTGGTTGTGGATACATATACTCCATGAGGAACCGAGTGGATATTTTAGCCAACATTTGGAGAGCCAAATGTAAATTTAGAAGATTGTAAATGAAAGTCCCCTCAAGTTGTGAAACAGAAAGTCATATAGAGTTACAAATATAAAAGATACAGTACATAATAGTAGTAGGAGGCGTATTCTGAAAGTAAGGTCCGATTAGGCACGAAATAGAAACCACTGCGAAAAACCAATGAAACTCTGCACAGACGTGTTGGTCAGTGTCTTTAGTGTGCCTGTCGATCGCTTCATGTCGCTCTTTTCAGTTCAGAGCGCCATGTGATCGCCCAAAATTGCCTAAAGCAACAGTGTCTTCCGCCAAGTATGTGAGCCTGGTGAGGGAATTCACCTGAGGCTATGTAACCCACATAACATAAATGTCATGCGTTTCTTTCTTCAAGACAATTTTTAGCAGCATTCTGCAGGGGAAATGAAGACGCTCCTTCAGCGCTTTCTATGTGAAGTGTTTGACCACCCACAATACAGCCCTTAATTGGCTCCCTCCGTTGTTCATCTTTATTCACATGAATCGTTGGCTACGAACACCACATTCTGGGACAAACAACGAAAGCGTAGGCGGCTACGTTCTGTGACGAGGGCATTGGAAAGTTTATAGAACGCCACCGCAAATGTCTACGTCGGAGCAGAGACTATTTAGAAAGGTAGCTGGAACGTGTGGCTAACTGTTGCGAATAAAAAATTTTTGATTTTCACTGTGGTTTTCATTTCACGACCGATCGGACCTTATTTTACGAACAGCTCTCATACATTCTTATGTAGGCTACCTAAACACAATAGTGAGAATTAAGTGCTGGTGGGGTGTCCGAGTGGTTCTAGGCGCTACAGTCTCGAACCGCGTGACCGGTACGGTCGCAGGTTCGAATCCTGCCTCGGGCATGGATGTGTGTGATGTCCTTAGGTTGGTTAGGTTTAACTAGTTCTAAGTTCTAGGGGACTGATGACCTCAGAAGTTAAGTCCCATAGTGCTCAGAGCTATTTGAACCATTTTTGACTCCCTGAAAACATATCTTTGCCATGGGACAGACATTTTGGAGAAGAAAGTACTACTGCCTCGTACAAAAGAAATTTTTGAGACTTAAGTGGAAACATGGTTCAAATGCCTCTGAGTCCTATGGGACTTAACTTGTGAGGTCATCAGTTCCCTAGAACTTAGAACTACTTGAACCTAACTAACCTAAGGACAGCACACACATCCATGCCCGAGGCAGGATTCGAACCTGCTACCGTAGCGGTGGCACGGTTCCTGACTGTAGCGCCTAGAACCGCTCGGCCACCCCGGACGGCCAGTGGAAATATCATGAAAATTATTAAACAAGAAAAAAAGCTGAACATATCTATCTAGTCCATACACACAATAATTTTTGTATTGGTGGTGGTCAATTCCGCATTACGTAGGGGTGTCCGGATTGTTTGGATCACGGCCCTATTCCCATAAAACATCGAATACACACAAATACCAGTCGTGAAAGCCTGCATTGTACGATCAATCAAACGTTTCTGCTGTGCACTGCAGTGTTATGTCAACCCATCTCCCACAGTGAGCGTTGACAGAGGAGCCCTGCGAACAGGACGCCGCCGGCCGCGCGACGCCACTGACTCGCCGCAGACTGGCTTCGCAGAGTTCAGCCCCGCAGACAATTCGGCGGCGAGCTCGGGGCGGGGCCATTGAATTAGCGGCGCGGGCGGCAGGCATCAATTATTCACGAGGCGGCCGATGTCTGCCGGAAGGCGCTCCGGGCCGCGCCACCCCGCGCTTCGCCGTCCACCCGGCGGCAGCCATTCGACGGCCAGTGTCTCCATCCATCTTCATTACCGCGGACGGCCTATCCCGGCGGTGCCATCCAACTCCACCGAAGATCGGGACCCAAGTGCACTCCTCCCTGACTCCTCCTCCTCCCCCTGAAACCTAGTTGATCACGAAACGGATCGGACGCCATCAACATCCAACACTTCATCCCCCTTTTTTTTCTTTTAAAACAACCACGGTAGGTCGTAATCTCCAGCCCAGCATGATGGGAAGCACAATGATTACTTTTACCAAGTCCACCGCAGATTCATGGGGCGTTGCTTATACTGATGTGCATAAGCTTGCGAGGTGCCGGGGCTAGCAGTGTACTTAACACGAAATTCTTCTAGAATCTTCATATGGAAATGATGCTCTAAGCCCCCCGTTTTCTAACTCCGACTTTTGCTGTAGCACATGGATTAAGAAGAAACGCGAACTGACTGTAATCGACCCTGCAAGTGGAGTAGAAAAGAGTTTGCCACCTGCAGTAATTTAATTTGAAAGAAATTAATTTTATAAAGGAAAGTTTCATTAACGTAGTGAGAAATGAAAGGGTTGCTTTACTGATCCACAGAATGAAAGTTCTGTCCAAAATAACAATTTGATTTATTATGACTGAACTCAAAATAATAAACAAAACACATGAAACATTTACAATACGTCAAATTGGATACTCCAATAAAAATTGTGAAGGTGAAGTTGTCCATAAACTCACTTGTGACGTATACGACCAAGTGGTATGTGGAGCCAATTCCTTGCAGCTCAAATCTTAAGAGAATCACCCAGCCAACTCAATATTAATTGCTGCTACAGCAGTGAGAACTCAGACAATCATCATCCAAGACAGAACCACGTAAGAAAAGACGGGAACAGGCGAGCTCTGCTGAGCTCTGATTATCACAGAGCAAAATTCCCTAATCTGTCAGTGCTGCGGACATACATTACAAAGCTCTCTTCTTAACTGCAAGGACACGATCTGGCGTACCGGAGGCGGTGGCTGGTTGCTTCGACGTCCCGTCGTGGTGGTGATAATGTCGCGAGTATAGCCCGAAACAAATTATCCTGTGCCGGTTGTTCCAAACTAAAACTTCCTATCAATACAAATGTGCCTCTGAGGGAGACAAAGAAGGCTCGCCACACAATCACTGACGGTACAGTGATTGATTTTAACAAGCGAAGTCACACAGTGACTCCGATACAGTCAACTTTAGCCAAAACTGCTCAAGACGGACAACATAGGCCGCTTCTACGCAGATCGCTCAATTGCCAACTGTACTCGGAAAGTTTCATTGAAGTCGAAACTTCAGCAACTTCGTCAAACAGTTACAATTAAATGAAAGTATATTAGACAGGCTGTCCAGAGCAGCGAGAGCTGTCTTGTAACCTATCCCGACCGACAGGCGAGAGCCGACCCCTCAAGAGTACTCGTACAAGCCGTACACAGAACATTCCCACCCCAACGACAGTGGACGTGGTTAAACGTTCCAATCAGCAACTCGAAAACGGCGGAAAATTCCACTCTATTGCCGACGCACTACTATCCCACCAATGGAGATACTTGGCGCCAATTTCTGCGCCGATTTTACTACGGCACGGAGTTATCCCCTGAGCTAGCCAATCACAATTATGATTTTGCAGAAAACGCGGGAATTTGCCCGCCAAGACTGCCTGGAAACACAAGTCATTCCCACGCCTCACTGGCAGCCCGCCAGAAAGTGTTTCCACTAAGTTTCTGCAAAGTAACGGAATCTCTAGCCCAGCCGCTCCGTCAGACCCCTGTGGGCGTGTCGCCCCCGCTCTTAACAATGTCGGCGACTGGAAAGCATCCACTCGACTCCCTCACACCCGTTGGTTTAACCCTTTCAAGATAAGCAGAACCCGCCTCTCACCGGACCATCCGGTTGACCAGAGACGCTGTGTGGGAAGTCCGCGTATGAAGGAATAGCAACTTTTCACCACATGCAATTAGAGAGAAAAATCGAACTACTCAGAGTAAGATAGAAATATGAGAGGGGGCTCATGCCACTTCTCAAGATCCCTAAACGCGGCTTAGTCTTGAATCTGTGGTAGGTGCTCAGAACATCTCTGTCTATAGTCGCCAAGGCACCTTCTGATTTGTGGCGGAGGGTACTTCGTCCACTTCTGTCCCCTCGTCTGTAGCTGCCCTTCCCTGGTCTACTAGAGAACGGCGCGTGAGAAGACTCATCTTTATCAGATTACCTTCCATTGCGGAAGTTATTCAATGAACGGTGACTGACGCCCAAACAACAGGGACTTACAAGCATTAAGAATAAAAACTAGCGCATATTAAATGGCTAGCTACTAGCCGAAATCTGGATTTGCATAATAAAATCTAAAATGAACGACTTACTGCTGCACTCTGTAATTTATAAGAATCATCTTTGGCAGGTAGCCTGGTGAGATCGATGTCTTTATCCTTTTTTTTCATAATTATACATAAGAGGTTGACCCTTCTAGGAACTTACGCCCTCTGAGTTTTAATAGTAAACCACATAGTGGTGCCCAGCGCCTCATATGAAGCGCCTTCCACTATAAAATTAGAGAGATTCGAGCGCGCACGGAGGCTTCCCGGCAGTCGTTCTTCCGGCGAATCATACGCGACTGGAACAGAAAAGCGAGGTAATGACAGTGGCACGTAAAGTGCCCTCCGCCACACACCGTTGGGTGGCTTGCGGAGTATAAATGTAGATGTAGATGGAATTAGATGAGCATTTCCGAAAGGCTATTTCGCATACTGATGAACCTGTGACGAAACCAGTATCTCTTCTTTGGATCGTCAGATTTTTTTTCCAGTCAATCGTGCCCGGTAAGGGTGCCTCAGTCTTACTGATGAGCAGGTGTCGGTCGAATGCGGAATTTGTGGGTAGACTACGACCCTTGAGGTTTCTTCCAATGAATATTAGCCTGGTATCTGCCTCTCCCACTTTTAGTTTTGTTTAATTATTTTTATTTACGTGTTTATTTCTTCTGGGGAAATTATGACCTTTAACCCCTCTCTCACATCTAATCGGACACCCTTAATGATTCAGTGTTGCAATTTGTGTAGACTTACGAACATACAGTGTAATACAATTGCGCCTACTTATAGGTTTCATGCAACCCTCAGAGCCTTCAAAAACCACATATTCTCTCGCTCACTACGCACAAACTATTAGACCTACAGAAAAACTTTGTAGGAATTGTAACATAGTTAAGTTTTGCAACAAGATACATTTCCACTGAAGACCACAGTTTTCAAATTATTCAAGAAACACGCGTTTCAAAGTAACTTTGTACGCTTCTCTTGAATAATTCAATAACTACAGCCTCTAGAATTTCCCAAAAAAATTGCTCTGAGCACTATGGGACTCACCTGCTGTGGTCATAAGTCCCCTAGAACTTAGAACTACTTAAACCTAACTAACCTAAGGACAGCACACAACACCCAGCCATCACGAGGCAGAGAAAATCCCTGACCCCGCCGGGAATCGAACCCGGGAACCCGGGCGTGGGAAGCGAGAACGCTACCGCACGACCACGAGATGCGGGCCAGAATTTCCCAGTACAATACTTATGTAGATATATTACACTTCCTATGAAAAGGTTTTGTTCATTTTTTGAATAGAACGAAGAGTTAGCTTGTAGTGAGCCATAGTACATGAAGATCCTGAGTGTAGTATTCGAAGATTTTTGGGTTGCATAAAAACCTTGGGTTGAGGCAGCTGAATGATGGTAATAGTAAAATTAATAGTAATGATCATAATGTTTTACGTTAGATAAACGAAATTTAAGAAATTTCAGACATTTTAACATTTTATTTAGCTATGTTCTTGTTGAATGTGATAAATGACATATAAAAGAAATGTGGGTTGCAGTGAAGACGAAGTACAATCGTCAGAACGAGAGCAGAAAATAATAATATAATATTAGAAGGTGTGATAGAAGGAAACAAGAAATAGAAAGCGATGAGAAAGAAACAGATATATCATACATACTACTTTCCTGTTGGGAAGAATAGAAACAGTTGTGGTATTCCTAGAAGAAAGTTACCCCGATGATAACAGACAAATCTTTACTGTCACTTCAATGCAGAGTGATTTTGGATAAGACACGTATAGTGTGACAGTCCCTTCCACAGTCGTATGGTTCAAATGGAGAAGGAGATGCAGAAAGATTTTGTGTAATGCGAAGTTTTTTGTGGTTGTTCAACTTCATTTTAAATCATGTCTTCTGCCTGGTTTTATGGGGCGGGCCGTGAATTACTTTAATGTCTGTTGAATACTACCTAGTCGTCAGTTGTGGGGTGTTTAGGAAACCTGCTTCCTCGGATCGCTGTCAAACAAATCAAACAAATCGTATTAATGAGTTGTATTCCGAAAAGTAAATGACAATACATAACTTTGAGAATCACATAGATGTGTCGCAAACGAAGGGCGAGATCCGAAATACAGAATGTTCTTCAGTATAAAGATTCTAAATCGCAGCTATACGAGTGAGCTAATAAGCTTTTACTCTTCTATTCAAACCTAGTTTTCAAGCTTCTGTAGAACAGTGTCGCGGCCAGTGGGGCGCGGCGCTTATGTTCTCTTCGCAAAGGGGACCCTGCTGTCACGTTGTCGTTCTGGAGAGGGGTTGGTCAGTGTGCGACTGGCTGACGTGTTCGTCACAGTTCTCTCTGCTCTCTGCCGACGCTTTACTTTACGCCCTAACACTGTGCCAACCTCTTCATCTCAGAGTAGCACTTGCGACCTCAGTATCTGCCGGATGTATTCCCATATCTGTCTTCCTCTCCAGTTTTTATCATCTATAGCACCCTCCAGTGCCACTGAAGTTTATCACTGATGTCTGAACAGATGTCGTATGATCATGTCCCCTGTTCTTGTAACTGCTTTCCGTATATTTATTTCCCCGCCGACTCTACAGAGATCCTCCTTATTCTTTACCTTATTAGTCGATCTAATTTTCAATATTCCTCTGTAGCACCACGTCACAATGGCTTCGATTCTTCGTGATTACCAATCAGTTACGATGTTAAGTTTCTTGATGTTCTCAGTTCTGCTACTTCTCATTACTGTCGTCTTTCTTCGATTTACTCTCAGTCCATATTCTGTACTCGCTAGACTGTTCGTTCCACTTAACAGGTCTTTCAATTCTTTTTCACTTTCACTGAGGGTAGCAGTTTCATCACCGAATCTTAACACTGACATGCATTTCACATTGAATTTTAGTCTCACTCTTTTATTTCTATAATTGCTTCTTCGACATGTGGAATGAAGAGCAGTGTCAAAGAACCACACTCCTTTCTTACACCTTTTTTTTTAATCTGATCACTTTGTTCTTGGTCTTCCACTTTTATTGTTCCCTCTTGTCTCTTGTACACAATGAATATTACCCTTCTTTCCCTATAACTTGCCCCTATTTTTTTGAGAATTTCGAACATGTTCTATCATTTTACAATGTCAAATACCTTCTCCAGATCGACAAATCCTATGAAAGTGTCCTGGCTTTTCTTCAGTCTTGCTCCCATTATCAGTCGCAACTTCAGAACTGGCTCCCTTATGCCTTTACTTTCTCTAAAGCCAACCTGATCGTCATGTAACAGACCCACAATTATCTTTTCGATTCTTGTGTATATTATTCCTTTCGGCTACTTGCGTGCACGAGCTGTTAAGCTGACTGTGCGATAATTCTCGCACTTTTCGGCACTTGCAACGTTGGGATATGTGTGGGTGATGTTTTTGCAAAATTCTGACGGTATATCGCCAATCTTGTAGATTCTACACACCAACGTGAATAATGTTTTTTTCTGCCACTTCGTCTAATGATTGTAGAAATGCTTATGGAATGTTATCTATACTTTTTGTCCTACTTGATTTTAAGTTTAAAAAACTCTTTTAAATTGTGATTCTAGTACTGGATCCTCTGTCTCTTCCTTCTCGACATCGCTTCCTCCTTCTATCACGTCATTAGATAAGTTCTCCCCCTCATAGAGGCCGTCATTGCACTATTTCCATCTATCCGCTCTCTTTGTGGCATTCAACAGTGGATTTCCCACGGCACTCTTAATATTACTGCCCTTCCTTTAAATTTCACCGAATGTTGTTTTCATTTTTTTACAAGCTGAGTCAGTCCTTCTGACAATAATTTCCTTATCGATTTCTTCACATTTTTCAATTAGCCATTTTGCCTTATCTTCCCTGCACTTCCTATTTATTTCACTCATAAGTTAGTTGTGACTGTATTCCCGAATTTCCCTGAAAATTTTGTACTTCCTTGTTTCGTCGATAATGGAAGTATTTCCTCTAACACCCATGGTATTGTCGCAATTACCTTTCTTGCATCTACGTTTTTCTCTCGAACTTCTGTGATTTCCCTGTTTGGTGATGTCCATACCTCTTTATCCGAAATGCCTATTGAGTTGTTCATTATCGCAGTATCTACAGCCTCAGAGAACTTCTAGCGTACCTCTTCATTCTTTAGTACTTTCGTGTCGCATTTATTTACGCATTAATTCTTCCTGGTTAGTATCTTTGACTTCATTCCACTCTTCATCAATATCAGATTGTGAACTGAGACTGTGTCGGCGCCTGGGTACACTTCGCGATCCAATATCTGACTTCGGAATCTCCGCCTAACCTTGACGTAATCTAACTGAATTTTTTCCATATATCCCGGCCTTTGGCCAGTATACGTTCCCTTTTGTGTTTCTTGAAGAGAGTATTCACTTATTGCTGAATTAAATTAGAATTCTTTCTTTCTCATTCCTAGTACCAAGCCCATATTATCCCATACCACATTCTTTTACTACTTTCCTTCCAACCGCTTTCTAATCCCGCCAATTAGATTTTCATCTCCCTTTATTTACTTAATAGCCTGTTGAATATCCTTATAAATTTTCTATATCCCTTTATCTTCAGCTTGTGACCTGCACTATCGTTTTCGGTGTTGGTTTGCCGTCGTTTCGGATGAGAACTACCCTGTTGCTAAACTGTTCAAAATAACTCTCTCTCAGTCCGACCTTGCTATTCATAGCGAATCTTACTGCCATTATTTCATTTTCTGCTGCTGTGGTTATTCCCTTGTATTTCTCTGACCAGAAATCCTTGTCTTCTTTCCATTTCATTTCACTGACACCTACTATACCTAGATTGAGCCTCTGCATCATCCTTTCCTGATTGTATAGCTTCCTTACGCTTTCAAACTTCTGACATTCCAAGCACAACGTTATCCTTTCGTTATTTACGCAGTCTTTCTCTCATGGTCACCTTCCCTTCGGTAGCCCCCTCTCGGAGGTCTGAATGGCAGCCACGTATCTTGTGGCTACGTATTATGTGTCTTTGATGCAGTCGTTTCCATTGCCTTATGCATCCTCACGCCGTTGATCGTTGCTGCTGCCTCCAGCACTTAGGGACAGTTTCCCACGCCGAGGGCGAGAGACTGCCCTGCCCCACTGTCCGTCCCTTCACCCTCTTTGAGAAGTTATTAACGGAATGAGATTGATTTCTTATACCGGAAGGCGTCGGTCGCCACTGCCGATGAATCTTACTCAAATTTTAAACAGTGGCTAGGTTCGAATCCGGAACCGAGGACTTTTTGTTACTAGACGCTACCCATTGCTCCTATTTATGCCCCTTACGTTATGTTTGCTATGATGAGGGTCAAATGACAGTTCCTGGAAATCCATCATTCATCCGAAGGTCTTTCTGCATTTCACAACGATTTTGTGGGGTTCGGCATCATCCACGAAAACCCTTCTTTAGCTTGCGACATTAATCAACTTTTCACCCACATGCGGGTTGTGCTAACAGCATATCATTCAAGTGATATCTTCATTTCAATTGTATATCTTCTTGTACACACATCAAAAAAGTTTTGCATCATCTCGGTTGCGAGAGTTCCGGAACCTGTTCAGAAAATTGGAGTAGAGATCAACATAAACATCATTTCCGCCCTTTTTATTGTTCATGAATACCAAACATTGCATGTTGTACCACCATACAGTGAGACCTACACACCGGTACCTCTAATACCCAGTAGCATGTCATCTAGCGTCGTAGCATACTATCCACAATATCATCAAGGCACTGTTGGTCCAGATTGTCCCACTCCTCAACGGCGATTTGGCGTACATCCCTAAGAGTGGTTGGTGGGTCGCGTCGTCAGTAAACAGCCCTTTTCAATGTCCCTGGTATGTCCGTTAGAGTTCATGTCTGGAGAACATGCTGGTCACTCTAGTCAAGAGATGTCGTTATCCTGAACGAAGATGTGCACGATGGGAGCGGAAATTGTCGTCCATGAAGACGAATGCCTTTCTCTATGCTTCCGAAATGGTGGCACTATCAGTCGGAGGATGGTATTCACGTATCGTACAGCCCTTATGGCGACTTCCATGACCACCAGCGGCAAAGGTCGGCTCCACATAATGCCACCACAGAACAGCAGGAAACCTCCACCTTGCTGCACTTGTTGGACAGTGTGTCTAAGGTATTCAGCCTGACCGGGTTGCCTCCAAACACGTCTTCAACGATTGTCTCGTTGAAGGCATACGCGACACTCATCGGTGAAGAGAACTTGATGCCAAACCTGAGCGGCCCATTCAGCATGTTTTTGGGCCCATCTGTACCACGCTGCATGGTGTCGTGGTCGCAAAGTTGTACCTCGCCATGGACGTCGGGAGTGAAGTTCCGCATCATGCAACCTATTGAGCACAGTTTGAGACGTAATACCACGTCCTGTGGCTGCACGAAAAGCATTATTCAACATGGTGGCGTTGCTGTCAGGGTTCACCCGAGCCATAAACCTTGGCAGCGGTCATCCATTGCAGTAGTAGAGCTTGAGTGGCCAGAGCGAGGCATGTCATCGCAGTTCTGTCTCTCTGTATCTCCTCCATGTCCGAACAACATCGCCTTGGTTCTCTCCGGGACGCCTAGACACTCCCCTTATTGAGACCCTTCCTCGCACAGAGTAACAATGCAGAATCGATCGAACCGTGGTATTGACCGTCTGGGCATGGCTGAACTACAGACTACACAAGCCGTGACCCGGTTATCCGTGCAGTCTAACGCACTGCCATCCGGGCGGGAAGGTGTGCCGTTGCCCGGCACGAACCCGCCCGGCGGATTAGTGTCTAGTTCCGGTGTGTCGGCCAGACTGTGGATGGATGTAAGTCGGTTTTCATCTGCCTCGACGAAAGCGGGCTGGTTCCCTTATTCCGCCTCAGTTACACTAGGTCGGCGTTTGCTGCACAAACACTTTCTCCACGTACGTGTACACCATACTTACCCTACCACGCAAACACTAGGGCTACACTCGTCTGGTGTGAGAGGTTCCCGGGAGTGTGTGCACTTTGGGCCGAACCGCACAGTAATTCTGGGTTCGGTGTGGGGCAGTGGTGGGCTGAGTGGACTGCTGTAGCCTGTTGTGGGGTTGTGAATCACTGAGCTCTACGGCGGGGAAGAAGCCTCTCCGTCGTTTCTAGATCCCCAATTCCATACAATACAATACAGTAGCTCCTTCCTGGTGTAATCACTGGAAGCGATCGGCTGTCGAAATCCCTCCATCTAATAAGCGCTGCTCATGCTTGGTTGTTTACGTCCTTGGGCGGGTTTAGTGACATCTCTGAACAGTCAAAGGGACTGTGTCTGTGATACAATATCCACAGCCAAATTCAGGAGTTCTGGGAGCCTGGCTGATGCAAAACATTTTTTGATGTGTGTACTTCGTTCTTCCATTTTCTTACGAGATGCAGATGTTAAACAACGCCGATGCCAAGCTGCACCCCGCTCCAACACCTTGTTTTATTATGATCTCTTCTGTTTTAGAGGTGACTGTGTTTAAAATTATTTTGGAACTTTGATATAAGTTTTAATTGTCCGTATGATGAATGTGGTATCTTATTTCGTCCATTATTGCGCATAGTCTGTTTCTGATGGTTACGGGCAAAACAACATCTTTTTATACAGTGACTTCGCTTCGTCTTTCTAGAATTTCTTTATGGCTGAAAATATTATCGTTCGGGGAGCATAGAGTCCCCTATTAAGTCTATTACTCACTGGGCTGAATATCATAGAAGACGGCGTTAGGATTTGTTTCACAAGGGTCCAAAAGTTTGAAGACTATACCTATTTTTAAGAGTGCCTGTAAATAATGCGACTGATCAGGAAGAAATGATTTAACCCAGAGGCGCTGAATTTATCTGTCAGCTGCGTTTAAATATTCCAAGGTGACTGACCCTTGGCAGTGTGTCGTGCTGGTACCTGAGACTGGAGCAGACTCCAGATAAAAAGGCCGGAATGAGGGCTGCACTTGGGAGAGGGACCAGTGTCTGGCTGGCAGCGTGCAGGTCACGACGGCTGGGCAAACAGCAGATGCGCCCCTGCCATCCCCTAATCTCATTGGCCGGTGCCGGGGTCTAGCAGCGAGAGCGCTGGCGACTGCCATCGATGAACGTGGTCCCGTTCAGCGTGGCCACTGGGATGCGAGTGAAGTCCCTTCATGTACTAGCCCAATGGAACCCAATAATTGTCTGTACCGGTAACTGAAAATCGCGCTTTGAAACGTGACATACTTCGTTCTACGTCAGAGATTTTGTTACTAAAATTTTCTCCCATTCATACACACGATGTCCCTTGTGATAATTGGTCAATAATTAGTCCTAGAAATACACTTAAGTCATCAATTGCCAAAGGAAATATCTAAACTCGGCATTTGAAGAAAGAACAAAATGTTTCCTTTCCTTTTTTTATGGTCAGGATGTATGTATAGCCATCTCGGTTGAACAAAATTATTGTCAAAATGACCATGGTTTCGATAGCACTAAGGCGGTCTTCATCAGAATAAAAACTACATAGGATTACATGTAATCACACAAAGGGTGAAAAACATCCGATCAAAAATGCTCTCGTCATTTTTGCTCAGATGTTTTTCACCCATATGTAATCCTATGTAACTTTTATTCTGATGAAGGCCGCCTTAGTGCTGTCGAAACCATGGTCAATTTGACAATAGTTTTCTGCAACCGAGGTGGCTATAGATCCAACCTGCAATTAAGTTAGTGCAGGGTTTCGGGACTTCAGCCAATAAATAAAATGTTTAAACTTACAGTAATTTTCGGGTTTGCAGCTGGATCCCTTCAACATTCTGCCACGATATTTCGTCTACTCACCTGAGGATGGCCGGACGTCTATGGGCCGAAATATTGTAGCAGCATGTTGATGGTATCCTTCTGCAAACCCGAAAATTAGTGGAAGAAGAAATACACCGGGAAAATTTCAGAAGTCACATAAAATGTTTAAAATTTCAACAAAATGTTTTAAACGCAGATGTGGACAAAACGTTGTACTTGTGGTGCTGTGGGGGATGTTGAATATTTGGTGGACTAAGAACTGTGAAAATACTCCACAGAATCGGCGAAGAGAGGAACATGTGGAAACCACTTTCGACAGGAAGGGACAGGATCATAGGACATGCGTTAAAAATCAAAAAAGGAACAAAAAAATCTCTGTTTCACCTGATGGGGCAGTAAAGGATAACAGCTGTATGGGAAGGAAGTTATTGAAATATATTCAGTGTAATAAAAAACTGGGAATGTAGGATTTAGATGCTACTTCCAGCTGAAGAGGTTTGCAAAGTAGAGGAGTTCGTGATGGGCTACTTCCAACCAGTCAGAACAGTGATGATCCAGAACAAAAGTCGTAAGATTTTTATTTGTTGCTTATTTCTTCTTTCACTTCTCTGACAATATTTGTAATGTGAAAAATGAATTCTTACGCCGTGATTTGGAGCAGTGGATGTCTCCCTGGGCTTGATAAGTTGTTAGTTCAAAGGCTATTCAACCATTGCGGTTTTAAAAATAACCTTTCAGTTCTTCACAGGTTTACCTTTAGGTGTTATAAAACTGTATAGCCACGGACCTGGAAACATATTGTGTACTTACACAGCAGCAACGTAAAACTCCTTGAGGAAATTCGATTTACTAGACAGTCATTTGTGCCGTTGAAGAGCTTAATGTGTAGTGCTCGATTCTGTGGTTCGCTGTATTATATATAATTACCATTAACTAATCAGTATGTACTCTTGAGTGCTGGATTTGGGATCAGTGCTAAAAAGTAAGATATGAACCATACAGGCAACTGTGATCACTTCCCTCTATTATGAATAAAATAGTTTAGGCCATGGCTAGATATTGATATTGTTAACCATCTCGGTAAAGGGCGATCCGAAGTTATAGAGTTCTTCAGTACTGACTAACTTGAGACTTTTTCATGACAAAATACTCGTACGTTGTTAACCTTTCCTTTCACTACCTTAGGGCAGCTTTATCTAGGTTTTATGTGTTCATGAAGTTGAAACAAACTCACAAAATTGGTGTGCGGTAAGGAATTTGGTGTGCGATAGCGAATTTCAGTGCAGAAAATGTATATTTTACTATAGTCTTTTTTCGAAGTCAGTACATGCACAACCATAGTCATTATACGTATATACATCCTCCCTCTGGTATCAAGCACATCAAGCACATATTTTTCCGGCGGAAGACCTAGTACGAGATGGGTAAACAACTTGCTAGATAGAACAGATATTAGGACTAACCTAGAAGCTGTTAAGAAAAAGAAGGGAAAGCAGAAAGATACACTCGGAAGGGAAAAGACGATTTCGTTCAGATATTGAAGAAGATACCTTCCCAATGATGGTTACTTGCACTGAATGTAAAGTATAAGTGAGAGTCATGAATTGATATAATCTTTCTATCGTCAGTGTCCGCATGTAAGAGTTTTCCTGTTCAGTTAAATCACACAGAAAAGTTACTGCAGACACATTCTGTAAGTAACACCACTCCATGATCTCAGTTTATGTTGGAATATTGTCCTATATTTACGCCTCATCAAAGTTACATGTGTCTGCTGTTGTCTTATTTGTGTTGTCAGAGTGTAAATTAAATAGCAAATGGCTAGATCGATTTTATATTGTGTCTCACATCAGGAAATTACCGCAAAATTTTGACTTGTTTTATTCGTTGCAAAGCTCACGAGACCGCGTCATTATCGGTTTCGGCTAGGAACAAACATGTTCAGACTGTAATGGTTGCATTTAAGTACGATAATTTACGGCGTCATTGAATATCTAAGCTCCTTTTTTTAAAAAATCTCTTTTACTCTCCAGTAGACATAAGGCTACTTTTCGTGTTAAGTACAATTGTAAGTACTATAGTTACTAAGACTTTTCTTGCACTAATGTTATTTTTGTGAATTCCTAATGAAATATTAAGAACAGCCATTCAAGAGATACAGGCTCTCAGACATTTTTATAAAGCTGTGCAAACAAACAAATAAACCTGCAAAATTGCGTATACCTCTACTTAGAATATTTCGTCTTTCTCAAAACTTAGTACCGGGTTTGTATCCCGGTCAGACGAAATAAATCAGTACGGTGCGACAATATGCCATTAAATTGCTGCTGTCGTGTTCTTCAGTCCGAAGACTGCTTCCGTTGCCCTCGTCACGCTACACTACCCAATGCAAGCCTATTGATTTCTGCATAACAACTGCCCAAAAATGGCTCAGCACTATGGGACTTAACATCGGAGGTCATCAGTCCCCTAGAACTTAGAATTACTTAAACCTAATAACCTAAGGACGTCACACACATCCATGCCCGAGGTAGGATTCGAACCTGCGACCGTAGCGGTCGCGCGGTTCCAGACTGAAGTGCCTAGAACCGCTCGGCCACACCGGCCGGCCCTAAAAACTGCGACGTATATCCAACCGAACATGCTTACAGTAGCCAGGAATTCGCCTCCCTCTACATCTACATCTATACTCCGCGAGCCACCTTACGGTGTGTGGCGGAGGGTACTTATTGTACCACTATCTGATCCCCCCTTCCCTGTTCCATTCACGAATTGTGCGTGGGAAGAACGACTGCTTGTAAGTCTCCGTATTTGCTCTAATTTCTCGGATCTTTTCGTTGTGATCATTACGCGAGATATATGTGGGCGGTAGTAATATGTTGCCCATCTCTTCCCGGAATGTGCTCTCTCGTAATTTCGATAATAAACCTCTCCGTATTGCGTAACGCCTTTCTTGAAGTGTCCGCCACTGGACCTTGTTCAGCATCTCCGTAACGCTCTCGCGCTGACTAAATGTCCCCATGACGAATCGCGCTGCTTTTCGCTGGATCATGTCTATCTCTTCTATTAATCCGACCTGGTAAGGGTCCCATACTGATGAGCAATACTCAAGAATCGGACGAACAAGCGTTTTGTAAGCTACTTCTTTCGTCGATGAGTCACATTTTCTTAGAATTCTTCCTATGAATCTCAACCTGGCGCCTGCTTTTCCCACTATTTGTTTTATGTGATCATTCCACTTCAGATCGCTCCGGATAGTAACTCCTAAGTACTTTACGGTCGTTACCGCTTCCAATGATTTACCACCTATGGCATAATCGTACTGGAATGGATTTCTGCCCCTATGTATGCGCATTATATTACATTTATCTACGTTTAGGGAAAGCTGCCAGCTGTCGCACCATTCATTAATCCTCTGCAGGTCTTCCTGGAGTACGTACGAGTCTTCTGATGTTGCTACTTTCTTGTAGACAACCGTGTCATCTGCAAATAGCCTCACGGAGCTACCGATGTTGTCAACTAAGTCATTTATGTATATTGTAAACAATAAAGGTCCTATCACGCTTCCTTGCGGTACTCCCGAAATTACCTCTACATCTGCAGATTTTGAACCGTTAAGAATGACATGTTGTGTTCTTTCTTCTAGGAAATCCTGAATCCAATCACAAACCTGGTCCGATATTCCGTAAGCTCGTATTTTTTTCACTAAACGTAAGTGCGGAACCGTATCAAATGCCTTCCTGAAGTCCAGGAATACGGCATCAATCTGCTCGCCAGTGTCTACGGCACTGTGAATTTCTTGGACAAATAGGGCGAGCTGAGTTTCACATGATCTCTGTTTGCGGAATCCATGTTGGTTATGATGAAGGAGATTTGTATTATCTAAGAACGTCATAATACGAGAGCACAAAACATGTTCCATTATTCTACAAGAGATTGACGTAAGCGAAATATGCCTATAATTATTCGCATCTGATTTATGACCCTTCTTGAAAATGGGAACTACCTGCGCTTTCTTCCAGTCGCTAGGTACTTTACGTTCTTCCAGAGATCTACGATAAATTGCTGATAGAAAGGGGGCAAGTTCTTTAGCATAATCACTGTAGAATCTTAAGGGTATCTCGTCTGGTCCGGATGCTTTTCCGCTACTAAGTGATAGCAGTTGTTTTTCAATTCCGATATCGTTTATTTCAATATTTTCCATTTTGGCGTCCGTGCGACGGCTGAAGTCAGGGACCGTGTTACGATTTTCCGCAGTGAAACAGTTTCGGAACACTGAATTCAGTATTTCTGCCTTTCTTCGGTCGTCCTCTGTTTCGGTGCCATCGTGGTCAACGAGTGACTGAATAGGGGATTTAGATCCGCTTACCGATTTTACATATGACCAAAACTTTTTAGGGTTCTTGTTTAGATTGTTTGCCAATGTTTTATGTTCGAATTCGTTGAATGCTTTTCTCATTGCTCTCTTTACGCTCTTTTTCGCTTCGTTCAGCTTTTCCTTATCAGCTATGATTCGACTACTCTTAAACCTATGATGAAGCTTTCTTTGTTTCCGTAGTACCTTTCGTACATGATTGTTATACCACGGTGGATCTTTCCCCTCGCTTTGGACCTTAGTCGGTACGAACTCATCTAAGGCGTACTGGACGATGTTTCTGAATTTTTTCCATTTTTGTTCCACATCCTCTTCCTCAGAAATGAACGTTTGATGGTGGTCACTCAGATATTCTGCGATTTGTGCCCTATCACTCTTGTTAAGCAAATATACACTCCTGGAAATGGAAAAAAGAACACATTGACACCGGTGTGTCAGACCCACCATACTTGCTCCGGACACTGCGAGAGGGCTGTACAAGCAATGATCACACGCACGGCACAGCGGACACACCAGGAACCGCGGTGTTGGCCGTCGAATGGCGCTAGCTGCGCAGCATTTGTGCACCGCCGCCGTCAGTGTCAGCCAGTTTGCCGTGGCATACGGAGCTCCATCGCAGTCTTTAACACTGGTAGCATGCCGTGACAGCGTGGACGTGAACCGTATGTGCAGTTGACGGACTTTGAGCGAGGGCGTATAGTGGGCATGCGGGAGGCCGGGTGGACGTACCGCCGAATTGCTCAACACGTGGGGCGTGAGGTCTCCACAGTACATCGATGTTGTCGCCAGTGGTCGGCGGAAGGTGCACGTGCCCGTCGACCTGGGACCGGACCGCAGCGACGCACGGATGCACGCCAAGACTGTAGGATCCTACGCAGTGCCGTAGGGGACCGCACCGCCACTTCCCAGCAAATTAGGGACACTGTTGCTCCTGGGGTATCGGCGAGGACCATTCGCAACCGTCTCCATGAAGCTGGCCTACGGTCCCGCACACCGTTAGGCCGTCTTCCGCTCACGCCCCAACATCGTGCAACCCGCCTCCAGTGGTGTCGCGACAGGCGTGAATGGAGGGACGAATGGAGACGTCTCGTCTTCAGCGATGAGAGTCGCTTCTGCCTTGGTGCCAATGATGGTCGTATGCGTGTTTGGCGCCGTGCAGGTGAGCGCCACAATCAGGACTGCATACGACCGAGGCACACAGGGCCAACACCCGGCATCATGGTGTGGGGAGCGATCTCCTACACTGGCCGTACACCACTGGTGATCGTCGAGGGGACACTGAATAGTGCACGGTACATCCAAACCGTCATCGAACCCATCGTTCTACCATTCCTAGACCGGCAAGGGAACTTGCTGTTCCAACAGGACAATGCACGTCCGCCTGTATCCCGTGCCACCCAACGTGCTCTAGAAGGTGTAAGTCAACTACCCTGGCCAGCAAGATCTCCGGATCTGTCCCCCATTGAGCATGTTTGGGACTGGATGAAGCGTCGTCTCACGCGGTCTGCACGTCCAGCACGAACGCTGGTCCAACTGAGGCGCCAGGTGGAAATGGCATGGCAAGCCGTTCCACAGGACTACATCCAGCATCTCTACGATCGTCTCCATGGGAGAATAGCAGCCTGCATTGGTGCGAAAGGTGGATATACACTGTACTAGTGCCGACATTGTGCATGCTCTGTTGCCTGTGTCTATGTGCCTGTGGTTCTGTCAGTGTGATCATGTGATGTATCTGACCCCAGGAATGTGTCAATAAAGTTTCCCCTTCCTGGGACAATGAATTCACGGTGTTCTCATTTCAATTTCCAGGAGTGTATTTTCCTTCCTTTCTTGGCATTTCTTATTACACTTGTAGTCATTGATGTAACCACTGACTTATGATCACTGATACCCTCTTCTACATTCACGGAGTCGAAAATTTCCGGTCTATTTGTTGCTATGAGGTCTAAAACGTTAGCTTCACGAGTTGGTTCTCTAACTATCTGCTCGAAGTAATTCTCGGACAAGGCAGTCAGGATAATGTCACAAGAGTCTCTGTCCCTGGCTCCAGTTCTGATTGTGTGACTATCCCATTCTATACCTGGTAGATTGAAGTCTCCCCCTATTACAATAGTATGATCACGAAACTTCTTCACGACGTTCTGCAGGTTTTCTCTGAGGCGCTCAACTACTACGGTTGCTGATGCAGGTGGTCTATAGAAGCATCCGACTATCATATCTGACCCACCTTTGATACTTAACTTAACCCAGATTATTTCACATTCGCATTCGCTAATAACTTCACTGGATATTATTGAATTCTTTACTGCTATAAATACTCCTCCACCATCGGCGTTTATCCTATCCTTGCGGTATATATTCCATTCTGTGTCTAGGATTTCGTTACTGTTCACTTCCGGTTTTAACCAACTTTCCGTTCCTAATACTATATGCGCACTATTTCCTTCAATAAGAGATACTAATTCAGGAACCTTGCCCTGGATACTCCTGCAGTTTACCAATATTACGTTAACTTTTCCTGTTTTTGGTCTCTGAGGACGGACGTCCTTTATCAACGATGATAATGTTCTCTCTGGTAAGCCGTCAGGTATTTTATCGTTTCGCCCAAGGGGGGGTCCCTCTAACCTAAAAAACCCCCGTGTGCACGCCACACGTACTCTGCTACCCTAGTAGCTGCTTCCGGTGTGTAGTGCACGCCTGACATGTCTAGGGGGGCCCTACAGTTCTCCACCCAATAACGGAGGTCGATGAATTTGCAACCATTATAGTCGCAGAGTCGTCTGAGCCTCTGGTTTAGACCCTCCACACGGCTCCAAACCAGAGGACCGCGATCGACTCTGGGCACTATGCTGCAGATATTAAGCTCAGCTTGCACTCCGCGTGCGATGCTGGTTGTCTTCACCAAATCAGCCAGCCGCCGGAAGGAACCAAGGATGGCCTCAGAACCCAAGCGGCAGGCGTCATTCGTTCCTACATGTGCTACTATCTGCAGCCGGTCACACCCAGTGCGTTCAATAGCTGCCGGAAGGGCCTCCTCCACATTACGGACGAGACCCCCCGGCAAGCACACCGAGTGCACACTGGCATTCTTCCCCGACCTACCCGCTATTTTCCTGAGGGGCTCCATAACCCGCCTAACGTTGGAGCTCCCTATAACTAATAGGCCCGCCCTCTGTGACTGTCGGGACCTTGCCGGAGAATCGGCCACTGGCCCAACAGGCGAGGCATCCTGTGGTGGCTCGGAAACGATGTCATCACCACTAGGAAGCACCCCGTACCTGTTGGAAAGGGGTAAGGCAGCTGCCACGCGGCCAGATCCCACCTTCGCCTTTCGGCCAGGCACGCGCGAGCCCACCACTGTCCGCCATTCACCCTGGAGTGATGGCTGACCGGTAAGATGCTCACTGCCGGAAGACGCAGCGACATCAGGGGTTCCATGTGATTCCAAGGCCACCGAAGTAGGCATAGGTCTCACCACAGTTGCCCCAACGCCACTACGAGCCGACGCCTGCGCCTCGAGCTCGATGAGCCTAACAGACAGAGCCTCCACCTGCCCCCGAAGAGTGGCCAATTCTCCTTGCGTCCGCTCACAACAACCACAGTCCCTACACATGACTATGTTTACCCTACTCTATACGGTGACAAATTCCCAAGATAATCTTCTGATGAGCTACTCTGATAATCAAGAAACACTCACTGAAATACGAGACGCGAAAACTACGCTAGGTTTTCCCAGAAAAACTATTTAAAAGCTAAGCGCAGCAAATAAGTACAAAATAAATTTCTCTCCTAACGATCAAGAACTGTTAGTTTCTATGCAGAGCAGATAAACACAAATAGAATCCCTTCCTTAGTGGAAGGTCGTAAACAAAATGCAAAATAAACGCTTTATACAAACAGTACTCGCTGCTGCTGGTGCTATAGTACACAAATAGAATCCCTCCCTTAGTGGAAGGTCGTAAACAAAATGCAAAATAAACGCTTTATACAAACAGTACTCGCTGCTGCTGGTGCTCTCGCTCTGGCTGTCACAAGACAACTCTACAACACTAAGTCCCTCATTCCATCGTGCATCAGGATACTCGTACGTCCATAAATTACTTTTCTCCCAGTTTGATTCAGCACCTTCTCATTACGTATTCGTTATTAGAACCACTTTTCAAAAGCTAATGTTCTCTTCTTGTCTGAAGCGTTTATTGTCCATGTTTTACTTCAGATAAGGCTATATTTCAAAAAAATATCTTCAGAACATGCTTCCTAACACCGAAATACGCATCAGATTGTAACGAATTTCTTATTTCTTTTATTAACGCTTTTCTCATTATTTCCAGCATTCATTTTATATTTCCTGTACTTCAGCATTCGACAGTTGCAGGCTGCCCATATATAAAAAGTCATCATCAGTTGGCACAGAATATATCTAAAATTGGCAACTGATGGAACATCTAAATGTATCAATTTTGTTGATGTGTATTTTATAACTTACTTTCAATTTTTCGATTTCCCTGAGCTGATCTTTAAAGTCCTGCGCCTTCTCTGACATAATTACAATGTCATCGACAAACCTTAAGATTTTCATTATTGTTCATACACCCTTAATTCCCTTTCCAAATATGTCCTTAATTTCCAATGCTGCTTATTCGATGCTAAATAATACTGAAACGTTCCTTTCATCCGTACTCCAGAGCTTCCGCGGGGTAGCGTAAATTCACACTCGCTGCCAGAATCGATGCACTCTTTGCAGTGGGTGGCGCGAGAGGCTAACTGCGCAATGTACTCCTCCAAAGATTTCTTTTTACTGGCAAACCTCGATTAATTCTGGTGCACCGCTGCGCATGTAAAAAAAGTCGAAACAAGGGCCTTCTGCCTCGCTCTGTTTCGTGGGACCAATTTAAACATCTCTCTACTCCACAGTCAACAATTAAGATCCCTGATGCTAACTGACTGTGTTCAGGAAAGATTTCGAGATCTGAACACTGGCCTGGGACATGTTCACAGCTAACTGTTAAATATGCAGCTTCCAGCTGGCAACTAGTTCGAAGTCAATAGAGAAAGGGATTAAAAACATCTCCCACAACTTTATGTGGAAACATATTCTTTGATTGCTATTAACTCGTCCGCTATAGGCTCCGCAATCTCATGCAAGCACTTTGTCTACGGGACACTTGTGCGCTCACTTAAGATGTTTAAGTTTTCGTTCCCACTGGTTTCTCGCTGGTGTTATCTTGTAAAGATATACTCTCCAAAGAACTTTGCAAGGGGTGGAGATTTATTATTCACCTATGTCGCTGTAAAGCACGACGAGTTTGGACTTCATATTTTTCTGATATGGCTACATACTACAAGTAAAAGGAATTCATTGTTGCTTCTGCATTGAAACAGTACGTGAGATATTTTGTTTTAGCTATCAGACTTCTGACTGGTTTGATGCAGTCAGCCGCAAATTCTTCTCTTGCACCAACCTCTACATCTCCGAGCAGCAAATTACATGTTAGATGTCTTCCCTTCTCTGTCTTCCCCTACAGCTTTTACCCTTTACATTTCCCTCTAGTACTAAGGAAGTTATTCCCGGGTGTCCAAACAAATGTTCTACCAACATTTCCCATCCTCTTGTCAGTGTTCCCTTCTCCGACGATTCTGCGGAGTGCCTCTTCTTTTCGCCTCAGTCAACCTGGTTTTCAACATCCTTTTACAGCAGCACACCCCAAACGCTTCGATTCTCTTTTTTTGCGGTTTGCCCAAAGTCTATGATTCACTGCCATTCAACTTTGTGGTTCAAACGTATATTGTCATTCATTTCTTCGCCAAATTAAGGATTTTGTTTGATGCTTGTATTGTTTGGCCAGAAGCTCCTTATTCCCCTGTGCTAGTCTACATTTTATGTCCTCCTTGATTCGTCGGTCACGTGTCGTTTCCCTTCGAAGTTAGCAGAATTCCTTAGCTTCGCCTACTTTTCATTCAAGAATTTTGATGTTAAGTTTTACTCTGATTTCTGCCGTTCCTCATCAAGGCTTATTCAGAGGTTTTGAATTAATTTGGGCACTGAAATGAGTCAGTGGTAACAGGTGAAAAGTTTTTGCTAACTGGGAGTCGAAAACAAATCTCCCGCTTACCGCGATCATGCGCCCTAACCTTTTCTTTTTTCTTTCTTAAGAGAATTTAGTAACCGCTGCGGGAGCAGGGCGACGGGTAGTTTAGGGGTCGACATCCGAGTCCTGGCAATCACTTCGCCATGCCCAAGCAACGTGTACTAGGATTTATCTGCTTTTATTTAATCATTTATTTATTTATTTATTTTTTGTTTGTTTTATTTTTAAAAGAGGTCCTACAACAGCCTTAGCGAGCGTCCGAGTCGTCTTCTCGTTTACTGGTAGGGGTTCCTTCCTATTCGGTTCTTAGAGGATCAACATGCTCCAGGACTCTTCTTCAGGTACAGAGTCTCACACCCGGAACGCCTCGATGAGCACGAGAATCCGCAAATAAAGGATCTAAATAATTAGCGAGTTAGGTCCTGTACTTCGGGTGGCTGCTGAAAGCAGCATGTGTCGTCATCAGTAGGGACGAAAAGTCGAGTGTACCTTTATGTGAATCACGAAATATGTAGGAAATGGCCATGCCTTTTATGCAATTAACGGCGTTCGAACTGATTGGTGGAATATGTACGCTTTCGTCAGGGAAGAAAGACTTATGCAGTCACCACATGAGTACCACAAGGATGAGCTGCATGAATAGCCAGCAGTCGCTGGTCGCGTTAACCTCAGGGTGTGCGCATCCGAATAGACGACTGAGCATCTGGGATGCTAGGGTTCCTCCATCAGACGAATGCAGTGTATCTGCTGACGTGTAGCGAACTTCCCATTCACAACCACGTACCACAATGAACGCACCGTCGTAGCTGGAAAAGGTGTGTGTACTCCTCGCCACACCGTGTTGCAGCCAACATTGGGATGCCGATGCGCCATCTTATTGATGGGTTGCTGCTGCAAGTAAAGGCGATACTAGTCTTTCGTGCTGGGCATCCATGTTGAAGGAATGTCCGATTGTAGGTGGCTGAAAGGAATCAAGAACTCTCTGACGTGAGCAAGTGCCGACGGCATGTCCCCTACAGAAACCAGTGGCGGCAGAGAGTGCGGTGCCACTTCATCATCAACGTACCCTTCAGATTAGCGTGGGCAGAGGTTCACATGCGACGCATAGTGTTGAGATCAGAGCGATCGCACACGGTTATAGACATGAATTAAACCAATACCGCCCACCCGCTGCGGCAGTCTCAGGATGGTGTATCGGACCTTAAAAACATTACCGGCGCTCACAAAATGTCCATATGCTGCTGGAAATCTGTCGACCATTGTAACCGTCAACGGAAGGATGTGCGCAAAATAGTTCAGTTTGGAGACAAGAAAGGTGTTGACATAATGTGTTCGTAGGAGCATTTCCTTTCAACGCAATTTATTGCCCTGCATTAGAGCACGTGTCTGGTGCAGTATTGGGCGGTGCGTAGGAGCCACCGTGCGATGAACGTTGTTATAGAACAGCATTCCCAAACATTTGGGTATGGAAACCTTGTCAAAAGGCACCGCTGTTGTTTGGGGAAGCCCCCCTCCGACACCCACGTATTTTGTCTTCTTCATGGTGATGACGTTCCCAGCGACAGCAACGTACTGGTCTACCGGCTGAAGCGTCGCGTGTGTTTCATCCCTTGATCTGGCGAGGATCACCACACCTTCGGCGAATGTACAACAACGAAAGGTCACCTCCCGCAAGTAGGCGCCTGCTAATCGCAGCTGTAGACCACGCAAAGCCGGTTCGACGCTGCCGCAAATATGATGCCCAAGAAGTGGAATATCTGTTTCACTGACCGTCCAACAACAGTGTGATCAGACCTAACCGTTCACTATCATGTGGGAATGCGCACAGTGGATCAATCGAAGGACCACCTCTGCAGACTTGCAGACTTTAGAGAGAGAGAGGTCCCTGCATTCCGAAACTGCTGACGTGGTCGACGTGGTCTGTGAATTCCGTGGGGACAATGAAATCGAGGCGGACCAGTTCTTGAAACATTTGGAGCCACTTGTCGCCAAGAAGGTCATAAAAATTCGGTAGAATTCAAGGAGTAGACCGTCCAGCCCTGGCAACATGTTCAGTGCCCCACGTGCCAATGCCAACGTCAGCTCGTCGGATGTGATTGGCAACAGCAAGGTTTCATCGGGTGCCACGTCCGTAGACGCGGGAAAATCGTGCAGCACATCTTCATAACCACGTACGTTCCAGGGATTTTCTATGTACAAGGCCCCGTAGTGCTGGGCGAACGTGTGCGATACGTACTTTTGTGTTACTACGCGTTCGCCGCCTCCGTGTTTATCGCCGTGACGAGTTCACGTTTGTGGTATCGCCTCTCGCTTAGAATGTGATAGACTGACGCTGTTTCGTAGGGGATCTAGTCTTGCACTCTCCAACGGATGCAGAGGCTTTCTAGCTGCTCTAGCTGATGTTTAATAGACGGCCCTTGATGTACGGACGTCTGATGTTCGGACGACGCTGTTTAGTAAAATTCCGACGACGTCCGTTGCCAGTTCGATCCGTCACATCCGTATGACGTCAGGGTCTTACAGAGTGCAGGTTTGACACGTTCCAGCCACCACAGCAACGTGGAAGTGTACGTGAGCAGGTGCCTGAGACAACAACGCCACGTGTCAGCAAAATCGTGCCGACATGCTTCCTCACGCAGCATGGTGATGTTTAGCGTCCATGGGACTGTTCTGCGTCGAGTGAGTTACCGGAGTAGGTTGACAGCGCAGATACACCCGAGTTGATCCTTAAAGGCCGTCAGCCACATTTCTGCTTCATCGATCGCTGTGCGGATGCCATACGAGACACATATCCAGTCCAGTCGACTTGCAGAATGACTGCTAAAGTGCTTATACCTGTGCTGGTTCCCAAAGTGTAAGAGCCGCGTATCGAGGAGAGCGAGATCGCCCGCATCTCGTGGTCGTGCGGTAGCGTTCTCGGTTCCCACGCCCGGGTTCGATTCCCGGCGGGGTCAGGGATTTTCTCTGCCTCGTGATGGCTGGGTGTTGTGTGCTGCCCTTAGGTTAGTTAGGTTTAAGTAGTTCTAAGTTCTAGGGGACTTATGACCACAGCAGTTGAGTCCCATAGTGCTCAGAGCCATTTAGACCGAGATCACGTACCAATGCAAGCCGAGCATGGGACGTAATACGATATCCATGCATAATTGTGGCGACCTACACCGAATAGAAGACGTGGTGTGAAGTGCTGGAGGGTGCGTAGACGTTAGCTAGGTGGACTGCGCCAAGTGTGAGCGCTGTGCCTCGCGCATTCGGCAAGTTCGTTACGTTCATCGCTTCGATGCCATCTCGCAGAAGGATGGCTATTGCTACTGTACCATCACCAGATGATAGGCTGTAGGTGTCGTAGCCATAAAGGTCTAAACGCAGCTCTGGACAAACCTCCTGTAGAAGCGCTATGTCCAAGCCTTCCATTCAAATCATGTCGTGTAACATGCGGGTCTTGATAAAGGCAGCCCATGGTCGGGTGGACACCACACATCCGCTCGACGTACACATACGACGTACATTACTGTATCGTATGGTCCCCCAGTGGGCAGGGCCCTTATGAGTCAGTGTCAGCAACTCGCAACGGAATAGTTATCGATGTGTGCTGCGCATCATCTGCCTCCAGGTTGTCTGCCCAGTCACCAAGAGAGAACAACACATTTTCAGGAATGTTCCTCGATGTGTCCTGTTATCAGGACCACCAGGACTGGGCGAGTGTTCCATACCATCTGGTGTCTGCAGGTGAATGGGGCCGCAACAATCCGTTGCAACTGAAGACGCTGCAACAGAGTCGTCATCTTCCACCAGTTAAACACTTCAGTTAAAAATCGTCTCTTCTGCTGCCGTTTGGATGAGTTTTGCTTGCGGGTCCGCGATTTGACAGCCACAGGAGGATGAGTCTCGGCACGGCCCTCGGGAATCCCTCTCTCTGATCAAGAAAGACACAGCGGCCAGGTGCCGCCGGTGCAACGATAGGCAGAGGCAGCAGGATCTCTGCAACGCTTGGCGGCAGTGCCACTGTCGGGCCGTCGGTGTCGATTCAAGGCAACTTGTAGTGGTTTGAGATGGTATCAGGTTTTGATCATCCAACACATCATGTCGTGCCGCCTACATATATGTCAGTGCTAGAGAGGTCACCGTGGATCGCTGGGGAAGTTCATTGTGGGGCACTTGGACGAGGCGCACTGCAGACACTTACTTCGGACATGGCCTTCCTGGCAGCAATCTGAACAGGTCTTCTGTTGGCTGCCATGTATAACAAGTGCGCGGCAGCTGCCAACAGCATATGATGGAACGTCTTTTTTCTTAGTTCTATGCGCACTTGGCGTACCCCGTTAAGTATAGGGTACGTTTAAAAGTTATTCCATTTATCCTTCGCGTGCCTTGTGTGAACCGCCACTGCCTAAATTTTGATAAATAATCAGCCTCATTCTGCCAACGGCCTTGTGAAAGAGGGCGGAGGAGCACTCTCTTGTCCTAGGGGTGGGAAATTGCCCGTAAAGGTGGAAGAATCAGCAATGATCAACGACATGAGGATGCAGAAGGGAATGGAAACCACTGCATTAAAGACACGTAACGTGTATCCACAGGACATGGGGCCTGTAATTGCAGAAGTGTCATGATGATCTCTCCATTGGCAAAAGATTCCGGAATAGTCCCCCATTCGGATCTACGGGAGGGGACTGCCAAGGGGGAGGTTACCATGAGAAAAAGATTGAATAATCAAAGAAAGGATAACGTTCTACGAGTCGGGGCGTGGAATGTCAGAAGCTTGAACGTAGTAGGGAAACTAGAAAATCTGAAAAGGGAAATACAAAGGCTCAATCTAGATATAATAGCGGTCAGTGAAGTGAAGTGGAAGGAAGACAACGATTTCTGGTTATATGAGTATCGGGTAATATCAACAGCAGCAGAAAATGGTATAACAGGTGTAGGATTCGTTATGAATAGGAAGGTAGGGCAGAGGGTGTGTTACTGTGAACAGTTCAGTGACCGGGTTGTTCTAATCAGAATCGACAGCAGATCAACACCGACAACGATGGTTCAAGTATAGATGACGACGTCACAAGCTGAAGATGAACAGATAGAGAAAGTGTATGGGGACACTGTAAGGGTAATGCAGTATGTAAAGGGTGACGAAAATCTAATAGTCATGGGCGACTGGAATGCAGTTGTAGGGAAAGGAGTAGAAGAAAAGGTTACAGGAGAATATGGGCTTGGGACGAGGAATGAAAGAGGAGAAAGACTAATTGAGTTCTGTAACAAGTTTCAGCTAATAATAGCGAATACCCTGTTCAAGAATCACAAGAGGAGGAGGTATACTTGGAAAAGGCCGGGAGATACGGGAAGATTTCAATTAGATTACATCATGGTCAGACAGAGATTCCGAAATCAGATACTGGATTGTAAGGCGTACCCAGGAGCAGATATAGACTCAGATCACAATATAGTAGTGATGAAGAGTAGGCTGAAGTTCAAGACATTAGTCAGGAAGAATCAATACGCAAAGAAGTGGAATACGGAAGTACTGAGGAATGACGAGATACGTTTGAAGTTCTCTAACGCTATAGATACAGCAATAAGGAATAGCGCAGTAGGCAGTACAGTTGAAGAGGAATGGACATCTCTAGAAAGGGCCATGACAGAAGTTGGGAAGGAAAACATAGGTACAAAGAAGGTAGCTGCGAAGAAACCATGGGTAACAGAAGAAATACTTCAGTTGATTGATGAAAGTAGGAAGTACAAACATGTTCGGGAAAATCGGTAATACAGAAATACAAGTCGCTGAGGAATGAAATAAATAGGAAGTGCAGGGAAGCTAAGACGAAATGGCTGCAGGAAAAATGTGAAGACATCGAAAAAGATATGATTGTCGGAAGGACAGACTCAGCATACAGGAAAGTCAAAACCACCTTTGGTGACATTAAAAGCAACGGTGGTAACATTAAGAGTGCAACGGGAATTCCACTGTTAAATGCAGAGGAGAGAGCAGATAGGTGGAAAGTATACATTGAAAGCCTCTATGAGGGTGAAGATTTGTCTGATGTGATAGAAGAAGAAACAGGAGTCGATTTAGAAGAGATAGGGGATCCAGTATTAGAATCGGAATTTAAAAGATCTTTGGAGGACTTACGGTCAAATAAGGCAGAAGGGATAGATAACATTCCATCAGAATTTCTAAAATCATTGGGGGAAGTGGCAACAAAACAACTATTCACGTTGGTGTGTAGAATATATGAGTCTGGCGACATACCATCTGACTTTCGGAAAAGCATCATCCACACAATTCCGAAGACGGCAAGAGCTGACAAGTGCGAGAATTATCGCACAATCTGCTTAACAGCTCATGCATCGAAGCTGCTTACAAGAATAATATACAGAAGAATGGAAAAGAAAATTGAGAATGCGCTAGGTGACGATCAGTTTGGCTTTAGGAAAAGAAAAGGGACTAGAGAGGCAATTCTGACGTTACGGCTAATAATGGAAGCAAGGCTAAAGAAAAATCAAGACACTTTCATAGGATTTGTCGACCTGGAAAAAGCGTTCGACAATATAAAATGGTGCAAGCTGTTCGAGATTCTGGAAAAAGTAGGGGTAAGCTATAGGGAGAGACGGGTCATATGCAATATGTACAACAACCAAGAGGGAATAATAAGAGTGGACGATCAAGAACGAAGTGCTCGTATTAAGAAGGGGGTAAGACAAGGCTGTAGCCTTTCGCCCCTACTCTTCAATCTGTACATCGAGGAAGCAATGATGGAAATAAAAGAAAGGTTCAGCAGTGGAATTAAAAAACAAGGTGAAAGGATATCAATGATACGATTCGCTGATGACATTGCTATCCTGAGTGAAAGTGAAGAAGAATTAAATGATCTGCTGAACGGAATGAACAATCTAATGAGTACCCAGCATGGTTTGAGAGTAAATCGGAGAAAGACGAAGGTAATGAGAAGTAATAGAAATGAGAACAGCCAGAAACCTAACATCAGGATTGATGGCCACGAAGTCAATGAAGTTAAGGAATTCTGCTACCTAGGCAGTAAAATAACCAATGACGGACGGAGCAAGGAGGACATCAAAAGCAGACTCGCTATGACAAAAAAGGCATTTCTGGCCAAGAGAAGTCTACTATTATCAAATACCGGCCTTAATTTGAGGAAGAAATTTCTGAGGATGTACGTCTGAAGTACAGCATTGCATGGTAGTGAAACATGGACTGTGGGAAAACCGGAACAGAAGAGAATCGAAGCATTTGAGATGTGGTGCTATAGAGCGAATGTTGAAAATTAGGTGGACTGATAAGGTAAGGAATGAGGAGGTTCTGCCCGCATCTCGTGGTCGTGCGGTAGCGTTCTCGCTTCCCACGCCCGGGTTCCCGGGTTCGATTCTCGGCGAGGTCAGGGATTTTCTCTGCCTCGTGATGGCTGGGTGTTGTGTGATGTCCTTAGGTTAGTTAGGTTTAAGTAGTTCTAAGTTCTAGGGGACTGATGACCATAGATGTTAAGTCCTATAGTGCTCAGAGCCATTTGAACCATTTTTTTTGTTTTAGGAGGTTCTACGCAGAATCGGAGAGGAAAGGAATATGTGGAAAACACTGATAAGGAGAAGGGACAGGATGATAGGACATCTGCTAAGACATGAGGGAATGACTTCCATGGTACTAGAGGGAGCTGCAGAGGGTAAAAACTGTAGAGGAAGACAGAGATTGGAATACGTCAAGCAAATAATTAAGGACGTAGGTTGCAAGTGCTACTCTGAGATGAAGAGGTTAGCACAGGAAAGGAATTCGTGGCGGGCCGCATCAAACCAGTCAGTAGACTGATGACAAAAAAAAAAAAAAAGTGCCTCAAACTCTGCCATATGGCCGCAGTGCGTCAGCGACGAGGTGGTGGGAACTTCGGACAGCAGGTCAAAGACGGATCCTGTACGCACCCCTAGACCAACATGATCAACTTCTGCCTCGCTTACATTACCTTCAGCGTGGCAGAAGCGGAAGCCGTTAATAGGTCGTCTGTCACAGGCCGCTTCGTCAATCAATTTGAGGTACACTGTGTTGGATACAGTGGACAACTGGTTGGTCATCAGTTCTTGCCGTTGTAAGTGCACAGCGCCTCGAAGAAATCGTTCTGTTTTATGGGCCTTCGACCTTCTACACGATGTCTTGAACGTTAGTTTGATTGTAAGTTGTCGAATAGCGTTTCGGTACAGGGACTATAAGTCAGTAGAACGGACGACCGCGCGCTAGCGGGTAAACAACAACTACTGCGGAGAGCTGTTTGGCGTCCCGAGACCGTCCACTCGGTGTCACGGCTGAAAGCCGACTGAATTCGGCCATCGGAACACGCTTGTCATTCGATCCAAGTTCCAGGTTATTACACACTGTTAACATAGCGTCACTTACCCATGAATCTCTCACTTGTCGTTTCTGATTCCCGCAAGAGATCGGCGTTGCTGTGGAACCATACTGAAAGAACGGGTCTCTAGTCGTCGCATCCTATTAAGAAATACACAAATCTGGTGTCTGTTCCTTCGGACATGTGCGAAAGAACAACTACCACATGCCTGTATGTAGCTCCTCATTAGTTTCGTCCTTCGGCTATGATACGTCGTGGTATGGGAAAACTTAACCAAAACGTAAGGTAAGCAGAGCTCAAAGACTGCAGGGAGTGAAAGCGTAGACCCAAATGAGGTTACAGTTTCAAACACAATTTAATTATTAAACATTAAAAAACACTTGTTCACTGGTATATATCACAAAACCCACTAAATTTTTTGAACTCCAGGCCTGAAGGACCGCTGAACATTCACAACTGTAATGTCAGAATGACAACCTTAAGATTTAACATAAGAGATAATCACGGTCTGAAGGACCCAGCACTTTTGATTAATTATTGACCAATACAATAAGTTACTGAAAGGAATGACTTTAATCATTCGGCCAGAAGAGTCAATCAAATATAACCACAAATGATGTTTTGATAATGCTACAAGAATGCAAAACCAACAGTTAATTTACTTCGTCCAAAGGAGCAGTAAAGTTTTTTTTTTTTATGAAACAAGCTAACAAGATAAAATTAATAACCGAAAAGGGGTAGTGACGTCGCCACTCGGCCTGAAGGGCCTGAATATCAGTAGTAATAAATATTTGAGAATGGTTGAAGTTAGTGAGCTAGCACTTAAAACCAGCCCGTGCTCCTCACCACTAGGAAAAATTTACAATCAACTGTGCTAGGTTCAAATGGTTCAAATGGCTCTGAGCACTATGGGACTCAACTGCTGTGGTCATAAGTCCCCTAGAACTTAGAACTACTTAAACCTAACTAACCTAAGGACATCACACACATCCAAGCCCGAGGCAGGATTCGAACTTGCGACCGTAGCAGTCGCACGGTTCCGGACTGCGCGCCTAGAACCGCGAGACCACCGCGGCCGGCAACTGTGCTAGGTTTGCCTGCTTTAGCAATATGGCACAGACCAGCAGAACAACTAGAAACTTCACCAACGTGGGGAATCGTCAACATAGGGCATAACAGCACCTCTCTATAACACATAAAATAAAAATTACTAAACATTGAAACACATGGTTCAAAATAAAGCACCAATCCAGGCAGAAACTATTAATGACGCCCACTGGGCTTCGTAAATCTTCGGCGTAGTAAATGTGACCGCCAGTACTAAATAATAATAATAATAATAATACTCAACAAATTGTAAAATACAAGATCGTTATTGCACTTGGGTCAGAATAAAATTTCAACCACAGATAATATTTTAGGTTCAGTTATTAAGGTTGAAAGAGTTAACACTCTTTTCTAGTGATAGTTACACTTGACAATATAACAGCAGATCATTGAACCGGGATTTCGGGAACGCCTGAGCGTACTAAAATTGCGAAACACCATGGCACACGACCTTAGAGCTAGACACACCCGACGACACGGGCAGAAATTGAGTGAGACACATCAAGTCAAGAAATTCTCACCGTTAGTCCAGAAGGCAGACAAGCATTCGGCGACAGGTTGCAACCTGCACCAACTCAAGTTATGTCAATCGCCCCAGTTCCGCCATAGCAACGAGGACACGCCTCGTCAACAATTGCCACGCCGAGCTTCCTTATCACACAGCCCGTCCAGAACGACTGCCGCCGTCCCGAGTACACACGCTCGTAGTAATCATGTGCGCTCACGGGAAGTTATACCACCTTTCCGGCAACATTGCAGTGCCACAGAACCGTAAACTAAACTCCCCGTGTCACTCCGACAGCAGCATTCGATACTCTCGTCGTCAGCAGGTCTCTCCCCAGAACGCAGTGCCCTCCGAAATTTAAAAGCAAACGGACCAATCGCGGCAGAGCAAAACCAAGGCTCCGGAAGACGACACACCACACCTAGGCAAAGATGAAGATGATACGGTTCAGGTTTCAAAAATGGTTCAAATGGCTCTGAGCACTATGGGACTCAACTGCTGAGGTCATTAGTCCCCTAGAACTTAGAACTAGTTAAACCTAACTAACCTAAGGACATCACACACATCCATGCCCGAGGCAGGATTCGAACCTGCGACCGTAGCGGTCTCGCGGTTCCAGACTGCAGCGCCAGAAACGCGCGGCCACGGTTCAGGTTTACTCTGAATAATATTCTGTACTCAATCCATTCAACAGACGCTGTAATTTTTCTTCACTTTCACGTAGGACAACATTCTCACCAGCGAGACTTACGTGGAAGTAATGATACGTTACAGCAACAGTGTTTATCGACGTCGAGCAGCCTGCTGGGACAAACTGTTCGGTGCTCCTCATCGGAGGGCAGCAGTGGGCAAAGGGGCCTGTATACGATGAGAACGTGCGGACGAACGGCAGTCGGGCAGACTGCGTCGACAGCCCCGCCGTACCCCGGATTGCCCAGTAGCGGAGTGAACGCGCCTCCCAAGGGGCGGCCAAGAACGTCCCGAGGGCGGCGCCAGAGGAGGTTACGAGTGCTGCCCGGTAGCCAGGCGTATGGAGGGTGGGGGTGGCGGAGGGCCTGCGGCTGCGGCGCTTCTGCCAACTTGCGGCCGCCGGCGCGGGCCTGACTGCCAACTCAAACAGCGAATGGGCGCAACTCCGCCGCGAGGCGTGCGGTTTCCTCACCCTCTGCCACCGCTCGGCGCAGATGCACATTTGGCATTGGCGGGTTGCTGCCAAACACCTACACGTCCAAAGTCAGTTAGCAAACTCGCCGGCACCCTCCGTGCTATGCCCGAACGCCACGCTCCGATATGTGGGAGTAAGGCTTTACAGTGTCAATAGGACAATATTTCCCACACATCTCCAACGTAAATATGTTTGAAATTATCAGAAAAGTAGGTGTTAACTATGGAAGAGGAGAGTGGGATTCGATTTATATAAAGGACAAGCAGCAATACGAATAGATGTTTAAGAACAAAGTCCTCGGTTTTGAGAGAGGGCAAATCAGGAATGCAGTCTTCCTCCTACACTGCTGAATCTATTAATCAAAGAAGCGAAGACGAAAATAAAAGAAGGGATTGAGAGTAAAAGTATATCGTAACATGGAGACTTTTCCAAAAGAGAGCATCTTACATGACACGGATACAGAGACTGTACAGACTGGTCTCCGTCACAAAGAGAGAGCCGACAAGAATTACCTTATCAGTTTCAATTACAGATCTGGGCTGACTGCAAAGTTCCTAGATCATTCATAGTGGTCTCAAAATACACAGTTCATTCATTAATAGTCAGGAAACTCAATCAATGTATGTAATTATAACTAAGATACATTCATAGCAAAATTAAACCAATTGCAGAGAAAATGAAGTGTTTTGACCTAGGCTTCGGCCACTTCTAAGAGTGTCTTCGTCAGAAATAAAACATTGAAAAATGGCATATCACGTATAAAATAAATATGAAGCGATAACGTTTTAGTCACGCTAAAGCGTTATCGCTTCATATTTATTTTATACGTGAAATGCCATTTTATATAAAATATTTAACAGTTTTTTCCTCAGTTGTATATTCACGTTCCATCAAGTAGGTTTCTCTACCTTTGTAATGATTGCTTAGCCGTTAAAATGGTGATTTTTAATATCTTTGGTGCCTGTCATATTCCTCTTTCTCAAGGTGTCTAAGTATCTGAAGTTTTATGCAAGTATAACAGGCGTTCAAAAAGAAACGAGTCGGAGGTATAGTTACAGAAACCAGTACCTGTATGTTAGAAGTATTGACCCTGGCTGTTGAGACACTTGTCGCACTGCGACACAAAAGCGGTGAAAGGCAGGCTCATAAAATTCCCGGGTCTGCGATGTTAACCCGATCCTCATGTACAGCTGGACGTCGCCGTTCGAGGTAAATCGTTTGCCCCTCAGAGCGTTTTTAAGGGGACCAAAAATGGCGTAATCACAGGGAGAGAGGTCCGGACTGTATGGACGGTGGCCGAGAACCTCAAATTTGAATTTCTGCAGTAGTGCTGCGACTGTGTTGGCCGTATGAGGCTTTGCATTGCTGTGGAGCAGAATGACCCCACAGGTGAGATTACCTGGTCGCTTTAATTTGATCGCTTGGCGAAGTGCGGTCAAGGTTTGCGAGGAACGCTGGGTATTCACAGTTGTCCCGTGCTGCAGGAAGTGAATCGGAAGGGGGTCATCTTGGTCATAGAAGAACGTCAGCATAACCTTTCTTGCACTTGTGTGGATGGCTCTGGCTTCGTTTGGTGGTGGTGACCCTGGATGCTTCCAATGGAGACTTCGTCGTTTTGATTTTGATTCGAAGTGATGACACCATGACTCATCTCCAGCCACCACTCTTGTCACGAACGCATTTCCTGCCCGAGCATAGCGCTGCAGATGAGCAACGCATTGGGCCATTCGACATGCTTCCTAGCGTGGTTGAAGACTGTGTGGTACCAACTGGGAACACACTTTGCGCATGCGCAGTCGTTCCTTCATTATGGTCTGAAAACTTCCGACGCTCAATCCGACCACGGCAACTACGGCTTTCTCACTCGGCGACCCTGGGTAACGAGTGCATCCACCAGCTGGATGTTGTCATCGGTAATGCAGTGTGTGTTCCAGACCGTGCATTATCGGCTAACGATACTCATCCTTCCCTGCAGCGCTTGTGCCACACCTTGACCCTTGCAAGGGACATGCTGTGTTCGCCTTACACTTGTGACATTCGTCGATGAATGTCCGTTCCTCTTACTCCTTCCGCTGTCAGAAAACGAACAACACCTCACTGCTCTTCTGTTGACGCCTACTTGTCACTGTTTGTAAGGCGACTGGCAGCGTTGGACGATTGATGCATGTTGCTGCTAGCTCTGTATAGTCACGTGACGTGCATGCGTGCCCTCTAGAGCAGGACTGTGAACTACCACGCTGTGGTCGGAACCACACCTCGTTCACACGCCACGATATTACCCTCCTGTCACCGATTTGCGCAATCCACACTCCTGCTCGTTTCTTTTTGAACGCCCCTTATACTTCCTCAATACATTGTGTCCTACCCTAATGTTATTGTTCTCTTCATTTCTTTTGTACCACTGACAATACACTTTGATTTCTAAGGAAGAGTATTATCATTGGTACAGAGGACAAAATAACTGCCGTAACGGACACATTGTTAGAAATTCCAATGAAGCAGGTAAATTACTCAGATAAGAAAAAAAATTTGTTTTATGGAACCCTACAGTCTCATCTAAATAGGCCTACTCCTGAGTTCAGTGAGTTCACTTCTGTTTTCCGGAATTATTGATGGTCTTACTTCCATAATTTGCTGGAGACAGTGGATTTCAAAGCCAAATTAATTTTTGAGGACCAGACAGCAACAGCTCGTCACTTTGCCCGTCAGCGCGCCGCGCCGCACTCGAGCCGGAGACGCCGCTAACAGCAGGGGGAGGGCCCGCCTTTTGTCGCTTAAGCCGCTCCACCGCTCTGCGCCGGCGCCCCCTTTGTCCACGTCTTTAATCCGCGCCCTGCTTCGCGCCCTTCGGGGCCGCCTACGTCACTCGCGCCCTTTCCCCCCACGGCCCAGACGAGGGTCTGCTCCTTCGGCTTAAACGAGCTGCTCGCGGCCACTTTGCCGCCACCTTAGGCCGCAGCCTGTCATCGGCTGACGTACAAGACAGCGGCCATAACGGTTTGCCTGTGCATCAAACGTACGAAATTTGTACAGATAATGCGGTTTTCTCTGTCGATATTTTGTTGTTTATTCATTCATAATTCCTTTTTAGACGTGTAATACTTTTATTCACTCCCGTTCATCTCCTCAAACTTCTCTTCCCCCTCTCCCGTCTCTTTCTCCTCTGTCTCACTCGGTCGCGCGGCCAACTGAAGTCTTATTCGAAATAAACTGTCAGGCTAGAAATTGAAATGAAACGTTTTATATGAATGTGGTGTGCCTGTTCTTTCGGATTTGTTCGAAATAACAGACACCACGCTTTCATATAATTTGGTTGGTCCAGCTGGACAATGAAGCCACCTTCACCATTGTGTGACTCTCAAAGAGCGAATATGGAAGAAATGGACAGGGACAAGGGGGTAGGTGGCGCACGATGGGAGTATGGATCGGCCGTGAGGCGTGCCGAGATAGTCCGCGAAGTTGCGATAACGCTGTGTTCCGGATGGTGCAGTGCTTAACACAGTTGCCTTGTAAGAAGCAGATCACGCTTTCGAATACCTGTGCGCTACACATTTTCACTCGTCGCCAGTGATTCCCCATAATGTCCCGATGCAGCTGACAGTAGTGATCTCTTCCCTTTCCTTTCTTCCACTCTCCACATTCCGTTTACAAGATATGAAACTCATGTAGCGTTGGGCTATTGTAAGAGGTCCGACCGGTTGTAATTTCGATGTATTGCTCACGCGCTCCCTGCGATATGTAAGGTATAAGACAATCTCAGACCAGAGATGACTGCAGTAGCAACTGTGTAGCTGTAGCAGTAAGTTGTTGCTAGCGAGCAGTCTGGTGTATCGTGTTGGCTGGGCCGGTCGTGGTGCAGCGATGCCGGAGCCTGAGCATTATTGTATAAGGTAAAAGCAGCCTCGCGCATATATAGTTTTGTTATCTCAAGTCCCATGTAAATGTTTCAAAAATCTCCTCTTTCTCATAAAAAGTAACTTTTAACAACCATTCATATCAATTTAAAGAATTTACTAATTTCTCCACTCCATGATCATCCCGATTATTGCAAAAGAAAAATCAGTTGTTTCCTTTCATAAATGACAAATTTATCGGCCAGCATTGCACAGGGCTGTGCCAGAAAAATTTATTATAAGAGCAGATATATATGCGTTATCCGGCGACTTCATTGAGGTAAGAATTTTTCTTTTCTCATTCAGAATGATCTTTCAGGGCCATGACGCAGCACTGCTGACGTCCAAAATGTACCTGGTTAAACTCACAGTCAATTATTGAAAAGTTATAAGTGAGCGACAATTTAATTGAGAGGTTAGTTACATTTTATTATTACCAGGTTACTGAATTTATTTTTTGTTGGGACGTTACACTGAATGTGAACGACATAATTATAATTTTTACTGTTGAGAAGTTTAGGAATTTTTCAGTTTTGAGGTTACACTAAATGTGAATATTATTCATCTAATTTTTAATGTGGGGAGGTTACACCATATCTCGAACTGCCACGACATGCGTTTGAGTGAAATGTGTGTTCTCCCATGCTGACGTCACAACTCACCGTCTAAATGGTTCAAATGACTCTGAGCGCTTTGGGACTTAACATCTGTGGTCATCAGTCCCGTAGAACTTAGAACTACTTAAACCTAACTAACCTAAGGACGGCACACACATCCATTCCCGAGGCAGGAATCGAACCTGCGACCGTAGCGGTCACGCGGTACCAGACTGAAGCGCCTAGAACCGCACTGCCACGCCGTCCGGAACCGCGTGACTGCTACGGTCGCAGGTTCGAATCCTGCCTCGGGCATGGATGTGTGTGCTGTCCTTAGGTTAGTTAGGTTCAAGTAGTTCTAAGTTCTAGGGGACTGATGACCACAGTAGTTAAGTCCCATAGTGCTCAGAGCCATTTGAACCATTTGAGCCACACCGTCATGCTAACTCACCGTCTATTGTCGGGTTTACGGCCCTTCGTTCTCTTCCCCCCCACCCCCCAAGAACCATGGCCCTTGCCGTTGATGAGTAGGCTAGCGTGCTCAGCGATACAAATAGCCGTTCCGTAGGGCAACCACAACAGAGGGGCATTTCTTGAGAGGACAAACAAACGTGTCGTTCCTGAAGTGGGGCAGCAACCTTTTCAGTAGTTGCAGGATCAACAGTGTGGATGATTGGCTCATCTGGCCTTGTAACACCAACCATAACGGCCATGCTGTGCTGGTACTGCGAACGGCTGAAAGCAAGGCGAACTATAGCCGTAATTTTTCCCGAAGGCATGCAGCTTTACTGTACGGTTAAATGGTGATGGCATCCTCTTGGGTAAAATACACTCCTGGAAATGGAAAAAAGAACACATTGATACCGGTGTGTCAGACCCACCATACTTGCTCCGGACACTGCGAGAGGGCTGTACAAGCAATGATCACACGCACGGCACAGCGGACACACCAGGAACCGCGGTGTTGGCCGTCGAATGGCGCTAGCTGCGCAGCATTTGTGCACCGCCGCCGTCAGTGTCAGCCAGTTTGCCGTGGCATACGAAGCTCCATCGCAGTCTTTAACACTGGTAGCATGCCGCGACAGCGTGCACGTGAACCGTATGTGCAGTTGACGGACTTTGAACGAGGGCGAATAGTGGGCATGCGGGAGGCCGGGTGGACGTACCGCCGAATTGCTCAACACGTGGGGCGTGAGGTCTCCACAGTACATCGATGTTGTCGCCAGTGGTTTGGCGGAAGGTGCACGTGCGCGTCGACCTGGAACCGGACCGCAGCGACGCACGGATGCACGCCAAAACCGTAGGATCCTACGCAGTGCCGTAGGGGACCGCACCGCCACTTCCCAGCAAATTAGGGACATTGTTGCTCCTGGGGTATCGGCGAGGACCATTCGCAACCGTCTCCATGAAGCTGGGCTTCGGTCCCGCACACCGTTAGGCCGTCTTCCGCTCACGCCCCAACATCGTGCAGCCCGCCTCCAGTGGTGTCGCGACAGGCGTGAATGGGGGGACGAATGGAGACGTGTCGTCTTCAGCGATGAGAGTCGCTTCTGCCTTGGTGCCAATGATGGTCGTATGCGTGTTTGGCGCCGTGCAGGTGAGCGCCACAATCAGGACTGCATACGACCGAGGCACACAGGGCCAACACCCGGCATCATGGTGTGGGGAGGGATCTCCTACACTGGCTGTACACCACTGGTGATCGTCGAGGGGACACTGAATAGTGCACGGTACATCCAAACCGTCATCGAACCCATCGTTCTACCATTCCTAGACCGGCAAGGGAACTTGCTGTTCCAACAGGACAATGCACGTCCGCATGTATCCCGTGCCACCCAACGTGCTCTAGAAGGTGTAAGTCAACTACCCTGGCCAGCAAGATATCCGGATCTGTCCCCCATTGAGCATGTTTGGGACTGGATGAAGCGTCGTCTCACGCGGTCTGCACGTCCGGCACGAACGCTGGTCCAACTGAGGCGCCAGGTGGAAATGGCATGGCAAGCCGTTCCACAGGACTACATCCAGCATCTCTACAATCGTCTCCATGGGAGAATAGCAGCCTGCATTGCTGCGAAAGGTGGATATACACTGTACTAGTGCCGACATTGTGCATGCTCTGTTGCCTGTGTCTATGTGCCTGTGGTTCTGTCAGTGTGATCATGTGATGTATCTGACCCCCAGGAATGTGTCAATAAAGTTTCCCCTTCCTGGGACAATGAATTCACGGTGTTCTTATTACAATTTCCAGGAGTGTATTCTGGAGGTAGTATAGTCCATCATTCGGATCTCTGGGAGGGGACTACTCAGGAGTACGTCGTTATCAGAAGAAAGAAAACTGGCATTCTACGGATGGGAGAGTGGAATGTCAGATGTCTTAATCGTTCAGGTACGTTAGAAAATTTGGAAAGGGAAACGGATAGGTTAAAATTAGATGTAGTGGGAATTAGTGAAGTTCTGTGGCCGGAGGAACAAGGCTTCTGGTCAGATGAATACAGGGCTATAAATATAAAATCAAATAGGGGTAATGCAGGAATTGGTTTAATAATGAATAAAAAATGGGAGTGCGGGTAAGCTACTACAAACAGCATAGTGAACGCATTATTGTGGCCAAGGTAGACACGAAGCCATCGCCTACCACAGTAGTACAAGTTTATATGCCAACTAGCTCCACAGCTGACGAAGAGGTTGATGAATTGTATGATAAGATAAAAGAAATTATTCAGGTAGTGAAGGGAGACGAAAATTTAATAGTCATGGGTGACTGGAATTCGATAGTAGGAAAAGGAAGAGAAGGAAACGTAGTAGGTGCATATGGAATGGGATAAGAAATGAAAGAGGAAGCCACCCGGTAGAATTTTGCACAGAACATAACTTAGTTACAGCTAACACTTGGTTCAATAATCATGAAAGAAAGTTGTAAACATGGAAGAGGCTTGGAGATTCTGGAAGGTTTCAGATAGATTATGTAATGGCAAGCCTGAGACTAAGGAACCAGGTTTTAAATTGTTAGATATTTCCAGGGGCAGATGTGGACTCTGATCTCAGTCTATTGTTTATGAACTGTAGATTAAAACTGAAGAAACTACAAAAAGGTGGGAATATAAGGAGATGGGACCTGGATAAACTGAGAGAATCAGAGGTTGTACAGAGTTTCAGGGAGAACGTAAGGGAACATTTGACAGGAATGGGGGTAGCTTTGAGTGATGAAATGGAGAAGGCAGCAGAGGATCAAGTAGTTAAAAATATGAAGGTCTGTAGAATTCCTCGGGTAACCGAAAATATAATGAATTTAATTGATGAAAGGAGAAAATATAAAAACGCTGTAAATGAAGCAGTCAAAAAGGAATATAAACGTCTGAAAAATGAGATCGACAGGAAGTGCAAAATGGCTAAGCAGGGATGGATAGAGGACAAATGTAAGGATGCATAGGCATGCAACACTATCTGTAAAATAGATACTGCCTACAGAAAAATTAAAGAGACGTTTGGAGAAAAGAGAACCACTTGTATGAGTATCAAGAGCTCAGATGGAAACCCAGTTCTAAGCAAAGAAGGGAAAGCAGAGAGGTGGAAGGAGTAAACAGAGGGTCTATACAAGGGCGATGTACTTGAGGACAATATTTTGGAAATGGAAGAAGATGTAGATGAAGATGAAATGGGAGATATGATACTGCGTGAAGAGCACTGAAAGACCTAAGTCGAAACAAGGCCCCGGGAGGAGACAGCATTCCATTAGAGCTACTGACAGCCTTGTGAGAACCGGCCCTGACAAAACTCTACCATCTCGTCAGCAAGATGTATGAGACAGGCGAAGTACTCTCAGACTTCAGGAAGAATATCATAATTCCTATCTCAAGGAAAGTAGATGTTCACAGATTTGAAAATTACCGAACTATCAGTTTAATAAGTCACGGCTGCAAAATACTAACACGAATTCTTTACAGACGAATGGAAAAATTGGTAGAGGTCGACCTCGGGGGAGATCAGTTTGGATGGCTCAAAATGGTTCAAATGGCTCTGAGCACTATGGGACTCAACATCTGTGGTCATAAGTCCCCTAGAACTTAGAACTACTTAAACTTAACTAACCTAAGGACATCACACACATCCATGCCCGAGGCAGGATTCGAACCTGCGACCGTAGCAGTCGCGCGGTTCCTGACTGAGCGCCTAGAGCCGCTAGACCTCCGCGGCCGATCAGTTTGGATTCCGTAGACATTTTGGAACATGTGAGGCCATACTGACCCTACAACTTATCTCAGAAGATAGATTAAGGAAAGGCAAACCTACGTTTCTAACATTTGTAGACTTAGAGAAAGGTGTTGACAATGTTGACTGGAATTGTCTCTTTCCAATTCTAATGGTGGCTGGGGCGGGGGGGGGGGGGGGAGGTGAGGGGAGAGAAAGGCTATTTGCAATTTGTACTGAAACCAGATGGCAGTTAAAAGAGTCGAGTGGCTTGAAAGGAAAGCAGTGGTTGGGAAGGGAGTGAGACAGGGTTGTTGCTTACCCCGATGTTGTTCAATATGTATATTGAGCATGCAGTAAAGGAAACAAAAGAAAAATTTGGAGTAGGAATTAAAATCCATGGAGAAGAAATAAAAAATTTAGGTTCACTGATGACATTCCAATTATGTCAGAGACAGCAAAGGACCTGGAAGAGCAGTTGAAGGGAATGGACAGTGTCTTGAAAGGAGGATATAAGGTGAACATCAACAAAAGCAAAACGAAGATAATTGTATATACTCGAATTAAACCGGGTGATGCTGAAAGAATTAGATTAGGAAATGAGACGCTTAAAGTAATAAATGAATTTTACTATTTGGGGCGAAAAATAACTGATGATGGTCGAAGTAGAGAGAATATAAAATGTAGACTGGCAATGGCAAGGAGAGCCTTTCTGTGGAAGAGAAATTTGTTAACATCGAGTATAGATTTAAGTATCAGGAAGTCGTTTCTGAAGGTATTTGTATGGAGTGTAGCCATGTATGGTAACGAAACATCGACGATAAATAGTTTACAAGAAGAGAATAGAGGCTTTAAAAATGTGGTGCTACAGAAGAATGCTGAAGATTAGATGGGTAGATCATGTAACTAATGAGGAGATACTAAAAAGAATTGGGGAGAAGAGGAGTTTGTTGCACAACTTAACTTGAATATGGGATCGGCTTGTAGGACATGTTCTGAGGCATCAAGGGATCACCAATTAATTATTGTATGGCAGCGTGGAGGGTAAAAATCGTAGAGAGAGACCAAGAGATGAATACACTAAGCAGATTCTGAAGGATGTGTGTTGCAGTAGGTACTGGGAGATGAAGACGCTGGCACAGGTTAGAGTAGCATGGAGAGCTGCATCAAACCAGTCTCGGGACTGAAGACCACAACAACAACACTGCTTAAGTTTCTCGCTTCCTGTGGACTGCAGTTTCATAGTAGGACGATCCACTTTTAAGAACCTTTGCTGTTCACCGACGCCTGAATCCACGGCATTAGCAAGGCGTAGCGATCTAGAATCCAAAGGACTGGGAGACAGCATGACGTTCCGCAGTACTCACATATATGTTTACTCTTATTACTATCCAACAAAAGTGTATTTCCTCTGAAAAATTTACAAATGATCGTTTCACTCTGAGCCGAATGGCTCATGAGGTTAACACACTTCGCATGTTTCTTTCATCTTCTTCCTATTTTCAAAATCTGCACTTAGAAACGTCCATGTGGTGCAAGTAAATGAGTCATACATGTCGATATCTTCATTAAAAAACCTGACTTCCACAATAACGATGGCTGCTAAGTTCACATACGGTGTTTCGTTGGCTTTGGAGGTGTATGTGGAGCGGTAGAAGGAGGAAGATATGGAGGACACAGTCTGCTAAATTCGTTGACACATAGGACGTAGTTGGCGGTCGGATCTCCATGTTAAAATTCTAAGTAATTGTAAGTAAAAACGAGCAAAGTTAACTCACTAGAGGTCAAAGCGAACTGTTAGAAAGTTTGCACGTTTTGGAAAACTTCCACACATCTAGATGTAAGAGACAGTGTGTGTGTGCGTGTATATATATATATATATGTGTGTGTGTGTGTGTGTGTGTGTGTATGTGTGTTTGTGTGTGTGTGTGTGTGTGAAAGAGAGAGAGAAAGAGAGGAGCTTGAGTTAGATGTGGTACCGAAAGCACTACTGGCCACTAGCACTGCAACACCAGGAAGGGTAGCAGTTCGCGAAATTCTACTTATACTGTAACACTACATCCTCCCCAGATTTACCACGTGTCGCGGCTCATAAGTGTGTGCCCACACAAGGCTCCTGAGGAAAAGAGAGATAATAATTAATAATAATCTAAGGGCCGCACTAGTTCCTGAAACAAACTTTACTCTGCTATTGTGCTCTGGTCTATGTGAAGCTAAATGGTTATAATTTCCTGTTTCATTATTTAAATACTAAGATACCTTTACACACACGAAATTTTGTCTGCAAATGCATAAATAATATATGTATACAAGTATTTTAAGTGGTTTGACCACAAAACTTAATAGTCACATAAGTAACGTTCAATTCATCATGACTGGCCACAAATATTGTTACTCTACTGACAAATATTTTTTAGTTTCTGTTCTACTTAATAGTGATACCGGTAACGATTTCTGTCGTTCCAACTTAGTCTGAACAATCAGCAAAGCCTCTGCACTTTCTACAGTGTGCTCCTTTCCTACTTTTTCTTAGAAATTCCTTAGCAGTTGAGAAATTATTGGAATATTTATTGTTGTCGCTTAGTTTGAGTTGTGGCACTATGTCAGCTATATTGGAAGAATTAGTAAATTCCTCAACGGATGAAAGGACACGGAAGTTTAAGATCATGGAAGTAACGCATCTGAAAGTAAGTATTCTGATAATACTGGTGACAGTCCAAAGCCTGTACATATTAGTATACAGTATTGTGTTTCCTGAAAATAGTAATATAGGATAGCACCTACACCCAACAGCACAGCTTCAAATATCATCAAGAGTACCCCAGGGAATACCACGTCTGCAGAAAGCAGAATAAGTGACGTAACAAGTTCATCTGAAGTAGCATTTTGCACACTGCTCAAAATCAAATAATTGAGATGTCAAATATTGAGTTTCGGAACATCCTTCCTGGAACTTCAGAAGTCGCTGGTACCAGAATAAAAGACGTCAGGGAAACATTTCCCAAGAATGGAAGATTCTCTGAGAAAGACCAGGTGCCTCCAAAACCCTGGAGGTGTGACAGGTGTGTCGGGATCAGTCACAACAAGAAAATCTATTAAACGTGGATATTGTAGACTCTGTCCAAAAGCAATGCCAATTAAAAAAAAACAACATACAGTGTAAAAATAGTAAGCTTGTTAGCAAAACACATATCACGTTGTTGTATCCAAACTGCAATGAGTAAGAATAAAAGTTAGAAAATAAATGATAGCACATTGTAAAACAATTGTCTCTGTTGAAAACTATTGTTTCCGGTTTATGATTTTGTCGGTATTTATGTGACAGCTTGTGCCCGAACTGTAGTCAGTAAAGTAACAAGAGAAGCATGACAAGAAGTGTGACGTAATGCTTTCTAAGAAGGATGCCTAACTGAATATAGTCTGTTGTTCCCAATTTATCCTGTGTGAATACTACAATTTTCTTAAATAAAGTTCTGTCAATTATTATTATTGTTATCATTATAAACATTTTTAAAAATAAAGTTCGGAGTACTGTTTCTATCATCATTTTCAACAACATACTGGTATATAACAACGTCAACAACTCTACAAAATATGTGTGTTAGTAGAAGTTTTGCGAAGTATTTTAATGCCGCGTCATACTGGCCTGAACATAAATTTGTATAATAAAAGTGAACAGAGCATCAGGGTATCAGGGTTATTCCGCTTGCAGTTTCGGCCTCCACTTCCGGGCTCTTCTCAAGTGAATCATGGATGAGCGGGGGCGTCTGGCCGTGCTGCCCCCACCCCGTCCTGTGTCTGCCATCACAGCCAGTCGGCAATAGGGATGAGAAAAACCGATCGGTTAAAACCGAAACCGGTATTTTAATACTGAATAACTGGTATTTTTCGGTATTTGTTTGGTCAAAGTAATAACAAGTGTTATTTATCTTTTATTAATAACCAAAAAGAATATAAAGTAGCTGATCTGCTCCCAGTGTCTACATAATATGCCTTTATCTGATTGTAGCCTGAGGTTCTTCAACCTCAGTTTTCACCGTTCAGCACTGAAAATTCTTAGCGCCCAAATAGTAGTATAATCCTAATTACAACATGAGTTTTGAACAGAATTTCAAAAAAAGATTGGAATCAATAGAAGAATAGTGGTGATTTTTTTGTAATATTCAACGACTTATCACTCTTAAAGAAAAGCAGTAAACAACGGATGGATTAAATTTTCTTTAATTTCCTATTTAGTATTTTCATTCTATGTATCTTCAAACTTCTTCAAACTTTGTTCGATTTCTACGTTTATTATAGGAAATAATAGGAATAAAAAACCGAAAACCAAATATTTCAGAAACGGGTTAATTTGAGAGGTTTTAGCCGCCAGGTAAAACTGGCATGTAGAAAAACCATTATTACCGATAACCGGTATTTTCGACGATAGCCGTCAACCCTAATCGGCAACGGTCCTGTGTTTTAGAGTAGGGGATTCACTGAAGAGCAGTGACGCGCTTGCAGCTAGTCAAAGTTTTTCTCTGCTTTATTGTGAGCAGAAAGTCATGATGTCACTCATGTACAGATGTTACAGTTTCCAGTCGCGGGGCACCACTACATCGCTCCTCGCCCGAACATCACCAGGACTAACCACATTGTATGAAATAACCGTAATCACCTACTCTGTAACCGCAGTCACTATCTCAACGGTTCTAGCATGACAGGATCTATTCGTGCATTCTCAGCCAAGCACAATATAGCATTGTTTTGGTAGAAACAATTTTTTTTTTATGTACGTACTATTAGTCACAAAGCTGCCACCTCTTGTAAAAACAATGCCTCTAGTCTGACTTTGAGTGAAACTGAACTTGGATCAAAGATACGGGTACTTCATTTCTTACTCCTTTTGCTCTAAGTAATGGAGACTGGCGTGTGGCAAGTTGCTAACTTCTCGGCAACCCAGGCACAGATGTTTTCAACGGGCGTAAGATTTAGAGAGAATGTTGTCCAAGGCAACAGTCGGAACAAATCAGGACGTCACAGGCTCTATGTGTTGTTGCAGCATCTTATTGATACATGAAATCAGAGAGACATTCAAAACTGGGGTCATCTAGCTACCTCATTACATCAGAGATGGGACCGACTACGAACCCAGTGGTCAATGGAAATTAATACAACCAGGGCTTAATTTCGGCCGTAAAGCAAAATGAAAGTGTAGCATTGGCCGCTCACCACCTAGAATCTCTCACCCACTCACCAAAAACCGAACTATACCACAGGTGCCTTGCTCCAGGACGATAATACAAGTGTGCCCTTCAAGATTTACAGAAAAGGGTCCTCAAAAGTAGAAATCTCATAGTGGTTGTTCACAGCACAAAATCTATCCGTTATACATCCGAATCACGCATGTTACCACAGGAAGGTCTGTTTTCTTCCAGCACAAATAGAAAAGTGTGTAGAAACACTGCACTGACGTCTTCACTCATGAAGTCCCAGTAACGCCTGCAGTGTATCGCTACCATCTGCCTTTCTATTGGCTCAACGCTGTCCCCAGTAAAAATACAAAATTCAGCTCTACAGACGTGATTTGACTCAATATTTCCACTGTCCAGAATAAACTACCATGTTACAACAATGTTTAGGTAAATCAGACCATTCATAATATGTATAAATAAATAGTGAAAGAAGCCACTACCCTTGTACAAGTGCGCTCACGTTAAATATGCTTTAAATTTTTATTTATGTTTTCTCGACAGAAGAATCATTTGGTTTGCTTTTCAATTGTAGTTCCCGCCAACACCTGTGATGCCCACTTTTAGATTAGCACATGTTTTTAATAGCACTTTCTGTCAGTATCTGAATAAAGTTGCTGGCAAGATACTAAACTGTTCATTAAATAAATAGATAAGTATGACAAAACATGAGGTATTAATGTTGTGGTAATTTGCAGTGTATATGTGGAGAATATGATGTTCTGATTAAAATTACATATAAAATACATATAAAAGTCGCAGTAAATCAGACAATAAAACGAATATAGATACCTAGCATTCAGGGATGACAGCTATAGTACAATGCAATCATCTCTAATAATATATATACTAAGATGGTATCTGTTCTTTCGGACATGTCCGAAAGAACAGATACCATCTTAGTATATATATAGTTAAGGCTCACCGGCCACTTGACCATCTTCTTCTTCTGTGCGAATGCACAAACAGTGCCCGAACTCTTACGGGAATCGGCAACGCGCCGCGAGTAACGAGTATATTGGGCGGGGGCACTACGAATGTAGTGTGGGACAATACGTTGAGAATGTGGGTTTCGCGGGAGGCGTGCCAGAGATAAATCCCTGCAGTCACACTATCCTCTTTGTCCTCGGTGGCTCAGATAGATAGAGCGTCTGCCATGTAAGCAGGAGATCCCGGGTTCGAGTCCCGGTCGGGACACACATTTTCATCTGTCCCTGTTGACGTATGTCAACGCCTGTAAGCAGCTAAGGGTGTTCATTTCATTTTAATCTCTGATAATGTTTGTTAAAATCACATGAAGCGCTTATAAATTGTAAATTCACAGGTTCAATGTGTTAGTGTTAATCCACTGTGAAATGTTAACATCTGTAGTTATAAAAAGTATTGAAATACTATTGTGGTACTGGATGCGCCTCATTTTTCTCAGATCGCAGATGTATTCAGATTTTCATTAATGTTTCACTGTGATTTACTGTCGAAATTCAAAGAGCTGTAAACCCCGTTCAAAGACCTGTAACTTAGACATCTTTAAGATTGTCTGACTCCCACCATTTCTTGGAGCATTGTCTGTCCGCTTAAGCGACCATCCGTCGTCAAAACTCCACATTCTGTGATTTCCCCACAGCCGCCGCTTTGCTGCCACCACCACCCTGCCCAGCACCACTGAAGTCGCAAACCCCCATAATTTGGGGTAAGTGGAACGCACGTCCTCGAGCATTTGGTTCGGAGCTGTCCTTGAAGCGATTTGCAACAGTTCGTTGGGTCACTGTTGGGCCAGCTGCTGCTCAAGTTACTGCGACACATGCAGTGCGATGCGAAACAGCCACACGCTGAAAACAATGGTTGAAAATGGTTCAAATGGCTCTGAGCACTATGGGACTTAACATCGGAGGTCATCAGTCCCCTAGAACTTAGAACTACTTAAACATAACTAACCTAAGGACATCACACACATCCATGCCCGAGGCAGGATTCGAACCTGCGACCGTAGCAGTCGCGCGGTTCCGGACTGAAGCGCCTAGAACCGCTTGGCCACCGCGGCCGGCGAACACAATGGTCTTCCATGTCGGTAGTGCCGCGTGGCCGTCCAGAGGCCGGTCTTCTTGCGAGCGTATATTCTCGTGACCACCACTGCCAGCATTCATGTACAGTGGCTTCGTTCATGTCAAGTGAACGCATTGTCGCAGAAGTAACATCCAGCTTCTCGTAGCCCTATCACAAGATCCCGTTTAAACTCAGCGAGGTATTAGTAACGGCGTCTTTGTCACCTTAAAGGCATTCTTCAACTCATCACGTCCAATCTAAACGGTAATTAACGTTCAGTACCGTTACAGCGTGTGTAGTTTACAGTAACCTCATGTACATTCTCATAATGGCACTACTAGTTCCACTCCTATCGTCTTCGAAACCTAGAAACTCGCTTACCGACTTTCATTTATGGCGGAAGATATCACGGGTGAGCAGCCGTGTGTTAGTGTCCAAGGGGCACAATATTTCGGCAAGCGATCACATTGCCATCATCAGCTATGTTGACGATCTAATCGCCAAGGCGTCGGAGCCGGGCTTTTTTATCTCCCAGCCCGCCCCCCCCCCCTCCTTCCAGGTGTTCCGAACGCGATCCGCGCCCAGGCGCGGAGCCTCCAGCATACGTTCGTGGTCCGCACTCAGGGCCGCATGCTGGCGACGTCTTCTTAATATCTCTGCCTGTTCTCGAAGTCAGTTCGTGGTGGGATGTCTTCTTTCCACTTTTTAATCAGATTCAAAGCGGATTCCCACGCCTTGCTAAGGAAGTAGCCTCTGTCTAGATCGATCAGCGGCTGCCGTTCTCGAATCTCTATGGATTATTTAATGACACATTCCCAGTATTTGGACGTCTGTGTCAGAACTTGGGTGTTGTAATTCATTCTGTGTAATTCCGAGAGGCAATGTTCAGCAACGGCCGACTTGTTAGGCTGATGCAGTCTGGTATGCCATTGATGTTCTTGGCAACGACCGTCGATATTATGCACCGTTTGGACTGTGAAGTCATGCCACATTCGCAGGGGACATGGTAGACTCCGGATTTTCGTAGTCCTAGATCGTCCTAGACATTATCTGGAAGGGGGGAAAGAGATAAAACCCCGGCACTGGCGCCTCGGCTGTCAGTTCGCAGCGCACCTGATGATGGCAACGTGGTCGCTTGCCGAAACATTGTGTCCAATTGACACTAATACCCGGCTGCTCACCCCTGAACTCTTTGGTCATGAAACGCACCGGGAGAAACTGAAGGATCACATTACATACCTAGGCGGGGAGAAGATGCATCGTAGCATGAAAAGACTTGACATGCTGGGCCACAGGAGAAGCCGTTTATTGAGTGCATTTTTTCATTCTTATGAGATGCCGTGAAGGGCATGTGGTGCTGAACTACGCCAAGGTGGCACATTACATTGATTCTGCGGCAGACAGAAGAATCAATAAACGTGCCAGCCTTGCCATGGTTCGTGAAAGTGTATGTCTTTACCCTCTGGTGCCTAGACTCGATTAACAGAGAACTTCTCAAGGTGCATCTACCGCTGGCCAACCAGATCAACTCCTTGACGTGGGAATAGACTGATGGTATCACAATGGCCACAGCGGACTCTGCACCAAGAGAGGCCACTGAACGTTAGACATCAAAATTCGAGCGTTTATCAAAACGACAACCTTCTGAGGTCCCTACATCATCAATCTCACGACCAGGCAACAGGATGGCGACGCGCTCTCGGTTCTTAAAAGAGGACTCAACTTTGCACCAACTTCTAAATCCGCACCTACCACGGATATCATCAGTGCAGTGGAACTTGCAGCTGCACTACTTCAACCTGAAGAAGCTGAAGAAGTACGTCGCGGAACCTGTCGTGCTCCCAGGCAAACTAAGCCTGTGAAACCGAACATATCTAGCAGGAAGAAGGCGGCCATACAGGAGCTACGAGAAGATCCAGATGTCGTGGTATTACCGACAAAGGCAACGCAACTGTGATCTTATCTCATCAGGATTACATTGAGAAAATGCGGGGCTTGGCAGAAGACAGCGCATATCGAAGATCAACGCTGATCCTTCCAAGAGAAAGGAGAGGAAGATCATGGCTCTGCTCAGGGAATCCGGCTTACCAGCTGAGGTGAAGAAGCTACGACAGAGAGCATGTGTTCCAGCGAGACTTTACGGAATCCCGAAGGTACAAAAAGAGGGAGTGCCTTTACGCCCGATTATCAGCAACATTTGTGCTCCGACGTCCTCACTTGCGAAATACCTGAAGGATATACTTTTCCCTTACGTCGGAAAATGTCCACATCATATTAGCAACTCAGTGGATTTTGTCGGGCGTCTTAACAAATTCAGACTTCGTGATTCGGACATCCTTGTGAGTTTCGACGTTGTCTCTCCCTTCACGAGGGTGGCTTTGCAGGAATCCTTGGAACTTATTGGTCAGAAATTTGACGCAGAAATGACAACCATTTTAGATACGCCCTGATGTCAACATACTTTCTCTTCGACAGTGGATACTACGAGCACACGGAGTAGCCATGGGGAGTCCAGTTTCACCAGTCGTCACGAAGTTGTTGATGAAACATATCGAGGAGAAAGCCGTGGATTCAGCGCAGTGGAAACCCATCTGTTTCATCTGGTATGTTGATGACACCTTTTTCATATGGTCACATGGTAGAAACAAGCTGAATGGTTTCCTCATACATATCATTTCCATATGCCAGAGGATCATGTTTAGATGGAAGTCGAACTAGATGAAGTGCTCCCCTTTCTTGATGTCCTGGTTAAAGCAAGAGCAGACGGCGCATTGGGCCACAGTGTGTACCGTAAGAAGACGCACACCGACACTTATTTACATGCAAACAGCTGCCACCATCCAGCGCAGAGGAGCGGTGTCCTGGAAACATTGGTTCACAGGTCCCATACCCTGTCAGCCAACGAAGAACTTGAACATCTGAGGTCGGTTTTGCGGAGAAGCGACTACACAGGAAGCCAACTCGGAGAGCTCAACGTCCCACACCGTCTGTAGAGCCAGAGGAAACCGAAGATGAACCTCAGCAGGATGGGACATAGCATTTATTCCGTTCTGTAGCACTTTATCTGGAAAGACAGGTGGAATTCTTCAAAAACATCAAGTGAAGACGGTCTTCCGCCCACCAATTAAGACACAGGCACTGCTGTCAACTACGATCTAGGGCTACGGATCCCCTGCGAATACGGCATGAGTTACATAGGTCAATCGGTGCGTAAAGTCGAAGATTATTGCCCAGAACGTCAACAGCATACCAGACTGCAGCAGCCTAACAAATCGGTGGTTGTTGAACATTGCCCCTCGGAATTACACAGAATGAATTACGAACGCACCAAGGTTCTCACACAGGCGTCCAAACACTGTGGCTGTGTCATTAAAGAATCCATCGAGGTTCGAGTACGGCAACAGCTGATCAATATAGACAGCGGGTACATCCTTAGTAAGGCTTGGAGACCCGCATTCAGTCTGAAAAAGAGAAATAAATCCCACCACGAACTGACTTCGAGAATAGGGAGTGATACTAAGAAGACACCGCCAGCACGCGGCTCTGGGTGCGGACCGCGAAGGGAACGCATGCTGGATGCTCCGCGCATCGGTACCGACCGTGTTTCGAACTCCTGGACGGGGGAGGAGGTAATAGCCCGGCGCCGGTGCCTCAGCAGTCACACTACTATATGCCTGCGAAGTTTGGGGCGTTGCTGAAGACACAAACGTTGATAAGCTCCAAGTGGCCCAAAACAAACTCCTTAGAATAATTACAGACACTCTCTGGTATCGGTCAAACGAAGAAATGAGACACGAGCTTAAAATCCCTCTCAACTCATCCCACATCGAAAAGAGGACTATGAAATTCTACAACACATTAGAAACTTCGCCCCATAAAAGCTTCTCATCGTTAGGCAACGACGCTTTCGAAATCAACTTCAAATACCGCACCTCGCTACTACCCGCCAATTCAAGCAATAACGCGCACATAACACACTAACAAAACGCACTTATACTAATCAAAGAAACACTACGTATGTCCAAAAACTCATCATGTTTCAAAACCCCTAGCTGAAACAGTAAGCAGGAAAGAATCTTTCGGACCTTCGAACTACATGTGCCTTAGCCCAACATGCTATTTTCGCTCGGGGCTCAGTTCGTGAGCGCACCTGATGATGGCAACGTGGTCGCTTGCCGAAATATTGTACCCGTAGGACACTAACACCCAGCTGTTCACCCGTGAACTCTTTGGTCATGAAGTACGCCGGGAGAAATTGAAGAATCACTATTTCTGTTTATGTTGCGTAACTCCTTCCTGGCGTTGCGATTTATTTCCGTTAGTGTATTTACAGGTATCACATGTTTCTATTGAAACAATTGCGAAGTACCATTTTTTGTGATGAAACGTCACTCATACCCGCCTGACAGACGTTACGGATATGGACAGAGCATTAAACGTTATACCGGATGCACCGAGCTTCTAAATTTTGACTGGAACAGTGCGCGGAAGAGTACAAATACGAATTAAAGTATGTTACATTACATAGAAAGGGATCAGTAGAATTAAACTATGTGGAAAAATTTTCATGTGACGTCTGGCAATAACTGGACCGAAGAGGCAAGAAATGTTAGGATCTTTTATGCTAGCAGATGTCGATAATGTTTTTGTCAATGCAAATCGGACAATAATTAATGCAATTCCACGCTCACAGGTGGAAGATCGAAGAAGCTGGATTATTTTGGAATATATTCAGGACCGAAGAGGAAATAGTTAACGTGGCACGTTGAGATATAAGAAAACACTGAGGAGGAGATCTTGGACAGACAGAAGGTAAGGTACGAAAATCAATAAATAGTGATTCTTGCGGGAGTGGGAGATATTTTCAGCGGTAAGAGGTATATGAACACGGATAGTGCAATAAATGATGCTTGTCACTTAAATTTTTGCTTTAGTGTTGTATGAATTAATACACTTCCCATTTTGGGATCGACTCTCTGTAAGATATCACTGCTCGCTTACTACTGCTGTTTCGCCGCCCGTTGTTGATTACCTCCAAGCACTGAATGTAACCTACAAGTCAGATTACCACTCACACACGACTCGATTAGTTCTTGCAAAGTAATTGGTGGCAGTGCACCTGGAAATTCTGTATAGCATACGTAAGTTGCAGTGTGGAGGTGCCGTGATTGCCAAGTAACTAACTGTCAAATGTTGCAGTATATGCACAAAAACACGATTTATCTTAAAGGTGCAGCGACGAGACAGCATGTGTATGGGTTCTGCAGTGGAAAGGTTGCTGTGGGCGGTCAATAGACAGCTGTTCCGCATTGCTGGCTTCGGGCATATGCAAGTGTTTCCCGATGGGATTAAGTCAGTTAATTGTTGCAAACTAATTACAACAGTTAATGACTTGGGTGGTGCTGTACTAGCATGAAGGCCCAACGACAGTGTTCGCATGCTCGGCAGCTCGCCACAGGAAGCGTTGGAAACTTGCGGCGTAAAGGGACACCCAGGAGGCGGCGTACATGGGTGGGTCTTCCCGGTCAGCTGTGTGGCGCAAGCAGTCGGCAGGGGAGGACCGCCACTGTTGCTTCCCACTCCAAGGATGCTTCGCTACTTTCTCCAAGTGACTGCCGCCACTGACTGAACAGTTAAACACAATTGAGGAGTCCATAGGCAATAGACTCATCAATTTCTTCTGGTGTTAAGGTATTTACATTGAATCTTGGTCAACAAATAACAGTATCATATGGCACCTCGTGAATTTTATAAACACAAGTTACTCTCCATTGGCATCTGAGAAGCCTCTTTACTGATGTGCTGTACAACAAAGTGGCAATGACGTTGAGAGCAATGCAGAGAGACAGATGGGATGCTCGCCGTGGTTGACGAGAACCGGTAAGCTAATGTAATCATCCAGTCCGGAATGTCCATTGAAACAGACATTTGAAAATGCCAAGATACTGAACTGTCGCGAGTACGATGTTAACTAGCTTTAGTAAGACAGACAACCTAGTGACATTACAGTAGTTTCAAGTAGAGCGATTACTAAGGAGTGTTTCCAGATCCTCAGAAATAGCTATCTCAGAGTGTCAAACACTAGCAACTAAGAAAGCTCGAAATCAAGATCCCTTGGGAAAGTCGTCGTTTAACGATACTAAGGCACCAAAAGTGTATAAGTAGATCGCTTGAAGACAGGCAGAATGACTGGAATGAATTAATGTTCGAATTAACAAGGAGCCTTTCTTCTTGATCTATTTTTTCATCAAATGGGTTTAATCCCGACTAATAGTGCCGATCTTAAGTTTCACATTAAGTCTACTGCTGATTTGCAGAACCACTTCACATCAATTACTTGCAACTATATGTACTTAGCAGCTCTGAGCAAAACATACTTAGTTGTATTAACATCACGTTATTCTAAGGGAAGTAAGGATTTCGTCAAGACGTAATCAACACGTTCCTAGATGCTTCAATAGCGCGATAACTGACGAGTAAAAATTCAGGACACTAAAAGACAGTCTAATGATATCTCGTTAAGTGATTCATTAGCGAATTACGACTCCACTCCTCTGTGTTTTACTCACAGAATGGCCGGACGGTGTGGCCGAGCGGTTCTAGGCGCTTCAGTCTGGAACCGCGCGACCGCTACGGTCGCAGGTTCGAATCCTGCCTCGGGCATGGATGTGTGCGATGTCCTTAGGTTAGTTAGGTTTAAGTAGTTCTAAGTTCCATGGGACTGATGACCTCAGACCTTAAGTCCCATACTGCTCAGAGGGTTTGAACGATTTGAGTCACATCATTCTAACTTCAAACGAATAAGGGAAGTAGGTATGACCACACAGTACCTAATTTTTCGAACATATCACTTTGTAACGGCTGCAAATGTTTAGCCTTTCGGAAGTCATACTTCAGTCACTAGTGATGTGAAAGTGCTGATCCTAACTGTCCGTTGTACGATGTTGTTTCCTTAACTGCATGTGTTTCTATAGTCTTTAAATTCGTTAACTATAAAGAATAAACAGTAGGCAAATGCAGTTTTCCATACACAAATAATCTTGCGTGCCGGAGGAAATAATACATCTCCGATTTTATCATTTTGATTCGCTTTTAGCCGTTCGAGCTGGGATACTTCACATATAAGAGAACGTGAGAACCTAACATAGAACGATGTATTCAGGACATCCAGACAAGAAATTATCGTTTGTAAAAGCATCAAGGCAAGAGTGGACAGCAAACAATATTTAACTCTCGCCACGCAGACATTTACTCAGGAATTCTATTCTGCGTTCCCCGACACTTGTATTGGCTAAAAATGGTGAGTTGGGCTTTGTGAGGAGTACTTGAAACTTCGACTCTAGCAACATTTCCACACAAAAGAAGTGACATCTGGCCAGAAACAGTTCTGTAAAATTTGAGAATAATAACGGAAAGCCAATGCTGATATCAGCAATTAAAATTTTCGTGTGCTTCTGACTCATTGTTTCTTCTTTATTCATTGGAGTAACAATGGATAATAAAATCTCCTTTATAAAATTCATCGTAAGATTTAGGTCAGTAGTAGTAAGAAAGATTCTAGAATAGGCTTAAAATTCGGGGAGAAAGGATAAGATTTTATCCTTCATGAAACTGAAGAATAGTAATCATGGGACATGTTGAATGGAACGAACAAATTAATGAGTATACTTTATGGACGGGGAGTAGACCGAAGAAGTACGAAAATATTGAAGAGCGGAAGAAATGAGATTAGTGAGAAACTTAACGTCAAATTTGGTGATCACGAGGTAATGAAGCTACAGAATTCTGCTACGTTGGAAGCAAAATGACACGTGATAGAGGAGGAGGATATAAAAATCAGAATGGCACAAGCAAAGAGGACATTTCGTGGAAAATAGAAGTCTTGTATGAAATTCCTTAATTTGAGAAAAATTTCTGAGAATGTACTTCTGGAGCATAACATTAGGTGGTAGTGATTTATTGGCTATTGGAAAACCGGGAACGAAGAAAATCGAAGTGTTTGAGATGTGCGGTGTTAAGGAATGTCAAAAATTAGGTGGACTTAATAAGGAGTGAGATGTTCGCTAATTGATCGGTGAAAAAACACTGACAACAAGAAGGTCAGAATGATAGGACATGTTAAGATATCGGGGAATGTCGTCCACGGTACTAAAGGGTGTTATATAGGGTCAGAACAGTAGGGGAAGAAAGAGACTGGAAAAGAAAAAAACAAAACCATGCGATCAGGCCCTAAAGACCAAGCGATAGTCGACTCACCGCCGTATCACAGCCGTTCATAATCGGAAATGAGACTGGAATACAACGAACAAAAAACTGAATACTTAGCGCAGCAGAGGAATTCTTGATTGGCTGCGTCAAACCAGTCGGTAGACATGAACCGAAAACAGGTATAATACGAGTGCTTCACAGTTGCTTCGAGATCCATAGACCGACAGAAGACTTTACAGAAAATGTTTGCCTTGTACTTCAGAACATTCAGCAGCTAACAATCGATCAATTCTCAAACTTTAATCGTTACTGAATGGCGTAGTAGCTGTTATGTACTCAAAAGTTCTACTAAAATGTTGCACTCATCTGCGGGTTGTACACTATGAGTGCCAATAGCTCGATTCATCCACAGTATTGTTCTTTACAATTTCTATAGAACAAACTGAAATACCAGAATAATACTTGATATATAGACGATGTCACGACATCAAACGTAAAATACTTAAAGAAAGGCCACCGATTACGGCGGTTTAACGAATATCATACGCGATTTGAGCAAGCTACTTAGTAATGCAGCTTGCTGAAGACCACTACGACAAGGAACGAGCGCGCATCTGTTCCACGCCAGGATTAATGACAGGATAATCGGTCTGCACTTGCAAAGGTGATTACCCCGTTAGTGGATGGGGCAATTTTTGACAATGAACGTTCGACAAATGAACCACATCCTGTTCTGAAACAACGATTAGCTACTGAGACAAGGAAATGACTGAGCCCACTAAAATGTTGCAACACCAGTTTGTGTGTGAAGGTATATATCTCAACTAAACAGTTCTAGTAAACAGTTCTCGATGAGATATGCTGTGAAATTCGTGGAACATACTTTACATTAGCGGCTTTCTTTGTTGCTTCAATTTATGGTGGCCCGTTTAACGTACATTTCGTAGTTTCTTCTGTTAGAGGTACAGCCATTCGTTACAGCCATTGCTGTTGCTTTCCTCTCTCCCTGCTCCCTCTTCTCAAAATTCTCTTAGTTTTTGTTTTAGGAATACTTTGATGGCGTCCGCATTTTATAGCCTCAAGTATTTCCCCGTTTGTCCTACGTTCCACACAATGTTACGACGCCGATATCGAGCGCTCTTTAGTTAATAATTCGGAAGTTGGTTCAAAAATCGTTTCCCAAATGAAAAACGTAGTATGTCTTGTAATTAAATACTGATATCGAGGAAGAAAATCTCATCTTCCATTAACACGTATTATCATTTAAAACCCTACGTTCTTATCTCAGGCGACAGCAACTCATTTGCAACTATTGTGACTAGAAATTTGTACGAAACGATTTTGGCTACAAATCATTTGCATCTGTGGTCAGTTTTATTCTTAATTTCAATAGAAATGTAATTGAAGTGTTCCTTTCGGGCTCGTAAGAGAATTCTAAGATAGTACGCAAACACGACAGTTTCTTCTTGCAAGTACTTTGTAGCCACTTCTGCTTGGAGAAAAACGATTTTTAATGATTAGCAGTCTCATCAAATAGAGTTTGTCATTATCAGTGGAGGAAAGATGTAATTAATACCCCTTTTACTTTAAGGGCTGGCTATTACAAATGTTTATTGTTGGTTCATTTCTTTGGATTCCTAATCAGATCCTTGTTATATTTCTCCCAATAAAGGTAAAGTATGTTGAAAACTGTTTAGGAAATGAAACAGAATTTAGAAATGCGTTTGGTTTTAGAATGATAGGCCATAACTGTAATAGTTAAGTAGCAAGCAACGTCTTAAGGTAATGAAATAATATCTTCAATACTTTTAGATTTCATTATACACTCTCTTGAAAGTGGGAGTCACTGTTGCTCTTACTTTTCATTGTGTAGTCCTCTTTTCTCGTATATAACAGTTTCATCCGTCTTGTCACGGACTTGAGTTTTATATTTCCTGTCACCAAAATGTTCCATCCATTGATTTAAAAAATACGTTAATGTGCATAATTTGACAGTGCCGATAGTGTTAATACGCTAATGGAGATGGCAACTCGTCGTGCAGTGAACAGAGAAGTAGGGAACTTATTTAAGCTTTATCAATAAAAGTCGATTTTCAGAAGCGTTGCATGCAGTATTTTGATGGACTTCTGCTGATAAAGAAACGGGTTTCCGAGACGTGATGTCTTTAATCTATATCGTAGGCCTTTGACAGATACCTATATAACTGCATAGTCGTCTGCAAGAACTTATACAGGTGGGTGCCGGGCTGGGGTGGAGAAGGAGAGGGTGAGTGGGAGGGGTTGGTTTGTAAGGCTGTAAATTTGCGAGTAATTGCTGAAGCTATTGCATCGTATCACTCTGATTGTCCACAATGCTTGAGTACGCCGTAATGAATAAAATCACTGTTCTCCATGTTCCAGGAGCGGGGCAGCCGGGAAGGTATATATATATATATATATATATATATATATATATATATATATATATATATATATATATATATATATATGCGGGTGGGGGGGGGGAAGCGAGCATTTGGTGTGACAACACTATACATTCCTGTGCCACCTAGCCACTGTCTCATATGTACACTTACACAGAATCTGCATTCATTGTTGCACCTAGTTCCCCTTCAGAAGAAGAAAACGATTTACCGCTTGATACTCTATTGTATCGATGGGTTGTCATTTTGTTTTAGATCCAGTAGCAGCACGCAGCTTCATTTCCTCGCGGTGGTAAATGAAGCCCTATTGCTGACGCCTGTGAATTGAGGTCATCGTAACAAAAACACTCCTTGTCAAATATGTACATTTTTAAGGAGAGAGAAACAATTTCCTAAATATTTTATATCGTGTTGCCGTCAATTATATTTTTATTTTACTTCTTAGGTATGTTTAAAATATTTTTATGGCATTGTACTAACTTACCCTTCAGGTAAGCTAAGAGTAACTTCTTTTTTTAAAATTATAGTCCTTACTGAAATCGTCCTTTTTTTGTCAGTAAATGTTGCTGGAAGTATGAAGGACTGACTCAAGAGCTGCACTAATTATACTTCATAAACCTCATAATACGCAAATTTTTTACCGAAGGAAAGATTAAGATACGTTAAAGATAAACAGAATTTTTGATGTTGCAGAGCAACTGTCATGCAATAAATTTTAAATGAACACACCACCATTTCACTGTGTTGTTGTTTATTTAATTACGAGCCATGTTTCGGTGTTTCATGCCATTTTCAAGTAATTGAGTCTATGTCATTAAAGCATATTGCAGGACATTAAGCTCAAAATTGGTAATAAATTAAGAAAAATATTGGCCTCCCACGAACTGCCAGATATAAAATAACCATCTTGTAACATGCCAGCAAATAATGGCGGGAGCACGTCATATTTAGTAGAAAAATGTTTTCTTTGGTTTATAAAAGATGAAGGACAGGCCACTATTAATTTTTACGAAGCAGGCAAAGTCCTGAGTCACTGAAACAATATCTTCAATACTTTTACATTTCATAATATACTCTGCATCGTACTGTCAATGAAAGGAACTTTTATACACGGAAGTAAACGTTTTTACTAAATATGAAGTGCTATCAGTATTATTTACTGACATTTTAGAAGATGGGGATTTTACATGTGGCATTTCGTGGAAAGCCAACATTTTTCTTAATTTATGGCCAACATTGACCTTGATGTCTTTCAGTATATGTTAATAACATAAACTCAGCATCAGTGTTCATGTGAAACATACAAAGAACTAATCAAATAAACTTTCACTAGCCCTCTACACTACTGTCGTCAGATTCAGTCATATCGAAGTCCGGCCCATCGTTTTCCTCTCCACAGGCAATCATATGCTGAAAAACTTTCAACTGTCGCTATTCAAAAGAGAGGTCTTAAGGTGTCGGCTTCTTAATCTTAAGTAATGTATGATACTGGTGATATACCGTCATATTTTCGAAAAAAACATCATCGACACATTTTCGAAGATAGCAAGAGCCAACAAGTGCGAGAATTCCCAGAAGAGTTTGAATAACACATAATTTCGTATTCGCCCAGGAAACAATTACTGCATTCTCTTCACAGTTAAAGTGTCAAATTGTCCGTCCCGAGTTCGAGTCTCGGTTCAGCATACAGTTTTAATCTGCCAGGAAGTTTCATATCAGAGTACACTCCACTGCAGAGTGAAAATTTTGTTCTGGAAAGAAATGTGGTGTTGAACAAGGTCCGTGAGTGAACGAGGAACTGCATGAGGCCGGTTACTGCACTCGCCTCTCATGTACTTTGGGAAACCGTCGTTCCAGGTATTGCACAGTGTGTAGTCGACATCGAGAGTTTGCCTGAAAAGCCAAAGATGCCTTCCTACATGCTGGTACCCCTGTTGTAGTAACATCAATGGTCACGATAACTTTATAATAAAAAGAAATCTGTGCGAAAGGGGTACAGGACAGTGAACTGCTACCCTCACTTGCTTCCTCTTCACGCACTACTTTGAGTCATGTCCTTTCTCCACATTGTAAATAGTGAAGACAAACCAAACAGGAGTCCAGAGATATTTTTACTCCATTCTAAAGAACTCCCAGAGTAGCTGTTGTGTTTGTTTAGCAATTGTTTGAAAGCCCCTCAGTCTTTTGCAAAAGCAACCCAACAGAGCAAAGGCCGCGTCTACTACGTATATACCTAACTGTCAAGAAGAGAATATGGGAAAATTACTAGTGGACATAAAGAAATGTACACAGTGCTTACCTCCAGTCATCTCCAACACGTTTGGCGGAGAAACTTTTACTGGCGTAATTCATCTGTTCCTCGCTGATTTGATTTTTCTCTTTTTACATTTTACTTTCTTTCTTGAGGTTCCTCCTATTTAGACCATTGAACTCTGTCTTCGGAATTCAATGCTGAACCACAGACACTTGTCACAAAGGATAGAATAAAATAATCTAACAGATGCTACAAAGGCGACAATGAACACTGATTTTGCATTGTCGCCTGCTTTTCATGAGAAAGCCATTGTCGTGTGACAAAGGCTGCTTTTGTCGGAAATTATTAAATGTAGAACCACGAAATTTTTGAGTTGCAATAACTCAGGACAAATCGTGATTCTCGGAAATGGCTACAAGAATGCGTTGAACTCGAGGAAATAAAAACAGTTGACAAGGGCTACTTTTATTACGAAGGCTTGAATTGGTACTGTAAGGAAATGAATTTGAAACAGTATTGCATGCATATTCCAAGGAACAGGCATTGCGGCAACAACAGCCGTTATGAAGTACATGAAATGTATTCACAGTTGCAAATACGAACAACCATCGGCTCTACAATGGAATGATGAGAGTGACAATAATGCCTGACCGGGACTCGAACCCGGATTTCCGGGTCCACGCGAGCAGTCGTCTGAACAGTTTTATTATCTGTACACGACTCGCGGCCAGAGCCGAACTTACATATGTGGTCGTTTTTGAGTCACAACCTGTACTCGTACACACGTTTATGTAATTCCTGTACAGGGGAGGACATTTTAATTGAAAGTTGCTGACCGGTATCGGTTGTTAACGGGCAAGGTTGTCGTAGGGTCAAATCGACCCCACTCATTTTTTGTTGTTGGCAGTTCTTTGTTGCGCACTTCTCAGCAGCTGTAATTATGGAATTCCCCTCCCTAATGCGTGTACTCCCTCAGTCGGCTTCCGTCCGTGAAACGAGATAAACGAATGCTAACGGTAAGAGCGTATCTTTGACCCTTCCACAAGTGCGAAGTACAATTTCTGTGCCCTTTTTCTATTTATATTTTTTCGTGAATATTCCGTGTTTTTTGATGTTTTTAGTCAAACTGGACAACGAAAGAAGGGAGGCTGAGCGCATACGTCGTTGGCTGGTGGACTTATCAGACAGTGAAAATGACATTACGAGAGATGGAAGTGGAAATGAAGATTGTGTAAGTAAACACAGTGGCAGTAGTGGTACTGAACAAGATGCAAGTGAAGGCAGTGACAAAGAAGATAACATACCACTAAATGAGCTACAAAATACTGGCCGAAAGGCTGCGTTACCAGAATTAGTCCAGCGATCGGAAAATCAGGTACGCAGTTCATTTTACTTTGGTAACAATGGAGCCAAGTGGCGCAAAAATCCACCTCAACTGCGTTACCAGAATTAGTCCAGCGATCGGAAAATCAGGTACGCAGTTCATTTTACTTTGGTAACAATGGAGCCAAGTGGCGCAAAAATCCACCCCTTCCGAAAATACCATCAGGCAGGTACCTGGCGTGAGTTTAGTGGCTAGATTAACAAAGAGCTTGATTACTGGAGTCTGATTTGCAATGAAAATATGCTTAGTATTATCTTGAAACACACATATTTGCAAATTGCTGAAAGAAAAGCAGCTTGAAGTAGGTGAAAATCATTAGTTTACGAAGGTAATGACCATAAGCGAGCTGAAGGCTTATATAGGCTTGTTGTACGTTGCTGGAGTTTATCGATCTGTGAGCCAGAACACGGATTACGGAAAAGGCGTTTAAATATTTCGGCTGACAATGACACGGCAACGTTTTCATTTTATTCAAAGCTGTCCTTGTTTTGACGATAAATCCACATGTGAAGAAAGAAAACTGTTGGAAAACTTAGCACCAACACTTCAGATATCTGAAATATTCCTTGAAAACTGCAAGAAAGCCTATGTACTAGCAGTATACAGGGTGTTACAAAAAGGTACAGCCAAACTTTCAGGAAACATTCCTCACACACAAAGAAAGAAAATATGATATGCGGACATGTGTCCGGAAACGCTTACTTTCCATGTTACAGCTCATTTTATTATTTCTCTTCAAATCACATTAATCGTGGAATGGAAACACACAGCAACAGATCGTACCAGCGTGACGTCAAACACTTTGTTACAGCAAATGTTCAAAATGTCCTCCGTTAGCGAGGATACATGCATCCACCCTCCGTCGCATGGAATCCCTGATGCGCTGATGCAGCCCTGGAGAATGGCGTATTGTATCACAGCCGTCCACTATACGAGCACGAAGAGTCTCTACATTTGGTACCGGGGTTGCGTAGACAAGAGCTTTCAAATGCCCCCATAAATGAAAGTCAAGAGGGTTGAGGTCAGGAGAGCGTGGAGGCCATGGAATTGGTCCGCTCTACCAATCCATCGATCACCGAATCTGTTGTTGAGAAGCATACGAACACTTCGACTGAAATGTGCAGGAGCTCCATCGTGCATGAACCACATGTTTTGTCGTACTTGTAAAGGCACATGTTCTAGCAGCACGGGTAGAGTATCCCGTATGAAATCATAGTAACGTGCTCCATTGAGCGTAGGTGGAATAACATGGGGCCCAGCCAAGACATCACCAACAATGCCTGCCCAAAGGTTCACAGAAAATCTGTGTTGATGACGTGATTGCACAATTGCGTGCGGATTCTCGTCAGCCCACATATGTTGATTGTGAAAATTTACAATTTGATCAAGTTGGAATAAAGCCTCATCCGTAAAGAGCACATCTTCACTGAAATGAGGTTTGACACATTGTTGGATGAACCTTTCGCAGAAGTGTACCCGTGGAGGCCAATCAGCTGCTGATAGTGCCTGCACACGCTGTACATGGTACGGAAACAACTGGTTCTCCCGTAGCACTCTCCATACAGTGACGTAGTCAACGTTACCCTGTACAGCAGCAACTTCTCTGACGCTGACATTAGGGTTATCGTCAACTGCACGAAGAATTGCCTCGTCCATTGCAGGTGTCCTCGTCGTTCTAGGTCTTCCCCAGTCGATAGTCATAGGCTGGAATGTTTCGTGCGCCCTAAGACGCCGATCAATTGCTTCGAACGTCTTCCTGTCGGGACACCCTCGTTCTGGAAATCTGTCTCGATACAAACGTACCGCGTCACGGCTATTGCCCCGTGCTAATCCATACAATTAATGGGCATCTGCCAACTCCGCATTTGTGAACATTGCACTGACTGCAAAACCACGTTCGTGATGAACACTAACATGTTGATGCTACGTACTGACGTGCTTGATGCTAGTACTGTAGAATAATGAGTCGCATGCCAACACAAGCACTGAAGTCAACATTATCTTCCTTCAATTGGGCCAACTGGCGGTGAATCGAGGAAGTACAGTACATACTGACGAAACTAAAATGAGCTCTAACATGGAAATTAAGCGTTTCCGGACACTTGTCCACATAACATCTTTTCTTTATTTGGGTGTGAGGAATGTTTCCTGAAAGTTTGGCCGTACCTGTTTGTAACACCCTGTATACAACCATAGATGAAATGCTGCCTGCATTCAAAGGCATAATCAAATTTAGACAATACATTCCATCAAAACCAGTCTAATAAGGCATAAAAATATTTGCCTTGGTCAACGCAAAGAATTTCTATGTCTTCAACCACGAAATATATACTGGGACCATTTTCACTGGGTAATGAACCATTTGATGTGGTGAATCCATTTCAAAAACAAGCCGCTATGCGACTTTTGATAACTGGTTTACGAGCTATGAAGTAGCGTGACATCTGCTGAAAGAACACAAGATAACTTCTGTGACACCAGTGCGTAAGAACAAGAGGCACATACATCCCTCCTGAATTTTCCTAAACTCATGGTAGAGAAATCTACTCACGTAAGTTCGAAGGATATTCCACTTGTTTCGTATATAACAAAGGAAACAAAGTTGTTTTGCTCATTTCTAGTCTTCACCACAACACTGAAATCGATGAATCGACAGGAGATAAAGAGAAACCAGAGATAAACATGTTCTATAATTCAGCGAAAGGTGGAGTTTACGTTACAGATGAGCTGTCAGCAACTTATGATGTAAGCTGCACAAAAAGACAGAGAGAAAAAAAAAAGGAAATGTGCTCAGACTGTTTTCTACGCAATACTGAATATGGCCAGCATCAATTCTGCTATTGCTCAGCGATTAAATAACAATAAAAAGCAAAAGCGTCGTAATTTCATAAAAACACTAGGACGTTTGATCGTCAGTGGACACTTGAGTGCCCGACAATAAATATCTCAACTGCCAAGCACTTTGCGTAAGAGACTCAGAGAATTTTGTGGGGAATCTTCACTGCAGAAGTACAGGGTGTACGAAAAAGCTGTGAAGAGTGTCCCTATGCTAGACATCATAATACACCTCATGTTTGTGAAGGTTCTCATAAGTACGTTTGTCAAGAACACGTTGTTCCATTCTGCCAACAATGTGCTATGGTATGAGATGATTAACAGCTTATGCCACAAGTTTATTGTTCATTTTATGCTCGAAGAAGATTTATCTCGTAAATACTTAGCAAAAAAAAAAAACAAAAAAAAAACGAACTGCTGATGAGAATGTATGCTTTTGTAGATTAAAAAGAAATATGCTACGTTAAGAGCTGTAAAAATGACAGTTCTGTAGACTTTTATGTAGAAATTAAGTAATAAAGCATTTGTACGGTTAATGGTATTTATTTGTATGAAAATCTTTTAATCAATGAATAGTTCATAAATTTAATTCACATCTTTTGTTAAAAAGTGCCAATAAATATTTAAAAAATATAAATGAAAAACAGGGTCAATATGACCCTCCACAACCTTGATGTACCCTTTTAGCACGACATCCTCGCCGCGTTAAGGTTGTTAAGAAGAACGCTGCAATCTTCTTTCTGAGGAACATGTATTCCAAAGCAACATGCACAGCGGCAGTAACAGCCGTTATGAAATACATGAAATGAATTTGTAGTAGCGAATACGAGCAACCATCACTTATATTAAGGGGATGACGGCAATGAAAATTTGTGCCGGACCAGGACTTGAAACTGGATATTACGCAGTACGCCAACGGTCACCTGCTAACACGTATTTCATAACGGCTGTAGCCACTACAATGGCTGTCCCTTCCGATACACATGCATCTCCCAAGGAAAATTGCATCGCTTTTCTTAACAACACAGGTACTGCAATATCGAATTTATGCTCCGATACCAGGCAGCGACTTCATGAAACGTCCTCCCCTGCACGAGAATTTCGTAATGTGTGTACGAGTATAGGTTGCGAAGGAGGAACGACGATATATAGAAGTTTGCGAGTGGCCGCGATTTCACGCATGAATAGCCAAAGCGGTTGAAGCAATCGCTCGAGTAAGACCGAAAATCCCGGTTCGCGTCCCGGTCCGCCTCAAATTTTCATCGTCGTAATTCCCCTGTACAGCTGCTGGTTCTCCTTAATCGCAATTGCGAATACATTTAATGTAAAGGGAATTTGGTATCAAAGCCTTACAAGTCATTCATTTATTTCCGCAAATATATTTAGCAACTCTAAATTTCATTCGATTTCTTCGTCATCGGAGGTCTGACGTACACGCATTGGATGGAGCAATGACAAACAGGAGCTCTTACGTCTTCTCCGCTTCCTAGTACATTTTTAGTATCAGAGAGGTATGGAATATACCCGGGAACAATCTGATATTTTTTGTTTTCAGGTTCTAGCATTCTGCCGCCACCCTGAACTGTGATCCACTGAAGCCATAATGCTGGCAGCCACACCAATGCGGTGGGCTTAAGACATCGGGGACCTCTTCAAGCCCCCTCCGTTTCTCAGCCTGGCTTTGCCAGGTGCTTACGGAATTCAAGCGGCTCCGCTCCCGAGCATTACATGTTTCGCGCCGCGCCCGTTACTGCCTCGGTCTCGAAGTATTCCACTCCCACGCGACAGTAACTACTACAATGCACAGATCCAGATACTGCCGACTCCCCACACGGAATAATCCACCTCGCTGGCGGCGGGAGCTCGCCGCGCCGAATCGCGTCGTCTTTTGGGTGGCAGCAAGTGTCTGGCGAACAATGGGCGGTGATCAGCCGAAACGGTCGTTCTCGCAGCATGGGAATTTCCGCACGCGGCGGATCCCTGCTTTTACTTGTCCCTGCGACCCGCAGTCTCCGCCCCCTAGCGTTAAATAGCCAGCTAATGAGTAGTCCCGTCTGAGACATTACGGCCCCGCCTCACGCCCGTGTTATTAATGACGCTCCCTTGTGTGGCTGTGTTATGAGTTTTGCCGTGCGGCCCCAGTGCGGCGACAGACGAGACTGCAGAGAACCCGCGCCGACCGCGGGCTGAATTTCAATGACTGCGCGCACATTGTCTCCGGATTACTCGCCTCTCTAATGAGATTAGCACCGCTCCTGCGATCTCGGCGGCAAGTTGCCGACCAATTGTGAGTCCAGACCTGAGGGCGTTTTCCAACGCGTCCGTGTCAGGAAGAGGCTGTTGGCACTTCCACCACAATATCAGACAACCGCAAATCGCAGAGTATTTCTAGGTTATGCGCTTCGATCTCAGTTTACACGTTTGAGACTCTGTCATACTTAATACCAAGTTTATTTCCTGACCTCACTTTTCCCTTAAAGCAGAATTTGTAGACTGCACTCTGCGAAACTAAGAGATTTCTCGAATGCACCGCTGCACACTGCAGACGTGGCACCTGGGAGGAGCCATTCGTATCCATACAAACCCCACCGCTCTGAAATTTTTTTATTATCTTGTTTTTACGAGGCGTGGGATGGTGGTAGAGGGAGAGTGATTTTTTTCTGCATGGTTTGATGCAGCCCGCCACGTCTTTCTGCCCTGTGTCAGCATCATTCCAGACCACCATTTTCACCCTATGTCCCCAATTATTTGTTCCATATTTTTCAATTTACGACTTTCCCTACAAAATTTATCTTTTAACGCTGTCTAGTAGCTCGGTTGTTGTTACCAAGTACCTTAATCACATTTCGTATCACCTTGTCCTTTCTTCATGTCAATATTTTCCGTTGTACACTCCTTGCCAATTCATAGGAAAACCTCCTTAACAGTCCACCTAATCCTTCTATCACAATACATTTCAAACCCTTCGGTTCTCTTCCTTTCCGGATTTCTATAAGTCTATATTTCACTACCATACAGTGCTATGCTCCAAATGTACATTCTCAGAAATTTCTTTTCAAATAAAGGACAATGATTGATACTAGCAGACTTCTTTCAGACAGGACAGTTCTCTTTGCCGGATCTAATCTGCTTCTTGTGCCTTCCATGCTTCGTTCGTCATCTGTTATTTTCCTTTCCAAGGTGCCAGAATTCCTTTATTTCATCTATTTGATAGTACCAAATTTAGAGGTTAAATTTATCGCTTATATCATTTACGGTACTTCCCTTTTAGCCTTTTTTTTCGGTTTACAATCAATCAATAGCGTGTGCTCGGCAGACTGTTCTTTATATTCAATGTGTTCTGCAACTGCTCCTCGCTTTCAACAAGGGTAGCACTGTTGTTGGGGTATATTATCGTTGACATCCTTTCACCTGGATTTGTAAACCTACTCTGAATTTCTGTCGTTGCTTTCTTTATCTACACATTGAAGAATTTTGATGAAGGATTGCATCGCTCTGCCACACCATTTTAAATCCGAGAATTTCTTTTTTGGTCATCCATTCTTATTGTCTCCTCCTGGTTCTCGTACCTATTGCGTATTATCGGCCTTTCTCTAAAGCCTATTCCTACTTTTCGATAATATTAACACCTTGCACCATTTTTACATCGGCTATGTACAGAAATCCTATGACAGTAACTTGATTTTTATTTTAGAGAACAAGTACTAAAATAAACTGAGACACAGTTTCATTAAAGCTCTTTTGTTCGGTCATTAAGATACAATCTCAGATAGATGTGACCTGAAAGAAATGGGCCAGCCTCTGTGCTCCGCACTAAAACATCCTACCAGAGCCCTTACACAGGAGTCACAACAATGAACAATAAATTAAAAGTTTTATTATACTCGCCCTGTGATTACGCACACAGATACGGTAGTGATCGTGTGTCGCATGTCACAACCATATTAATAAGGATGAGAAGTGTCTGCACTTTCATTCTTCGTATTTGTCTTTTTGCGATGTATATTTTTCTAATAATAAATGCCATTTAACTTCTAGATAAAACATTGCTTCATAATTGTTTGGTAAACACCACACACTATAGAAAGCCTCGGTAAGTCGCCAAATGAAAGCGATTGCCCCAGCAGCAAAATTCAGTAATACATACTCATGGTAGTAGAACTTAGAATTCCATCGTAACAACTTAGTAGATAACACGAAACACTGGATATCATTCCGCCTTTCTAGTCCTTTCGGCGGAAGATATTTTTGGCTCAGTGGCGTCCGTAAATAGAAGCTCCACATATAATATTAATACATCCCCTTAGAATGTATCAACAGTCGTCAAGGATTGATTTCAGTATATCACAGACAATAAAACTGGCAACCACTCAAACTAATTCAGTTGCTAGCTAGGAGAAAATAATCGACTATCCTGATGCATGAGTACCCAACTGTAACTATCAGCCATGTATCCTAACCATTCGTCCCCAGTCCTTCACATCGCAGGATGGGTACTATTACAAAAATTAAGGATCACTGTATCATACGACGCAAGTCCAGCTGTCGGGATGGCGTAGGAAATTCTTTTGTGGATCTTCGTTTTAACGATGGGAGCACAGATACAGGAAACCAAGGAATTATGACTTTATTATATACAAAATTTCTGACGTGGAATACAACAAGAAGTACGACTTCTCTTGTAAATGAATATAACAAGAGGAACCCGGAAAAAAGGAGAACTTTTGGGAAACTAGAGGAGGCGTCGTGTCCACAATTGTGCTTGGCAATTTGAGTGTCCAAGTGGGTGGGGTAAAGAAATATAGAGCATTAGTGAGAGACCTCCCGACACAGATCAGAACCAACAAAAATTGGTAAAGCTTACCGCATTCTGTAGAGAATTCACCTGCATCCAGTGGCCAAGTGGGTGGGGACAAGAAATATAGAACAACAGTGGGAGAACGCCCGACACAGATCGGAACCAACAAAAATGGGTTCAGGGTTTTCGTATTCTGCGGACAATTCACCAGCAGCTAATATCCACATACTTCAAAGACCTCCCACGGAAGAATAACGCGTGGGTTCCTCCAAACGCATTGTTAGGGCGGTTCCTAACTGACCTAGTTGCAAGAAAAACCCAAAATCTAAAAATAATACAGAACGTCAACGTAAGAAAGAGCTAAAACATCAAATCAGGCCACAACCTCTCACAAAACAAAAGAGGTTCTGAGCACTCTTTTGCCCTTGGGTTGGGAAAGTGCCCCCAAAGGCGGAAGTATCAGCAACGATCAACGGACTGAGGATGCAGAAGGCACTGGAAATCACTGCATTAAAGACAAGTAACGTGTATCCACAGGACATGTGGCCTGGAACTGAAAACGTGTCATGATGATCTCTCCATTGGCAAAAGATTCGGAATAGTCCCACATATGGATCTCCGGGAAGGGACTGCCTTGGGGGACGTGACGATGAGAAAATGATTGAATAATGAACGAAAAGATAACGTTGTACGTGTCGGGGCTTGGAATATCAGAAGCTTGAATGTGGTAAGGAAGCTAGAAAATCTGAAAGGAGAAATGCAGAGGCACAGTCTAGATATACGAGGTGCATTCAAGTTCTAAGGACTCCGAATTTTTTTCTAATTAACTACTCACCCGAAATCGATGAAACTGGCGTTACTTCTCGACGTAATCGCCCTGCAGACGTACACCTTTTTCACAACGCTGACGCCACGATTCCATGCCAGCGGCGAAGGCTTCTTTAGGAGTCTGTTTTGACCACTGGAAAATCGCTGAGGCAATAGCAGCACGGCTGGTGAATGTGCGGCCACGGAGAGTGTCTTTCATTGTTGGAAAAAGCGAAAAGTCACTAGGAGCCAGATCAGGTGAGTAGGGAGCATGAGGAATCACTTCAAAGTTGTTATCACGAAGAAACTGTTGCGTAATGTTAGCTCGATGTGCGGGTGCGTTGTCTTGGTGAAACAGCAAACTCACAGCCCTTCCCGGCCGTTTTTGTGACAGTGCAGGAAGGAATTTGTTCTTCAAAACATTTTCGTAGGATGCACCTGTTACCGTAGTGTCCTTTGGAACGCAATGGGTAAGGATTACGCCCTCGCTTTCCCAGAACATGGACACCATCATTTTTTCAGAACTGGCGGTTACCCGAAATTTTTTTGGTGGCAGTGAATCTGTGTGTTTCCATTGAGCTGACTGGCGCTTTGTTTCTGGATTGAAAAATGGCATCCACGTCTCATCCATTGTCACAGCCGACGAAAAGAAAGTCCCATTCATGCTGTCGTTGCGCGTCAACATTACTTGGCAACATGCCACACGGGCAGCCATGTGGTCGTCCGTCAGCATTCGTGGCACCCACCTGGATGACACTTTTCGCATTTTCAGGTCGTCATGCAGGATTGTGTGCACAGAACCCACAGAAATGCCAACTCTGGAGGCGATCTGTTCAACAGTCATTCGGCGAGCCCCCAAAACAATTCTCTCCACTTTCTCGATCATGTCGTCAGACCGGCTTGTGTGAGCCCGAGGTTGTTTCGCTTTGTTGTCACACGATGTTCTGCCTTCATTAAACTGTCGCACCCACGAACGCACTTTTGACACATCCATAACTGCATCACCACATGTCTCCTTCAACTGTCGATGAATTTCAATTGGTTTCACACCACGCAAATTCAGAAAACGAATGATTGCACGCTGTTCAAGTAAGGAAAACTTCGCCATTTTAGGTATTTAAAACAGCTCTCATTCTCGCCGCTGGCGGTAAATTCCATCTGCCGTACGGTGCTGCCATCTCTGGGACGTATTGACAATGAACGCGGTCTCATTTTATAAAAATACGCATGTTTCTATCTCTTTCCAGTCCGGAGAAAAAAAATAGGAGGCCTTCGAACTTGAATGCACCTCGTAGGAAGGGTTAGTGAAGTGAAATGGAAAGAAGACATGGATTTTTGGTCAGGTGAGTACAGGGTAATATCAACAGAAACAGAAATTAGTATAAAGGGAGTAGGATTCATAATGAGTAGGAAGGCGGGGTAGATAATGTGTTGTGAACAGTTCAGTGATAGGGTTATTCTCATCAGAATCAACATCAAACCAACACCGACAACGATATTTCAGGTATAATTGGCGACGTCGCAAGCTTAAGATGAAGAGATAGAGAAAGCATATGAGGTTACTGCAAGTGTAATACAGTACCTAAAGGGAGACGAAAATCTAATTGTCATGAGAGACTGGAATGCAGTTGTAGAGGAAGGAGTAGAAAAATAGGTTACATGAGCATTTGGGCTTGGGGCTGGGAATAAGAGAAGAGAATAATTGAGTTCTGTTATAAAACTCAGCTAGTAACAGCAAGAATGACAAGGGGAGGAAGTATAATTTCTAAAAGGCCAGGTGATACCCGAAGATTTCGGTTAGATTACATCATGGTCAGACAGAGATTTTAAGGGGTACCCGGTAGCAGATGTGGACTCAGATCACCATGTGGTAGTGATGAACAGTAGGCTGAAGTTCAAAAGATTAGTCAGGAAGAATCAATACGCAGAGAAGGGAGATGCAGAAGTACTAAGGAAATAAGAGATACGCTTGAAGTTCTCTCTGGCTGTAGATACGGCAACAAAAAATAGTCCATTAGGCAGTACAGTAAAAAAGAATGGACATCTCTAAAAAGTGCAAACCGGAATCTAGAAACAAAAACATAGGTACAAAGAAGGTAACTTTCTGCGGGTAACAGAGAAATACTGCAGCTGATCAATGAAAGAAGGAAGTACAAAAATGTTCAGAAAAATTCAGGAATACAGAAAAGCAAGGCGCCGAGGAATGAAATAAATAGGAACTGCAGAGAAGCTAAGACGAAATTGCTACAAGAAAAGTGTGCAGAAATCAAAAAAGAAATGATAGTCGGAAGGACAGACCCAGCATATAGGGAAGTCAAAGCAACCTTTCTGTGAAATTAAAAGCAAGTGTGGTAACATTAAGGATGCAATAGGAATTCCATTGTTAAATGCAGAGGAGGGAGCAGATAGGTAAAAAGAGTACATTGAAGGCTTCTACGAGGGGGAAGATTGGTCTGCTGTCATAGAAGAAGAAACAGAATTCAATTTAGAACAGATAGGGGATCCAGTGTTAGAATCAGAATTTAAGAGAGCTTTGGAGGACTTAAGATCAAATAAGGCAGAAGAGATCGATAACATTCCATCAGAATTTCTAAAATCATTAGGGGAAGTGGCAACGAAACGACTATTCAGGCTGGAGTGTGGAATGTATGAGTCTGGCAATATACCGTGTGACTTTCGGAAAAATAGCCGGCCGCGGTGATCTCGCGGTTCTAGGCGCGCAGTCCGGAACCGCGCGACTGCTACGGTCACAGGTTCGAATCCTGCCTCGGGCATGGATGTGTGTGATGTCCTTAGGTTAGTTAGATTTAAGTAGTTCTAAGTTCTAGGGGACTGATGACCACAGCTGTTAAGTCCCATAGTGCTCAGAGCCATTTCGGAAAAATATCGTCTACACAAAATGGCTCTGAGCACTATGGGACTCAACTGCTGAGGTCATTAATCCCCTAGAACTTAGAACTAGTTAAACCTAACTAACCTAAGGACATCACACACATCCATGCCCAAGGCAGGATTCGAACCTGCGACCGTAGCGTCGTCTACACAATTCAGAAGACTGCAAGAGCTGACAAGTGCGAGAATTATCGCACAATCGACTTAGCAGCTAATGCATTCAAGTTTGTGACAAGAATAATATACAGAAGAATGGAAAAGGAAATTGAGTAAGCGTTAGATGACGAGCAGTTTGTCTTTGAGAACGGGAAAGGCACCAGAGAGGCAATTATGGCTTTGAGGTTGATAATGGAAGCAGGACTAAAGATAAATCAAGACACGTTCATAGGATTTGTCGACCTATAAAAAGCGCCCCACAATGTAAAATGGTGCAAGATATTCGAAATTCTGAGAAAAGCAGCGACAAGCTATACAGAGAGGCGGGTAATATACTGTAAGTACAAGAGCCAAGAGGGAATAATAAGAGTGGATCACCAAGAACGAAATGCTCGGATTGAAAAGATTGTAAGACAGGGATGTAGTCTCTTTCAGTCGTACTGTTCAATTTGTACGTCGAAGAAGCTATGATTAAAATAAAAGGAAGGTTCAGGAGTGGAATTAAAATTGAAGGTGAAAGGATATCAATAATAAGATTCGCTGATGATATTGCTATTCTGAGTGAAAATGGTGAAAATGAGGAAGGATTACGTGATTTGCTGGATAGAATAAGCAGTCTAATGAGTAAAGACTATGGATTGAGAGTAAATCGAAGAAAGATGAAATTAATGATCGGTTACAGAAATGAGACCAGCAAAAGACTTTACATCATTTTTGATGATCACGAAGTAGATGAATTTAAGGAATTCTGCAAACTAGGTAGTAAAATAACCACTGACGGACGGAGCAAGGAGGACATCAAAAGCAGACTAGCACTAATGAAAAGGGCATTTCTTGCCAAGAGAAGTCTACTAGTTCCAAACATTGCCCTGAGTTTGAGGAAGAAATTTCTGAGAATATACGCTTGTATGGTAGTGAAACATGTACATGGGGGGAAACCGAAACAGTAGAGAATCGAAGCATTTGAGATATGATGCTACAGACGAATGTTGAAAATTAGATGCACTGATAAGGTAAGGAATGAGGAGGTGCTGCACAAAATCAGAGAGCAAAGGAATCTTTGAAAAACACTGACAAGGAGAAGGGACAGGATGATAGGACATCTGTGAAGACGTCAGGGACTGGTTTCCATGGTACTAGAGGGAGCTTTAGAGGGCAGAAACTGTAGTGGAAGACAGAGACTTGAATACATCTAACAAACAATTATGGAAGTAGGTTGCAAATGCTACTCTGAGATGAAGAGGTTGGTACAGGAGAAAAATTAGTTGCGTGCCGCATCAAACCAGTCAGAAGACGGCAAAAAAAAGGCGAATCGGTGGGAACGTTGTTACAAACGACAAAGAAAAGTTACAGCTCTTGGCAGATCTTGTCAGACTATTTCAAAGAGCTTGGCTGTGAGGAGCCTCAATAGAGCCTGAATCCTTTGAAACAAAACCACCAAGCCACAGTGCAATCAGGTAGATAATTAAGGAGCTCAAGGCAAAAATGTGGAATATTGGAGGTCATGTCGCTGCAGATGTTTATTACGCCTGATGGGAGAAATACGGAAAACTGAATAGATACCATGGATGTGTGCGATCGTAACTACAGCGTTTTCATCTTATTCACTTGCTTCTAAGGTTCTCTCCAAAGTTCAGCTTAGAAGAACTGAAGAACAGGCTTATCACCTGATTGGAGGCTATTAAGTTGGTTTCCGAAAGGGCAGTCGTAAGTGGAACATATATACAACCTCAAGAGCATTCTGGGAACTAAAGCGATATGGAGCCAGAACGCAGTAGTACAGCAGTAATGTATGTCGACTTCAGAAAAGCATACAAGCGCACTGACAAACTTTATTTAGAGTTTTAGTGGAGTTTGGAAGAAGCAGACGGAGGAAATCGTCAAAACAATCCTGAAAGCACTTTCTCGAAAGTTACATTTTTTTAATATATCTCTGAGGCCTTTGTCATAATGACGTCGATCAGACAATGAGACGGATTTTCCCAGATTTCTTGTATATCGTCGTAACGGAGAATGTAATGGTAATATATGAAGGTAGTATTTGTTCTTCCGGACATGTCCAATATCATTGGTGGTCTTGCAGCTCGCAAAGAATTAAATTACAATGAAATCCAGACCTTTAGCTCCTTACAGAAGTTGAGAAACATCAACGAGGACAGTGAAATGTGTGCCCCATCCTGAACTCGAACCCGGGATCTTCTGCTTACATGGCAGACGCTCTATCCGTCCGAGCCACCGAGAACCCAGAGGATAGTGCGACTGCAGGGACTTATCCCTGGCACGCCCCCCGAGAGACCAACACTTTCAACTTACTGTTCACACACTACATTTGCAATGCCCCTGCCCGAACTCTTACGGGAATCGGTAGATTCACTGCAGTGAGTAATGAGTATAGTGGGCAGGGGCGCTTCAAATGTAGTGTGTGGACAGTAAGCTGAAAACGTGAATCGCAAGGCAAGCGTGTCAGAGATAAGTCCCTGCAGTCACACTATCCTTTGTGTTCTCGGTGGCGTAGACGGATAGAACGTCTGCCATGTAAGCATGAGATCCCGTGCTCGAGTCCTGGTCGTGGCACACATTTTCCACTGTCCTCGTGGATGTTTATCAACGCCTGTAAGCAGCTAAAGGTGTGAATTTCATTGTACTTTCGTGTAACTGTAATATCTCAAGGAGCCCTGATGTTGGAGGAAATAAGAAGAATACACTTTGGAAAGAAAGGAAAAAACTTGGGGATCTGGTGTTTAGCTTTCACCGGTGTCCTTGGATTTTAGCCAGGAATCAGAAAGATGAGCAATGCATACTGGAGATATTGTATAAAATCGCTATAAAAGCGCGTCTCAAAGTCTCACAAAAACGCGGAATATATGGAACACAGATACCAATGAGGAAAATATTCGAGATAAAATATGGAAAGATTAGAAGGATAGATAAATTCAAATACTTAGGAGAAAGGAGCCAAGCCAAAGGACTTTATAAAGTGGCAGTCGAAAGAAAAGCAAGAAAATTATTCTATGGTTACCGATTAACAAAGGACAGGTAAAACAAACGAGCGATATCCTACAAGGCTATTTGGAGCGAAACACAACTGCGATTGTTCGTGGCCAGGATTCAATAAGACCTTTTTAGGTTTCCTGGCGTATAAGGCACCAGACGTCTACACGCGGAATGCGCAAAGCGCAGTTTCCGTGAATTATAGGCCGGCGGTTCAAGGGCGCGGAGCCGGCTCCCGTTAGCGTTCCAGGTGAGTTCCATGGAGTTCAGATCTTGCGAATTTAGTGGCCTACGTGAGTCAACTGTCTTGTTCCTCAAACTAGTATAACAAGGTTTTGGCACTCTAAGACAGAGAGTTATTCTCCTTCCAGGTTTTTGTGGTTGGAGTAAATATACTGCGTCTTCTTATAGGAAAAGTGAAGGCCAGATAATTATTTCATGAAGTTTCCCTAGGATGGGCGTGGTTTCAGTTGCGGTCCTAGTAATTATGGCTTTATTATCAGCAGTCTTACTTATTATAATAAGTAGCGTCTTTCATGGTTTTTTCTCTCTATTGGAAACTTCTATATCTCTAATATGCCATATGCAGCAAAAATGACATCTAAAATGCAAAATTTTTATTTCACGGGAGAAGAAAAGGAAGAGTAACATGTGCTTTGAAATTTTATCCTAATGGTATGTTCAACAGGACTCTGTCTATAGAAGGAAGATACAAGTGTAATGATTTTCGTTTAAGGTATTTGCATCCCTTCTGTCGCGAAAGGGATATTTAAAACCAAATGCAAGTCCGGTCACAACAGCGACAAACCGTACAACTTAATACTTCATGTACGTATTAATTCACGAAGGCCACCTAGGTGCTATTGGAAACATGTCAGCGTGAAGAAATCCTTTAAAAAATACATAAACCGTCGCGTCAATTACAGCCAGTTGCATCAACCATTCATAAGGTAGGACCATAGCGACCTGTACAATCCAGTACAATGCATTGGAAACGCTCTCTCCGCACGCGGATTTAAAAATATTCACCTAAATTGTGCGAGCACGAATTCTGTGGTATTACTGTTATTTGTTTATTAGAGCTTCTGTCGAGTTTACGGCAGCATTTAAATCTGTACGATCTCCTCTTACCGTCATTACATTCTCGGTGCTTATGGAACTTATACATAAATGTGCAATAATTCGTATAGAAACTAAAAAAAGAGGAATCTGCCAAAAAAAGAGAAATCTGCCTGTAGCAGTATGCGTAACATCGGACTTTATTCTTCGTACTAAACAGCTCATTGTTGTTCATCAGTTTTAATGGCAAGCAGTAAGCCATTGCTGTTTACAGTCTGTGATAGCACATGTTGCCAGTATTTGGTATCTTTCTTCGTTTTATTGAGCAACAAAAGTAGAAGGATTACAGGGCAAGGACGAAATTTTATAGAGCACGAAAAAGAGATAGGAAACTTAGTTTACATCATTAACAATGAGCCCTTAAATGTGAAGGATGATGACTAGTTATTAGTTCAGCAAGGAGCCGGACCATTCAGATAGAAACTCTGTGGTAAATATTGAAGTGTGATTCCTTTTATTTTCTGAGTGTAGTATATCGAATGTGCGTGTGTGAAATGTTCGTGAATACTGAATATATGTGAAGTGCAGAGTTGCATCTAAGGCGTTGTGGATGAGTATTAGTTCATGTTATGGGAGAAGATGAAGCGGCAACAGTTAACTGCGTATTGCTTGAGAACAGCGCAAAGGAGACAGCATAGCTTAACGACTCCATCCGACATAAGCAACACTATCATGAGTGACACACCCGCTTCATCTCGTGCAGCACTGCGAATGAGTTCAGTTTCTAACCCACGTCGTTGATGAATTATTTGTCAACTCTTTCACTGCTCGGTGCTCTTCCAGACATTTACATGATTGAGGTGGGTCATGTTTTGGAATAATTTACTGGGACTGTTACTTGGCACGGACATTGAAACAACATCTAGTAAAAACTATGTAAAGCCAAGATAGCATGCATATTTTTTAAATTACAAGCAGCCGATTTCGACAGACTTTGCTGTAATCTTCAGGTTTGTAACATAGCGCATATGCATGCAATATATTTCACAGCATGACTTATGACGTAATATTTGCGATAAATGATTTAGTTTAACGTTACAATAAACGGATATGGAAGTTATATTTACACACCTTCAAAACATTTTGTTATAAATGTGTTCATTGTGAGTTGCACCTCACGCCGTCATGTAAATAAAATGTAGCAGATTATAATACAATTTTTTAATCGTTACTTTGTTAGGATACAGCGTGAGCCATCGCTCTAAATGGCTAATCTGCATTCATGCTTTCAGTGGCGTCGCTGTTTACGCCTCCCCAGCGCCGCTCGGAACTGTACACAGAAGTGTGGCTTATGGGAAAGTGCTCGGCCGTTGTACCCCTTTCACTTGTGACTCCTTACCGATAGTCACGGTGCTAGGGTTGACTGCTCGTAGCACTCTGCAACGAGAGCGATTTCTTTCGCTGATTTCATTCGCCTTTTTTACACTCGCCCTCCACAATGTTCGGCATTCTCTTTGCATCTTTGGATGAGATCCGGCTGGTCTTGGTTTAGCTGGGATTGTTTTCACAATTACATCACCAACAGTCGGCATGGGCTGCTTCACAAGGGTTAAAATGCCCTTACCTAACTGTCCAAGATGGATTAGAAACACCCAGTGAGTATTATTCCAAGTTGGAACCCACTGAACTCTTCTGACGGATCGATCCTGTTGACACTGCTTCTACATTTCCAGCATAACACTCTCCATATCCTGTCGTATTGGCAGGTCCACCTCCCGTAATAAGAGGTGGTCAGTTGCGCATTACGTACAAGTGTTCGGATCGTTAGATCTGTTAGTGTATGTTCGCTTAGAGAGCAATGGAGGGAGTAAAAGGCCGATCATCATCACCCTGATAGGTCAAGTCGTTGAATTAGCTCAGTATTGATAGCGTCATAGTTAATTTATTTCATTGAATCTCGTTTTATTTATTAGTTTTGGCCAAATGTATTATTCGGGAATCTTAATGGTACAGAGCTGTGTGCACAGTTAAATAGACGTCGCCCGCCTGTTATTTGAAATCCGGGCAGAGCCACAGGTACATGCCACGTTCACAGTACTGCGCTGGGTATACTGCCAGCAAGTAGCAAGGAATGATATGAAGTGTAAGTTAACACACGGAAGAGCAAAGTATTCTCAAATGTGTGCAAAATCTTAAGGGACTTACTGCGAAAGTCATCAGTTCCTAAGCTTGCACACTACTTAACCTAAATTATCCTAAGGACAAACACACACACACCCATGCCCGAGGGAGGATTCGAACCTCCCCCGGGACCAGGCGCACAGTCGATGACTGCAGCGCCTGAGACCGCTCGGCTAATCCCGAGCGGCTCATAGTATTCTAAAGAAAGTCCAAATTAGAAACAGCTTAACTGAAATGTTTGCTGGAACACTCATTATAAGTCTCAGTCTGATTAGGTATTCAACTGATGAGACGTTCTTACTGAGTGTAAGGCAACTGAACTCACGACAGCTACCAGTCAGCATGCAGATAAACGCCAAACTCATATGGAGATGACTTGATGAAACCATCACTAGTAACGAATAAAAGGCTGCATTTGGAGTGTGTTAGTAATAGGTTACTTTTAGAAACAATCGGTGTGTGTCACAGTAAGCATTATGCCTACATTCTTCTTCTAAAGTGTATTCAACACGGTAAATCAAATAGAGAACTTTCTTAATTTGTAGCACATGTTATACAAGACGATGGAGTGATATTGACTGAGGGGTGAGAGTGTAGTCCACAGAAATAAAAACGGAAATGGAAACGCACTACGTAAAGGGTGGTCGGAAGTTTTCAACTTCACGTCATCCATCCCAGACACAAACACATACACTAGGAAACATTATTTAAGATATTATAATTTGTTAACCATTTACGTTTGAAGTATTGCACCATTCAAGCCGCGAAGACGTTTATTTGGAATATACTCCCCACTGCATGCTTGAGTGAGTTCATGAATCGTTTTGAGGTACGAAAAACAGTGTATTTGAAATACGCAAAAACTTTTTTATAAATACAAACTGATTCCTCTCGGCTGAAAGAAATACTGACAGCGCAAGAAGTTCTGCCATATTTTGAGATCGCAAAAAGTACTCCAATTTTTGAGATAACTGTTGAATAATTATTTCTCACAAAATAAGCCCAATTTCTCGAGATTCATAAGATTTGCGTCAAGTGAAACTAGCTGTTTGTTACATTGCCATCTAAACTGGCTCCAAAAACATGTGAGAACTCAATTTCATGTAAGGTTCAAATGGTTCAAATGGCTCTGAGCACTATGGGACTTAACATCTGAGGTCATCAGTCCCCTAGAACGTAGAACTACTTAAACCTAACTAACCTAAGGACATCACAGACATCCATGGCCGAGGCAGGATTCGAACCTGCGACCGTAGCGGTCGCGCGGTTCCAGACTGAAGCGCCTAGAACCGCGTGGCCGCACTGGCCGACTTCATGTAGGGCCAGAAACCTAGGTAGACCTAGGTGTATGTATCTCGCACTCTGGCGTTTGTAATAAAGTGCGCAGGCATGTATGTTAGCATACGTCTCGTTATGTTGTGGCAGCTGTCAGATGACATGAAATAACACTGGAGCTCTCTCTCTCTCTCTGTGTAGGGTCCTTCACAGCCACTTGGAAACATTTCAGGCGACAGAGTGTAAGGACGAGGAATACACTTTATTGAAACTGAGATCAGTGCCACTGAAGTTAGTGACACCTCGGTTGAATAAAGTTCGTTTAGCAAGGTTTATCAGAACTAGGAACACAATGCTATACAGTTTGAATTGTTACACTTCCCTCACATAGATTAGAATCGGAACAGACCACACAGCCTGATGTACGCTACATGTATTGCATTCTTATTGTAGCATCGAGGTGTCTTAGTGCATGATACATGACAGTGATTATCTGTTGTTATGCACCTGATAACTATGTCACACTGTACCTTAAGATTGTCCGTTTATAACTGCAATAAAAATAAACTCATTACAGCTGTGCACCAACCACGAGAAGAAAAAGAAAATTGTAGAAGCTGTAAATCATTGCCTCCTGACGGTGTCAGATGAATTCCATCACCGAGGTTACGCATAGGTAGGATATGTAGGATATATCCCGCACACCAGTCTATTGCTAAAACCTCCTCGTTGTCTTGCTCAAATTTTAACTTCGGACACTCATATGACAGGGCACCTGCACAATTCATCAGACGATTAAAACATGTGACGAACTTACAAAACCTATACCTTATTAAGTTTGTAGGTTACAGAAGATCTGTCAGTAGCACTGTCTAATGAATGCTGCACGATGCAGATCTGATAAGTTCTTGCGGACTGATCATTGTATACCTTGATATCAGTGACTTGTCTGTCGAAAGTCTAGACAGTGGTAGATACTGTCTGCCAGCAAACATTTCTGAGTAGTGTTGGTATCGTCATATGAGAAGAGCTCTATCGATGCGTCTTTCCTATAGCCTGTCAACGACGTCCGACGTTCTTACGGAATCATCCAAGGGCCACTAGCAGTCGCGGGACACGCATATTTTTTCGACGCACCGTACGCGTGTGCGGCGGAAAATACGCCGCGACGAAGACGGAGAGAGACAATTTGCGGGCGCGGCTGCCGACCGGGGAAGGCGGCGCGGCGCGGCGCGGCCGGCCTGAGCCACCACGTCTCGGTGAGCGATGGCCGGTCGCAGATACGCCGCCGGGCCGACAGAGACGGAGCGCGGGTCCGTGCACGGAGCCCCCCGGAGCGCGCCGCAGCCCGCAGCCCGCAGCCCGCACCCGGAATCTCGTGCCGCTCATTTCTCGCGCGCCGGCTTTCCCGCCGCTTTTGATTCATCCGAACGGCCCGGACGGCGGAACAATATCGGCTGATGTATGGCGCGGCCACGTGGCCGTACATCAAACGGCCGCGCGTCAGGAGCCGCGTGGCACGCGCACGGCTGGGATGCCGGGCGACAGGTAGCCGCAGCCGCGCTAAATCACAGCCAGCTTCACGCAACACCGTGCGGTGACAAACAGTAGTCGTCTGTACACTGGCCAGGCACTGCACCGAAAACTATATGCTTCGAAGTTTCACTGCTCTAACACAGTCTGCACACTGTTTACTTAACTTGCGTTTATCGCGAGTCTCTGGCCCAGCGCCAAATGCCACGTGATTGGAAAGAGAAAGCATACGTGACTTCTCTACATAAGATCGGTGAAACAACGAATACGCAGAATTACACACCAACATCCTTAAAACCATAAAATATAATGTCTCGTAGGAGTCCACAGCGCAACGTGCATTGAGAATGAAAACATCGGCAAGTTGTTTTTATTATCCACGCAATTGGACAGTTTCAAATGTGGGTCATATCTAAGCACCTGTAATACATTCAAAAATGGTGACAGGTCTATACATCAATTAGCTGTAAACCCGCGGCTGTGCTCGCTTATCGGTAAAATGAAATTAAATGTACATATATATCTACATCTACATTTATACTCCGCAAGCCACCCAACGGTGTGTGGCGGAGGGCACTTCACGTGCCACTGTCTTTACCTCCCTTTCCTGTTCCAGTCGCTTATGGTTCGCGGGAAGAACGACTGCCGGAAAGCCTCCATGCGCGCTCGAATCTCTCTAATTTTACATCCGTGATCTCCTCGGGAGGTATAAGTAGGAGGAAGCAATATATTCGATACCTCATTCAGAAAGACACCCTCTCGAAACCTGGACAGCAAGCTACACCGTGATGCAGAGCGCCTCTCTTGCAGAGTCTGCCACTTGAGTTTGCTAAACATCTCCGTAACGCTTACCAAATAACCCTCCGACGAAATGCGCGGCTCTTCTTTGGGTCTTCTCTATCTCCTCTGTCAACCCGACCTCGTACGGATCCCACACTGATGAGCAATTCTCAAGTAAAGGTCGAACGAGTGTTTTGTAAGCCACCTCCTTTGTTGATGGACTACATTTTCTAATACTCTCCCAATGAATCTCAACCTGGCACCCGCCTTACCAACAGGTAATTCTATACGATCATTCCACTTCAAATCGTTCCACACGCATACTCCCAGATATTTTTCAGAAGTAACTGTTACCATTGTTTGTTCCGCTATCATATAATCATACAATAAAGGATCCTTCTTTCTATGTATTCGCAATGTATTACATTTGTCTATGTTAAGGGTCGGTTGCCACTCCATGCACCAAGTGCCTATCCACTGCAGATCTTCCTGCATTTTTCTGCAATTTTCTAATGCTGCAGCTTCTCTGTATACTACATCATCATCCGCGAATAGCCGCATGGAACTTCCGACACTATCTAATAGGTCATTTTTATATATATATTGTGAAAAGCAGAGGTTACTTTAACGTCTGTAGACGTCTCTCCATTGGGAACAACACGCTGTGTTCTGTTTGCTAAAAGCTCTTCAATCCAGCCACACAGCTGGTCTGATATTCCGTAGGCTCTTACTTTGTTTATCAGGCGACAGTGCGGAACTGTATGGAACGCCTTCCGGAAGTCAAGGAAAATGGCATCTACCTGGGAGCCTGTATCTATTATTTTCTGGGTCTGATGAACAAATAAAGCGAGTTGGGTCTCACACGATCGCTGTTTCCGGAATCCATGTTGATTCTTACAGAGTAGATTCTGGGTTTCCAGAAATGACATGATACGTGAGCCAAAAATATGTTCTAAAATTCTACAACAGATCGATGTCAGAGATATAGAGGTCTATAGTTTTGCGCATCTGCTCGACGACCCTTCTTGAAGACTGGGACTACCTGTGCTCTTTTCCAATCATTTGGAATCTTCCGTTCCTCTAGAGACTTGCGTACACGGCTGTTAGAAGGCGGGCAAGTTCTTTTGCGTACTCTGTGTAGAATCGAATTGGTATCGCGTCAGGTATGTATTGCTTTACTTGTCGAGAGCGAGAGACTCCGTTGTTCGGGAAGTTCGAGCGCTTCGTCCTTTTTTTTTTTTTTTTTTTTTTTGTTTTTGACTCCACTCAGGTGACTTGTGCGTCAATGGTGGTAAAATTATGAATTACGATGAGGGCAACACACACACACAGCTCTGAGCGGAAAAAATTAGAAGCGGCTGGTAATCGAAACCGGGACCCCACGCATAAAGAGCAAAAATGCTATTCCAAAGACCGACAACGGTAGAGTCATGGAAGTACGTGTCTTAGAAGGTATAAGAGAGGCATAACGCTCAGAGGCTAAAATGCAATGGATTCGTGCCAGATATTAGTATATAAATACACTCCTGGAAATTGAAATAAGAACACCGTGAATTCATTGTCCCAGGAAGGGGAAACTTTATTGACACATTCCTGGGGTCAGATACATCACATGATCACACTGACAGAACCACAGGCACATAGACACAGGCAACAGAGCATGCACAATGTCGGCACTAGTACAGTGTATATCCACCTTTCGCAGCAATGCAGGCTGCTATTCTCCCATGGAGACGATCGTAGAGATGCTGGATGTAGTCCTGTGGAACGGCTTGCCATGCCATTTCCACCTGGCACCTCAGTTGGACCAGCGTTCGTGCTGGACGTGCAGACCGCGTGAGACGACGCTTCATCCAGTCCCAAACATGCTCAATGGGGGACAGATCCGGAGATCTTGCTGGCCAGGGTAGTTGACTTACACCTTCTAGAGCACGTTGGGTGGCACGGGATACATGCGGACGTGCATTGTCCTGTTGGAACAGCAAGTTCCCTTGCCGGTCTAGGAATGGTAGAACGATGGGTTCGATGACGGTTTGGATGTACCGTGCACTATTCAGTGTCCCCTCGACGATCACCAGTGGTGTACGGCCAGTGTAGGAGATCGCTCCCCACACCATGATGCCGGATGTTGGCCCTGTGTGCCTCGGTCGTATGCAATCCTGATTGTGGCGCTCACCTGCACGGCGCCAAACACGCATACGACCATCATTGGCACCAAGGCAGAAGCGACTCTCATCGCTGAAGACGACACGTCTCCATTCGTCCCTCCATTCACGCCTATCGCGACACCACTGGAGGCGGGCTGCACGATGTTGGGGCGTGAGCGGAAGACGGCCTAACGGTGTGCGGGACCGTAGCCCAGCTTCATGGAGACGGTTGCGAATGGTCCTCGCCGATACCCCAGGAGCAACAGTGTCCCTAATTTGCTGGGAAGTGGCGGTGCGGTCCCCTACGGCACTGCGTATGATCCTACGGTCTTGGCGTGCATCCGTGCGTCGCTGCGGTCCGGCCCCAGGTCGACGGGCACGTGCACCTTCCGCCGACCACTGGCGACAACATCGATGTACTGTGAAGACCTCACGCCCCACGTGTTGAGCAATTCGGCGGTACGTCCACCCGGCCTCCCGCATGCCCACTATACACCCTCGCTCAAAGTCCGTCAACTGCACATACGGTTCACGTCCACGCTGTCAAGGCATGCTACCAGTGTTAAAGACTGCGATGGAGCTCCGTATGCCACGGCAAACTGGCTGACACTGACGGCGGCGGTGCACAAATGCTGCGCAGCTAGCGCCATTCGACGGCCAACACCGCGGTTCCTGGTGTGTCCACTGTGCCGTGCGTGTGATCATTGCTTGTACAGCCCTCTCGCAGTGTCCGGAGCAAGTATGGTGGGTCTGACACACCGGTGTCAATGTGTTCTTTTTTCCATTTCCAGGAGTGTACATATTAAACACGAAGATGGCTGTATAAGCATGTATTTACCACGTTCAATCCTAATACACTTATCGTGTCAAATAATATAAGAATTATAACAATTATAATAAATTCAAGACTGAAAGAGTGTAAAGCTTTTCCAAAGAGCAGTTTTTGACCCATTTTTCAAGTTATATTCTCCAAATCAATAAAAGTTTTGCACTACAAACTTTATAAAGTAGCCTACGTTTTTCCTCAGCGTTCGAGCTGTCTTCATACAAAATTTCATTCAAATCGGTTCAACGTTTTGGTCGTTACTTTCGCATTATAATATTGGAACGGAAGTATGGATATGGATTATTTACAATCTCTCGCATGTACACTACATATACTTTATATCCAAAGTTACTTAAGTACTTTAAACTTGCAGCTTCTTTTCACATTCCAATACTTCGCTGTTACATGTGGACAGGTCGGCCTGTATGTCGTATATCTGTGCGTATGTAACACATAAACATGATTACGTTCATTACTCTGCGAAAACAGAAGAATGCCATATCATAGTTTAAGAACAGCTCTGCGAAAACAGAAGAATGCCATATCATAGTTTAAGAACAGCTCTTATTATTTGACCAGATGTTCAGAAACCCACCTATGGATGGTCGATAAAATAAAGTAAGCTACTGGCCCATTATTCACGGATATATTATGTTTTTTATTCTCACATGTGCTATGTTAACGCAAAGGTTTGTGGTGCAGGTTTGTACTGCAGTTTCTAATATTACATGTGGCACGACATAGAATGCATGAGTTTCGATCTACTTGTAATAAGATAACACATGTACTATATTAACGTAATCTTTTGTGGTTGAACTTTGTACTGAACTTCTAACATCACATGTGGTATGATGTAAGATTTTCGATCTCCTACTTTTACTAAGATAGTACATTTGAGAATAACGAACATATTACGTCAGTGAATATTGGCCCACTAACTTACTTAGTGTTACCGACGATCCATAGATAGGTTATTAAATATCTTTGGTTATATCATATCAGCTGTGCCTATACCGTGATATAGCAACTTTCTGTTTGTGTCGGCTATTGGACATAACCAAGTACACTGTTGTATTGTTTTTGTGCCATATTCACCCAGAAATACGATATATACTCGCCCAAGTGCCTAAGCATTGATAAAGAACACAGCCTGCTTGGACTATGCTTTCATTCTGTATTGCTGAAGAATTCTTAAATGTATTCTCAGCTGTGCCTTTAGACAGTTAGGAACTTCTTTCAAAGAATTAGGTCGGTTTTGAAAGCTTTCACTCGTGAAAAATTCGGCTTACCCTTTCCTCACAAGATAAAAAATGGTTCAAATGGCACTGAGCACTATGGGACTTAACTGCTCAGGTCAGCAGTCCTCTAAAACTTAGAACTACTTAAACCTAACTAACCTAAGGACATCACACACATCCATGCCCGAGGCAGGATTCGAACCTGCGACCGTAGCGGTCACGCAGTTCCAGTTTGTAGGGCCTAGAACCGCTCGGCCACCCCGGCTGGCTGCAATACGATCCATGACCTAAACCCACAAAATGAAATCTAATGACAGTTCATCGGGAGAGCGCAGAGATCACGTAATGGGGTCATCGTGACCCCATAACCTATAAGGAAATGTATGGGTCAGTACACCTCTCACGTTCAAACTCAAATATGTGGTTGCACCATCATGCTGGAAGATAATGTATGCCTGCAGTTCTTCGATCCCTTGTAGCTATAGTCCTTCGAGCATGCCTAGGTAAACTTTCCTCTTACGCAGAATGAGATTTTCACTCTGCAGCGGAGTGTGCGCTGATATGAAACTTCCTGGCAGATTAAAACTGTGTGCCCGACCGAGACTCGAACTCGGGACCTATGCCTTTCGCGGGCAAGTGCTCTACCAACTGAGCTACCGAAGCACGACTCACGCCCGGTACTCACAGCTTTACTTCTGCCAGTACCTCGTCTCCTACCTTCCAAACTTTACAGAAGCTCTCCTGCGAACCTTGCAGAACTAGCACTCCTGAAAGAAAGGATATTGCGGAGACATGGCTTAGCCACAGCCTGGGGGATGTTTCCAGAATGAGATTTTCACTCTGCAGCGGAGTGTGCGCTGATATGAAACTTCCTGGCAGATTAAAACTGTGTGCCCGACCGAGACTCGAACTCGGGACCTTTGCCTTTCGCGGGCAAGTGCTCTACCAACTGAGCTACCGAAGCACGACTCACGCCCGGTACTCACAGCTTTACTTCTGCCAGTACCTCGTCTCCTACCTTCCAAACTTTACAGAAGCTCTCCTGCGAACCTTGCAGGTCCCGAGTTCGAGTCTCGGTCGGGCACACAGTTTTAATCTGCCAGGAAGTTTCCTCTTACGGTTTTCTATGCGAAGAAAAACAAGTAATCAATATATTCTATAAGGCCACGCCCAATTCCAAACTTCGGGCTGTCACGGATATGTTCACGTGTGATGTTTGGGTATTCTGAGCCTAAAATACTAACGTTTTAGCGATTCACATGCACAGAAAGGTGGAACCTTTGTTTGGAAACAGCCACTTTTCCAGGCAGTCGTTGTCAGCATGAAACGCTTGAATGCTTATTGCTGGGGATGATCGTTTGGTTGCAGTGCTTGTTTCATTTGCACTTTGTGCAAAAAAACGTGTAACCGCTTATGTAAAAATTTATGAACACTTGTTCTTGCTTCCTGCAATTCAAATCATATAAGGAAAACTGACTTCTGGTGGCTGCGTTGATGTGCACCTTGCACTCTGTCAACAAATGCTTCAGACTAGGTGGGGGGACGTCTACCTGGACGAATGTATTTGACACTACCTGTTTCGTTAATGTTTATGATTTTTTTTTTTTTTTTACCAGTGATGTCTTCCCATACTGGCGTCGTTAATTCTGCAGAACCATTGTCACATATTTGGCTTCTTTATACTGTCGCCATTTCAATATAGTTGTATCATAATTAATGGCGTAAATGCATACAGTTGAAAGTACACGATACTAGAAGCAAAACAGTATCAGTAAACATAGGGCCGAAAATGCATACCTTAAGAGCTACGAGCCAGAGTGTACCAACTTTGCAACATCTGATGACTCCGATAAACAACTTCGTCACTTTATTTTATTTTATTTTATTTTTTTTACTGCATGAGACCGTCACGCATGTTAATCTTAAGTAACTATTTAGTCAATTGAAGATGAAACTTAGCTTTTTCTCTGAAGGTAAACACATTCTGCGTTCGAAGAAAGAAATGAAACGACAGTTTCATTATTCGTTATGGCAGTATTATAATGAGATTTGTTTCACACAGTTAGCTGATTTCACTTTTGTATCATTTCAAGAGCTTTTATACTCTTGTATTTTTAACGTTTCCTCCGCAGTATATATAACGTACGTCTGTTACATAAATGTGTAACTGCTGTCGTACTATTTATGTATATGAATGACAGGTGTACGTTGTTACAGTTACACAGGGCGCCTCAGTGAAACTATGGGGATATGTTTCAACACTTGAATATGAGACATCGCCGAAATCAATTGCCCAGTGAAATAAATACAATGAGGCAATGACTGATTCAGCGGGCACCTGAGCAGGACAGATATAGGGGCAGGAAAGCCACTGGGGTCGTTTTCAAAGAAACCAGCCTACCATGAGACACCAACCTAGTTTATTACTTGGTGTTACTATCCATCGAAGCATTCATCATCTTAACAGAAACGGCGACTACAGAGAATAAAATCATTCTACTGTTGTACTGTCGGCCTCAGGAAGGCCACAACAGGCAGTCAAGGGAGCCACCTATGTAATTTAGCAGTTGCACACGTCAGTAATGCTGGTGTACTGTTGCGTAATACAGCTATCTGCTGCAGATGAATTACGACTTGCTTCAGCGTAAAGTAGTATTTCACAGCTGACTACGTGACGGAAGCCGAGCTTCTGTCACAACTCACTTACGAGCCATCGGCTGGTGATTGCGGGCAGCAAACTGCTCCCGCCGTGGCGAAGCCTTGCATTGGGTTCCGTAGCCAGACACGCCAGCCAACCCTCGAGACCCACGGTTTGGATTCAGGGCGCCTTCACGCCTCCGCCAGGCGCCTTGCGCTGCAGACAGCGGTGGGCTACCTGTGCTGAGGATCAGACACTGGTTTTGCGTCAGCAAGGACACCGTGTCGCCAGACAGAGTTGTGCTTTCTTACAAGGGAACCTCACCATCGTACCCCGTAAGACTTAGTGGTAAGACGGCCAGTGCACAGCCCGTCAAAAACTGAACACAGATCAGTCGTGGAAACAGGAAGAAGTTGTACTGAACTATGAAGAAAAAAAAAGCAAAATAGAAAGAGTGAGTGGTCCGAGCTTAGCAAGTGCGATACTGATTGAAGTGTAACCGTCATGGTTAAGTGGTTATGGTGTTGGATTTCGACGCGAGCAAGTCAGGTTCTAAGCCCCATAGTGCCATTTTGTTCCACGACTTTATGAACTGTCCGTCCAGTCAGTGTAACGTTTGTTCTCTTTATATAGTCTTGGTTGGCACTTGTCACACTATACACTGGATATAGAATATAATTCATGTGGTAAGAATACATTACAGTCGCAAGAAAATACAGTGAATAGTGAGAGCAGGCGAAGATACGACATAGGTGTCTCACAGGAAAGAAAACAAGAAAGAGACGGATGTGAACCATGTTACAACAAAGAAACTCAAGAGTCAAATCTTCCAAAATGGAACACAACTACAAAAACGTTAAAACCGTAAGTTTTGACAGAGAGCAAAGAATTTGTACGATTGTGACACTGTTGAGCTCATTAGTTGCAGCTTGTGTGAGAAACTATTATGTTTTCATCATTTCCTTGGGAGTGATCACATTCACATTCATATGAACGCTTAAATCGGTCAACGAGACGTATCTCACTCACTCACCAGGCCCACAAATTAGGATCGTCGATAAGAGATTCCTATCATATGATGCACTTTCTATCACTAATGCCCAGTATGACATACCAGACGTGATTTCCGGTGGAGGATGCGACTGACTCGCTGGCTTGTCATCAAAGGTTTGTGGCTGCCGTTGAAAAGACACTTCCTTCCTGCTGTTAATAGAATAACTGTGCAGAACCAGTTTTCATTTGTAGGTCCCTTCCTTACAACTTGCTGTTGCAAACGGCCGTTACATGACGACACAGATACAAATTTGAGTTTACCGGAAAGCGAAAAGAATAAAATAAAATAATAATAAAAAATAGATAAAAGGCATGTAGGAGTTTTGAACACGACTGGCCTGTTCAGTAATCCAACACTGTGACCACTTAAGCTCGGCACCACCGCTGCTGTTCTTTGCTCAATGTAGTACTTCCTAGGTTTGAACCGTTCACTATTTTTGTTTTTCTTTCTTTCTTTTTACAGTTCAGTACACCTTCTCCCTGCTTTCTTGTTTGTCTGTGTTCTGTTATTGACGGACCTTACACTGGGCCCTCTTATCTTTAAATCTGAGAGGGGTGCGATGGGGAGCTTCCCTTGTTGACCGTGGTCAGCACCTGGGGGCTGCAGACGACTTGCTGTGCGGGGGACATCGTGTTCCATTTTATTACATAAAATTTAATGCCAAAGTCCCTCAAACCTCTAGTCAGAAGGATGGACATACAAAAACAACAAACAATGGTTACTGAGTCAGCATTCTTTACTCGGCGCTCGCCTCAGTGCCGGAAACCCCCATTCCCGCAGCATCGCGCTCACTCCATCCGCAGGAGGCAGAAGTTGTCATCCCGTAACACTGGTGTCAGAATATCGGTCAACACGAACACGATGCAAATACACAGAAAAGACCTTAGAAGAACATCAGTCAGAAAAAAGTACGAAAATGATACAATTAGACCACTGAACCGAAAATGAAGTAATCTATAATTGTGCGTGGGTACGTTTCCGGATGATGTTGTATATCGAGGCACCATAACACCTGGTGACAAATTTGGTAGTCAAACACCAGAAAGAGTAAAACTCCCCAAATACAAACGCGTGTGTTCACAGAGCGAGATAGGCGCAATGTCTAGATAAAACTCGTTGTAGGAATGGCATTTGCCAGACTAACACGAACTCAAAGACTTCTATGTAACACTAACTTCAAGAGAGACGCTGCACGTAAACACCTAGTTTGACCACTTCTTCTCGTCTCTCAGATAAAATTTTACAGAGCAGGTGAGATACAGACATAAGTGGCGTGTCCCGTTATGGGTTACAGCAGTTTTACTGCTAAATTTCGAGATGGCATGTTACAAGAGGAGTCCGGGAATAGACTTCCTCAACTTCCTCATTACACAAACATCTTTCGAAATCATCGCTACGACACAATCAGAAGTGTGAGAAAGTTACGGAAACGCTCAACAAACTCCATTGGCAGACGTTACAAGAGAGGCATGGTGCATCACGGAGAGATTTACTATTGAAATTTCGGAAGAGCACTTTCCACGAAGAAACGGACAACATATTACTTCTCCCCAAATACCTCTCGCATAAAGAAAACGAGGGGAAAATTCAAGAAATTAGAGCCAATACAGAGGCTTCTCGACAATCGTTCTTCCCAAGTGCTATTCGGGAGTGGAACAGGGTTGGAAGGCTTAGTTAGTGGTACGAAAAGCACCCTCGGCCACACACCGTTAGAAATGATGTAACTCTAAAGGAATCTGAGCTCGAACGGAGAATTACCAACATTAGTTGTTCCTGCGCACTGCAGAGTGGATATGGATAGTAGGCAGCGCACTTCCAGAGAGATTGGGCGGCGGGAGGGGGGGGGGAAGGGGGGAGGTGAGGATGCTCACCCACCGTATACAGAAATATTTTACTCGAAATGTTCATATTTTTAAATATATTAATTTCCAAATTTTACAGCTGACTTTCGGCTAGTAAAGTAATGTGTAGACTCTGAGCCTGCGAAATGGTGAGGAACTCTAGGAATTATAACCTACATACAACGCAGGATGTTGCTTGCTTGGGGGGCCTTCCCACGAGGGCTTGTGACATGATTGGTAACAGTCTATTAAGTTTAAGGTGCACGTTCAAAGGATTACTGTATGTGATGTCAACAATAAATCCTACATGATTCCTGTACAAAGTAAAACAGAAATTCAGAGGAAGCTACGTAAGGGAACCTAAATTGGCAAGGAAATATGTTATCGCTTATATCCCAGCGTAAACCGCTTGCAGCTCTTTCCCTTAGTCTGAAGACCGCTGATGGCAGCTACGGTTGCGGTAATGTGAAATCTTCATGTGACTATATCTTGTTGAGTCCTGTGCCATGGAAGCAAGGGAGAGGATGTTACTGGCTGCTGGTCTCCACTTTCTACAACACAAATGCACTCATGGATTAACACGTTCTTTATATATAAGAACTATAAGTTTTTACTTAACTGGGACAGAGTCTATGTGCTGTGCTACAAGCACTGCTCTCTTGCAGACAATGTCGGTAATCTTGCTGTAATCTGATGCTATGAACTGTAGTGATCTAAACCCATTCGGCGAATGAATGACAGATGCCAAATTGGAGTAGTCAGTAACTTAGTATGAGTCCGTGAGCTAGTGACTGAGCTAGTGACTGTGCTATGACTGAGGCCCTTCGGTTAGGGGCGGCGATCTAAGAACTTACCGTCGAGACAGCGTCGTCGGCTTGTTGCTAGTGGGTGTGTCTTTGGCCTCTTTCCTGATAGGCACGTTAGATCCATCGCCTACTATAGATTTTCGCGCTGCGTCTTTGTCGACCGGTGTGCTGGCGACAGCTTACGCCAGCACATTAAGAAAGTATAAGAACATAATTAACGAATAACTTAATGTCCATCAGAAGTATGTCCCTTTTTAGAAAGGGTGAGATGAAAATAACATGAAAACTGACTTTTATGAAAGTAGACACAAACGACTTAAAAATATTATATTCCCGTCATTTACACACTAGGAAGCCATAGCCTGTAATCTTGTGTTCATTATTGTAGTGCTTAGTGAAATACCTATAATAGTGGAGAGTAATTTGATTTCATATTCAGTAAATTGTGGCATTATGGAAACTGCGAGCATATGTTCTACATCTACGTTGTTGTTGTTGTTGTGGTCTTCAGTCCTGAGACTGGTTTGATGCAGCTCTCCATGTTACTCTATTCTGTGCAAGCTTCTTCATCTCCCAGTACCTAGTGCAGCCTACATCCTTTTGAATCTGCTTAGTGTATACATCTCTTGGTCTCCCTCTACGATTTTTACCCTCCACGCTGCCCTCCAACAGTAAATTGGTGATCCCTTGATGCCTCAGAACGTGTCCTACTAAGCGATCCCTTCTTCTAGTCAAGTTGTGCCACAAACTTCTCTTTTCCCCAATCTTATTCAATACCTCCTCATTAGTTGTGTGATCTACCCATCTCATCTTCAGCATTCTTTTGTAGCACCACGTTTCGAAAGCTTCTATTCTCTTCGCCTCCAAACTATTTATCGTCCATGTTTAACTTACATACATGGCCACGCTCCATACAAATACTTTCAGAAATGACTTCCTGACACTTAAATCTATATTCGATGTTAACAAATTTCTCTTCTTCAGAAACGCTTTTCTTGCCATTGCCAATATACATTTTACATCCTCTCTACTTCGACCATCATCAGTTATTTTGCTCCCCAAATAGCAATACTCCTTTACTACTTTAAGTGTCTCATTTCCTAATCTAATTCCCTCAGCATCACACGACTTAATTCGACTACATTCCATTACCCTCGTTTTCCTTTTGTTGATGTTCATCTTGTATCCTCCTTTCAAGACACTATCCATTCCGTTCAACTGCTCTTCTAAGTCCTTTGCTGTCTCTGACAGAATTACAATGTCATCGGCAAACCTCAAAGTTTTTATTACTTCTCCTTGGATTTTAATACCTACTCCGAATTTTTCTTTTGTTTCCTTCACTGCTGCTCAATATAAAGATTGAATAATATCGGGGATAGGCTACAACCCTGCCTCACTCCCTTTCCAACGATTAGCTTTCCAACGATCTAGCTTCTAAGATAAGTCGCAGGGTCAGTATTGCCTCACGTGTTCCAATATTTCTACGGAATCCAAACTGATCTTCCCCGAGGTCGGCTTCTACTAATTTTTCCGTTCGTCTGTAAAGAATTCGCGTTAGTATTTTGAAGCAGTGGCTTATTAAACTGATTGTTCGGTAATTTCCACATCTGTCAACACCTGCTTTCTTTGGGATTGGAATTATTATATTCTTCTTGAAGTCAGAGGATATTTCGCCTGTCTCATACATCTTGCTCACCAGATGGTAGAGTTTCGTCAGGACTGGCTCTCCCAAGGCCGTCAGTAGTTCTAATGGAATGTTGTCTACTCCCGGGACCATGTTTCGACTCAGATCTTTCAGTGCCCTGTCAAACTCTTCACGCAGTACCATATCTCCCATTTCATCTTCATTTACATCCTACTCCATTTCCATAATATTGTCCTCAAGTACATCGCCCTTGGATAGACCCTCTATATAATCCTTCCACCTTTCTGCTTTCCCTTCTTTGCTTACAACTGGGTTTCCATCTGAGCTCATGATATTCATACAAGTGGTACTCTTTTCTCCAAAGGTCTCTTTAATTTTCCTGTAGGCAGTATCTATCTTACTCCTAGTGAGTAGTGAGATAGGCCTCTACATCCTTATATTTGTCCTATAGCCATCCCTGCTTAGCCAACTTGCACTTCCAGTCGATCTCATTTTTGAGACGTTTCTATTCCTTTTTGCCTGCTTCATTTACTGCATTTTTATATTTTCTCCTTTCATCAATTAAATTTAATATTTCCTCTGTTACCCAAGGAGTTCTACTAGCCCTTGTCTTTTTACCTACTTGATCCTCTGCTGCCTTCACTACTTCATCCCTCAAAGCTACCCATTCTTCTTCTACTGTATTTCTTTCCCCCATTCCTGTCAATTGTTCCCTTATGCTCTTCCTGAAACTCTGTATAACTTCTAGTTCTTTCAGTTTATCCAGGTCCCATCTCCATAAATTCCCACCTTCTTGCCGTTTCTTCAGTTTTAATCTACAGTTCATAACCAATAGATTGTGGTCAGAGTCCACATCTGCCCCTGGAAGTTTCTTACAATTTGAAACAACGTTCCTGGATCTCTGTCTTACCATTACATAACCTATCTGAAACCTGTCAGTATTTCCAGGTGTCTTCCATGTATACAGCCTTCTTTTATGATTCTTGAACCAAGTGTTAGCTGTGATTAAGTTGTGCTCTGTGCACATCTACATCTACATCCATAGTCCGCAAACCACCTGACGGTGTGTGGCGGAGGGGCCTATGTTGCTATTATAGTTCTTAAACTAATAGCATAGCTTCTCCAACATTCAAACATGTGCTTTTCAGATGTTGCATTTCTGTGAATTGTACGTTCTTGGATGCCATGTGTTACTTTGCTTCCAAGGTAGAGTTCTTATACTCCGTCTAGTTCATGGTCACCACTTTTGGTCCCAAGCTTATCGTTAATCTCATTTATGCTACCCACCGTTACACTCGTCTTTCTTCGGTTTACCCTCAGTCCGTAGCGTTCACTCATTAATCTCTTCATTCAGTATGTCCTCAGTTCTTCTTCACTTCCTCTGCGGGTAGCAATTTGATCAACGAATGATTGATATCGTTTCACGCAGAATGTATGGCCTTGTTGTACCTTCTTTTTATTTCCGTCACTGTTTCTTCACCGCGGGACTGCTACGGTCGCAGGTTCGAATCCTGCCTCGGGCATGGGTGTGTGTGATGCCCTTAGGTTAGTTAGGTTTAAGTAGTTCTAAGTTCTAGGGGACTTATGACCTAAGATGTTGAGTCCCATAGTGCTCAGAGCCATTTGAACCAACTGTTTCTTCGATGTGAAGATCAAGCAGTAGGGTTAAAAGGCTCTACCTTTCTCTTCAATCGTTTTTTAATCCGAGCATTTCTTCCACGATCTTACAGTGCTCCCTTTTGTTTCTTCTTCATATTGGACTGTATATTACCCGTGTTTTCCTATAGTTCATTCCTATTTTTCTTATAATTACGAAGCTCTTGCACCGTTTCACATTGCCGCACGCCTTTTCATTGTGGAAAAAGGGCTATGCACACGTTCTAAGTGCTGGCTTACGAAGCACGTTGCCAGAACGGCCTCTCTAGTTTGTAGTTACAAATAGTATAAAAATTTTACGTAATATGAAGAGTGTCCCAGATTTGGTCTGGCTCTCAGTACTCCCACCAACGGCGAGGTTCTCATCCAATTTGATTGAAGCTCGCCCGACTACTCTTTATATGCTACTTAAAAGACTCGAAGTCGTCCATCTTTGTACTCTTGAACTGTACTGAACAATAATAAGTAAGGAAAACGTATGAAAAAAATTGTATACCATTACAACCTAATCATTACAGCTTGCGGAAAGAAAACAGCTGTAAACGTACATGAAACCAAATTCACTGTCTCAACAGTTTTATGTGTGTGGCCTCAAATATGACCTTTCGGTGTAACACATAAAGAATGCATGTTGCTTCTGGACATGTAATTTCATAGTGTATTTATTGATTTTGCGTACGCATAGATATTATGACTGCAGACGGTTGTTTTCATGTAATGAATAGCGCAGAAATACATATGATAATGGAAATATGTCTCGTGGTATAACGGAACTCTACGTGTGTATCTAGCTCCCTGTCAGCGGTGGTCCTTTAGGTATAGTTCGTGCGGTATAGGTGTATTTTTGCTCCTGATGGGCCGATGAAGCATCCAGAACAATCTTTCTATTAACAAGCTGCCAGTCGTTGTAGGCTGGAGAGGGGGTTACAGCGCAGTGGACGTTAATGTACTAACCACACATCGTACGCCAGAATAGCCACTAGCTTGCCTAACGACTAACTGGCGCTTTATCTTAATTAATCCGTAATGTGGTATCGCGCAATTAGCGCCCGCATAATGTAAGCAGCAGAGGTGAAGAACTGCGGACTTCATCGCTCGCTGCCTGCTTGCCTGCTGCTAGCGCCGGTCTCCTAGATCATCATCTCCGCAGCTGCTGTTGGTGGCGGTGCCACTGCCGCCCACGCAGAGCGGTCGGTATTCCGGTCATTGAAGGGAGCGCCCGGCGCGTGTAACTATTCATTAGCCGTGTCCGGTGTCCGCCGCCGTCCATCAGCGCTGCACTGGGATTAGCCGCGGTGACCTGCCCGCCGCCACGCAGGTACAGCCGGCTAACCCAGCGCCGTGGTACCTACCAGGCGGACTGCGAGTGGCTGTGATTGATGGCACTGGATACCATCCACACCATTAGTGCTTAGTGCGTGCCGCCCTGATCTGGTTGTACTGACCTCCGACTTGCGTATGGAGAAGAAAATCACTATTAGTCATAAGCTTCTTTGAGCGGTTAGGAAACTACTCCGAACGCAAAGTGAGCTTCGTAGTAAACTGAAACATAGGCAATGCCTTTAAACTGTAGGAAGCCAAAATTACATAAGAGGAGTCATGCATGAGGTACAACGAATTTGAAAGTAACATTCCCTCTAGTGACCAAATAAAAGTTATGTAAGTCTGTAGCTTTCGTGCCGTTGTCACTGAAATTAAAATCATCTGGGTTATTACACCGCGTCATATTTCCTCTAAAATGCTCGAAGTTTCAACCCGTCTGCTGAGACCTTCCTCAGGATCTTCCGGTGTCCACTACTGCTAGAACACTGTGAGAGACGAGTGTTTCGTCCTCTTACAAAGTGAAGCTTTCCCCGCATTAGTGCTGGAGAAGTGGTAGTATTCTTATGGCTACCGTTGTTGGGCCATAATCATAGGCTAATATTCCCGCACTGATGCAGAAGAACGGGCGTTCTTGACTAAACTCTTGTGGATACTATTCGTGGCCCATCGTAATTGGATAGATAGGCATTATTCCAGACTTACGCTGGAGAAAAGGGGTTGTTGGTTGAAATTCCTCCAACTGTTGCTGGTTGGCCGTCGTCATTGGCTAGATTCGAAACGGACAGAGCCAGAGAGGGGGGAATGTTTCCCCAACATATTATTGTCGGCCGAGGTGACTTGCAGCGCGTTGTTTATGTCTGACGCACACCGGGGCCGCATATTCACTTCCTTGATGGCGGCGACCCACGATGCAGGGAGTCCAAAGCTGTCCTGTCTATTGAAATTACAAGCATTATTGGAAATTTCAACCGCTTCTCGGACCTTTCTTCTGTAAATATTGGCCTCTTTAGCCAGCACACGTACGTTATTGAAATCGATGTCGCAGCCACAGTTCTCATGATGTTTCGCTACTGCAGATTTTGCACTTTGTTTTAGACGCATCTGCCTTTCGTGTTCCTTAATGCGTTCTTTAACAGTTCTTCCCGTTTCTCCTATATACACGTTGCCGCCACCACATGTCACTTGATAGACGCCTGCATTGTAGAGGCAATCAGGAGCATCCGTTTTCCGTCGGAAAAAATCTTTTATTTTGTTTTAACTAAAGAAAGATGTCTGAATACGATTTTTCTTTAGAACTCTGCTTATGCGGTCAGTGACCCCAGAACGAACGGTAACCTAACTGAGTGAGAAGGCGGTTTCTCGTCATTATTATTAGCGTTATTAATATTCCGCCTAAAAGCCCTGTCGATTGAATGACTACCATAGCCATTAGCCTTCAATGTTCTCTTTACCATATTTAAGAGGACGTGACACTCGTCTCTGCCAGTCTTCTAGCAGTAGTGGACACCATAACTTCCTGAGGATGATCCCAGCAGAGGGGTCGAGACGTCGATAATTTTTAACTAATAAAAGTTGTACGATAATTTGATCTTATATTATATTAAGGAAATAAATCATTTCTGAGAAAGACAAACATGTAAAATTGTGTTTTATGAAGTCTTGTCTGAAAGTACGAGGGTGGTCTGATTGTAAAAGATGAAAAATCGTGTTTGGTGCTGTTCTTAAAAATTTCAATTTGAAGGGCTGGATTGCTGGAGAAATCAAAACAGAATTCGATGAAGTCCACGTAGACTCTGCGTCATCGTTGAAGAGCACTTACTTTTGGATTAATGAGTCTGAACGTAGTCGGAGAAGCACCGAAGACGAGAAACGCTCCGGCCGGCCAACACCGGAAAGAAAACCTTTCACAAAATCCATGATATGGTTATGTAAGAGCAGTGCACAAAAATTCTTAAGATTTTTGAAACTGCAGGTATCTCAAGTAAGCGAGTGCATAATATTCTGCACGGACAAGTGAGTATGAAAAAGCTCTGAGCGTGGTCGGTGCCACGATTGCTCACAATCGACGAAAAGCGCAAGCTGCACAACATTTCAGCACAATATCTGGCGATGTTTAATCCCAATCCGCAAGACCTTTTGTGCCAGTTTGTGAGTGTTGATGAAACCGGGATCCATCATTACTCACTAGAGTCTAAACGGTCGTCAAATATATGGAAAAATACTTGTGGAAGTGCACCAAAGAAGGCAAAGACCATTGTGTCAGCAGATAAGGGGATGACTACCTTTCATTGATAACCCTAGGTAATAAACCAGATAGATTATCTGGAAAAAAAGCAGAGCCATAACTGGACCCATTGTGCGTCATTGTTCAATCGTTTAAAACTTGGGTTGGTTGAAAACAGACAGCACGCAAAAAAACGTTTTTTCGCCACGGTAAAGCACCACCCCACGTATCAGAGACAACAATGGCGAAGTTGCATGAACTAGGGTTTGGATTGGTTCCCAATCCACAATATTCATCAGACTCAGCCGTATGTCACTTCTTCCGATTCCCGAATATTAAACTTCGGCCAGGAAGCGATTTTTGTCTAATGAGGTACTGATAGTAGAAGTCAACGAGTATTTAGCAGAGATGGAAAAACTGAAGGATCGTTCGACTAGTGTACATCCCTCATAGGAGACTACGTCGAGAAGTAAGGAGAGCCGGCCGATGTGGCCGAGCGGTTCTAGGCGCTTCAGTCTGGAACCGCGCGACCGCTACGGTCGCAGGTCCGAATCCTGCCTCGGGCATGGGTGTGTGTGATGTCCTTAGGTTAGTTAGGTTTAAGTAGTTCTAAGTTCTAGGGGACTGATGACAACAGATGTTAAGTCCCATAGTGCTCAGAGCCATTTGAACCAAGTACTGTAAGGCGAGTTGCTTACGAAACAAGCATTTTTTCTCACTTTTTTAACATGCTTAACAAACGACGCTTATCTGGTGTGTAGCGTCACATGGAAGTGAAATGTGAAGGATATGCAAATTATTTAGATAAGAACAGAGTGGAACCTTTTGAAATATAGGGCTACAGGAGCATGCTGAAGGTTAGGTGGATAGACTGAGTAACTAATGCGAATGTCGTGAATCCAATCGAGGAAAAAATAAATTTATGGTACAACTGGACCAAAAGTAGGAATCTACTGATGGGGAGCGTACGCACGGATGAAGGAACAGTCAATCTGGTAATGTGCTGAAGTGAGGGGGTGGAGTAAACACTGCAGGGACAGACCTAGGCAGGTATACATTAAGCAGGTTCATATGGGTGTAGGTTGCAGTAAGGAGACTGCATCTAATATGGCTTACCCACCTACGACTGTTGCGATTTTCTGTGCAAAGATGCCTTTGAATTGCTTCTCCAGTTTAGAACTGAACTGGTAGCTGTAAACAGTCGTTTTACTTTAAAATTACGAGAAATCACAACAGTCACAGCAGTTATATGAGCGGAATGGTCATTTTCCCTATAAAGTCACATAGGGAGTCGCCACATCTCCTCAAAAGGTTTGGCAGTTGTTCGTTCCTACCGTCAATCACGTCACACTACACAGTTTTCCCCCTTTCTATTTTTATTTTTTAAAATTTATTTCGCCTCCAGTGGGTGTACTCTATTTAGCCACCTAAAACACATGCTTTCAATGGACACATAATTGTATGGTGTAGATAAATGAATATTTTTCCTTGTAATGCTGACAAATTCTCCAGAAATGGAAGGATAAGCGTAGTGTAGACAGTCTCACTACTAGCAGAGCAGTCATGGACTGTGCGGCTGGTCCCGGCGGAGGTTCGAGTCCTCCCTCGGGCATGGCTGTGTGTGTTTGTCCTTAGGATAATTTAGGTTTAGTAGTGTGTAAGCTTAGGGACTGATGACCTTAGCAGTTAAGTCCCATAAGATTTCACACACATTTGAACATTTTTTCGAACATCACTACTAGCAGAACCGGGCAGGATACACTAGAGTAGGGAGGGAGCTGCATCAGACCAGACCACGGAAACTACGCTAATAGCTAGACCATAACCATTTGACACTCTGAAAGAGACCTAGTTGACATACATTGTGGACCAAAAATACTTGCACTTTTTGAATGAAGTTGCTTCACTGCACCGGCAGTATATACTCCCGGATTACTCATGTAGACAGCTGTTCTGAATTCGAATACTAGAGTATTTACTGCATCGTCTAACAGTTCTGCCAGTAAAATGCAGTCTTTGGTGTGTCTTATCCACAACATTTTCTGCGTGATGGTTCCAATGTAAAATGTTCCTATTCGTAATCCCTAGGTATTTAGTGGAATCGACAGCTATTAAGTTTGCATTATGTATTATGTAACCGAAATTTTACCCAAGTTCTTTTATTACACATGTGGAAGATCGCACACTTTTTATTATTTAGGAGCAATTGCCATATTAGCGAGTGGCATTCAGAATCGTTAGTAGAGTTTGTGCTTGCGATTTTCGAGTGATTCCTTCAGTGAAGTACAAAATAAATGTGGACAGCGTCATACAGTGAACAGTGATTTCAGTTCTCCTATTTGGCAGAAGAATTTGACAATATGCCCTGTTCCGTCGTGGTGACTCTGATCGCCTGAGACAGACTCCCGCCTTTCCTCAGAAGCGATGAGAGGTCAACTACGAAAGGAGTAGTTGATGTAATAAAGAAGTAATTTTCTTATATAGTACATTTCGCAATATTGTCATTCGAAAATGTCGTGTGTGTTTCAGTACCGTTAGATCTCTGCTATTTCCTGTTACACTGATGTCGAGAACCGAAATGCACTATTATCAGACAGTGGCACATGTGTCTTTTGTGTTTCTCGCAGTATTAGTGTAACGCTTCCTGTTTTCTCCTGTTGCAGGCAGGATGCTGATCATTGGAGCTGCCCTCTACCTTATTCTGCTTTTCACTGCGTCGCACGCCAAGATTGGTGAGTCCGCTGCATCAACGCTTTCGTATATAGAATATGTGTAAGAAATCGAACAGTCACTAAGTGATCAAGCGGCTGGAGTAATTTTGTTGTTTCCCATTGAAAATAAGTCACAGAGTAGCGAAGTAAAGAAAATAAAGTTGTGTAAACCTGATCTGATATGTATTCTATCAGACTACCGTTTCATTGTACCAGATCAAACCATATGACGTTCTTGTTCGGAGTAGATATTATGTTTACTATCTAATACGTTTCTCGATGTGTCTTCATGGCTGCTTGGCTGTGAGCACGTAATAGCTCACAAAAAATAAAAAAAATAAAAACGCTCATATTACTAAGCAACTGTTTGCCCCTTTCTGCAAGCCTCGAGGGATATAATGCACTGGGTTGTTAGTGCATATTTTTCTGTTTTCTAAATGTGCTTAATAAGCATTGGTCTCCCTCAAAATTGAACCAGCACGATTCCACGTAACTCTGCATTTGTTTATTACAGTTTTGCATACTATCTTCCGCGAGGACACTGAAGATTTTGCCGCTGTTGGCATCAAGCGAAATGAAAGAGCATATCTTCACTAAACGGTCTCTTCGCTGCTACTGACTCGGTCGATTCAAAGCGTAAGGACACACTTGTTTCATTTTTTGCGGTTTGGTGCCTCATAGCTGTAGTATGCCTAAGGAAAGACGTATTTATGTACACCATTGGTTACTCCATGAACTTTACTAAACTGTGTTACTAATTTATGTGTATTTGATATACCTGGTCTGGCACTGGTCAACAACTTGCTGTAGCCTCTTGGTTGCTGATTTATTAAACATAGTTGCCTTAATAGTGACATAAGTAGGCAAACATCAGTAACATGCAACAAAAATACAGATGTTTGCCTGTTTAAGTCAATATTAAGTCAACTGAGCTTAATAAATCAAAAAGCAAAAAGTTGTTACGAATTTTTTGCCAGTGACAGACAATGGTCCACATTGATTGAAATTAGTAGCGTATTCTACTGAAGGTTATACAGCAGCTGTTCGGATACATAAGTGATGTACTAAGTTCATCGATAAACAACAATGAAGTATTAACACGCCCCATCACAAATAGTTACTTAGCAGTGCAAGTAGTCTCACTTCTGTAGTGTCGAGGTGGTATACGAGTAGCTTCGGCATCTGATAGTGATTGCCAGTATCTCCACAAGATTGAGCGTTTAATATGGAATGGTACTGCTACAGAGCCTCGTACGTTCGTAACTCAACCGTTGAGATTTGTAGACTTTCCCGGCTTATCTTCTGGCGAAATCAGATAACGAGTATGACACTTGTTGGAAACCGAAGAGCTCATAATTATACTTTCTGTATAATTTAAAGAGAATATTCGCGGTTACTGAGGTTTGGCAGATAGTTCCAAATCAACGAATTGATGATTTAAAATGAAAAATATTACTGAATTATTCAGTATTCAATCGAGTGCAATCGTCCATCCTTTTTTTATAGATTCTTCAGTCACTTTTTGGTAGGTCAAATCCATGTTCATTGGTACTTGTTTACTTTGACCCAGTCTCTGGTATATTTAACCATCTTCAGGTAACAACTGACTAGCGTCCATAAGACACACTATACTCCGTTCATCACAAGAATAAACCCAAAGTAAACAAACGCAAACGCGATGATTGGTCCGAAGCGGTAGCACACGAACACTGGTGTTGCTTCGCTCTCGGAAGTAGGTCCTACTCATGTGTTAGATATATTATTAGTAAGTTACGTTCAATGAAACTTTAAGGTGTTCTAATGTATTAACAGATATCCCCAGCGTTTTCTTACTGATGCTTTATTTATTTAAAAAATGGTCTCTGCACTTGTTCTCTGATTGTCACGCTGCTAATACGCGGTACAAAAATGACTGAAGCCGCTTTCTGTTCCGTAGTGAAACACGCATGTGGAACACGCTTAAAAAGTGCCGAGAAATAGATTGTTCTTAATGTTTTTCATAAACTTACAGAAATAACCGGCTCTGAAGTTTTCCGAGCACTGTATCTAATACAGTGTAATTACAAATACACAGAAGAATTGTAGTGGAACCGGTAGCAGCGCATACTGATAACATACTGAAGGTAATTTCGCTGGAACCTTCAACATCGCTGGTTCAAGTCTCACTTCAGTAAATTTATTTTCGTTCAGTTTGAAATAACTATATCTCGTAATTGTAAAATTCATCATTTTTTATTAATAATGAATGTCTTCTAGTTTTTAATTATATATTGCACGCGAAATTTCTGTTTTCATTTTCAATATAAATTTTTAATTATCGATATTTTATGAAAGATTGTTCATAAAGGATGCTTACATTAAAAATCTATTTAATTTTTTAGGACAAAAATGAATAACCAAAGACTCTTTATTTGGAATATGTCCATTTTTTTATACCACAGATGTAGTCTCATGCCAACCATGGTGATAAGTGTCGTAGAAACGTGAAAAACAATCATTTTCACACAGTCGACATCACCTGCATTTTTACATTCATCACTCGTGTTTGCTGTTAGAACACTATATTAGGTTAGAAAGAGAGCATTTTATGCCTCCCGTCTGGTCGCCTAAGAAGCGTACGGTAGTGCTGGAGTTTTGCCGAATATTTTTTCATTCTCTTTAAAAATTAAATGAGGTTCGAAGCTATATTGCTTCTTAGCCCGTCTCTTTTGACGTCTGAAATGCAACTGCTCACATCATTGCAGGTTAGTTGGACCAGCCAGCTGGGCAATGCTGTGCAAGTTAAATGCGGTGGTAAAGGTGTTGTCCCGAACTGTCGCTCAGTCTATGTGCTTGTAACACACCATAAAATGTATCCTTATGATCGTTCTTGATTGTACTGGATACAGGTTGGCTTCCGCTCGACGTCAAACGAAAACCAATGAGATTAAAGGATATGCGGAAGAATATGTACACTCTTCGGCCATCTGCCTAACAGTCTTGATTTGATCCCGATTAATTACCATCTGTCCCGAATTTGAAGGATCTTTTTTGGCGGAAACTACTATGGAAATGGCAATGAATTGAAAGATTATGATATTCACTGGTTCAGCAACCTGGTGGCAACTGACTATGCTAGAAGCATAGGATAGTGGTGCGACAAACACATTTCAAGGACGACTACGTAGAAAAATAGCAAGATATCGGAATATGTTGTAAAATAGGTATACTTTTATGATCTTGAATGAACGTTCTTATCTTTTAATCTGTTCTTCGTCTATCTCTCTCTCTCTCTCTCTCTCTCTCTCTCTGTTTGTGTGTGTGTGTGTTTGTACAACCTTTAATAAAGCAATCTGGAAAATAAAAGTTAATCATCAGTGTGATCATTGTGAAATAATGAAGTACAAGGGGCAAAAGAGTTTTCGGAATGGTACTCGATCTGGCATTTCTTGGCGATGCGCTGGCGCGGGCGGGTCGTACAGCATGAAATATCCGTGCTCTTCGTGGCTGCACAATGCGTACGATGCGACGTGTCTCCTGCCGGGAGCTGAAGTTTCCTTACCGTGCAGTGGCTTTCGGTAATTCCTCTGCTACAAAATTCAAGGGAACAAAAACTAGGAGAGAACGATGAAAGTCAGAGCACTATGATATGTGGCTCTGAGAATACAAGACGGGTTGCCGAGGCAACTACTTGGATCTGAAGACGATCTAGAGTGATCGAAACATGCAGTCCAATTACGAATGTGCAACTGAGACGAAACAATAAATGATAATTATCTTATATGTCCATACAGTTGCTGAATCTTCCAAGACGATTAAGTCGACTACAGTGAAATATCTTTCACAATGTGAGTCTACAATTCAGAAAAAACTGATGCAGTGACATGCAGATAGAAACTAATAGAAAAGTAATTTCCTAGATGAGGGTTGGCCCCGGGAGCTGCCGGAGTGCACGATGGGCACTTGTATCGTCGTGTTGGCACGATGCGACCTCAGCTCGCATTCGCCTATTCGCGAGCGGGACTACAGAATGACTATAATACAGGATCGGCAGCTGACGCTCGCGCTTATAGCTATATTCGTATACTTCGCACTTCCGTAAACATTACAGTATGGCAATGCAATGAATACTTACGACATTGTATAAAATGTGCGTAGTATCTCACCAATTATTGCAAGAGCTCCATCCGCTGCAGTCAACAAAAGTATCCTTAAAGACCACACTTTTGTTACACAAAAATGCCATAGAATAAAAAAGTAATAATAGCTTACAACAATTCTGTCGTGAAGAAAAGCACATGAATTTACGCTACCGCGTATGTTTTTATGCGCCATCTCGCCACTAAGGCTTTGCATGTCCATTTATCAAAAAATGGTTCAAATGGTTCTGAGCACTATGGGACTTAACTTCTGAGGTAATCAGTCGCCTAAAACTCATAACTACTTATACCTAACTAACCTAAGGAAATCACACATATCCATGCCCGAGGCAGGATTCGAACCTGCAACCGTAGCGGTTGCGTGGTTCCAGACTGTAGCGCCTAGAACCGCTCGACCACTCTGGTCGGCTCAATTTATCGTTTATGAAACAATCGAGTTGGTTTCCGATGTTTGTCTACAAGTATTAGTCTCCCTACGCGAACAGTACGTTCTTCAAGTCTCACTTTCTTCTGAGCGTGAAGATATCGTTCCAGCTTCGTTCGAAAAACCAAAGGCAGCTAAACTCGTTCAGATGACATCTGCAAACGATGGAGAAGCTGTTGATGGTCTGCAATTCGCCTTAGCCCAATACAATGACAAACTCTACGTGGTCTTCTTTTGCTAAAACTCACTCTATAAACCGGAGACGACCATTCGCCTTCCCTACCACAATCCTCTCATGCGCTTTCTAATTCACTACTAATGTTGTTTCGGAATATTATAGGTTTGATTTTCCTACCCATCCGCATTAATTTACATTTTTTAACATTAAGAGCCAGCTGCCATTCATAACACCATGTAGAAATTTTGTCTACGTCATCTTGTATCAACCTACAGTCACTCATCTTCGACACCTTCCTGTACACCACAGTATCAAAGCGAACCAGACAGATCTCGTATATAGAAAATAACACTCCTGTTACAGTTTCCTGGGCATTCCTTACGTTATCCCTCTCTCCGACGAACACTCGCCGTCGAGGACGACATATTGCGTTCTATTACTTAAGAAGTCTTCGAGCCAGCGACATATCTTGGATCCTACTATGTATTCACGTACCTTCGTTAACAGTCTCCAGTACAGTGTCGAACCCTTTTTCGGAAATCTAAAAGTATGGAATCTGCCTGTTGCCTTTCGTGATGTGGTTCTCACCTTGTAGATACCTTACGAGGAAGAGGAAAAACCGAAGGAAAAATCATATATATAACAGTAACATTTTCAAGAAATGTCATACATTTATATGAACTTTTTTCTCTCTCTCTTTCATGTTTTAGTTCGAGACGTTTGGCATTCTTTCCTCAGTATGTAAAGTGATCACCAATTTCTTATGACGGAGTTGAAAATGTTGCTTCACTTTGTACTTCATCCACGACCATAGAAGAGCATTACAAAACAAAGAATGAGGGGCTTTTTGCGTTTCAATAAAAAGTAATTTTCCTCCCACTGTTGATTGAAGTTTAGGGTTTCGACCGATTTTCGTTTTGAGGATTTTAACTCCTACTGAGGCATTTTCCTTTCAGTGATTTTATCATAATGTGAAGAGATTTCAACACCTATTACGCTAACGGAAGGAAGTAAACAGGCCCAACATGCCGCGCGCACATCTGTAACAAACGATCAGTGTTAACGATCAGTGTTAACAGAGAGGTGGAGGTAAACTTCTGGCTGACAGCGCCCGCAGGCGAACAGTGTGGGCGCATACCCACAATAGCGCATCTGCACACCCCTCAGCTACTCGTTTCCACTGTGTACATTCTCTTTGTATACTGAACTCATATTATAGGGTTATTTCGTTGAGATTTAGAATATTGTCATGATAAAGACGTGAGTGATGATTTCAAATGTGAGATATAGATGTTTGCGAATTTAAAAATCTTCACGATTGATCAGAAAAGTTGTAAGTAGGCTACTTAGGTTTTTATGTTGCTAACGCCTCGTATCGCTTTGTATGAAAATCACTGACTGTGCTGTGTGCAGTCTGTGGCTGGTTGGCATTGTTGGAATATTCGCTATTGTAGTTTTCGGCAGTTGGATATGAACAGCGCGTAGCGGTGTGCAGTTGGACGTGAGACGCTAGCAGTGGTGGATGTGGGGAGAGAGATGCCAGAGTTTTGAGAGCGGACGATCTGAATGTGTGTCCGTCAGAAAAAGGAAATTTGTAAGACTGGATGTCATGAACTGACTTTTCAACACTATTAAGGTACATACATTGTTTGTTCTCTACCAAAATCTTTCATTTGCTAACTGCGCCTATCAGTAGTTAGTGCGTTCAGTAGTTTGAATCTTTTATTTAGCTGGCAGCATTGGCGCTCGCTGTGTTGCAGTAGTTCGAGTAACGAAGATTTTTGTGAGGTAAGTGATTCATGAAAGGTATAAGTTATTGTTAGTCAGGGCCATTCTTTTGTGGGGATTATTGAAAACCAGATTCCGTTACACTAAAATATTGTGTGTCAGCTTAGTGATGATCAGAATAAGCAAAGAGAGAAATGTCTGAGTATGTTGAGCTTTGCTCAGCTGTTTGTAAATCAAATAACGTAAGAGGTTTACCAGCGCAGTAATTAATAATTTTTCTAAGGGGGCGTTTCAAAGTGTTCCAAGGCGAGACCTGATTTTTTATTCTTAATAACAATGTATGAAAAGCTATGTGTCAAAAACTTAAATTTCACAACACAAGTCTCTTCTAATTTTACAGAAACAATAAACTTCATCTGAACGAAATCCTCGACATCATCTAGTCCAAATCAGAAAAAAAAAAATTCATCAGAAATGTTACGTCTTTGGCCTACATTCTAATTCGCAGCATTGGTACCTAGATCACAGAACAACCAAATTCTCCAAAAGACTGTCACTAGGCACTACCCTATCTAAGGAAAAGAGAACCATAAAATTGAAAATTTGTGGTAAGTTCCTATGGGACCAAACTGCTGACGTCATCGGTCCCTCGCCTTACACACTACTTAATCTAACCGCGCGAACCATGGAAGACCCTATATGACACATAATAAAACAACAACCACAAATCCAGAATGAAGGTATGAGCTAATGAGTTTGAGCTAATGACAGCAACTGATAGCGATAATTCAACGGCGGGTTTAATCTAGGACTCAAAGTCACACCGGAGGCCTGAGCACGTCTTTATCACCTTCTGGGCCGATAGTGAAAAGGTCATAAACTAATAGACCGATTCCAACAAAATTTGGGACAAGTACTTAACACTTGCATCTGAAACTAATTTTGTAAACGAGCAGTTGACTTTGGACTTATTCCAAAGATTCCAAGCATTTCTGAAGCGAGAGGTCCTGAGATCTGACGTAAGGGCACTTCGCTCTGTAACAAGGTTACGCAGTAATTAACCAATGTGTTGCAGTGTGAAAGCTGTATAGTGGAATAAGTATTTGTCATTAAATTCAAATGTCTACCAGTACAAAGTCATTTTACTTTACTGAAGAACAGAGACTATTTGCGTCACAATATTTTCACAGAAAACACACATCGCAACTTAAAGAGGATGACGCTCCAATAGCAAAGTTCGAACTTAATTAATATTCATGTAGGCGTATATCCGTCTGGCATCATCAGGACTTCGCCGTGCGTATCTCATATCAACTGGGGGCACAGACGATATCCAGATAAGGACGCTGAGTGAAACTTACAAACTGAAAATATGTCACATTAGGCATAACAGAAGTGGTGGGCGTTATGAGTAAGTTGTTATTGCCATAGTCAAATGGCTATGAGCACTATGGGACTTAACATCTATGGTCATCAGTCCCCTAGAACTTAGAACTACTTAAACCTAACTAACCTCAGGACAGCACACAACACCCAGTCATCACGAGGCAGAGAAAATCCCTGACCCCGCCGGGAATCGAACCCGGGAACCCGGCCATGGGAAGCGAGAACGCTACCGCACGACCACGAGATGCGAACATTGCCATAGTCGTTTCTTGCTGAGTATGTAGCGCAGTGACGCTCTACTTACGCAGCAGGTAGAAAAAACGTTCCTGCAAATGGTAATCGCAATGTAAAATTCACAATGGCTGTGGGAAGAACAGGTAAGCATGTTTATTATCAGTTGGTACTTGTTAGAAAATTGTTTAAGTCAGTAAATGTAATTTGTACATTTAAATAAAATGAATACTGATAAAAAGAGTACTGTACTTGACTATTAAAATTGCCATTAAAGCCAAATGGTCAGCTAACGTGGTTGAGAAGAGACTTTCGAGCGGGACCACTGTCGACGACGAGTACTGCGGTCTATGGGGAAGTCAGCAAAACCCTCCACCAGTGGCGAAATCATGACGTCATAATTAGTAATACTGCTTTATTTCTGCAACAGTCTTACAGCTCTTTGATTGGAAATCCCTAACCGCAACCTCGTGTATATATAAAAGGCAGCACTTCTTTTCCCCTTGTGTTAGACAATCATTGTCTTTCATATAACACGAGCAGCTGATTCCGCTGATGTGACATGTTGCTTACTCGTTGTTATAAATCTGTTATTCGACGCCAACGTGCGGTGTGTAGTCGAGAGTACTCCGTGTAACTTGTCATCTCATTCCTCCCCGCGTTGTACTCACAAATGCTGCAAGCGAAGGAGAGCGGTCGTGAGAGTCCGTATGGCCTCTCATCTCTATGGTATTCTCTTCGTATTCATCTGACAAGACTTGCGAGGGAGGATGTAATATGTGGCATTGCTCCTCTTAAAAAGCACGTTCTCGAGAATTGGACACTAAACGTCTCCGTGATGCGGTAAGCCAATCTGGTACAGCTTACAATTCTTGTTGAGTAAACGATGCTATATCGAAATTCGATAATCATCGCTAGATCTCTAGTTTTTCTGTCAACCCATCATGATTAAGGTGCCATGTAGAAGCTGATTTTCAATCCATTTCTTTTGTGGTTCAGTTATACTTCCTTTAGATTCTTTCAACGAGTCTCAGATTTTCTGACAACTGTTTTTATTTGGACCTTGTAAGTAGGCTGTTTAAGTTTTTATATTGGTAACGCCACGTAGCGCTCTGTATGTGCTGTGTGCAATCTGTGGCTGGTATGCATTGTTGTCTGCCATTGTAGTCTTGGGCAGCTGGATGTTAATAGCTCGTAGCGTTGCGCAGTTGGAGGTGAGCCGCCAGCAGTGGTGGATGTGGGGAGAGAGATGGCGGAGTTTTGAAATTTGTAAGACTGGATGTCATGAACTACTATATATATTATGACTATTAAGGTAAATACATTGTTTGTTCTCTATTAAAATCTTTCATTTGCTAACTATCCCTATCAGTAGTTAGTGCCTTCCGTAGTTTGAATCTTTTATTTAGCTGGCAGTAGTGGCGCTCGCTGTATTGCAGTAGTTCGGGTAACGAAGATTTTTGTGAGGTAAGTGATTTGTGAAAGGTATAGGTTAATGTTAGTCAGGGCCACTTTTTGTAGGGATTATAGAAAGTCAGATTGCGTTGCGCTGAAAAATATTGTGTGTCAGTTTAAGTACAGTCATGTATAATTGTTCAAAGGGAACGCTTCATATGTCGACCCTTAGCCGAGGATACCTCACTGGAATCTTCTGATTTTTTCTTGTAGTTTGTGTAATTAGTGTAGATTTTGTTTATTGCTAGCGCGTAATTGTAGAGAGAATCTCCTTTGTAGTTGCAGTCTTTCATTGTTGTCAATTAAAGCAGGTGTGGCACACATGTAAATTTGCACCAAGTATTTCGCAGCTGCGCTTGCAATTAACTAGATATCATTTTCAGTGCTATGTTAATGTGTTCTCTTATTTTTGCTCTTCAAATTGTGTTTTTATGTGTGTCGTATGAAATATTGTGACAATAATGGCGTGTGAAAAACGTAATACCAGGCTCCAAGGTAGATTGAGAAATGTCAGTGAAGACGAAAGCAGTGTGTTAGTGCCACCATGTAATGAATTAACTAATGTTCAAAGTAGTAATTTGGTAACTGTGCATAGGGAAATGGAGCGAGCTGCAAATAATGGTGTAGGCAGTGAAACAATTAGTGAACAGGGAAGCATTATCGATCGATCGGTCGGCAACAGCTCGCCTCAGGATTCCGAGTACAGAAATACATATCGTTGGCGGATTTTGTAAGTAGGAAGTGCAGAGAAGCTAAGATAAAATGGTTGCACCAAAAATGTGATGAAATCGAAATAGAAACGATTGTCTAAAGGAGTGAATCGGCATATAGCAAACTTAAAGAAACCTACGGTGAAATTAAAAACAACATTCCGTCTGAATTTCTAAAATCTTTGGGGTAAGTTGCAACAAAACGAATATTCTGGTTGGTGTGTAGGACGTATGAGTGTGGCGATACACTATCTGACTTCCGGAAAAATATCAGCCACACAATTCCGAAGACAGCAAGATCTGACGAGTGAGAGAATTATCGCACAATCATCTTAACAGCTCTTGAAGAATGGAAAAGAAAATTGAAGATGTGTTACATGCCGCTCAGTTTGGCCTTAGGGAAGGTAAAGGCACCATAGCTGCAATTGTGACGTTGGGGCTGAAAATGGAAGCACGACTAAAGAAAAATCAAGACATGTTCATATGATCTGTAGACCTGGAAAAAGCGTTTGACGATTTAAAATGGTGAAGGTGTTCGAAATTATGCGGAAATTCGGGGTACGCTGTATGGAGAGACGGGTAATATGCAATATGTATAAGAACCAAGAGGAAATCATAAGAGTGGACGACCAAGAAAGAAAAATGTAAGACAAGGAAGTAGTCTTTCGCCCCTACTTTTTAATCTGTACATCGAGGAAACAATGATGGAATTAATAGAAAGGTTCACGAGTGGGATTAAAATTCAAGGTCAAAGGATGTCAGTGATACGATTCGCTGATGACATTGCTATCCTGGGTGAATGTGAAGAAGAATTACATGATCTGCTGAATGAAATGAACAGTCTGATGAGTACAGAATACGGCATGAGAGTAAACTGAAGAATAAAGTACTGAGAAATAGCAGAAAAGAGAACGTGATTGATGGTCACGAAGCAAATAAAGTTAAGGAATACTACTACCAAGTCAGCAAAATAACGAATGACTTACGGGGGAAGGAGGACATTAAAAGCAGACTAGCACTGGCAAAAGGGCGTTACTGGCCAAGAGAAGTCTACTAGTATGAATCATAGGCCTTCATTTCAGAAAGGACCACAGGAAAACCAGAATAGAAGATAATCGAAGCATTTGAGAAGTGGTGCTACAGAAGAAGGTTGAAGATTACGTGGACTAATAAGGTAAGGAATGAGGAGGTTCCGCGCGGAATCTGAAATGAAAGGAATATATGGAAAACACAGACAAGAAGAAGCTGCAGGATGATACGACATTGTTAAGACAGCAGGGTATGACTTCCATGGTACCAGAGCGAGCTGTAGAGGGCCAAAACTATACAGGAAGACAGGGATTGGATTAAATCCAGCAAATAATTCAGAACGTAGTTTGCATGTGCTACTCTGAAACGACGAGGTTGGCATAGGAAAGAAATACGTTGTGTGATGCATTAAACCTGTCATAAGGCTGATGACAAAAAAAAAAAAAAATAATATATTGTAGCTAAATAAAATAAAAAGAAGCGGCAAAACGTAAAATCCAACCAATCAGATTCTGAGAAACTTTTAAAAATCTTAAATAAAGTACCGGTACTCAACGGCTTCTGAATTTCTATATTCCAATAATTTATTTCCACTAGAATAATCGAACAATAATGGATGTTTCGCGTATTTATACTTTATACGGTTATATTTATTCACCTATCAGTTCCTGCACCACTCGTCGAATCTAAGCAGGTCTTCCTGTATTTTATAATTCAGCATTTATCCCGATCCAACAGTGCAGCGAAGAGTAGACTTCCCAATAAACGTTCTTCTCCAAATTCAGAGGTATTATCGCTTCTGTGGCATTTCTATAACCGTAAGAACGTCTGAAGTAAGATCACGAGAATAAACCGCAAGCTTCATAGCGAAAATATTATGTGCTATCTAAGGGTTTCGTGACGAGGAAAATGCCAGCACAGTTGTCAGCCACAACGGCCACGTCATATCGCAGAGTATGTAAGATATCGCTGCAGAACGTAGTGGCGCTGTCATCGCGAGCGCTGTGTATAACGATAGCCGTATCTACAGCCTGGTACGCCGATATTCTTGAGAAACATTGAGAAAACTACCAGCATAAACTTCTGAGTAGATAAGTCTGGTGATATTAAAGTTTTGACTCGAACTTTCAAGGATCAGTGCCAATCTCCGCATCTCCAGGAAATGCAAATCTGAAATAATTGTCCCGACATTTACGGTAACTGATCTTAAGCAGTCACAAAATATATACGCTTCCGATACGAAATGGGAATTTATACCGAGCAGCAGCATAATTCTAGTTCGTTGTTTTAACCAGCTCTATAGGGGTTCAAACGAATTCTTGGTTTCCAATTTGGATGTTGGTGATATTTGCTACTGTGGTGTTAATAGATATAAATTCTGGTAGAGGGGGGAGGGGAGGCAGTGGGGTGACCAGGTCAGCTTGATGGCTGTTTTTGCCCGAATGATACTCCCTATCCTTAATTAACGACGAAACGTCCCTTTAGGAAAATTTATGAATTACTGTGCTGGTAAACCTCTTACGGTATTTGATTTTCAAACAGCTGAGCAAAACTGAACGCACTCAGACATTTCAATCTTTACTTATTCTGCTCATCACTAAACTGACACACAATATTTTTAGCGCAACGCAGTCTGACTTTCAATAATCCGTACAAAAGAATGACCCTGACTAACTATAACCTATACCTTTCATGAATCACTTACCTCACAAAAATCTTCGTTACTCGAACTACTGCAATACAGCGAGCGCCAATACTGCCAGCTAAACAAAAGATTCTAACTACTGAAGGCACTAACTACTGATAGGCATAGTTAGCAAATGAAAGATTTTGGTAGAGAACAAACAATGTATTTACTTTAATAGTGTTCATTTCATGATATCCAGTGTTACCAATTTACTCTTTCTTCTTTCTGATGGACTCACGTCCACATTCTCCGCTCTCAAAATTCTGCCGTCTCTCTCCCCACATCCACCACTGCTGGCGGCTCACCTCCAACTGCGCAACGCTACGCGCTGTTCACACGCCCACACTACAATAGCGAATATTGGAACAATGCCAACCAGCCACAGACTGCACACAGCAATGTCAGTGATTTTCATACAGAGCGCTACGTGGCGTTACCAATATAAAAACCTAAACAGCCTACTTAGAATGTGAAGCAAGGCTGTGCTGTATCATTTGTTTTAAATGACAATATACGGCTCCACTAGGAACAGCTACTCTGAATACTGTCTGTCTGAACTTCATTAACGTTACCAACCTGTCAATGTTAGAAAGACGTAAGGCCGCTTCACGTGACGTATGAGAGATACACCTGCCTCTTTAATACATTCACACAAGCTCACGCGAGCGCATACACAAATACACCCATGTGGGTCGCCTACCCAACGATAAAAATCTTAAAATTCATTCATACTGCAAGAAAATTGATGACAATTTTTAATTTTTACGTAAAATCTGAAAATGAAACCCATTTTACAATCAACCATGAGGTATCGGGATCAGGGTGCTATTATTTCGAGTTAAAGTAAACGCAACGGATTTCACTTTGGTTTCGGGGATCCGAGATAAACAGACAGGTTTTACGAGTTCAGCAAAAGCGAAGTGAGCGAGGTAAGGAGGAGTAAAATCAATTTGCCCGCCCGGTTGGCCGTGCGGTCTAACGGACGGCTTTCCGGGCCAGAAGGAGGCCTAGCCCCGGCACGAATCCGCCCGGCGGATTTGTGTCGAGGTCCGGTGAACCGGCCAGTCTTTGGATGGCTTTTAGGCGGTTTTCCATCTGCCCCGGCGAATGCGGGCTGGATCCCCTTATTCCGCCTCAGTTACACTATGTGCGATTGCTGCGCAAACATGTTCTCCACGTACGCGTACACCACCATTACTCTACCACGCAAACATAGGGGTTACACTCGTCTGGTGTGAGACGTTCCCTGGGGGGGGGGGGGGGGGGTCCACCGGGGGCCGAACCGCAGAATAACCCTGGGTTCGGTGTGGGGCGGCGGAGAGGTGGACTGCGGCAGTCGTCGTCGGGTTGTGGACCACTGCGGCAGCGGCGGGAACGGAGCCTCTCTGTCGTTTCTAGGTCCCCGGTTAACATACAATACATACAACAAAACACAAAATCAATTAGACATTTACGAGTTCTTTTAGTCTACTGTCAGCAAAATCGACACGAACGACGTAAGGAGGAGCACGAAGAATTTTTTTGCAGGAGAACGTGAAATGGGAGTGACGTCTGGTAAAAGAATTACGGCTTCCAAATTTATATGTGTACCAATCATACGTGCGAATAATAAACTATTATCTTGCTACGGATTTAAGAATTAAGTGAATTGCAAAATTGTGCGATGTACGCCACTAGTTTGGAACCAGTGTTCTAAAACAAAAACAGGCGGATAAACTGAGGCTTGAAGTCAATTAGTACGAAATGGGTGAAGGACGAGATACTGTGATTCTATTTTTTCAACTCGACCCATTTTGGAAGCCACCGTATTGGATGCAACTCTTAACCTTCGTAAGGAAAGAGGATATATGACGTATCACATAGAGATTTACACGTCAGAAAGAATGATACTAATTTAAAAAAAAGTCACCAGCCAAACAGGCCTTATATGCGCCTCAGTACCGAACAGCTCAAATGGCTCTAAGCACTATGGGACTTAACATCTGAGGTCATCAGCTCCAGAGACTTAGAACTACTTAAACCTAACTAACCTAAGGATATCACACACATCCACGCCCGAGGCAGGATTCGAACCTGCCACAGTAGCAGCAGTGCGGTTCCGGACTGATGCGCCTAGAAACGTTCGACCACAGCGGCCTGCAAACCGACCGGCCGCCGTGCCATCCTTAGCCGTTAGGCATCACCAGATCTGGATACTGATGAGCACGTGGTCAGTACACGACTCTCCTGGCCGTTGTCAGTTTTCGTGACTGGTGCCGCCGCTACACAATCAGCTCTTTAATTGGCCTCATAAGGGCTGAGTGCACCCCGCTGGCCAACAGCACTCGGCAGACCTGGACGGTGACTCAACCAAGTGTTACCCAAGCCCGACATCGCTTAACTTTGGTGATCTGTGGGGAACCGGTGTTAACCTCTGCGGCAAGGCCATTGACACCTTTAATTTCATCATAGCTTTATTCATACTTGAGTGACCCATGTTGTGAAGATAACACGACAAGTGCTGGTGATAGCATATTAAAGGTACAACAAAGCTCGACGTGTTGTACAGCACGTTTTGTGGTAGTTATGCACTCCATCCATTTCTAATAGATTTTAACCATCACCTGAACCGGAATGCGAACAAAAAGCCTCTCCACGGAGAACGAAAGGTTTGTAATCCTTTATGCATAACCAAGTGCCTTCAAACGTGCCCACAGACAGAAATCTCACGGACTTCAATCCAATTCCGGAGAAACAGGTGACTCAAATATGTCCAAATGGCTGAGGGCTGACCTTTGATCAGTATCTCTCCGTACACATAGAAATTAGCTCCATCCATCGTAAGAAGTGCGTCGTAGGGGAGACGAGGGTCATTGTCTAGTTTGCGCGTCACACGTTCTGCAGTCTAAAGCCGACGTAATTGATCGCTTTAGCTGACGTAACATTTTCATTTTGTAAGGGTGCCTTTTGTTTGTGGGCATAATTCTGCTGCGAGAAGCAGCGGATGCTACTCTCCGGATTCTTCAGTGAGTAGTTGCTGCTGCTACATCCACAGACGTCCAGCTTTCGACTTGACTCCGAAAGAGGCAGTTTCATGGATTTTGCGAGAAGTTTCACCGTCGCACTATGAATAATAGGTGGTCGGTGTGGATGGCGATGATTGAAAACCTCTGCGATCTCCTCTCTCCAGACAACAGGATGATCTCAATGCGTTTGGCTCGTGTTAACACCATCAGCGTTCTTGTCAAGTGTAAAAAGAAAACGTGAGTCGTAACTGGGAAATGAAAGAAGCTTTGCTGAAATGAATGGTACCCTTCTTTTCCTTGTATGATTATCTCACGATGCCACGTTACCCACTTTCCATTTCAAAATATCGAGTGATATCCAAGTCGGAGCTGTCACAGGTTTCCTTCATTTCATACTACTTGACCTAAATTTTTATTTTTCCATCTCCTTTGTGTTGGGTGGGTGGTTCCACACCTAAATAGTGACTGCTATAAGGCAACATTACATAAGTCTAGGAAAAATGGGTTCAAATGACTCTAAGCACTATGGGACTTAACATCTGAGGTCATCAGTCCCCTAGACTTATAACTACTTAAACCTAACTAACCTAAGGACATCACACACATCCATGCACGAGGCAGGAGCGTGGTTCCGGACTGAAGAGCCTAGAACCGCACGGTCACAGCGGCGGGTTGGAGAAATGGGCTACTTGAATAAATTCTATATAACTGTTAAGTACAATATATTTCTACCTATTTCACTGCATCATTAAAATCAAATGTGACTGCAACGCAACATAATCTCACTCTTGAGACATAGAATACCAACACCCGCTGTGACTTTTGAAGCAATCTTTTCCCTATAGGCTTGTCGTTCAGCAAAGTGCTCTTTCGAAAAACAACATCGCGACCGGTAAAAAAAAAAAAAAAAAAAAAAAAATGTAGCTACAAATTAAACCGTGTAATTGGTAAAGAAAACGAATAGAAGACTTCTTTATATAAAGCATTCACCTTTCGTTTATTTGGATGCCAGCCATTTCAATAGAAAATGTGCTCATTACACATACTACTGAAATTGAGAATGAGATCTACACGTGTGCTTAGTTTCAGTTACAGGAATACAACAACAAGAAACTCGGTTAAGTGGTAAAAGAATAAGATGCAAACGAGTTCCTCTTGGAAACGTTATGCTGTTCAGTGACGGAGATAGAACATACCTTCCATACGGCTCACTGTTTTCCCCTGGATTCGATAAATGTAACTTCCGTGACCGATGTTTCATATTCATATGTGTCCTGTATCGTGTATCAGAGTGTAATGACTAAGTATAACGATAGCGTTGGGTGAGGATTACAGAGTAGAGAGGTCCTGTGAGATACAGCGTCACTGCGTAGTCTGATTCTCACCCATTACACTCTGGGTAAGCTAAGCTAAATGTCGTCATGTCCCAGCGTCAGACGGATCATCAACAGTGTCTCGTTTCCTAATCCCTTGAGGGACTATGAAAGATCCCTTATCTCGTCCAAATTGATATTTCATTTAATTATTGACTCTGGCACTCTTACAACAGTCCAGTAAACTGAAGAGCCAAAGAAACTGGTACACCTGCCTAATATCGCGTAGGGCCCCGCGAGCACGCAGAAGTGCCGCAACAGGACGTGGCATGGACTCGACTAATGTCTGAAGTACTGCTGGAGCGAATTGACACTATGAACACTAGCAGGGCTGTCCCAAACCCATAAGAGTACGAGGGGGTGGAGATGTCTTCTGAACAGCTCGTTACAAGTTATTCCAGATGTGATGTTCAGGTCTGGCGAGTTCGGTGGCCAGCGGAAATGTTTAAACTCAGAAGAGTGTTTCTGGAGCCACTCTGTAGCAATTTGGGACGTGTGGGGTGTCGCATTGTCCTGCTAGAATTGCCCAAGTCCATCGCAATCCACAATGGTCATGGAAGGATGCAGGTGATCAAATAGGATGCTTACGTACGTGCCACCTGTCAGAGTCGTATCTAGACGTATCAGGGATCCCATATCACTCCAACAGCACAAGCCCCACAGCATTACAGAGCCTCCGTCAGCTGGAATAGGTCCGTCAGCTAGAATACTTCTCTGCCTTCTTGCAAGGTCCATAGATCCATGAGGTGGTCTCCATACAAGTACACGTCCATCCGCTAGATTTAATTTGAAATGAGAATCGTCGGACCAAGCAACATGTTTCCAGTGATCAACTGTCCAATGGCGGTGTTGACAGACCCAGGTAAGGCGTATACCTTCGTGTCGTGCAGTCATCAAAGGTACATGAGTTGGCATTTGGCTCTGAAAGCCCATATTGATGATGTTTCGTTGAATGTTTCGTACGCTAACACCTGTTGACGGCCCAGCATTGAAATCTGCAGCAATTGCGGCAGCGTTGCACTTCTGTCACCTTCAACGATTCTCTTCAATCGTCGTTGGTCTCGTTCTTGCAGGATCTGTTTTCGGTCACAGTGATGACGGAGATTTGATGTCTTACCGGATTCCTGATATTAACGGTACACTCGTTAAATAATGGTATGGGAAAATTCACACTTCTTCGGTACCTCGGAGATGCTGTGCAGCCGACTATAACACACGTTCAAACACATTTTAATCTTGATAACCCGCCATTGTAGTAGCAGTACCCGATCTAACAACTGCGCCAGGCACTTGTTGTCTTATATAGGCGCTGCTGAAAGTAGCGCCTTATTCTCTCTGTTTACATATCTGTGTATTTGAATACGGGTGCCTATACCAATTTCTTTGGCGCAGCAGTGTAGTTTCCCGCATGAGAATTATATTAAACTTTCAGTGACGGAAAATCAACCTTTGTTATCAATGTGCGTTATAAATATCTTTGGTACATAGTATCGTTCACTGGATTCATTTTATGGGATACATGCCTTACAGCCAATATAAATTGTTTAAACGATACCATATCCTGGAACTTGTGCCAACACAATTAACATTTATTTCTTATACTAGATATTTTTCTATCGAAAGTCGATTTTCAACAGTCATCCTGTCATAGTGGAACAAAGACACAGTATAAGATGTAAAACGATACAAAGGCTAGATTTTACAACTTAAATACTACATGTGAACAGTATAAGAAAATCGCTGTTTTTCCTGATCTTAATAAGGTCACCCAACAAAAAACGAGTCACCTGTATCGAAATCATCACAAGTACCATTTAATACCGAGTAACTACACCTTACACTTGTTAGCCACCTGTATTCGGTTAAGAAGTGAATCCACGAAGTAGTGCAGGTTAGGCCCCTTGTTGAGGATTTGATGGCGCCAGATTGCGAGGTTACTGTTGTTGGCGTTTTAGCCTTTGTTCTAACATGCCCTACCGATTATCTATGTGGTTCAAGTCAGGTGATTTCGCAAGTCAGTTGAGTTGTAATAGGTTGTGGTAGTGTTCAGAAATCCAAGCACATAATGAAAAATGTATGTGAATTCCTAAGGGACCAAGCTACTAAGATCATCGGTCCCTAGACTTACACACTATTTAAACTCTTAAACAAACTTATGATAAGAACAACACACACACACACACACACACACACACACACACACACACATGCCCGAGGGAGGACTCGAACCTCCGGCGGGAAGGGAAGGTCAGTCCGTGACATGGTGCCTGAAACCGCTCGGCCACTCCGCGCAGGCACATGATGAAATTTGCAGTTGTCTGCTTTATCTGCTAATGTGAGGTGACCGATTCCAAATGTTCATCGCATCCAATTATCGTTGCAATGATCCCTCGCTAACATGCTGGACTGAGCCTTCATTCAATGTCTGTAGCTATAACTGTCGGAATCATACACCATATGAGAGTGGGTACGGCAAAACCTGTTGCTCCTTCCTGCCACTCTGTCACGTCCTTATATTTACTAATGTCTACATTCAGTGTCCTCTGGAAACATAAATATCTCATAGATCGCTACTGGCTTATGGTCACGTAGAGGTACTGTTTGCAGAGTTTAATGTCCTGTCGACAACGAGGCAATAAGAGCACATTTTCGGCATAGGGAAGGAACCATCCAGATATTTTTCTTAAGCGACTTAGAAAAATTAGGGAAAATTTAAATCTCGCCGAACGGAGATTTAAACCGTCTTGCCGAATCTGAATCCTTTGTGCCAATCACGGGGTCACCTCTCGGTAGTAGTTTTGTATTTTCTTGCCAGCCTACCAGATAAAATATTAATCACCTGTTTAAATACGTACACAAGTGACCATGGAGTGCTGTATCTGGTATAGGAATACAACCAAGCGGCCATACGGTCATCTATTAAGTCACGGCAGCGTAGTGATGACTATGTGTACATCGGTACATTAAGATGAGTTCAGCGTAGAGACTTGGCAGAAGTGTACTATCTTGTATTTACGAGATAACATCACTATACTCGTGTACAAAGTGATTTTTACTAAAGCTTAAAGACATCCGAAGCGACGTAGCAGAAGCTGGGCAAGGTATTTAACACAAGCCTTATCGGGTCGCAAATATTGGGAAATACCCTAAATTGGATGACAAATGTTGAACAGGCGACACCATCAGGTGACGTACCCCACCACACGTGCATCGGTTGATCCTATCGGTCTGTCGCTCCCGATGATCCCAACCAAGAATTCACGTCGGTGTGGCTCCGCTTGTAGGTGCGCGATTTAAGCACTCTGCGTTCAGGTTTCGAGTCCTGCGTCTGGCAGGCAGTATTCCTTCCCTTGCGTGAGACAATTACGCGTTTACGTTGATGTTTCATTATTCTATTTATCGGTCTCGCAGACGCTGCAGCTTATTGCGAAGTACAGTACAACAAAAACTTGCCGTATTGTGTCACAAATGAATGAATATAATTTTTCGAATTGCGTCGTTAACAGTAAACGCCGTACATTTCCTTTACTATATCATGTCTGTATGCAAAAGAGAAAGGGAAAAATGAAAGAAACGCAAAATAAGAACTGCTTTTACTTGCTTACAGAGAAAATAATTTTGTAACTTCTACATTTATTGCAGATCACATTAACAAAGGATGTCCGAATTTTGCAGCGTTTGCTCACCCGCTGCAGGCCCGACGAGGTGCGTCATCCGGTGATGTCACTTTTGGCGTATTTCCCGACATTTGCGATCCCATGTTTCTTAAATTTTGTGTCTCAGGGTCATCTACGTCACTTCAGGTATAAAAATCACTCTGTAGGTTTTCATTTCATAATTTTATCACGCGAAATTTCCGCCATTGATATTTTTCAAATTTCCTGACTGATTAAACCTGTGTGCTGGGCTCGTGAGTCGAACGTGCGACCTCTACCTTCGCGGGCAAGTGCTCTGCTGATCAAGCTTCCCAAGAGCGAGTTACGACCAATCCTCACAGCTTTAATTCCGGCAGTATCTCGTCTCCTTCAATGCGGGTAGGATTCCCTATCAGGTACACAGCTTAAACCTGCCAGAAAATTTGAAACCAACTAAGACTCCGCTGAAGATGAAAAATCATTCTGGATTAGCTGTTACAGAATCTTCCGGGTTGTATAGCCATGGCCCGTGAAACTTTTCGTTTGGTAGCTCTTCGTCCAGAGGTGCGCGGCATATCCTCACAGGCGTTCCTGGTTCTGCTGAGTGATGTAAGTATCGTGGCTCTGCAAAATAGATAAGTATTATCTTCCACAAACGACAAGCAATATTTAATTCTGCCGATCACACCTTCACACGACCACGCCTTCTTGTCCACAGTATTTATGTCGCTCTCCGAGGTCCGAACTGTCGGCAATAGCAAAACAAGGACAGCCTCTGAAGATGTCCAGCGCAGCTCTGGACGAAGCGTTAGAAAAGAAAAAGTTCCGTGGACCAGGGTCATACTATCCAAAAGATTCAGCAGCAAATAAGACACTCAGTAGTGAAATGTTCCATTGTGAGATCTTTCCGGACTGACATTCTCAATTATTGTATCTATACAGGCTGATTCAGCAGGCTCTAGCGATGGTTTTTCATGCAACCCGCGCTACGTCTGTATTAGGAACATCTTCCGGACAGGTAACAGTCTCATAATCGATAGTAATTCTCTCTCAGATCTTTGGGCGACTGTTAGGAAACGGAATCGTTCCGTAAAAAATACATGTGAAAATTAGCCCTGAGGCAAACAGTACTTTTTGACGAAGATAATTATCCAAGTCTTTCTACATCTAATCAGTCAGGCAGTCACACAGCTTTCGGATATCTCTGTAACATTATTACATTTAATTTAACCTTTCGTCCCTTTCAAATATTCTCTTTCAAATTCTGATGGTGGCAGGGGTATAATACAGGGAGCGAAAGGCTATTACAATTCGTACAGAAACCAGATGGCAGTTATAAGAATCGAGGGACACGAAAGGGAAGCAGTGATTGGGAAGGGAGTGAGACAGGGTTTTAGCCTATCCACGATGTTATTCAATCTGTATATTGAGCAAGCAGTGAAGGAAACAAAACAAAAATTCGGAGTAGGTATTAAAATCCATGGAGAAGAAATACAAACTTTGTGGTTCGCCGATGACACTGTAATTCTGTCAGAGACAGCAAAGGACTTGGAAGATCAGTTGAATGGAATGGATAGTACTTTGAAAGGAGGATATAAGATGAACATCAACAAAAGCAAAACGAGGATAATGGAATGTAGTCGAATTAAATCGGGTGATGCTGAAAGTACTAGATTAGGAAATGAGGCGCTTAAAGTAGTAGATAAATTTTACTATTTGGGGAGAAAAAGAACTGATTATGGTCGAAGTAGAGAGGATATAAAATGTAGACTCGGAATGGCAAGGAAAGCCTTTCCGGGGAAGAGAAATTTGTTAACATCGAGTAGAGATTTAAGTGTCAGGAAGGTTCAAATGGCTCTGAGGACTATGGGACATCTATGGGACATCTACGGTCATCAGTCCCCTAAGAACTACTTAAATCTAACTAACCTAAGGACATCACACAACACCCAGTCATCACGAGGCAGAGAAATAAGTGTCAGGAAGTCGTTTCTGAAAGTATTTGTATGGAGTGTAGCCATGTATGGAAGTGAAACATGGACGACAAATAGTTTGGACAAGAAGAGAATAGAAAATTTCGAAATGTGGTGCTACAGAACAATGCTGAAGATTAGATGGGCAGATCACATAACTAATGAGGAGGTACTGAACAGGATTGCGGAGAAGAGAAGTTTGTGGCACAACTTGACTAGAAGAAGGGATCGGTTGGTAGGACATGTTCTGAGGCACCAAGGGATCACCAATTTAGTATTGTGGGGCAGCGTGGAGTGTAAAAATCGTAGAGGGAGACTAGAAGATGAATACACTAAGCAGATTCAGAAGGATGTAGGTTACAATAGGTACTGGGAGATGAAGAAGCTTGCACAGGATAGAGTAACATGGAGAGCTGCATCAAACCAGTTTCAGGACTGAAGACCACAACAACAAGATGGGTCATAAACGTTGACTTATAAAGTGTGTTTCACCATCGAAAATAACGAAATTAACATTAGATACCAAAATGGGAAGCATGGAAGTAAGAATCCTCTGGTATATATCCCAAGAAAAGACTGATACATGACTCACCACTTTAATGAACTAAAGTAGTTTCGTAAACAATATATGTATAATAGGTCCAAGATGCCTTCGTATACTTTACCCTTTTACTCTGAGACTTTTTGACAATGTGCTTCACATCTCCAGAGACAATTGGCGAACAATATTGTTCTGTCTTGTGGGTGTGCATAAAACGAGAGCATTAGGGGCAGCTGAATCACCCCGCATAAACCTTTTATTGTGTTTATTCCGACATTGTGATTTCATTTCACTTGGGGAGAAACACCATTTAAAATATTTTTTCGTCCTAGAATTTTGAGTGTGAGAAATAAAAGTAATATCATTTAAACAAGTTCACCAGAACATTCGTTCAAGGCATGATAAAAAAGACGAAACAAAAAAGCTATTGCTGTATTAGTGGCGTCGATATTGTGGACGATTGTTCCTCACTCGTTTACTCCTGCGATAATGTTCAGTTTCGTGCCAGCCTGTGCCCTAAGGATAACGTGATTAGCGGCTAATTTCTTGGAAACAGTAGTACCGACCGCTGATACCACAGCGAGATAGGTGATCCCTGGGCGAGTGTTACACTGAAGGGCGCGACAGACACACGCGATACATACCGGACGGCGACTTGGCGTGCGCGCCGGCGTCGTACTACAGGCAGCGATCAAGCAGCTGGTGCGGCCTTATCTGTCGCACGCCGCAGCCAGCGCCGCTGATCTCCGCCACACTAATCACTCTGATGTAGTATTAATTGGCGCAGGCGGCCGCAAACACCGGCGGCTCTGCTGTTTTAGCCTGATTGGACAACGCTTCCAGTATCAGGGGATAATGTCAGGCAGGCGGCAAAGGGGCCGGGGCGGGGCGGATCTATCTACAGTGCACACCTTCCTTAAACGCTTGCTGGTTGCTCGGTAACTTATCGTTTCCTACGTTTCTATGTGCCCTTTTCGGAAATACTGTTTTACAGCTTCAGAAAATTGCAGTCTCCTTGTGGTTCTAGACGCCTGCAGACGTACTCTGGACCGATTTTGGATATTTTGACAAATTGCTCACAGTCACAGATTTTTCTGGTGTCGTAGATGCCAATTACAGTGAAAGAATATTAGAAACATTATTGTTTGTCAGCCGATCCTGGTTATGAAGGTGTTATGCCTATGTGTCGGTACTAAAACTATTAAAAAATTTCACAGGAGCACTGCTAGCACTGGTGTGCCCATACCTGGACAGCAAGAGCGGTACGCAACTGCTGCATTATGCTACTTAAACTACAGCGCAAGCTCTGGACACATTATGTACCAATGCACTTGGGTCCTTTAGTGTTCCAGTCGCGAGTGGTCCCCGTCAAGAACGGTTTTGATAAGGAGGCACAAAACACAGCTTTGGCTCTGGAAAAGTCTTAATTAAAATCACGACCGGTTCCAAACCAATTTAGGTACATTCACAGATGATGCGAACAGGGATTAGAAACGAAGTACTTTATAGTTTCTTGTTTTACACTGACTTAGAAAATATTTTTATATGGAGTAGAAGAATCCTACACATTAGAACTTGCATAAATTTTGCCTAAAACATTATTTTACGCTATCGTGAAGTCTGTCCCCTCCTTGACGTCACTGTTAATTTAAGATCTGCTAGAAGCTTTTTTCCCTTGATAAAAGGGTGGTGTCCGTAAAACAAAATAAAACAATTGTATTTTATATCACTTGCTGACTTAAATTGTAATTTATTTTTATGTACAGCACCTCCCCCTTATTAACGCTTTGCTGTTTGATGAACTAGCCCCACTTTCTCCAGCGCCATTTCGCGGGGTTTTTGGGTACCACGACCAATGCACGTTTCCCCATAGTTGCTTGCATCGGGCTGTGGCTAGTTCAGTAATACTTTCGCGCGTGTTTGAATGAGCCTGTAGCGAAACGTGCTGCTCTTCTTTGGTTCTCTTCTACTTCACATATCAGTCTTATCTGGTACGGATCCAAAACTGACGAGCAATATTCAAATTTTCGTCTGACAAGCATTTTGTAAGCTACTTCCTTTCTGCCGCGTCGTCTCAGGCGCCTTGCACGTTTCGCGCGGCTGCCCGCCGTCGGACGTTCGAATCCTCTCTCGGGCATGGGTGAGTGTGTTGTCTTAGCGTAAGTTAGTTTAAGATAGATTAAGTAGTAATTAAGCTTAAGGACGATGACCTCAGTGGTTTGGTACCAGAGGAACTTACAAAAAAAAATACTTCCTTTGTGGATAGACTGCACTTCCTGAGGGTTCTCGCAACGAATCTCTGGCGTCTTCAGGTACTATGAACAGCTTCTACAAGACATCCGTGATACATGAAGAAGGTCACACAGCTACTTCAAACATGTTTAGCACTGACATGCAATCGAGTGAGGTGGCAAATGCTCATCCCATGGTATTGCGACGCTATTTTAAAGGACCATGGCCCATTCATCTATCCAATACCACGATTTCCCTTTACTACTAAATCTTTCAAGGGAAAAACCCAGTTGATTTCCTCGAAAAGTTTTTCTTCACTATTGCTTCTGAAATCGAACTGGAGCATCGTTTCCACCTACATCGTCTTGGACCAAACGTTTGGCAATAATGTTCCTTCCTAACAGGTTGGAAATTTGACAGCAGCAATACCGATTATTCATATACATGCATATGAAAACGGCTTGTTTCGTAACCCAGACTGAATGGAAACAATGAAATACAAACAACAAGAGCGGAATTAATCCCACAGGCGGCCGTTTAGTGTTGTGGGTAATTTAAGAAGCCTATGACATTCAGGTCATCTCACCTGTCATCACGAAAACTATTCTATAAGTAACCTACAGTCATCTAGGTATCTACAGATTGTCTCTAATGAAAAACAGCCCACAGTTGCACTAAATTATGTTTATTTTAAACCTTGACCATGGTTTCTGCTACAATAATATAGCCTTCTTCTGAAGTCATACACACTAATACATGAAAAATGTCATAGCCCAGCAGCTGCGTGAAGACCAATAAAATAACTTCAACAGACATAAGCCATACGGTATCATATTTAATTTTATTTGTATTCGAAACAGGCTTAAGTCTGTTGAAGTTATTTTGTTGGTCTTGGCGTAGCCGCTGGGATAAGACATTTTTGATTTATTAGTGTGTATGACTTCTGAAGAAGGCTATATTATTATAACAGAAACCACGGTCAAGGTTTAAAATAAACATAATTTAGTGCAACTGTGGGCTGTTTTTCATTCGAGACAATTTCGTAACTGTTGCTGTTGTCGCTGCCATGATGAAAATAATGATATCTACAGATCGTAATATTGCGTTGTTGTCACTGTGGACGACACACACGATATAACATCATCTTACGACCGGCTGACCTCGGAGACATAGCGCGTAATTCCTTGAAGGAGGGCTTCATTGCCGCGCGGGATTAGCAGAGCGGTCTAAGGCGCTGCAGTCGTGGACTGTGCGGCTGATCCCGAAGGAGGTTCGAGTCCTCCCTCGGGCATGGGTGTGTGTGTTTGCCCTTAGAATAATTTAGGTTAAATAGTGTGTAATCTTAGCGACTGATGACTTTAGCAGTTAAGTACCATAAGATTTCATACACATTTTTGAGAGCTCCATTGTTACTTAGCCTCCTCCATACAGTCAATGAGGCGGCAAGCAGCAGAAATGAATTCGTGCAGCACAATTGGAGATCCATTTGCCTCTTCATCTGGCGCATGGAAGTAAGCATGTAAACGTGGCGCACAATTTATACCCACCGTCTTCTCTCAGATTCGAGTTGCAGAATGTAATCAGAATTTTACAAGAGGAAGATCATATTGCAAGCTGGCATTCGCCATATAATCAGGGTGAACTCGACCTCCATTACCGACATGTTGGTGTTCAGGAAAATTTTCTGCTTACGTTGGTACAAGGTACCCTTGGTCTCCGATTGCCCGTTATGGTATTTCCTTTGATTTCTTACCCACAATTCTCTGTGAATTTCTATTGCAGTGAAAATACAGAGTGATTCAGCAGCCGTTAGCACTCGTTTTATGCTATCAGCAATACTATATGTGGCCTTAAAAAACTAAGTGCGAGATTATGACGTTCTCTCGCTCGCTGAGAGCGAATTATTTGTCCTACGGTAAAAATGAACAGGGTGTTTTTACAGGAAATTTTATGCATGGTAGTTAAATTTCGTACTAGGCACTTTCCCGCTGGAGCTGGTAGCTTCTGAGTTATTCAGGTAAAGCGCACATTCGCCCCTACTCTCATCCCTCACCCGTCAAGATTTCTAGAACGTTTTTTCCTTTTTTTTTGGCCGCTTCCTCCTGCCGCGATACAAAAATCTCCGATTACGTGAACTGTTGACAATATTCTACCTTTTTTTGTCTCTAGTGTGCGGCCTGTTATTAGTTCACATTATTAATTTGAAAGTTGAAAATTCTGTCCGAACTTAACCCTTAAGAAGACAGTAGTTTCGTAGTCAAAAGACCTGATAAATACAACGATGTAATAGTTAATTTTATCGTGTTAGAATTCACAAAATTGTAAGGTAAAATTTAACAAACATCAATTTTACAAATTTGTAAGTTTTCGCCTATGCTGGTGGTGCAATAAGGCCAGTCAATGAAAACCAAAAATGGTAGTATGTAGGAAGTGTTTCGTGCAAACGCAAATTTTTTTTACAGTGTTAGGAGGGGCCGTCATGAACAACGCACTAAAAATCGTGATCGCTGGGGGTGGGGGCTGGGTTTGGCACTGGGAGTGGGGGTGCGTCTGAAGGTAATTTTTGTACGTTTCTCTTGAATAACTCAAAAACTACGGCCTCTAGCGATGACTTATCTCAGTACAAAATTTACCTTCTTTAAATCTGCTACACAAAGGCCCTCTTCCTTTCTTTCTGTAGGATTAATAATTTGCCCGTAGTGTGAGATAGAATATGAAAATCTCGCACGTGGTGTTTGAAGCCCAGGTATATCATTGCGGTTTGTATACAATGGCATCGGTATGGGCAGCTGAATCCTCCTGTGCAGGCCTATGCACTATATGGTATGTATTGACGGTTTTTGCAGCGCGTTCTCTTTGGTAACAAACTTATTCCACTCCCTCACGGTACTTGCTAATGTAAGCCCACTTTGTTCTTCACGCTCATGCCTGCATTCAGTACTGCTGGCCCGAGTTTGTGTTTACGGCAGTGATACGTGGAAGAATGGATTGGTATATTCATGAGGAATTGGTTGATGTGCAAACCGCGTGTGGATCATAGAATGCAATGGAAGAGTTCATAACAACATTATGATAAAAGAGTTTCGTCTGCGGGTTATTGCATTAATTTGTGTTTTGTGTAGTACATTTTGATGATAGCGTATTGCAGAAATTTTCACTGTTATGGTGGTAATTCCTCAGAAAGAAAAGTATTTCCAATAACAAATGGAGAAAATTGTCAACGGTCTTGCCGCAGCGATGAAACGGAACTTAAGCACTGTTGAGCTTGGCTAACACTTGGATGGGTGACCGTCGGGGTCTGACGAGATCTGTTGGCAAACGGGGTGTACTCAGCCCTTGTGAGCCGATGGTGAAACTACTTGTTTGAGAAACTTTGATCAAGAAAACTGATAGGGCCGGAAGAACGGTGTGCTGACCACATGCCCCTCCATTTCTGCATCCAGCGGCGCCTATTGTCTGAGGACGACACGGTGGTCGGTCGCCACCGTCGGGCCTTCCGTGACCTGTTAGAACAGAGAGTAATGCAGATAATAATAGGCTACATTGTTACTCAGTATCTAATCACCGAGTCCCACTGGTCGTTTACGCTAAAACACTAACTGAGTAGCCATGACTAGACTCCAAAATATTGACGGTGGAGTAAATTTTGTTGTTGTGGTCTTCAGTCCTGAGACTGGTTTGATGCAGCTGTCAATGCTACTCTATGCTGTGCAAGCTTCTTCATCTCCCAGTACCTACTGCAACCTACATCCTTCTGAATCTGCTTAGTGTATTCATCTCTTGGCCTCCCCCTACGATTTTTACCCTCCACGATGCCCTCCAATACTAAATTGGTGATCCCTGGATGCGTCAGAACATGTCCTATCGACCGGTCCCTTCTTCTGGTCAAGTTGTGCCACAAACTTCTCTTCTCCTCAATCCTATTCAATACCTCCTCATTAGTTACGTGATCTACCCACCTTATCTTCAGCATTCTTCTGTAGCACCACATTTCGAAAGCTTCTATTCTCTTCTTGTCCAAACTGGTTATCGTCCATGTTTCACTTCCATACATGGCTACACTCCATACAAATACTTTCAGGAACGACTTCCTGACACTTAAATTGATACTCGATCTTAACAAATTTCTCTTCTTCAGAAACGCTTTCCTTGCCATTGCCAGTCTACATTTTATATCCTCTCTACTTCGACCATTATCAGTTATTTTGCTCCCCAAATAGCAAAACTCCTTTACTACTTTAAGTGTCTCATTTCCTAATCTAATACCCTCAACATCACTCGAATTAATTCGACTACATTCCATTATCCTACTTTTGCTTTTGTTGATGTTAATCTTATATCCTCCTTTCAAGACACCATCCATTCCATTCAACTGCTCTTCCAAGTCATTTGCTGTCTCTGACAGAATTACAATGTCATCGGCGAACCTCAAAGTTTTTATTTCTTCTCCATGGATTTTAATACCTACTCCGAATTTTTCTTTTGTTTCCTTTACTGCTTGCTCAATATACAGATTGAATAACATCGGGGAGAGGCTACAACCCTGTCTCACTCCCTTCCCAACCACTGCTTCCCTTTCATGCCCCTCGACTCTTATAACTGCCATCTGGTTTCTGTACAAATTGTAAATAGCCTTTCGCTCCCCGTATTTTACCCCTGCCACCTTTAGAATTTGTAATAGAGTATTCCAGTCAACATTGTCAAAAGCTTTCTCTAAGTCTACAAATGCTAGAAACGTAGGTTTGCCTTTCCTTAAACTTTCTTCTAACATAAGTCAGTATTGCCTCATGTGTTCCAGTATTTCTACGGAATCCAAACTGATCTTCCCCGAGGCCGGCTTCTACTAGTTTTTCCATTCGTCTGTAAAGAATTCGTGTTAGTATTTTGCAGCTGTGGCTTATTAAACTGATTGTCCGGTAATTTTTACATCTGTCAACACCTGCTTTCTTTGGGATTGGAATTATTATATTCTTCTTAAAGTCTGAGGGTATTTCACCTGTTTCATACATCTTGCTCACCAGATGGTAGAGTTTTGTCAGGACTGGCTCTCCCAAGGCCGTCAGTAGTTCCAATGGAATGTTGTCTACACCGTGGGCCTTGTTTCGACCTAGGTCTTTCAGTGCTCTGTCAAACTCTTCACACAGTATCGTATCTCCCATTTCATCTTCATCTACATTCTCTTCCATTTCCATAATATTGTCCTCAAGTACATCGCCCCTGTATAGACCCTCTATATACTCCATCAACCTTTCTGCTTTCCCTTCTTTGCTTAGAACTGGGTTTCCATCTGAGCTCTTGATGTTCATACAAGTGGTTCTCTTATTTCCAAAGGTCTCTTTAATTTTCCTGTAGGCAGTATCTATCTTACCCCTAGTGCGAAAAGCCTCTACATCCTTACATTTGTCCTCTAGCCATCCCTGCTTAGCCATTTTGCACTTCCTGTCGATCTCATTTTTGAGACGTATGTATTCCTTTTTGCCTGCTTCATTTACTGCATTTTTATATTTTCTCCTTTTATCAATTAAATTCAATATTTCTTCTGTTACCCAAGGTTTTCTACTAGCCCTCGTCTTTTTACCTATTTGATCCTCTGCTGCCTTCACTACTTCATCACTCAAAGCTACCCATTCCTCTTCTACTGTATTTCTTTCCCCCATTCCTGTCAATTGTTCCCTTATGCTCTCCCTGAAACTTTGTACAATCTCTGGTTCTTTCAGTTTATCCAGGTCCCATCTCCTTAAATTCCCACCTTTTTGCAGTTTCTTCAGTTTTAATCTACAGGTCATAACCAATAGATTGTGGTCAGAGTCCACATCTGCCCCTGGAAATGTCTTACTATTTAAAAACTGGTTCCTAAATCTCTGTCTTACCATTATATAATCTATCTGATACCTTTTAGTATCTCCAGGGTTCTTCCATGTATACAACCTTCTATCATGATTCTTAAACCAAGTGTTAGCTATGATTAAGTTCTGCTCTGTGCAAAATTCTACCAGGCAGCTTCCTCTTTCATTTCTTAGCCCCAATCCATATTCACCTACTACGTTTCCTTCTCTCCCTTTTCCTACACTCGAATTCCAGTCACCCATGACTATTAAATTTTCGTCTCCCTTCACTATGTGAATAATTTCTTTTATTTCATCATACATTTCTTCAATTTCTTCGTCATCTGCAGAGCTAGTTGGCATATAAACTTGTACTACTGTAGTAGGTGTGGGCATCGTATCTATCTTGGACACAATAATGCGTTCACTATGCTGTTTGTAGTAGCTTACCCGCATTCCTATTTTCCTATTCATTATTAAACATACTCCTGCATTACCCCTATTTGTGTTGATAACCCTGTAGTCACCTGACCAGAAGTCTTGTTCCTCCTGCCACCGACCTTCACTAATTCCCACTATATCTAACTATCTATATCTATATATCTATATATCTATATATATCTATAACTATCTATATCTAACCTATCCATTTCCCTTTTTAAATTTTCTAACCTACCTGCCCGATTAGGGGATCTGACGTTCCACGCTCCGATCCGTAGAACGCCAGTTTTCTTTCTCCTGATAACGACATCCTCTTGAATAGTCCCCGCCCGGAGATCCGAATGGGGGACTATTTTACCTCCGGAATATTTTACCCCAGAGGACGCCATCATCATTTAATCATACAGTAAAGCTGCATGCCCTCGGGAAAAATTACGGCCCTAGTTTCCCCTTGCTTTCAGCCGTTCGCAGTACCAGCACAGCAAGGCCGTTTTGGTTATTGTTACAATGCCAGATCAGTCAATCATTCAAACTGTTGCCCTTGCAACTATTGAAAAGGCTTCTGCCCCTCTTCAGGAACCACACGTTTGTCTGGCCTCTCAACAGATACCCCTCCGTTGTGGTTGTACCTACGGTACGGCCATCTGTATCGCTGAGGCACGCAAGCCTCCCCACCAACGGCAAGGTCCATGGTTGGGGGGGGGGGGGGGGGGGTGGAGCAAATATTCACCCTGAATGCCTAAAAATCATTTTCGAGAGCGGTGAGTAATAATGGGTCGGGAATTTCGTGAATAATGAAACATTTTCATGGTGAAGGAGCACACTCAGTGGTTGCTGAAAACCTTATTCTGCGAATGGATCAAGAATTTCCAGAGCGGAACAGGTTTATGACGTCTCAACTCATGAATGACTCCCAGATATTTCCACGTCAGAACTTACTCTTGCAAAAAAGAAACGAGGGATGGTCCGAATTCTACGTCTCGTGAGTGACGAGAAAATTACAGACGGACACACACTTCGTTTGGACAGCGAAAGGAATTGGCCCTGACCCTTGCAAAGGAACCATTTTCGCTTTTGCGTAAAACGATTTGTATACTTCTCCCACAATCTAAAAATCTCATTCTCTCGCATGCAAGTTCAGTGGCTGAAGCACCGTGGCACCTTACTCTGTCACAAAGACGTGGACACGATGCGCTTGTGCACACTGGGTGAAAGATAAAAATGAGTTTGGAAGTAGACGTGGACAAATGGTTGAAGATGTACTTTACATCAGAGACAGCAATATCTGGAAGATTGTGAAGCGTAAGAGATAGGCCCAGAGCGAGTAGGACGGAAGTCCTACCTCGTTGGGCAACCCCATTGGCAGTGACGTCCCTTTACCATCTTCTAGACAGCGCTATGTTTATATAGGATGATACCATTATCTTCTCTCTACGGTAGCACATCGGATTATTTATAAATACTTATTTCACCTCAAACTTTTGCTATAATCTGGCAATATTTCGCTTGAAACATTGGTACTGAGGCGTAGCGCCGTATACCGATCCTGCCTTGGAGGCGGTTAAGTGGGAGATGTGTCTCAGAGCTGGATAGTGACAGATGGTGACACGAGACTGGACGCGCACGTAGTTTATGTATCAGCCGATAGAGGATAATATTGGATAGGGGGACTGTGATTTTAGTTTCGATTGTGCCAACTAGAATGCACTGAAGTAATAGAATGCTTTTTATAAACTGTTCTAGTATTTTCATAAAGTGTTATTATGTCTTTTTGCGGCCGGCCGGAGTGGCCGAGCGGTTCTAGGCCCTACACTCTGGAACCGCGCGATCGCTACGGTCACAGGCTCTAATCCTGCCTCGGGCATGGATGTGTGTGATGTCCTTAGGTTAGTTAGGTTTAAGTACTAAGTTCTAGGGGACTGATAACCTCAGAAGTTAAGTCCCATAGTGCTCACAGCCATTTGAACCATTTTTTTTGTCTTTTTGTGTATGTAAAATGTTGTAAATGTGTTTTAGCAGTAGGACTGATAATTGAGTGTAGTTTAAGGTTAATATGAAGATAATTGTTTAACGAGTTATGTAGTAGGATGTAGTGTGGGAACATTTCGAAGAAGTATGGACATGGACAAAGGGGATTTTTGTAGAGTAGATTTGTAAAGTAAGTTTATGGTAAAGGGAAAGTTAATTCTGGTATAAATAACAATAGTAAATAACTTTACGCATAAGCAAAACTTCAGCATCTTAGATATTTACGTCGGTAAAAAGTGCAGTCGTTAGGTTTACTATTTAGCGTTTGGTTATTGATGAAAAGCGCCGATTGACTCGGGAGAATGTTGTTTTGCTATTGGCTGTTGAGTAAACTGACCAATGCTAAAGCAATATTCTTCGCGCGCCTTTCTGTGCTGGTAGAGAAGACTTAGAGTATTCTAGGGAGGAGTGGGAGCCTAGCCATGAAACAGTTCCGATGTGTGTAGTAGTAGTTCCGATGGAAACGATAAGTTGCCCGATCTAGCAGTGTTTCATACATCAAAAGTGTGGTAAAGTGATGGCATATTTATTCCGATGAAATTTCGGAATTTTAAGTGAATTTTGTGACGAGAAAAGACATATATTCCGCGTGGCGTATTGAGCAGGTCGGTGGTTAAAAATTGTGATTGCATTTGGTACCGACAGACTTAATATTTGGTGAGCATTATCAATCAAAAACAATCAGTATTTTTGTAGCTATTACGTTTTCGGGAAATGCAATATCATAAACTTGCTAACGTGAGTGAAAGGGACTGTGAATGACTGTGTTAAGACTAGCACGGGCTTGGCAGTGATACTTGTTCACCTAAGTTTCAGAATATATTAATTGAGGACAAAATTTACAAACTTTCATTTCGTGTGAAAACTTTCTCCAGAAACGTAGATTAGTGACTTTAATTGCAGCCTGGTTCACGTCGAAGTACAGTAGGTTTCACTCGGCTTCCCTGCTGATGACATGCTCAGACAATGTTCACAGGTAGGTGCAGGTTCGTCGTAAAAGGACGGAAAGAACCGCGCTGCCGCAGTACATAGGATTCCCCTACATCTTATGGTCACTACAGTTATCTAGGCTTGTCAGTGTATGTGTCTGTACACTCCAGTGTGCGATTTGTGCTTTTACCAGTGGGGGGGATGTCTTAGGGGGTTGGTATAATTACATATGTTACTTGCTTGGACCGTGGTGTTCCCCATGGTTAAACAGTTATTTATAAATAGATGTTAGTGCCGAAACTCACTATTCACGCGTATGCAGTATCAGAAAAGCTATCTCTCGTTACATCTTTAAAAGTACATTATGGGAAAAGCTTATTTACAAAATCATCTACATACTGGTGTACGAGGGAAATTCAAAAAGTAAAGTCACATTTGTGAAAAGATGTACTTATTCTGATGATAGAAAACTGAAACATGCGTTATTTTTCTACGTAACCTCCCTGGACTTCAATGCAGTTTTCCCGACGTTTTACGAGTTTTTTTTATTTCATCAGAAAATACGTTTTCGGTTGCATCTGTAACCAATTTTGCACCGCAGAAATGACGTCTTCATCACTTTCACATCTTCTTCCATGTAGTGCTTCTGTTAAGGGTCCAAACATGTGAAAATCACTTGGAGCCAGGTCTGGACTGTATAGTGGACGTTCCAGCACCTCGAATCTCAACTCATTTATTGCGTCGGCTGTCCGTTTGGCAGAATGTGGGCGAGCGTGATCTTGCTGCAGGATGACACCTCTTCACAGTTTTCCTCGACGTTTGGATCTGATTGCAGGTTTTAGTTTCGTACGCAACACATCACATCGACCATACAATACAGACCTGGCTCCAAAGCCTCGTTTACGCTGGGGCGACGTCTTGCAACACTGTGGCATGCTAAGGAAATGTGGCGTGCGTCGTCTTGTCATTTAGTTATAAATGTTTTGAAATGCTTAACTACTGCATAAATCTTTTTCAAAATTAATAAGCAAACATATTAATAGTACTAATAGTAAGACTGTATTAAAAACTTTCAGTGTTCGGCTCCACAAATTTAAATTATATGTAAAGTTTTAATCCAGTGCGTGGGAAATAAACATCCCAGGTTGGAATGCATAAACTAAAACCAGAGGAGGGGATGGTCTGATGCAGAGGGGGGGGGGGGGGGGGGAGTGGGAAATCCCCCCCATCCTCCCCTGCAAATCGCACACTGGTACACTCTTCGTCAGAACTTCTCACCATAGTGCTTAGAAAAACCTGTGGTACTGAGGAAAGGTTACATGAATTCATGAGATCATTGATTTCTAGATTCAATAAGACTAGAGACAGGCCATCAGCCTTTCGGAAAAGTATTATCCAGACAATCCCGTAGGTAGCAAGGTTGGACAACAGCGAAAACTACTTACTGACTCCTCATGTAACATAGCTGCTGACGAGAAATACATGGAAAAGAATGGAATTGAAGCTTGAAGTTAGGTGACGATCTGTTTCGTTTACGGATAGACTCCAGAGAGTCGAGTGTCATGTTGCAACTGATAGTGGAAACAACGCTGAAGAAAAATCAAGAACCGTTCATAGGATTTATCGACACAGAAGAAACAGTCGGGAACGGAAGGTGGTTCAAAATATTCGTTGTTGTTGTTGTTGTCTTCAGTCCTGAGACTGGTTTGATGCAGCTGTCCATGCTACTCTATCCTGTGCAAGCTTCTTCATCTTCCAGTACTTACTGCAACCTACATCCTTCTGAATCTGCTTAGTGTATTCATCTCTTGGTCTCCCTCTACGATTTTTACCCTCCACGCTGGCTTCCAACGCTGAATTTGTGATCCCTTGATGCCTCAGAACATGTCCTACCAACCGGTCCCTTCTTCTTGTCAAGTTGTGCCACAAACTCCTCTTCTCCCCAAATCCACTCAATACCTCCTCATTAGTTATGTGATCTACCCACCTAATCTTCAGCATTCTTCTGTAGCGTCACATTTCGAAAGCTTCTATTCTCTTCTTGTCCAAACTATTTATCGTCAATGTTTCACTTCCATACATGGCTACACTCCACACAAATACGTTCAGAAACGACTTCCTGACACTTAAATCTATACTCGATGTTAACAAGTTTCTCTTCTTCAGAAACGCTTTCCTTGCCATTGCCAGTCTACATTTTATATCCTCTCTATTTCGACCATCATCAGTTATTTTGCACCTCAAATAGCAAAACTCCTTTACTACTTTAAGTGTCTCATTTCCTACTCTAATTCTCTCAGCATCACCCGACTTAATTCGACTACATTCCATGATCCTCGTTTTGCTTTTGTTGATGTTCATCTTATATCCTCCTTTCAAGACACTGTCCATTCCGTTCAACTACTCTTCCAAGTCCTTTGCTGTCTCTGACAGAATTACAATGTCATCGGCGAACCTCAAAGTTTTTATTTCTTCTCCATGGATTTTAATACCTACAACGAATTTTTCTTTTGTTTCCTTTACTGCTTGCTCAATATACAGATTGAATAACATCGGGGAGAGGCTACAACCCTGTCTCACTCCCTTCCCAACCACTGCTTCTCTTTCATGCCACTCGACTCTTATAACTGCCATCTGGTTTCTGTACAAATTGTAAATACCCTTTCGCTCCCCGTATTTTACCCCTGCCACCTTTATAATGTGCAATAGAGTATTCCAGTCAACATTGTCAAAAGCTTTCTCTAAGTCTACAAATGCTAGAAACGTAGGTTTGCCTTTCCTTAATCTTTCTTCTAATATAAGTCGTAGAGTCAGTATTGCCTCACGTGTTCCAGTATTTCTACGGAATCCAAACTGATGTTCCCCGAGGCCGGCTTCTACTAGTTTTTCCATTCGTCTGTAAAGAATTCGTGTTAGTATTTTGCAGCTGTGGCTTATTAAACTGATTGTCCGGTAATTTTCACATCTGTCAACACCTGCTTTCTTTGGGATTGGAATTATTATATTCTTCTTGAAGTCTGAGGGTATTTCACCTGTTTCATACATCTTGCTCACCAGATGGTAGAGTTTTGTCAGGACTGGCTCTCCCAAGGCCGTCAGTAGTTCCAATGGAATGTTGTCTACACCGTGGGCCTTGTTTCGACCTAGGTCTTTCAGTGCTCTGTCAAACTCTTCACGCAGTATCGTATCTCCCATTTCATCTTCATCTACATCCTCTTCCATTTCCATAATATTGTTCTCAAGTACATCGCCCCTGTATAGACCCTCTATATACTCCTTCCACCTTTCTGCTTTCCCTTCTTTGCTTAGAACTGGGTTTCCATCTGAGCTCTTGATATTCATGCAAGTGGTTCTCTTATCTCCAAAGGTCTCTTTAATTTTCCTGTAGGCAGTATCTATCTTACCCCTAGTGAGAAAAGCCTCTACATCCTTACATTTGTCCTCTAGCCATCCCTGCTTAGCCATTTTGCACTTCCTGTCGATCTCATTTTTGAGACGTTTGTATTCCTTTTTGCCTGTTTCATTTACTGCGTTTTTATATTTTCTCCTTTCATCAATTAAATTCAATATTTATTTGTTACAGAAGGATTTCCACTAGCCCTCGTCTTTTTACCTACTTAATCCTCTGCTGCCGTCACTACTTTATCTCTCATAGCTACCTATTCTTCTTCTACCATAGGGCTTCCTCTTTCACTTCTTATCCTAAAATACCAGTTGAGTATTTGTATAAGTTCTACTCTCTGTTACCTCGTACAATTTTTATCCTTGACAGCACTCTCAACTACCTTGAGTTGCCATACGTCCTACAATCTTGTCACTTCTCATTGTCATCAGTATTTTCTCCATGTTCCTATCCTCGCCGATTGTCAGAGAATCTCATTTCCTATCTTACCAGTTCACCTAACTCTCAATATCCTGCTATAACATCACAAATCAAACGATCCGATTCTCTTCGCTCCAGGTTTCTGATAGTTGTACACTTCCATGTAATTTTATGCTCTAGACGTACATTCTCAGAACATTCTTCCTCAAATTAAGGTTGATGTGTAATACTAGTAGATTGATTTTGGTCAGGAGTGTCCACATAGCACGTGCTAGTCTGTATTTAAGTCCAGCTACCTCCATGCGTCATATGTAATTATCCTTCTTAGGAAGCAGAATTCCTTAACGTTCTCCACTTCGTCGTCCTTAATTTTGATTTTACGTTTATCACTAATTTCATTTCTGCTATTCCTCCTGATAATTTATTTGTTTTAGCCTGGCGTGTGCTCATTAGACGTTTTTTCCACTTAACAAAACATGTAGTTCTTCCTCACTTTCACTGGGGTAGCAAATGCGTAAGCGATGATGTAGGTTCAACAACAAGGACGAAGTACTAGAAGCTAGCTTTATCTCATTTCCCATTCAATAACTTCGTTCTTGTTCTTACATTCTTAATGTTTCTGCTTGGTTTTTGTACATTTTGTCTATTTTCCACTTTCCCTATAATTTACTTCCATTTTCGTACAATTACGAATATTTTAAGCAAAAAGGAATACAAACGTCTCATGAATGAGATCGACAGGAAGTGCAAAATGGCTAAGCAGGGACGTCTAGAGGACAAATGTAAGGATGTAGAGGATTATCTCACTAGGGGTAAGATAGATACTGCCTACAGGAAAATTGAAGATACCTTTGGAGAAAAGCGAGCCACTTGTATGAATATCAGGAACTCAGATGGAAACCCAGTTTTCCTACCCCCATGAACTATGGACCTTGCCGTTTGTGGGGAGGCTTGCGTGCCTCAGCGATACAGATGGCCGTACCGTAGGTGCAACCACAACGGAGGGGTATGTGTTGAGAGGCCTTTTCAGTAGTTGCAGGGGCAACAGTCTGGATGATTGACTGATCTGACCTTGCAACACTAACCAAAACGGCCTTGCTGTGCTGGTACTGCGAACGGCTGAAAGCAAGGGGAAATTTTTCCCGAGGGCATGCATCTTTACTGTATGGTTAAATGATGATGGCGTCCTTTTGGGTAAAATATTCTGGAGGTAAAATAGTCCCCCATTCGGATCTCCGGGCGGGAACTACTCGGGAGGACGTCGTTATCAGGAGAAAGAAAACTGGCGTTCTACGGATCGGAGCGTGGAATGTCAGATCCCTTAATCGGGCAGGTAGGTTAGAAAATTTAAAAAGGGAAATGGATAGGTTGAAGTTAGATATAGTGGGAATTAGTGAAGTTCGGTGGCAGGAGGAACAAGACTTTTGGTCAGGTGAATACAGGGTTATAAATACAAAATCAAATAGGGGCAGTGCAGGAGCAGGTTTAATAATGAATAAAAAAATTGGAGTGCAGGTAAGCTACTACCAGCAGCATAGTGAACGCATTATTGTGGCCAAGATAGACACGAAGCCCATGCCTACTACAGTAGTACAAGTATATATGCCAACTAGCTCCGCAGACGATGAAGAAATTGATGAAATGTATGATGAGATAAAGGAAATTATTCAGGTAGTGAAAGGAGACGAGAATTTAATACCCATGGGTGACTGGAATTCGAGAGTAGGAAAAGGGAGAGAAGGAAACATAGTGGGTGAATATGGATTGGGGGAGGGAAATGAAGGAGGAAGCCGTCTGGTAGAATTTTGCACAGAGCATCACTTAATCATAGCTAACACTTGGTTCAAGAATCATGAAAGACGGCTGTATACATGGAAAACCCTGGAAATACTAGAAGTATCAGGCAAAAAGGAATACAAACGTCTCAAAAATGAGATCGACAGGAAGTGCAAAATGGCTAAGCAGGGATGGCTAGAGGACAAATGTAAAAGGATGTAGAGGATTATCTCACTAGGGGTAAGATAGATATGCCTACAGGAAAATTAAAGAGACCTTTGGAGAAAAGCGAGCCACTTGTATGAATATCAGGAACTCAGATGGAAACCCAGTTCTAAGCAAAGAAGGGAAAGCAGAAAGGTGGAAGGAGTATATAGAGGGTCTATATAAGGGCGATGTACTTGAGGACAATATTGTGGACATGGAAGAGGATGTAGATGAAGACGAAATGGGAGGTACGATACTGCGTGAAGAGTTTGACAGAACACTGAAAGCCCCGAGTCGAAACAAGGCCCCGGGAGTAGACAATTCCATTAGAACTACTGACGGCCTTGGGAGAGCCTCTCCTGACAAATATCTACCATCTGGTGAGCAAGATGAATGAGACAGGCGAAATACCCTCAGACTACAAGAATGATAAAAAAATTGCAATTCCAAAGAAAGCAGGTGTTGACAGATGTGAAAATTAGCGAACTATCAGTTTAATAAGTCACAGCTGCAAAATACTAACGCGAATTCTTTACAGACGAATGGAAAAACTAGTAGAAGCCGAGCTCGGGGAAGATCAGTTTCGATTCCGTAGAAATGTTGGAACACGTGAGGCAATACTGACTCTACGACTTACCTTAGAAGAAAGATTAAGGAAAGGCAAACCTACGTTTCTAGCATTTGTAGATTTAGAGAATGATTTTGACAACATTGACTGGAATACTCTGTTGCAAATTATAAAGGTGGCAGGGGTAAAATACAGGGAGCGAAAGGCTATTTACAATTTGTACAGAAACCAGATGGCAGTTATAAGAATCGAGGGGTATGAAAGAGAAGCATTGGATGGGTAGGGAGTGAGACAGAGTTGTAGCCTGTCCCCGATATTATTCAATCTGTATATTGAGCAAGCAGTAAAGGAAACAAAAGAAAAATTTGTTGTAGGTATTAAAATCCATGGAGAAGAAATAAAAACGTTGAGGTTCGCCGATGACATTGTAATTCTGTCAGAGACAGCAAAGGACTTGGAAGAGTAGTTGAACGGACTGGACAGTGTCTTGAAAGGAGGATATAAGATGAACATCAACAAAAGCAAAACGAGGATCATGGAATGTAGTCGAATTAAATCGGGTGATGCTGAGGGAATTAGAGTAGGAAATGAGACACTTAAAGTAGTAAAGGAGTTTTGCTATTTGGGGAGCAAAATAACTGATGATGGTCGAAGTAGAGAGGATATAAAATGTAGACGGGCAATGGCAAGGAAAGCGTTTCTGAAGAAGAGAAACTTGTTAACATCGAGTATAGATTTAAGTGTCAGGAAGTCGTTTTGAAAGTATTTGTATGGAGTGTAGCCATGTATGGAAGTGAAACATGGACGATAAATAGTTTGTACAAGAAGAGAATAGAAGCTTTCGAAATGTGACGCTACTGAAGAATGCTGAAGATTAGATGGGTAGATCACATAACTAATGAGGAGGTATTGAATAGAATTGGGGAGAAGAGGAGTTTCTGGCACAACTTGACAAGAAGAAGGGACCGGTTGATAGGACATGTTCTGAGGCGTCAAGGGATCGCAAATTTAGCATTGGAGGGCAGCGTGGAGGGTAAAAATCGTAGAGGGAGACCAAGAGATGAATACACTAAGCAGATTCAGAAGGATGTAGGTTGCAGTAAGTACTGGGAGATGAAGAAGCTTGCACAGGATAGAGTAGCATGGAGAGCTGCATCAAACCAGTCTCAGGACTGAAGACCACAACAACAACATTTTAGGATGCTGGCAGAAAGTGCCACTCCGAGATGTAGAGGTTGGCACAGGAGAGAATTCGTGTCGGGCCGCATCAAAACAGTCTCAAGACATGAGTCAAAGCGGAGGCTTGTCCCATTCATTTTTTGTAATTTTGCTGACTTTCGCTGCCGAAAATACATCGCAGTAGGACTGGGTAAATATGTTTACTCGGAGCGGGGAGGAAGAGGAAGGACGCTGACAGACTAACACTGTTACAAACACTAAGTGGCAGAATCTCTGAGGTAGAGCCCCAATAATTCTACTCCAATAAACAATTATTGGATCACAACGGTTCATTTATATACCAATCATTAAACTAGTGAGTTGTCAGGATTAGTTTCGCTGTTTACACAGTCGATAAGCTTAAACCGGCATCGTGTATTACCGGTTAAATACTTCACGGTTTTAGCTCGCGCGGTGAACGTCAGTCAGCATGTAACGCCGTACTTCTGCGAATGCCCACACGGTCTACCTGCTACCGAATGAGCTGGCGCAGCAAACAGACTGTGGACTTGGTTACAGGTGTACCGCAACTGAGATTTCCGTCCGGCCATCCAGATTACGGTTTGCATCATTTCTCTAAATTAGTTAAGATAAATGATTTGAAAAGGCAACGACCGATTTCATATCTCATTATTCCAAATCTGAATTTGTGCAGCAACTCTAATGACTTGTCGGGACATTAAACAGTTATCTTCCTTCCTTCTACATCTTTTGCCTACTTTGTTCTTTACATGGTATCACGAGAACCATGTGTTTGAGGAAGAAAGATGCTCTGATGAAAGCTGCCTGTGTTAAGCGAATTTTTGGTCGTTTTATGTCTTTGTTGTAACAAACTGAATTTCTTCCGAAACGAAGTGGAACATTGTACTAGAGACATGGAGACCTTTTGACCATTTGCTGAAAGAAGTATTGTCGGTCTTGGATAGGAATTTTTAAAGCGAAAAGGTATCGCATACTGTAACACCTAGAGGAAAGAGAATCCCTGAAATACACTGCTGATTGTTAAAATTACTGTATCATAAATGCGACTTGCGACAAATGTCAGATTGGTATGATGTGTACTAGATGGTTGGAAATGCAAATGATTAGCATTTCAGCGCAGTTTCACAAAGGAGTGACTAGAAGCTCTGTCAGCATTTTGCGTTGAGGAAAACATTAAGCAGCGTGTTTTTCACACAGTAATCACATTAGAAATTTTGGTGTGTGGCAGACGATCATGTTATGCCCGTCGATTATTAACGAATTCTACAGTAGCAGGATTTTGGACTGTAGGAACTGTAGTTTGGGGATTGAGCAATATTGTTGGTGATGTTATTCAGCATCCAACGACTTCGATGAAAATATCGAATTGAAGGGTTCAGGAGCGTTACATTGAACGCCATGTGGAATCGCAAACGGCACACGCGAATATACTACTTTTTTGCCCAGCCTTGGAGGATCATATACTCATGTTACGTTCATTAAGTCAGGAGATGCACTTTTTTGCAGCAACATAAATATCTACATTGACAATGTGTGACATATGGAGCGTGGAGCCATTCAAGCTGCTTCACTGAAGGTGGTAGTGAAGAGAGGCGCGTTGAAAATGGTGCGCCCACCGGCAACATTGGACACATGACGGGTACCACATGTTATTTACTGACGAGTCCTGGTTCTACATAGCGCATACTGTTTCACGATGGACGTGATCGCACGAGGGTGATTTGAGGAAAATGAATGTTGCCAGGTTTCATTTCTCGTCATCAGAAAGCCCCGCGGCATCAGATTGGTGGGATTCGTTGGGCACACAGCACTATCACCTCCGGTTCTCGTAGCTGCTAATTTTGGACAGCAACTGTGACGTTTCTGATATATGACCGCTGAGATCTGTGCCGTATTTCCGAGATCTCATTGACATTTTTCAAGAAGATAACGCAAGAACGCATAGTTCCCGTGTGGCCCTGGCCTGAGTCGATATACAAGGTGTTCAACTGCTGGTATGTGTGGCACGGCCACCATATCTCTCGCCAACTGAAAACATGAGGTCATCGGTTGGTGAGAGACGGACCCGCCCCACTCATCACCCACTACGATTGATGAAACCTTGCGTAGGTTTGAAGCAATGTGTCCACATATGTCAACCAAGCCCAGTTCGGATAGTAACATCGTCGGTGTCAGATGCAGTATCTCTGTGTACTTAGTGTCGCATTCGGAAAACCACCATATACAAATTTGTCTATGTATTCTTCCACCTACAATGTATACAAAAATCTTTATAGTTATCCTTCTTGACGTTTTCACACTGTAACATTTTTTAATGAATATAAATAATGAATTGAATGAAACTTCCTGGCAGATTAAAACTGTGTGCCCGACCGAGACTCGAACTCAGGACCTTTGCCTTTCGCGGGCAAGTGCTCTACTATCTGAGCTACCGAAGCACGACTCACGCCCGGCCCTCACAGCCTTACTTCTGCCAGTATCTCGTCTCCTACCTTCCAAACTTTACAGAAGCTCTCCTGCGAACCTTGCAGAACTAGCACTCGTGAAAGAAAGGATATTGTGGAGACATGGCTTAGCCACAGCCTGGGGGATGTTTCCAGAATGAGATTTTCACTCTGCAGCGGAGTGTGCGCTGATATGAAACTTCCTGGCAGATTAAAACTGTGTGCCCGACCGAGACTCGAACTCGGGAACATATCATTTCTTTCAGGAGTGCTAGGTCTGCAAGGTTCGCAGGAGAGCTTCTGTAAAGTTTGGAAGGTAGGAGACGAGATACTGGCAGAAGTAAAGCTGTGAGTACAGGGCGTGAATCGTGCTTCGGTAGCTCAGACGGTAGAGCACTTGCCCGCGAAAGGCAAAGGTCCCGAGTTCGAGTCTCGGTCGGACACACAGTTTTAATCTGCCAGGAAGTTTCATATCAGCGCACACTCCGCTGCAGAGTGAAAATCTCATTCTGGAATGAATTGAATGTTGTCTACTGTAACTGTACCGGACTGTACCGGACTGAGCAGATTGCCTTTCGTTAACTTTCTGTGTGTCTGTGTTGTCTGGTAAGACTGAATCGCCAAAAGTATCTCAGACCACATACCTTTAACTGAATCAACATTTATGAAATTAATTAGAAAACGTAAAAGTTGTATGTTAAAGAAGCTGTCCTGTGAAACTATATTGTGCAGTTCATTGGATAGTGCTACAATACGTGACGACACAGCATGTGACAAACAATTTAAACACATAAAAAATAACATAATAATAGTGCTTCATGGAATTACAAAACGAATTTTGAAACAATAACTAAGCAAAAATATTTCCCAAAAAATGCCCTGCGATTTTACGTAAATAAACTGATTAAATGAAACTCCAAACACTAGGTGATACACACGCGAATAAAACATTGGACTGTAAGAGTAAGTCTGTCTATATAAGTAATGAAAGCTACACTGAATTTTACCTAAACTGAACCTGATGACCATTTTTAAATGTAACACATGACAGTGAGTGATTCAACTGTGGTCTGGCTGTAATTTTAAGCCACCCATAACAAATAAATGTGACTTATCTGTTGCAACAGAAATTCAGTCTTTCTCGAAGTGCTGAACGTGAAAAATAAAGCACAGCATCAAACCGGATAACTAAAAGAAAATCATTGTGCGGTGCAATTCAAGGACAGGCAACAACGCTAAGCACGTTAAGCTTTACTTTTGTGCAACTGCGCTCTACTCAGTGCAATGCGGCGACACATGCAATAAATTGTTTTTTCAAAACGTGAGGATACGGTCGAGGGTACGATATTTACTGGAAAATATAAAGAGACTAGCATTGAAAAACTGTTCTGAAACTCTGACAGCTTCCTAAACAATTACAACCATCTTTACAAAAAGTTATTTCTCATTACAAATATGACTCTGCAAAAAAATTAATTATTGAAACAGTAGAGAAATGATCAGTCTATAACTTATGTGTGCAAGCCATGCGACCAGATAACTTTACTTATCACGTCTCAGTAATCGAACTAACTAACGTGGGCCCATAAAGAGAAATCCGTTATTCACGCACATCATAAATTACATGCAGGCAAGGAATGCAATAACATTAGCTGAAAATCTTCACCTCTAAAATTAATCTTTATCAAATAATATTTTCAAAATTCGACATCCCCTCTTTATCTCCGTGCTCTGTAAGCCATTTGCAGACCCCTTAGTAGCGCAACCAACACCTGACACACTCAGTTACTTCTCACAGAATGCTACAGGCAACGACAATGCTACTGACAACCAAACATCATATGACTTGTATTAAGAACCTTTGTGGCGTAACATATCCACTACTGAAGACTATTGGTTGAATAATGTCCAGAGTACAAATATAAAGTATAACACATCGAATGAGAGTATAGAGTTCACATCAACATTCTTGAAGACCATAAATAAACTAGGAAGTTTAACCTTTAACGGCCAGAAATATTCTAAAACGTTCGTCGTATCTGAACGTCCATGCACAAATAGTAAGAAAACATACCGAAGTTACAAGAAAAAGAATAGACTGTGATATGTCGAACAACTGCAGCATTACGAAATGGATATGTGAGTGATGAAACGTTAAAATTATGTACTGTGCAGTTCATACATGGATTAGACTTCTATTTATAAACAATGAGAGTACAGTCTGTGTGTTGTGCTGTCAGAGACTCTCAAAGCACGAGGACATGGATATGTTCCTGCAGAATCTACCCTCGCACGATTTATTTGAAAGTCATCGAAGCATAAGTAGTGGTTGCTTAGGTATCACTACGTATAGAGGTTAGACACGTTCAATGAAAGAATATTCACCTGAAAGGATGAGCGAGCGTCGAAAATCGCTATCGCATTTCTCGCCAAACTTCTACTTATGTGCTGCAAGAGAATAACGGACGTTCGCATGTGTACCTCTTGAGTACAACTTACCGTTCAATCGTGGCTTTAGCTACTAGCAAACAGTGATTCCTTGTAAATAGACCATCCTGTTCACAAGCAAAATCAACGATTGAACAGTAACTTACACTCAGTAGCTACACATGCGAACGTCCGTCATTCTGTTGCAGCACGTATCTAGAAGTTTGTTAGTGTGCGTTTTAAACTTTTTCTGAATGCTACTTGCGTCTTTCACATTCTCTGAGATAGAATTCAGCGGAGTCAGTCGAGCAAGATACAGTTATAAGTAGATTGTAATATTTAAACGTGAAACGACTGGTATTTACGGATATAGCTATACGAGGCCGTAGTCTTGCTTTCAATGCTAGGACGATTGAATAATAACGCTTATCTATAGAAACTTAGACAGTTACAAATTTCGAACTACGTAAAGCAGATGGCTTAGCTAAGCCTGTTTCTTTACGTTAACTGATTCTTCCGTCGCTTCTTGGTAGAACAACTTCTAACTATAAATGGAAGGCCCAATATTATGGCCGGCCGGTGTGGCCGAGCGGTTCTAGGCGCTTCAGTCTGGAACCGCGCGACCGCTACGGTCGCAGGTTCGAATCCTGCCTCAGGCATGGATGTGTGTGATGCCCTTAGGTTAGTTAGGTTTAAGTAGTTCTAAGTTCTATGGGACTAATGACCTCGGATGTTAGGTCCCAGAGTGCTCAGAGCCATTTGAACCATTTGAACCACAATATTATGTGTATTATACAGCATTAATTTAATTTGTTAACCATTTTTCGGTTTACAAGACCATCACCAGACTAGGTATTTGCCAAAAAAGGTACAATATATGTGAACAACATTGAAAATGATGTTACACATCAAAAATGAGTACGAACACAGAGTTAATGTCATCTTTGTCAGTGCAGTGTCAATGCAACAAAAATATTAAAATTAAACAGGACACGCATATAAAGAGAACAAACCAGAAAAATATTAATACACAACTTGAAAAACAGCCCTCATATAAAAAGTAAATTATATTAACAATCCTAGTAATAAAAATTATTACATAAGTGTACTGATCAATAGCTTGAAGAGGTATTACAAATGGAAAGCGGTGGAAAAGCAGAGTAAAAAAAATAGAACGGACAATTGTTGCAACACAATATGTGGAGTACATAGACAATCACAATAAAATACATAAATACTGATAAAATGAATAGTATTGGGTAGACAGTGTGGGAAGCACTGGAAAGCTGTAAGGATTAAGAGCAGTTTAGAACGGGGGAGGTATTGAACTTTGGTCGGTCCTTTAATATTAAATCATGACTGTGAGCCATATGTTTGTTGAGTCCCAGGGCTTCCAACAGACTAAGGTTTTGGCCTTCGTTTGCTAAATGGAGGGGATGGCAAGTAGCTGTGGCCGTCACACAGTGCATTCTCAGCAAATGTGCAGTCGTAATTTTGAAAACACCATCACTGTTCATGTTCAGCCTACTTAGGTGTTTAGTCTCTGTTTCAATATCAAATTTTTATTTTTATTTTGAGCAATTACATTTATAAGTAACCAATGCTTCTTCGAGTTTAGTGTAGAATGTTTTTCTGGTTTGTTTTCTTTATATTTATTTAGTGTTTAATTATAGTGGAAATTTATATAATGGGGTTCTTAAGGACAAACCAAGAGATTGTTTATAAGTTAGAGAGAAGCGTTCATGGACATGTGTCTCCACAAAATAATATTGGCTTTCGTCGGATAAGAAAATCCATAGCGATTGTAGAACCAACACATGAAACGAAAACTTATTTCCTTAACTATCGGTATCTTTATAACCAATAAAATCGGAGTATATGTTATATAGAATGTTTCATTTCTAATGATTTACTCCTAAAATATTCAGTGTTTCACCTTCCTGTAGACACTAACGAACAACAGTACTACCGATTCAAACTGTGTAACTGATCATTTTTGAGAGGTTGTAATGTAAAATGTAGTATGTTGGAGCAATTCGCACTTCAAACCGCTGTTACTGTAAAATTATGTTGCTGGTATTTCTTCAGGATGGGACTTGGTCCTGTATGAGGAAGAGTCTCAGAATTATAAGAGATCAGCTTCATACCTGCCCCTATTACATAAGCTACATCGTCCACAGCTTGTGGCTTTGTTGTTAAATCAGTAGGGATTGTTAATCGGTCAATCCTGGCAGAGGTTTTGTGGCAGCACTAAAATTTATATTCATTAATAATTGTGATAAAAATTACGAAACCTAGAATGTTCTATGCACTTCTTTCAATCAAAGTAACAGATAATATTTCATGCCATTCAGTGAGCATGATGAAAAAAATATGGAATGATATCTCACACCCTCAGTCCAATTTCGATTATGCCACTTGCTAACTGATCTTGAACAACTGCAAAAAGTCGGAACCAAGTGTCAGACATATAATTTCCTCGGTATCGGTTATTTCATTTTCCTTTTAGCTCTCACCTTCATAAACCCGCTAAAGAGCATGATATTAATGAGCCATCTTTACGAACTATTGACAAAAGTGAAGTCTCTTATTATGATGCGTCTTAAAAACTGTATTTTTATAAAAAAATTATCCATTGTCACAAATGGAGGTCATATCCCCGAGTGGTGATATCCAGGTTCGTCACTACCCCCGACTAGCATAAATTTTGTAAAAACAACATGACAATCTCAATATCAGACCAGATACGTAATAGGAATGAATAATTTTTAGCCACAGAATACAGCACAGCATGTCATTCTCAGTGGAGAGAAATCTCCACATACGAAAGTAACTTAGGGTGTACACCTAGGGAGTGTCATTTAACTATTACTTTTCACTTTACATTGGCGGCCTAGTGGATAACGTCTGAAGTGCCATGAGGCATGTCATTTGCAGAAAAATCACAAAGCTGTAAAATTGTATCAAAGTTCAGGAAGATCTCCAGAGAGCCGACATTTGGTGCAAGGATTGTCAGTTGAAGTTCAGCGTAAATAGATGTAACATATTGCACACAAGCAAGCAGTAAGACCCACTAATACATGATTACGCTATAGTATCGCTGAAAACTGAAGGGCAGTGGCGTGTAGCTGGCAGACACCGGCAGCAGCTTGATGGCTCCAGAGGCCTGGACCATCAGAGAGATTGTTTCTGACCCTGGGGCAGCATTGACAACTGCTTCATTGTTTCGGTGTGCCTCCAAGGCTGCATCCGGTAGAGCTCGCTATGACTGATACACGAGAGGCGCCGTGCGTGGTCTCATGTGCCGATCATGTCGCTCTTTAGTGCCAGGTTTTAAATGCAGCCACTCACGTTGGCTTCGCGGAAAGCGCTGTATTTCTGTGTCACTGGGGAAATGTCTGGAACATGGTCGGTGACCAGAGTTTGTCTGTTGTCATGTGGCAATGGGACAAAGTGCAGAAGCTTTCTGCTGCCGTATGTCATTTGCATGCGGAAGCACTTGCTTCCATTGAGCTGCTGTGTGGGTAGGGGCATTGTTCACCAATGGTCAGTGGCTGAGACGCAGTGCTCTGTTCAAGGCGCTCTACTCCAATACAGCTCCTTTCCCTCAGCAAAACTCGGTCCCAGAATTTCTGTTGTAAGCTGTCATCAACACATACGTAAAAAATAACAGTAGCAAATGCAAAACTTGAGTTCTTTGGAAGAATCCTTGGAAAATAAGCCATCTTTCGAACAATGCTTGCTCGACCGTATAGGATTGATATTGGTTGGTGGAGAAAATAAACATCCTAGGAAGATTTAACACTTCTACTTAATTACTATCTACTCGTGGGTAAGGTAATCCTCAAAACTTCGAAGACAGATGCACTGAATTATCAAAAGTGCATGTCATCTGATGTTATCTAGAATCGTAAGTAGAAGGTTACAACGAAATTTTTCTCCACATAACTAAAATATTCATAGATTGCCTGGATCTTCATGAACTGTGTGGTTTACAGTGAAAGTGATCGGTCCCAGTTTTTAAACATTTATTCTTCCGTTCGTAACAGCTGATCAAGTCCGTCATGACACATTGCAAAGAGGCCGAGTTGTACAGTATGTCTTCCTAAAACAACAGACTGGTTCACAAATCAAGAAACATACTTTTTCACAACTTTAAATCTTAGTGAAATAATATTCAAGTAACTAACACAGGTTACACTTCGAGATATCAGCTCAAACTGCCCGTCCCAGCAGCCTCGCTGCTTCCCTATTTATATATTCTAAATAATGGATGGTCACTTGGACCATTATTACTTAATAATGACAACATATGGCTACGAAGGCTTTCCCGGCGTAACAATTGATAATATTCTTCTCGGGTATGCAGCCGGATCATAATGTCTTCATGACACTATTTCCGCGGTCCATCTGGCCGCCATCTTCAGGTGAGAGTGCTGGTGCACGAACTCGCCGGAACTGACTTCCTAGCGTTCTTTTTTTTTTTTTTTCTTTATTGTGATTTCATTCCCCTGCCCCATATGGGCTGGGGAGGGCTGTCAGCAGCACAATCCGCCGCTCTTCAGCCGAGTGACATGACAATTAAAACAAGAATAAAATAATACATACATAAGGAGGTAAAAAAGGGGGAACATAAAACAGAGTAAGGGGAGAAAATGGAGGTAAAAATACACCGATATGTAGACGTTCATTGGGGACAGGTAAAAAAGTCACCAGAAAGTTAAAAAACACAGTTGGCGATTCTTAAAACACATAGAAGTCACTGGATGCGCAGGCACAGGTTAAAAGTCGGCCACAGTATTAAAAACACTCCGAAACAACACACTTAAAACCCACTCGGAGCACACACGACGAAGAATAAAACTACCAGGTGGGACCTGCCGAGGGAAAGGTCAGAGAGGATGGAAAAGGAGGGGAGAGCATGGGGCAGCTGGGGAAGCGGCGGGAGGAAGGGAGGAGGGGCAACCGTGGGTTCACGAAGAGGCCGGAGACACATGGGGCGGGAGAGGAAAAGGGAAGACAGGGCAGGAGGGAGCGCAGAGACACTGAAAGAAGGCACAAGAGATGGAGGGGGAGGAGGAGGGGAAATCTGCTCAGAAGGAGGGAGGGGGAGGAGAGGGAGCCCTGAGGAGGAGGCAGGAAGAGGGGGTTAGAGTTGGTAGGAAGGGTAGATGTCAGGGCGAAGCTCATCATCCGGGAGTGGTAGACGGTGGAAGTTGTGTTGGGAAAGGAGATGGAGGGTGTGGAGATGGAGAGAGGGAGGGACACAACGGTAAAGGCGCGGCAACTGGTCGGGAGTGGAGAGGAAGGGAGACACCAGGGGGTGAGGGGGATCAAGGCGACGGACGATATATAGTGTGCGGATGTGTTCAAGGAAAGGGAGAAGGTGGGGGAAGGGGAGGAGGTCATAGAGGATGCGCGTGGGGGACGGAAAGCGGATGCGGAAGGCGAGGCGGAGCGCATGGCGTTCGAGGAGTTGGAGGGCGTTATAGAACCGGGGAGGGGCGGACTTCCTAGCGCAAGCTGCGGCCCCTATATAGGCCGCAGAAGACCCACAACGCGTGCGCGAGAAGGTGCCGTAACTGCCCTCTAGCGCAGTAAACATACCGCGCCGCCAGTGGCGGAAATAGGCGAAATCGAGATATCGCTGTCAAAAATTAAATTTTTTTTTTTTTATTCCGACGATCGAAACACAGACCGTTGTTTTTTGATGTCAGATAACACCGGGTCCCAAGTCTTACTTAAAAGATAGCCCTTGTCTCTATTAATAAGATTGTCAGATAAATGAATCTCTATGGATTCTTTTAAAACACAGTCCCAATAGTGAGATGCAGGGGCAACCATTTGTGTCTCGTCTTATAGAATTCTGTGTCCCTCGGTGAGACAGTGCTCCGCCACTGCAGATTTCTCAGGTTGAAGCAGCCGTGTGTGCCGCTGATGCTCAACACATCGGTCCTGAATGGTCCGGATTGTCTGACCAATATAAGCCTTCCCACAGTGGCAAGGGATCTTGTACACACCGGGCTTCCTCAAACCCAAGTCATCCTTTACAGAGCCAAGGAGCGCTCTAATCTTGGCTGGCGGACGAAAAACACTTTTGATATGGTATCTTTTCAGAATTCTTCCTATCTTCGAGGAAATGCTCCCAGCAAAAGGCAGAAAAGCCACCGATTTGCAGGTATCTTCTGGTGGTTCAGGCGAAGGTCCATATTGGAAAGCACGACGGATCTGTTTATCTGTATAGCCATGATCCGGCTGCATACCCGAGAAGAATATTATCAATGACAACATATCTTTAATCGTATTTACACTTAAAAGCTCCAAAGCTAAGATATTCTGATTACACAGAATAATACTTCTAAAATCACAGAATTGAATAATATGTGAAATTTATCGTGTAAAAATGTTTTTAAATGTGAAAATTCCATCTAAATATGAGTACAATAATGAACTTCACAAAATTAATTAATACACGCTAACTACACAACGACTCACATTCCTAACAATAATTGAAGCTAAGAGCGTAAAACGAAACAGGTTTTCATTGACAGAATTTCTAATAGATGCCTAGAATTTTTTAATAAGGAGTATTTCGGGTTACAACAATACGAGTTTAATTAATAAAGTCATTAACACGGAATGTTCTTTACAGCTTTCGTCCTAAATTTACGTTGTACAATATGTGCCTTCATTTGCAAGCGACAGAATAACTACTTGAATGAGTAAACTACATTCGCTAAAAGTCCAATTCTTTGAATAATTGCAGCTGGTGATTAATACCATATATTTTATTCCTACCATTTTCACTAATTCAAGTCTTTCCCATTACTACAATGAATGCCACAGTTTGTTAAAATACATCGTCGTTTGTTTTATTTTGTAATAGTGTCTGCTAATTAGTCTCCAGTTTAGTGTCATATTTATGAAATTCACGAATTACCACAATGCCAATCATTTTAAAGTGAGGTATTGTACTATACGATGTCAGGGTTTTCATTAAGTGGCTCTGAGCACTATGGGACTCAACTGCTGAGGTCATTAGTCCCCTAGAACTTAGAACTAGTTACACCTAACTAACCTAAGGACATCACAAACATCCATGCCCGAGGCAGGATTCGAACCTGCGACCGTAGCGGTCTTGCGGTTCCAGACTGCAGCGCCTTTAACCGCACGGCCACTTCGGCCGGCCGTTTTCATTAAGTCTCTGTATATTAGGTATATTACAAAGAGCAGTATATTGTAGGTTCATGTAGTAAGAACGAAAGTGTCCCAGAGATGCTCAGACTACTCCAGTAGCAGAGGTGGAAGAAAGACGTTCTGCATCATGGTTTTGTTTTCCTGTTAAAATTTCGATTGTGTATGGTCGAAAGAGGGTCATTCAGTATATTACTTCCTCTTGTGTGCATCCCGCGAAAAGGTCGTGAAGGTAACGTTAGAGAGATTTCAGCTCACTCTAAGGATTAGCAGCAGTCATTCTTCCCGTGAACGATTTGCGACTGGAACATACAACAAGTGAAGTGACATGGATAAACGAAGTTACTCTGCTATACACCGTAAGGTAGCATGTCGAGTGTGGGTGTAGTTGCAGATTTATGATTTGAAGTATATCAGATTTCATTTGCCAGTTGTTTCACTTTTGGTTCATTTTGTGTATAAGGCTTTACAACAGACATTTTACATGCAGTATGAGTATAGGCTTCAACGGTGGAACCAACAGCGTTCTCATTACGATGCTTATCTCAACATCATTCACACACGCCACTTTGCCTTTTTCAAACTACTTCATTTTGTGTCCCTATATTTTACCAGGCAAGAGATGATTAAACACACAATGGAAATACGTGCCTTTCTACAGCTCTTTGCTGGTCCCAGATTTTTAGTTTCATCAGGGAGTCGAGTCCCCCACACGGCGACCGTCGTTGCTCGTCTCATCTCTTTCTGATAGCGAGGCTGCCGGCAGCGGCCACATTACGGCCGCCAGAATTTGCCCATCTGCCGGTGGTGCCGCCCGGCGCCTCACGCAGCCGATATTGCGTTCATTAAAATGGCATATCTCAGGCAAACCGCCTCCGCCTCCGCCGCGATATTGCTGTGTCTCACCCACACCACGCCAGCCCACTGGAATCTCCAGAGCGCGCCGATCTCGGCTTCTTAATCACGGCGATATTGCCTTGGCGCGTTACTTAAGATATATGACATTTCTCTCGGTACAGGTGGAATCGAGTTGGCATCCTTTATGTACTGGATAGACTGCTTCCGGCGGAAAGGAAAGGGAAACAGCGACGCAGGTACTGCGTCATTTCTCATAACAAAATATACTTGTGCAGCGAAGAAGGAATGCCATACAGCATTTGTTTCTTTTAGAGACAAATATACAGGAAACCACATTTCAAATACCGCCAACTTTTGAGTGAGACTACGAGAATTTCTCCACTGTTCTGTAGATATGCGCCTCGTCGTATATTGGTTCTGTGGTCATGTCTGGAAATGCCTTTCCATTACTTCAACGACTGTGAACCCACAGACGCACTTAATGTGATGTGTATCAAATAATGAATTCGCGTATCTGACTCATGAGCACGCGACATTTTTATCATACGTTTTAAACTATGAGCCAGATTCAGGAAAAAGAAAATGAACTAAAATCGTTTCAAAATTACGTTCCATCAGTCTACTACGAACAACATTTGAATTATCGCTCCCCCCTTCCTCTATCCCCCTACCTCTCATCATCAGTCTCCCTCTCTTTATTCCTCTCTCACTCTACCTCGTCACTAATTCTTCTCATGAACTAAACTCTTTATCTCATAGCAGAATTTGCACATCCTCAATTATTTCTTGCATTTGTTCCAGTCTCTGTCTTCCCCTACGGTATTGTGTCTTCTGTAGCTCCCTATAGTTTCACGGATGTTATTCCCTCATATCGTAATACACGCACTACCATGCTATCAATGTTTCCCACGTGTTCGTAACCACGATGATTCTGTGGAGAATTTCATTTCGTATCCAGTCACTGAGATAATTCTCAACATATTTCAATAGCACTTACAGTTGTAACACAACTAAAGTCTAACGTGAAACGTAAGTAACCGCAGACCAGTTTTTCTAGCAGCTTTGGTAATTTGAAGTCATACCTGCACTACTTGTCCGTTAGGTATGATTTACGAGAAACGCTTGAAGTTCTCTAAGGCTATATAGGTGTAGCAATAAGGTTCAAATGGTTCAAATGGCTCTGAGCACTATGGGACTTAACAGCTGAGGTCATCAGTCTCCTAGAACTTAGAACTACTTAAACCTAGCAAACCTAAGGACATCACACACATCCATGCCCGAGGCAGGATTCGAACCTGCGACCGTACCGGCCACGTGGTTCCAGAATGAAGCGCCTAGAACCGCTCGGCCACCCCGGCCGGCTAGCAATAAGGAATAGCTCAGTAGGCAGCACAGCTGAATAGGAATGAACATCTTTAAAAAGGGGCACTCACAGAATTTGGAAAGGAAAACATAGCTACAAAGAAAGTAACTGCGAAGAAACCATGTGTAACGGAAGAAATACTTCAGCTGATCGACGAAAGAAAGAAGTACATAAATTTTCAGAGAAATTCAGGAATACAGAAATACAAGTTGTAGTATCCTGTCCATTCGTCTAATGTAGGGTGCCTAGGAAGCTGTTTTCGCGGGTCCCTAGACAACAACTCAAGCAAATCGCATTACAGTAAGTTTCATTGACAAATACTTAACTATGCGTATTCACAATGCTGAGTCGTAAGCAAATTTCGACACACAAATAATCAATGTCCTTCAGTATATACAATTTCAATACAAGCAAAAGAAAACAGTTCATAAGTCACTGCTGTAGCGTTTATGTGACGGCTCTTCTTCCAGTGCCGCGCGGCTAGGCGGAACGGCGCTTATATTCTCTTGGCCTAGATGCCGCTCCTGCCTCGGTGTCGTCCCAGTCAGCGTGCTATTCGCTGACGTCGTCTCACAGCCACCTCTACTCTTCCGTTCTTCATCGTCGTGCCGGAACACAAGTCGCTGAGAAGTAAGATAAATAGGAAATGCAGGGAAGCTAAGATGAAATGGCTGCATGAAAAATATGAAGAAATCGAAAAAGAAATGTTTCTTCGAAGGACTGACTCAGCATACAGAAAAGTCAAAACAACCTTTGGTGAAATTAAAAGAGAGGGTGCTAACATTGAGACTGCAGTGGGATTTCCACTATTAAATGCGGAGGAGAGAGCACATAGGTGGAAAGAGTACACTGTACGCCTCTAACGCCTCTACGAGGGGGAAGATTTCCCTGATGTGATAGAAGAAGAAGTAGGAGTCGATATACAGAGATAGGGGATCCAATATTAGAATCAGAATTTAAGAGAGCTTTGGAGGACTTAATAACAAAAAAGGCAGAATTGATCGATAACAGTCCAATTTATAAAATCACTGGGGGAAGCGCAGCAAAACGACTGTTCGCATTGGTGTGTAGAATGTGTGAGTCTGGCGAAAAAATAGCATCTACACAGTTCCGAAGACTGCAAGAGCAGACAAGAGCAAGAATTATCGCTTAACAGCTAATGCGTCCAAGCTGCTGACAAGAATAATATACAGAAGAATGGAAAAGAAAATTGAGGATGTTTACACGACGATTGGTTTGGTTTTAGGTAAAGCAAAGGCACAAGAGAGTTAATTCTGACTTTGATAATGGAAGCAATGCTAAAGAAAATTAAAGACACGGTCATAGGATTTGTCGACCTGTAAAAAGCTTTCAACAATGTACAATGGTGCAAGACGAGAGAAATTCTAAGAAAAATAGTGTTAAACTGTAGGGAGAGATACATAATGTGTATTATGTACAAGAGCCAAGAGGGACTAATAAGAGTGGATGACCAAGAACGAAGTGGTCGGATTAAAAATAGTTTAAGAGAGGCATATAGTCTTTCGCCCCTACTCTTCAATCTGTTCATCGAAGAAGCAATGATAGAAACAAAAGAAATGTTCAAGAGAGGAATTAAAATTCTAGTAGCGAGAATCTCAATGATACGATTCGCTAATGACATTGCTATCCTTAGTGAAAATGAACAACAAGAATTACGTGATCAGCTGAATGGCATGAACCATCTAATGAGTACAAAACTTCAAATGATAGTAAATCGAAGAAACAAGAAAGTAATGACAAGTAGCAGAAATGAAGACAGCGAGGAACTTAACATCAGGATTTTTGTCCACCAAGTAGATGAAGTTTAGGAATTCTGCTACCTAGGCAGCAAAATTACCAATGGCGGACGGAGCAAGGAGGACATCAAAAGCAGACTAGCATTGGGAGGAAGGGCGTTCCTGGCCAAGAGAAGCCTACAAGTATCGAACATAGGCCTTAATTTCAGGAGGAAATTTCTGAGAATGTACTTTAGTAGCAAGCATTGTATGGTAGTGTAACATGGACTGTGCGTAAACCGGAGCAGTAGAAAATCGTAGCACTTGAGATGTGGTGTAACAGAATAATGTTGAAAATTAGGTGGAGTGATAAAGTAAGGAATAAAGAGATTCTGCGCAGAATCGGACAGGTAAAGAATATGAGGAAAACACTGACAAGGAGAAGGGACAGAATGATAGGACGTCTGTTAAGACATCTGTCTGACATGAAAAGATAGTCATAGGAGAGGAATTTGTAGCGGGCTGCGTTAAACCAGTCAGAAGACTGATGACTCGAAAATAAAAAAAAAAGGGTATGTTGCATACCTACCGGGCGTTACCTCATAATCAGCGTTTCCTTTACGTATGCAATCAGTATCTTACTAGCTTTTCCTAGAAATCGGATGTGATGATCCCTTTGGAAATCTGCGGAATATTTTTGTTTTGTATAGCTGTCATCCTGCCTGTTACTTAACAGTAAACAGTATTTACAGAAAAACGGAAATTTTAAACGTTTAATCTAGCTTTATTCGAAAACTGTTGATTTGTAACGCTTTAGGTAGGATTGTTGTAAAAGTAAGGAAAAATACAGATTTACCAATAGCGGTAGATATGGTACGCAATTTCGTAAAAATGGTGAAATAATAAAAATGGGAACATAAATTTATCAAAGATCGCTTCAATACTTACATAAACACGTTCTGTTATTCAGTATCAACTTCCGCATTTATTAATAATAACAAGAAGTTCTTGTCTTTGATCATGATGAAGTACGCTCTATTGACGAAACAATAATTCTATATATTTTTATGTTTTTACTTGTTAATTGTACTCGCATCAAAAGTAGTTACTTTGTTTACATTAAAGCCCAGATGTTACGAGATAAACTAATTTTTATTAGAAAATGCAGTTTATATTCTGTCATGTTATAAAGTACACAATGGACTAACACCGAATGATGTGCCGTTGAAAACTGGAATAAGCCAGCCTCCAGTTTCTCTCTTACACATTCACTTACGTATCTTTCCCTGCGAATGTTGCCAATGCTATCAGTAATCCTACTGTACTGTACAAAAAGCATACAATCATAGTACTGGTAGTGCACAACTCCAGTAGCATCACATCTCTAATGCTTTGATTCTCTTCTTTTCTAGTTTTCCAGCAGTCCCTGTTATACCCCCATACAATGCTACGCGCCACACATCAATTCTCAGAAATTTATTTTCAAAATTATATTTGATACTACTACATATCCAATGAACAGGAAACTTCTTTTTGTACTTGGTAGTCTGCTTTTACATCTTATTTGCCTCGCCTGATCGTGCGTTACTTTGTTCCTAAGGTAGCAGATTTCCTTCACTTCGCCTATATCGTGGTCCCCAATTTCGATGCGAAGTTTGTCGCTAGTCTTATTTATGCCAATCAATAATTTCGTGTTTCTTACCTTTATTCTGGATACATATTGTGAACTCATTAGGCTGTTGATTCTATTCAAAACACTTCCATTCGTGCACGTCTCGGGTTTTCCGCTGGATAACATTGGGCAAGTTCCACAGTATTTTATCAAGACAGACTTATTTAACATCTTCAGATGTTGGTAGTCGCTGCCAAATGGTTCAAATGGCTCTAGGCACTATGAGACTTAACATCTGTTGTCATCAGTCCCCTAGACTTAGAACTACTTAATCCTAACTAAGGACATCACACACATCCATGCCTGAGGCAGGATTCGAACCTGCGACCGCAGCAGCCGCGTGGTTCCAGACTGAAGCGCCTAGAACCGCTCGGCCACCGCGGCCAGCAGTTGCTGCCATAACTGCTACAAGACGCGAGCGGTGTGTGCTGCAAGACGCGGTCAACAACCTGGTACTTTCTACATTCGAAGTCCACAGCAATGACCACGTGTTCAGCAGCTCCCAAGTTGTCGATGGCAGCCTAGGAGATACCTGATACTGTACTACACCTTACGTCCCGTGGCACCTAACATATTTCCACCTGCCGTTCACCAAAATGACGGTGTATCCGGACGCAGCCATCGATCTGCAGTAAATGGAAACCTGATTCGTACTACTGCGTGACTCCATTGACTGATGGTCCAGTGCTTATTGTCCCATGCTCTCTGCAATCGTTACGTTAGCAAGAGAGCTCGTGGAGCTCTTTGCGGTGTAGCCACGTGTTCGACAATCTGCGGTAAACTACGTGCTCGGAAACTCTTGTGCCTAGACCAGAATCGGACGGTGTTGTCAGTTCTGGCCACAGACCGCCACCTACCCTACTATCTGCGTTCTGGTGATGAACCGTAACCGTCCTGCGCGTGATTTCACTGTCCACTACTTTGCCATAGATGTTCACGAAAGTAACACCAAAACGAATATTAGGTGCGGTGAGGTCTTGGCTTTGTGTATGCACTCTCTGTTGGAATCTTCTGCAGCAATCTGGTGGTGTCACTGGATGTTCAGCAACTCATAGACATCAGGGAAATCCGGAAATACCCAACGGAAGGTTTCAAAAGACGAGCTTTGAGAGAAGTGCAATGTAACCTAATAGACGACCAAGAAAGACAATTAGTAGACCAGTTTCGCTGGTTCCATGATGTTTTTCCGCTGGAGCAGGGCCATAACAATGAGCCCTTCGTCAAAGTAATGACTTATATCAGTGGATTTTCCCATCGCTTCTACGAGAATGATCCCCCATTTGCCCCTGCTCCGTTTATATATCTTCATTACCGCAAGTTGCGTCCACAACATCATCGGATGGCACTCAGTCACGCAGTGGTCACGGTGTCTCGGCTCAACCAGCGTATGTGGTGCGTACGATGGCGTAGAGAAGAGAGCGAGTTTTCGGAGGTAGAGATCCAGCGCTTCCGGAGTCCGTCCGCCGATGGCTGCCGCAGCCTGAGTCAGTGGCGCAGGCCGGCCCCGGCCCGCTATGCCTCACCTGTAGCCCAGCTGCCAGTGATCCATAAGTCAGGCGCGCGCGCGGATCGCATGCAACATTGAGGTGGCAATTTCCTGCGGTCCTGCATTATGGATGGCCGCTGAGCAGACGCGCCACGCTTCGCCTCGCCTCGCCGTGTCACTTGTCGCTGCTTGACACGGCGGGCTGGACCCTCTGAGGGTCTCTGGAACAAATGGTGAGACACGGATTTCCTCGGGCGAGACGAGGAAGTCGTCGGTAGAAGCAGCAGATACCTCATTAAACTTTGATTGATGTTTTCACTAGGCACGGAGGAAGGGGTTCCCGCGATGAACTGATGATAATTACAGCGCGGAGGTGATAATTGGCAACTTGAATGTGTGGAAATCCCAGTCAACTACAGCGACGGGGAAAATATCGCAACACCAGTAATTGATGTAGAGTAATGAAATTTCAGAAGTACATTTGCTGGGAAACATATTTAAATGATTAACATTGCAAGAGCACAGGTTAATGTAATTTCGAGACAATCCTTTGCAAATGTGAAATGCTAGTTTGTGGGATGGAATTCGTAGTCTTTTACACTTGCCCGGTCACTACAGGAACGATACTGAATGTGGGATATGTTACGCGGAATGTGGGCGAGCTTTATCGTGTTAGAAAACACCCTCTGGAATGCTGTTCGTGAATAGCTGCACAACTGATCGAATCACAAGACCGACGTACAAATTTGCGGTCAAGATGCGTGGGATAACCAAGAGAGTGCTCCTGCTGTCATACAAAATCGCTTCCTAGACCATAACTCCAGATGTAGGTCCAGTGTGTCTAGCACGCAGGCATGCAGGCAGGCACTCAGCATGCCTCCTTTTAACACGGCTTTAGTCACAGAAAACAAAAGACCTTCAGCTTACCCTTCAATGGACTCTCCCTTGACGCCATTGAAGCCGCAAATGCAGGTGGTGCGGTTTCAGTGGTATGCCTGCTACAGTGCATCTGCCTCGGAGCTGTCCTCGGGGTAACCGATTTGGAACAGTTCGTTCCGTCATTGTGATGCTAAATGCACCTCAAATTGCTGATGCAAAAGTACACTACTGGCTATTAAAATTGCTACACCAAGAAGAAATTCAGATGATAAACGGGTATTCATTGGACAGATATATTAGACTAGAACTGACATGTGATTACATTTTCACGCAATTTGCGTGAATAGATCCTGAGAAATCAGTACCCAGAACAACCACCTCTGGCCGTGACCAGACGTTTTCAATTGCTGAGAGATATGGAGAATGTGCTGGCCAGGACAGCAGTCGAACATTTTCTGTACCTAGTAAGGCCCGTAGAGAACCTGCAACATGCGGACGTGCATTATCCTGCTGAAATGTAGGGTTTCGCAGGGATCGAATGAAGGGTAGAGCCAGGGGTCGTAACACATCCGAAATGTAACGTCCACTGTTCAAAGTGCCGGCAGTGCGAACAAGAGGTGACCGAGACGTGTAAACAATGGCACCCCATACCATCACACAGGGTGATACGCCAGTATGGCAATGACGAATACACGCTTCCAATGTGCGTTCATCGCGATGCCGCCAAACACGGATGCGACCATCATGATGCTGTAAACAGAACCTGGATTCATCCGAAAAAAGGACGTTTTGCCATTTGCGCAACCAGGTTCGTCGTTCAGTACACCATCGCAGGCGCTCCTGTCTGTGATGCAGCGTCAAGGGTAACCGCAGCTATGGTCTCCGAGCTGATAGTCCATGCTACTGCAAATGTCGTCGACTGTTCGTGCAGATGGTTGTTGTCTCTCAAACGTCCCCATCTGTTGACTCAGGGATCGAGACGTGGCTGCACGATCCGTTACAGCCATGCGGATAAAATGCCTGTCATCTCGACTGCTAGTGATATAAAAGCCGTTGGGATCCAGCACGGCGTTCGGTATTACCCTCCTGAACCCACCGACTCCATATTTTGCTAACAGTCATTGGATCTCGACCAACGCGAGCAGCAATGTCGCGATACGATGAACCGCAATCGCGATAGGTTACATTCCGACCTTTATCAAAGTCGGAAACGCGATGGTACGCATTTCTCCTCCTTAGACGAGGCATCACAACAACGTTTCACCAGGCTACGCCGGTTAACTGCTGTTTGTGTATGAGAAATCGGTTGGAAACTTTCCTCATCTCAGCACGTTGTAGGTGTCGTCACAGGCACCAAGCATGTGTGAATACTCTGTAAAGATTATTTGCATGTCACGGCATCCTCTTCCTGTCGTAGCATGTCATCTTCGTGGTGTAGCAATTTTAATGGACAGTAGTGTAGTACGATGCTCCAGAACCATATGCCGAACACAATGTCCTTCATTCTCGGTAGTGCCATGTGACTGTCTGGAGCCCGGTCTTCTTGCTACGGTAAATTCCGGTGACCACAGCTACCAACAAAAGTGTACAGTGGCTACTTTCCTGGTAAGTACTACTGCTTCTCGTAACACTATTACACTGCCTCGTAATAGTTTCGTCCTTTTCTCCATAGATGCATTCTTGACTATCATCAAATCATCAAGTCCAATCTCAAAGGTAACTAACATTCACGAACGTTACAGGAACTATCTAAAACAAACAAGATTTGAGTTCTCGTAGTGGCGCTACTAGCGCCATTCTTATTGGACTGGAGCGAAAACTCGCTTACTAACATTCGTTTGTGTGTCACAAGTCCTTCATGGCGGTGCAATTTTTTCCATCAGAGAACGCTGAGATGCTCAGGCGTGGATCCAAGGAGTAGTCGTTAACCCACCTCCCTCCATCAAAAAAAAAAAAAAAAAAAAAAAAAAATACTTAATTCCATACTATTTTCACACGTCTGCAGGCTTCCTTGGTTGTCTGAGTCTGGTTACGCTATACTTCTCCCAAAGCTCGGCGTTTGAATCCCTCTGTTGGGTACTTCATGGTTCCACTTATTGTCCCTGGATGTTCAGCTATTAAGGGACACAAGCAGATTTCTCAGGAAGATTCAAACAAAGACTCGGTCCACGAAGCACTGACCTCATCACATCTAATATTCTCCTCTTATGGAAGTTCGTAACCGACATCGTTTCACTAAACCGTTACGATACCACTGACCAGCTTAAACATGCTCTGCGCAAGCTTTCATTCGAATTACACCAGCAACGCTTCGACAAAGGTGACACACAACCTGGCGGCGTATTATCTTTTGCCATGTGAACGACGATGCACAGAAAAAACTTTGCACAGGAAATGGTTCATGCCTCAAGACGACACCGCTAAACAACTTTTGCCCATGTTACAAACTTATCTTTAGGGGTTTATGTAAGTTATCATAGAAGGGTGATGGGGTTTTGTGACCAGCATGCACAGTTTGTAGCTCTTTCCAATCTTTGAAACAACACGCATTGGGCTGGTGCGTAGGTTCGCAGCGTTTTCCCATATCCCGATACACGTAACAGAGACATTAGACATCAGTAATGTCTTCTCCTTCACTATTTACATCAATCTGCGAACGCTGGGCTAACTCCTCAATTCAACGACTGTAGAAATCAGGTAGTTTTGAAGCGAATAACTCATCGAGTCATGTTCGGAGCGCATTTTCATCCGGATAGGAAGTTAGTTGAAGATGGTTCGATAGACAGCGGAAAATCTGAAGGCGTAATATGAGGTAAATAAGGTGGGTGCGGAATGACTTCCCAACCCAACTCCTGTATAGCATTTTCTGTCAGTGTAGCAGAATACGGGCGGGCATTATCTTGGAATAGCGTTTCATCACGCAGTCATCCTGGTCGTTGGACTGCGTCTACAACACATCTAAGTTGTGGGCAATAAACTCCGGAAGCGACGGTTATACTTCGTAGTACACCTAGACGTCGCTTTTCCCCATATGCATAACCTTATCCTTTGTGAAGCGTAGGTCTTTGCACAGAGAGTTGTTGCTTCCTTTGGGCTCAACCATTGCTTTCGTCTCCTTACGTTAGCACAAAGACACCGTATATCGTCACCAATAATGATACAGGATGGAAATAGTCCTTATTGTTCTCAGACCAATTGATGACGAGCAAGAAGAGATGCATATAAGACCACCTGCAGATTTTGGAGATTTTGGCTTAGAGCATGTTGTACTCATACACCCGAATTCTGAACCTTCTCCATTGCATGCAAATGTCGAAGGACTGTGGAGTGATCACAATTCATCACATCTGCCACTTACGTGGATCATAGTTGGTCAATGCGTTTAAACGATCTTCATCAAACACCGAAGGTCTTCCTCAACGTGGAGTCACTAATCTTAAAACGATGCTCATTATAATTAAAATCATTTTCTTTCCGTCCTCTGTACAATGACGTTATTCCTATACACGGCGCACATGTATCTGCCTACGTTGGTGCTGCCTGCCCTCTAATGAACTTAAACAGAAGTATATGTGGGGCCGATTATTCCACTTGGTACTCCATTTTCTGACATTAACAGCTCGTCTCACTATCTTCTAATGACGAAATACAAACATGTAAAATAAAATAGTAACAGTGAAATACAGATTAACAATGGCAAACTATAAATAAACCCATAGCTACCGGAATACCAAAATACAAAACAAAAACGCTACATAGCTACCCACCAACTTAATATTGCAAAGGGAAAGTAATCCTTCTGACTTTTAGCAGGTCTGAAAATTAAATAGCTTCTTCATGTGTGTCTGACCAGTCAATTAAAATACCACAACAACCACAACCAAATATTTTCTGCTTTGACGGATAAGGTAGTAGGTAGCATTCAATGAATGTTAATTAAGGCATCCAGTTTACTAGCTAGTTGTAAGATGGAGCAGTAGCTAGTAAACTGGGTGCCTTAATTAAGAGCAATGCTACATTCAAACCAAAGCATGATATTTCAAACTCTGTGGACCTAGTAAATAAGATAAAAGGTGTATCTGTCTCACACAGTGATAAATTAGTATCCTTTGATGTCTGCAGTTTGTTTTCCAACATACCACTGGTGGACTGCATTGCTATTCTGTCAGAGCTGATGCACGGGTCTGATGTCAGTCCTGTGGAATTGAATGACTTGAGACTGACAACTCAGACATACTCGAGACAGAACTATTTCCAGTTCCAAGGGACTCTTTTACAAACAATTAGATGGCTTAGCTACGAGTTGCCCTTTTAGTCCACGGTTGAAATCTTTATGGACCATTTGGAACAAAACTATCTGAAAATAGAACCTTTGAGTGCAAATATCAAATCCTGGTTTAGATATGTGGATGATATCCTGTGTATGTGGACTAGTACTACAAGACAACTCAACACGTTTTTGAAAAACCTAAACAGTCAACATAAAAATATTCAGTTCACAATGGAGATCGGCAACAAATCAATAAACTTCCTAGATCTCACGACTGATATCAGTACACACGCTACACACGCACATTATTTCAAAACTTATAGAAAAACTACAGCTTCAGATAAAGTAATACCCTCTTGCTCACAACACCCCATAGCCCACAAACATGCAGCTTTCCACTCAGTGGTATACCGTCTCATATCTATGCCCATGTCCAGAGATGATTTTAAAGCAGAGTTAGATACTATAAAATTTATTGCCATGGCCAATGACTACAGTCCAGTCCTTATTGATCACATCTTACATAGGAAAAGAAACGGAAAATTATACCCCTCCTCTATGCCCCATCTGCCTCCCCATCAGCTGTCTGCAAGAAATGGTGTACACTGCCATATCTAGGAGAGGTATCACAGATTGCAGCCAAAGCACTGAAAGGCTGCAAGAAAAGTCTTTTCTACAATGTTAAGTACACGACAGCCCAGTGTATTTTTAATAGCAAAGGCAAGATCCAGTTATTAGTCAACAGTGGGGTATAAAAAATTATCTGTTTTTATTGTTGTTTTACATTGGTCAGTCAGGCACAGACATAGTAATTATCCTGGCTGAACATGAACGCACTTGGAGGTTGCAGAATCTGCATTTGTTGAGCATGTACTGAGTGAAGGTCACAACTACCAGCCAGTCTCCCATGTCCTGCACGTAGCAAACAAAGGCCATAAACTTAACTTGCTGGAAACTCTGGAGATAAATAAACATCTAGCTCAGTCCAGATCTAATCCTAAATGACGAGACACAGCTGAACACTTCCCCTCTCCTAAACATATAATCATCTCTGTGTTTCATCTTTTCCCACACTGTGTGTTCCTACATATTCCCATTTTCCTCTATACATTAAGTTCTTTTATTTTATTTCATTGAAGTTGGCCATGTATTCCGTATAGACTGTAGTTTCAATTCTTAGGGCTTTCTTTTAACTGGTACTTGTATTACTTCCCATGTTTAATACATCTTGTAGTTTTCTCATCAAATATTGTTTATATTTTACATTGTTCATTGATTTAAGGCAAACTGTTACATAGTCACAATTTTGAGCATAATTTTAATGTTTTTCTTGTTGCCTACTTTTGTATCTGTGTATTGTTCAGCCTTTTTAAGGTTTAAAAATGCAGTACTACCACTCTCAAAGATTGCATTACTGTATGTTCCCGCACACTCCTCCACTGCCAGCCGAGCGCTACAGTCCGGAACCGCGCGACTGTTACGGTCGCAGGTTCGAATCCTGCCTTGGGATGGATGTGTGTGATGTCCTTAGGTTAGTTAGGTTTAAGTACTTTTAAGTCTAGGGGGTTGATGACCTCAGATGTTAAGCCCCATAGTGCTTAGAGTCATTTGAATCATTTTTAATCAGGCTCGGCCTCCTTGTTTCCGTGTTCGAAATGAAAATGTATATGTGAATAAATGTCGCAGTACGTGTAAACTTGCATGCATGTTAGTTGTAAATGATCTGGATAACAGCAATGCTGGACAAAGCGGTCGATCAGTTTACTTACATATCTTCTTAAGCTGTCTCCTCCGACCGCAGGTTCCCTATCTCAGATTTTTCAGTGGAACATTCTATATGCCCCGTTACATTTTGGCACGCTCTTAAGAAAACACCCTGAATACGCTCCATATAATATGTGAACGGCAAAGTTTTACGTGACACTGCGCAACTTTTGTGTCACCTCGAACTGCAGGTTGCAGACTATGCAATCAGGGTCAAGGATAATAGGCAATGTTATATTTAGCCGATACTGACACAATGAACGACGTCATATTTTGCTTACATCAATATAGGGAAAGCTGGAAGAAAATTGTGGAGCTTGCCGTAATCTGTTGCTGTCAGTGCTTGGCCACAGTTCAGTCCATAATGAAATCATCTCGGCGGATGTCTCTTTACTGTGCTACGGATGCCATGGAAGATTTCTGTTGTCTTAGGGCTACGAAGACACTATAGTCACCTGTTGGGGGGGATATCTAAATGAGAGGGTTATGCAAGCTCCAGATAATCGCAGGAAAAGAAAATGCACTGATAAAGCCTACGTATCATAAGGCGGCAAAATTCGATATCAGTGAGTATTCATTTGCATCCAAAACTCCATTATTCTATTCCTCCACTTAATCTCAACCACCTACAGAGATATGTGCGACAGATAAGGAGCCAAGGTGAGGTGGAAAAAACATGTAGGCCTACGCACGAGATATTAATGTTTAGATTAATTTTACATCTCTTGACCGGAGGCTTCCATTCTGACGACATTTATGATAATGGTTTTGGTTCCTAGACAGTCATTTTTAGATCACACAAACTTAGTTACAAGAGCTAATGTGCGTGCCATATCACAGCAGTTGATATGATTACAAGAGCATTTCCAGTGACAGAGCGTTTAAATTAAGTCTTCGGCGTGAAACGGATCGGAACTGCGTTTTTGTGATCTGAATATGACTGTTTAGCATTAGAACTCGATCATTAGAAATGTAACTTGCGATAAAGTTTAATAAAATCTCTATTCGGGAAAGGAATTTCCTCCTTGTCCGAAGTAATGTATTCCAAACTTGGTCTAAACAGTCTTAACTGAGGAGCGAGAAACTCTACGGTTGGGGAAGTGGTCATTACTGGATGACCATCACAGCTGCCGTGCAAGATGACTATGAATGGTTTTCCCCTCTAGTACAGTAATGCAGCGTGCTATGGTTTACGTTGATTGTGTTACTGAGCGTATCTTACCGTACTCTGAATAGAAATGACAGGTTGCTGAAGCTGCTAGAGCTAAGAAAAATTCATAGTGATTGACACTCATTAGCTAATTAAAAATGTACAGCTGAGACTGAAGAATAAATGAGAATCATCTTAAATTGCTTACCTCAGTTATGTTAGCTACTAATCTGTGGATTTCGCATAATGTTAACTCATTCACCAAAAATAAAACACTCCGAGGACATGTTTGTGCCCTACGTCAACGGAAGGTTCTTTCGAGTATAACACTGAAATATGTTTGTATGTACTCTACAAAAATAGGAATTAGAACATCGTCTCAACTGTATTATGTATTTTTAAGTCTGCGATGCGGTAAGAGGTATGATTCATACCAATGAATCACGAAAAAGCAGCGTCACTTAAAGGTTTGAGAAGCACCATGTGGAAGGGTCGTATAACCTTGTGAATAAGTCTGTGGTTGCTCCTTACGACGTAGACGGACAGAGAGAGTAGGGATTCGCCTGATTGCTTTTGAGTTTCCAGGAAGACTACACCGGTATCTTAATTGGGTAGAAGCGGACCGATTTTCGGCCCAGGGCACGGAGTAGACCCTCAACATCAATAAGTGAAACGTATTGGGAATACAAAGACAGAGAGCCTCTTTATTGTATGATTGCACGATTTCAGAACAATCACTGGAAGCAGTTACTTCCAGGCCGCTACGGTCGCAGGTTCGAATCCTGCCTCGGGCATGGATGTGTGTGATGTCCTTAGGTTAGTTTGGTTTAAGTAGTTCTAAGTTCTAGGGGACTGATGACCTCAGAAGTTAAGTGCCATAGGGCTCAGAGCCATTTGAACCATTTTGAAGTTACTTCCATAAAATATCTAGGCGAATTCTTACTGAGCGATTTGGAGAGGAACGACTACATAAAATTAATAGTGGTTAGGGCAGATTGAGCGGAAAAATCCTCAGTAGCTTACACAACACTCGTTCAACCAACACTTGTACACTGTTCGTCGATCTAGGATCCGCAACAGGTAAGACTGACAGAGTAACTAAAGAAAATCCGAAGAAGAACAGCACGTTTTGCTACAGATTCATTTAGTAAGCGCGAAAGCGTCGCAGAATTATTCAGCCAGTTTCAGTGGCAAACGGTGAATGAGAGCCGTTTTGCATCTTAGAGTGGTTTATTTCCATCATTGCTTCCTCGATGTACAGATTGAAGAGTAGGGGCGAAAGGCTACAGCCTTGTCTTACACCCTTCTTAATACGAGCGCTTCGTTCTTGATCGTCCACTATTATTATTCCCTCTTGGTTGTTGTACATATTGTATATGACCCGTCTCTCCCTATAGCTTACTCCTACTTTTTTCAGAATCTCGAACAGCTTGCACCATTTTATATTGTCGAACGCTTTTTCCAGGTCGACAAATCCTATGAAAGTGCCTTGATTTTTCTTTAGCCTTGCTTCCAATATTAGCCGTAACGTCAGAATTGCCTCTCTCGTCCCTTTACTTTTCCTAAAGCCAAACTGATCGCCACCTATCGCATTCTCAATTTTCTCTTCCATTCTTCTGTATACTATTCTTGTAAGCAGCTTCGATGTATAAGCTGTTAAGCTGATTGTGCGATAATTCTCGCACTTGTCAGCTCTTACTGTCTTCGGGAATTGTGTGGATGATGCTTTTCCGAAAGTCAGATGGTATGTCGCCAGACTCATATATTCTACACACCAACGTGAATAGTCGTTTTGTTGCCACTTCCCCCAATGATTTTAGAAATTCTGATGGAATGTTATCTGTCCCTTCTGCCTTATTTGACCGTAAGTCCTCCAAAGCTCTTTTAAATTCCGATTCTAATACTGGATCCCATGTCTCTTCTAAATCGACTCCTGTTTCTTCTTCTATCACATCAGACAAATCTTCACCCTCATAGAGGCTTTCAATGTATTCTTCCCACCTATCTGCTCTCTCCTCTGCATTTAACAGTGGAATTCCCGTTGCACTCTGAATGTTACCACCGTTGCTTTTAATGTCACCAAAGGTTGTTTTGACTTTGCTGTATGCTGAGTCTGTCCTTCCGACAATCATATCTTTTTCGATGTCTTCACATTTTTCCTGTAGCCATTTCGTCTGAGCTTCCCTGCACTTCCTATTTATTTCATTCCTCAGCGACTTGTATTTCTGTGTTCCTGATTTTCCCGGAACATGTTTGTACTTCCTCCTTTCATCAATCAACTGAAGTATTTCTTCTGTTACCCATGGTTTCTTCGCAGCTACCTTCTTTGTACCTATGTTTTCCTTCCCAACTTCTGTGATGGCCCTTTTTAGAGATGTCCATTCCTCTTCAACTGTACTGCCTACTGCGCTATTCCTTATTGCTTTTTCTACAGTGTTAAAGAACTTCAAACGTATCTCGTCATTCCTTAGTACTTCCGTATCCCACATTTTTGCGTATTGATTCTTACTGACTAATGTCTTGAACTTCAGCATACTCTTCCTCACTACTATATTGTGATCTGAGTCTATATCTGCTCCTGGGTACGCCTTACAATCCAGTATCTGATTTCGGAATCTCTGTCTGACCATGATGTAATCTAATTGAAATCTTCCCGTATCTCCCGGCCTTTTCCAAGTATACCTCCTCCTCTTGTGATTCTTGAACAGGGTATTCGCTATTACTAGCTGAAACTTCTTACAGAACTCAATTAGTCTTTCTCCTCTTTCATTCCTTGTCCCAAGCCCATGTTCTCCTGTAACCTTTTCTTCTACTCGTTCCCCTACAACTGCATTCCAGTCGCCCATGACTATTAGATTTTCGTCCCCCTTTACATACTGCATTACCCTTTCAATATCCTCATACACTTTCTCTATCTGTTCATCTTCAGCTTGCGACGTCGGCATGTATACCTGAACTATCGTTGTCGGTGTTGGTCTGCTGTCGATTCTGATTAGAACAACCCGGTCACTGCACTGTTCACAGTAACACACCCTCTGCCCTACCTTCCTATTCATAACGAATCCTACACCTGTTATACCTTTTTCTACTGCTGTTGATATTACCCAATACTCATCTGACCAGAAATCCTTGTCTTCCTTCCATTTCACTTCACTGACCCCTACTATATCTAGATTGAGCCTTTGCATTTCCCTTTTCAGATTTTCTAGTTTCCCTACCACGTTCAAGCTTCTGACTTTCCACACCCTGAATCGTAGAACGTTATCCTTTCGTTGATTATTCAATCTTTTTCTCATGGTAACGTCCCCCTTGGCAGTCCCCTCCCGGAGATCCGAATGGGGGACTATTCCGGAATTTTTTGCCAATGGAGAGATCATCATGACACTTCTTCAATTACAGGCCACATGTCCTGTGGATACACGTTACGTGTCTTTAATGCAGTGGTTTCCATTGCCTTCTGCATCCTCATGTCGTTGATCATTGCTGATCCTTCCGCCTTTAGGGGCAATTTCCCACCCCTAGGACAAGAGAGTGCCCTGAGCCTCTATCCGCTCCTCCGCCCTCTTTGACAAGGCCGTTGGCAGAATGAGGCTGACTTCTTATGCCGGAAGTCTTCGGCCGCCATTGCTGATTATTTATCAAAATTTAGGCAGTGGCGGGGATCGAACCCGGGACCGAAGACGTTTTTGATTATGAATCAAAGACGCTATTTTTTTTTTTCATTTTGTCCGTTGTTGATCGTTGTGTTCGTTCGTTGCGGACGTCACATGACATCCGATGAAGTTCGTTTGTTGATCCTTCCACTCAGTTTTTTATTAGAGAGACCAACCAGCTCTCTGACCGAACACGCAGAACTACCGTTCCGGCGTCCCTAGACCACGGGTACTGTTACACAAAGTACCCTCCGCCGCACACCGTATCGTAGTAAAGGAAAAGTTGCCGCACTACGCTCAGTTAATGTCACGAAACGCGCACAGACGTACAAGTTAGAATATGCGGTTTCAGAGGTCGTTTACACTGCGAACAGAGCCTCCATCATTTAGCTCTACGTTTGCACGCACCGTCAGTCTACAAATAGGAGGTCGCTTCGCGAGAGGGCGAAATCCGACACCGGCGGCGCCGGTCCTGATGTCACGCTGCAAGTGGCGCGCGCCCCGCATCCGCTGGCGCGGCAGCAACGCGACACCGGCTGTCGCCAGCCGCCAGCCGCCAGCCGGCGGTGGCGGCGTGGGAGCGGCCGCCGGCCCTCGGAAGGCCAGCCGGCTTCCGGCCGCACGCGCCACTGCGCCCGCCATTGTCTCGCGCGTCCACGCCGCTGGCGCGCCAGTGACGTGCCTCGCCGCACGTCCGCTGCTCACCCGCCTGTGAATGGCGCCAGCGCCGCCGCCGCTGGCGCATGCCATTGTCGCAGCGCATCGCGACAAAGTGTCAACCACCAAAGCAAATATAGGTTTCTGGCACACCTGCCGTGCAAAACAACTACATTTTGCATTTCTTGTCGGCGCCGTCGACGTAGAGGTTAATGAACGCTTCGCACGAGACGCTAATGCGAACATCGAAATTGACGTATACGTCCTCACAAGTCTCTCTGAAAGCTGTGAATGATGGCAATCAAGTAGAATTTGTAGAAGTTGTGATGATGAAGTATGTGGAGTACGCGAGCTTAATTTTCAATAATTTGTTTATCTTGATCGCACGTTTGTAAAATGACTTGATCGGCTTCGTCGTTCGCTCAACCACCTACCGTCAGATCAATAAAATCTGCTCACAGTGGATCTGGGAAACTCATTAGCAATCATAGTCAGAGCATTAAAATACTGTTACAGTGAAATGTAGTACAAATACAAGTGACGAGTTAGTCACCGTATAGGTACTTTTTATACTTTAATGATGTAAAGATAACTGTGATATGAACTATCTTGTCATTTTACAAATGTGCAATAGAGGTAAATAAATTTTATATTCAAGTAAGTTAGATACAGTTTTTTTTGGGGGGTGGGGGTGGGGGAAGAAATCACACTTATTATCGAAAGAACGATGATAAGGGGTATCAAGTCATATTTGCGACTGGATTCAGTTTTTCTTGGTAGGGAAGATGTGGTGTGTTATTTAGGATAGCGAGTCATGTATGTTGGGACAGTTGTTGTTCGTGTTGTATAGTAATGAACTTGCAGAAAAATTGATAGTAATCTCATACATTTCTGGACGATGTCTTATCTAAAGCTGCATAAAATTCAGTCAGATCCTGATTAGAATTAAAAGTGGTGTAAAATTGGCAACATGGCTCAAGGGGAGTTGGAGCACCCTATCCCGACAACGTTAAAATTAGTGACTTGGCTTCCCTGTATCTCAGGAACGACTGTAGCCATTGACATGAAACTTTTACAGGTGATTAAACTGTATGTTCTGAGTCTACTGAACTACAATAATTGCATTTCTTCCTCTGCTTTCGAAAATACGATTTTTTACTTACACATTTAAAATTTTGTGTACTTTTTTGTAAATTATCCTAATTGATTTATATGTTCTTCTCTTTGTTCAGTTGACTCAGGAAATGTATGTTATTACTCCTTGAATATTTGAACACTCTACTAGAAGTGATTTCTGAGATTTAGTGAAAAATTCAACAGAAAATGTAAATTTTCAGGAATGTCTTCTAAAGTTTTAAAAGCCTGTAACTCACTTAATATGTTCTTAATTTTTTTATACTTTTAGTCACTCAGAAGCACACTGCACCATACTGTATGTCATGATTGGAACCTAATAGTCAAGGGAAGGCAGCATTCGGTTACGATTGTGGGCGGGCCTGTGATCAGTTACTATTGTTTGCCTTATGCAGTTACACACAATTTATTTTAAACCAGTAATTCCAGACTCAACAATAAATAAAAATACCACACGTTATTTATGAAGGAATAAACAACTGCGTAAATAATAGTGTTTTCAGTGAGTTACAACTTATCAAATCACCATTAAATACAGGTACAGCAGATAATGCTTTAAAAGCAAGCCATTGTGATCTGGGCAGAAGGTGTTACACTCCAGAAATGGCAATAAATTAAGAATTGTTTAAAACTCGCTGCAACTTACAAATTATCGGTATTGAAATATTAAAGGCAAGTCGCCACAAACACAACAGAAGGCATCAGCCGCCAGGAATGGCAGTAAATAAGGTTTTAAGGCTTACTGCTAAAATACAAATACAAAATTATAATTGCAAATGACCAGAACCACGGCTGAAGGAGCGTTACTCTGAAATACTGGCCATCAGACTTCCTTTTAGAACACACCTGTCTTACAAGAACCCAGGGGCCACAGATGGTGCTCCAGGAGTCGACCTCTGAGAACGTCCGGCAACAATCACTTTCGCGAGCGATGAGATAGGCAGCCAAGAGTTGCATTCACTTTACAAGATGGTAACTCAGACTAGTAGCAGAGTAACGAATGACTAATAATTATCTTGCTGAAGCTACCTGACGTTCGATAAACCAAATGCAACGATGGAACAATAAGCTAAAGCCGGAACTGACGCTCTGCACTACGTCCACAGAATACTGTGTTTAGAGCGCCCGGAACGAGAAAGAAACAACACACTACCACAAGAGTAGAAGGTTCACCAACCGGCACCTACAATCAAGAAAGGTGTCAAAACTACACGCCTTACCGGACAGCAGCGGCAAGGCGAGGAAACGTACACTGCCGTTACATACACTTACCCCCAGGGCAGGTAAATTGGGCGTTAGCGGCCACCAGGCAAGAAAAATTACCACTGGTTCAACTTAACAAATTCTAACAAGATGAACGCAGTAAATAGTAATAAGAAGGCGAGGAAAGCTAATCAGATCCGCCTTCTCCAAGCACTCCACTTGCTGTTCTTCGCCTAAGCGACACTACGAGCAGCAACACGAACCCAAGTCACTGGAGAATCGCGAGATATCACGATGGTGGAGGTTTCTCTAGTTGGATTGAAATGCACTCATAATAAATCTTGCTGGATCCGGTTTACGCCGAGGTCGTGCACCCTCGTGACCACAGCCCTTCTATCCGGCAGTCCATGCGTGCCGCCAGTGGTCCCGGCGCGTTCTGACACTGCACGGACCTGGCTCCTCCTGAGTCCCCAACTGAACTCGCCCACTCACACGACTCAGAAGAGCAACGACGTCGTCCCGAAGATAGGGCAACAGTTACTGCATATCGATAACCGCCACTGCTGCCACTAGCGGACAGGCAACGCTTGCGAAACCGAGTGGCGGCAATCAACACGAGAAGAAGGCAAACAACCGCAACCACGCCAACTGAAGGATACGGTCTGGCCTCCAACAGAGGACGAAAGCCTACAAACAGCACGAAGGCGAGCCGCAGCATGGCTCAATCCTCTTGACCTTTTCCCAAGTTTTTTCTTTTCTTTTTTCTGGACCCCTTAGTGGCCAACTGTGCTGCATACTCCGCTTTATCAATGCTAACCTTGTCCATCCGTTGAATTCTCTGATGAAATTTGCTCCAGGATTAATTCCCATATGGTGTAGCTCTATCACCCTACCAATGTTGCCACTATTAAAAGCAATAACAACATCACTGACCCCCACTTAAGTGTCTTCATTCCAACAAAAAAAATTTTTGGTAAGCAAGTCCATTTAAGACTGGGATTTTGAGTCTGACCATGCAGAAACTTCTTCAGCAATTCAGGATTTGCCAGGTCTCTGTAAATAGGTTTTATGATATGCATGATTGCTGCTGGGATGGAATGTTTATGACTATATGAACTGTTTGAGTACTGGGCATTGCAATAATCGCACCATGAATCAGGTCCAGAAGGGCAAAGGTGGTGTACTGGTTTTTCATCAGTTAACAGTCTGTAAGAAGGTACCCCATACTACCTTCTTCATTTTCAACAAATCCTCAGAATTATTTCTTATTGGCATCCCATAATACTGCTGTAGTTCATCAATCATTTTGTCTGTTAGCCTGCCTGGAGCTCATCAAATGGTTCAAATGGCTGTGAGCACTATGGGACTCAACTTCTGAGGTCATTAGTCCCCTAGAACTTAGAACTACTTAAACCGAACTAACCTAAGGACATCACACACATCCATGCCCGAGGCAGGATTCGAACCTGCGACCGTAGTGGTCTCGCGATTCCAGACTGCAGCGCCTAGAACCGCACGGCCACTTCGGCCGGCTGGAGCTCATCGTCTTCTGGACATGACGGACACTGTTAACCTTTATAACACAACAATCCACAGCCTTCTATATAAAAAATTACCGATTTTATTAGATCGTGCAGTAATATACGTAAAAATTTTAACGTTTTCCACTAGTGTAGATTATATTTAAAAAAATAAAATAAAATACTTCCCATGTGACTTTATATATATATATATATATATATATATATATATATATATATATATATATATATATATATATATATATCATTCAGAAAATCGCAAATTTTATAATGAGATAAAAATCCGGAAATGTGAAAACTGTTATTTCCGTTTTAACTACCCTTAAATCTGAAACATAAGATTTTGCATCTCACTTAACGAAAAGCAAACAGTATCTCATAATATCGATGACCCGCAATTTGAATCGTTTAAGTCATCCAAGTATCTGGGTGTAACAATTTGTGAGATATATGAAATTGAGTGATCACAGAGGCTCTATTGTAGATAAAGTAAGTGGAAATATGTGATTCATTGATACAAGAAATACAAGTCACCTGCAAAAGAAATTCCCTACTAAACATTTGTGCTAGACATCCGGGAATATTGCTAAGATATACGAGACCCATACCAGATTGGACTAACAGGGAATACTGAATCTTTTCAGAGAAGGGCAGAACGATTAGTCACATGATTATTTGACTCACAGGAGATTGTCACGGAGTTGCTGAAAGAAGTGAAGTTGCGAATACCGAAGATAGACGCAAAGTACCTCGTGAAAGCCTACTTACAAGGAGAACACGACAAGTGTCAAACCTCAATTTCTCAGTAACTTTGCCGAATAGAAAACGAGTCAAAATACGTAAACACTTGACTCGACCTATCCATCGGTACTCGACCGTTTCTGAAAAAACGATTGTAAAATTTTTCGAGGTGTTTTCGAGGTACTTTACGTGCCTTTTACCGTGCGATATCCTCTGATGAAGTGGTGGTACACTGGTTAGCGTTGCGTATTCAGTTCTGCAGTTTTGCGCCCAGGGTTCGAAACCCGATTGCTACTTCGATTTGTGTTCTTCATATATGTCTGTAGAACATTACTACACAAATGTTTTCCAGTTTGCCTATATTAATATAACGTTGTATTTATTCGTCAGCTAACTGTATGTCAGACAAATGATTTAAGAGAAGAACAGAATTAGAAAATTAAATTCTTCAGTGACATTCCTGTAGTGTCACTCACAAAACTCCAAGTCGCAGCTGTCGCAAAAGTGACCTCGTTACTCGAGGTCTGTCGTAAAAATTATTGGCAAGACGCTAAATCATCACAACGTTTCTTCCCGAAGGAGATTGATACGAAGCAATGTCTTTTGGGCAACCGTATCTTCGTACAACGCTCGTGGAGTTCCGAAAATCTGTGTTTTGAATGTTTCTACGATGGGTATCATCCAAAGTAAAGCAACAAATTTTCCTGAAGGCTAAACAATTTAATAATTAATATAAGAATACCAGAACATTAGAATTAAAGACGTTGTAAACCTCAGCATACCATACACGCATGTTTTATACAGTGTATTTCAGAGGTGATGGTAAATAATTGCCACGTAGAAAGTACACGCAAAAAGTAGTTAAAGAGCTCCAATATACATGGATCCACAAATCATCCGTTAACGAGATATGACACATTTTCTGTTGCGGTTCATCAGTAAGTAGGAACACATAGCATCTCTAAAAGTTAAAGTAGGTGTTTAAAATGTTGTCCATGAGTCTGAATGCAACAGTGAATTAGTCTCTGAAATGAGTTTCGAATCCTCTCAGGCAGTCCTGGGAAATTCTGCAAATGCTGGAAGGTTGCTTCAAGCAGCAAGAGTACTTCCTCAAGACAGTTGACCATGGTAGCGTAGGCCAGGCTTTTGACATGACCCCACTCACAGAAATCCATGGTATTTGAATTCGAAGACCTAGGAGGCCAAAGAACAGACCCTCCTCTACCTATCCAAAAGGCTGAGTTAGAAGCCGGGGCACTCGTAGATAAAAATGTTCTGGAGTACCGTCATGCATGAACCACATATTGAGTGGGACATCATCATGTACATCTGGAATTACAGTCTACAGAAACCGCATGTACTGCTGCCCGGTTAGTCTCTGTGGTAGGAAGTGTGGTCCAGTTATGCGGTCTCTGGGCAGTCCTGCCCAGACGTTCAACGAATAACGTTGCTCAAGGCGCTATACGTGTGTTGCATTAGGGTTGACATCGGCTCAAATGTGACGATTATGGTATTTAAAAATACCATCTCGAGGAAATCCAGTCTCGTCCGTGAACGGAATACTGCTTAAAAACCGGGAAACCGGGGATTCAGGGGACTCTGTTGATGCACCCATTAGCAGAAATTCTTCTAGGAGGGAAGTCTACATTGTTGAGTGCTTGCACTCGATGGAGATGATGTGGATAGAGTACTTGCCGATGTAAACTTCGCACACACTGCTATGACTCAGGACACGGTCTTGGGTAGCAATAAACCTTAAAGTACTCGGACGTTCGTGTACAATGCTTAACACCCAGTCCCCAACATCGGATGTCATGAATCTGGGTCGACGTTCTTGTACATGACGTGCGAAACTCCCAGTTTCTCTGAGGCGCTGGTTTAACCGGCTAAATGTGCGCCTGTCGTGCTGCCTGCGGAAAGGGAAAGCTTATTCATACAATCACGCAGCCTCAAGCCCACTGCCATTCGTTTTCCACACATGAAATGCATGCCAGTGTACTCTTCATTAGCGTAACCGCCGTCCACGGTGTGTTCACGTTCGTAACTTTGTATATGGTAGATAATGGAAAACAAATGACACAACTTCGTCTACATGCCATAAAAAATGACAGTTTCACCACTGTGGCATCGTTGTCACACGCTTGATATGGACGAGCTCTTCTGCAGAGGTGTGGCAGCTGATTCAGAAGATACTTGCCCTTCTTCTACCTACGGCTCCCCATGCCATTACTCCGAAATATCTTATGTTCCCAGATGAAACATATTTCCAACACACGAAGACCAAAGCTGTGATCTTGATAAAAGGTCACTCGATTTCTTATTTGTTCCTTGAAGGTGATAAGAGTGTTCTTGATTTTTGGACGTTCCTGCAAGATCGCTTTACTTTTATCGTGCACCATCCGCGACACCGTCAGTACTATGCTAACTTTTTGGGTAGTGCCTTCTTCGAACGCCATTGCAGCTGAGGCGTCCCAGGTATGAAAAGGTAATTTCAGTGTGATTGCGTAATACCAGGACCCGGTCCCATGTACCGGCAAAATGCAATATTCTTCATGAAGACGTGCCTGGAACATGCCTGACTGCCTTGGGATTCAGAGTGCGTCTATCCACAAGTTGGCGAGACGTGGATACCAGTTTGATTTTTATTTGCTTTATTTGCTTTGCCATTTACAAAAAAAACTGTGACGTCGAGTGAAATAAGACTTGGCGGCCGAACTACCCTGAACAGGGTCCTCTTGGCCAAATATTCCATACGCTCATTTCCATTTTTTTCCTCGAAAGTGCCTCGAAAACGTTGATCGTAGTTTTTTTTATTTCAGTAGCAGTCGAGTATCTACGAGTACGTTGAGACACGTATTCGCTTATTTTTACTCTTCTTCCAGTGAGCGACGTTCCTGGGAAATCTGAAGATGGTGCTTGCCTTGTTCTCCTTGCTAGATAAATTTCAAGAACCAGCTTCAAGTTATGACAATAGGAATACGCTGCAACCCCTACGCACCGCGCCCACAGCCATCGCGATGGAAGATCAGACTAATATTACAGAGGGCGCAGAGGCGTTCAAGTGTCATTCTTTGCGCGCTCAGTACTGAATGGGACAAGAAGTCGCCACTGGGTTCTCCAGTGGTATTTTTTGGCCGCCACGTAAAAGGACACGAATTAAAAACGTCTGATTTAGCTTTTTTAACGAGTATCGACAATGGGCGGAACAAAATTCGAAATATAACTCTGGAGACATTGGTGCATTCCACCGTGCATAACATAATTTTTAAAGAACGATAGCATGGAACTCCAAATTTATTGTTATGTACAGTCATTCAAGTCAGTCAGTCTCCGTCGCGTATGAGTGCTACTTCAGGTTATAGGATGGTTCCTTGGCGCCGTATTCGTATGTGGAAGATGCTGCAATTAGAAACAATGATTGTATTGCATGAATTTGAAGCCAAGAAACCCTTTTTTAGCATGATGTACTGTTAGTCCACTACTTGAATATTGGCGCTTGGTGAAAGTCTGTTGTATGTGAGCAAATACACAATATCTTTTGGTGGTCTAGCAATGCAGTTCTATATATACGTACACAGGTCAAGTGCAGCACTGTTACAGAAAATATTTCGCAACATAACATCTTTACAGCACAGAATGAAAGGCCGTTTTGCAAGAGCGACGTTCTTGTCTCAATCGACTACACATGGCAAGTGGGTCAACTGCAGTGCCCTTGGCGTATTATACCTGTACTGCGTCTGGCTAATGACGAGTGCTTGTTTGTGCTTATAAGCCGCGCCAAAATTGCTCGTGTCCTGATAGTGCTGTATAGGGAAAGTAAATCTGTTGGAATCTGTCTTTCTGTGAAAAAATGACATACATTAACATCACTAAGGAATTGGCAATTATAGTAGAGTTCCTTAATGACAAGAGCAAAAGTCATAACGACTGTTCTTAACAAGGAACGCTTAGTAAATACTTCAGACTACTTAAATCTGAAAGAGTAGCAGGACTGTCATCTAAGTATTTCAAAACATCATAATTTATTTTTTGAACAAATATTTTTTGCAAAGAACGAAAGGTATAGTGTAGCGCTTTTTTACTTTAGTCTTTTTGTAGTGTTTTACATCCAGACCGAGGCAACATCCAAAGATGCTTTTCTTCTTCAGTATAGCTTGCATTCCCATTACTGAAACAATATCCACTAAGAAATACTTCTATTTATTTATGTTCTTACTTAGGAGGGATGTATAAAACTGTATCGGTCTTTTACCTCCTTATCGATACTTTACTTGGGACGCAAAATAAATTAGCAATGTTTATATAATTTCCTTGAACATAAACAGCTTTGGACACTTGTAAGTCTTGCTAAATATGTTAGTTTCTCCTAACGAAAATTGTAACATCACATACCATTAATTATTTTATTCCTGGTTCTTAAATATTTTAACTTCGTAACGCATCACTTACTACAAAAATATATTGTGGCCAAATTACTATGGCGACTGTTACATCCATCATTCAGCTCTGTATGACTTGCCTTCTAATCTCTGCAGCACACCCTCATAAGGCCATCATTCATAACCTAATCCCCAAATTACGACACGATTGACAACGAATCTTGGCTTTGTTGGCTTCTTCTGCTTGCAGGTAGCTTAACGACAGAACGTATGCTTGTCCACTTATATCGCTAGCTGCTGTCGCACTCATGAACGAAACAGAGAGCTGACTTACACAAAGTAACCGACAGAGTCTCCTTTTCCAACCACGCAAGTGCGTTGAAGCTGTACCTATTTGTTTATTTTTATAGGCAATATAATTAGCCCTTGCACTTTTACTGCACTTTCAGGTATTCCTTTGCGGGCTTATATCACTGAGAGATGAACCATATTGCCTGAAAATATTCAGCGTGTATTTATATCCTTCAATTTCAAATATTTCCTCTAAGAACCGTTCGTCGTGGAGCAAATTATAGTGACTGGTGAGATGAATAAAAGTCAGATTCCAATGAAACAATAATCAGTTAAATACAGTTACTGCACAACAACTTCTCCTAAAGTCTTCGACGACTGAAGTGTACGCTTGTCTTAAGCACTTCCATACCATTATTCTTTCCACTGGTAAGATTATCTCCGTCTTCCTGCTTTGTGTTAACCACTTCATGCCCTCAAATCTATTACTCCGAACTTCTCCAGCAATCTGTTTTATCTATTAAAGTCTTTATGTACTCTCACGCCGGCCCGTTTGGCCGAGCGGTTCTAGGCGCTACAGTCTGGAACCGCGCGACCGCTACGGTCGCAGGTTCGAATCCTGCCTGGGGCATGGATGTGTGTGATGTCCTTAGGTTAGTTAGGTTTAAGTAGTTCTAAGTACTCAGAAGTTAAGTCCCAGAGTGCTCAGAGCCATTTGAACCATTTGTACTCTAACAGACCGGCCCTCCAAATTTAGGATTTTCATTGCTGCCCTGGATCATTTAAAGTAAATTGCGGGACGGTTACTACGAAGAATATGTGGCCAATTTCCTTCCCAAATCATCCACATTCCGAGCTTGTGCTCCATCTTTAATATCCTTGTTGCTGAATAGATGTTTACCCCTTACATTCTTTCTTCCTGCACTATTCAATGGTTTTCCAAAAGCACTATAGGAAAATGCCGACGCCGATTACTTCGCTCAGCCATCTCAATCAAGACTTGCTGAAACTTCCTGACCGATTAAAACAGTGTACCGGACCGAGACTCGAACTCGGGACCTTTCCCTTTCGCGGGCAAGTGCTCTGCCCTCTGAGCTACCCAAACACGACTCATTCTCCGTCCTCACAGTTCTACTTCTGCCAATATCTCGTCTCCTACCTTCCTAACTTTACAGAGGCTCTCCTACAAACCTTCCAGAACTAGCACCCCCTGAAGGATATTGCGGAGACAGGGCCTAGCCACAGCCTGGGGGATGTTTCCAGAAAGATTTTCACTCTGCAGCGGAGTCTGCGCTGATATGAAACTTCCTGGCAAATCAAAAATGTGTGCCGGACCGAGTCGTGTTTGGGTAGTTCAGATGGTAGAGCACTTGCCCACGAAAGGCAAAGGTCCCGAGTTCGAGTCTCGGTCCGGCACACAGTTTTAATCTGCCAGGAAGTGAAATTCTCATTCTGGAAACATTCCCCAGGCCGTGGCTAAGCCATGTCTCCGTAACATCCTTTGTTTCAGAAGTGCTAGTTCTGCACGGTTTGCAGAAGAGATTCTGTAAAGGTAGGAGACGAGATACTGGCAGAAGTAGAGCTGTGAGGACGGGGCGTGAATCGTGTTTGACTATCTCAGATGACAGAGCACTTGCCCGCGAAAGGTAAGGGTCCTGATTTCGAGTCTCGGTCCGACACACAGTTTTAATCTGCCAGGAAGTTTCATATCAGCGCACACTCCGCGGCAGAGTGAAAATTTCATTCTGAAGACTTTTGCTTTTATTCGTCAAACTGTAACAACATGAAGTATCTGCTATCCTTGTAAAAATAACCCACAGATGGATGGAGATAATGCAACACATTTCTTTCTTGGGCAATTTCGGTTACAGAAATGCGGAATTTGTTGTGGAAAATCGTGGTATATTTCCGCTTCAGCCTCTAAAGTTTCTTGAAGGTGACCGCGCTACGTAGCATTTAAAATGGCGTCTGGAACGGAGGTGCGTTCCAAGCACAGAGTCTCTTTTGTCGAGAAAACAGAGAATCGCAGGTATTCATAGCGGCTTGCGCAGTGTCTGCGGAGACCTGGCAGTAATCAAAAGCAAGGTGTGTCGTAGGGCTAGGCGTCTGTAATTATCGCAACAAGGTCGCGCAAAGCTGTCTCGGCTCTGACTCCTGCAATGTTGGGACGTGCGGACATTCTTATTCGTGGTGATCAACGGATCACAGTCTAACACATCGCTGCTCATCTGAACGTCTCTGTTGGTAGTGCTAACACAATCTTCAACCTTATGGAGTAGTCAAAGGTGTGGGTGCCCATTCGGTTTCTCGTCGCTGAACTTCCATCTGTTTTCTCCCAACGAAGGAAGCCTTCAGTGGGAAGCAGTAAGTCGATGATTTGGAGGTTACTGACGCTACAAGGCACGCTGGCTCCGTCTTTAACCGGTATTGTGATACCATAATGGTATACAGGTCTTCCTAGTAGGGTGGAATAAGGCCATCGCATTAACGGAGATTATGTTAAAAGTAGGATTCTGTTGCAAAAGAGAAGGGAATAATGTAGTATATTGGTACGGAGAATCAACCAATCTGCTTTCAGAGAAAAAATTTATTGCGTTACTTATTGAAATCCCCTCATATTAGAGCCAATTCCTACCTCACTGAGGGTATTAAAAGTACTGGAATGTTTATCTGTACATGTTGATTATACTAAAAACTATGAGTAAAGTATTGTCTTCGGTTCTCTGTTGGACCTGAGAACATTTTAAGAGTCTCTCATGGGAGGTATAAATTACGAGAGCAGAAAATATTGAAAATGTCTTAGAGTCTATGAACGATGTTGATCTTAGATGTACGTATATAGAGCTGTGGGAAAACTATGGAAATTTGTGGTAAGGTCTTATGGGACCAAACTGCTGAGGTCATTGGTCCCTAAGCTTACACAATACTTAATCTGACTTAAAGTAACTTACGCTAAGGACAGCACACACACGCGTTCCCGAGGGAGGACTCGTACCTCCGACGGGGGAGAGCCGCGAGGACCGTGACAAGGCGCCTCAGAGAGCTGTGGCTCTCAGGAGAAAAAAAAAGAGTATTTGGGAGACCGTGAAAAAAATGTGAAGGGAAGAAGTAGTAGAAGAAGAAGAAGAAAATTTAAAGATGGGCGGTCGAAGAGAAGGTAACAAGAAAGACGAGCCAAAAAAAAAAAATAATAAAAAATTTAAAAAAAAATTGAAAGAAGGAAGAAAGGGACGACTGAAAGGACTATCGCTTACCCTTTTCGTGGTTGAAACTTATTTTCTCCATATTTGTAAAATAAAAGATCGATAACTACCTTCTTTCATGATCGCTGTACTTTCGACAGACAAATGTGTCGTGTGAACCTAATTAGATCCATACTTTCATTGGAACCTACGACATTAAAAGGAAAAGTTTTGTTTGTAAGAAGAGTATCGGCATGGTAATTATGGAAAAGAACAAAAAATCAGTACCAAGACCTATTTATTCCCATGACAGCAGGTTTACTGAGGATGGAAGTTATGTTTCAAAACTATGTCTAATGCATAATGATATACAATCGCTCTCTTGAGACATGTTTGGAACGGAGAAGCTGGTCATTTGATTTGATTTTCGCAAAACAGGCGCACCATTCACAGCCTTTTATATATTTCTCTCAAAGCTCCGAAAACTTCTCGCTAGACGGCAAAGGCAGATAGATATTTGATACAGATTTCCCTTTGCTCAGAGCTACGTATTTATTTAGTGGGCCATACGCGTCGCCTTAATGAATAAAGATTTAAGGAATGAGGGTTACCACATGCTTTTAGTGTGTATATTCTGAATTACAGTTTAGCTTTATTATTTATGCACACGAAACAAAATAAGAGACACGTCTAAATAATTTGTATACACAGCTTTAGGGCTCGAAACGCTTATGAGAGCAGCGCCCGACTGTGGAGTGAATAGTTTTGCCTGGAAGATCCATTCCTACGGACGGCTGCGTCAGCAGGTTGGGGACAGCCTTTCACCGACGCCTCGCTGTGGACCCAGGAAGCTGCGGGTCTGCTGCTGCCTCAGTGACGGCCGTAATCTGGCGCAGGCAGGCGCACAGTGGCGGCGGCGCAGACGGCCGCAGTCGTTGCCGGTCAGCGGCGCGCGACAATGGCCGCCTACCTGTCGGCGATAACAATAGCGCCGCCGGACCCACTCTATTTGCATGCAAATCACGCGCGCCTCCTGCGGCGCTCGGCACTGCCGTGCGTTATGACGTCCTATCTGCGTGCTGCGCGCCGCCAGGCGCAAGGAGACCGACCCGTACACTACTGTGGTCTGCTCTGCTCGGTGCTGCCTGAGATGTTTGCTCTAATTGACCGAGGGAGCGCAATGCTGAGGCTCTGGACTCGTGTTTGGGACGACGGTGCTTCAGTTCCCCGTCCAGTCTTCCGGATTTTGATTTCCCGTCATCCTGGGAAATCAGTCATGACGAATGTGAAAGACCACATCCGATTTCCTTTCTATTTCCCAGATTGTGCTCCTTTATTATTGAGCTTTTCATCAAAAGGATTTTGAAGCCAATCATTCATTCCTTATTGTGTTGCCTATAAGCTAACTGTCTTTCCAGGAGACTAAACGTTTTGACCACCACCCACCGCGACTTTGGATGGTGCCTGTTGGGTGCTGTGACTCCAAAAGGAAAGCACAGGATGACACAAAACCCCGTTAACATTTGAATATTCCATACTTCCCGCAGTATTGTAGGTAGAACAGTAAGAACTGACACATAGAAAAGACAAGCGGTTCTACTGAAACAAAAAAAGTGTACAAAATGACCAATAGGTGGCGCTTTAAACGATTCAAAAGTAATAATCAGCATAGTAATTGATTTTCAACAAAAAAAATTATCTGTATAAAAATTGGGTGAACATGTCGGCCGTCTTTCATCAACAAACCCTGTAGTCGAGGAAGAATGTCGTGAACTCCACAGTACGGCGTAGCAGTAGGTATGCTTAGACATTTCCGTCAGGTGTTGTCTTTTAGCAACCCTAGCCCGGACGATCGCGGTAGACTTGCGATTGAGGTCTGGGGACTTGAGATTCAAGCATAACGGAAGCAGCTTCTCAGCATGTGATCCTCACCAAATGAAGTGGCGAGAGATGTTACACACGTGTAGAAATATGGTGCGGAGCGCCATCGTGCACGGAAGTCCTTTCTTCCAGCTGGCGTTTGGCATCCATGCTATGGATGGTGCTATTCTGTAACATATCGGTGTACCTCACACAGATGACTCTGAAACTTTGAAAAGCAGACCCAATATTTTCGCGAAGAAAAAGGGTCCGTTCATAAAGATGCAGTAAATCCACACCACACCGTGACTTTATCACGATGCAATGGGGTTTCTTCAACAGGTCTAGGATTTTCGGTTGCACAAATTCTGCAGCTGTTGACAAGACCGTTGGAGTGTGAAATGGGCTTCGTCGGTCCATAACGAATAGTCATCTCACCCCATATTTTGAATTTCCCACACCGCAAAATGCTCTCCGCGTCACAAAATTGCTCTCTCCCTGTTCACGATGATCCAGGATTTTCTACTGATAGCATTGTGGGGGAGGGGGGGGGAGGGAGACATGGTGTACCTTAGGGCTCTCTAAACAGCAGAGCGTGGAATGCTGTTGCGACGTAAAACCTCACGAACTCTGACCTCATAATGCGGAGATGACTCCGCTACGTAGTAGTTGCTTCCGGTCGCCCACTACAGGACCGATCGCCTAAGCAACTCCTAGCTATGAACCTTGTGAACATTTTCGTCATAGAGGACTTTTACACGTTCACATCACCTTCTTGTGATGATAGAATAGTAAAGCTGCAGTAGCCGATTCTTCGTTCATAGTAACGCTTCACTAACAGTGCCTTCTCTGGCAAAGTCAAAATGCTGCGATTGCTGGTGCATCTGACCCATCTTTCAGCAGACCTCCTTTTATACACGATTATCATGTGGTGTCACGTTTGCTGCCCAGCGCCATCTCTCCGCAAGTTTCTCCAATCTGTTTGTCATTTCAGTCATTTGCCTCGGTTTTTACCTCTCTGCTTACATTACTTCATTAATCAGGGCATGTTAAAAAGTTATCGTACTTTTGGTTCACTTCATATACAGGATGTGACAATATGGCGTAACACAAAATTTTACAAACTTTCCTTATACACAGAGGACTAAACTCGTGGTCGTGAGTCCTGAGACGCTAAGTTTCCGTGACAGAGCGCATTTTCCACTTCTCTTCATAACCACATTAATTATAGTAAACACAAAGAAACAGAAGGTACCTGCATTACATGAAACATTTTCATACATAAAGTATTCAAAATGGCATCTTAGTTGCGTTTGGTTAGAATGTGCACTAAGTTCTCCGCGCCGGCCGCGGTGGTCTAGCGGTTCTGGCGCTGCAGTCCGGCACCGCGGGACTGCTACGGTCGCAGGTTCGAATCCTGCCTCGGGCATGGGTGTGTGTGATGTCCTTAGGTTGGTTAGGTTTAAGTAGTTCTAAGTTCTAGGGGACTTATGACCTAAGGTGTTGAGTCCCATAGTGCTCAGAGCCATTTGAACCATTTGAAGTTCTCCGCCAGTGTTTGTTGTTCCACTGAAACGAAGTTATTACTGAGGTGTGGTTCACTTTATTCCTTGTGTTGAAATGTTACTAATCTCATTGCTCTACAGGCATCAAGCACGTAGCATCAATTGTTTAATAACGGCCTTGATTTCAGGTACAGTGCAGTGGAAATGTAGCCCTGCTAGTCGGCAAATGTCCATTTGTTGTACGCATCAGTAGCTAGTAATGGCCGTGGCGCTCAACATTTATATCGGGAGAGATACCCACAACGATGGTGCCCCGACAAGGGGATGTTTGAATGGACTGACCGTCGTCTCAGAGAGCATTCGACATTTAGGCCTACTACTCGCAACTGGAGATGCGTAAAAGGACGAGGGCGTATCAACTGGAAGGGGAACTTCGTGCATTTGATGACAGCCCTCGTGTCAGCGGAAGACAATTAGTTGCGATGGGTAATGTTAACCACAAGACTGTCAGGAGAGTGCTGCATGAGAAACTGCTGAATCCGTACCATGCATGCACTGTCAGCAGCTGACTTTCCTGCACGGGTACTGTTCTGCGAATGGTTCATTCAACAATGTGTCAGCTCTCACTTTAGTGCAAGATAAGATTTCGTTTCATTGTGATAGTGTAAGTGGCGTGCAATACAAGGACGCTATGTGCAAGAAGCATGAAGCGCCCTTTGAATGTATCCTGATAGCTAAAAGAGCCACGCGCACTTTGAATGAGAAAATGCTACTTGACACTGAAATCAATATAAAAGATAGGGTCGCCACCAACTCTAGCCACACGACAAAGAAGAAGTAGCACTGAGTCGGAAAATAACTTAATTTATTAATAAGAGAAACTCACAAAAGAACATTCATTGTAACGTCATTGATAAAGAATGGGATGTAGTTATCAATATGATCCAGGCATTCTTCCCGTGAATCAAATATTGAGTAAAGTAAATAGGTCGTGAACACCATGCGTAAGTGCAGCCGGCAGCAAGATTCGTGAAAACACGATCTATTCCAGAGCACTTCTTTCAGATAAAAAAAATGACACTAATCACTACACCTGTGCACATGGAAACGCTATAGGTGGGCCAACAAGGAAAACTACAAGGTAAATGGCGAAGGTAACGGCGACGTAACATCGGTACACAAGATAAGATTGAAGGCAAAATTATTTATTCCTTAAAACATTGATGTAGTGCATCTATAGCCTGCTGTTGCATGCTAACTATATACAATTGCTTGTGAAATACGACACGTTTCATAACAGACTCGCGTGTCCACTCGGTCCGCGGAGACAATTTCTATGGACCGTGGCCAAATTTTAATCACATGAGACAAAGAAAATTCACAAATACACAAAAATTACCAAGATCCGAAAAAGATTAGAAGCATCCACAGACAGTTGTAGGCACATAAACATTCACACTGAACCGAGGGCACTTCAACATATGCAACTCCCTTGTGCTGCGTTCCTCTCACGGATCAAAGTCAAGACTGCATTGGGAATCAAACTGAAAGTTTACAAAAGCCTTACATTCCCTGCTGCAACCCAGCAAATAAATCTTTATAAGTCGAGATTCGAGACCAAAAGCTAAAAGCTCCCCTCTCTATGCGACAACGCGCCACGCGGTCAGTCCAACTCACCCTTCTTCGACTGGAGCACAGCTGTGTACCCTTCCCGTACCGGCGGCAGACTGCCTCCCGCTTCTCCAGCCTCTTCCACGCTCCGCGTGGACCGGAAAACCCCAGGATGCCATTTCCGCCACCAACCTAACGCAGGTGGATTTCTCCCAAGTAGCGGAAACCTCTTTGCCGACTTGACCACTACGAGAGTTGGCAATGAAAGGTGGCTACAGGACCCTTTCATCACCCCAAACGTCCCGGAGAAGACTGTGCCGCGAATTTTCTCGCCATGCTAGGAGATTCGCCAACAGTCTTCGAAACAAACATACCCTAACGAGTAACAATTGCAACAGTAAACAGCAGCACAAAGGAGTTGATTAATCTCTTATATCCAAGTGAGCTTTATCTGACCTTAGTCAATAATTGTGACCTCATGCGGTCCGCAAAGCAAACAGAACAAATTAAATTAAGCGTGATATTCTACGCTAACATCATGTCATCTGACCTACTACGACCACAACCATGAGATATTATTTTAAAATTGCCTTAACCAACTATCAAAAGTTAACATAGAGACATAGGTGAACAGGTACATAATATATATAAATATATAAACAAATACAATGATGCAAAATCATTATCACGAACCAAAGCAGTATCATCTGGTGCTGACATATATAAAAACATGCAAGTGAAAGTGCAAAATACAATATTCACAACAAATACAGTGATACAAAATCATTAATGAACCCAATGGTATGACAGCTGGTAAATAATCACCTATGGAAAATAAGACATGAGTACAAAAACACATCCAGAAATCAACTCGTTGACACGCTGTCATTTTTCATTTTCGTCACATGGTTGTTTCACTGGGTATTCTCTTTAGGTGCTGGGGTGGGCGTCTCTTCTAAAGGCGACTTGGAGGATAAGCTACTAGGGGACCACAACACTGAACTGGGGAGTTCGCAGCGGCGTTGATTGTAACGTCCGTTGTAACCCAGGTTGATCATCCTAGACAGCACCCCGCGACGTTGCCTCGTGCCCGTTTCCACCCTCTGCGTCCATACTGTGGGATGGTTCGGCGTTGCAGATTTGCAGGACATCGCCACTTGTGGGCCCTGCCTCATCATCGAGAAGGCGGCTTGGCGGTTGTCGTCCGTGTGTTGTGGAGGAATGTGTTTTACTGACACACGCCCCCGTCTCCTGTCGTGTCAATGGGGAGACACGCGCTCTTCTGCGTCGCATCGAGGTCGACGTAAACTCGTGCGGGTGTCGAGCTTGAGACCCGCGTATCACCTCTTTGCACCGTCTCAGCTGATGCGTCAGTGGTGGGACCCGTGTCCCTCCGGGCAGTGGGCGTTACCTCACCGCAGCAGCCGTCTGGACTAGCGGCGCTCAGGAATCGGCGGCCTCGCCTGGTGTGCGTCATACTTTCCCTTTCGCTTGTCAGATGACTAGCGCATGGGGTGGAACGCCGGCCATCAGCTGGCGCTGCCGTGTTGACACGCCTGCGGGCTCCGGTGTGAGCCTGCGCCTGGGGGAAGACCAGCATCCCCTCCCCTCTGACGGGGAAACAGCTGTGACCGCTCGCCGCATCACTGCTTCGCCGTTGATACCAGGGTTCGGCAACGCCTGCCGGTGGACCAAGCCCTGTGCTTTCTGAGGCGGAGGCTCCCTAGGCGGCCTTGCACCCACTTAAGAACTGCGCTCACAGGGATCGTTACAAAATATCATGTGTACAGATTACCACAAAATCTTCGGAGTTTCTCACTCCCGATCAATACATGGAATAGTGCCCAAAATTAACTTGACAAAAAGGGCCTTCTTAACATTACTAATAAAAAAACAATGAGGAAAATTAAATAACCAATATTCAAACAAACAAAAAAATCCTTTTTATAAAATATAGTTCCAGCATTACATCTGCTGTCAATCATTCAGGGTAGATCTTGTACAAGGTTTGGTCAGGATTTGGATAGGATTTGGCGCCGCTGCTAGCTACAGACACAAAACTCTACCTGCTCCTAACTACGCTCTCACACACAATCTACACAGCTCGTACTAGTCACCATCACCATATAGCCCGACTACAATTCCCACATATAAACAAAATATTCCTTTCAACACCAATACCCATATCGTTGTTCATTGACTGCTCCTCCAAGGTTTGCAGAACATGTTTGCTGATCTGTGAAAAATTTCCGAGACTTCTTTTCTATGGACATTGCATAATAAAAGTTATGATTAATGAGACACAGAAGGTTCATTCAAGTCACATCTGGAATGGTAAATGTTTCAACATCTATTCATCAGACTAATGCAAAAGGTCAGTGGGCATAAAAATGGCAATAAAAATCATCCTATCCTATTAGCAAACACATAAACACTTCGTCCTATAAGTACATAAAAAAATACTGTCAAAAGAAATCCATTGTCCAGGGCCATGAGTACCCAACTTACTGCTATCATAAGATACTCATAATGATTACACACTTACTCACCACATGTCCCCAGGGGTCCTCACCTACCGTCATGTTATTTTAGCTTGGAGGTAGTCGCATTGATTCTCTATTAAATATCAAGCTGCTTGAGTTTATAAGCTGTTTCCATATACATCTTCTGGGGTTTCACACCCTGGTGTCCTCAACCGTACCTAGTAGTATGTGACGGCAAGTTACACTTTCCAAATATCTTATAAGATGGCAACTCTGAAAATCAAACACTGTTAATCTCCCTTCATACACAACTCCTTCACCTACAAGTCACCAAGTTGCTTCTTTAACATCGCAGTACATTTGAAAAATCTCACTGAATCATGCTCACCTAAGGGGAATAAGAACACTAAAACTGTAATTTATCATCAAGAATTACCTTACGTCCAATTCCTCGCCACGTCAATACGTCCGATACCTTTTTAGTCATCAAAAAACAAAAGCCATCTTACTGTAATAGGAAACACTTGATCTGAGCCTCATAATCATTTACATTCAGATGTTTTGAAACTGCACAACATTACTCCTTTCTGCTGACAGGAAGAAATAACTACGCATATATTGGGGGACCCTTTACAATTCACAGAAAATATACGCTTTAATTTTAAACACACCAGAGTGAATCAAAACATTGGAAAATATACACTGTAAATGTACTAAACAGACACGACTGGGTTTACCGCAGGCACAATACTGTGGCCCTCCCTCAACAAATCTTCCATAATAACGTCTTCCTTTATCAAATGCACATCAGTATCATCAATAGCACCGGTCCTCATTAAGTTGACGCCAACCGAGTCAGCCAATAGTCATTGATTCCTTTGATTAGAGGTATTTGGCTGATTGTGCAGCGGGTTTGCGGAACGAATTTCAACACCCACTGGCGGACCACCCGTACTGTTTAGAGCACCCCTGTTGTCGCTTGTCCGATAATTATTTTGTGGTCGGTTGCGACTACCGTTCCTAGGTCCGCTATAATTACTCCAATATCTCTGCTCATTACCATATCTTCTAAACTCCCGGGGGTGTCTTTGATTTACTCTCGGCGGATGATGACGATTGGCATCGTTCGTTCTGCCCGCGTTCCGTGAGGAATCGCGACGCTGCCAACGCTCGCGCGCCCTGTAACTCTGAGGCGACCCGTTACGTCTGGAGTGCCACCTGTCTCTACGGCTGCGGCTTCGCTCGCGCGGCCGCTGCTCGTAGGCGCCCTGACCGTAATTCTGCGTGGTGCCATTCGCATCACACTGAAGCTCTAAAAGAAGATTGCGAAAACTCTCTACGTCATCCTTACATCGTCCTGCAAGGATAACGTGCCGCAACTGCATTGGAAACTTTCCCAGGCAAATACGAATAATTTCCGCAGGTCCATAAGGATCGTCAAGATGTTCATTCGCCTGCAGCATGTGCTCGAACATCTGCACAGGGCTGGAGAATTTCGACCTGTTTAACTCTGGTAGCATAATGAGTCCGTGTTTTACACGACTTTGCGCTGCCACTGACCAATATATCGACAGGAAGTGTTGACGAAACTCCCCAACAGTGTAGCAATTGCGTGCAATTGACCTCATCCGCGCCGCTGGCTCACCTTCGAGGTAGCCGCACATATACTCTATTTTGTGCGCACTGGGCCACGTAGGAGGGAGGGAGAACTCGAACTGCTGTAACCAGGCCCGCGGGTGAATTCCCGTAGCCGAGTTACGGAAGACTTCAAACTTCCTCACCGTCAGAAAATGTTTAAAGTCAACTTCGTGAGTTTCCCTTGGCGAACGTTCCTGAGGGGATCCGCGCCGTTCCCACCTGGTACGAGATCCGTGATCATAACGATGATCAAATTCGCCATCGTTCCCGGAATCATCGTCGGAATAATGGCCCTTTCGTTCATTTCTTTCAACTTCATGGGCCTTTAACCCTTTTAGGTGAAGTTCCAAACGGGCCATGCGCTCACATATTCCCTCGGTAACCCCTCTTTGTTGTATTTTTATTTCACACTGTCCACGCGGACATTTCGTTATCGACCGTATTTCGTCTGCATCCGCTGATGATGAGGTAATCGTTTCCCTATTATTGTCAGACTTACGCGCCACTGCGTCTGAGATCCTGGCTATTTCTTCTCGCATCTCTCGGTGGGCCGTGTCTTGTTTTGTTTGCGTAAGCCCTTGCTCTCGCTCGAGAGCTATTATCGCCTGGCTGAGGGTTTCTACCTGCGCGCTAATATGGACCGGGCACTTAGCCGCAGTGTCCTCTATTCGGCACACAAGAGCCGCGTGGTCACTCTGGCATTGTTCTGCTAACGCGCGGAGATCCCTGGCGGAATTTTGTCCTACTCGGGACTCAAGAGCCGCTCGTTCACTCTGGCATTGTTCTGCTAGTATACGTATATTCCCAGCGAACCTTTCTTCTTGCTCCATCACCTGCTTGCTAATGACTTGCTGCCCCTCTTCTAAGGCGGAGATGCGTTGGTCAATGATCGCCAGTTTCTCCCCAACACCCTGTACTATTTCACTAGTCAATCTTTTATTTGCTTCCTCGATATGCCTCCTATTTTCTTCTGCTTGTTTTTTATTCACTTCCTCGCTATATCTCCTATTTTCTTCTGCTTGTTTTTTATTCACTTCCTCGCTATATCTCCTATTTTCTTCTGCTTGTTTTTTATTCACTTCCTCGATATGTCTCCTATTTTCTTCTGCTTGTTTTTTATTCACTTCCTCGATATGTCTCCTATTAATGTCTAGTAATTGTCGTAGCATAGCCTGTAATGAATTTGCATCTATCGAATGATTCGAAATCACTACAGCGGTCTCAGGATGGACAACACTTGTACTTGCGTTTTCCGCGTTTCGTTCCTGGTCGGACTCGACGTTTTGACCTCGTCCTTGTTCAGGGTTATTTTCTGGCAGGTTTTTCCGATCGCAGCTCCCTGAACGGCTACGCGTCTCCATCATAAGGATAGTTACTCCGTGCTCCAAAATACAACAAGAATAATGCCAAAGTCTCCTAATGGACTCACAGTCCCCAAAAAACACCCAAGATTTACTATATGACACTGGTACACGCCACAGGACAAGAATCAACCCAAACTTGTAACACAATTGAATACTAAATCACAATATTTATACAGTAATACATATACAAGATAAAACATGTAAGAAAATGCACACCTATATCATAAATTCACGTAAATTCTGTATCACAGAAAGACAATATACCAATTAGCACATCCAACCGAAAATAACTAATCCTCACTGCGCATCAGAAGATCTCTGGTTTACCGAAATCCGTGAGCAGGGTAAGCCATGTGTAAGTGGCGTGCAATACAAGGACGCTATGTGCAAGAAGCATGAAGCGCCCTTTGAATGTATCCTGATAGCTAAAAGAGCCACGCGCACTTTGAATGAGAAAATGCTACTTGACACTGAAATCAATATAAAAGATAGGGTCGCCACCAACTCTAGCCACACGACAAAGAAGAAGTAGCACTGAGTCGGAAAATAACTTAATTTATTAATAAGAGAAACTCACAAAAGAACATTCATTGTAACGTCATTGATAAAGAATGGGATGTAGTTATCAATATGATCCAGGCATTCTTCCCGTGAATCAAATATTGAGTAAAGTAAATAGGTCGTGAACACCATGCGTAAGTGCAGCCGGCAGCAAGATTCGTGAAAACACGATCTATTCCAGAGCACTTCTTTCAGATAAAAAAAATGACACTAATCACTACACCTGTGCACATGGAAACGCTATAGGTGGGCCAACAAGGAAAACTACAAGGTAAATGGCGAAGGTAACGGCGACGTAACATCGGTACACAAGATAAGATTGAAGGCAAAATTATTTATTCCTTAAAACATTGATGTAGTGCATCTATAGCCTGCTGTTGCATGCTAACTATATACAATTGCTTGTGAAATACGACACGTTTCATAACAGACTCGCGTGTCCACTCGGTCCGCGGAGACAATTTCTATGGACCGTGGCCAAATTTTAATCACATGAGACAAAGAAAATTCACAAATACACAAAAATTACCAAGATCCGAAAAAGATTAGAAGCATCCACAGACAGTTGTAGGCACATAAACATTCACACTGAACCGAGGGCACTTCAACATATGCAACTCCCTTGTGCTGCGTTCCTCTCACGGATCAAAGTCAAGACTGCATTGGGAATCAAACTGAAAGTTTACAAAAGCCTTGCATTCCCTGCTGCAACCCAGCAAATAAATCTTTATAAGTCGAGATTCGAGACCAAAAGCTAAAAGCTCCCCTCTCTATGCGACAACGCGCCACGCGGTCAGTCCAACTCACCCTTCTTCGACTGGAGCACAGCTGTGTACCCTTCCCGTACCGGCGGCAGACTGCCTCCCGCTTCTCCAGCCTCTTCCACGCTCCGCGTGGACCGGAAAACCCCAGGATGCCATTTCCGCCACCAACCTAACGCAGGTGGATTTCTCCCAAGTAGCGGAAACCTCTTTGCCGACTTGACCACTACGAGAGTTGGCAATGAAAGGTGGCTACAGGACCCTTTCAATAGAAGAGTGAAGTTTGACAGACAGCAAGTATGGAATGTCGAGTGCCTTCACAACATTGTGCAGTCACGTCATCAAGAAAGGTGTTCTGTGAAAATCTGTACCGGCGAGTGTTTGCTAAGTCCTCATGTTCTTATTGCCAGGCTCAGTGGAAAAACTTACCATTCATTCTGAAAGAATACTTTCGCCATTCTACTAGAACATGTGCCCGTGCCTTACAAGTGCGCTAAAACTTATGGTGTTAGTGTCCGCAGACTTCTAAATAACAGGTTCCGCGACAGTTGCACAGGTAGAGATGAACCAATTCCTTGGCCTCCACGCACTTCGGATTCAACCCCACTACTACGTGCCTATATTGTGATATTGTGGAATGCTTTCAAATGTTAGGCAGTTCCCTAGCGATACGTCAGGGTATCAGAGATTCAATGCCATGGCGGGATGATGCATGATCCCTGCTGACGAGGCCGTTTTGAACATTTAATTAGGTAAGTGTTTCGTACTTTAACGATAAGCTCTTTCTTGTATTTTTTTTCGATGATTAATGTACTGAACATGGAAATAAAACGTTTTCGGAGTCATATTCATATATTTTCTTCCTCTGTGCGTGAGAAATGTTTCCTGCTTGTTTGGCCATACCTTTTTGCCCTACCCTGCATCAGCGGAGCAAAGACGAATAGAAGAAGAAACGGGCAGCAAATTGGAAAATCCACTTACATAAGCGACACTGACAAAGTGCCCGGCGCCTGTGAACGAGCATATCGCAGACGACGAGACTAGAATTATTTCCACGTTCTGCTGTATTGAGCATTTACGGAAAACAGCTGAAATCAATAACAACTGCGACACTGACAAACAGCCCAAAGGCGTCAGTAAGCAAAAGGTTTGCATAAGGGGGTGAATTATTTTTGTTGCCCCATTATGGGTCCTCTTTCTAAAGCCGTCTAAAAATTAAGGAAACAGGTAGTACATGGGAATTTAAGATATATTGCAAACGAGGTGCAGCTAACCTGGAGGATGAAAGGAAAGTCCATGGTACCTTAAAAATTAAGGAAGTCCAATTATCAGGTCTGGAGGCCATGATGTGACAAAAAATGGCTCTGAGCACTATGGGACTTAACATCTGAGGTCATCAATACCCTAGAACTTAAACCTAACTAACCTAAGGACGTCATACACATCCATGCCCGAGGCAGGATTTGAACCTGTGACCGTAGCAATGACGCGTTTCCGGACTGAAGCGCCTAGTACCATTTTTTGTTTTATTTTATTTTATTTTTAATTTTTTTCTGTATTGCTCGTTGAATTTATTCGTGGCGGAGGTCCGATGACACTCGTTCAGGTTGTTCATTCATCCATTCACTCAGGTTTTTTTTTTTTATTACAGTGTAGCTAAACCTTCTGACCGAACACGCTGAGCTAAAATGTAAATGTCTTGTGACCAAGGCCTCCCGTCGGGTAGACCGTTCACCAGGTGCTAGTCTTTCGATTTGGTGCCATTTCGGCGACTCGCGCGTCGATGGTGATGAAATGATGATGGTCATGACAACACAACACCCAGTCCATAAGCGGAGAAAATCTCCGACCCATCCGGGAATCGAACCCGGGCCCTTAGGATTGTCCTTCTGTCGCGCTGACCACTCAGCTACCGGGGGCGGACTACCGTGCGGGTGTACCGCTCAGCCACCGCGGCCAGCCACGATGTGTCAGCCCCACGATCAGATTCGCGTAATACAGCGCGGGTGACAGGCCTCCTACCTGAACGTAACACTTGTAGGACGTACTCAATTACGACGAAGGACAACCGACGTCAGAACACTGAATGAGGCTACGTATATCGTCGGTAGGTTAGGAAACAGGAGAAAATAATCAGTAAATCCGTTTCAAAATACAAGACACAAAAAAGGGGAGAAAAAAACGACGCATCACGTAGAAACAAACCGAATGGGACTGAAATCGGTAGATGTCTAATTCTTCTACTGTGCTAACCTCTTCATTTGAGAGCACTTGCAACCTACGTCCTCAATTATCTACTGGATGTATTCCTATCTCTTTCTTCCTCTACAGTTTTTGCCCTCTACAGCTCCCTTTAGTACCACGGAAGTCATTCCCTCATGCCTTAACAAGTGTCCTATCATCCTGCCCTTCTTATCATTGTTTTCCACATATTCTTACCTCTCCTATTCTGCACAGAACCTCCTCATTCCTTACCTTATCAGTCCACCTAATTTTCAACATTCGTCTCTAGCACGACCTATCAAATGCTTCGATTCTCTTCTGTTCCGGATTTCCCACATTCCATGTTTCACTACCACACAATGCTGTACTTCAGACGTACATTCTCAGAAATGTCTTCAATTAAGGTTGATATTTGATATTAGTAGACGTCTCTTGGGCAGGAACGCCTTTTTTGCCGTAGCTAGTCTGCTTTTGATGTCCTCCTTGCTCCCTCCGTCATTGGTTAATTTACTGCCTAAGCGGCAGAATTCCCAAGATCATCTACTCCGCCACTGTCAATCCTGATGTTAAGTTTCTCACTGTCCTCATTTCTACTACTTCTCATTACCTTCGTCCTCATTCGATTTACTCTCAATCCATACTGTGTACTCATTAGACTGTTCATTCCGTTCAGCAGATGACGTAATTCTTCTTCACTGTCACTCAACATAGCAAAGTCATCAGCGAATCGAATGATACGCTTTCACCTTGAATTTTAATTTCACTCCTGAACCATTCTTTTATTTCCATCATTGCTTCCTTGATGTACAGATTGAACAATTGGCTACGTCCTTGTCTCGCACCCTTTTTAATACGAGCACTTCGTTCTTGGTTTTTGTACATATTGTATGTGACCCGTCTCTCCCTATAGCTTATCCCTATTTCTCTCAGAATTTTGAACATCTTGCACCATTTTACGTGGTCTAACCCTATTTACAGGTCTACAAATCCTATGAACAGTTTCTTGATTTTTCTTTATTCTTGCTTCCATTACTAACCGCAGCCTCAGAACTGCCTCTCGTGCCTTTGCTTTTCCTAAAGCCAAACTGATCGTCATCTAGCGCATCTACAATTTTCTTTTCCATTCCTCTCTGTCTTATTCTTGTAAGCAACTTGGATGCGAACTGCTAAGCAGCTGTTAAGCTGATTGTGCGATAATTCTCGCACTTGTGAGCTCTTCGGAAGCGTAAGTTACTTTAAATTAGATTAAGTAGTGCATAAGCTTAGGGACCGATGATTTCAGCAGTTTGGTTCCATAGTCCTTAACACAAATTTCCAAATTTCTGTCTTATTTGATCTTAAGTCCTCCAAAGCTCTTTTAAACTCTAATACAGGATCTCCCATCTCATCTAAATTGACTCCTGGTAGGGATTTTCCCTACCTCGAGATGACTGGGTGTTGTTGTGTCGTCTTCATCGTCATCATTCATCCCCATTACAATAGGAGGAAGGCAATGGCAAACCACCTCCGCTAGGACCTTGCCAAGTCGGCGGTGCCGGTCTTCCGCATCGTCCCCTGCGCTCCTCTGTGTATGGGACCTAATCATCATCATCATCACTATACCTAGAGTGAGCCTTTGCAATTCCATTTTCAGATTTTCTAGTTTCCCTGTCACGTTGAAGCTTATGGCTTCTGACATTCCACGCCCTGACTCGTAGAATGTTATCCTTCCGTTGTACGGATACCTACTAACAGATGATTACAGATTTCAGAAAAATTTAGTGACTTATTCAAGATAAACAGCTTCACAAATTGAGCAAGCAAGTCAATAACGCGTTGCCACATCTCTGGCTTTCATGAAAGCAGTTATTCGGCTTTGCATTGATTGACAGTATTGTTGAATGTCCTCCTGATGGATATTGTGAAAAATTATGTCCAATTGGCGCTTTAGATAGTCAAAATTCCGACCTGTCTCAATTTGGTAGAGATATAGCTACCTATCTGGCCAAGATAGGGTTTGGCAACCCCGAGAAGTATAAAATCTCGCCGTTTGTGGGCGGGCATTATCTTGCTGAAATGTAACCCTAGGATTGCTTGTCATGAAGCTCAACAAAACGGGGCGTAGAATATCGTCGACATAAGGCTGTGATGTCAGGATACAGTGATACCAACAAAAAGGACTCTGCTATGTAAAGAAATGGTTTCCCAAACTGTCAGGTTGGTATACAACCATTGGTGGTCTCCGAGCATGTCTCAGGCTTGGAACCTTATTGGTTGGAGTACTATGGTATTTACAGATGAGTGCCACTTCGAACTGAGCTCCGACCGCTAGCCAAGATACATCTGGAGACGCCCCACTCAGCTACGGGATACCATCGTTACTATCGCCCACCATATGGCCCGACAATCCGTGGTGATGATCTCGTGTCGTATTTCATTCCATAGCAGGATTAATTTGGTTTCCATCTGCAGCTTCCTCAGATCATGGCGGTATGCTGACGATATTCTACGCCCCGTTCTGTTGCTCGTCATGAAAAGCCATCCTGGTTTCACTTTTCATCAAGATAATGCCTGCACACACACACACACACACACACACACACACACACACACACACACACACACACATTCCTATTCCGCAAGCCACTGTACGGTGGGAGGCGGAGTGCACCCTGTACCACTACTAGTCATTTCCTTCCCTGGTCCAGTCGCAAACAGAGCTAGAGGAAAACGACTTTTTATATGCCTAAGCCCTACGTTCTCACGTCTTCTCTTCACGGTCCCTATGTTATACATATATTGGTGGCAGTAAAATCGTTTTCCAATTAGCTTCAAATAACGGTTCTCTAAATTTTCTCACTAGGTTCCTAAAAGAGAACGTCGCCTCCCCTCCAGGGATTCCCATCTGACTTTCCAAAGTATTTACCGTAGCACTTGCATGCTTTTCGAACCTACGGTAACAAATCCACCAGACTACCTCTGAATAGCTTTGATGTCATCCTTTAATCCCACCTGGAACGGATCTCAAACACTCGAGCAGTACTCAAGATCAGGCAACACTAGCGTCCTATGTGCGGTTTCCTTTACAGATGAACCACACTTTCCCAAAATTCTTCCCACGAAACTGATCCTCATACCCTCGTTGCATTTCATATCGCTTTTCAGTGCTACGCCCAGATATTTAAACTTGACTGTCTCAAGTAGGACTTACAAATGCTATATTCGAACGTTATGGGTTTGTTTTTCTCATTCATCGACCTTAACTAATATTTTTCTACATTTAGAGCTAACAGCCATTCATCACATCGACTAGAAAGTTCGTCTAAGTCATCTTGTATCCTCCTACAGTCACTGAACGACGACACCTTCCCGTACACCACAGCATAACAGACAAAAGACGACAGACAGCTGCCCACCCCACCCGCCATATCATGTATGTGCACTAAAATAATAGTGGTCGGGTCACATTTCCCCTGGGCGCTCCTGACTATGCCATATCTCTGATGAAAACTCGCTGTCGAGGACAACATACTGGATTAATTATTGAAAAACAGTCTTAATCGCATCTATTATTACTATACCGCCAACCAGATTCAACCCGACGTAGAAGTCATCTTCTGGGCGTTTACACTGTGAAATTATAGATATCTATCAGAAAGATTCCATTATACAACAGCTAAAATTACGTAAATTTAAAATATGTTACCCACTGATCGACTGCTGGTGGTGTCACTCCTGCCTACATAACGGCAGGAAACTATGCGAGACTAACCCTCCTTATGGCTCTGAGCACTATGGGACTCAACTGCTGAGGTCATTAGTCCCCTAGAACGTAGAACTAGTTAAACCTAACTAACCTAAGGACATCACAAACATCCATGCCCGAGGCAGGATTCGAACCTGCGACCGTAGCGGTCTTGCGGTTCCAGACTGCAGCGCCTTTAACCGCACGGCCACTTCGGCCGGCTAACCCTCCTTATGGGCTTAAATAGCGTGCTGAGATCACGTGAATAGACGGCAACACCCTAGCGGCGATTATTATATGTAATTACTAGTCACCTTTGTTTAACATAAATTTAAGTGACAGTAAATAAATTGATCCAATGTTTTCTGCGTAAATGTACGAATAAAAACTGGTTCAAATGGCTCTGAGCACTATGGGACTTAACTTCTGAGGTCATCAGCCCCCTAGAACTAAGAACTACTTAAACGTAACTAACCTAAGGGCATCACACACATCCATAACCGAGGCAGGATTCGTACCTATGAACGTAGTGCTCACGCGGTTCCAGGCTGTAGCGCCTAGAACCGTTCGGCCACCCAGGCCGGCAATGTACGAATAGATATATTGTAATACAAACGACACCAGTCTTTGTGTGTCACAAATTGTTTTACTTTATATTATGGCACATAATGTAGTATACTTTTAAGAATTTTACGTGTTGACTACGGAACATTTGTTATTATTTTTAATTAACACTATAATTGTAACTTTTTTTAAATGGAGTGGTTCCGTTTTCTGTAATTACTGTCACTTAAATTTATGTTAAACCAAGGTGACTAGTAATTACATGTAACAAACTGTATTAAATGCCGTAGATCGCCGCTGGGGGTGTTGCCGTCTATTCATCCGATCTCAGCGCGCTATTTAACCCCGTACGAAGGGTTAGTCTCGCATAGTTCCTGCCGTTATGTAGACAGGAGTGACACTACCAGCAGTAGACCAGTGGGTAACATATTCTAAATTTGCGTAATTTTAGTTGTATAATGTAATCTTTCTGACTGATATCTATTATTTCACAGTGTAAACGCCTAGGAGATGACCCCTACGTAGGCTGAAACCGGTTGGCGGTATAATAATAATAAATGCGATAACAACTGTTCTTGAAAAATTGATTAGTGATACTAATCGCTGCTTCATCTCCACAACCATGTTGTCCAACACATTGGAGTCTATTACACACGAAGTCTTCCAGCCTGTTCTGTATCCTAGTACCATCGTTAACAGTCTACAGTGGTGCAAAGTGGCAAATACTTTCCGGAAGTATAGAAATATGGAAGCTACCTCTTGATCTTCATCCGCAGTTCTTAGTATATCACGTGAGCAAAGGGCAAGCTGAGTTTCGCACGGGTGGTGCTATCTGACACGGTGTCGATGAGTGGATACAAGTTTCTCGGTCTCAAGAAAATTGCTACACATGTCTGTTTAATGCAGCTCTCGCCCTGCTGGCTGTATAGTGACACGATACTGTCGTCTTCGGCGGTGATTGCAGAATGGGCTGAGCGGCCATCTGCTCTGATGCAGAAAGTCTTCGACAGTGGCGGAGTATGGAGACTTTTGAGGGCGTGTTTAGGCTGCGTCTCTCATTCGTCCCTGCGTCGGCAGCGACTGGGTCCATTTGGGGTTCCGTCGTGTGATGACATCATCGGACGACCCCATGTTTGGTTACGTTCATCAATGCCCGGGTATTCCTATTTACCCAATCCTGTTGAAATGAGAAGGTCTCTTCTGTCCTAGAACTCAAGGAGAAGTTTCTTTATTCCTTTCATCTGGCACCAAATTTCCTTTATTCTGTACACTAGTAAAGTCATATGATGACATGTACTGCTGCAGTTGGTTGGAGCCACGCGGAGTGGCCGCGTGGTTTGAGACGCCGCGTCACAGATTGCGCTGCCCCTCCAGCCGGATGTTCGAGTCCACCCTCGGGCATGAATTTGTGTGTTGTTCTTAGCGTAAGTTAGTTTTAAGTAGTGTGTAAGTCTAGGGACCGATGACGTCAGCAGTTTGGTCCCTTAGGAATTCACACACATTTGAACATTTAGTTGGTTGGGTGGTGTTCCCTCAAATGCACCGAGGACGCCTTTTATAACGGAAATTTGGATATGCAAGAATAATAAACAACAATCTACAGTCGCTGTGCACAGCGGTTCCTTATGGAATCATATTTGGTTATTGAGATGGCTACTTTCAAGCTCTCTAATTATATTAGGGCTGAGGTGACGTCTAGGCCCAAAATGATGACTTCGAGTGGGCGTGCATTGAGACTGGGCCTCAAGAGAAAAGAAGCAGGGCAGGTCGCCCACCGGCCGGGTCCGTGGTGGCACGCGGGACGACAAATCGATGGCGCTGTCACCTACGGCTGCGGCTGCGGCTGGGGGGGCGTCGACGGTCGTGTCAGCCGCGCCGCCCCGCACAGACAACGTCGCGCCCACGTCCGCAGCGACCGAACCCCTTGATTAATGAATCACCGCCCAACCTACTGCCCACCGCTGCCGCGACCCCATTTGTCAGCGCTGACGCCCCGTTTCTCAAAGCATCCAGTCTTTCCATATTAAGTAAAGTGGTCGCCGACTAGTGTCCCATCCCGCAGTTTTCCTCCGTGATCTCTGAGTGACATAAAGCTGTCTAAGAAAGTTACCTCCGTGTTGAATATATAAAACGACAGTGTATCTTAAACACCTCCATACAAGAACAAATGTAGCTGTGACGTATGGTACATGTTGTATCTGAACACCCCTGCGTAGTGTGGAATTGATCATTACATGGCACGAGATGCGGAGGCGGGCAGCTGTGTGCTATCGGTAGAGAAACGGCAACAGCAGAATGGGTCAGTCAGCACAGCTCAGCAACTTCCCACGTGAACTGGTCAATGGACGTCACCCGAGTAACAAATCCATCAGAGACGTTTTAACCCTTCCAAATCTGAGCAAGTCTATTGTTGATGGTGTGGTTGTGAAGTGGAAACGCGGTGGAATAAGCACATAGAAAGGCCAGAAAGACTTCATGTGTTGATGTAAAGGGGCCATCGAGCTTCGCAAAGATTTTTTGTAAGAAAATTTGCACGAAATATGCAGAAAGAATCACTTGTAACTTGTAAGGTGCTGTCAGAACTCAAGATACCTCAGTAACTGTGAATTTTGGACTTAAAAAGTATGGAGTACAATGGTCGAGTAGCTCATCATAAGCCACACATGTGCGTAGTCAATGCTGAGCGACGCCTGCGATGGTGAAAAAAAGCCGATGGACAGAGTATGACGGGAAAAGACTGACTCGGAGAGGAATCATGTTATACCCTGTGGCAATCTGATGAGTTTCGGTTTGGCAAATCCCTGAGAACGTTACCTGCCATCAGTTGTAGTACCAGTAGTGAAGTACAGAAGAGAAATTTGGAAATTTGTGGTAAGGTTCTGTGGGACTGAACTGCTGAGGTCATCGGTCCCTACACTTGTACCTACTTAATCGAACTTACCGAACTTACACTAAGGACAACACACACACCCATGCCTGACGGAGGACTCGAATCTCCTACGGGTGGGGGGGGGGGGGGGTGCAACCGTGACAAGGCGCCTCAGACCTCGGGGCTGCCACGCACGACTACAGAAACTATTGTGTTACAATATGGGAGTGTTTTTCGTGGTTAGGGTGTGGTCCACATATTGGCTGAAGAACGAACTAAATCCGAAAGGTTATTAACACGTTTTACTGCACTGTGATTCATGAAAGGAGAAAATATAAAAATGCAGTAAATGAAGCAGGCAAAAAGGAATACAAACCTCTCAAAAATGAGATCGACAGGAAGTGCAAAATGGCTAAGCAGGGATGACTAGAGGACAAATGTAAGGAAGTAGAGGCTTGTCTCAGTAGCGGTAAGATAGATACTGCCTACAGGAAAAATAAAGAGACCTTTGGAGAGAAGAGAACCACTTGTATGAATATCAAGAGCTCAGATGGCAACCCAGTTCCAAGCAAAGAAGGGAAGGCAGAAAGGTGGAAGGAGTATATAGAGGGTTTATACAAGGGCGATGTACTTAAGGACAATATTATGGAAATGGAAGAGGATGTAGATGAAGATGAAATGAGAGATAAGATACTGCGTGAAGAGTTTGACAGAGCACTGAAAGACCTGAGTCGAAACAAGGCCCCGGGAGTAGACAACATTCCATTAGAACTACTGATGGCCTTGGGAGAGCCAGTCATGACAAAACTCTACCATCTGGTGAACAAGATGTATGAGACAGGCGAAATACCCACAGACTTCAAGAAGAATATAATAATTCCAATCCCAAAGAAAGCAGGTGTTGACAGATGTGAAAATTACGGAACTATCAGTTTAATAAGACACAGCTGCAAAATACTAACGCGAATTCTTTACAGACGAATGGAAAAACTGGTAGAGGCGGACCTCGGGGAAGATCAGTTTCGATTCCGTAGAAATGCTGGAACACGTGAGGCAATACTAATCTTACGACTTATCTTAGATGAAAGATTAAGAAAAGGCAAACCTACGTTTCTAGCATTTGTAGACTTAGAGAAAGCTTTTGACAACGTTAACTGGAATACTCTCTTTCAAATTCTGAAGGTGGCAGGGGTAAAATACAAGGAGCGAAAGGCTATTTACAATTTGTACAGAAACCAGATGGCAGTTATAAGAGTCGAGGGGCATGAAAGGGAAGCAGTGGTTGGGAAAGGCGTGAGACAGGGTTGTAGCCTCTCCCCGATGTTATTCAATCTGTATATTGAGCAAGCAGTAAAGGAAACAAAAGAAAAATTCGGAGTAGGTATTAAAATTCATGGAGAAGTAATAAAAACTTTGAGGTTCGCCGATGACATTGTAATTCTGTCAGAGACAGCAAAGGACTTGGAAGAGCAGTTGAACGGAATGGACAGTGTCTTGAAAGGAGGATATAAGATGAACATCAACAAAAGCAAAACGAGGATAATGGAATGTAGTCAAATCGGATGATGCTGAGGGGATTAGATTAGGAAATGAGACACTTAAAGTAGTAAAGGAGTTTTGCTATTTAGGGAGTAAAATAACTGATGATGGTCGAAGTAGAGAGGATATAAAATGTAGACTGGCAATGGCAAGGAAATCGTTTCTGAAGAAGAGAAATTTGTTAACATCGAGTATAGATTTAAGTGTCAGGAAGTCGTTTCTGAAAGTATTTGTATGGAGTGTAGCCATGTATGGAAGTGAAACGTGGACGATAACCAGTTTGGACAAGAAGAGAATAGAAGCTTTCGAAATGTGGTGCTACAGAAGAATGCTGAAGATAAGGTGGGTAGATCACGTAACTAATGAGGAGGTATTGAATAGGATTGTGGAGAAGAGAAGTTTGTGGCACAACTTAACTAGAAGAAGGGATCGGTTGGTAGGACATGTTTTGAGGCATCAAGGGATCACAAATTTAGCATTGGAGGGCAGCGTGGAGGGTAAAAATCGTAGAGGGAGACCAAGAGATCAATACACTAAGCAGATTCAGAAGGATGTAGGTTGCAGTAGGTACTGGGAGATGAAGAAGCTTGCACAGGATAGAGTAGCATGGAGAGCTGCATCAAACCAGTGTCAGGACTGAAGACCACAACAACAACAACAACTGCATTGTGCGCTGTATACACTGGAGAGAGTTCTGATACGATGATCATTCGTAACAGCAAGACAATGCTCCCTGCCAGAAAGAAACACCTGTGAGGCAATGGTTTGGGGATAAAATTACTGAAATGGATTAGGTGGCCCAGAGATCCGACGTGAAACCACAATGGAGCATCTTTGAAGTGAATTAAGTCGACTTAGACCGTGGCAAGAGCATCTAACATCAATATCTTCTGCTATTGAGGAAAAATGGGCTACCATTCCTCAAAATACTGTCAGTTGGATGTGTTCTCAGAGGAGTAGAAGCCACCACAGAGATGAAGAGCCGGCGCACACCGTTTTAATATTCACTAGTAGGTGTTCGTGCTCTTTTGATCAGACAGAGTATTTCCTGGCTTAGCCTATGAGCTCGTCCTGTTTGCTGTTTTGTACCTAAGTGGGTAGTGGTCTGAGCCACTAGGCTAATTTCAAGGGCGAGTAATGTTTCTCTGGTGGCCAGTGATCTCCAACGCGTATTGGGTATGACCTTCTGAGTGACATAGCGGGACACGGCAACTTAGGGCAAGTGCATTTAGCGTTAGCAGTAAATGTCCAGTTGAAATGCTTGCATTCAGCTTTTGATGGTGATTGGTTGACGAGACTACTACTCCTACTACATAATTCCGTGGAGCGGTTTGGAGCACGATAACAGCTCCAGTGGGACGTAGGAACCGTGTGCCTCCTAGGGCCAAGAGGAGTTTTCGTAGTGTATCTCTCTCTGATACCTAGACTAAGTGATCGAGGTAGATGATTGGTAACAAAGAAAAGAAAGGTGGAGCTATTAGTTCCACAACCTGTGCTAAATCGAGGTTTCTCCTACTATCGAGTATCTCGTGGGAAGGTTTTGTGAGGACTTCCAGCATAAACGAGGTTTCTGTTTATTCCATTTTCTTCAGTGCGCTCATGGAAATGAACACCGACCGCCTGTAGCTTTTCTTATAGAAAATGACAAATATGGATGCTGATCATATATTAAATGAAACATATCGATACGATATATCCACTATGTCGCAGCTTTTATAAATAAAATAGAGTCAATATAATTATTTAAACAAATAACGTCTGGGAATTGTTTTTGATATTAAGGTAAATAAAATCAAAAGATGATCCATTAAGTTTCGGCCGGCCGAAGTGGCCGTGCGGTTAAAGGCGCTGCAGTCTGGAACCGCAAGACCGCTACGGTCGCAGGTTCGAATCCTGCCTCGGGCATGGATGTTTGTGATGTCCTTAGGTTAGTTAGGTTTAACTAGTTCTAAGTTCTAGGGGACTAATGACCTCAGCAGTTGAGTCCCATAGTGCTCAGAGCCATTTGAACCATTAAGTTTCGGAAGGGCAGCTGTAGAATTTCGAAACTTGTCCGCTCTAAATTTAATTGATCATTCCATGCACCTGGAAACTATGAAATATTCCAATTAAGAGAGATTGTTCAGTACGCTAAATGTATGATAATAAAGGAGCAAGACAAGGCAGAATTTATTCAGCATTCCTTTTTGCATTTATTGACAGCAGGAAATAGGCAAAGGTTTCTCTTAACATATTGCCAAACGCTATTCACATTACAATATTTTCTCTTCTTTAACAAATTTCCATGTCCATGGCAGTCAGTATGAGCTGTGATTCAGGCCTAGAAACAAAAATGCTGCGGACAGTGTTTGACAAAACCACACTCCCGTGCACTTTGTACAACTCCAACACATGCCCACTTTCAGTAGTGCTGCTAAAATTTCTCGTTCGTTACCTCCGCTCATATTTTATTCGTAGTAGACAACCACTGGTGGTTACTTAGTTTTAGTTTCTTATGTTGTAGGTCTTGTAATATTTTTTCTTAAGCATCTTATCAATTTAGTAGTGCAAATACTTAATGACATTTGTTTTGTTAAGTGTATTTGACAGGGCTACGTGAAAAACACTGATTACATGTATCACATACCTAGTGGAAGTATGGAGAAACTATCGAAGTAGTATAGAAAATGTCGATGTATCGTCGTAATATCTATTTACCTTCTTAAGAAATGTTGATAAATGCGATACATCTTTGCCATACGAGCTACCCGGGATCGTGTGCCAGTCTATTGTCAACATTTGAGATTGTATTTGAGTCACTGCGACGCCGATGAAGTGTTTGTCATAAGGCGTTCGCCATCCCATACTGATAATGCAGCTGAGTCTATATAGACACATCTACTCATCTGAGTGGTCTTTCACGAGAATTTGCCTATCCTTCCAAAAGGCGCCAAACTCTCGAAGAGTTGTTACAAAGGGTGTAACAGCTATATGTGCTGATATTTAGGTTTGTGACAGGTCGGTGGAGTGAACAACATTACATCAGTATATATGTCCTTTACAGACTAAGAGTTATATCTGTAAAAAGTCAGTTTTTTTGGTTGGGTAATACCTCCAAGAACATGTGGCAGGAGCAAGATATTAACACTGATTTTCCTCTGGATGTCAAGTAAAATAGACTTAAAACGACAGGTCTATACTAGCTACATTTAGTGACTCTGTTACGGTCATGCAGATAACATCAGGTCGTGAACTTTGTGACGTGTTTGTGGGAAGACTACCAACATCTAGATGTGTCTAAATGATAAGGTTCCACACATAAAAATATCTGCACTTATATCCGTTACACCCTGTACATACAATGAAAGAACTTTAGTTAACAAATACGGTACTGGAACTCTCCTTTATGTTCCTTGGTTCTGAGAACGGATGGAACAGAAAGCTTCCTAGGAGATGGACTCCAATATCCGTGATACCGTAAGGAGGAACACCATTCTGTAGGGATCCGTTCTCGGTAAGGAAGAAGTGCCTCTCCAACATCGGAGGTTCGCAGAAAGCAGATTTAACAGAATCAGGCTTTGAAGAGATGCCACACACACGTAAAAAGTCGAAAATGTCATGCACATGCAATTACATCGTTCTATGTTGAACAGGTGCAGACTATCCGGAAATAATTTCATCACTATCTTCACTCACCGTTCCTGAAAAAATATACACATACTGACGTCTTTCTAAATAATGCCAAGAAAAATTTAGCATTCTCCGAAAGTTTACCAGTTGCATGCACTCCCAAAAATTTACATATATAGACACACAGCACAGTCGGAGTACTTCATTATAATTACAATTATGATAATAATAATTATTACTCTCCTATTTTGTGATTATATACAGAAAAATTTACATTTGTAAAAAGGTCTTAAAATCTGCGAAATTGCTGAGTGTTACAGGTTTCTGAAATTATAGCATGAAGCAAAATATGCTGGTCACATGTCTTTCAACGAACGACTACCTTCGCCTAAAATTCACAATTTTTCCCTCGGACAAAACTAAAGGGCTTGCCGTTGTAAAAATCGCACAAGTGAAGAACTACAGTTAGTTGATTAGAACCATAATTATAAGTTTCAAAACTTTACTGACTTCATATAGAAAGATAGATGAGAATGAATTTGACGTACAATTCTAAAGTCCTGATAGTAGACACGTAAAGGTAATAGAGAAAACTAAAAGTACTGATTAGGGGATGAGAATGTGGGAATAAGATGTAAGATCTCACAATGAAGTGAACCGGAAAGAAATATAGAACTTCTAATCAGATGATAGTAAGATAGTAACGACTTCATCACCTAGTTCAGTACTTGCAATTGGAAATTTTATGAATATCTGATCAGCTTAGGTTTTTTTCAGCCATAATATTCATAGAAAATTATAATGGAGTGGAATATAAAAGTAAGATTGTGTATACGTTAAACACATAAGCTGCTAAGAGTAGGAGGCTACCGTCCTTCTGTACAACAAATCAGCTGATATCATCTGAGTCGTAATTAGCGGTTGGGGTGAGTGGTACGGAGATAAGATTGTCTAGTTATATTAATTGTAATAACCAGATACGATTGTGTAACAACGTCAGAAAACTCATATACTGTCGAGTGGTTTATAAACTGCCGATATCCTCCGGAAAAACATTAACATGTAACCGTAATCGAATGACGGTTCGACTACACTTTTCCTTCCACAACCATTTTTTTTTTTTTTTTTTTGGTCATCAGTCTACTGACTGGTTTGATGCGGCCCGCCACGAATTCCTTTCCTGTGCTAACCTCTTCATCTCAGAGTAGCACTTGCAACCTACGTCCTCAATTATTTGCTTGACGTATTCCAATCTCTTTCCTCTACAGTTTTTGCCCTCTACAGTTCCCTCTAGTACCATGGAAGTCATTCCCTCATGCCTTAGCAGATGTCCTATCATCCTGTCCCTTCTGCTTAACAGTGTTTACCACATATTCCTTTCCTCTCCGTTTCTGCGTAGAACTTCCTCATTCCTTACCTTATCAGTCCACCTAATTTTCAACATTCGTCTATAGCACCACATCTCAAATACTTCGGTTCTCTTCTGTTCCGGTTTCCCCAAAGTCCATGTTTCACTACCATACAATGCTGTACTCCAGACGTACATCCTCAGAAATTTCTTCCTCAAATTAAGGCCGGTATTTGATATTAGTAGACTTCTCTTGGCCAGTAATGCCTTTTTTGCCATAGCGAGTCTGCTTTTGATTTCCTCCTTGCTCCGTCCGTCATTGGCTATTTTACTGCCTAGGTACAGAATTCCTTAACTTCATTGACTTCGTGACCATCAATCCTGATGTTAAGTTTCTCGCTGTTCTCATTTCTACTACTTCTCATTACCTTCATCTTTCTCCGATTAACTCTCAAACCATACTGTGCACTCATTAGCTGTTCATTCCGTTCAGCAGATCATTTAATTCTTATTCACTTTCACTCAGGATAGCAATGTCATTAGCGAATCGTATCATTGATATCCTTTCACCTCGTATTTTAATTCCACTGCTGAACCTTTCTTTTATTTCCATCATTGCTTCTTCGATGTACAGATTGAAGAGTAGGGGCGAAAGGCTACAGCCTTGTCTTACACCCTTCTTAATACGAGCACTTCGTTCTTGATCGTCCACTCTTATTATTCCCTCTTGGTTGTTGTACATATTGTATATGACCCGTCTCTCCCTATAGCTTACCCCTACTTTTTTCAGAATCTCGAACAGCTTGCACCATTTTATATTGTCGAACGCTTTTTCCAGGTCGACAAATCCTATGAAAGTGTCTTGATTTTTCTTTAGCCTTGCTTCCATTATTAGCCGTAACGTCAGGATTGCCTCTCTCGTCCCTTTACTTTTCCTAAAGCCAAACTGATCGTCACCTAGCGCATTCTCAATTTTCTTTTCCATTCTTCTGTATATTATTCTTGTAAGCAGCATCGATGCATGAGCTGTTAAGCTGATTGTGCGATAATTCTCGCACTTGAATGAGATTTTCACTCTGCGGC